>NC_136067.1:112600286-113800286 GCF_964261635.1 Lissotriton helveticus | reverse complement strand
CCTCCGTGCTAGCTCCGCGCAGAGTGGCGTCGTCGCCCGTGGGATGGGGTACAGGAAGGTACGGTACAAACGCCGGGGGAAGGTATGCTTTCATCCCTCGCTGCCACCCTGCCCTCCGCCGCTCATGGCTGCAGCAGTCCTATGCACTGCGCTTCATCTATCAGACGCATGCGCTCTCTGACCAGGTACTCTATCTGTGGTGCACTCGAGTCCCCCCAACCCCCTGTCACTGTTTAAAACGACCCCCATCCCGACAGTTATCTTCATTTCATTCCCGTTTCCCCACCTTTCGAGTCATGCCATGCCACCTCTTCTCAATGAACCGCCTTCTTGTCCGTAGGCGACTTCGAAGCGCTGATTGCCGACAGAAAAAGCGAGAGTGGCATGAAAGCTAAACTGAGAGTAGAAGGGTCCGGTGGAGAGGGGAAGAAAGAAACATTATGGGGCCGATTATGATAGAGGATTTTCCGCCTCCTCCGGGGCGGCGGAAGCCACCTCCGGACCGGAGGAGGCGGAAAATCCTCTGCGGAGTCACCAAAGACCCACCGCCGCATTACGATGGCTGGTGGGTCTTGGATTCTGTCCGCTGCTTTTCCGCCGCGGTCGGATTACAACCGTGGCGGAAAAGCTCTCCTTTGGCTGGAAGTGTCTATCAGACACCGTCAGCCAAATTAGGAAGCATTAGTAAACATGCTTTTCCGCGGCGGTTTTTCCGCCGTGGAAAAGCATGTGTACTTTTGCTTTTGGGGGCCCGTTGCGGGCCCCCAGGGCGTAGGCGGGTGGGGGGTGCACATGGGGGGTACCTATGGTACCCCCCAGCATTTACATGCACAAAGCGGCAGGCACCGCACGGTGCCTGCCGCTTTGTGCATGTAAATGTTACACATGCACTTTTAACATTGCGGCGGGTGCTGCTTGAAGCAGCAACCGCCGCAATGTTAAATATCCAGGATGTGACCGCCAGGGTGGCGGTCACATCCTGATTTGCATGGAGGGACCTCCGCAGTCCATGCGGACGGTCCCTCCACCTCTGGGATGGCGGACGGACGCAAGTCCGTCCGCCATCCTAATCGGCCCCTATATGTGGGGGTTTTTTAATGCACTTTACACTTCCACACATTGACAAAGCTGTCTCGAAGCGCTACTCAGGTTTTCTGAATAATTGTCATTGATTTATGTTTCGTTCGCTGCATTCGGGGGGCGGGCACACGGACACCGGGAGGGGGGCCTACGAGGACACGGACACCGGGAGGGGGGCCTACGAGGACACCTACAGCGGGAGGGGGCAGGAAAGGAACAGACAGCGGGAGGGGGGGGCGGGAAAGGAACACACTCACCTGGACTTCCTCCGGCGTAGAATTATGTGGTTTTGCCACCACCTCTCGGAGGAATGAAAGACTGGGTCTGTATAATTCGGATTTGAACTCATGACTTTTTCTAATAACTGAAGATAGGAGAAGATGTGGCATAATGGCAAGAGCTAGTGACTTTGGAGTTGATGAACTAGGTCCGAATTTCACGTGGGCTCAGCATCCTGTGATTCTGGGCAAATCACCTGTGTCCCTTAGGAGCACCCCAGCCAAACCTCCCGCAATTTAGGAACGAGTTGAAGACCGCTCTTTAAGAAGCACTGCGTCAGGACCAGTGACACTAGAATGATGTGATTTTGCCACCACCTTTTCCGCATAAATGAAGGATACTGAAACTGTAAGTTTCCTTCGGGGCAGAGTCAGGCTGTGGGCGCTTTGAGACAAGGCGGTGTTAAATGGCATGCAGGGGTGGGGGGAGCCCTACCTTCACCCTGTACAAAAGCCAGGGGCAGGTTCAGACCTGCCCCTTGTGGAAGTGTGCCCGGCGCTGCCCTCCGTGCTAGCTCCGCGCAGAGTGGCGTCGTTGCCAGTGAGACCCGTGGGATGGGGTACAGGAAGGTACGGTACAAACGCCGGGGGCAGGTCTGCTTTCATCCCTCGCTGCCACCCTGCCCTCCGCCGCTCATGGCTGCAGCAGTCCTATGCACTGCGCTTCATCTATCAGACGCATGCGCTCTCTGACCAGGTACTCTATCTGTGGTGCACTCGAGACCCCCCCAACCCTCTGTCACTGTTTAAAACGACCCCCACCCCGACAGTTATCTTCATTTCATTCCCGTTTCCCCACCTTTCGAGTCATGCCATGCCGCCTCTTCTCAATGAACCGCCTTCTTTTCCGTAGGCGACTTCGAAGCGCTGACTGCAGACAGAAAAAGCGAGAGTGGCATGAAAGCTAAACTGAGAGTAGAAGGGTCCGGTGGAGAGGGGAAGAAAGAAACATTATATGTGTTTTTTTTAATGCACTTTACACTTCCACACATTGACAAAGCTGTCTCGAAGCGCTACTCAGGTTTTCTGAATAATTGTCATTGATTTATGTTTCGTTCGCTGCATTCGGGGGGCGGGCACACGGACACCGGGAGGGGGCCTACGAGGACACGGACACCGGGAGGGGGGCCTACTTCGACACCTACAGCGGGAGTGGGGCGGGAAAGGAACGGACAGCGGGAGGGGGGGGGGGAGGAACGCACTGACCTGGACTTCCTCCGGCGGCGGAATGACGAAAAGCAACCTCGACAAAAACAAAAATAAACCCCGCCCACGGCCGCGATGACGACATCGCAGAGGCGGAGAGAGAAAAAATCTCGGGAACGCCCACGAATCTGGGGTCCGGCCATGACGGACAGATCTCTGTTCCAATGGCTAGCCTCCATTTATGGAGCTAGCCAATGGAACAGAGGGCGGGACTAAGCCCTACACTGTAGGGACATAAGATTTCTCCTGGGCGGAGCTAGGAGCTCCGACGCCAGGCGAAACCTAAACAGATATAAAGGACAGAGTATGGCAAGAACTTCTAGACCCAAACATTCTGGGTAACAGCGAGAATTTCTGGGGAATCATTAATAGACCACTGTTTGACAGGGTAACGGAGCAGGCAGTAGATACTAACATCACTGAAGATGACTGGGTGTCCCATCATTTTACTTCCATTTTTAGTAGTAATACCCCACAGTCAGAATCTCAGAGCGGTGGCCAGGCTCAAATCTTCACCCATTTTACACCGAATGAGGTTGAGAAAGGAATCATAGGGCTGACAAGTAATAAAGCTCCTGGCCCTGATGGCATGCCCCCGGATCTTTTTAAATCCAAAGTATCGTTATGGGCATTGGTTCAGACCACAGTGCTCAACACAGCCGCTGAACATGGCTGCCCAAGGTCCTGGGGTATTTCTACAATCGTGCCAATATTCAAGAAAGGAGACCGTAACAGTACAACCTGTTACAGGCTGATATCCCTCATCGATTCTGTGGTCAAGGTCGTGGGAGGTGTAATCTTGAACAGACTGACATCATGGGCCGATGCAAACAGGGTCATCTCCAGAATACAGTATGGGTTCGGGCTAGGACATTCAGCCGTCAGCTCCATCCTTTTTAATCTTTACCTCCGCCCCCTGATCAAGCTTATTAAATCTTTTGGCATCGCAGTCACCAATTACGCCGACGACACTCAACTTATCTTCTCCTTTGAGGGTAAGGATGCAGTGTCGTTGGAGACCTTCCATCACTGTTTGGTCAGCACGGCGGAATGGCTGGGTAACAACTCCTTGCAGTTCAATAGTTCTAAAACCGAGGTGCTCCATTGCTCAGCAGATCGTATTCCGCGTCCACTCCTGCAAGATTTCTGGCCCCTATCCTTTCAGGGCACAGTATCAGCAGCTGACTTGGTTCGAAACCTGGGAGTGATGATGGAACCCAAATCTACAACTGGATGGTTTTGTAAATAAAACAGTGTCCATCTGCATGGCGCTGTTGCGCTCTTTGCGGAAAATCCTCCCACTGCTCCCGACCCATGCCAGACCAGAAGTAGTGCGGAGTATCATCTTGAGCAGACTTGATTGCTGCAACGCACTGCTTCTGGGGGCCCCCCCCATCACCCTGTTGGGCAAACTGCAGCGGGTTCAGAATTTTGCTACAAAACTGGCGCTTTCTCACCGGCACCTTGATTCTTCCTCAGCGGCATTTAAAGATCTCCATTGGCTGCTCATTTCCCAGCGGGTCGAACTCAAAGCTTTGAGTCTGGTCTTTCGGGCTCTTCATGGCCAGGGACCGATTTCTTTGCGGGAACTGTTCTTCTGGTATATCCCCACCAGACCTCTTCGTTCGGCTGAGGCTCATTTAGTGGTAGTCCCCAAGATCCGGAGGACTCGGATGGGTGGCCGCTCCTTTGGCTACGCTGCATCCAGGTTGAGGAATGCGCTGCCAATGTCCCTCCGAAGCTTGGGAGATCTCTCTTCTTTTAAAAAGGGATTAAAAACTCACCTTTTTCCAAGGACACTGTAGCTGACTGTTAATGTAATGTTTCTTGTGTTCAGGCCATGAAAGATCACAGCGCCAGGATACCCGTCGGGTGACAGCTGCGCTTTATAAGTGTGCTATACAATACAATACAATGTCTCAATCTGTATACAGTCCTGGGGAAGTACACCATAGCAAGGCGGGGCACTGTTCACATGGTGTTCATGGATCTTTCCTCCGCGTTTGACTGTCAACCGGGGGAAATTGTGGGAGTCCATGGGTGCCATGGGTGTCGAGCTGGCACTGGTTAACTTCCTGAGGTACCTGCACCGGGACACAAAGGCCAACGTAAGATACTCACAGGACCTTAAGGTATCTAGGGATTTTGGTGTTTATAGAGGTGTAAGGCAGGGGTGCATCCTGGCCCCCTTTATTTTTAATCTATATATTAACGATTTAGAAGAGTGCCTGGTTAGCACCGGAGTTGATTACCCTTATGTTGGCGAAAGGGGTCTACCAGTTCTGCTATATGCGGACCACGCCGTCCTCCTAGCAAGAACTGCTTGAGGTCTCCAGTCCTTATTAAGTGCCTTCCATAGCTTCATGGCTGCCCGTGATTTATCCATTAATAATAGCAAATCTTACATCATGCAGGTGGGGCAGCACACCAAGAAACAGTGCCCTTTTATGGTCAATACAGAGAAGGTACCTAGGACCCCCCGAATGCTGCAGAGAAAAAGGGGAGAAATCATACGGGCTAACACTGCTATTTTTAATTTTGCCAAGAAAATGGGCAAACGCCCAACTGCAGCTTTACTAAAAATCTACCAGGCAAAAAGTGTCGCAATAGGCAGCTACGGTAGTGAACTCTGGGGGTATGTGGCGGCTGATGGTATAGGGGTGGTTGAGAATAACTTTCTAAAACAGCTTTTGGGGTACCAAAAGGAACCCCTAATCCAATAGTTCACAAGGAAACTGGTACTTCGTTTATTAACGATATCATAGCACTCCGGCCTTTAGTATTTTGGCTAAAGTGCAGGCTTAATAAAGACCTGGTCCTAAATCACTTGCTTTTAAAAGATGTTCTGACCATGGATCATATGCTCAAAATTCCATGGTTAAAATATTTAAAAGATTGTTTTTCTGTATTGGGGCGTCCGGACCTTTTTTTGAATCCGGAATCGATTGCCCTTACCGATGAGGAATTTGTGAAGAAAACTTTTACCTCTCTAAAGCAATTGAATCGTGATAAGGTGGAATTAATTAAACCCAGAGTCCGTAAATATATCATGTTGAAAACTACACCCTCACTGGAGCCTTATCTCACATGGTCCATATCGGGATATGAGCGATTTTTGTTGATAAGGTTCCGATTTGACTATTACCATCTTTTATTAGCTGTCCCGAGGTGCTGTCACAGAGGCCAAGTGTTACCGTACTGCGGCTGCGACAATGAGTCTCCACAGGACCTGGTACACTTTTTATTTGTTTGCCCCCTTTATGAGGTACCACGAAGGTTTTTCCTAAAGCCCCTTTTTAAAGTACAGAACTTTATCCAGGTGCGCCCAGCCCTCTGTTATCTACAAATGTTGAAGCCTGAAAGCACTTTATTCTTGATTGGCTTTTTAAAATCAGCCTTAAAATCTAGAAACAGTAGGGTGACTTAATTAAATGTCAAATAGCTGTTATTTCCATATTTGTCTTTTAATGGCTGTTTTTTAAAAACATATTTTAAAGCTTTTTATATGGAATGTTTTTAAATGCACAGCTTTTTTTCTTTCTCTTTTTCTGTTTAAATTTCACGTTTAACCCATGTACTATATGACTGTGGTAATATTGCTTTTATGGTTTTCTATTTCAAGAACCGAATAAAGTATATATTGAGTGGCACTGTCATAATATCTGCTAATCTTTTCGGGGTGTGACAGAGATTAACGTCATAATTGTGTACCAATAAGCAGACATCTCAGAGAGTATTTGACTTTATTCCTCTAACTTGCACCTTGGTGGATTCGTTTATATATAGGTGATACATAATGAGAAAACTGTGTAATATTTATTTTGTTTCTGTTTTTATTCAGACATTTTATAACGCTACCAGGATCAGAGAGGTGTACAGGTGCTTTACAATAAAACAGAAATGATGAAGAGGTAAGTGCATCACAATAAACAAGATGGGTGTTAGTAATGTGAGAAGAAGTGTGAAAACACCTGCGATTAATAACAGTTTTTTAACCAGCTGTGAATTAGCACAGGGTAGTGTTGACGCAATCCATCGTTGCATGTGCAGGAATTGTTTAAACAGATGGTCTTTAAGCTGTTTCCTGAATGCCCTAAGAGGTGGTAATGTCCTCGAGTGAGCTGGTATAGTGTTCCAGGAAGAGGCAGTCACCCCGGAGAACGAATGAGGCTGCCATGAATTTAGGAATTTCCAGAACAAGAGAATCTTTACTTTTCAGTTTTTGGGTCCCCCATTATTGGTGCAGAGTTCAGACAGTTAAGGGGGGGGGGGGGGTGTTATCATATATAGCTTTGTGAATGTATGTGCAGAGTTTGAAAGTGTTCCTGAATCCTGGGACACCAATGACGGTCTCTCAGGAAGGGTGCGATAGAGCCAAATTGTTATGCTTTGTGAACTAATGTGGCAGCAGAGTGGAGGACTGCTTTAGAGGGGGTGGCTTAAAATAAGATAATAGCACTCCTGTGAGGATAGCATTTCCAAAATTCAGCGTTACGATGACTATGGCACGCATTACTGTTTTTAGAGGATCATCTGGAATTAGATACCACGTTTTCTTTCTGCCATGGAGCTGGAAGTTTGCAGCTTTCACTTCCTTATTTAAGTATGGAATGAAGGATAAAGTTGCTCTATAGTGAAACCAAATGATCTGGCTACCGGATAGGAGATGGGGGAGGCAATTCAGGTTGAAGGAATTCAATATTTAAGAGCCCACTCGCTTTTGGATTTTAATAGCAACTTTGACATTGTTGTCATTGGAGAGGAGTGTTGACTTTGATTACGGTGGTAATAGCTGGAGGTGTCCAAAGATGTGGTTTTAGAACCTCCATCCTAGTTGGAGCGGCAAAAGGAGCCACAGCGAGTAGGTGTGTGAAGGGCCCCTATTGCTTTCACATTATCAATGTCTTTTTTAATTTTCTCTAAGGCCTCTTCAAGTTGAGGACCAAAAAGATGTAATTTGTCAAAGGGTACATTGAGGAGATTCTGATGCACCTCTGGATTTTTTTTTATTTAAAATCTTTTTATTATTTTAAAACAGAGAAAAGAAAAAGACATATCGGTGCCATACATTCAGACATAATAATAGGGTGAACAGGCACAAAAGAAAACAGGATAGATACGGAGCAATGAAAGAATAATAAAAGAAGCATGGTCACCAGATACTAGAATACAATCAAAGTCAGGATATTCCACCAACTATACTTTTAAAGGAAAGTGAAAGAGTGTGAAAAAAGGAAACCATGAAACCGAAAACAAAGACAAAAAAATAAACCCATCCCCCCTCCCTGCACACCTGCATATGGCTATCGCCTAACCCCAACTAGCAGTGTGCCTGTCGCCCCAACTAACTAAATACTAAAAGTAGAAAATGGAGGAGGGCATCTTTATACATAACCCCGGTCCCCCCTCCCCCCGCCAGAACCAAGAATCCCCAGACTAAGGTCAAGAAATCTATTAAGCAGCAACTACGTTACACAACAGGGGAAACTTCAAACACCGCCCAACCTCCCGTAAGCATCATGATAGCAAATCCCATGTCCAGCAAGACCACGATGTCAAACCCAGTCACTCAGTCTCATCCTTGACCCTTCCGATCAGACGTGTGGGCCCCTTCCGGACAAACTGCCGCCTCCACAGGATAGTGAAAGCACGAAAAAGATGTAGTAAAGTTCAAACCGAGGCGTAGCAAAGAGATGAAAACGCTGAGAACTCCGTCACGTCCAAAAACTCCCTTCACCGTTATGAACTCCCAACGTTGTTTCGTCCGCCATCTTAGTAGAGCCGATGTATAGGGGAGAGACGCAGTTTCAAGCTTATAACAGTTCTCATCAAAAGTCTCCGGAAGGGGAGCACCAAGTAATCCTTCCACAGTCGGCAACGATCGTAGGCCTGACAGTCCATTTGCGGCACCGAGCACGCTCTCATCGACCAAAACACTGATCAGAGGCTCCGACGCCTCCCGTAGTACGGGGTCTGCTTCCTCCATCGTGATGGCCATCATGGGTATCTCGAGTTGTTTCATTTCTTGTAGTGGCGCAGGGTCCGGTCCTATCAGCCCGATTTCAGACAAACACGTTATCAGTTTGTGAATATGGGCTTCAATGCAAACATGTAGAGACCCTATGGCCGCCAGCACAGTTCGCAGCGACGGGTCACTCTTAGTCGTTCCACCACTCCTCGCTCGATCTCGGTCATGTTCACGTCCCCAGAGAGCCCGGTCTTCCCGGGGGAACAGGCAAATGAGGGGGACCACTGCAGAGGGGGATTTATCGTTAGTTACAGCATCAATTTGGGCTCCACCACCGCAAGCGGAGAATCCCAACCCAGCGAACACCGGCGGGGGCCTAACCGGGCCAGGGACCTCCGCCTACCGCTTCAGTTGTGCATCGTCACCCCTCCTCCGATGTTTACCAACTCAGCCAGCCGCCATCAACATCGGCCCAAGAAAACCTCCACGACGGTAGACTGGACCCTGCCACACAGCTACAGCCGATGTTGTTCAACTGGAACCCGGCTGGGCCAGTACTCGAGACCCCGGCTTCCAAGCTGGTCTAGGCCGCAAACTGCCACTCGATGTAACTTTGTCTACCAAACTGGTAGAAATCTCGGGATCGCACCATTAAGCTGTAGTCCGGATCATACACACACGGAGGCAGAGGGCAAAAACAGGATAAATAACAGGATCATCTGGCAGGAGTCTGAGGTCGGCGGAGCCGGGAGCTAAGCGGCCATCTTGTTTGCTAGCGTAGCTCCTCCCTTGCACCTCTGGATTTAAACCAGAAATATGAAGCCATGCATGGCATCGAAGCACGATGCTGGTATCGATGACTGGTGGCAGTGTCAGCTGCGTCCAGGTCAAACTGTATGGAGGTATGGGGGTGTGGCTTGGACAGCAAGCATGGAGGGCGCAGCCTAGTAGAGCTCCGTCCCCGCCGGCCAACTATCTGTCGATTTATCCTGCTCTCCCCATCCAGCAGTGACCCCGAGGGTGGCATCTTGAGTCAGAGATCAGCGGGCCCTCACCAGCGACATTCTGGACGGTTTGGTGCCCCGGGAGCCAAGTGACAGCGGCCGGGAGCGGCGAGGCTGTGAGGCCTACAGCAGCCGGGGTGCTCGAGTTTGGCGACCCCGGACAGAAGACAGAGGCGGCATCCGGGGCACGGACGGTGAGCAGCAGACCCGCATCGGCAGGGGGTCGCGTTTGGCCCTGTGTTGTCTGGGGGTGTCCGGGATCCCCGCTGGCTGGCGTGGCCCTCGCCGGTTGGCCAGCGCACGGCATTAGTGAAGGGAAGGAGTGGTGCGGCCCGGCCCGAGTCAAGGGGCAGCATTGACGGCGTGGGGCTGCCCTCCCTACATTGATCCTGAGGTGGGGCCTCCAAGGGCGGATCGTGGAGGGGCCCTTGACATCTGGAATCCGGGGGCCCGGCGAAGTCGGCTGTGGGAGTGCCGCCTCTGCCACCGGCGGCAGCCGGGGACCTCGATTTTCGCGAGGCCCGGCAGTAAGCTGGTGAATGAGCTAGGGCCTGGCCCTGGTGGACGCTTGTTGGGAGCCGTCGCGGGACCGCTGCAGCCCCGGCCACAGCATTGGGGCCCCAGCCGTAGGAGTGGAACTCAAGGGGACTGGCTGACCCTGGATCAAGGTTCGCGGGCGGGGCCTGCACATCTGGCCTAAGTAGTGCTGAGGGGGCTGGCACCTGGAGTGCTCCTTCGGGGTGCCATTCGACACTGGGCGTAGAGGCGGACCGTCCTGACCTGGGCTGGCTGGGCAGCGTCCGCAGTGCGGAGGCATGTGCCCCCCTGGTGTCGAGGTGAGGAGGGGTCCTGTGGTCAGTGTTTCGTGAAAGGGGCTGGTTGCCGTGGTCTGGGCCTCGTTTACATTTGAGGGTGATGGTGGAGTAGAGGTCTGAAGGGGCTCATAACAACGGTGACCTGACTGGGGCCATAGCGGCGGCGGAGGGGTGCCCTGCCCGACAGTTCGGCGGTCATATCGGGCCGCGGTGGGTTCCTGGGAGGAGTCGCAGGCTACGATCCGGAGGGTTGGTAGTGGATTTCTACGCGGCAGCAGCCTGGCAGCTATGACACGCGGTGCCGGTGGTGGGAGGGGCCCCAAGCATGGACCGATTGAGAAGTTTACGGGGCCAAGTGGCAGCGCAGGGGCCTTTGGTGGACCTCAAGATGCTGGGCCGGACAATGCGGCACTTATGGCGGCTATCACCCAGTCCCGAGATGTTTTGGATGCAAAGATCGGCGCGGTGGGGTCAGGTGTTACGCTGCTGCGCCAGGATCTGCGGAATGCGGTCTCCCTATGCAAAAGGGATTGGCGCTCCGTGTGGAGGATGCAGAAGGGCGCGCCAGGCGCAATAACCTCCGCTTTGTTGGTCTGCCAGAGGGCTGTGAGAAGGGTGACATGGAGGGCTTCCTGGTGTGGTGGCTTGAGAGCTGGCTTCCGCCTGACACTCTATCCCGTTGCTTTGTCATCGAACTGGCGCATAGGGCCCTAATGCAAAAACCGCCGGAGGGGGCACGGCCACGGCCGGTGATCGCTAGGCTCCTCAATTACCATGATAGAGACATGATCCTGAAACAAGCCAGAGCGAAGGAACCATTGCGGTATGAAAACTATATTATCCTGATCTTTCCAGATTATACCCGCATGGTTCAACAACAATGGCAATCTTTTACTGCGCCCAAGGCCCGGTTGCATGATCTGAAAATACAGTACGCTCTTCTATATCCGGCCCATCGGAGGGTCGTGTTTCAGTCCCACACTCACTTCTTGGACTCCCCGGAGGAGGTGTTTACATGGACGGATGAAATCAGGCCAGTGAGGGTGCACACTCCCCCGGGGCAGGACTCAGACTCCTCGCACGATGGGGCACAGGCGAGGTCCTTTCAGGAAGCATGGCGCAAGGACAACTGGAGGTCCAGGTCACGGCAACGGTCTGTGTCGGGCACGGTCTCTGAGAAGGAGACGGGGGCAGTTGAGAAGCAGAAGAAGGGCACCTGAAAGTTCAGAGGGACATGTTGTTGATATATTGCTGTAGCCCTTTAAGAATAGGGGTCCTGCCCTGGGGTGTAATGGGGCCCCATCCCTATGGGGGTGTAGCGTGCCAGGAGCGCATGAGTGTGCCTGTGGGTGATTCGGGGGTGACTGGGGTTGGGGGGGGGAGGTATTTGCCGGGGGGAGGGGTCCCCTAGTAGTGGGTTGGTAGTTGAAGGTGTTTGGGGAGTTGGGTAGTGTTATGGGGATCCGTTGGTGGGGAGGGTCGTCAATCTTGGGTTGGGGGTGGAGACCCTGCTTCACCGCGACAGGTACTTCATTGTTTCTTGAGGTATGGGGAGGGGGGGAGTGGGTCATGGGGGGTTGTTCGAAGTTGAATTGGGGGGGGCACGGTTTTGGCAATGTCGCTGTGGTGGTTGAGTGTGCACATGCGTGGCGAGCGTAGTGGTCTTTTGATACAGTGGGTCCTTGATGTCGTGTCCGGATGATGGGGCTGGTGGGCCCTGGGGCACGCTTCGTGTCCTTAGTTGGAATTTGAGGGGAGTGCTGGATAAGATTAAGCGGGGGGCAGTCCTGAAACTGGCCAAGAGGGGGGGGCGGATGTAGTGATGCTGCAAGAAACACATCTGCTGGGTAATAAAACACTATGCCTCTAGCGCTATGGCTATCATCAGGTTTTCCATGCTGGCTTCGTCAGGGGCTCCAGAGGGTGGCCATACTGGTGCATCGTAGGGTCCCATATGTCCACTCCACTCATTGGGTAGATACGCAGGGTCGCTACATCTTTGTTCAGGGTACATTAGGGGAGGAGTCTGTTGTGTTTGGCTGTGTTTACGCCCCACCCCCATTGCAGTGGTCTCTGGTGGAAAAGATATGTGCGGTATGGGCTAATATCACGAGTGTACTGGCAGTTATAGGTGGCGACTGGAATGATGTAGTAGATAGTGCATGTGATAGGTACAGGCCTGGGGAGGGTGGGGGGGACTGTGGCGGCTAGCCATACTAAACAGTGATATGATCAGGAATTTGGGCTGGGTGGACACCTGGAGGCACTTACATGGCACAAGGCGAGAATATACCTTTCTCTCAGCAGTTCATAAATCTTTCTCCAGACTAGATTATATATTTGTTCCTCTGGCAGCTCAGGGCAGGGTGGAGACTGCAGACATATTGCCACGTGGGCTGTCGGACCATTCCCCTACGACTGGTACTATTGTTTTAGATTGGCAGCGGCAGCCATTTCGTTGGCGCCTCTCTTTCTGGCATCTGCAACTAGTGGATTACCAAACACACATGAGGGAGGCCATAGCACAGTACTTAGTCGAGAATGTTGGGACAGTGGCGGATACGGCGACGTTATGGGAGGCTATGAAGCCCATAGACATTGCTTGGTGTGTGGTGGCTCGGAGGAGGCGTAGGGGGGCCTTAGACCAGACTGAGGCGGAGATTAGGGATTTGGAGCAATGCAGTAGCCATGAGGGGGAGGGCCGGACAGTGGGGCAGTTGTTGCTGGCACAGCAGTCTTATGCCTTGTTGTTACTGGATTAGGCGCGGTAGCTGTGGCTGGCGACCCGAAGCAGAATATATCAATGGGAAGATAAATCAGGGACGATGCTTCATAGACTGTGTCAGGGCCAGTTCCAGGCTCAGACCCCTCCGAGGATTTTGGATGATACCGGTTCCATGATCACAGATCCCTGGTCGCTTACTGAAGGCTTTGCGGCCTATTATGCTGATCTGTATTCCCCACGTGAATGCATTTCTGCAGATCTAGTTGATAAATTTATAGCTGATTTGCCGCCGCGAGCGGTTTCGGATGAAGCCCGGGACCGCCTTGATAGTCCGCTAACAGAGGACGAGCTGGGGGTCGCCCTGGGGGAGTTGAACACTGGGAAGGCCATTGGCCCTAATGGCTTCCCCAGCGAATTCTTTAAGAAATTTCATCTACAACTGGGGGCCCATTATAGAGCGGTGGTAGAAGAGGCTAGGGAGCGTGGCGGCCTGCCCCCGGACTGGAGACATGCTGAGGTTGTGGTGTTTCACAAACCCGGTCGGCCCCCCCGAGCAGTATGCCTCGTACCGCCCAATCTCCCTCTTAAATGTAGAGGCCAAAGTCTTGACCAAGGCGTTGTCCAATAGGTTATTGCTGTATATCACTGAACTAATACACCCCGATCAGGCCGGCTTTATGCCCAAACGGGTGACACTTACAAACAAGCATTTGCAATGCAATAGGTCTCGCATTTCTGAAAGCTAGAGCTTTTGGTGTTGAAAATTACAATGTATTTTTCTTTAGTTTTTCGTAATGCAGTGGAGTGACGATATTTACATAGTGCTATTGCCATTTGTCTGACCATTAAGAGGGGGCTTGTAAATATAAGGTTTAATACGTAACCTTGGATCAGACCAAAACTGCTCAAATGAGTTAGAAAGTGTGCACAAAAGTAATTCTAGGGATACCGCTTAGGTTTATTTTGTTTAAGAAAGAATTTTAAGTGTGTCTGCTACTTCATTTACAGGTATTTTGCTCAAGCTATAATCAAAGGATAGCAGGGTTATCGCTATAGCAACAAATGATTGGATATCAGTGGGCTTAAACATCGAATACCACAAGCCAAGATTTTTCTTACGAGTTCAAAGTAAAAAGAGCAGTTGTTTCACATGGGATGGGTACTAACTGACCGCAGCCTAAGCCACATCTCAATAATAACAAAAGCTTGTAACAGTAAACCAAGAATGTTACAGACAATCCACTTAGCTGTGTTTTCTAAACCACTGTATGTGCAATCTATGCCATACAAATTATTTTCTTAGAAACATGTTTCAATGCTATCCAGAATTTACTCTGACATTACTGTTGGACTTACTCTGTAGTCAATGGTGCACGGGAGATTGGGTCACTTGATGACGACAAGCCTCTTTGCACTGTTGCCACAACTGAGTTTTTCTATGAATAAATGTAAGCAAAGACTGCTTCCAAATCATAACCGAAGTACGACTGAACGTGAACTCTGCGGGTGATGCAGATTATGGAAACCAAAACTACAACCCCATTTTTTTAATGTATTATCCTCTGCTTGAAGAGGTATGATGCATTGTGGAAGGGATAGAACAATTTCATAATATGATACCCATTGCCCGTTGCCAGCCGTAAATTCCAAACTGCATCACCCTACAAAGGAGAAACACACAAAAAGGGCCAACCTAAGCTACAACACTTACTTGCTACTGATTAAGGGTGAGAAAAACACTACAGCCTGAGCCAAGATGTGCGGAGTCCTCAGTCAGTTAAGATTTCTGTTTAACACTCCCTTACATTTCTTTAGAGGGCTGTCTTTTGTTCCTAAACTGCAAGACCTTAATAAGTCAGGTAAACCAAGTTGACTAGACTTATTACCAGGCAGATCCAGTCGCCGTTGTGCTTGCCTAAACACACTAATGCCTTTAAAAAATATAGTAGTTTGGTAACCAGGCAGCTTTCCTTCTGGGTTCGGCAGCCTTATCTGGGTATTTTTGGAAAGATTCTAGAAGTCGTAGAATACTTCACGAGTTGGGGGCAGTGAGTCGTAGTATGAGATGGAACCCAATATAAAGTTAAGTAGAGGCGTGTCCGTTATTGTAATAACATTTCTCAGTTTCCATTGTTACTCAATTTTACCTATATATACGGATGTAGTATCATTAGCTTCTTGCCTGAATTTATTTTTTTAAACGGGAAAAAAACGAAAAGTAGATCAAATGTTTGAACTGTCATTGATGCCAATCATGACTCATCTGTGCAGGTGACACCACAGAGAGTTAAAAAAAGTATTTTGCTGTAGCTGCGTGTGTGCGATGCATTTACAATTCAAAGCGGAGTGTTTTATGCGAGTATTGTTTCTTTCTATGTGTGCATATAGCATTGCTGCTGTACCGACACTCCAGGGCGAGTTCAAGCTTATTGGTGACATAAATGTGGAATATAACAGTTTCCACTTCATGTTTCAAACCGTAATATTAATAAATATCGGTAAATACAGATACACTGAGCAAAACTAACATTTAAGATGGAAATGTCCAACAAAAATCATAAAACATTGAAACCTAATTAAAATAATGTGGCAAGAAAGAATATTTTGTGTGTGTCTAGACAGACTGGAAATGCGGGCACCAAACACCCCGGTCAAAATATCCTTTGCGTCAGATGCCGACCGCATTTTTCCACCTTACCGACTGCTTCAAAAGGGGTATCGGGACATGCAAATCCTATTTGCCCAGTTTAATATCTCAGTTTTGAAGTTTTATGCTCGTTCCCACCGATGAACATCACAGTCTGTGCTGAGCTGTACATTTTTGCTAGAGTCAGAACAGGCGTGGGCACTGCATTCGTCAGGGTGGAAAATGCCCGTGGGTAGAGAGTTACCAACCTCCCAGAGAGTGCCAGGGGCTCCTGGCATGGGGAGGCAGCGAGACCGTGTCCTCAGAAGGACTGTTTCAGAAGTGACATGCACGGTCCCTTTCCTGTTCCGCCCTCTGATGTCTTCTAATAAAAATGTAGGCACTGGATTTTATCTGCACCACATGGCACTTACCGCCCTGTCCCTGGCACAATAACCTGCAGGGGCTGGTAGCTTCAAAAAGTGAGGGGAGGCAGCAGCTTCACGGCTATTATGGTTGGTCTATTCTTTGAATTTATTGGTGCACCTAAAAAGTATTTTTTTAATTAGGGTCCAAGGAGTGCTCCAAAAGCAAAATGATAATATGCTTCTATCGCATTGACTCCTTGCAGCGCTCATGACCGTCCCATCTCATCCTTTGAATGGGTGGTTTTGATAACATTAGACATTACAAATTCACAGTCTCCTGGCACCAATTTATGGCACTTTCAGACCTGCAGCAGCGAGGCGGCAGCTTGTCTGATAATGCCTGATGCGGCATTTCACAAGTATTGTTTGTAATGACCTGAGTCCCCCGAAAGCGGAATCCAGGGTTTGTCCGGGAAGGTCCTGCAAACAATGCATCACCCCTTGGCACTGTGTGGCCAGAGGATATAAACAAGCATTGAAAATGCAACCGGCCTGATCCTGCCCGCCGTACATGCGGGCTCTTGGACTAGCCATCAACCCCAAACCAGTAAAACATCACCCAAAAACATCAACGTAATTATCTGCTATTAAAAGCTTCATTACACAGGAATATTTCTCATCTCACTCACTCAACATGACCACTCGATGTCACGCGCCTTAGACGTGTAAAAGGTTGAGAGGCTAATATGACAAAACTACAACACCCAAAATGCATCCTGCCAATGACTGAAAGCGATGGCTCTTAATGACATGGTGTCAGTCATTTGGTAAAAGTAGATGGCTGTTCTACAAAGGCAGAACTGAGGGACCCGGGTCATGAATAATAGAGCGTGGACATAAACGGAATTGAAGAAGGGCTTGGCTCTATAGAAATAGATCGAGTCCGTAGACAGTAGAGAGCGAGAGAACTTAAAAAAAAGTTAACAAGTTAAAAAGAAAAGTGCTGTCAGCCGGCCGCACTCTCGGTGCAGTCTCACATGAAGGAGCGCGGTATGTTAAGTATCTTAAGTTGCATTGGGGTCCAAGTTAATAAAAAAAAGGCGAGCCGTACAGAAAGAAAGGACCGTCCTGTATTTTAGCAATGCAAACATACAGACTCCGGGAATAGCTGTATGCCACGGCGATAGACCACGCACAGGGAGGCACGCTGTACACAAGACTTGTTAATTGTGATTTCTTAAAACTGCAACATTATTTTTTTCATGCCGTCCCTTTGTGGAACTTTTTTAAAATTCTCCATGTTTTCCGTCCTAATAGAAGCACGTCAGATGACCCAGACCATGATGTTCAAGGTTTCTTAGAACGAGCGGCTGCCATTGTCCCGGCTGCCCACATCATCCTGCCTGCTGTAGTAAACAAGTATTTCCCACAACGGTAATTTCAGAAAAAAGCGGAGCTCTGCAGGACAGCACCTACTTCCGGTTTGGCCGGCAATGCTTCCGGGTCGCCGCAGGCAGCGCGGCGGCCCGCCCTGCACGGAGAAGGGAGGCAGCTTTCGAGGAGGACAGCACCTAGCCGCGAGCGCGTTCTCGTGCGCGTGGCCTTAACAAATCGCCGCGCGCGGCCAGTGCTGTCCTCCTGGAAAGCTGACACGCTAACTATAGGTCTTTGGCGAGAGCGAGCTTCGCTCGCTTCTAGCCGAGACCTAAAAACACAGGTGATGGACAGAATGTAGAACAATGTCATACATTCACCCCAGTACAAGGATCTGGGCCTAAATCCATCGTTTTTTTGCACTCCACAACACCCTGGATTAGACACTGGCTATATGCAAATCAGCTCTGACCCTTTGCCTCATGGGAAAAGTCCAGTCCGAACTACCAAGCCATGTCTTTCCCAGAACGGAATCAAGCATCCAAGGACCGGTTTCTGGCTATCAGCCTTCATTCAGCCTGGATAGCTTGACTCCAGTGGTGTGGAGAGCCTGGGACTCACGTCTGAGCATACCCAGCCCACTCGGGGTGAAAATTACAAAAAACACAGGTGATGGACAGAATGTAGAACAATGTCATACATTCACCCCAGTACAAGGATCTGGGCCTAAATCCATCGTTTTTTTGCACTCCACAACACCCTGGGTTAGACACTGGCTATATGCAAATCAGCTCTGACCCTTTGCCTCATGGGAAAAGTCCAGTCCGAACTACCAAGCCATGTCTTTCCCAGAACGGAATCAAGCATCCAAGGACCGGTTTCTGGCTATCAGCCTTCATTCAGCCTGGATAGCTTGACTCCAGTGGTGTGGAGAGCCTGGGACTCACGTCTGAGCATACCCAGCCCACTCGGGGTGAAAATTACAAAAAACACAGGTGATGGACAGAATGTAGAACAATGTCATACATTCACCCCAGTACAAGGATCTGGGCCTAAATCCATCGTTTTTTTGCACTCCACAACACCCTGGGTTAGACACTGGCTATATGCAAATCAGCTCTGACCCTTTGCCTCATGGGAAAAGTCCAGTCCGAACTACCAAGCCATGTCTTTCCCAGAACGGAATCAAGCATCCAAGGACCGGTTTCTGGCTATCAGCCTTCATTCAGCCTGGATAGCTTGACTCCAGTAGTGTGGAGAGCTTGGGACTCACGTCTGAGCATACCCAGCCCACTCGGGGTGAAAATTACAAAAAACACAGGTGATGGACAGAATGTAGAACAATGTCATACATTCACCCCAGTACAAGGATCTGGGCCTAAATCCATCGTTTTTTTGCACTCCACAACACCCTGGGTTAGACACTGGCTATATGCAAATCAGCTCTGACCCTTTGCCTCATGGGAAAAGTCCAGTCCGAACTACCAAGCCATGTCTTTCCCAGAACAGAATCAAGCATCCAAGGACCGGTTTCTGGCTATCAGCCTTCATTCAGCCTGGATAGCTTGACTCCAGTGGTGTGGAGAGCCTGGGACTCACGTCTGAGCATACCCAGCCCACTCGGGGTGAAAATTACAAAAAACACAGGTGATGGACAGAATGTAGAACAATGTCATACATTCACCCCAGTACAAGGATCTGGGCCTAAATCCATCGTTTTTTTGCACTCCACAACACCCTGGGTTAGACACTGGCTATATGCAAATCAGCTCTGACCCTTTGCCTCATGGGAAAAGTCCAGTCCGAACTACCAAGCCATGTCTTTCCCAGAACGGAATCAAGCATCCAAGGGTGACACAGCACAATATCAGGCGCACCCACGTTGCAGTGGCGGAGATTCGATCCGTCGGGGTGCAGGCGACGCTATTCCTGCCCGATGTGGACAGGGCGTTTGATTCGCTCAGTTGAACATATCTGTTCTCACTCTTGCCGTGATTGAATCTGGGGCCCGTATTCATGTCTTATGTGAAGTTGCTGTATATAGACCTGACAGCTTCTGTCAGAGTGGCGGGGGCGTCGTCCTCGAGCTTTGCCATCGGGAGGGGCACCAGGCAGGGCGGCCCCCTCTCGCCCTACCTATTCGCCTTGGCCATGGAGCCATTAGCTGCATGGGTCCGTGTGGATGCTCAAATGTGGGGGTTCAAGTGGGAGCGAGGCCTGTCAGAGCGAATTGCGTTCTATGCGGACGATGTCCTTTTTTACAGATCTTAACGTATCCTGCAAATCTTCGGCGAGACTTCGGGCCTCTATATGAACCCGCACAAATCTACTCTCTGGGTGTTGGGGAGTGGCCCGGCGATTGGAGACTGGGCATCGGGGGGCAGTTGGGGGCATTAAATATCTAGGTGTGTTCCTGTCCGAGATCTCCACTGTTTCCTGGGAACGGAATGTGGTAACAGTCTGGGAACGGACCCGGGCGGATATCAAAATATGGTCCCGCATGCCACTGACCAACTATGGTAGATCGGCCATATTTAAAATGGTGGCCCTGCCTCGACTGCTTTATCAGCTGCAAAATCATCCGTATTCTATCCCACCTTCCTGGTTTAAACAGGTAGACTCGGTCCTGGGGCAATTCCTTTGGGTGGGAGGTTCGGTTTGGGTGGCGCTGCGCACATGCTTTCGGTCAACGTACTGTAGGGGTTCGGCGACTTCTGATGTCCTTTCCTATTACCAAGCGTCGCACCTCTTAGTATTTAATGAAGGTGGTATGGGGACAGGAGAGACCCGGCCTATGCACTGGAGCGGTTCCTGATGGAGCCCCACACACTCCACAGTTTGCTCTATGCGACGAGTCGGCACAAGACGCTACCGTCGGTGACGCAGGTGGTCTTTCATGTTTGGAGGCGGGCACTGTGGCGGATGGGATGGTGGCAGACCCCGACCGAAGAAATTCCCCTTTGGTGAAATGGCCGCTTACCCGGCCTAGCGGCCCTTCGGGGATTTGCGGTGTGGGATGACATTGGAATGTCCAAAAATTGGGTGATGTTATGACGGGGACTACGCTTAAGTCGTTTCAGGATCTGATTACGGAATACAACATGCCCGCACCCAATTCTTCCGCTACTTACAATTCCGTCATGCCCTGGCCCCTTACTTGGAGGGATTGACCTCTCTTCCTGAATTTAGTCCCTTGGAGGCCTGAGTTTTTATGGGAGACATCGAGAATAAAAAGATATCACACATATATCAATCCCTAGTCATACACTGTTCCTCTAATCTGTAAAAACTAAAGGAGACCTGGGAGGCTGATATTGGGACACTGGAGGAGGAAGATTGGAATGAGGCGCTTGCAGGTCCCAGGGGCGCGGCCATTTCAGTCCGCCTTAAGCTAATCCAGTTCAAATACCTACACAGGGTGTATTTCACTTGGCGGAGGCTGTAGCGGGCGGGCCTCATTGCGTCCCTGACTGTACTAGATGTGGATGTGAGGAGGGCACTTTCTTCAATACGGGTTGGAGTTGTTGACGCTTAGGCAGGTTCTGGAGTGGAGTTTGGAATGGCTTAGATGAGGCGCTTGGCTGGGTGCTCCCGCACACACCGCGACTGGGACTGTTGCATGTGCTAGATGGAGTGGGTGGCAACCTCTATAACAGACATCTATTGTAGCTAGGACTCACGGTAGCCAAACGAGATTTTGCAAGGGCATGGAAGGACCCGAGGGCCCCGTCACTTGTAGTGTGGAAGTGGGGATTAGATTTCTGTATGGGGATTCAGAAGCCCATATTTCTTGCCCGAGGCTGCCCTCCCAAACATTATAAAATTTGGAAGCGTTGGGCCGACTACAGGGGCATATGGCTAGAGCCTCCGCCAGACCAAGACCCGGAATTGGATGTTTGAGCGAGCTGTGCCGCTAGATGTGTGTACACAGATGGTCGGAATTGTTAGAAACCGTGCAGGGGGGAGGGATCCGGGTGGGATGGGAGTTGGGGGTAGTTGGGGGAGGGGGAAGGGGGAAGGGAGGGAGGATCGTTACTAGCAGTGATTTCATTGCTCTAAATGTAAAAGTCATGATGGATTGCATTGTGTTATGTATATAGCTATGTCTGGCAGACACCTCTGGGGTACAGAGATCTGCGATTTCTGTGTGATCTATCAATAAAATCTGTTTTAAAAAAATTAGCTTGCCTGCTGAGACAAGTTCTTACCCTCTCTTTCTATGCTCTTCTGGGAGATATTGTGCTCCATCTCATCCCAGTGAGCACGGTCATAGCGAGCAAACCAGCCCACTGAGTTGGCAATACGTTAATGATTGGCAGATTGTGCCAATCATTATGCCTGCTGCATCAATGTGCTTGCTCTCTTTGTCGGGCTCCGCTAGCTTCTGTGTTTGCCCACTTGCAAGCAGTGATAATCGTTAGTGAGCCCAGTGGTAATTGGCCCTTAATATGTATGGGATTAGATGGGGAGGCCTTGTATTTTTTATCTACCCTGGGTGTTAAAACCCTAACTCTAATAGGGTCAGTGTGTCTTGGCATGCCTTTTAGCATTGCTAGATAACGAGTAGCTCTATGGGTAGATAAACGAGTCTCAAAAAGAAAATCCCCCTTCTGAGGGTTTCATATGATGCTGTACATAGTGAGAGGCAGCAGGTCTACTGATTAACTCCTGATATGCTGTTAGGTCATCAGGAGGAGAGGGATGGGTAGGATATAAGTCCGGGTCTGTGTCCCCTGGAGGGTCAATATCATGGGTGTCCTAGAGGTCGGGATGTGGTGGTGTCTCAAAGGTGTTGTGTCTTTCACAATGCCCATCTGTATCGCATTGTGGAGGCTCTTGAGGTAAGATATCTAGTGCATCTCCAACAGACTGGTGGAGAAAGGAAGTTTGGTGGTGGCCAAAGTTGTGGAGATGGCGGCGGAAGTGGAGGTAGGGAGGGTGGTGTAAGAGGCAAAGGGCTAGTGGCTTTTTCAACTTTTTTCAGATTTTTAGGTCTCGGCATAGAGACGCGCGAAGCGCGTTCTTGGCAGAGAACTATAGTGAATATGCTACTTACCAGTATGCATCTGTTCTTGGCATGTAGGGCTGCTAACATTCATATCTAGTGCATAGATCGCCGCCTAGTGTTGGGTCCGGATGATTGCACATTGTTGTCCTGGAAGAGTCTTCGAAGTATCACGAGATAGGTGGCACCTCCCCTGGACTACAGTGCGCATGGGCATCGACTCCATCCCCAGATTGTTTTTAGCCGTTGTGACAGAGATGGAGTGAAATAGTGTAAATGATGTCCATGCTAATGATTGAATGCAAGAAGTATCTGCAGCCGCTACGGGCACCGGGGAGGAGGGTGGGCGATATGAATGTTAGCAGCCCTACATGCCAAGAACAGATGCATACTGGTAAGTAGCATATTCAGTTCGAGGCATGTGGGCTGCTAAATTCATATCTAGTGCATAGAATACATAGCAATCCCTCCATTAACGGCGGTTGCCCGTGCCAGCTGCAGAGGTCTGAAAAAGTGTTTTGAGAACAGCCTGTCCTACAGCTGCTTGCTGCTTGGAATGCACATCGACACAGTAATGTTTGGTAAACGTGTGCGGTGTAGACCACGTGGCTGCTCTACAAATGTCTTCCAAAGGAATGTTCCCCAGGAAAGCCATGGAGGCCCCCAACTTGCGTGTGGAGTGCGCTCTCGGGGGATTGTTAAAGTACGTTTAGCTTTTTGATAACAAATTTGAATGCACTTAACAATCCATCTGGCTATTCCTGCTTTGGAAATAGGGTTGCCGTTGTGCTGGGCTGAGAAGGCAACAAAAAGTTGCTGTGTTTTCCTAAAGTGTTGTGTTCTGTCAATGTAGTACATCAACGCCCTTTTTACGTCTAATGTATGGAGCATTCTTTCCGCTACTGTTTGTGGGTTTTGAAAGAATGCGGGCAGGTCAATAGTTTGGTTGACATGAAACTGTGACACCACCTTTGGAAGGAATTTGGGGTTAGTGCGGAGCACTACCCTGTTAGAATGAATTTGTATGAATGGCTCTTGTATTGTGAGCGCTTGCAGCTCACTAACACGCCTGAGCGAGGTAATAGCAATGAGAAAAGCCACTTTCCATGTCAGGAACTGAAGCTCGCATGAGTGTAGTGGCTCAAAAGGTGGGCCCATCAGTCTAGTGAGGACCACATTGAGGTTCCACACTGGAGCTGGTGGTGTTCTTGGAGGGATGACTCGTTTTAGTCCCTCCAGGAAGGCTTTAATGGCAGGCACCCTGAAAACGGAGAGATGCTGCCTGTTCTGGAGATAAGCCGCTATGGCGGATAAGTGTATCCGAATGGAAGCGTAAGCTAGATTGCATTTGTAAAGATGTAACAAATAACAGATGATGTTGGGAATGGATGCATCTAGCGGGTCAATGTGATGTTCCATACAGTAAATGACAAACCGCTTCCACTTAGATGCATAGCAAGCTCGGGTAGTGGGCTTCCTTGCCTCTCTGATGATGTCCATGCATTCAGGAGGCAGGCTGAGGTAGCCAAACTCTAAGACCTCAGGAGCCAGATCGCCAGATTGAGCTGTTGCGGATCTGGATGCTGAATGTCGCCATGGTTCTGCGTCAAGAGCCTGGGTGTGAGATGCAGCCTTTGATGCGGTACCACGGAAAGTTCTAGAAACGTGGTGTACCATGGTTGGCGTGCCCACGTTGGAGCAACCAGGATGAGCGTCATCGAGTGTTGCTTTAGCTTTCTTGCCACCAGCGGAATGAGAGGTGCTGGGGGAAAAGCGTACGCAAATCTGCCTGACCAGTTCATCCATATCGCATTGCCTTGCGATTGTGGGTGAGGGAACCTGGCGGCAAAGCTTTGGCATTTCGCGTTTTCCTTTGTGGCAAACAGGTCTATCTCCGGATGACCCCACTGCTGGAAGTACGGGCGGAGTACTGATGGATGTATCTCCCACTCGTGCATTTGATGGCTGTACCTGCTGAGCAGATCCGCCATCTGGTTGTCCTTGCCCGGGAGGTGTTCCGCCATGAGGAAGATGTTCCTCTGAATGGCCCACTTCCACATGCTCTGAGCCAGATGAGACAGCTGTGGAGAGTGCGTACCCCCCTGCTTCTGGATGTAGTACAGGGCTGTCATGTTGTCCGTCCGGATCAACACGACTTTGTTGCACAGATGTACTTTGAAGGATTTGAGCGCCATGAAGATTGCCATCAGTTCCAGATAGTTGATGTGCATCTTCTGTTGCTGCGTCGACCACAGTCCCTGCACCGTGTAGTGGAGCACATGAGCTCCCCATCCCTGGAGAGAGGCGTCCGTCGTCATGATAACTTGCGGCACAGGCTCTTGGAACGGTCGGCCCTTGCAAAGGTTGTGTGGAGTCCACCAATGCAGAGAGTTGTATGCCCGACCGGTCACCAACACTAGGTCTGTCAGTTGTCCTTGAGCCTGTGTCCACTGATTCGCCAAGCATTCTTGGAGCGGACGCATATGCAACCTTGCGTGCGGGACTATGAAGATGCAGGAGGCCATCATGCCTATCAACTGCATGAACACTCTTGCTGGTAGTGAGTGTTGCGGTCTGAACCTTTGGATGAGCGACTGAATGTTGTCGATCCTCACCGGGTTCGGCTGAGCCATAGCAGTCAGAGTATTTATTGTCGTGCCCAGATACTGCCGCACATGGGCTGGCTGAAGGTGCGACTTGGGGTAGTTTAGTGAGAACCCCAGACTGTGAAGGAGGTGAATGGTGTGGGACATGTCTGCGGCGCACTGCCGTTCCGACTTTGCTTGAACGAGCCAGTCGTCTAGGTAAGGGTAGACATGTATGTTCTGTCTCCTGAGGTGCGCCGCAACTGTCGCCAGACACTTTGTGAACACTCTGGGGGCAGTGGTCACTCCGAAGGGCAGTACTTTGAACTGATAATGCCTGTTTTGGATGGTGAACCTGAGGTATTTTCTGTGGGAGGGGTGGAGTGTAATGTGAAAATAAGCATCCTTGAGGTCCAAGGTTGCTAGGAAGTCCCCTTGGTTTAGCAGGGGAAGAATCTGCTGCAGTGTTAGCATGTGAAAGTGTTCTGACAGTATATACAGGTTGAAGGGGCGTAGCTCCAGAATGGGTCTGAGGGATCCGTCCTTTTTTGGGATAAGGAAGTACAGGGAATAGACCCCTGTACCTTCCTCCTCCACTGGCACGAGCTCGATTGCGCCTTTTTGCAGCATCACTACAACTTCCTGCTGCAATAAGTGCAAGTGCTCTGCCGACATACGACGTTGTCTTGGGGGAATGTTGGGTGGAGTGGATGTCAACTCCAAACAATAACCGTACTGAATAAGTTTTCTCACCCACCTGTCTGTGGTGATGGACGTCCAGACTGGCAGGAACTGCTGGAGTCTCCCCCCGACAGGTGTTGGATGGTCGGGGGGCAGTGACAGAGAGTCACTGTTTGTTGGTGGCAGAGGAACGGGAGTTGTTGTTTCCTCTGCCTCTGCCCTTGGCACTATTTCCTCTGTAACCCCCTCTACCCTGCTTGGGGTACGAGGATTGTGCGCCACCTTTCGTGAATTGTGTCTATTGAGCCAAGTGTCCTCTGGTAACACCGCGGGTAACTGAGCGACGAAAAGTGCTCCCCCTGAATTGTTGAGACTGAAGCGCCCCCATGGACTTAGCTGTCTCATTGTCTTTTTTAATTTTCTCGAGGGTGGTGTCAACGTCCGGGCCAAACAGTCTGTCTGGATTAACGGGCTGGTTGAGTATAGTTGTTTGAATGTCAGGTTTAAAACCTGATATGCGAAGCCATGCTTGGCGCCTTAACATGACGCTAGTGTTAATCGCCCTAGCCGCTGTATCTGCCACATCAAGCGCACACTTTATTGCAGCGTTTGAAATGAGCTTTCCCTCCTGTATGAGCATCTCGGCTGCCTCCTTAAACTCATCTGGGAGGTGTTGAAGGAGCTGTTCTAGGGTGTCGTAATGCGCCCTATCATATCGTGCCAATAGTGCCTGTGTGTTTGATATGCGCCAGATATTGGCCGCTTGCGCAGCCACCCTTTTACCAGATGCCTCAAGCACTTTCGACTCTGTCTGGGGGAGGAGCTTCACCCGTTGTCTGGGAGTTCGCCCTTTTGCGGGCATTTGCGACAACCAAAGAGTCCAGAGGCAACTGTCCCCGAATATATGCAGGGTCCCCAGGTGCCGGTCTGTATTTCTTTTCGATACGTGGGTTCACCACTCTCGCCCTGGTAGGTTCCTTAAAGATCTCTGGGGCATGCTTAAGGACACCTTTTAGCATAGGAAGTGTTTTAACAGTCTTTTCTGAGGCAGAGAAAGTGTCAAACAGAAAATCTTCTTCCACCGGGTCAGCATGCATGTCCACATCATGATTTGCAGCTGCCCTCTCAATTAAGGCATTGAATGCCGCTGAATCCTCAGTTGGGGATGTCCGTGCCCCAAAACCCTGTGGGTCCTGTACCACCTGATGGCCTCCCTGGTCGCCAGTGTCCACCCATGAGTCCTGTTGCTCATCAGGGTCATTGTTATCCGGGAAATTGTACTGGTCATCCTGGTCATTGTCCTCTCCCCCTGACTGATTGGGGGAAGGTGATGGGCTCCTCCTTGGTGGAGGCTGAATAGGTTCAACAAGGGCAGGAAGGTCCTGTGCCGGCCTCTTCTTCTTCAGTGGAATGACATAGGATTCCAATGGTTGGGAAGTGATCTTTCTTTTATAGAGTGTCAATTTTGCCGTTTCTGCGTCGATATAATGCTCAGATTGTTCTTCTGAAGCTTGATGTCGATCCAGTCGGCCGCTTAGCGTCGAAGGTTCCGAAGTGTCAGTGGTCTTCGGCACCGAACGGGGTGCAAAGGCCTTCGGTGCCACCTTTGGCGGCAGAGTGTAGAGGAGCTTCGTGGAAGTCTTCGCAGGTGCGTCAACCAATTTCGGAGCCGACGGGGTGTGAGTCGTCGACGGCAAAGTCTTCTCCCGAATTCGTTTGAGGGAGTCAGTGACTTGCTTCGTGAAGGAAGCCGAGGGTATCTTAATCGATGACCTATGTCCGTCACCATCGGAGGACCTCGGCGTCGACGAGGTGTCCGTGCGTACTCGGGCCTCCGACGCATCTTCGACCCCAATGGTCCGGGCCTCCGTCCTGGGCTTAGGCGCCAATGCCGTCGCTTTAGATCCGGCTTCTTTGTGCCGTTGCGTAGGGCCTCCGGACTTCGGCTCGGGGCCCTTTGTCGACTGCGCTTCGACCCGGCGTTTGCCTGTCGGCGCCGCAGTTGCGTCCGAAGGAGTTTCGACAGTCTTAGTGGACTTTGGCGGAGTAACCGTGCTCGACACATGTTGGATGACCTTCTTCGAGGACGGGTCCTTGGCCACCTTCTGTGGCGGTGCCGGCTCGACAGCCTTCTTCGGCTTCGGAGCCCCGGAGGGCGACGGAGTCGATGACGTAGCATGCTTCTTCGGTTTCGATGGTACGTCGGCCATCTTTGGTGTCGTCGAATTCGAAGGTTTCGGTTTCGATATGCGCAATGGCGGCTCCGCTGGTGTATCCGTGGCCGGGCCAGAAGGCGGGGCCGGGGATAGCGGTGCAGGGTCGTGGGTAAGGCCGAGTGGCGATCCCGTGACCTGTGCCTGAGTCATGTAACTTTCGGGGCATAGCTCTTCCTCCGAGCTATCTTCCGCGGCCCCATAAACTTCTTCGTCGTCCCCTACCTCCTCGACGTATCCAAGGTCCTGGCCCTCGACGGGTTCTCCGGGATCGGCCTCGACCTCCGTCGATGGTGGTGAAATCTGCAGACGATGGCTTGGGCCTTCTGCCTCGGGGTCGTCGAAGATGTCGTCGGGTGCCGGAGCCGCTCGCTGGGCCTCGAGGCGCGCCGCGCGCCGAAGCTTGAGCGTTTTCTTCGACCTGAACTTTGAGCAGGCCATACAGTTGTCCTCGTTGTGGTCCGGCGAGAGGCATTTGTTACAGACTGGATGCATGTCGATATGTGGGTAGAACTTGAACGGACTTCGTTCCATGGTAAGATCGTCGGGGTCTTGCTGCGACGACAGGGCCTCGATGTCCGAAGAGTTACTCGACTCCGCAGAAATTCGACTCGAAGAGTCGGATGAAGACCGAGGCCGAACGCGAACAATACCGACGAGGTAACGAAGGCCTTTTGGCCTTAAAGAAGTATGTTTTCCGATTCCGACAAGGAGACGTCGAAATCACATCCGAACCCAATGGCGGAAAAAAACAATCTGGGGATGGAGTCGATGCCCATGCGCACTGTAGTCCAGGGGAGGAGCCACCTATTTCGTGATACTTCGAAGACTCTTCCAGGACAACAATGTGCAATCATCCGGACCCAACACTAGGCGGCGATCTATGCACTAGATATGAATTTAGCAGCCCACATGCCTCGAACCAATCGTTTCAGCTGCCAAAGGGAGACAAGAGCTGGGAACACGCCCAGCATTCTGAATGGGAGAGGGAGCGACAAGAGCTGGCCACGCGCCAGATTTGGTCGCGCGCACGCTCACGGCGACGGCGTCTCGTGCGCTCCCACCGCGCTTTCAGTTTCGCCGCCGTGAAGATCCTCAGCCACTGCACACGCTCCCCATGGCTTCCTCGTCATTGCCGCCGCCGCGAAGATCCTCAGCCACTGCACATACGGTCTGATATTTTTAGAAGTGCGTGTGCAGGTCTGCGTGCCGGAGATTATGTGCTTGTCAGCGCTCGCCGCATGCAAATGCCCCCGCCTGCAACATGTCACTCATGTGCTCACCTTCCCCAGGATTTGTGTATTGTCCTCATATCTCGCGGAAGTGCAGGATGCCTCGAGCTCGGCACTTATTCATCCAGCACCTTTCGTTGCCTGTTTGCTTTGGCCACCGGCGTGAGGACGTGCTAAGTAAAACCGCAAAATACATAAATAACACGCTGACCAGTGTCTAGCTCTGACATGCAAGGGGTGGTAAACAGCAGAAACTAGGGTGCCCTGCCTTGTGGAGGTGTTCAATGCATGGTTCATGTGGTAGTGAAGTAATCCTAACAACTTTAACAGTACCTGTCAGTTTATTCTTCATTCTAAAATCTGTTCACAAAGCTTTCAAAATAAAGGAAAGAGAAAAACTACAAATCCCTCAATGCACCTGGTTGCTTTTGAACTTTAGATCTGTTTTGTAACTTACTTTTGGGCTAGTGTTGTAACTCAGGTAGTTGGGCGTGATTGAGAAATGGAGGCCTGGGTTTGCACAGTTGTACCCTGCAGCGCTGCATGACCCAGACCAGTTTGTCTTCATTAATAGGGCATGCGGGGAGAATTCTTAGAAATGTGTTTTGTCTCCTCTGGACTGTAGGCTGGGGAGGAACTAGTACAAAGGTAAGGGCAGACACACGGAAAGGGCATTGCTGTGCTGGGAGGTGACGGAGTACAGTACTGCCCTGCGGGAGTGGGTGGAGTTTGCCTCCTGGCCTCCCCGTGCCCTGTCTCCTACTTATTGTTTTTGGTGGAGAGTACAGCCAGGACAGACGTCTATTTACATCTCTGCATCCACCTCCTCAGTCCTCGCGCCTCCATTCTCCCTAGCTGCTTCCCTAGGACAGTCTAAGGGGCGGGGCTCCTCCTTAACTCACACACACTACCTCCCCTGCTCGAAACTCAGTTCGGGATCTGCTCTCGGCCCCGGCAGGACCGGTGGAGAGTGGGCGTTACCTTACACTAGGAGAGGAGGTGAAAGTGATACCTCTCCCCCCTGTCTCCCCCCCTCACCCCTGTCTCTCCTCACCTCTACTTCTAACTCCCTTCCACCTCTGTCTCACCTCACCCTCCACCTTGGTCTCTCCTCACCCTCCACCCCTGTCTCTCCTCACCCTCCACCCCTGTCTCTCCTCACCCTCCACCCCTGTCTCTCCTCACCCTCCACCCCTGTCTCTCCTCACCCTCCACCCCTGTCTCTCCTCACCCTCCACCCCTGTCTCTCCTCACCCTCCACCCCTGTCTCTCCTCACCCTCCACCCCTGTCTCTCCTCACCCTCCACCTCTGTCTCTCCTCACCCTCCACCCCTGTCTCTCCTCACCCTCCACCCCTGTCTCTCCTCACCCTCCACCCCTGTCTCTCCTCACCCTCCACCCCTGTCTCTCCTCACCCTCCACCTGTCTCTCTCCTCATCCTCCACCTGTCTCTCTCCTCACCCTCCACCTGTCTCTCTCCTCACCCTCCACCTCACCTCTCCCATTGCACCCTTTCCCAAAAGCAAGCACCTACTCTTGGCATCCATTCACTGTCCCTTGGCGAGCCCCCAGCCCGCCTCCCCCGAAGGCGGCTCTGCAGCTGCTGACCTCTCCTCCATCCTACCCCCTCCCAACACCTCCCCCCCCCCATTGCACCCTTTCCCAAAAGCAAGCGCCTCCTCTTGTCGAGTCCCCGCATAAAGCACATTTTCTGCATCGATTATTAGGCCGCCCCTCCGCCGTGAATTCAAGCCCCCTTTACATACAATAGTATCTCTTGCGGAAGCAACACCTGTTGCACTTCAAGAGGCCCTACACCCCTGGAAGCGCCCTCTTCCTGCAGCCCCTGGCAATGAGAGCCTCGCCACACTGCTCTCCGTCCTCACCCAGCCCCCCCCTTCCAGCTGAAGAACGGGCACCTGTATCCCCGAAAGGCTCCTTCATCCAGTCCACACCCCAGCCTCGAGCCTGCTGCTCCCCAATGCAGAACCGACGACCTGTAGCAGCAGGACTCACATGACACCCCCGCCCCCCCCCCCCCCAAACACACACATATCAACAACCCCCCAGAGCCAAGAAACCACTGAGGCCCCTTCCTCTGGCAGAAACAAGAAAGGAACAGCCGAGGTGCCCCCCACACTTATAACAGCACCACCCCCCCCCCGCAGAACCAAGGAACAGCCGAGGTGCCCCCCACACTTATAACAGCACCACCCCCCCTACACCCCACCTACACACATACTCACGCACACTCACACATACAAATGCAAACATGCGCGCACACACACCCACACACAAACAAACACCCAAGCATGAACACACACTCGCGCAGGCACACACACGTGCGCACACGTGCATGCATATACTCATACACACACCTCCACAAATTAAGCAGGGAAGCTTCCAGCACGAATAGGCTGACAGCACTGCAGAAGGGTACGTTTTACCACCCGCGAGAGAGTATGTGTCTGTGTGCATACCCAGAGGCGCACACTGCACCAGTGCACGTGCCTCTCCTTTTATCCAAAAGCAGTCGCAGCTCGAGGCGCACATGCACTCCTGTGTTGTGAGTGCCTCCCGGGTTACATGCGCTCTGACACTATTGAGTCTCAAGATGAGAGCGGCATGTCCTGTGCCCTGCACCAGCACAGTCGGTGTGTGTTTGTGTGTATGTGATGTGAGAGTGTGTGTGTATGGGTGTGAGAGAGAGCGCGAGAGAGTATGTGTCTGTGTGCATACTCAGAGGCGCACACTGCACCAGTGAACGCGCCTCTCCTTTTAAATATCCCCGCACAGAGCGAGAGCAGAAATCACGGAATTGTATGCAAGTTTACTTCTATTCTGGTCATGCACGGACTGCTCCGTCAGCTTTTGTTCTAAAAACGCATCTGTTGTGCAGGCTGTACGACAAACCCGATTTGCTAACAAGCAATAGAGCAAAAATGCTTACCTTAGCTTACAAGATCACGACCGGCGTTTGTTTTCGGCATTCGCACATTTTAACGTGGTATTAAATTTAGAAGCAGATAGCTCCTTCCTTTCAACATACTGCTGCGTGATGCTGCTGGGTGCTAGGAGACGGCAGACAGGCGGTAGGTCTGAACAAATCGTATGTAATTGCACACATCAATTGTTAACGCATCCACAAATAACTATTGTAGCAATCGCAGTATGGCGCACTTTACTTTTAAACATATTCATCTAAAGCGCAGCATGCCATCACTGCTACAAAAATAAATACACATTGTTTTGGCCTACAATTTATAGAATTTTGGTTCAATTGGTGTTGCAATATTAAGCAATGCCAATAGCTCAAACTTAATTAACCCGAGACCTATTGCGTTGTAAATGCTTGTTTAATAGTAGCGGTGAGTCAACAGCTGTCTTTTCGGTGTTGTAGGTTAGGGCCGAAGGCTTGGCGAGGTTACAGCTGAAACGAGATTGGATGGGGATTTGTTTATATCTAGCATCCAGCTTTTCATGGAGTCTATGAAGAATGGGCTCAACTGGCTTTCTGGAATGGAGTTAGGATGCAGGCGTCAAAGCTTTTGCAACCATCCCAGGTTTCAGCACCAAAGTTCCACACGGTGTCGTAGCTGTGGACACCAATGGTGGGTTTGATATCAGTGGTCCGCTTGGCACTGAGGTGGTCATGCCAAATGCTTTGGCTATAGTTGGTGTTTTGGCGTCCGAACCAGTCACTCGGTCCCGACCATGGCCAGAAGGCAGTGGTGGAATGAGGGACTCTTGCTCACCAGGGGCTGGGTGTCTCTTGGAGTGTTCGACACGGTGTTGAGGGAGTGTTCAACACCGGGGACAGTACTCACGGACTATTGAGCCGGTGTGACTTCCTCCACCTCGAGGTTAGAGCCAGAACAGACCTCATCCGAGAACGCCTCTTCTTCCCCAACCAATGTTTGTTGTCCTTTTTCTTAAACGTTCTCATAGTCTAAAATGTCCAGAGTTTCCTTCATCCTTCTCCGCAGCATCTTGAGTCGAAGGGTTTTCAGGGAGCGGAAGGAGTGACAGGCTTCCCATCTCTTTGTTCTGGTGATAAACACTAATTACAGACTAGATGCAAGATGGTCTGGGGATATTTTGCATGGCAGCGAGGGAAGTAACGGGAGGGCGGCCATTCCATTACTAGCAGGACAATCTCTGGAGAACCCGATGGAGACTGAGAAAAAGGCCCAAAAGGGCAAGGCCCTATGGGGCTGCAGTTGGAGCACGTCGACTCGACGAGTGATGTAGCTATACCTCGACACACAGAATGGGAAACGCGATCAAAACAACATTGACGAGGATGAGTGTGCTGCACGAACCGAAAAGAGTATCATGCCGGCCTTGAATAAGAATGCAGGCACACACGCAGGCTTGATGGTGGAAAGAAAATAATCTAACAATGCCCATGTCCATTATCACCAGGGGAAGGAGTCACTCAAACTTGGGACTTGAAAGACTTCTTCGGAGAAAAGCAACTTGCACACATCCAAACCCAACCCTAGCTGGCAGTTGTATGGAAAACATGTGTAGCCACAGCCTCAAACTTCTGATTTCCTGCAATGAGAAGGAGAAAATGTCCTGAATCCAAGTTTGTAATCAGAAAAAACAGTATCTAAGGATTGTAATAGCTAGTAGACTGAATAATTTAAGTACAGCGGACTGTCGTCTGCATGCTGAGGCCTCCTTCAACAATAGTCCAAGATGTACTGTAGGAAGGTAGATCCCGGACTATGGTTGCCCCCAACTTTTTGCCTGGTGTTTTGCTGGTTTTCTGACTTAGTTGACCTGAGGCCCTGCTATTCAGGACCTCAGGCCCACTGCTCTCTCTGTTAAAATGGATTCCATGTACCCTAGGTACATATCCCATTGGATACTGAGTCACCTTATCAGTCCCTGTACAGTGTACCTTAGGTACCCAGGGCATAGGTGTACCCAGGGCCTACCAGGGGCTGCAGCATGTATTATGCCACCCCTGGCTGGCCATCCAAATCTGACACAACTGGCTGCTTGACAGCTGGGGCAAGGTGGTGTAATCACCCTTTGCTTTAGATATAGTATACCTATATCTAACCCTAAAATGGACACACAGATCTCCTATCAGTCACTCCAATGGCAGACCTTAACAATCCTGGAGGCAGAGTGCTTGGAATCGTGTGAGATAGTGCTCTGGCATGAGCTGAGCCTGTCTGCGGCTTTCGGGATCCATCCCTTAGCCGTTTCCATGATATCGCATACCATATACTCTTAAGTGCATTATAATCCTCGCGGTTATATGCCAACTCTGGTATCGCTTTATCAAAACATGTCGAGTAAGGTGTCATACGAATTGGAATACTAACCCCTCGCCAATTCTGGAGACGGGGTTAGCATTCCACCCCTCTAGAGGGACACGACATGTATGTAACCTATAACCCCGGTTAAAGTCAAACAGAGCCTCAGCTCCACAAAATGGATGCTGCCACCGAGACACAAGTCTGCCCTCCTGCTGCTGGGAGTCCTCCCAGAGCAGGAGATAAGGACAAAGGGTTTCCTGCCAGGGGCGGTGCCAGCACCGTCCCAGACAGGATTTTGTGTATCCTAGGTAGGCAGGGCTTCAGAGGAAGGTGACTGCAAGTGGCACCCCGGTGCTCACTGTGCATAGACCGGCTGAAACCAGTTCCAGGGGCACTCCAGCCCCTGGCCTGGGGAAAGCCCGCCAAAGGAGAGGGGTGTAACCACCCCGCTCCTGGTCCCACCCATAGGGCAGGACTTAGTCGCGTGCCAGCCCCCTTCCCAGATAAAGGTAGGAGCAGGCCCCCTTCCAAATTAGATCATCTTTGGAATCAAGACACGACTTTCTGCGAAAGGACTTCAAGATTTCTTCTTCAAGATTCTCCCTTGTGGCTAAGGAGTAGTCACCCTGCATCCGCAGGCACCATCTTAAGAACACTGCGGTCTGCTGTAAGTCCTTCCTCCGGAATCTGACTGCCCAGCTCGACAAGACCCGGCTTCCCTGGCACCTCCGACCTCTACTCACCTCTACAGCCAAGCTGAGAACCGTGAGTGCGACGAGACCTCAAGGGACCGACTATTGCCAAGACTGCACGACTTCTTCACAGCAAGCCCGCCGAGTAATCTACTGGCGAGTGCTTTGGGGCCCGAGAAGCCCCGACCCTGAGCAGCTCCAGCACCGAAGAGCAGCCCCCCAGCATCTCCACGATCGGCGTGGGGCCCTTCTGCTTTTTGCTGCTCACCGCGTTGTTTGGCTACTAGCCCGCTGGCTTGTGGCCTTCTGAACGACGCCCGACGACATCACTGCTGCTGGTCTGGTTGCTCCAGACTGGCTCTTGCTCCCTTCCAGAAGAGGAGCACCCCGGACCCTCCCGGTCCACTCAAGACGCCATTTTGAGTCCACCGCGTGGGCTTGAATTAGCCAAGGCTTTGTTGCCCAATCCTGGGTTCTTCGACGCCGACAGCTTCATCCATCGTGGGACAGCTCGCCCCTCCATCCTGGTCGCCGACAACGCCTCCTGGTCCGTGAGATCTGCAGAGCACAGCGTCGCCCACTCACCTAGTCGAGGTGACTACCATCCGGTGCCCTCCTGGTGCCCCCTGACTACTGGCTAGTAGTCACGAACTTGGTCCCCTCTACTTTCAGGTGTCATCCATCTTCCAGATCCAGGCTTGGATCACTTCGAACTCTCTTCACTGGTCGCCTGCCAGCATCTTTCTTCCAGGCTCCTGGTTCGTCAACGAGGATTCCCGACGTCTTTTGAGACATATGCAGCTGCAGCCCCTGGGCTAGGTAACTTCGGCATTTCGGTGCCCCAGCATAGCCTCACTATCCAAGGGTCAGGATCCACTTTCGTTTTCTCCCTACCAGGTCGGGTTTGCCCGTGAACACTAACTGTAACTTTACTAGCTATCATAGACTTTGTCCCGCATCCCGCGTGAGAGTGCACACTCTGCACCCGAGTCCCCTGGGCCTCCTAGAAGTAATCTAACGATTCTATAGTCAAGTCCTAGCGATTCCAAAGCCTATTAGTACTGTACTTACCTGCTAGTAATTTCGCATTCCACTTTCAGAGTATATGGTTTTCCGTGCCCCTCGGGCATTTGTATATACTGTGCTAACTTAAGTATTTTCGTAAGAGTTTTGTTGTGTGCTTAGCTCCCTGACTCATAAGGAGTTCAGGGTAGTCTTGTTATAAATAAATACACTGTTTATTTTCATAACAACTTGTGTGGTGTCCTTTCACTGGGTGTTCAAGGGGTAATGTGATGGTAAAACAGCTGGCTTAACACGCCCTCTAGAGTCTTAGCCTTAGACTGCTCGTATCCATGCTACTAGGATAGCTGGTCTATAAGGTTGACTTACAACCAATCATCAATAAGGGTTGTTTGGACTGATATATAGTGATCACTAGAATAGTGAGCACTGCACATCAGGCCAACTTCTCACATTGGTGAGCAGCGGTTGGGATTTGAGCTTGCTGTTGTTTTACCACACATATCCTAAGAATATCTTGTGAAAGATCACATAAGTACGAAGGTACATATAACTTAGCTTAGAATACTCTGAGTTCTACTGAACCAGCTGTTGTAGCTCCTAGGGCCTAGCACACCCTAAACTACAACTCTAGCAAGGGATCAGTAGGCAAACATATAGTGTAGGTAAGTGCACCACTTACACCTCACTAGAAAAGCATGTCTACCCATGGAGAGTCTTCAGAGACTCCCCTTGTGGTTATTGACCTTCCACAGGTCAAATCAAGATATGCAGCTCTCAGTTTTCAGGAGATGAGACGAGTGTGTACCTCCAGAAAACTGAAACAGGGGTCTAACCCCACCGTTCCCTTTTTAATAGGTCTCTTAGAGACTTATGATGCGAGAAAGATTTCTCAGCTAGATGGGAATATGCCAGCCTTAGAGGGTACCTCTGGGGATCCAGACCTCCCCAACACTGCCAATGCAGTTGAGGAGGAGGATCAAGAGGAACTCTCTGGGGATGAGGTAGACAAAGGTCTTGAGGTAGTCAGAAGGCTAACTAGGGCCAACTTAGACCTACTTGGGGAAGGATCTGGGGGACCCCCAGTACTGACCCTAATGAGGCCTAACCTTGGAGTTAGGATAGATAGATCTCCTTCTAGGGACTCCATTAGATCTCTGCACTCTAATGCCTCTTCTCAGGGGAGAAGGAACTCTCCCCAGAGGAGATTGACTTCCCCTCAGAGAAGAGAGCATGAAGCAAGGATGAGACAAGCTAAACTGAGGATTGAAAGGGAAGAACTTGCCCTGGCCAAAGAGAAGCTTGCCTTTGCTAGAGAGCCGCAGATGAGTGGGTTAGCTCCCACTGGTGGCAGCAATCTCCCAAGAGAAAAAGAGAAGGGTTTAGATACTAAACACCTGACTAAGATAGTGCCCCCCTTTAAACAAGGGGATGACATCCAGAAATGGATGGCTGCTTTGGAGAGGGCCTGCACTGTCTAGTGCATTCCCCAGAGTCAGTGGGCAGCTATACTGTGGCTCTCCTTTGATGGTAAAGGTAGAGATAAGCTCCTCACTACAAGAGTGGAGGATGCTAATGATTACCAGGTCCTGAAAAATGCACTGGTTGATGGGTCTGGCTTAACCACTGAGCAGTACAGGTTGCTGTTCAGAGACACCCAGAAAACTCAGTCTCAGGACTGGTCTGACTTTGTTGATTGTGCCACTAAGGCTTTGGAACGCTGGCTACTGGGTAGCAAGGTTACTGACTTCACAGGATTGTATAATCTTATTATGAGAGAGCAAGTCTTAAATAATTGTCAGAACCAGTTATTACACCAGCACCTGGTAGACTCTGATCTGACCTCTCCACAAGAATTGGGTAAGAGGGCAGACAAATGGGTCAGAACCAGGATTAGGCCCAAGAACCAAGGTGGTGACCAGAAGAAGGAATCAACCAAGCCTCAAGAGAAGGGTGGGGATAAATCTTCAGAGAAAACTTCCCTAGGGCCCCAAAACTCCAAGAATGGGGGTGGGTCCCAAGACACTTCCAATAACCAGAAGAAGCCTTATTGTTATCCCTGTAAACAGGTGGGTCATTTGAAAACTGACAGCAGTTGCCCAAAGACTAACAATAAGGAAAACATACCCCCAAGTAACATTCCCAAACCTCCTGTTACTACTAGTAGTAATCCCCCAGGTGGTGGGAGTGCCCCCAAGAATTTGGGTGCATTTACTTTGGGAGTTCCTGGGGACTCTGGCCTAACCAGGTCCCCAAACTTAGATACTCTTGTCTGTGAGACTGGCATGGGGTTTGCCAACTTCACAACTTGTCCCAACACTTTGGGCAAGTACAGACAGGAGCCCCTCATCAATGGTATAAAAGTTGAGGCCTATAGAGATACAGGGGCTAGCATCACTATGGTGACTGAGAGTCTAGTCCCCCCAAGGCAACTTTTACCTGGTGCCACATACCAGGTGACCAATATTGATGGAGTACAGAGAGATCATCCCATTGCAGTGGTCAATCTCAGCTGGGGAGGTGTCACTGGCCACAAGAGAGTGGCAGTGTCACCAAACTTGCCTGTAGATTGCGTACTGGGGAATGATTTAGAGCTCTCAGCCTGGGCTGAAGTAGAGCAAGAAACCCATTCTAAAATGGTAAACTCCCATGGTAAGGTTAGTGGGGCAGTGATAGCCACAGCCCCAGTCCAAGATGTCCTCCCTGAACAGGTCAGGAGGGTTGTGCCAGTCACAACCCAATCTCAGACAACTTCCTTCCCAGAACAGGTTGTCAAGGCTGTAATGGTAACAGCCCACACCCAAACTGAGCCCCCTCCTGAAAAGGTTGGGAGAGTTGTGATGGCCACAGCTCAAACTCAGACAGATGATAGTGTTGTGAAGCCTGAAACTATGGATCACTCCACTCAGACAGAGAGCATTGAGGAGGAAGAGAAATCTCCCTCCCACCAGACTTTAGGAAAGGATCAGCCTCCTCAGGGAACTGATCTGACCCCTTGTGAAGAAACTGCCACAGAGGTAGTCAGGCCTAGCCTGGCAGAACCCCTGATGTCAGTGGACCCTTCCAAGGTGGGACACAGTCTGGAGCAGGTAACCTGCCCCTCTCTACCCTGCCTCAGTCAGCCCAGGGCTGTAGAGGTCAGGGAGGCCAGTGTTGGACCCCAAAGGACCGCCTGTCCAAAAGAATTCCCCAATCAGCAGATTAAGGGCACTGAAGCTAGTAATCCTAGCCAAGTGGAAATAAAACACACTCCTGAGGGATCCCCCTTAAAATTAGTTAGGGACCTCCCACAGATGGACACTGTTGGGCACAGCCAAACTTGGGACCTGAGGGCCCCAGACCTGACCTGTCCCTCCAGTAAGCCAAACAAAGGGACCCAACCCCCAGCTGTAGGTAGCCAGAGGTTGACCCTGAGAGCCCAAAACAACTCAGTCTTGGAAAGAAAGGCCTCTGTGGTGGATAATGATTGGAGGAAGCTGAGCCCAAAATTAGTGGAGCCTCACTTCAGTACTCCATTTCAGCACCAGCCTTTTACTTTGCCAAAACACACCACAGGTAGAGATTCCCTATGGTGGAGACCCTCAGACACCCTTAGGGTGAGGGATTGCTTAGTGGACCATGAGATAGGGGGTAACCATGCCAGTGCTGGTACTTCCTTATATGGCCACTCAGGCAATATAGGCTTACCTGGCAAGGCTAGCCTTATCTCCTTTTGTTTGGGGGGGGTTATGTAGGAAGGTAGATCCCGGACTATGGTTGCCCCCAACTTTTTGCCTGGTGTTTTGCTGGTTTTCTGACTTAGTTGACCTGAGGTCCTGCTATTCAGGACCTCAGGCCCACTGCTCTCTCTGTTAAAATGGATTCCATGTACCCTAGGTACATATCCCATTGGATACTGAGTCACCTTATCAGTCCCTGTACAGTGTACCTTAGGTACCCAGGGCATAGGTGTACCCAGGGCCTACCAGGGGCTGCAGCATGTATTATGCCACCCCTGGCTGGCCATCCAAATCTGACACAACTGGCTGCTTGACAGCTGGGACAAGGTGGTGTAATCACCCTTTGCTTTAGATATAGTATACCTATATCTAACCCTAAAATGGACACACAGATCTCCTATCAGTCACTCCAATGGCAGGCCTTAACAATCCTGGAGGCAGAGTGCTTGGAATCGTGTGAGATAGTGCTCTGGCATGAGCTGAGCCTGTCTGCGGCTTTCGGGATCCATCCCTTAGCCGTTTCCATGATATCGCATACCATATACTCTTAAGTGCATTATAATCCTCGTGGTTATATGCCAACTCTGGTATCGCTTTATCAAAACATGTCGAGTAAGGTGTCATACGAATTGGAATACTAACCCCTCGCCAATTCTGGCGACGGGGTTAGCATTCCACCCCTCTAGAGGGACACGACATGTATGTAACCTATAACCCCGGTTAAAGTCAAACAGAGCCTCAGCTCCACAAAATGGATGCTGCCACCGAGACACAAGTCTGCCCTCCTGCTGCTGGGAGTCCTCCCAGAGCAGGAGATAAGGACAAAGGGTTTCCTGCCAGGGGCGGTGCCAGCACCGTCCCAGACAGGATTTTGTGTATCCTAGGTAGGCAGGGCTTCAGAGGAAGGTGACTGCAAGTGGCACCCCGGTGCTCACTGTGCATAGGCCGGCTGAAACCAGTTCCAGGGGCACTCCAGCCCCTGGCCTGGGGAAAGCCCGCCAAAGGAGAGGGGTGTAACCACCCCCCTCCTGGCAGTGCTTAATTTGTGCCGGTGCTTTCCGGTGCTTAGCACCGGCACTTAATTTACAGGGCCGGGTCTACAGCATCTCGCAAAGTTTGGCGTCACAGCAGGGGTGGCTGCGAAGATCACACTATGCTATGCCTCGGTGCTTCGAAGTGCAAGGCAATAAGCAGGCGCTAAGCAAAGCTAGATCACTGTTCCATGGATCTGTGTTTCTCGGTGGTGTCCCCTCTGTGTAACTGTGCCATTTCTCAGAGGCTGCTAGCTGGAGCCGGGCCCCCAGACTCGTAGTAACCAAATTGAGATAATTGCACGCTGAGAGGGGCCGGTGAACGGCGCTGTCGTGGCACGAGAATAAAGGAGGCTTGTCTCGTGGTCACGGGTAATCCTCTGAGCTCATTTGAATATCCGGCAGTGACTGCGATAAGAAGCTAATGGCCTAATGCACGATCAATGGTCCGAGGAGACACACACACGCCCCCCTCCGCCCAGGACCCCAAAGCCCCCGGGCCCCCAGCGCTTCCTCTTCAGAGTCAAGTTTACAGGGCGGGCGGGGCTACTCTCTGGCAGCGGATCCTCTTCCCTCAGCACCACCTATTTAAAATAATAAATGCACGGGGCGGGGGGCATCCTGACATCTCAGCAGCGATTGATCTGATGGAAAGTTTCCATTAGCAGCCCCCGGGGAGAGATTGACAGAGATCGCGTGTGGATTTACAGTCTGATCCGCAGGGTGGGATCTGATGAGCCCAGGAGGGGGGGACGCCATGCAGTGTATGGTTGGTATTGCTTTTATTAAATGTTGTCAGGGGCAAGCAAGGGCGGAGGATGCACACTTCCAGTTAGTACTTTCTCCTTGCGGGAGGGTCGGTTCCCGAACAATACTATTGAGAATGCTGCAAGCTCGTCTCTAACTGCTCTCTGCAGAGACAAGTATGTTCCTTATGAAATGCATCAAATACCAAGCTCTTTAAACTTGCACAGTCAAACCTGCTTTCTGCTACTGTTCCCTGGGTAGTGTCAGGTCCCACATTGACACATTGTTGCAGAGGCCATGTCCGGTCCACGCGCATTCTGTGACAGGATGTTGAATTTCCTGTCTGCCAGCCGGGCCCCAAGTCACCCAGGAAATCTCCTGGTGCATGGCCCAGAGTTAAAGAAGGAAGCGGGTCCGGGTCTTCACTTCTTCCTGACCTCGACATGTTCTATTGCTGTGCCCTGTCCAGGCAGAGCCCAACTTGTGCTGAGTCCGGCACCTCTGGGTCATAGTGAGAGCAGGTGGCACAGATTGAGGCAAGGTAGCATGGCTCGCTCTCAAACTCTGAAGAGGCAAGATATTTCCGTGCTGCAAAGCGAGTAGCTACTCTGCTGGCGTGGATCATTCCGACAGCTATAAAAAGATTTGGGTAAGTCAGATATTAATTTATTCATCTGCTACGGATGACATTTGGTATGTTTGTTACTAGAATGGGGAGGGGGCTCCAGCACGGCTTAGCGCCTTGGAAAATGGGCACACTAACGTTTTCTCTCTGTGCTGTAAATGCAGTGCCATCGAAGGTGGAAGTTTTCTCTAAAGTAACTAGCAGCTTTTATGATTTATTAGTGAAAAGTGTTTAATACCCGTGCTTGACAGTGGCACAATGAAGCAGCAGCCTTTATTTTCCCAGCGCAGAGAGACTTGCTATGTCAGAGATGAGGCAAGCGATTAATGTTCCCGCTGGAGAGAGGTCAGAGTTTTATCCAGTGGCCGTTTCAGTTTTTACTTTAACCATTGAGTAGCCCAGGGGGTTAATATGTCTACTGCAAAGAAAGTCTACCGGCATATTGTATTGTATTGAACTGTATTGTATGTGGATAGCTCAGTGGGTTGCAGCTTTTGTCACAGAGATCCCTTTGTTACATGTGGTTCAGCCGCAAATGAAGCTGAGTTTGTGGTGGAGGGTGCTGATTTTTTAGAAATTAAATAATCGCTTTAAAAGCACCTGCTGCAGAGTTCCAATTTCTTGTTGCTCAAATGAGTGTGATTTCTGATATGTGTCTATTTCCATTGAATTCATTTCATGATTTTGGTCGCAAGAAAGTGGCACACATTTAGTCATTGAATGACTCATAAATCCACTGAATGTATGAAAATGTCACACATAAGCGATCTGAAATATTAGCAGCTAGACTCAAATGGGTGCAATTTCTGCTACCTGTATGATTCCCTCGTCTTCATTGCTTGATTTTGCTCACAAGAAAGGGTCACTCATAGTGGGACACACTGGTGCCTCAGACAGTGCCAGCCTCAAGGGGCAGAGTCACAGAGGCCACAGAGTACCACACCTGGGGCAGGGGGCAGAGGGACAGAACTGGTGCCTCGCAGCCTCAGACAGTACCACCAGACTCAGGGGGCAGACGGCACACAGAGAGACATCACTGGGGGGGTCGCAGAGAGTGCTAGACTCAGGGGGCAGAGAGGCATCACCAGCGAAGCCACGGTGTGTGTGAGGGCCGCTAAGGTGGCACAGAGGGGTCTTAGGTCACAGTCACAAACAGTAAGAGACTCCGGGGTCAGAGAATGGTGGTGTACTTCGAGAGAACACACCCCCTGCAGCGGTGTCTGTTCCCACTTCCCAGGCTCCTGTTGAAATAGTCATGGCAGCTGAGGCCAGCCCTTACCAGGCTGAGCCCCGTGGCCCAGCCAGTGGTACCTCAGGCAGCAGGCCAAGGGAAGAAGTGCTGGCACTGGCCCTGGGCAAAGAGGTTCATCTCAAACTTCTGGCAGCGAGCAGGAGGGTCCTCGGAGGGGTGCAGCAGGCTCCAGAGGGTCTGAAGCAGAGAGGCAGAGAGAGGCTCTTAGCAGACAATGCTTCAACAAAAGAGGCAGCATAGCATGGGACTGTGGAGAGAGGTTCCTAGAACAGGGACAGCTTCCAGAGGGACCTATACCCGGGGGTGTGGACATGTCACAGGTGTTCTGATAACAGCAGTGCTGTGGGAGGCGACAGGCTGGGGCTATGGTAAGATGCTCCTATGCCAGGAATATTCAGGGCTGGGAGGGAAAGCCTGGGTTTGAGGAGAGAGCAGTACTGGGAAAGAGGTTCTTATTTTAGGAATCTTCAACTTAGGGAGGGACAGGCACAGGCTGGGGCTGTGGATGACTTGTGCAAATACTTCATTAGGTATGTTTAACTGCAGCTTCTCATGACATACAGTTAATTATTTGAGCCCAATGCACTCAGTGCATTTTACACCGCCTGGGTGTTGCTTCAGGACTGAGGAGGAGTACTTCTGTGGTATCTCTTTTAGTGAGTTTCTTGTGGCTGTAAAATCCCATTTACAGTGCTGTATTATCAGAACGTCGTGCTTGTCTAACCTGCCTGCAGCTAGGCAATAATGTTTTTTTAAGACAGATTGCATGTATGATTTGAGGCTGATGAAATATTGAGCGCTGGACACTAGCCTGGATGTACCTAGAAGTAGAAGTAGTAGGGTACCTCCTATCAAACCTTACTATGAGAAAGGCTCCCCTGTTGAAATTCATATCTCTTTTTGCAGTGCCAGTTGAGGAAGTGGGTGGAGCTAATAGAGAAAGTGGGTGGAGCCAATGAAGGAAGTGGGTGGAGCCAGAGAAAGTAGGTGTGGCCTCCGACAAAGATTTGAGCACCTGCACTTCATATTTTACAAATTAAGCACTGCCTCCTGGTCCCACCCATAGGGCAGGACTTAGTCGCGTGCCAGCCCCCTTCCCAGATAAAGGTAGGAGCAGGCCCCCTTCCAAATTAGATCATCTTTGGAATCAAGACACGACTTTCTGCGAAAGGACTTCAAGATTTCTTCTTCAAGATTCTCCCTTGTGGCTAAGGAGTAGTCACCCTGCATCCGCAGGCACCATCTTAAGAACACTGCGGTCTGCTGTAAGTCCTTCCTCCGGAATCCGACTGCCCAGCTCGACAAGACCCGGCTTCCCTGGCACCTCCGACCTCTACTCACCTCTACAGCCAAGCTGAGAACCGTGAGTGCGACGAGACCTCAAGGGACCGACTATTGCCAAGACTGCACGACTTCTTCACAGCAAGCCCGCCGAGTAATCTACTGGCGAGTGCTTTGGGGTCCGAGAAGCCCCGACCCTGAGCAGCTCCAGCACCGAAGAGCAGCCCCCCAGCATCTCCACGATCGGCGTGGGGCCCTTCTGCTTTTTGCTGCTCACCGCGTTGTTTGGCTACTAGCCCGCTGGCTTGTGGCCTTCTGAACGACGCCCGACGACATCACTGCTGCTGGTCTGGTTGCTCCAGACTGGCTCTTGCTCCCTTCCAGAAGAGGAGCACCCCGGACCCTCCTGGTCCACTCAAGACGCCATTTTGAGTCCACCGCGTGGGCTTGAATTAGCCAAGGCTTTGTTGCCCAATCCTGGGTTCTTCGACGCCGACAGCTTCATCCATCGTGGGACAGCTCGCCCCTCCATCCTGGTCGCCGACAACGCCTCCTGGTCCGTGAGATCTGCAGAGCACAGCGTCGCCCACTCACCTAGTCGAGGTGACTACCATCCGGTGCCCTCCTGGTGCCCCCTGACTACTGGCTAGTAGTCACGAACTTGGTCCCCTCTGCTTTCAGGTGTCATCCATCTTCCAGATCCAGGCTTGGATCACTTCGAACTCTCTTCACTGGTCGCCTGCCAGCATCTTTCTTCCAGGCTCCTGGTTCGTCAACGAGGATTCCCGACGTCTTTTGAGACATATGCAGCTGCAGCCCCTGGGCGAGGTAACTTCGGCATTTCGGTGCCCCAGCATAGCCTCACTATCCAAGGGTCAGGATCCACTTTCGTTTTCTCCCTACCAGGTCGGGTTCGCCCGTGAACACTAACTGTAACTTTACTAGCTATCATAGACTTTGTCCCGCATCCCGCGTGAGAGTGCACACTCTGCACCCGAGTCCCCTGGGCCTCCTAGAAGTAATCTAACGATTCTATAGTCAAGTCCTAGCGATTCCAAAGCCTATTAGTACTGTACTTACCTGCTAGTAATTTCGCATTCCACTTTCAGAGTATATGGTTTTTCGTGCCCCTCGGGCATTTGTATATACTGTGCTAACTTAAGTATTTTCGTAAGAGTTTTGTTGTGTGCTTAGCTCCCTGACTCATAAAGAGTTCAGGGTAGTCTTGTTATAAATAAATACACTGTTTATTTTCATAACAACTTGTGTGGTGTCCTTTCACTGGGTGTTCAAGGGGTAATGTGATGGTAAAACAGCTGGCTTAACACGCCCTCTAGAGTCTAAGCCTTCGACTGCTCGTATCCATGCTACTAGGATAGCTGGTCTATAAGGTTGACTTACAACCAATCATCAATAAGGGTTGTTTGGACTGATATATAGTGATCACTAGAATAGTGAGCACTGCACATCAGGCCAACTTCTCACATGTACCATGTAAATGTTAAACGGATTTGAGGAAAGAACTGATTCTTGTCGAAATCCACATGAGAAGTGTGCTGGTTCAGGTGTGAGTTCCCAAGTTTTTACCAGGAATTACCTGTTGCCCATGTAGGGTGAGGACCAATTTAGAACATTTCCTTTTTAAGACTATTATGTATTCTAGGGTTGGTTAAGTCTACTGTGATCTATTGTGGCAAATTCTGCATTTAAGTCATTAAGTATAATTAGGCAGGTCCCTAACTGTAATCCTTATCGAGGATGTGACCCAGTACTTTCAAGGTAGTGGTTTCAATGCTATAGCATACCCTTAGTCTTGAATAAAGACTAGCTGGTCGACTTGTCTTGCTTATTTGATAGGCAAGTTGGTTTGCTGCAATTCTTTTTTTTATGACATTCCCAAGCCAAAGGAGCAAGTAAACTGCTAGAAAGGTATCAATGTTGATGGATTGACATGTTTTGTTAAGGATTGTTTGACTGGACTGTTTTTTAGTGATGAGAGAAAGGTTCCTTGAGAGAATGATGTGGTTAGTACCTTACTCCATGACACCTGGAAAAGGTGGAAAGTCTTATTTGCTATTGAGGTGTTCTAGTGACATCATAAACAATTAGTCCCAAGTCTGAACGGCTATTAATTGCCACAGGAACCCAGAGTTGGCAATACAGAACAACATTACATCTTAACTGTTATGTATTTTAGATATTTATTTTGTGGGCGTTAGCTATAAAAAGCCTCCTTCCACAAAGCACAGCTAATATGGGCACAGATTAGAATGCCTAGAGTGTATCTTTTAAGACTAAGCTAGTGAAGAAACTGGACAATGGTGATGGTCAGAGGATCGATGTACTTAGGTGGCTACGTAGGATTAAGGACTTCCTGAATTTGCCAAATAATTGGCAGATTCAACAAAAGGTTGTTTCTAGCTCCAATTGATAAATATTACAGGCAGAAAATGTGCAGCACAATTTTTCATTTTTGGTGTAAAATTTAAATAACATTTCTTCATAGTTGGGTCCACCACCTCTTAAGGATTAGAGCCCCGTGTTGGGATGGAAATGTCCCCTGCATGGTATGCATTCATGTTCTTCTGCATTGAGTGCCCAACTGCGAACATCTGGTATCCTGGTTTTCGTTTCTGGCCCTGGTGCTGCACTAATCTAGCATGTGAGCAAAGGCCTAGGATTGTTTCTTGCCATTAGTGTGGTCCTAGACCTGTCCTTAGATCTGGAGAGACACACAAACATATTATCACTGCAGACAATAAACTAATGTCCTTGAAATAGGTTTAGTATATAAAGTGGTGGTGGCAGCGAATAATGTTTTGTGAATCCATAGTTGTGGCCGGACCTTTTTTATTTGAAGTGGAGGACTACTCGCCCACTTGTGTAAAGCTTCACTTGCGCTTATCAGACTACAAGCGCTAACATCCCAAGTGCACATGTTACATGGCTGCTTATGCAACCTGCTTGATATATCCATGGCGTGTGTGAGTGAGCCACATTAATGGAGGCCTGTGGGATTTATTTTTGATATGGCCTTTTGCACTAGATGGTGAGCTTGTTGTCCCTGACAGTGGAAGTGCATTCCTAACATTTCTGAATCTGGAAGGAGGAGGTCTAAACATTAAAGTCCAAGGAGAGGACACTAGGTGTGAGAAGTTGGCCTGATGTGCAGTGTTCACTATTCTAGTGATCACTATATATCAGTCCAAACAACCCTTATTGATGATTGGTTGTAAGTCAACCTTATAGACCAGCTATCCTAGTAGCATGGATACGAGCAGTCTAAGGCTAAGACTCTAGAGGGCGTGTTAAGCCAGCTGTTTTACCATCACATTACCCCTTGAACACCCAGTGAAAGGACACCACACAAGTGTTATGAAAATAAACAATGTATTTATTAGAATCACAACAACCCTGTACTCTTTATGAGGACAGGGTGCTAAGCACACAACAAAACTCTTACGAAAATACTTAAGTTAGCACGTTATACACAAATGCCCGAGGGGCACGAAAAACCATATACTTAAAAAGTGGAATGCGAAATTACTAGCAGGTAAGTACAGTACTAATAGGCTTTGGAATCGCTAGGACTTGACTATAGAATCGTTAGATTACTTCTAGGAGGCCTAGGGGACTCGGGTGCAGAGTGTGCACTCTCACGCGGGATGCGGGACAAAGTCTATGGGAGCTAGTAAAGGCAAAGTTAGTGTTCACGGGCGAACCCGACCTGGTAGGAAGAAAACGACAGTGGATCCTGACCCTAGGATAGTGAGGCTATGCTGGGACACCGAAGTGCCGAAGTTACCTAGCCCAGGGGCTGCAGCTGCATAGGTCTGAAAAGACGTCGGGGATCTCGTTGCCGGACCAGGAGCCTGGAAGAAGGAAGTTGCTGGCAGGCGACCAGTGAAGGAAAGTTCGTTGGATCCAAGCCTGGATCGAGGAAGAAGAAACCTGAAAGCAGAGGGGACCAAGTTCTTGAATCACTAGCCAGTGATTAAGTGGGCACCAGGATGGCACCGGGCGAAGTCACCTCGACTAGGTGGGTGGGCGACGCTGGCTCTGCAGATCTCACGGACCAGGAGGCGTTGTCGGCGACCAGGATGGAGAGGCGAGCTGTCCCACGATGGATGAAGCTGTCGGCGTCGAAGTTACCCAGGATTGGGCAACAAGCCTTGGCTAATTCAAGCCCACGCGGTGGACTCAAAATGGCGTCTTGAGTGGACCAGGAGGGTCCGGGGTGCTCCTCTTTTGGAAGGGAGCAAGGGCCAGCCTGGAGCAACCAGACCAGCAGCAGAAATGTCGTCGGGCGTCGTTCAGAAGGCCACAAGCCAGCGGGCTAGTAGCCAAACAACGCGGTGAGCAGCAAAAAGCAGAAGGGCCCCACGCAGATCGTGGAGATGCTGGGAGGCTGCACTTCGGTGCTGGAGCTGCTCAGGGTCGGGGCTTCTCGGACCCCAAAGCACTCACCAGGAAATTACTCGGCGGGCTTGCTGGAAAGAAGTCGTGCAGTCTTGAAGATGGCCGGTCCCTCGAGGTCTCGTCACACCCACGAATCTCAGCGTGACTGATGATGCAGGTAGAGGTCAGAGGTGCCAGGGAAGCCGGTTCTCGTCGAGCTGGGCAGTCTTGATCCGGAGGAGAGACTTGCAGCAGACCGCAGTGTTCTTAAGATGGTGCCTGCGGATGCAGGGTGACTACTCCTTAGTCACAAGGGAGAAATCTTAGGAAGAAGTCTTGAGTTCCTTTCGTGGAAAGTAGTTTCAGGATTCAAAGATGATCTGATTTGGAAGGGGGCCAGTTCCTACCTTTATCTGGGAAAAGGGGGCTGGCACGCGACTAGGTCCTGCCCTATGGGTGGGACCAGGAGGGGGGTGGTTACACCCCTCTCCTTTGGCGGGCTTTCCCCAGGCCAGGGGCTGGAGTGCCCCTGGAACTGGTTTCAGCCGGCCTATGCACAGTGAGCACCGGGGTGCCACTTGCAGTCACCTTCCTCTGTAGCCCTGCCTACCTGGAATACACAAAACCCTGTCTGGGACGGTGCTGGCACCGCCCCTGGCAGGAAACCATTTGTCCTTGCCTCCTGCTCTGGGAGGACTCCCAGCAGCAGGAGGGCAGACTTGTGTCTCGGTGGCAGCATCCATTTTGTGGATGCTAAGGCTCTGTCTGACTTTAACCGGGGTTAGGGGTTACATACATGTCGTGTCCCTCTAGAAGGGTGGAATGCTAACCCCGTCGCCAGAATTGGCGAGGGGTTAGTATTCCAATTCGTATGACACCTTACTCGACATGTTTTGATAAAGCGATACCAGAGTTGGCATATAACCGCAAGGATTATAATGCACTTAAGAGTATATGGTATGCGATATCATGGAAACGGCTAAGGGATAGATCCCGAAAGCCGCAGACAGGCTCAGCTCATGCCAGAGCACCATCTCACACGATTCCAAGCACTCTGCCTTCAGGATTGTTAAGGCCTGCCATAGGAGTGACTGATAGGAGATCTGTGTGTCCATTTTAGGGTTAGATATAGGTATACTATATCTAAAGCAAAGGGTGATTACATCACCTTGCCCCAGCTGTCAAGCAGCCAGTTGTGTCAGATTTGGATGGCCAGCCAGGGGTGGCATAATACATGCTGCAGCCCCTGGTAGGCCCTGGGTACACCTATGCCCTGGGTACCTAAGGTACACTGTACAGGGACTGACAAGGTGACTCAGTATCCAATTAGATATGTACCTAAGGTACATGGAATCCATTTTACAGAGAGAGCAGTAGGCCTGGGGTCCTGAATAGCAGGGCCCCAGGTCAACTAAGTCAGAAAACCAGCAAAACACCAGGCAAAAAGTTGGGGACAACCATAGTCAGGGATCTACCTTCCTACATAACCCCCCCCCAAACGAAAGGAGATAAGGCTAGCCTTGCCAGGTAAGCCTATATTGCCTGAGTGGCCATATAAGGAAGTACCAGCACTGGCATGGTTACCCCCTATCTCAAGGTCCACTAAGCAATCCCTCACCCTAAGGGTGTCTGAGGGTCTCCACCATAGGGAATCTCTACCTGTGGTGTGTTTTGGCAAAGTAACAGGCTGGTGCTGAAATGGAGTACTGAAGTGAGGCTCCACTAATTTTGGGCTCAGCTTCCTCCAATCACTACCCACCATAAAGGCCTTTCTTTCCAAGACTGAGTTGTTTTGGGCTCTCAGGGTCAACCTCTGGCTACCTACAGCTGGAGATTGGGTCCCTCTGTTTGGCTTACTGGAGGGACAGGTCAGGTCTGGGGCCCTCAGGTCCCAAGTTTGGCTGTGCCCAACAGTGTCCATCTGTGGGAGGTCCCTAACTAATTTTAAGGGGGATCCCTCAGGAGTGTGTTTTATTTTCACTTGGCTAGGACTACTAGCTTCAGTGCCCTTAATCTGCTGATTGGGGAATTCTTTTGGACAGGGGGCCCTTTGGGGTCCAACACTGGCCTCCCTGACCTCTACAGCCCTGGGCTGACTGAGGCAGGGTAGAGAGGGGCAGGTTACCTGCTCCAGACTGGGTCCCACCTTGGAAGGGTCCACTGACATCAGGGGCTCTGCCAGGCTAGGCCTGACTACCTCTGGGGCAGTTCCTTCACAAGGGGTCAGATCAGTTCCCTGAGGAGGCTGATCCTTTCCTAAAGTCTGGTGGGAGGGAGATTTCTCTTCCTCCTCAATACTCTCTGTCTGAGTGGAGTGATCCATAGTTTCAGGCTTCACAACACTATCATCTGTCTGAGTTTGAGCTGTGGCCATCACAACTCTCCCAACCTTTTCAGGAGGGGGCTCAGTTTGGGTGTGGGCTGTGACCATCACAGCCTTGACAACCTGTTCTGGGAAGGAAGTTGTCTGAGATTGGGCTGTGACTGGCACAGCCCTCCTGACCTGTTCAGGGAGGATATCTTGGACTGGGGCTGTGGCTATCACTGCCCCACTAACCTTACCATGGATGTTTACCATTCTAAAATGGGTTTCTTGCTCTACTTCAGCCCAGGTTGAGAGCTCTAAATCATTCCCCAGTAGGCAATCTACAGGCAAGTTTGGTGACACTGCCACTCTCTTGTGGCCAGTGACACCTCCCCAGCTGAGATTGACCACTGCCATGGGATGATCTCTCTGCACTCCATCAATATTGGTTACCTGGTATGTGGCACCAGGTAAAAGTTGCCTTGAGGGGACTAGACTCTCAGTCACCATAGTGATGCTAGCCCCTGTATCTCTATAGGCCTCAACTTTTATACCATTGATGAGGGGCTCCTGTCTGTACTTGCCCAAAGTGTTGGGACAAGTTGTGAAGTTGGCAAACCCCATGCCAGTCTCACAGACAAGAGTATCTAAGTTTGGGGACCTGGTTAGGCCAGAGTCCCCAGGAACTCCCAAAGTAAATGCACCCAAATTCTTGGGGGCACTCCCACCACCTGGGGGATTACTACTAGTAGTAACAGGAGGTTTGGGAATGTTACTTGGGGGTATGTTCTCCTTATTGTTATTCTTTGGGCAACTGCTGTCAGTTTTCAAATGACCCACCTGTTTACAGGGATAACAATAAGGTTTCTTCTGGTTATTAGAAGGATTCTGGGACCCACCCCCCTCAGAGGATTTTTGGGGCCCTGATGTGGTTTGATCTGGAGATTTATTCCCACCCTTCTCTTGAGGCTTGGTTGATTCCTTTTTCTGGTCACCACCTTGGTTCTTGGGCCTAATCCTGGTTCTGACCCATTTGTCTGCCCTCTTACCCAATTCCTGTGGAGAGGTCAGATCAGAGTCTACCAGGTGCTGGTGTAATAACTGGTTCTGACAATTATTTAAGACTTGCTCTCTCATAATAAGATTATACAATCCTGTGAAGTCAGTAACCTTGCTACCCAGTAGCCAGCCTTCCAAAGCCTTAGTGGCACAATCAACAAAGTCAGACCAGTCCTGAGACTGGGTTTTCTGGGTGTCTCTGAACAGCAACCTGTACTGCTCAGTGGTTAAGCCAAACCCATCAACCAGTGCATTTTTCAGGACCTGGTAATCATTAGCATCCTCCACTCTTGTAGTGAGGAGCTTATCTCTACCTTTACCATCAAAGGAGAGCCACAGTATAGCTGCCCACTGACTCTGGGGAATGCACTGCACAGTGCAGGCCCTCTCCAGAGCAGCCATCCATTTCTGGATGTCATCCCCTTGCTTAAAGGGGGGCACTATCTTAGTCAGGTGTTAAGTATCTAAACCCTTCTCTCTATCTCTTGGGAGATTGCTGCCACCAGTGGGAGCTAACCCACTCATCTGCTGCTCCCTTGCCAGGGCAAGCTTCTCTTTGGCCAGGGCAATTTCTTCCCTTTCAATCCTCAGTTCAGCTTGTCTCATCCTAGCTTCATGCTCCCTTCTCTGAGGGGAAGTAAATCTCCTCTGTGGAGGATTCCTTCTCCCCTGAGAAGAGGCATTAGAGTGCAGAGATCTATTGGAGTCCCTAGAAAGAGATCTATCTCTCCTAACTCCAAGGTTAGGCCCACTTCGGGTTAGTACTGGGGGTCCCCCAGATCCTAGCCCAAGTAAGTCTAAGTTGGCCCTGGTTAGCCTTCTGACTACCTCAAGACCTTTGTCTACCTCATCCCCAGAGAGTTCCTCTTGATCCTCCTCCTCAACTGCAGTAGCAATGTTGGGGAGATCTGGATCCCCAGAGGTTCCCTCTAAGGCTGGCATGTTCTCATGTAACTGAGAAAGCTTTCTGGCATCATATGTCTCTAAGAGACCTATCAGAAAGGGAATGGTGGGGTTAGACCCCTGCTTCAGTTTTCTGGAGACACAGATCTGTCTCATCTCCTGGAAACTGAGAGCTGCATATCTTGAAGTGACCTGTGGAGGGTCAACACTGACCAGGGGAGTCTCAGTAGAATCTCCCTGGGTAGACATGCTTTTCTAGTGAGGTGTAAGTGGTGCACTTACCTACACTATATGTTTGCCTACTGATCCCTTGCTAGAGTTGTAGTTTAGGGTGTGCTAAGCCCTAGGAGCTACAACAGCTGGTTCAGTAGAACTCAGAGTATTCTAAGCTAAGTTATATGTACCTTTAGTACTTATGTGATCTTTCACAAGATATTCTTAGGGCATGTGTGGTAAAACAACAGCAAGCTCAAATCCCACCGCTGCTCACCAATGTGAGAAGTTGGCCTGATGTGCAGTGTTCACTATTCTAGTGATCACTATATATCAGTCCAAACAACCCTTATTGATGATTGGTTGTAAGTCAACCTTATAGACCAGCTATCCTAGTAGCATGGATACGAGCAGTCTAAGGCTAAGACTCTAGAGGGCGTGTTAAGCCAGCTGTTTTACCATCACATTACCCCTTGAACACCCAGTGAAAGGACACCACACAAGTGTTATGAAAATAAACAATGTATTTATTAGAATCACAACAACCCTGTACTCTTTATGAGGACAGGGTGCTAAGCACACAACAAAACTCTTACGAAAATACTTAAGTTAGCACGTTATACACAAATGCCCGAGGGGCACGAAAAACCATATACTTAAAAAGTGGAATGCGAAATTACTAGCAGGTAAGTACAGTACTAATAGGCTTTGGAATCGCTAGGACTTGACTATAGAATCGTTAGATTACTTCTAGGAGGCCTAGGGGACTCGGGTGCAGAGTGTGCACTCTCACGCGGGATGCGGGACAAAGTCTATGGGAGCTAGTAAAGGCAAAGTTAGTGTTCACGGGCGAACCCGACCTGGTAGGAAGAAAACGACAGTGGATCCTGACCCTAGGATAGTGAGGCTATGCTGGGACACCGAAGTGCCGAAGTTACCTAGCCCAGGGGCTGCAGCTGCATAGGTCTGAAAAGACGTCGGGGATCTCGTTGCCGGACCAGGAGCCTGGAAGAAGGAAGTTGCTGGCAGGCGACCAGTGAAGGAAAGTTCGTTGGATCCAAGCCTGGATCGAGGAAGAAGAAACCTGAAAGCAGAGGGGACCAAGTTCTTGAATCACTAGCCAGTGATTAAGTGGGCACCAGGATGGCACCGGGCGAAGTCACCTCGACTAGGTGGGTGGGCGACGCTGGCTCTGCAGATCTCACGGACCAGGAGGCGTTGTCGGCGACCAGGATGGAGAGGCGAGCTGTCCCACGATGGATGAAGCTGTCGGCGTCGAAGTTACCCAGGATTGGGCAACAAGCCTTGGCTAATTCAAGCCCACGCGGTGGACTCAAAATGGCGTCTTGAGTGGACCAGGAGGGTCCGGGGTGCTCCTCTTTTGGAAGGGAGCAAGGGCCAGCCTGGAGCAACCAGACCAGCAGCAGAAATGTCGTCGGGCGTCGTTCAGAAGGCCACAAGCCAGCGGGCTAGTAGCCAAACAACGCGGTGAGCAGCAAAAAGCAGAAGGGCCCCACGCAGATCGTGGAGATGCTGGGAGGCTGCACTTCGGTGCTGGAGCTGCTCAGGGTCGGGGCTTCTCGGACCCCAAAGCACTCACCAGGAAATTACTCGGCGGGCTTGCTGGAAAGAAGTCGTGCAGTCTTGAAGATGGCCGGTCCCTCGAGGTCTCGTCACACCCACGAATCTCAGCGTGACTGATGATGCAGGTAGAGGTCAGAGGTGCCAGGGAAGCCGGTTCTCGTCGAGCTGGGCAGTCTTGATCCGGAGGAGAGACTTGCAGCAGACCGCAGTGTTCTTAAGATGGTGCCTGCGGATGCAGGGTGACTACTCCTTAGTCACAAGGGAGAAATCTTAGGAAGAAGTCTTGAGTTCCTTTCGTGGAAAGTAGTTTCAGGATTCAAAGATGATCTGATTTGGAAGGGGGCCAGTTCCTACCTTTATCTGGGAAAAGGGGGCTGGCACGCGACTAGGTCCTGCCCTATGGGTGGGACCAGGAGGGGGGTGGTTACACCCCTCTCCTTTGGCGGGCTTTCCCCAGGCCAGGGGCTGGAGTGCCCCTGGAACTGGTTTCAGCCGGCCTATGCACAGTGAGCACCGGGGTGCCACTTGCAGTCACCTTCCTCTGTAGCCCTGCCTACCTGGAATACACAAAACCCTGTCTGGGACGGTGCTGGCACCGCCCCTGGCAGGAAACCCTTTGTCCTTGCCTCCTGCTCTGGGAGGACTCCCAGCAGCAGGAGGGCAGACTTGTGTCTCGGTGGCAGCATCCATTTTGTGGATGCTAAGGCTCTGTCTGACTTTAACCGGGGTTAGGGGTTACATACATGTCGTGTCCCTCTAGAAGGGTGGAATGCTAACCCCGTCGCCAGAATTGGCGAGGGGTTAGTATTCCAATTCGTATGACACCTTACTCGACATGTTTTGATAAAGCGATACCAGAGTTGACATATAACCGCAAGGATTATAATGCACTTAAGAGTATATGGTATGCGATATCATGGAAACGGCTAAGGGATAGATCCCGAAAGCCGCAGACAGGCTCAGCTCATGCCAGAGCACCATCTCACACGATTCCAAGCACTCTGCCTTCAGGATTGTTAAGGCCTGCCATAGGAGTGACTGATAGGAGATCTGTGTGTCCATTTTAGGGTTAGATATAGGTATACTATATCTAAAGCAAAGGGTGATTACATCACCTTGCCCCGGCTGTCAAGCAGCCAGTTGTGTCAGATTTGGATGGCCAGCCAGGGGTGGCATAATACATGCTGCAGCCCCTGGTAGGCCCTGGGTACACCTATGCCCTGGGTACCTAAGGTACACTGTACAGGGACTGACAAGGTGACTCAGTATCCAATTAGATATGTACCTAAGGTACATGGAATCCATTTTACAGAGAGAGCAGTAGGCCTGGGGTCCTGAATAGCAGGGCCCCAGGTCAACTAAGTCAGAAAACCAGCAAAACACCAGGCAAAAAGTTGGGGGCAACCATAGTCAGGGATCTACCTTCCTACACTAGGTTCTATAGAAATTCAGTTTCTCCATTTGCTGAGCCAGGACAGTTTTCACCAGACTTTCAGGCTTCAGCCAGTAGGGGTATATTCTGTCCATTTCCTTTCACCTGTCTTTTTCTTTTTTAAACTGGGTTGTTTTACAGTTTTGTAGTCACTGTTATTTCTAGTGGTTATATTTCTATTTAAAAGTAGTTTCTTTTTTTAAACTAAAAACTAAATAGCCAAAAATTGGCAAATAAAGCCTTTCAACAGCTGCTTCATTTTCTTTCTAAAAAACATGATTATATCCATTGTTATTTCTATTTAGTAAAAAACTGCTCATGGATCCCAGGTACTGGCAGGACAATTCAGTGCCTAGGACTATAATGAAGCTTGACCTAGAAAAGAATCATGGGATCTTTGACATAAAGATGAAAAAACATCCACCAAAATGCAGTGGGTACATAAACATATTGTTAGGTGCGAACTAAGGACAAGTATCACAACCTTACAATTGACACATAGAGGCATCCTCATAATACTAGAATCCTTCATGTGTGGGTTGACTGGCCCTTTCAGGGAAACCTGAACTCTAAACCTTCAGAACTTAACCAGATTCTGAACTTGAATGATGGTTCGGCACACTGGAATATCACAACATGAATTAACAAAAATAATCAAAGATGAGAACTACCATCACTTGGCAGAGCTGCTCGCCCAAAACGGATAACAGCTCGCATCTTATTTTCATGAAGAAATAACGCTGGTCTGTCAGAACTTCCCCGGCAGCCAATCTAAAGGGAAAGGAAAGAGAAAAGATATTGTAAGACTACAGTAGCAAAAAATCATCAAGAGTTAGGAATTAGTAGAATGGCTATACAGTATGTGAACCCAATATGTAGGTACTTAAAATCAAACATTCAACAGGTAAATTCAGTTTTAACTATTTTCAATGGTTTCATAACTACACATATCATGACCCATCACATACATCCCGCTGATCAGTGAGAAAGTGCTTTACTCCTAGGAAAACTATAAAAGATTCATATACATCTTCACTCCCAATCTCACTATGTCCCTCCTTCCTCCCGTTCATGGACTCAAGATAAGCGAACCCATAGAGACACCATTTCCAGCTGTCATCGGAATGTTAACTAAGGAGAAATGGATCAAGCGAGCAGTGCCCCCGCCATCGTTTTTAGGTCTTCCGTAGGCAGTGCTTGAGCTATCTCTTCCAGACCTGCTGTATTCAGGATAAGGGCATGAAGCTTAGCCCACATTCCGCCCATCTTTTTAATTGGCTCCTGTCACTGTCCTTTGTCAATGGTGGTTTTTCATTGGTCAATAGGTTTAGTAGTCCCTCCTTAGTACCGGCTTTTCTTTACATGTAGCCGCCCATGAGGACACCCCCTTTTATATGTGTTGCCACTAAGGACGTTTTACTTATAGCCTCCAAGCACTATTTTCTTTAATGCCTTTCTTCTGTGGCAGGCAGGCCACGCTATCCCGCAACTTTTTTATTTTGTTTTTGGTTGTTGTATTTAACTGTTCCAGTCCAACTGTGCTCCTTTCATCATTCTCTCATATAAAGGCTCAGCCTTGGCCGGAGTTAGGCTGGCTTGCCGAGGCCTCCTTATCCCCTCTTCCTGGGCCTGGACTGTTTTTTCTCTCGTTCACTACCTCCTCCAGACTGGCTCAGCCTGTCCTGGCTTTCTTTTCTCTCGACTCCCTGATTCTCCGGCTAGCAGCCCACCACACCTGCTGCTCATGTGATGGCTCTGTCAAAAGGCCTCCCACTGAAACCCATTTCTCCTTTTTGGTGGGGATAAAAAAATCGGTTCCACAGAGGAGGCTAAGTGCATTTCTTGAGCACGCCACACAACGTAGAAAATAAGGAGAATCATTCGTCAGAGTCTTTCGATGTTGCTCAGTTTCCTGTGTCAGAGACTCGTGGGCTGGGGCATGGAGGTGGGGCAAATTAGCACCATTACGGGCTCTTCTCAGCCTAATCGGACGCAGTATGAGGCGGCTTCACAATGCCATTCGCGAAGGGGAAATGCCATATATAGTGCAATCAGCCCCCTGCCCAGCAGCCGCGGCCCGTGAAGGTAAGAGCAGTGGGGCCAAGTGGGGGAAGGGGGGGGGGTAGGGGGGGGGGAGAGAATTCGTCATACGACCACGAGGGAAAGTTAATCATGTTTTTAATTTTCCCTTGTGGTCTTCTGTTGAATTTCCCCCTGCTACCAAATCGGGCCCACCACTCTTACCTGCACGGGCCGCAACTGCTCCACAGGTCTATGCGCAAGGCACAATAAAGGCCGTGATGTGGCAACGGTTGGAAAATATTATCGGTAGGGTCAGATTTACAATAGTTGGATCGGGTTGCATTTACATTTTGTTATCGCATGCCAAAGAGTTCCCGTACTACAGGGCATTCCATTCTATTGTACATGCCTCTTTTACCTGTGTCATATTTGTATTGCTACTGCCGCTTTGCCCTAGATATAATTTCTCCTACAATGCAGCTACCATTCAGCACTGAATGCTCAGCTACCGTGGCATTCAGGCTCAATCAACAGAGATGCAGAGAACATGATTACTTCCCAGTTATGTTATGTTATGTTATGTTAATAACTTTTATTCGGCGCACAGCTGCCCCAGCGAAGGGGCGTCCTGGCGCCTGTCCAGATACCACAACACAACAGATCAGAGCCGGGGAAAGAGGAGATCAATTGCCAGAAGCGAACAGGTGGGTTTTAATAGCGCGCCTGAAAAGAATAAGACTATCCAGGGCACGGATGTGTACAGGGAGAGAATTCCATAGGTCAACTGCCAGAACGCGAAAGGAGCGCCCTCCCATCCTACTCAGTCTGAACCTAGGCTTAATCGCCAGGTGGTGAGATTCAGACCTGAGGGAACGTGTGGGCAGATACGGAGCAATAAGGCCCGCAAGGGCAGGAGGGGAGGAAAGCTTCAGAATCTTAAATGTCAGACAGAGAGCCTTAAATTTGATTCTCTGTCTGACCGGAAGCCAATGAAGGGAAGTCAGAACAGTGGAAACAGAACACCGCCTCGGAAGGCCCACAATGGCACGTGCAGCAGCATTCTGCACAATCTGAAGCCTAGAAGCCTCAGCCTGGTTCACTCCAAGTAGCAAAGCGCTCCCGTAGTCTTGCTCCCATCTGCCGGACTCCACTTCCTGGGTCTTCGAAAACAGCAGAGGCTGCTCGAACATAGTTGCCCAAATACACACTGCTCATGGACATTCACGGGTTCAATTTCAACCGGATTGAAATAATAAATATTTTGTACACAGCATACTTAGGAATCTGCTTTAAAGTGAAAGAAGTTACAGGATTTCATTTTATATATTGGGATAAGACAAACTAAAAGTGCATTCCCATCGCATTAATTGAAGCACTTTAGCGCAGTAAATGTTGGCATCTCATGTATATACCTTGCCCAATGGACGGAAAGCTGCCAATCTTCTCAAAAAATACAAATATTTTTTCTTGTTTATGTAGGGAACACCACCAATATCTCTAACTTTAAAAAATGTGAGACCGATTGCATTGCAAATGGTTGTTTATTTTGAGAATGGTGTGAACTGGGAAAGAGTCTCAGGGATGAGACATAGCACTTTGAGATATTGTGGGCAGGTGATTTCTGGACAAGAGTGTGAGTAACGATATCAGCACCATGGATACTCATTAAGTGCACTGAAGGTGTGTAGCGGTGAGTTTGAGCAAAGTGAGTGAATGCCTAGGAGTATTACTGCTGTTGTGTTCATAGTCTTCCGATGCATGCACTCCTAGTGTCCACTGTGACGAGCACTTCAGACCCGACCTCAGAGACTAAGACGGCATCAGCCACCATGCCAGTGTGGAAGCAAAAAGCCAGGAGTGTTTGAACCTGTTGAAACCATCGTGATTCCGCCGAGACCAGCTGGTGAGCGAGTTAAAACACCATGGAACGATCGTGGCCATGCCGAAGGCGACGTTTAGCAGTACATTGGGTGCTGTTTCGCATTCATTTACATTACGGAAAGTCAATACATAATTTTGTTTTGCAAAATACAACAAGCAAAGGAGAGGGTGAGTAAATAACACAGAAATCGAATATGTATAAAGAGCATCATTTAAAATCTGTCTCTGGAGTTTTGAAGAAACCCAGAAGGTTTGGATGTGAAGTGCGGCTCTACTCCCAGCACATCGATATGACATCATCTGCCCCGTCTTACGAGCAGTTGTGAGACTGAGGAGTGCGGCACTCACTGCCAGGTCTGAGGTTAGCAGCGACTTTCCAGATCTAGAAGGTCAAATTCTCATTCAAAGAATTTTATCTGCTCGTTCAACAAGCATTTACAATGCAATAGGTCTCGCAGCATTAAAGTTTGAGTTACTGGCATTGTAAATGACAATGCTTTGCATACATTTTTTTTTTATTTGCAATTGGTATATAAACATTGTTTGTGAATTGTTAGCTGTTGCTTATGCTAAGCAAAGTTGCCAGTAATATAGAGTACAGTCTTGCTTGTTATAAGCATGCTGATTTAAAGCGCTCTGATACCTGCGGGTAAAGTTTGCGCTACATAAAAGTGAAAACGAATAAATAAATTTAAAAAAGCCTACCTGTACCACGTCCGTTCTTATTCTGTGATGCCACACATCTTTGGGTCCCTGTACTTATTAACTGCACCGGGCTGTGGGAAACCTCCATGGCAGGAACAATGTGTTGCGGGGCAGACACGGGCAATGTAGCCACTGTCCTGTGGCTGCACCGCGGGGTAACAGTGTAGGGGCAGGAAGGCAGGCAGTTGGTAGTGCTGTGCCATAGCAGTGTAGTTCTCTGTGTATGCTGGGCATGGGGGTTGCTATTGGCTGACAAGAAGTGGTGAGGAGGTGCCGGTACGGTATGCATGCTTCCTGATCTTGGGCAGGAGACAGGTAAAACAAGTGATGCTGTGGCATTCAGTGATGCTGTGGTAGCGCATAGTTATGCTGGGGTGCCCCTGAGTGATGCTGTTGTGGTGTGGAGTGATGCTGTATGCTATGTTATGTTTTGTTTTGCTATCCTATGTTTTGTTATGCTATGCTATGTTTTGCTATCCTATGCTTGGATTTGTTATGCTATGCTGTGTTTTGTTATGCTATGCTATGTTTTGCTATGCTTGATTATGCTATGATATATTTTTGTTATGCTATGCTTTGTTTTGTGTTTTATTATGCTATGCTTTGTTTTGCTATGCTATGTTTTGTTATACTATGCTCTGTTTTGTTGTGTTTGGTGTGCTATGTTTTGCTATGCTATTATATGTTTTGTTTTGCTATGCTGTTTTGTTGTGTTTTACGCTATGCTACGTTTTGATATGTTTTGCTATGTTTTGTTATGCTATGTGTTGTGTTTTGCTCTCCTATGCTTTGTTGTGTTTTGTTATGCTACACTATGTTTTGTTGTGTTTTGCTATGCTATGCTTTGTTATGCTATGCTAAGTTTTGTTATGCTATGCTTTGTTATGCTATGCTAAGCTTTGTAATGCTACGCTATGCTGTGTTTTGTTATGCTATGCTATGTTTTGTTATGCTATGTGTTGTTGTGTTTTGCTATCCTATGCTTGTTTTGTTATGCTATGCTATGTTTAGTTTTGCTATCCTATCCTTTGTTTTGTTATGCTGTTTTGTCGTGTTTTGTTATGCTATGTTTTGTTGTGTTTTGTTATGCTATGCTATGTTGTGTTGCGTTTTGTTCTGCTATGCTTTGTTGTGTTTTGCTATGCTATGTTTTGTCTTGTTATGCTATGTTTTGCTATCCTATGTTTTGTTATGCTATGCTATGTTGTGTTATGCTATGCTATGTTTTGTTATGCTATGCTATGCTGGTGAGGGTGTGTGAGGGCGTTTGAGGGTGAGGGGGTGTGAGGTTGAGGGGATTGAGGGGGTGTGTGGGGGTTGAGGGGGTGTGTGAGGGTGAGGGGGTGTGTGAGGGTTTATTTATTTATTTATTTACTTATTTATGCATTTTCATATAGCGCGGACTTTACCCGAAGGTGTCAGAGCGCTTCACAATAGGAACAGAACTGATACATGAGAACATTACAAGTGAACAAAACACAAAAGCAAACGTTACATTAAATGACGCAAAAATGACAATCGTGAGCCAACAAAATACAAGAGGTAGCAAACGGTGCATTACAAAAGTGACAATCGTGAGCCAACAAAATACAAGAGGTAGCAAACGGTGCATTGCAGGAGGAAAAAGTGACGTGTGCAGGTTACAAAAGCGTAAAAAATAAACATAGAGGTATAATACTGCAATATATTGAGGACACTCAAGCACAAGAACAAACGTTACGTAGGCACTGGTGGCACTTGTGCAGGTATCGAACAAACAAATGTGAGAGGTAGAAAACAGTGTGTTGCAAGAGAAAGTGACGGGTGCATGTTACACACGAGTCCCAGACACAGGTAGAAGGATAATACTGCAATAAAAGACAGACTCTCAAACCACAAGAACACACTGGGAAGACACTTCCATAGTCATGTAAAGTAGATTTTTCAGTAATTGAACGGCTTCCTTCAGATAATGGAGAGGGCATGGATTACATTTGGAAATGTCGTTGAAGAAGGAGAACTTTGAGGTCAGTTTTGAAGGCCTTGGAGGAGGTGGTGGTCCGGAGCTGAGGCGGAAGTGAGTTCCAGATTCTCACTGCGCTGCCTGAAAAGGATTGGGCCATCGATCTCTCCTTCGTGAAAGTGGGAGGTTCAAGCAGTAGATTTTCCGCATTTCATGATGGTCTAGAGCCTCCAGAGAGTTTCAGTTTATTCGCCAGGTAGCGCGGAGAGGAGGAGTGCAAGGCTTTGTGGGTGATGCAGGCAGTCTTGTAGATAGCTCAAGCCTCGATGGGAAGCCAGCGGAGGGTGGATAGCATGGGAGTGATGTGGTTGCTTCTTTTGGCACCGTAAATGAAACGAGCTGCTGAATGTAGAACAGACTTAAGGGGGGATAGGTGGGATTTGGGGAGGCCAGTCAGAAGAGAATTGCAGTAGTCCAGTCTGGACCAGGGTTTTAAGGTCATGCACCGGGAAGAAGCGACGAATCCCCCAAAGAAGGCGCAGTTGGTATCGGGCAGACTTTGCAATTGAATTAATGTGGGAGAGTAGATTGAGTTTTGTGTCGAGTATGACACCAAGGGATTTTGCGCTGTCGACAATGATAGGTTTATTGTTCAGCAGATTCATCTGGTCCATCCATGATTGCACCGGGGGAGGAGAAAGTGAGGAGGAGAGGAGGAGGAATTCATTTTTGGAGGGGGTTCAGAATCAGTTGATGTGTTGACATCCAGTTATGAATGGAGTCGAGGGTAGAGCTTAGGACAGAGAGATCGTGAGTGGAGGCAACCTTGAGGTAGATTTGAGTGTCGTCAGCGTAGAGGTGATAGTTGACCCCAGATTTACTAAGGAGATTTCCCAGAGGTTCCAAATAGAGATTGAACAATGTGGGTGCAAGAATAGAGCCTTGGGGAACACCTTGACCCACCGCCAAAGGAGGTGAAAGACTGTCCGCTATTTTGATCATTTGGGATCTATCAGAAAGGAAAGAAGCAAACCATTTAAGCACAGTGCCCTCCATGCCCATTCTCTGTTGAAGGGTGTTGAGGAGGGTGTTGTGGTTGACAGTGTCAAAGGCTGCCGAAAGGTCAAGGAGAATTAGAAGACAAGACCCCCCCTGAGTCTAGTATTCGCAGCGCGTCATCAATCACTTGCAACAGGGCAGTTTCAGTGCTGCAGTTTTGGATGAAGCCGGACTGAAAATTGTCAAGAAGATCATTGTCCTTGATATGACGAGAGAGTTGTTTCGCAACACATCTTTCTGTGATCTTCGCAAGAAAGGGTAGGTTAGTGATGGGGCGGAAGTTGTTGAGGTCATTCGCATCCGCAGTGGGTTTATTAAGCAGAGGGGTGACCTGCCCAGTTTTGAAGGGAACAGGAAGGGAGCCTTGACAGAGGGAGAGGTTGACCAGAGTGGTCCAATATCGAAGAGAAAGGGTATAGAAGTCAATGGCAATGGCACTGGGGATGGGGTCGAGCAAGTTGTTGGAGGGCTTTGTTTCGAGGATGCATTTTAGGAGGACATCTTCAGAGATGGGGTCGAAGTTCTGCCAGATGGCTAGTGATTTGCGCTCCTCTGGAGGGGTAGGATGAGCGACCTGAACCACAAGTGATTTCACTTTTTCGTCAAAGAATACAGCGAAATCAGCAGCTTTCTTTGTAGAATCCTCCAATTTGGAGGTTGGGGGAGAGTAGATAGAGTTCTTGATGAGATCATATATTTTTTGGGGTCTATTTTTGGCTGAGTCAAGGAGGGTTCTGAAGTGTGCTGCTTTCCCAAGGAAGATGTGCTTGTGGTACACGGATCTTGCTGAACGAAGCGTGGCCAAATTATCAGTGGAGGGTGCTTGCCTCCATTGTTTCTCCAGGAGTCTTAGGTGCTTCCTTTCTTCATATAGGGATTTGCTGAACCAGGGTGCTGAGGGAATGGGCCTTTTCTTTTTGCTTTGGAGAGGAGCGACGCTATTGATTTCGACTGCAAGGACTGAGAGGCATTGTGAGGTGAGATCATCAACATCTAGGTTGGGGTCTAGCCTTGGAAGTGACAGCAAAGCTGATTCACAGAGGGAAACAGTGTCAATATTTTTAGCGTCACGGAACCAGGAGGTAGCCCTCTTAGGTTGGCCAAGAGTACTAGAGTGTGCTAGGAGAAGAGAGAATGGAATGAGGAGGTGGTCAGACCAGTCTACGTGAATAGGGGTAGCGATAGAAAGCATGCCTGCTTTAGAAATAACAAGGTCCAGGATTGAGCCCTTAGAGTGTGTTGATTCTGTGCAGTGATGGGTAAGATCGTTTGTAGAGAGGAAGGAGGCCAGCAAGTTCGCGGAAGAGTCTTGCAGGGAGCCCCAGTGGAGATTGAAGTCACCCACGAAGGTCTGATTGTCACTTTGTGAGTATTGGTCGCTGATGAAGTCAGTGAGTTCCTCCATAAATGAAGGGCCACTGCCAGGTGGGCGGTATATGACATGGAATCTAAGGGGTGAGCGGTGGTGTAGTTGAAGCTCAAGAGATAGACATTCAAAAGTGCGGAATGCGCTGATGGGAAAAGCCTTGAGTTGAAGGGAGTTTCTAAAGATGACTGCAACACCTCCCCCAACTTTGATAGGTCTGTCATTCCTGAAAATAGAGTAGCCAGTGGGTAGGAGGAGATCAAAAATGGATTGAGAGGTATCGTTGAACCAGGTCTCTGTTAGGAAGAGCAGGTCAATATTGTGAAGGGTGATGGTATCAGAGATTTCGAGTTTGTGTTTTATTGCAGATCTGCAGTTGTGGAGCAGGCAGCGCAGTTCTGTCGAGACTGTTTTGGTGATGGGGGCAAAGAAGGGTGATAGGGATATTATACCTATATGGGGGTGCACGGGAGTGTCTAGGTGGATGCTTGGTTCTGACAGAGGAGATGGTTGGAATAGAGTAGGTAATTGGGTTACTCGGAGATGCTGGTTGAAGAAGGGTGACGTTCAAAGGCTTGTGTGAGTGAGCGATGTTTGCAGACGACAGGTTATGCTTGGCTAAAATGGTGTGAGGGGGCGAGGTGCATCTCGTGGGACGGTGAGAGTTTTCCAGAGGAGTTGATGAGAATGGGAAAGTTGAAATCTTAGAGCTTAAAAGTGAAATGGAAGCTACAATCTGGGAGATGGAGGTGATGAGAGAGCATAGCTTATTTTCGAGAGAGAGTAGGGCAGAACACGGATGGTTGGGTGTCTCGATGGCAAAGGGAGGGGGTGGTAAAGGTGGTGGGAGGCAGGGAGAGGTGGGAGGACAGGAGGAGAGTTGAGGTATAGGGTTCATAGGTGGGGAAAGGGGGAGGTTGAGAGCGGGGGTTGGAGTATCAGAGTATCAGAGGAGAAGGGGAGTTGTCTTTGATGGCGTTGCACGAAGGAAAGGAATTAAGGACATGTTTAGGGGGGATGGGTGCGGAACAAGACGGAGGGGAGGAGGGAGAGAGGAGGACTGTGTGGTGTCATAGGAGTGTAGGAGGTTGAGGAAAAAAGGGGAGGTGGTTGGAGAGGTCCTGTTGGCTAGGAGAGGTGGCTGTGAGGGAGCTGGTATCTGGTAGAGTGGGGGGGGGGTTGGGAGAAGGGGAAGTTGACGACAGGAAATGGTTCTGCTGAGCCTGATGGGGGGAGATGGAAAGAGGTACCAGGGGGTAAAGGGGGCAGCACAGCATTGCTAGCGGAGTGGGGGGAAAGAAAGAGATGCAATGGGATTGTGAAGAAATCGGGGCAAGAGGTGAGGGGAGGAGGGGGTAAAGAAGAGGGGGAGAGGGAGGAATGAGGGGAGCATAAGGAAAGTTAGCTGGGGGGGGGAGGTTGTCGGAGGGGTCGACTAAAAAAGGGAGTAGCAGAAAGGAATAGGGGGGACGAGATGAGATTGGGGTACCGGGACGGTGCAGACTGGACGAGGAGCGTATTGCCTAGTGGTAAGGCTGATCAAGGGCGTCGAGCCAAAGACTGGGGCACCGAAACCAGTTGTCAAGGCAGCCGACACCCCTTCTTGGTCCTCCAGCTTCTCTAATTCCCTTAACGTCACCTCCTCCTCCTCTATCCCTCATGGGAGACAGGTAAGGTATGTTAATGTATCGGCACACCATGCGAGAGGGTAATCAGGCTCAAACCGCTTGGTCGCGTCCGGAAGGGGGAATATCTGGGATTTTCCCCAATTGACATTTACACCTAAAAGGTGCCAAAGATGATGAGTAATCTAAGGATGGGGTGGAGGCTTTCTTATGGATTGCGGAGGTACAGCGTAATATCCTTGGTGTAAAGAGAGATTAAAATTTGCCTCTCTGGGTAAATCAACGCGTGCTCTCAGAAATGTTGTTGGACCTTTATGGCCAGTGATTCAATCGCTATAGCAAAGAGAAGTGGTGCTAAGGGACAGCCCTGAGGCGTGCCCCTGCTGATAGAGAAGGGGAGGATTGAACTCAATTTATCAGGACTCTCGCCCGCAGAACAGTATACAATAGATGTATCCAGGCCAGGAACGGTGCGGGGAATCCCATGCACTGCAAAAAGAAGGCAAGGTAGTGAACACCTTCGTAGAGTCGAGAAATATTGCTGTAGCATTCACGCTAGGGTCCATGTCCTGAAGGATTGCGAACAGAGTACGTAAGTTGTGGGACGTGCCTCTGCTGGGTAAAAATTCAGACTGATCAGGGAGTACCAGAGCAGTCATGAGAGGACTGATGCGATTGGCAATTAGTTTAGCCGGAATTTTGGCACCCACGTAAATCAATGACAGGGGCCTGTAGGAATAACATTTCGATGGCGGTTTGCCTGACTTAGACAGGGAAATTATGCACGCCTCTCGCATAGTGGGGGTAATATGCCTGTTTCCCTGGCCTCCTCAAATACGTGTCGTGAGACTGGGATAAGCAAATGGCAGAGTAGTGTATAAAATTTGGCCGATAGGCCATCCGGGCCCGGGCTTTCCCTGATTGCAGTTGCATTATGGCAGAGACAATTTCGTCATCTTCATGGTGTGCTAAGAGGAATTCTCTTTGTCTGTCTCCCAACCAAGCTATTGCGGTGTCGTAAAAAAAGGGAGTAAAATCTACCTGCTGGGTTCTAAGTGATTTATACCCAGCAGTGAGAAGTTATTTATTTATTTGTTGGTTTGTATAGCGCTCGAATCGACTCTCATTGGAGTATCTCTGCGCTTTGACACCTGTAGAACACCAAGAAATAAATGTGGAAGGACACTAAATTTCATTTTTAAACAGTATTGTTTTCAATTGTTTTCGGAATTTTAGATGATCTGTGCAAGTTAGCCTGGCATATGACGTCCACTAGTTCTAGTGGGTATCTTGCACCAGTCTAATCAACCCTTATTGATGATGGTTGTAAAGTCAACCTTATAGAAAGCTATCCTAGTGCTAGCATGGACCAGCAGTCTGCAAGTTGTTTTACCATATATAATCCCCTGAATACCAAATGAAAGGACACCACACAAGGTATATATCAAATATATATGTATTTAATCTAAACACAACCCCTCTGCACTCTTTATGAGGTCAGAGGTACAAATACAATACAAGTCACACAGTTAATACACAATAAGTTGCACAGTAAGGTAAGGTAAGGTACATTTTATTCCAGTGAATTAAAACTCACAATTTAAAATACACAGCTTTAAAAGAGATATATGTCAAAGATAAAAATTAGTTATCAAAAGTAAAAATTATGTGAAGTTCATGTTAACGGTTTACTTTTTGTTATTGTTCATATGAGCTACGGACCCAAAATAATGCTCAAAGGCACTGTCTTTCTGTTGCTCAGTTTCCTCGTTTTGTGTTTCCTTGATTCTCTCCGTCACTGCGTCAAGGAATTTTGTAAATCAGCAGTTTAGTTGGGTCTCCTGCGGATTGAAACATAATTTGACGGCCTGTCTGCAGGATCTAGTGCCCTTCTGATTCCATATTGCATGTAGTAAGGATCTCCTTATGTCCGTTAAGCCTGGGCAGATACATATTATGTGAATTAGATCTTCAGGTCCTGCTCCGCAGAGGCGGCAAGATTGATCTTCCCGATTCCTTTTCCAAGGGGCCAGATGAGGGAGAATTGGTAGTATACCGAGTCGCAGCTTTAGAAATTTTTCTTTGATCTTCTGTTTGAGTCCGTGGTCCAGGTACGCTTGAGGCTTTAATGTTTTGTAGTCGTTTAGGACTGTCCATCCGTGAGCCCTTTTTGCTAGAGTTTCCTTATCTTCTAATAGCGATATTATTTTTGTCACTTTCGTTACTAACTTTTTGAAGTTTTTATGATCTACTGGGTTGTCCCAGAGGTCAGTCAGTTCGAGTCTTTCTAGTGATTCCGTCAGATACTTTCTTGCAGGTGATCGTTCTCGTCGCTGCAACTCAATCCAAAGGTGGGCATTTAAGGTGCCTTGCTCTGCGTTTCTAATCTTATGCCAGCATTTTATAAAGCTGCCCCTTCTTTCCACTGTCTGTTTTTGAGCCCCGAACTCAGGCGGATTTGGGCAGGAGATACATAGCTGGGTAGCTGAAAGATGGATCTGTAGGTTTTACTGATCACTTTGTCGAGGGTCAGTGCGTCTTTTCCGAGAATTGATTCACTCCCATATGTCAGCGTCAGTTGAAGGCGAGCTCTCAGTACTTGTAGAAACGGGTCAAGTGTACAGTCTAGCAGTATTTTCTTCAGAGGATTCATCGCAAGATAACTCATGGTGCCTTTTCGTTGCAGCGTCTCTAATTGGGGTTTAAACGAACCTCTGCTGTCTACTAAGACCCCCAGGTACATATAGCACGTTACATGGTCCAGTTTGTGTCTGTCCAGGTACCAGCTATTTTTCCTGGCCTTCTTGTAGTTCACAGCCATGGTTCTTGTTTTCTTTAAGTTGATAGTGAGTCCGTTGCGAAGTGAAATGAGCTGGTAGTGTTTAGAAGGTTCTGGAGGCCGATCGGAGTACGACTAATTAGGACCAGGTCATCAGCATAGAGGAGATTGGACAGCATGATGACTCCCAACCGTGGGGCGTGCGATTTGATGCTGTCGAATTCACCTGGTAGGTCTGTGAGGAAAAGATTAAACAAAGTAGGGGCTAGGACGCACCCTTGTTTCAGGCCTTTGAAGGTGTTGATTCGCCTAGAGAGGTGCGTCCCGTCTCCCAGCTTAATCTTGACCCTGGTATTGGTGTGAAATAAGATCAGCTGCTTCAGGAGGGGTTGTGGTATCCCCCATTTTTCAAGCTTATGCCATAGTTTGCCCCGGTCCACATGGTCGAAGGCTGAGCTGTAATCTATAAAACATAAAAACAGCGAGTTCTTTCCTACTTTGGCCGCGTCTGTCAGCAGAGTTAGTTGTTGTAATCTTATCCTCTTCTCCTTACCCTCTTTCCCCCCCCCCCTTCTTTCTCTGCTCCCTTGGTATGATCCGCGCTACATCCTGGAGTGCGGGTTAGAACGTTGATGATATTTGAAGCCGCCAAGCTGGGAGCACCTGTTATATCTTTATCTAATAAACGTAAGATTTGTACCCGCATCTAGTAGTGATGTATTACTACATTTATGGCGACGAGGATGGGATTCGAACCCACGCGTGCAAAGCACAAAGTCATGGACGAAGTTAATAAAGGAAACAATATGAGGTGTACGATATACATAATGGAAGATGGTATCAACATGCTAGGGTGGAGAGATCAACAGAAGTTGAGGATTTCATTAGAGGTAAAGTTAAAAGGACACAGGGATGAGCAGACACGGAGTCAAAGCAAACAAGATATCAGAGGTGAAATGGTCAATGTTTGCTGGCAGCCAACCAAGAGTAATACAGCGATTGAAAGAGCTGCAAGTACAAAGGAGTATGGAAGAGAAGCCATTAGGGACGAACGCATCAAGAAAAAAAACACTTATCAAAGTCAGGTGGAGGAAAGAGAAATACGTAAGAAACTAGAGAGGTTGGACTGTAGGGAACAAAAAATTGAGACTGATGTAAAATTTGGAAGTGTGGTGGAGTGTGTAAATACCACAGCCAAAGAACAAGGAGGGCAGATGTATAAAAGCAACCAGTCCAATCGCATTGAGAGGCGGCAAAGAATTAAGTGGGCTGGGTTCAGGACCAAGGTGTCAGAGGAGTATGTGGACAATTTTGATCTGGAAAGAGAGAGAGGTGCGAGTTACATTGAGTCAAAAGGAGAGAACAAAGATGTATACATACAAAGGTTTGTTTATGGTTTTATGGAGAGGGGAAGTGAGAAAACGCAGAGTAATCTTAAAGGATCTCCACTAAAAGTCATGGAAGGGAAGATGAGTCCTGTCTATGGTCATTGGAAGAAGCCGAAGTGTAAGTGTCCAGAAAACACAGATAAGTTCTATTATGGCAAGCCCAAGAGGGAACAGGAGGACATACTTATGGCTGATGAGGCTCAAGCTAATGAACGGGGGCTGTTGAAAACAAAATGCTATAAAGGTTGTAATACTGTCATGGCCAAGGAAATGAGAGCAGAAGAAGGTCTAATCCAGCCATGGATAAGGACATGGAAAAGAGAGACTCATTTCATCAGAGGTAGTCTTCGGGGTGTGGTCCTGTCCCAAGCTACTGCCTAGGGAAAAGAACAGTGCAGCCATTCTCAATTTTCCGGAAGGGGATGGTAATTCCAGCATGAGGAGTTCGGGATCCAAGGGAGAAATAGACGGTGTGGCAACCTCAGACACGAGGGAGCCAAGGGTGGAAAGGTGGTGATATATTCACGTGTTCCACCAATGTCAGGATGCCTTAAACACTTCCTCGTGCATCCATTGAATTGAATTTCCCACACCATAATGGTGCACACCCTTGTTGCACCAGACTGTTACAGTTGTTTATGTTTGGTTGACGTAACCTGATAAGTTTACCTAATACATTCTGAACTGTAAAGAGCATTATATTGCCTCCTTCAGATAAATATGTGACAGGGCTATTCAGGAAATCATTACAGGACATGCTGTAGGTTTCAAATAAGCATTTTTCCCTGTCATGCCTATTGGAAAACAAACTGTTCAGAGTCATTGTACCACTGTTAGTGTGCAGTCTTTACTGTTCTTCTATTCTATCTATATTAAGGGGTTCCATGCCCCCTACCCATATGCTGCTTTGCTCTACCTTTACATCACCCCTACCCTGCTTTTCCACCTGTACCTTACCCTTTTCTTGGTGTCCCTTTCTGTTTCTCTTTTCTTCACCTTTTCCATAGTGAGGGAGATGTGTTGTAATCTTATCCTCTTCTCCTTACCCTCTTTCCCCCCCCCCTTCTTTCTCTGCTCCCTTGGTATGATCCGCGCTACATCCTGGAGTGCGGGTTAGAACGTTGATGATATTTGAAGCCGCCAAGCTGGGAGCACCTGTTATATCTTTATCTAATAAACGTAAGATTTGTACCCGCATCTAGTAGTGATGTATTACTACATTAGTGCCATGACATTGGTGGTGGTTTCTTGTCCTCTACAGAATCCTGTTTGGTTTGCCGGGATTATATGCTTTGACGCTGCCCAAGTTGTCAATTCGTCCAATAGGATGCCAGCTTAATATTTTGCCTCTATGTCCACTAGGGCAATCAGCCGGTAGTTGCAAGGATTACTCCTGTCTCCCTGCTTATAAATTGGGCTTATGATCGATCCTTTCCAGGATTCCTGGCAGGTTTCTAACTTCTGTATGCCCACAAAGAGTGGTACTAATGTGTTGCTCCAGAATTCGGTGTTGTATTTAAAGATTATCGGTGGTATCCCATTTGGGCCTGGAGCTCCTTCCGTTTTCCCCTTCTTTATTTGAGTTTTTATCCAATCCGCTGTTATGTTGATTTTCTTTTCTTTACTGATTGTTATTTTGCTGTTAGTCGTTTCCCCGTCAGTCTTCTTTTGGTCGTGTTTTTCCATTATGCTTTTCATGGGGTTTCTGAACCCTTTTCCTACCTTTCCTGTTTCGTTGTCCCTCTTGTTGTTCACTGTATCCTGTCTTGTCAGGTCTATGGGGTTGCCTTCGTCTATTTGGTTAAAATGATTATACAAGTAGTCAGCCCAAGCTGCCTCTGATATGTATTAGCTTATTCCGTGGTGCCCTGGCCGCTGCAAGCTGTGAATTGTTTGCCAAAATTTGGCGCTGTTTTTTAGTTTTGAGTCGTGCTTTATTTTTGCCCAGAGTTCGTCATTTGCCTGTCTTTTGGTTTCCCAGATTGCCTTTTTTAGGCTTGCTTTTAAACCACGTAGGGCATCTTGCAGAGGCTCTTTTTTAGGCTGTGTGCGGAGTTGGTTCAAAATTTGCTTTATATTCCGTTTAAGTCTTTTTATCTCCAGTGTGCTTGTCTTTCTTGATATAGACTTCGGAAGTTTGCTTTTAAGCGTCCTTGGTTTTGTTGCATATTTGATCCCGAGGGTCTTCGTGTACCCTTCCCAGGCCTCTATTGGGTTTGCAGCCAAGTTGCCCTGATGAATTAGCTCCTTCACGTTTGCATCTTATACATTTGAAGTCTGATGTGTATTCGGACCCGGCGCTTGCCCTGACTTCCATGGGACTCTCTCTGGTTGTCCTTAAAACGATTTCTAGTGGCAATGGTCACTTTGGTCGCTAACACCCAGTTAAAAAGATTTGATAATGTCAAATAGAGGGAGAGTTGCAAATGTATAGTCTAGATGGGAGGAGCTTGTTGCGGACTGGTAGGTTGATGCTGGGGGGGTGTCTTCTTTAAACCGGCCATTCAGCACCTTTAGGTTTAATTGCTCTAATTCTTTTAGCAATTGATTTGAGCACTTGGTTTGTTTAATTGGGTGTGCTTGTGCTTGAGTTGGAATTCCCCAGGCTCTATTCAGTTCATGTGCTAATTCATCGTCCGTTGCGGTTCCAAAAAGAAAGAGATTAAAGTCACCTGCCAGGATTAAGTTCACAGCTTCCCCCTCTTCCAAGATTCTTGCTGTCTCCTTGACCAGCTCTCTTGCACCTTTCCGTCTGTGCTTCGGGTGTGTGTAAGAATTAATTATAACGAGGGTGTGGCCCAGCTTTCTGGTGTTAATTGTTATGGCAGTCGCCTGTATGGCGTTGGGGGCTATGGTTTTAGTCTTTATTTCCTTCATTGATCCTATTGTAAGGATTGAGGCAAGGATCATCAACCGCCTGAGCTATGGCCAAAGGATGAGGTCCTGGTAGCTGGGACGATTCGCGTCGTGGATCCTTCTAGGACTATCTCAGTTTCTTCCCAGGTTTCTTGTAATAGAATCAGGTCAAATGACCTTAAGTATTTTAGTGTTTCGTAATCATCCAATTTGTCAGTCAGGCCATTTATGTTCCAGATGCATACTCTGAAGTTGTTCGATGTTATGTGTGTTGAGGGCTGCACAGGGGACCCTTGTCATTGCCCACCTCTGTTTGTTATTGTTCGCTGTATTATGTCCGGATTGGGAGTTCATGATTTCGTTGTTACCATTTTAGTATATAAGGGCCTCCCTTGGTGGCCTGGAGACTGGCGGAGAGCTCCTTTTAAAATTGATGTAGCTTTGTGCAAGTGTTCTTTTTCACTCTCCTTTAAGAACGGTGTTGGGTAGGCTGGCCTTCTACCTGGTTCCAGCTTTATTCCCCACTGAGCGAATTTGCGGAGTTCTCCTAAGATCCGATCGACCAGATCGTTAGATGACCATGTTTTCTTTGTTGTTTCTGGTTTATTCTGTTCGAGTGCGGGTTGAAATTCAATTAGAAGTAAGTCAGTTGAGGTGATGCCATCCAAACCCTTAATCGATTTAATCAGTTTTATTATATTTCCTCTATTCAAGGTGTCCATTCTGCCTCTAGATTTATACTCTGGAGCGAATGTTAATATGTCAGTCTTGTTTGATGGAATGACTCTGGTTACTTGGGCTACGGTTTGTCCAGGAAAGTTGGCCCAGTCGGAGAGTTGGTCATTATTATTGTCAGTTATGGTTCAAGTTGCCCTTGTTTTGGGTTGTTCCAATTCCTGCTCCAGGACCGGCTGTTTCACGTTTTGTGGCGTGGCCCTTGGCCGACTGTCGATGTGGCTCCTTACTGAGCTGCATAGGTCAGTCTCTTGCTCGAATCTTTTCCCGCTGTTGTAAGCGTTGTGCCTTTGTGACCTCCTTTTGCCCAGGGTGTTCAATTGCTGTCTCTAGTGCTTCCTTTGATCTTGGAATTGTAAGTTTATTGGTGATTCTTGTACTTGCCAGTTTTTTGTCCAGGAACGGGGACTGCTCGACCTGGTTTGAAAGTGCCGTCTCTTCTTGCTCCGCTTGGTGTTGGGGTTCCGCCGACTGCCCCTCCTGGTCATGGGCAGCGGCTGTCATTTTCCTGTTCCTGCCCTTCCTTTTTTGTTTCCGGCGGGTTCGTGAGTTTGTTGGCACCTCTGTATTCGCTCTTTCTTGAGGGGAGAGGTTTGGGAGTGAGTTTTTTGGCGATTGGCTGGCATTAGGGGAACAGGTCTTCTCATTTTGGGACAGTTTGTTCTCTGCTTTTTTTGTGATTCCGTGTGTTTGGGAGTCCCTAGTGACGTTTCCCTCATTGGCTATGTCTTTCAGGTCCGATGATGCAATTGGTTTCAGATTATCCAGGAGATTCTCCAGCATTGTTGGGAGCGTTGATAGTTTGTTTATTATTGGAGAGCAGTCGCATTCTGTTCTTACAAGCTCGGAAAGTTCTGCTGCTTCCTGGCCCCTTTTTATGAGACCGTTTAAGTCTCCTAATTTCCTCTCGATCCCTGAAGTGAACTCAGCTAGTGTTTGCAGTACTGTTAACTGCATGTCTAGTTTCTCTGATTGATATTGTAAGGCTGAGGCTGATAGTTGAATTGTGTTTAGTAGGTTTGCCCAGAAGGTAATGAACAAGCTTTTGCTCTCGCTCTATGGTCTGCTAGTGCTAGGGGTTGTGGTAGGTTTTAGATTATAAGCCGCCACTCCTGTGATGCAAGGAAGGTCATGTCACTGTCTATAGTGTATGAGTTCTCCCTTTGCTGATTTTTTGATGTGTTGGGACGGCCCGTTTCGCTCTGCTCTTTTAGGGGTGGTTTGGGGGCCGTCTTGTGCACTCTGCAGCGTCGGTGAAAGACTGCTGTTTGGTCGAGATGCTACTGTCCTTTCGTCCCGTGCGCTCTGGGATTTTTGCCGCGGCGATTGAGTTAGTTGGGCGCCCCAGTCCTGTGGGTCATGATGTTCTAGAAAGATGGAGGCGTCTAATGCTCTGTCTGCGCTTGACCCGCTAAGAAATGAGTCCTTGTCTGGGGAGCTTTCTGTCTTTATCCTTTCGAGCGGAGACTGTGTACCTTGAGTGCTTTTTAGTTCGGCATTGGGGGCGCTGCTGAGCTCTACTGGCCGGTCTGTTGTTGTGGATAATACTCCGTCTTCTTCGTTTTTAGTTTTTAGCTTGCTTTTAGTTGATGCAGTGTTATTGTTAACGGCGTGAATATCCGCTACTATAACTTTTAGGGTTTTTTCTGTTTCCGGTGTTTTTTGTGCTTGTAGTGGAGGATATTCTATCTTCCCAGGCTCCAGTGGAGTTGGTAGACCTTCTAGGTTTCCGTTTTTTGTGAAAATTGCTGCTCCTGGATATTTTAAGAATGCACATTTTGTGTAGATCTTTGGTTGGTAGGAGTATGAGGTTTTCCTAGCTGGTTCTCCGTCAATGGTTATAAGCGCTGCGAGGCCTCAGGGCAGTTATGCGCTATACAAATGCAATTTTTCAATTCATTTCATTTCATGAGATCTTCAGTTCTGACTCTTTTCGCTCCTTTAATTGAATTGCTTGGTTTTGTTACATTATTTGTGCCCGTTATAATTTCTGGGTTGTTATCTTTAGTGGCATCCGAGCCAGTGAACCAATGGCAGCCCGTGTGGTCACCGATTTCTTTGGCGATATTGGTATCGTTAGGGTTTTCCTTTTCCTTGATGGTTGTTGTTTTGCAGGGGTCTTTGTCTGTAGGTGGTAGGGAGGCTCCGGCGTCTTTAGTAGCCCCCTTTTTCCGTTTCGATACTAATTTTGTGATGGATCTTCTCACTTTTACTGACCTCATAGCTGGCCAGGTGGCAGTTGAGGCTGGTAGCTAATTGTTGGTTTCGACACGCGGACGCTCGCGGCTGGGGTCAGTGAGGGACTATGAGGACCGGCAGAGCCAACACCAAGCCGGGCGGGGAAGGACGGCAACTGCCGCCTAGCGACTGTCTCACCTCTGGCTTTCTGTCCTTCAGTCCCTCTGCTTACGCCTCTCCGCGGTGTCTCCGGGACTGCACCGGACGGCCGCAGGCGCAGATGCCACACTGCTCCGCTCCGGGCTCCCAGCTCCCCCGGCTCACCCCCGCACAAGCCTCTGGGGTTGCTGGAACTGCTAGGGCCACGTCCCCCGCGGCTCCTTGTTCCTTGCGGTTGCAGCTTGGCTGAGTTCGTGTCTCGAGATACAGCGATGCGGGGGAAAGCAGGGCTGCCGCATAGGCTGCTGGTAGATGTAGTTCTGTGCGCCACATCCCTCCTCCACACGGAGGCCGCACTTAGATGTAGTAGTTGTGCGGCGCCGGGAGGTGGGCAGGCACAACAACGCAGACAGCGGGACCAACGAAGGGGGACACGAGGCAGAACACCCCCATCCCGGCAGGTAGGGTCACAGGAGATTGCCACAAAGTAATTTCAGCTCAGTCTTACAATCTCAGTGACGTTCTCTCTGAATGATTCTCTGCGTCTCCCCCGCGTCTCACATTCACTCCCAAGCGTGAAGAAGCCTTTAGAGTCCTTAGAACATTTGAGGCAGCACTGAATCCAGTGCAAGCAGACACGCAAACATGCGAAATATGGGCGCAAGGTGGGCAGACACCGCGGCCACCACCGATGAATCCACCGTGAGTCACGGACCTCCCCTGGCGGCCTTGCAGGTACTCACGGTGCTCACAGAAGACTGTCCCAGAGTGATCCCGCTGTTCTGGCCCTGGCTGTACCCTCCGTCCACCAGCAGCCAAGAACCGCCAAGAACCGTATACACCAGGTGCCTCCGCTGCCTGCAAGCACTCGCGGTCCCGGCCAGCCGCCTTCGCTGCCTGCTGGCTTCAAGCACTCACGGGTCGTGGTCACGGGAGGTCACGGGAGGTCGCAGGAGGTCACGGGGTCGCGGGAGGCTACTCACGTCGCTCCTTAACAGACCACAGTTGCTGCCACAGCCACGAATAATCCGCCGGCAATCCGGCTCCGTGCAATCCGCCTCAGAGCCTCCGTGACTGCTTGCTCCTTCTCCGCCTTGCTCGCTCCCTGAAACAGCACAGTATACGTTATGCCCTAGGGGCCTCACTAACCATATATAAGAAAGTGGTATAAGTACCACGTGAGAGTTAGAAAGCAGGCCTAGGGCCTGTAGAATCACTGGGGCAAAGTGACAAAATTCTATGACACCTTCCCGATTGAAGTGCGGGAAGGAACTACTATGGCAGGTTATAGCCAGACTAACTTTGCTGGGGCAACGCTGGATGAATTCAAGCTACAGGAACTTGAAGAAATTACCACCATAGCAAAAGGGATAAAATCGGGATCCCATTTGGACCCAGCCCAACCGAAAATTATAATGCAGGGAGCTAATGTAATCATGCCATATATTTCTGAGCTTATTTCCTGCTCATTTCAAAAGGGCGTGGTCCCCACAAAATGGAAACAGGCCGTTCAAAAAGAAGCCATCACTGGAGTACACAGTGCTGGAAAATGTACGGCCTATTTCGCTGCTGCCATTTGTGGCGAAAGTTGCAGAAGAAGCAACTAATAAACAACTCATAGACCACATAAATAAAAACGACCTACTGCATCCTTCCCAATCAGGTTTTAGAGTGGCCCACTCAACTGAGTCGGCCCTTCTCATAGCCACGGAAACATTGAGGAAATATGCAGACGAGAGACAAACAGCCGCACTGATTTTACTAGACCTCAGTGCGGCGTTTGACACTATCTCCCATAAGCTTCTCATTCAAAGATTAGAGGAGTGTGGCATAAGGCGTAGGGCATGTGGAGAGGTATGGGGTGTCGATGGTTTCTTACGCTGACAACCCACAAAACTAATTGTAATGCTAGCACAAGATAGGGGCCAAGCAGCTACCCGGTTCTCCAAATATTTAGAAGAGGAGGCAGACTGGATGTCTAAACACTGCCTCAAGCTAAATGGAAGCAAAACGGAGGTCATGGTAGTAGGCAGAGCGCCATCCATAAGGTCACACGCATGGTGGCCTGAAACTCTAGGCCAACTGCCTCCCCCCAAATCAGAAGTAAAAAACCTCGGTATATGGCTTGATCCCGAGTTGACTTTTGAAACTTAGTTTCGGAAGGTAGCAGGTAAATACAACAAGAATATAAAAATTCTGAGAAAGGTCCAAGCGCTCTTACCTCCGAAATCCCGGAAAACTATAGTACATGCGGTAATACCTTCCCAATTAGATTACGGGAATGTACTTTACCTTGGTGCTACTAAAACTAGACTTGACAAACTACAAAGAGTACAGTATGCGGCAGCGCGGATGGTACTGGGCCTGCCAAGAAGAGCGAATACGATGAAAGCACTGAAAGCCTTACACTTGCTCCCAGTAGAAAGAAGAATCGCTTTTAAGGCAATGTGCCACTGCCACGGTATTCTAGCAAAGAAAAGCCCTAGATACTTGCAACAGCTAATATCCCATTACATCCCAGGAATATGGGTATGGCACAGGTCACTGTACCGAGAATATTCAGAGCTAGAATGGGAGCTCGCTCATTTAGGTACCGTTCAGCCAAAATGTGGAATGCCCTACCACTAATTCTAAGAACAGAACCATGCGAAAGCAGTTTCCGTAGACAGCTAAAGGCATGGTTGTTCGGGCAAACCGGTTAGACCTACAGGTTAGATCTACCCAGCACAGCATCATAGGTGGGTGACAGCTATCTCCCCCCAGAGTATGTCTATTAGCGCGGGGACACACGGGTGGTGTTACCATGCGCTCTACAAATGAATAAATAAATAAATAAATAGGCATCTCTGGCCACAGGTCAGCCCCTGGTAAATGGTACCCTAGGTACCCCGGGCACTGTGGCCAGAGAAGGCCCCTAAGGGATGCAGCACTGTTTGTGCCACCCTTAGAGGCCCTGTACCCTGACACACACACACTGCCTTTGAAGGCTGAGTGTCTTGGTGCAGAACTAAACAGAGAGTCGACAAAGCACACATCCCTGTGTGCCATGCCCACAAACACACTGCCCTGGTATACGTCAGTGGTGTGGGCACAGGTGCATGAGCCCGTTGCCCCTACAGTACCCAGGTCCATTCCTGGGCACTGTAAGTGCAGTGCTGCCATTAGGAGTATATGGTGCTGAAAAGTTGTCATTACGAACTCCACAGCACCAAAATGGCTACACTGAAGACTGAGAAGTTTGGTATCAAACTTCTCAGCACCTTAAACCTGCACTGATGCCAGTGTGGGATTTAATGTAAAATGCACGACAGAGAGCAACTTACAATTGCTCCCTGAAACCAACCCACATCCCGTGTCCGGACTGAGAGCCTGCCTAGGCTGCCACCCAGCAGACATGTTGCGGGACCCCTGGGTAGAGAGCCATACGCTCTCGTTGGCCTGTAACAATGCAAATCATGGGACGAGGTGCAAGGTCTCCTCCCCCACGATGGGCAGGGGAAGCTTCAAAGGCACGCCGCCTTTGTGAGCTTCCCCAGGCCACTTGCTGTACTCAGCAACTGGTCCCCACCGGTTCTGACCCCCACTCTGGCGGGAAGACAGGCGGAAAAACGTAAGTGAGGAAAGGGGGTGTGTCAGCCTCTGCCAACCCACTTCTCAGGTGGGGAGGCGAGGTGAAGCACAACTCCGGGCTACCGCCATCTTGAGGATGGGGAGCCCTACCCTATCAGGACTAGGCTACTGCCCCCCTCCAACTGGAGAGTGGCAGGATCGGGGGTGTACTCAACCCAGGGAAGGGACCCATTGGTCCCTGACCTTTCCCTACTTGTAAACGCCCCTAAATTTTATATTTAGGGCACCCTGAACCTTCCTCCGTAGATCCTGATTCAGAAACAAGAACAAGAACAAGAACAAAGAAAACCTGCCGTGCAGCTGCTAACAAGAGAACGACACCAACTGACTTGGCCCCAGCCCTACGGGCCTGTCGATCCTTGAACCTGCTCCTGCTAAATCCCAGCGTCTCCTGAGGTCAGCAACCTCGAAAACCCCAGAGGACAGGACTGCCTTGCTCATCCAAAGACTGGGACTCCCACGAGCAGTGATTCTGCTCAAACAGCAACAACCCCTAGTGTCAGCGTGCCAACGTGCCAGCCAGGAAACCACGAATCCAACACACACGGCACCTGCCGAGCCCGGCCTGTGCCTGAGTGAACAAAGACCACCACGACGTCCCCTGGCAACTGTGGCCACAAGTCCAGCACCCAAGGACCCTCCTCGACGCTCCTGACGACGCCCACATCCTCCAACCGCGACCAGCTGAGGGTAAGATTTCCAGACACCAATAGACACCCCTGCACCCGGCGCCCAGCAGCCCCCTGTGCCCTCCTCTGAGGTGCCTACCTAACCTACAGCTTCCCTACTTACCTCTCGAAGTGGTGGTCGCACCTGAAGAATTTCCGTCCCCGAGCCTGCAGCCTTCGTTCAACTTCCAGCTTTTCGTTGAAATACATTGGGTGCCCAAAAGCACCCTGCACCCAGCCGCCCGAGTGCCAATGGAAGTGCAGCAACTGTCCTAGCTTACTTCCCCACTTGCCCTGTGTAAGTGACCAGGAGCCCAGCTCCCACAGCCCTGTGGCCTGTCTGCTAGCAGCCACCAACCAAAGGTCCCCTGCCCGCCATAGGCTAACAATGGGCCTACTCTCTCTGCACCCGGCTGCCCCTGTGCAGCTGAGGGTGTAACAACGGTACCTACCTGACCCTGGGAGACCCCTGAGTCTACCCACAGAACCTTAACTCTGCCAGTCGAGTACTTACCCGAAGATCGATAACTTGCTTTTTCTCCATAGGGTAACATTGGCTGGTTTCACTTGGAAATTCTTCTAAGTGTCAAGTTTTGAAACTTTTAAATATTCCTTAAAAATCGCCTGATCAACAAAAACGTAATTACTCACATGTGACCAGGAGAGATCCCAGTGCTGGATCTTTATCCCCAGAACTGACCCAAAAAGTAAATACAACTGTGATTTTCAGTTAACTCAATTTCCTACCATAGGATAACATTGCCTGGTTTTTGCCAGAATTTCTTCTAAGTGTCGATCTTCTAAACTTACAAATATTCCTTAAGAATCGCCTGTGTAACAAAAACGATTTCTTCCAACTGTTTACAGGAAATGCACCAGGGATGAATCTAAGATCCAGCCCGGAGTAAGGAAAGCCTTTGTAAGGTGATTTTTTTGCATTTACTTAAAAACCTCCCATTAAGCTCAATGTTATTATTATGTTGACAATTGTGTTGCATATTGCAACAACTATATCTATTGCATTCTAAAATCTATTGCTATTTGAAAGTATTCAATTGCAACACCTCATTCTGAGAAAGTATTTTTATACCTACTTGTGGTTCTAAAATAAAACAAACATATATTTCTATATACAAAACAATTGGCCTAGAGTTCAGTTCTTGAGTGTGTGAGACCATTTGCTGACTGAGTGCGTACAACAAATGCTTTACACTGTCCTCTGATACTGCCTTACTGCTTGACCAAGCTACCACTTTAGAGACTATGGTTATATCTAACTTTAACCTCTGCCATACCTCTGAGGACTATGGTCTCTGTGCACACTTTGGTGCAGTACATACAGAGCCACTTTCTTACACTCGTCGCGTCAGCCGACCGACGGGGAGAAGTCCAAGAGCGACGATGATTCTTTGGCTTCTTCTTGTGCTTAGACTTTCCCGACCTAGGGTGCGAAGACTTGGAAGAGAGATGATGGCTCCCCGACCGGTCCCTCGACCTCCCTCACAACTGGAACCTCGAATGGCGCGGAGCCGACTGCCGGCGCTCAAGAAGCTTTCGGGGCCGCTTCTGCAAAGCCTTCGGAGCCATGGACCGAAAGTTGGAGCACGACTTGGGGTCGTGGTCACGCTCCAGGCAAAAGAGGCCCTCAAGGTGCGGATCCATAACCGACATCATTTGGCTACAGGAACCGCATAGCTAGAATCCGGGCATCCCTACGTGCACCAGGATTCAAAAAAGACGTTGACAAAAGTCGCTCAAAAAGATCAGTCAAAAAGTGACTGGAGGTACCTCTCACTCCGGATCTGCACTGGCGTGGAAAAAGAAAGAACTGACGTCAGTGCGCAAGGGCGGTGTGTCTAAGTAGCTTCTGTGATGTCAACCTGGCGACTACGCCGCCAACGACGGATGCGGAGCTGACCGACGCCACCTTGCGACATGCAGAGATACTGCTGATGAAAAACTTTCCGGATCCAGTCGACGCCTGGGGGTAATTCTAAGGTAAGGAATCTATAACTAACATGTTTCTTTCAGATTTCACATTCAAGGCAGGTGCAAAATGTGAGTTGATCGAGCTTTTCCTGGTCTGTTTTATTTACAAATTGAAGGGATGAGCTTCAAGAATTGAATCATTCTCACTCACAGGAAATAGTGCCAGGACAGTTTAACGAGTCTGCAGTAACACAAGCCTATAAAACAATAATCATCTCCAGTAGAGATTCATCATCTTCAAATCCAGGCACCTCTGTGCAGGCCTCGGCACTCAACGCTCAACTATTTATCAGCCAGTAATTGCAAGTCATCTGAACTTGCCATGCTTTGTGTGCCCAATATATCCCAGGACATTTTCAGAAACTTCACATTTTATAACAAAAGAAAAACTAGATAGATGTTCTCCAACAGGATTAATATGGCACCAGAAGACATTCCTGCTCAACAACCCTTGCAAAGGAAGAAACCTAGATTTGTTTGTAGAAGAATTAACTAGAAAGAGTTAAGCAGACAACTCAAACATTCACAGTTACAACAAAGAGTTATACTCAGTCGTCATTCAATGATGGTCATTAACTCATATCTGCATGGCTCTCATTCAGGCGTAGATACTGGTTACATATATCATTCAACCAGAAAAGAGAGTTAATTCTCTTCATTGTGACTTTCCAAAGCCCAAGGTCTACGAACGGCCCTGAGCTTGGAAGCTTTATGACTTCTCACAGTAGTACAACCAATGTAAACAAGCATTGGCATAGCCAATAGGTCTTGCCTTTGGGACGTTATAAGTGTTTAGCCATGCAACAGTTGATGTTGTTGCACCAAGGATATTGTGCTGTATAACTAAATACTTATAAGGTCCCAAAAGTGCGACCTTTTGGCTATGCCAGTGCTTGTTATTTTCTGTTCTTGGGGGAAACCGGGCTAGTGCCAGGAGGGTCAAGGGTGAGTACCAAGGAGGTGAGGAGTGAATGCCAGGAGGGACAAGGGTGACTGTCAGGCCAGGGGGATGAAGGGTGAGTGCCAGGGAGGACAGGAGTGAGTGCCAGGGAGATGAGACGTAAGAGTCAGGAAGGTCAAGGGTGAGTGCCAGGGAGTGGAAGGGTGAGTGCAAGGAAGGGGAAGTATGTGTGCCAGGGGCTGGCTGCCAGGCCAGGGGAGTGAAGGGCTAGTGCCGTGGAAGTGAATGGTGAGTACCAGGTCAGGGGCATGAAGGTTGAGTGCCAGTGAGATGAAGGATGAGTGCTATGGAGTGAGACGCAAGAGTCAGGAGGGTCAAGGGTGAGTGCCAGGGAGGGGAAGGGTGAATGCCAGGGAGGGAAAGTAGGAGTACAAGGGGCGAAGGGTGGCTGCCAGGCCAAGGAGGGGGGGGGGGTTAAGGGCTAGTGCTATAGAGGTGAAGGGTGAGTGCCAAGGAGGCGATTCGTGAATGCCAGGAGGGACATGGGTGAGTGTCAGGGAGGTGAAGGATATGTGCCAGGGAGGGGGAAGTAGGAGTACCAGGAGGGTCGAGGGTGAGTGTCAGGGAGGTGACAGTTGAGTGCCACGGAGAGTCAATGCTGAGTGCCAGAGAAGGAGAAGGGTGAGTGCCAGGGGCGAGGAGTGACTGCCAGGCCAATGGGGTGAATGGTGAGTGCCAGGAAGGTGAGGGGTGAGTGACAGACTGCAAACAGTAGTGAGCTGGTCTAGAATGAGGTGTTTTGCTGCATGTACTTTTTATTCAGTACTATGAGCACTAGGCTTTTCTCATGAAGTTTACAAACTTCAACTACAATTCTTAAAATGCGCTACCAAACTAGCCCGTCTGGTCTATTCACATTCTTGCTGCTATGCTCGTGCTCTAATTTATCCTGAAACCTGTATGGCCTTTTTATTATTCAGCAGATGCTACTGTTAACATCTGCAGAGTGCAACTCGAGCATCCAGCACGCTGCATTTCACAGCTAGAATTTAATCTGTGTGGAAATACCTTACCTGTTTGATGACGTGTGCCGTTTAATCATTGTAAAAAAATGCAAGCTACAATGCAAGCTACACACACATTCTGAATCTTTTTTCCAGCAGAACCGAACGTCTTATCGCTACATGAATAAAACATTGGAAAATAAATAAAAGTAGAAAAAAACACAAAATCGACAGATCTGCCTGTATGGAGAATTGCAAAAGCAGAATACAACAATATGAGCAGCCCTGGTGAGATTTAGACGAGAGATAGCGTTTGACAGAGTGTGTGTGAGCGACAGTGTGAGTGTGCGTGTGTGTGTGAGCGAAAGTGTGTGAGCACAAGTGTGCATGCTTGAGTGTGTGTGAGTGTGAGTGTGAGAGAGAGAGAGAGCGTGAGCGAGCGCCAGAGATTTTTTCTCGTGCTAATGCCCTTAATATCAGCCGCGGGCAGGTACAAATGAATGTACAAAATGGAAAAAGTCAGGATGGAACCAAGCTCTATAATAACTCCCATCTTTAAACAGCGCATGACTGAAGATAAAGGATGCCACAAGCAAGCAGCATCGCGATTGGCGGTCTTCACTTTTGAAGCACTGCACTTGTCCTTTTGGTGCCATTCACTTTGTGGGAGCGAGCAGCAGCCATATGTTTGTAATAAACTTGGTCGCGCCGCTGCTGGCTCCTGCTAGGTGATACCGCCACAAGCACGAGTGCAGTGCTTCAAAAGTGAAGACCGATGGCTAAAGGCCCTCCTAGAGCAGCACATGCGCGCTGACTAGGCGAGACCTAATAATGGGCTTTGTTTTTTGACTGGACGCTGAAAAGTTCTGTCGACGTCTGGATGCTGTAAAGTTCAGTTTAGTTGCATTCCTGTTGCCTGGCTGCTCGAGGAACAGGTGACTGCTCCCAGCAGCCACAGTGCTACCCTTTGCAATACATGACACAAGAAAAGTTTCAAGTCTGTCCTTCAGCGATCACAGTTGGAAGGAGAAATATACAAAGAGGAAAAACCTCCTTCGCAATTTTATAGATCCGGAATACAGTTGAAGATTTTATTGAAGAGAATAAGCAAGGCACCAAACTCTTTGTGACATTAAGAAGCAGGAAAAAAGTAAAGAGTGAGCTACAGGTGAAGCTATCCAAAAGCTGGTCAAAGCCAGGAGCAAATATCTGTGACAAAATGATATCAAAGGAATGAAGAAAGTGGTGACAAATATGGAGAGAGTGGGCCACTAAGCATAACACACCAAGAAAAGTCTTTGTATGTATCACAGTGGCAGGAAACAGCATCACAGGAAGAACTCAACCCAACCTTGGATTTGGAAAGACTGTTTCCATTATCTTTGCTAAGCTGGTTATACAGTTGACCACGCCCCCTTTCTAGAGCGATGCCATTCACCAGATAGACAAAGAAGCAGCTTAATTCTGGCATCCTTCAACCAGAGAAGCAATCTGCATTCACGCCTCTGAATTCCATGTTGAGCGATCCAACTAACTCACTCCTCACCCCTTCCAAACAGCAGCCACCAGAAAGGTGCCAGGGCCGTGCAGACTGTGGTGCCTTGGGAGATGTGGGTCAATGCGAGCGGCTCTTACTCATCCATAGCTCACAATGGTCCTTTCCTTCTACAGTCTTCATATAGGGAGAACAGCCTACATATGTCATTTAAATAAAGTACCCACTAAAAAAGTTCCAAACTTCTGAGTCTGCTCAGCCCTTCCAAATGATTGGGCAGGCTGTATCTATAAACAGTGACAAGGAAACCACCACGCTAGTCTGTCCAACAGCCCTCTAACCACTCTCCATGGTATTTTCCACATCACGCCCACCCTGACAGATCTACCTGGGCTTCCCTCACCAGGATGGAATTCTTTTTAATGCCTTTTATATACTTTTCAAGACGGCCACAGTAAAAAAGACACCCTCTTTGGCCAATAAAATCTTTTTTGAGGCCTTGCTGAACCAAAACCTAGGATGGCTCAAAGTTCAGGTAAATTAAAAAATCAGGCAAACAAGCATTCATGTGTGGGCCTCAAATTTTGGGAAAACTAGACCTGTATTTGAGACATTGCAGAATTCATAGAAAATCTACCAGCTCAAAACTGTCATTGCTCCATTTCTCCTTAACATATTTGCCCTTAGAAAGTGTCAAAGATCGTAAACTGTTGACATCCCTATTTATCACCAGGTATAAAGTAACTGACAAGGCATCTCTCTATTGATACACAAGTTATCCCAAGATCTCATGGCCCGTCCGCCCTGGCAAAACTGCACTGGCTGCCCATAAGACAGAGGATACAATTCAAGGCCCTCTGCATAGTCTTTAGAGCTCTCCATGGCACTGGCCCAGCCCCCTTACAATCGAAATTTGCCTGGTACACTCCAACACGACAGCTTCGCTCCTCTGAGGCTAAATTGGTAGTCGTACCCAGATTCAGGAAAGTCCGAGCCGGAGGTAGATCCTTTGAGGTGGCAGCTGTCAGACTATGGAATACTCTCCCTGTTGAGGTTCGGCACCTCACTGAACTCCTCCCGTTCAGAAGAAGGATTAAAACCTGGTTATTACCCTGTTAACCCACCTGTAAGCTCACACTTCCTGTGAATTTTATGTCCGTCTCCTCTGATCTTATCAGCGCCAGGATGCCTGCAATGGTGACCGTTGCGCTTTACAAATTCTCCAAAAAAAAAAAAAAAAAAAAATCCCTTTTCAAGGAATTATGTTATAGGTAAAAATCTCCGTATACAAGAGGTTACCTAAATATGGATCATGTGCTATGTATCCATATAAAGCACATGTTCCATACTTAGGTAAACTCTTATATACGAAGATTTTTACCTATAACATAGTTCCTTGAAAAGGGATACCTTGTGTTGCTTCATATTGTTCACCCCGTCCGTTTTCCGAGTATCAGGGTACCTCCCTCTATTTTATGTTATCTCTTTATTGATATGCATCTCCTCCACATTATGCCTTAAACTTACTGTATGCCTTAAACTTTCTGTCTGCCCTAAACTCTTGCTGCTTTATCCAGAGGTCTACGGCCCTTAAGACCAGGCCCGTCCTCCATAAACATCCTATATAAATGCTACGTGAAAGGAAACCTTTAGGAGAGGGTACTCACTGTGCAGAAGAGAAGATGTATGGTGTAGAAGAATCTTCAAACAACAGAAGAAGAGGCTTTCTGCCGGGAGTAAATTGAACAGCCTGGACATAAGCAAGGAAAGGCATGGTCACATATATATTGACACATTTAAACTACATTGCATAAACAAGTAACAGTACCTTCATGCTCATGTTATGGCAGAAAATGTTTGGGATCCTTGGTATGATTAAAATATAACCACAATCACCAAAGAAGCAGCATTTAAGTGGGTCTTGGTACCCAAAGAATTTGAGTGAGCATTTTTTCATTTTTCCAAGTAAATACTCTTAGAGTAGGAAAAACTACTAAGACAATATAGCCAATGTAAATTATGCTCTTAAACGAAAAGACCCATCTCCAGCATCAACGAATGCCTTCCTTCATAAGTCCCCATATCATTGTTGGAAAAAGGTTGAAAAAGTTAGTAACCTAAAGCAGGGTTGTAGGAAGCTGGCTCTCTATATACTATACCAAACAGAGGTACATTGTGCAGAGTCCAGTGGATCCCCAAAGGCTTTACAGAGGCTAAAGTAGATAATACTACTGCTCTATTTTGTAGTAGTGTGGGCGACCAGTTAGGCCTATCAGAGGGTAGTGTTAAGCATTTGTTGTGCACACAGTGGCAATAAATGAGATACACACTCAATGAACAAATCCAAGACCAATTTATTAAAAAAATCTTTGGTAATATTTATTTTGTAGAACCACAGAACTTCATCATAGGCAAATATGTTTTTCAACAGAAATACTTTTCAGTTTCAAAAATGGACACAGTGCAATTTTCAGTCTTAACCTAAGGGAGGAAGAAAACATTCAGTATAGATAGGGATAACATCGAATTACAAGACCAGTCTTCTGAAGTTAAGGTCAGTAGATGGCAAGGTCCAGTTCAGTACCAACAGTGCACCACCTGCGGCACAGGGGCGGCTGGGTGCACAGTGAAGTTCAAGGTCATTTCCCCAATGCAAATCAATGGGGATTGGGGGAAATCAGACAGAAGCTGCTTACAGGTAAGTAAGCAGGTTTCAGGCTCAGGCCAGGAGGCCAATTGAAGGGAACCAACAGCTGCAGAGGTAACTGCGACACTCGGGGACTTAGAGACACCAAGGTCTTCTTCACCAAGCTAGAGGGTGGGCGGGTGAAGGGGTGTCTTTTGGCATCGGAAACAGCTCATCAGAGTAGGTCGCGGTTGGGAGGGTCTCCGTGCAGAGGCTGCAGGCGACATCGAGGAGGCCAGGAGGGGTCAGCTCACGGTGGACTTGGACTCTGGAGCACTGGGAAACCTCGCTAGAACCAGTAGGCCACTTGAACTCGGCCCGAGGCGTCGGGTGCAGAGGCTGAACAGGAGACAGGCTTTGTGGTTCTTCAGGGCTCAGAGTCTTATTTGAAGATGGTTTATTTGTGAACAGGTCTACTGTTCTCTGGAGATCTTGGTCTTTGTCGAAGGCAGGCAGTCCTCCCAAGTCTTTGGATGTTGCTGGGCTGTAGGACTAGTGGTCTTTTGGTGCAGGATCATCGAGGGCTGCAGACAGGCTGGTAGGGCTGGGACCAAGTCAGTAGTTCTCTGTAGTCTTTTCTGCTAGTGCGACTCTGACGTGTCTGGCTCTTTTGAAGTTGTCAGGAACTGAAGTTCAGGGTCTGGGGATGCTACTTAAATACTAGATTTAGGGGTGTTATAAGGGAGTGGCAGGTAGGGGCCAATTGGCCCTTTACCTGGGTTGTCTACACCCACTATTATTCCCACCTTCTGTGGGAGGGGGACATAGACCTTGCCCTGATTGGATAAGTCCCACCATCTTTAAGATAGTCATCACTGAAAAGTGTACTTCACCTCGCCTCAGGGGGGGGGGCACATCCTCTATTATGTCTAAGTTTTCTCCCAGCTCCTCCCGCCAAAAGGGGGTGAGGACAGGAAGGACTAAAGTTACTTACCTGTAAACTGTGGTTCTCCAGTATTGGTATCTTTTATAGATTCACATGCTTGAATTATTCCCTGTTGTTGGAGTGGAAGTCCCATGGTACCCTAAAATAGCAATAAATATGCATAAAATAACCATATCATAGGTAAATTAGAACCAGGAAGTAAAATAGCTAGAAGTTATTAGGAAAAAATCTTCCTCTTTCATGACTCGTCCGAGTCATTATATATAGTCCAAACTACAGCCAATCAGGCGACCGCACCCTCCAAACTACAGCCAATCAGGCGACCGCACCTTCCAAACTACAGCCAATCAGGCGACCGCACCCTCCAAACTACAGCCAATCAGGCGACCGCACCCTCCAGAATGTTCTCCTCAGAGGCTCAGGCTCTCAGATTTTCCAGCACAAGTGTGATATAAGCGTAAAAGAGCATAGGAGAGCCTATGAGGGGAGGTGGGTGAGATCGAAAGTGAATCTATGAAAGATACCAATACTGGAGAAGCACAGTTTACAGGTAAGTAACTTTTATTCTTCTCCAGTATTGGGGTATCTTTCATAGATTCACATGCTTGAATAAGAGCAGAAATTCCATAATAATGCTTGTGAGATCATCAAAGAAACAGATATATAAAATATATATTTATATCAACACCTTATAAAATAAACATGTGTATATCTGTAACAATATATAAATATATAAATATAAAAGATATGTACATAAGTATGCATCAATGAGGAGGAGGGAAGAACAGAGGCTCACCTTATTTAAATAGATTAGGGAGAACCGATTGTCCCACAGACATATCTGCATTGCTGGCAGCTTCCAGACAGTAGTACTTGGTAAAGGTGTGCCTGCTGGTCCATGTTGCAGCTCTGGAGATTTGATGAAGAGGCACACCAGCAAAAAGAGCAGTAGAAGAAGAGATTGCTCTAGTAGAATGTGCTCACGGAGTTGCCTGTAGAGATCTACCCGCTTGCTGATGACAGAAAGAGATCGCAGCAGAAATCCAACGGGCAATGGACTGTTTGAATATTGGGTGTCCTTTCGCCTTTTTCCATAGGCTATAAAAAGCTGATCAGATTTCGTATTGAGGATGTCCTTTGTAAATACAATTTTAGACATCTTTTGACATTAAGAGTATGTAAAGTCCTTTCTGCAGGTGATTGAGAATTAGGAAAGAAAGTCTTTAAAATGACCAGTTCATTGAGATGGAAATCAGAAGGTACTTTAGGCATAAAAATGGGGTTAAGGCGGAGCAATACCGAGTTCCTACTGAATTGAAGGAAAGGCGGTTTAATAGTGAAGGCTTAAATGTCACTGACTCGCCTGGCTGACTTGAGAGCCAACAGACGAGACATCTTCCATGAAACAAACTTCAAATCAGCCCTATGAATAGGTTCAAAGGGGTGTTGCATGAGTTGTGACAGAACAATGTTAAGATGCCAGGGTGGAGGTGGGAGGCGGATGAGAGGAAACATACGAAACAATCCTTTGAAGAATTGTTGAATGATCCTAGAGGAGTAAAGAGAGCGTGAACCATCCTGTCGGAATCTTGAGATAGCCGCTAAGAATACCTTAAGAGTAGAATGGGAAAGGCCTGCCCTTGCCAGATGTAAAAAGAAAGGCAAAAGTTGTTCTGGTTTTGCATGGATTGGGTGAATGTTGGCGGCTTGACACCACAGGCAAAATCGCTTTCATTGGAGCATGAAGGTTTTGATTGTGGAAGGCGCTCTAGCGCTAGCTAAGATCTCCCTGCATTCTGAAGGAATGTCTAAGTGAGCAAATTCAAAGTGTTCAGGCACCACACCACTAAACGCAGAGATGCAGGATCCGGAAGGCAGATCTGCCTGTTGTGAATGGATAGGAGATTCGTATTGGTTGCAACTGAATGGGATCGCATTCGGATGGAAGGAGGAGTTCGGTAAACCAGAACTGGCGAGGCCACCTGGGAGCTATGAGAAGTAGGCGACAAGGCTCTTTCTTCATGTTCCGTAGCACCCTGGGAACGAACGGTATAGGCATAGGTCTGCGACCAGTTCATCAAAAAACCCGAATGCCCGCATGAGTCTTGTTGGGGAAGCCAACTTGCATAGAATGGGCATTTGCGGTTCAGACATATCGCGAACAAGTCCAAATCGGGTCGATCCCACTTCTGAAATATACGATCCAACGTTGGTTGATGGAGCTCCCACTCGTGGTTGAACGCTGTCGACCTGCTTAGGGAGTCCCCGAGGATGTTGGATACTCCCAGGACATGGACCGCTGCCAGAGTTATTCGATGTCGGATCACCCAATCCCAGATTTGCTGGGACAGCAAAGTGGACAACCCTCCTTGTTTGTTTAGGTAGTGCATACTTGTTGTTGTATTGCCCATGCGGATCAACACTGATGCTGCCAGAATGATGGTGCAAAAAGATTTCAGAGCCAGGAAGATCGCTAGTGTTGGAAAGGCGATCCCAGGGGAGACAGAAGGTGTCTGACTGCCCGCCCCGAGACCCACCTCTCTCTATGGAATAGGCCGAGCGCCGTAGGGAGGCCTCCTTGGCGAGGCTCCTCTCCTACAATCGTACCAGCTTGAGCAATCACACTACTTACAGAAGGACACCACACAGGAGGAATATTCACAAGAATCTTTATATAAGTAATTAAGGCAAGTTCTTGGCACGTTTAGCAGGCAGGGATCGAGGGATCCGTAAAGTCTTGGTTTCGGGGATAGGGGGTAGCGGGACAGTCTTGGCACCAACTGGTGCGTAGATAGTTCAAGGGCTCAGGCCGCGACAGCGTCAGCAGGGCCTCGAGGATGGTTCAGTTCGGACAGGCCGCGTCAGCGTCAGCAGGGCCTCGAAGATAGTTCAGCTTGGTCAGGCCACCACAGCGTCAGCAGGGCCTCGAAGATGGTTCAGCTCGGTCAGGCCGCGACAGCGTCAGCAGGGCCTCGAAGATGGTTCAGCTCGGTCAGGCCGCGACAGCATCAGCAGGGCCTCGAAGATGGTTCAGCTTGCAAGAGCCGCGACAGCGTCAGCAGGGCTCAGAGGTTCCAGGTTCCAGAGTTCTTATCAGGATCAGCCACGACGATGTCAGCAGGGCTTCGACTCCAAGATACAACTGAAGTCCTAATCCAGGGCTGGCCCAGATATAGGACTGGAGTCCTTTGATGTCCGGACCCTCGCGCCTGGGGGTCAGAGGGGCCGGGATGAAGGTGTCCAGACACCCAGCAGGGGGGTGGAGCCAGTGCCCAGGGAGGCTGAAGGGCGATCGATACCAGGCGTCCGGGGACGGCTGGAGGCCCATCGAAACTCCCCTCCTCCGGGAATCCGCCAAGTGGCCACTTTACCACCTGGGAAGATCTTGGTGCCTCGATGTCTGGGCTTCGCTGGGGCCGGGGCCAGGGATGGCTGCGGCCACGTGCTCGGGACGTGGTGGGCCCAAGATGGAGTCGGGCCGGAAATGGTGGCCTGGCATGGTCGCCGGACCGGCAGTGTTGGCGAGCAGGGTCCGCCGGGGTCCCAAGGGGGAGAGCCGTGGGTTGGCAAGAGGGCCAGTCTCTCGTCGATGGTTCGTGTTCAGGGGGGTCGACAGCGGGTCGACGGAGGGCCGATGTCGTCCCGGGCCTGCCATGCGGGAGGGGTAGGACCACGCCACGAGGCCGAGTCCAACACACGTCCCCTCCAGCTGAAGGCGGGGAGAGTCACCCATCTTCCTGGGGATTCTCCTCGTCGAGGCGGAAGAATCGGGACAGGCCGTCAGCGTTGGCGTGGTCGTCGCCAGGGCGATGCTCCACAGTGAAGTCCATCCCTTGGAGGGAGATGGACCAGCGCAGCAGCTTCGGGTTCTCGCCCCGCATCTGCATCAGCCACCGCAGGGGCCGGTGGTCAGTCTGGACCCGGAAGTGGGTGCCGAAGAGGTAGGGCCTGAGTTTCTTGAGGTCCCACACGACGGCGAAGGCCTCTCTTTCAATGGTGCTCCATCGCTACTCTCTGGCCAGCAGCCGCCGGCTGATGAAGGCCACAGGATGGTCAATCCCCTCGGGGTCAATCTGAGATAGGACCGCCCGATGCCGTGCTCCGAGGCGTCGGTCTGGACTACAAACTCCCGGCTGTAGTCAGGGGCTTGGAGCACAGGGGCGGTGCACATGGCTGTTTTCAAAGTCTCGAAGGCCACCTGACACGTGGGTGTCCATTGTACTTTTTGAGGCCGGTTCTTCGAGGTCAGTTCAGTGAGGGGCCCCACAATGCTCCCATAGTTCTTGATGAATCGCCGATAATATCCAGTGAGCCCCAGGAAGGCTCGGACGGCTGTCTGGGTGACCGGGGGCTCCCAGGCCACGATGGCGTCAATCTTGGGTTGGAGGGGAGCCACGTGGCTGCTCCCCACTTGGTGTCCCAGGTAGGTCACGGATCCTTGACCTATCTGGCACTTGCTGGCTTTCACAGTTAGTCCGGCCCGTCGGAGGGCCATCAGGACCTCCCAGAGGTGCCTCAGGTGCTCGGCCCAGTGGAGGCTGTACCCTGCAATGTCGTCTAGATAGGCGGCGCTGAATTCTTCTAGCCCCGCCAGCACTTTGCTCACTAGTCTCTGGAAGGTGGCTGGGGCGTTTTTCATTCCGAAGGGCATCACCTTGAATTGGAAGTGGCCATCTGGTGTGGAGAATGCCGATCGCTCCTGGGCGCCTGGAGTGAGGCCGATCTGCCAGTACCCGGCTGTGAGGTCGAAGGTACTGAGGTACTTGGCGGCTCCCAGGCGGTCGATTAGTTCATCAGCCCGGGGGATGGGATGTGCATCGGTTCTGGTAACAGCATTCAGTCCCCGGTAGTCGACACAAAACCTGAGTTCTGGAGGGGTGCCCGGTGCGGCGGTTTTGGGGACCAGGACCACTGGGCCAGCATCTTGGTAACTTCTGTCTGGATGCAGGCCCGAACTCGGTCGGGAACTCGGTAGGCCCGGTGTCTCACTGGCTGGCTGTCCCGGGTGTCGACATCGTGGACACACCACTGGGTAACCCCGGGGGTGAGGGAGAACAGGTCCGTAAATTGCCCCAACAGCTCTTGGCAGTCTCGGCGCTGCGCTGGGGTCAGGTCGGGGGAGAGAGAGATTCCCTCGACGGAGCCGTCTTTCTCAGCGCACCTTAGGAGGTCGGGCAGGGGCTCGGAGTCGTCTTCGGCCCCATCGTCGGTAGCTAGCAGCAGGCTCAGCTCTGTGCGGGCAAAATGAGGCTTGAGCCGGTTGGCGTGCAGAACCCGGAAGGGGTTTCGGGGGGACTCCATGTCCACGAGATAGGTGACAGGGCTCTTGCGCTCGATCACTTTGAAGGGGCCTGACCATTTGTCCTGGAGGGCACAAGGTTCGACCGGGGACATGACCCAGACCCGCTGGCCCGGCTCGAACTCGATGGATGAAGAGTTCTGGTCATACCAGCGTTTCATGTCCTCCTGACTGGCCTCAAGGTTGGCCTCGGCAAGGGCCCGGAACTTCCGAGTCTGGCTTCGGAGGGTCAGGAGGTACCGGTAGACATCCGGCAGTGCGTCTTGGACTGTAGTTTCCCAGCCTTCTTTGACCAGGCTGAGGGGACCTCGGACAGGGTGCCCGTACAAGAGTTCAAAGGGGCTGAAGCCCAGGGATTTCTGTGGTACCTCCTGATAGGCGAACAGGAGGCAGGGCAGCAGGACGGCCCATTTGCGGCGGAGGGGCTCTTCTAGGCCCTGGATCATCCCCTTGAGTGTCCGGTTAAACCGCTCCACAAGTCCATTCCCTTGGGGGTGATACGGGGTGGTGAATTTATACGTGACCCCGCACTGTTGCCACAGGGACCGCATATACTTTGATATAAAGTTCGTGCCCCGATCGCTCACGACTTCTCGGGGGAACCCCACCCTGGAGAAGATCTCCATCAGTGCTCGGCCCACCACGGGAGCCGTTATGGTTCGGAGGGGGATGGCTTCGGGATAGCGGGTGGCATGGTCCACCAGGACGAGGATGAAGCGATGCCCTTGCGAGGTTCGGGGGTCCAGGGGCCCCACGATGTCTATCCCCACTCGCTCGAAGGGAGTGGTCACTACTGGAAAGGGTTGGAGCGGGGCCTTCACCTTCCCCCCGCTCTTTCCGCTGGCTTGGCATGTCGGGCAGGTGCGGCAGTGGTTATGCACCTCGTTGCGCATCTTCGGCCAGTAGAAATGGGTCACCAGGCGGCTGTACGTTTTGTCCTGCCCCAGGTGCCCGGCAAGGGGCACATCGTGTGCTAGGTTCAAAAGGAAGTCTCTGAATCTTAGGGGGACCACCAACACTCGGCTGGCCCCTAGCTCGGCAATTTTCTGTTCACTGTATAGGAGGCCGTGGTCCCAGTAGACCCAGTGGGACCCCGAGGTGTCCCCGGCAGCTTGGGCGGTGGCTTGCTGCCGGGTCCCCTCGAGGGAGGGGCAGGCCTTCTGTTCCTGCCGGAATTGTTCTCGGGTGGGACCACCCTCTTGGCGCCATTGGGCTAGTTCGGGGATGTCGCTGAGTTCGGTTCTGCCTTCTTGGTCATGCCCCGATGGCTCGGGCTCGGGGTCGGATTCTTCATTGACTGCGGCCGGTCGTGGCGCGGGCCACTCTGGCTCTTCAGTTGGGGTGGCCTCGGGTGCCGCCAGGGCCCGGGCAGTCATGGATCGGGTCGTCGCGCAGACCCACTCTGGTAGTCCCATCATTCCGAGATGCTCTCTCCGTTCGACTTGGGCCCAGGGAGAGCTCTTGAGGTCGTTTCCCAGGAGGCAGTCCACGGGGGCGTCGTGCCCGACACCCCCCCCCACTCGAAGGGGATTCGGGCCATCTGACACAGAGTCTCGGAGTTGTCGGCGGCCCTCACGGGGCATCGCACGTTTGGTATGATCTGTTCGGGGGTCACCAAGTGGCAGCGGACGGCCGTCACACTGTCTCCCGTGTCTCGGAGGGCTTCAGTCCGTCGTCCATTGATGTGGACCCACTGACGGTACTTTTGAGTGTTCCTCTGTAGCGGGGCCTGGGGGACCATGTCTCTTTCGCCCAGGCAGGCTAGGGCCATGGCGGCCGGTTCATACTCGGTATGATCTTCGTTGTAGACCTCTTCGTCTTCTTCTCCCCCTTCCCCCAGGGCTGCAGCAGCGAACTGGCGGGTCGGAGGCCCGGTGGTGCCAGGGCGCTGGTTCATGGGGCAGAGGGGGTCACTGGCATAGTGACCGGTCCGCTGGCATCTGTGGCAAGTAATGTTCGGGTGGGGCCCCGGCCGTGCTGGTGGGGGCCCTCTTCTGGTCAGGGATGGTGAAGTGTTCTTCGGGGGGGACCCCCGAGGCGGACTCCGGCCCGGGGCCGACGGGAAGTCTCGGCTCCTGTTCTGGCCTCCTCCGCCGCCACGCTGGCGGGGGTGCCCCTGGCCGTTCTGTCCCGTTTCTCCTATCGGGGTCCGGGGGACCCGGGTGCTCACCCATCGATCAGCCTCGACGGCGAGTTTTCGGGGCTCGGTCAGCTTGCTGTCGAGGAGATGCTGCCTGAGCTCGACAAAGCAGTTGTTGGAGAGGTGCTCCCAAACGATGAGGTCGAACAGCTGCTCGTAGGTGGACACTTTGCTGCCCTTTATCCATCCTTCCAGGGCCCGGCTATAAAAGTTTACGTACTCCACCCACGTGGTACCGGGGATCTTCTTGCAGTCTCTGAACCTCTGTCGGTACATCTCGGGGGTGAGGCCATACCGGGTGAGCAGGGCGTCCTTCATGTGGTCATAGGAGGACATCACGTCCTCGGCCAGCTCTAGCAGGGTGTCTCTTCCTTCGCTGACGAATCGCCCCCATAAGCCGGCACCCCAATCTTTTCGCGGGATGCGGTGCGCGGTCATGGCAACTTCATACGCCTTGAACCATTGCTGGATATCGTCATTTTTGTAGTATTCCTTGACGATATCCTTGGGAATGTGGACCTTCGGGTCGGCAGGAGGTGGAGGGTTCCGGGTTACCGCGGCGCCAGCCTCTTCGATCTTGGCTTTGATCTCTAGTTCTTTGAGGCCACGTTCGTGTTCGTACGTGAGCTTTTTTTCTTCCAATTCTCTTTGCCTCCGCCTCTCTTCTAGGTCTCCCTCTAATCGTAGTTGCTCAAGAGCCATTTTCTTTTCGGCTAATTGGAGTTCCCCGTCCAGCCGGAGTCGGGCGAGCTCTAGTTCATGGAGCCGACTCCTCTCTCGCTCTCGGGCGTCTTCATGGGAGAGGCCCGGTTCTCCGTTGGCGGTTCTTTCTTCTATTGGGGTTATGACTGTACTCAGGGGTACCTCTAGGACAATGTCATCGTTAGTTTGAGGCGGAGTCGCTCCGGTCTCCACCCATGTTTGCAGCGCTTCTTTAAAATCGTCTTTGGTGCTTAGTCCGGTGGTAGCGATACCCAGGGCTTTGCAGAATTGCTTGAGTTCTTTATGGGTGTAATCCTCTAATCGTTCCTTCTGGAATTCTGCGGTCGTTCCGGCTTCTTTAGTACTCATGGTTGCTGTGTGTCTCTGTTAGTAGTGGCGAGTTACTCGCTGTACGATTTGCGCGGGCTCGGATCCCGTCGCTTGCCACCAATGTTGGAAAGGCGATCCCAGGGGAGACAGAAGGTGTCTGACTGCCCGCCCCGAGACCCACCTCTCTCTATGGAATAGGCCGAGCGCCGTAGGGAGGCCTCCTTGGCGAGGCTCCTCTCCTACAATCGTACCAGCTTGAGCAATCACACTACTTACAGAAGGACACCACACAGGAGGAATATTCACAAGAATCTTTATATAAGTAATTAAGGCAAGTTCTTGGCAGGTTTAGCAGGCAGGGATCGAGGGATCCGTAAAGTCTTGGTTTCGGGGATAGGGGGTAGCGGGACAGTCTTGGCACCAACTGGTGCGTAGATAGTTCAAGGGCTCAGGCCGCGACAGCGTCAGCAGGGCCTCGAGGATGGTTCAGTTCGGACAGGCCGCGACAGCGTCAGCAGGGCCTCGAAGATAGTTCAGCTTGGTCAGGCCGCGACAGCGTCAGCAGGGCCTCGAAGATGGTTCAGCTCGGTCAGGCCGCGACAGCGTCAGCAGGGCCTCGAAGATGGTTCAGCTCGGTCAGGCCGCGACAGCGTCAGCAGGGCCTCGAAGATGGTTCAGCTTGCAAGAGCCGCGACAGCGTCAGCAGGGCTCAGAGGTTCCAGGTTCCAGAGTTCTTATCAGGATCAGCCGCGACGAGGTCAGCAGGGCTTCGACTCCAAGATACAACTGAAGTCCTAATCCAGGGCTGGCCCAGATATAGGACTGGAGTCCCTTGATGTCCGGACCCTCGTGCCTGGGGGTCAGAGGGGCCGGGATGAAGGTGTCCAGACACCCAGCAGTGGGGAGGAGCCAGTGCCCAGGGAGGCTGAAGGGCGATCGATACCAGGCGTCCGGGGACGGCTGGAGGCCCATCGAACCTCCCCTCCTCTGGGAATCCGCCAAGTGGCCACTTTACCACCTGGGAAGATCTTGGTGCCTCGATGTCTGGGCTTCGCTTGGGCCGGGGCCAGGGATGGCTGCGGCCATGTGCTCGGGACGTGGTGGGCCCAAGATGGAGTCGGGCCAGAAATGGTGGCCTGGCATGGTCGCCGGACCGGCAGTGTTGGCGAGCAGGGTCCGCCGGGGTCCCAGGGGGGAGAGCCGTGGGTTGCCAGGGGGGCTGCTCTCGTCGATGGTTCGTGTTCAGGGGGGTCGACAGCGGGTCGACGGAGGGCCGATGTCGTCCCGGGCCCGCCATGCGGGAGGGGTAGGACCACGCCACGAGGCCGAGTCCAACAGCTAGCAACTCCAAAAGGTTGATATGCCAAGTCTTCTGATGAGCATTCCATTTGCAGTTTACGGAGTCCTTGAAGGTGCGCGACCCACCCTTCGAGGGAGGCGTCCGGGGTGATGACGAAACTTGGGAGCCTCCACTAGGAATGAGAGGCCTGCTGCAACGTTCCTTTTGCAAGACCACCATAGCAATGCTTTCCGTATCTGAGGAGTGATGCGGATGAGATCGTCGAAGGACCCTGAAACCTGTAGCCATTGTTTGTTGAGCTCCTCTTGCAAGGGTCTCATCTTGAGACAACAGTTGGGGACCAGGGGAATGCAGGATGAGAGCATCCCCAGAAGTGACTTGAACTGTTGGACAGAAACACACTTTTTAGGTCGAGCTATTTATATCTCTGACATTGTAGGGGAAACAAACTCTTTGACCAAGCGGATTCCAAGCGGATTACGTCCAGTTCATGTGGTGCACTCGTGTGAGACACGCGTGCACAAAACCCATCAGCCTCGCTCCCATTCGTCAAACATATCAGCCTCGCAGCACCAGACTTCACGTGCACTTCATGTTATCCAATCGAGTGAGACGCACGTAGCCTCACACCCATTTGCTCCCAAGGAATCCCTTCCGCTGCCCCCCCCCACCTCACAACCACCATTTGTCGCATGCATCATACCCGCCACAGCGAGAGCTTCAGACTTCAAAGGAATGCTCTCCCTCGCCCCCCTCTGCGCAATGCCAGTTGTCTCTCTTACACCATCAGACATCAAAGGCTGCTGCTCAACCGCCCCCCACCCCCCCACAGCAATGCCGCATCCAACAAGCGCAGACTCTGCTCCTCTTCCAAAACAAATAAAACCAGTGAGTGCAGAACTTCATCAGTTCCCGACAAGAATGCTTGCCGTGTTCATTCTACTTAAGGCCCTGTCTGTACCTCTCCCACCATTATCGGGTGCTGCTTACTCTTTCGCTCTCCTGGTGCCCGTCCTCTCACGTGCCCTCTCCCTTGTCCCCTGTGTTTCTTGTGCGCACACTTCAAATGTGAAAGCATCTGGTTTCACTGGTTGACGAGCATCTATGAGGGCTTTTAGCAACTTACTTTCTTCCCTAATTTAAGTGGTTGCTTTATAAAGTTCCATGTGCCGTTATATTGATTTTCACTTCACGCTTCTCATTTAGGTGTGTTCTTTTTAACAATCTCGGCATTCACTTATTGTTGTTACACCCACCTCTATTATTTTGGAAACCTAAACTGCATTAGAGCTATTGAATGATGTTCCGAGAAAATACACAGGTTTGCTCACCTGTAACTGTTCGGAGTTATGCTTTTGTTTTGTAAAGCATAGATTTGATATCCTTAAGCATCATGTTCACCCACAGTACAGTTTGAATACCTGCTGTTAATATGAGATGCCGGTTAATTTTCTCTTATATATCTTAGGACAAAAATAAATAAGCATTGAAAATCACTTAATCAGAATGTGTCCGTCCATAATGCAACTGGTGCTCATGTAAAGCGCTCTGATTACCTTTGGGTCGAGTATTCTGCATCTCCACGCCAACCCTTCTTTCACCCCTCTTCTCTCCTTTCTCTTTCCTACCCTCTATCTGTCCTCCTTATTAGCTTCCCACAGCATCACTCAATGCCACAGCATCACTCAGCACCACTCAACGCCACAGCACCACTCAGCGCCACAGCACCACTCAGCGCCACAGCATCACTCAGCGCCACAGCATCACTCAGCGCCACAGCATCACTCAGCGCCACAGCAACACTCAGCGCCACAGCAACACTCAGCGCCACAGCAACACTCAGCGCTACAGCAACACTCAGCGCCACAGCAACACTCAGCGCCACAGCAACACTCAGCGCCACAGCAACACTCAGCGCCACAGCATCACTCAGCGCCACAGCATCACTCAGCGCCACAGAATCATTTAGCGCTACAGCATCACTCGGCACCACAGAATCACTCGGCACCACAGAATCACTCGGCACCACAGAATCACTCGGCACCACAGAATCACTCGGCACCACTCAACGCCACAGCACCCCTCAACGCCACAGCACCCCTCAACGCCACAGCACCCCTCAACGCCACAGCACCACTCAACGCCACAGCACCACTCAACGCCACAACGCCACAGCACCAATCAACGCCACAGCACCACTCAACGACACAGCACCACTCAACGACACAGCACCACTCAACGACACAGCACCACTCAGCGCACAGCATCCCTCAACGCCACAGCACCCCTCAACGCCACAGCATCCCTCAACGCCACAGCATCCCTCAACGTCACAGCATCCCTCAACGTCACAGCATTACTCAACGTCACAGCATTACTCAACGCCACAGCATCACTCAACGTCACAGCATTACTCAATGCCACAGCATCACTCAGCACCACTCAACGCCACAGCACCACTGAATGCCACAACATCACTCAGCACCACTGAAAGCCACAGCATCACTCAGCACCACTGAACACCACAGCATCACTCTGTGCAACCATTCAACAACAACTGGTTCTAATATGTTCTCTCAATGTTTCAAGCTTTATTACAAATGTCAAAAAAGATGTTAATATTTCACTGCTGTTCTTGGATTTTCATCACAATAAAATACACTGAACATAATCTTCCAAAAAGTTATTTTCAAAAGTTTAAGCTATTGCCATTATAAATTACAATAACTTTTATTTAAGTATTAATTATTAAAAAAAATATAAGCCATTGTTATTTGTAATATTAATACATCTAAGTCATGTAAATACAACACATATTGCATTACAAATTATAGATGTCACGTTTGTGAAAGTGAAAGCTACTGGCATTGTGAATGACAAAGCTATTAATTTCGCTATTTTCAAAACCAACACATAAATAAAATATTTGTCATTTACAATACCAATGGCTCAAACGTTCGTAATGCGAGACCTATTGCATTGCAAATGCTTGTTTTATCGTAGTAGTTGGGCAAGCTTGCAAAGCTTTTGTTGTCTTTTCTTTGAGACAAAGGCTTGTGTCCTTAGAGTGTCTATGGTGGCCCCTAGCAACATTCTTGTTTGCGAGGGGATGAGTGAGACTTGTCTAGATTGATGGGGAGACCCAGAGATTGGAAAAGTGACAGACATCTCTGAGTATGGGCGTTTGCAACTGTGAAAGAATTCGCCTTGATAAGGCGGTTGTCTAAATAAGGAAAAATTTGAATCCCCTCTAGCCGAAGGTATGCAGTCACCGGTGCCAATACCTTGGTGAAGACACGGGGCGCGGAATGTAGTCCAAAGGGAAGGACGTTGAACTGGAAGTCCCTCCCAGCGGCTCTGAACCTCAAGAACTTTCTGTGTCTGGGTAAAATCTGGACATGAAAGTAAGTGTCTTGGAGGTCGAGGGTGGTAATATGATCCTCCACAGTGAAGAGTTGAAGGACTTCTTGGAGAGTCAACATCCGGAAGGATTTCTTTTTGAGATATTTGTTTAGGGAACGAAGGTCCAGAATGGGGCGCCATTCTCCAGATTTCCTTTTTATTATAAAGAATCTGGAATAGAAACCGGTGCCTTTTTGTAATTTGGAACCACTTCGATCGCTCCCTTCCTTATCATCAAATTTATTTGAGAGAAAAGCTCTGTGAGATAAGCTGGAGGCGGGTCTTTGGGAGGAGAATTCGGAGGAAGTTTGACAAACTGTAGAACGTGGCCTCTGGCCACAATGTCCAAGACCCATTTGTCTGTGGTTATAGCAGACCAGGCTGAGTAAAAATGGGTGATCCTTCCTCCAACTTTTGTAGGAATGAGCGGTAGAGCAGGTAGCAGTTGTCACTGCTTCTTAGACGTGTCACGCCAGCGGTTGGAGGACTTCTTTCTGTTCTGTGTATATGATGTAGTTGGTTGTTACCTGAAGGACTGTTGTCTCTGAGAAGAGTAATGTTGGTTACCTTGATAGGACTGGTATTGTCTTGACTGGTTATAGCCTCCTCGACTGGAGAAGGATCCACAGCCTCGAAAAGGCGGTTACGGAAACTGAAGAGTACCGAGAGATCTTGCTGTCTCAGTATCTTTTTTAATGGCTTGGAGGGCATCATCAATATGCTGGCCAAAAAGAGACTCGCCGTCAAAAGGCAGGTCAATTATTTTCATCTGAACTTCCTGACGAAATGAGGTGGATTTCAACCAGCCCTGTCGCCGCAGGACCGCAGCACCGGCCAGTTGCCAAAAACCAGTAGACGCAACATCCACAGCAGAATCGATAATCTCAGCCGAGATTCGTTCTGCCTCCTGGAGGATTTTGAGCGCTTCTGCCTTGGAGGGCTCAGGTAACATCTTGATGAAGGGAGAGATGTCTGACCACATCTGTCTATCATAGCGGCCTAAGATGGCCAGCGAGTTAGCTGTACGGACATGGCCGCCGTGGTTGAAACTTTCTTCCCAATGGAGTCTCCCATCCCGATCAGGGGAAGCCGACAATGGAGAGGAGGGGTTCAGTGCTCGGCGTTGTGCTGCTTGGGAGATAACGGAATTTGCCTTATGCTGACCTATCAGACATGCTGGTGAATTATCCGGTGCATTGTATTTCTTTTCGAGACGAGACAGGACCGCAGAAATGGAGGCAGGAGTCTTCATGACTTTTAGTCCTTCCTGCCAAATAAAGTCAATAGTTGGGTTTGTTCTAACTTGTCTCCTCGGCTGGTCTTTAAAATCGTAAAGGAAACAATTATCTTTCTTGGTTTCCACAGGAATGAGGAACCGTTGCGCAGCTCTCTCCATCAGAACATGAAAACCTCCTATGTCAACTGGAGGGGAGTCAACAGGAGTAGAAGGAGACGGAGTTTGTATTTGATAGTCATCCCATTCCGTAAGGAGTGATCTGTCATCCAATTCTCTTTCTTCCCTGTCATTGTCCGTGGTGTGAGCTTCCAGAGGGTGATCGGACACCGAAGCCACCGGAGAAACTGGTCTGGGCGACCTCAGAACTGATGAAGATTGAGGAACGGGTGTTGGTGGGACAGAAGACACAGATTCAGATGGAGGAAATCGGCGATCGTAGTCATCCAACATGTGCTGCAAATTGTTTAGAAGAGATAGAGGCATTTGTGCAGTAGGGTTGACTCTGGAGCTGAAAGAGCAGTCTTAGGGTAGTAGTCATCTTCTTGATCTTCATTATGATATTTAATGAAGAGCGCGGAAGGGCTGCTGGCAGTACGAAATCTATCGTCCGGATCAGATTCTTCCTCATCTGTCGCATAATCCAATAACTGTTCGGGCAACGAAGAGGAACTGTACTAGGGGAGGTGCGAACTGGAGAGAGGACCTCCAAGGAAGATCTGTGTCTTTGAAGCAAGGAAGGCCCTACTGTTGACGGTGGCAATGGTGTAGACGGTACCGTAGATGACTTTGAGGATGCTGTGGCTGAAGACCAAACCTGAAGATCAGTGCATGAAGATAGAAGCGTCGACGAGGCAGTCGTTGACGAGGAGGGCGTAGACAAGGTGGCCATCGACAAGGCAGCCGTCGACGAGGCAATCGCCGATGAGGCTGTTTTATTCACCTCAGTCACTTCCTTCTCTTCCTCGTCGACAAAGAAGTTGAAGTCTGCCGTCGACGTCCCTTCGTCGACGGCAGACTTCAACTTCTTTGTCGACGAGGAAGAGAAGGAAGTGACTGAGGTGGTTGGTCTCACGGAGACAGACACCAGCATCGACGGCAAGGAAGCCGACGACAGAATCATTTGAGGCTTTAGAGATGAGAAAGTTGCAGTTGACGTCGTTGTCGCGGTGATGGCAGGCTTCGCCGACGAAGACATCATCGTCGAGCTCGTTGACGAGGGACCATGTTTCTGAGGTACATCTCTGTCAGAAATGGGTTTAGAAGCCTGAAATGTCGCAGTCTTTCTCGGGGGTGTAGAGGGCAGCGTTTTATCCTTACTAGGTGGTGGAGACTTTTTAAATGTGGAAGGCAACTCAGCACTCTTAGAGGTGTGCTGTTTTTTCAACACCTTAGCCCCAGGAGAAGTCAAATCTGTGTCGTGTATCCTCTTCCTAGAGGTAGCAGTCCTGACAGAGGAAACACTTCCAACATCAGATAAGGGCTTCTCTTGGTCCTTAATCTTCTGTAGCAACAGAACTAGACGTCCCTCTTTGTCCCTCAAGGTCTTTTGAGGGAAAGTTCTGCACATTTTGCAGTCTCTCACCTGGTGCTCCGGATATAAGCAGTAAAAGCACTTCTTGTGGGGGTCTTCAGAAATCAGCCGGAGCTTCCCACAAGACTCACAAGGTCTAAAGAGAGATTTCTTAGAAGAAGACATCATAAAATGAAGAAATTCTGAAGAAACCTGAGAAGTACTGAGCATAGCTCAGGGAGACTCCCTTCACATGACGTGCGGTAGAAAATCTGAGAGCCTGAGCCTCTGAGGAGCACATTCTGGAGGGTGCTGTCGCCTGATTGGCTGCAGTTTGGACTATATATAATGACTTTGACGAGTCATGAAAGTGGAAGATTTTTCCCCATTAACTTCTAGCTATGTTACTTTCTGGTTCTACTTTACCTAGGATATGGTTATTTTATGCTTATTTTTTGCAATTTGTATGTAGCGTGGGACGACAACAGGGAATGATTCAAGCATGTGAATCTATCAAAGATACCCCAATACTGGAGAAGGGGGGCCTGCTCCCTTCAACAGGAGAGGCTAGGAGACGCATTACAAAGGTGGCAGGGCCTTTGAAGCTCCCCACCATGTGAACACCTCCACCGAGGGAAGGTATTGTTCTCAACTTCAGAATTCGCAGGCACTCTCTCCATGAGGTCAGAGCACGGTCTGGTTGTAGCAGGCTTGAGCCAGTCGGAGACCACACTAAGGATTGGTAGGTTTCAGGGGACTCCTCTAAGGAGTAATCTGTGTGCAATTTTTAATAAATCTGACACTGGAATCAGTGCAGGTTTAGTATGGTGAGATTTTTGGTACCAAACGCCCCATATTTCAGTGAGGCCATCATGGAGTCGGGAAACTCATAATGACAAGTGTCCAGCCCATGTACTTACTATGGCTTCTCTGGTGACTTACAATATCCAGGAATCAACCATGATATTGCAGGGGCAAATCTGCTCATGCAGATATGCCCTTACAGTAGATATAGTGCACCCCGCCTTAGGACCAAGGCCTGCGAGAGGTGTGTCTTACCTATATCTCATGCAGTGTCTGTGGACACAGCACACAAGGGTGTGTGGCTATGTTAACTCTTGAGTTTTGTCTGCATCCAGGCACGAAGGCTGCAGTGACAGTATGCATGTGCTTTGTGAGGGGTCCCTTAGAGTGACACAATTTGTGCTGTAGCCCCTATGGACCCAATTGTGGTAACAAAGGTACAGTGTAGGAGATCTAGGACATTAAATTTTGACTGGAAGTGATCATAGTCCCTGCCTATCAGGTCCCATCATTTTTAGGCAAAAAGTGGGGGTTAACCATGTCCAAAAGAGGTACTTTCCTACAAGGGTACTTCGTTCTTAGTCACTGAACCACACAAATGGAACATCTGCTTTTGGGTGCAGAAGGCAGCCAGGAATTAAGTTCAATGAATAACAGATTGGCTATGCCAGATCCAGGCTCTGCCCCTTCCACTTGCTGTTAGGTCAGTTCTTTAGCCACAGGAATCTGAAAATAGTTTTAAGGCTAGAAATGAGTATAAGGGAAATACAGAGGGCTATATGACTTCAGAATCTGGAATAATTATGGCAAGCAGATTGCATGTATTCCTCCATCCCAGCATCTTCAGTGCTACCTCTGGAGCCTAATAAAAATATTCTTAAATGTGGCTTGCACCAGGGAAGTAGCAAGCATTATGTTCATGAAAATAGGTAGAGGACCTTACATAGCAATGCAATAGGACAGCACCTCAGGAAGGAAATGTGTTTCTTCTGGAAGCATGGGTGCCTTTTAGCAGGGCACAAGTCGGGGTTACACCTGGGTCAACATGGTCCAATCACAATTTTCACGGGGTGGACACCATCAACCCTGCAAGAAGCAGGCCCGACTGAAATATGCTGAACTTATCACGGTGGAATTTTCAGATACAAGGGAACATTCTGCAGCACCTTCACCTTGTCTGCTTTTCTTTTTAGCAACAAGGTGTAGGCAGCGAGGGGGCTTTCATATTTCAGGCTCCAGCTGGGACCAAAACGAAGGCTGAGTTATCAGTCCTCCTTTTGTTTCACTACCCTGACTAAAAGCTATCGGAGTCTCACACCTAGATGCAAATGCAAGGGAGGGGATGCAAAGGCATACAGCTTGTTATCACTTCACAAATATGAGAGGCATGCTTTTGCACGTTGTTCAATCCCTGTATAGAAGAGATATGTATGTACTGTAAGAATGTCAGATGTGTTGGTCTGTTCTAGTATTTACACAAATGACAATTTATATACCACTATTTTGTGTTTCATTCCCTTTATAGCGCTACTCATCCTAATGCAGGGTGTCAGAGCGCTTTACATCACACTTACACATTATGCATTGACAATAAATCCTATAAATGTGTAGATTAATGTACAAGATGTATTACCGAAGAGAGTGAGAGTTACAAGGTGAAGAAGTCACATATCCTTCATAGCTTGGTGTGCTATATTAGAAGGATTACAATGTATGAACTGCGAGTAACATCATTATTTCTTTATTAAAAGCAGTAACTCACCTACTACATAAAATAAAAGATCTGTCATCTGCATTTTAGATGAGGAGCGTTGCAGGAGATGCATTAACCCTCTACGCTTCTTTGATACAAAACTGGAACTAGAGGAAACACAGGTCTCTCCAGCAAATGCATTACCCTCCAAAGTAATCTTACAATTACTATTGTTCCTTGGGATATACATGGCACTCAAAGATCTTTGCAGCAGGTGACTTAACCCCATACAATATTTTAAAATGCAGAATTTTCAACCAATTAAGTAGAATAGATTTCCAACGATGTTTCTCCTTGTTGCCATCTTCTATGCGGTAGAGTTTAAAAAAAATAAATGTATAAATTGGGGCCCACATTTTGCATCAGGGTTCTAATTTGTTAAATCTCATAATGCACTCAAATGTACTCATGATAGACCTGCAAAACGTGTGTGAAGTGTTAAGACCTGATGTCACTTCTTGTGATGTCAATTCCTGTGATGTTGTACTGTAATGTCAAGCACCATGATGTCACTTGCATACTGCCTAGCTTGATTAGTCTCCACACTTCTTTTTTTAGGACGTGTGCCCTACCATTTAGTAGGACAATAACTCGTAAAATAACTGACTTAGGGGGTTTGGTTTGCAGCAGTTTTTCTTTTGCAGGTTTCTACATTGACTTTATCGGATAGTGTTTGAGGCTACCATTGTGACACGCACTTCTGCACCCGGACACATAAGGGCAGGTAATTCCAAACTGCTGATGGTTCTTTAGACCTTGCCCCTAATCACCTTAAGTCAAGAAGAGTAACCCTGAAAAAGTGGTAAGTGCACCAATGCAGTGAATGTTTCTCCCATAGGATAACATAACCGCATTCGAGGCTCATGCCTCAAATCTGACAGCTGTGATTTTCTACTGTTTTCCCTGAAAAATCTATAACGTCTAATGTACTTACCTGATTCTGATGATCTTGGTGTCTAAAATGAATATGCTACTTACCAGTATGCATCTGTTCTTGGCATGTAGGGCTGCTAACATTCATATCTAGTGCATAGATCGCCGCCTAGTGTTGGGTCCGGATGATTGCACATTGTTGTCCTGGAAGAGTCTTCGAAGTATCACGAGATAGGTGGCTCCTCCCCTGGACTACAGTGCGCATGGGCATCAACTCCATCCCCAGATTGTTTTTAGCCATTGTGGCAGAGATGGAGTGAAATAGTGTAAAGGATGTCCATGCTAATGATGAATGCAAGAGAGTATCTGCAGCCGCTACGGGCACCGGGGAGGAGGGCGGGCGATATGAATGTTAGCAGCCCTACATGCCAAGAACAGATGCATACGGGTAAGTAGCATATTCAGTTCGAGGCATGTGGGCTGCTAAATTCATATCTAGTGCATAGAATACATAGCAGTCCCTCCATTAAGGGCGGTTGCCCGTGCCAGCTGCAGAAGTTTGAAAAAGTGTCTTGAGAACAGCCTGTCCTACAGCAGCTTGCTGTTTGGAATGCACATCAACACAGTAATGTTTGGTAAATGTGTGTGGTGTGGACCATGTGGCTGCTCTACAAATGTCTTCCAAAGGAATGTTCCCCAGGAAAGCCATGGACGCCCCCAATTTGCGTGTGGAGTGCGCCCTTGGGGGTATTGTTAAAGTACGCTTAGCCTTTTGATAACAGATTTGGATGCACTTAACAATCCACCTGGCTATTCCTGCTTTGGAAATGGGGTTGCCTTTGTGTTGTGCTGAGAAGGCAACAAAAAGTTGTTGTGTTTTCCTAAAGTGTTGAGTTCTGTCAATGTAGTACATCAACGCCCTCCTAACGTCCAGTGTATGAAGCATTCTTTCCGCTACTGTTTGTGGGTTTTGGAAGAATGCGGGCAGGTCAATAGTTTGGTTGATATGAAACTGTGACACCACCTTAGGAAGGAATTTGGGGTTAGTGCGGAGCACCGCCCTGTTTGAATGTATTTGGATGAATGGCTCTTGGATTGTGAGCGCTTGCAGCTCACTAACACGTCTGAGCGATGTAATAGCAATGAGAAAAGCCACTTTCCATGTTAGAAATTGAATTTCGCAGGAGTGCAGTGGCTCGAAAGGTGGACCCATCAGCCTAGTGAGGACCACATTGAGGTTCCACACTGGAGCTGGTGGTGTTTTTGGAGGAATGACTCGCTTCAGTCCCTCTAGGAAGGCTTTAATGGCAGGCAACCTGAAAACAGAGAGATGCTGCCTATTCTGGAGATAAGCCGCTATGGCGGATAAATGTATCCGAATGGAAGCGTACGCTAGATTGCATTTGTAAAGATGTAACAAATAGCAGATGATGTTAGGAATGGATGCAACTAGCGGGTTGATATTGTGGTCTGTACAGTAAATGACAAACCGCTTCCATTTCGCTGCATAGCAAGCTCTGGTAGTGGGCTTTCTTGCCTCCCGGATGATGTCCATGCATTCTGGAGGCAGGTTGAGGTAGTCAAATTCTAAGACCTCAGGAGCCAGATCGGCAGATTGAGCTGTTGCGGATCTGGATGCTGAAGGTCGCCATGGTTCTGCGTCAAGAGCCTGGATGTGAGATGCAGCCGTTGATGCGGTACCACGGAGAGTTCTAGAAACGTGGTGTACCATGGTTGGCGTGCCCATGTTGGAGCAACCAGGATGAGAGTCATCGAGTGTTGCTTTAGCTTTCTTGCCACCAGCGGAATGAGAGGCCCTGGGGGAAAAGCGTACGCAAATTTGCCTGACCAGTTCATCCATATCGCATTCCCTTGCGATTCCGGGTGAGGGAACCTGGCGGCAAAGCTTTGGCATTTTGCGTTTTCCCTTGTGGCAAACAGGTCTATCTCTGGATGACCCCACTGCTGGAAGTACGGGTGGAGTACTGATGGATGTATCTCCCACTCGTGCATTTGATGGCTGTATCTGCTGAGCAGATCCGCCATCTGATTGTCCTTGCCCGGGAGGTGTTCCGCCATGAGGAAAATGTTCCTTTGAATGGCCCACTTCCACATGCTCTGAGCCAGATGAGACAGCTGTGGCGAGTGAGTACCTCCCTGTTTTTGGATGTAGTACATGGCTGTCATGTTGTCCGTCCGGATCAACACGACTTTGTTGCACAGGTGTACTTTGTGAAGGACTTTAGCGCCATGAAGATTGCCATCAATTCCAGGTAGTTGATTGCAACTTCTGTTGCTGGGTGGACCACAGTCCCTGCACAGTGTAGTGGAGCACATGAGCTCCCCACCCTTGGAGAGATGCGTCCGTCGTTAGGATAATCTGTGGCACTGGCTCTTGGAACGGTCGTCCCTTGCAAAGGTTGTGTGGATTCCACCAATGCAGCGAGTTGTATGCCCGACCGGTCACCAACACTATGTCAGTTGTCCCTGAGCCTGAGTCCACTGATTTGCCAAGCATTCCTGGAGCGGACGCATGTGCAACCTCGCGTGCGGGACTATGAAGATGCAGGAGGCCATCATGCCTATCAACTGCATGAACACTCTCGCTGGTAGGGAGTGTTGCGGTCTGAACCTCTGAATCAGCGATTGAATGTTGGCGACCCTGACTGGGTTTGGCTGAGCCATAGCAGTCAGGGTGTTTATTGTCGCGCCCAGATACTGCCGCACATGGGCTGGTTGAAGGTGCGACTTTGGGTAGTTTAGCGAGAACCCCAGACTGTGAAGGAGGTGAATAGTGTGGGACATGTCCGCGGCGCACTGTTGTTCCGACTTTGCTTGAACAAGCCAGTCGTCTAGGTACGGGTAGACATGTATGTTCTGCCTTCTGAGGTGCGCCGCCACTGTCGCCAGACACTTTGTAAACACTCTGGGGGCAGTAGTCACCCCGAAGGGTAGGACTTTGAACTGATAGTGGGTGTTTAGAATGGTGAACCTGAGGTATTTTCTGTGGGATGGGTGGAGTGGGATGTGGAAATAAGCATCCTTGAGGTCCAAGGTTGCTAGGAAGTCCCCTTGGTTTAGCAGGGGAAGAATCTGTTGCAGTGTCAGCATGTGAAAGTGTTCTGACAGTATATACAGGTTGAGGGGGCGTAGATCCAGAATGGGTCTGAGGGATCCGTCCTTTTTTGGGATGAGGAAGTACAGGGAATAGACTCCTGTTCCTTCCTCCTCCACTGGCACGAGCTCGATTGCGCCTTTTTGCAGCATCACCACCACTTCCTGCTGCAATAAGTGCAAGTGCTCTGCCGACATAGGACGGTGTCTTGGGGGAATGTTGGGAGGAGTGGATGTTAACTCCAAACAATAACCGTATTGGATACGTTTTCTCACCCACCTGTCTGTGGTGATGGACGTCCAGACTGGCAGGAACTGCTGGAGTCTCCCCCCGACAGGTGTTGGATGGTCGGGGGGCAGTGTTTGTTTGCGGCAGAGGAACGGGAGTTGTTGTTCCCTCTGCCCCTGCCTTTGGCACTGTTACCTCTGTAACCCCCTCTACCTTGCTTGGGGTACGAGGATTGTGCACCACCTTTTGCGAATTGTGTTTGTTGACCCAAGTGTCCTCTGGTAACACCACGTGCTCCTGAGCGACGAAAAGTGCTTCCCCATAATTGTTGAGACTGAAGCGCCCCCATGGACTTAGCAGTCTCATTGTCCTTTTTAATCTTTTCTAGGGTGGTGTCAACATCTGGACCAAACAGTCTGTCAGGATTGACTGGCTGGTTGAGTATTGTTGTTTGAATATCGGGCTTAAATCCAGATATGCGAAGCCAAGCTTGTCTTCTTAACATGACGCTAGTGTTAATACCCCTAGCCGCTGTATCAGCCACATCAAGTGCACACTTTATTGCAGCGTTTGAGATGAGTTTTCCCTCTTGTATGAGCATTTCGGCCGCTTCCTTAAACTCATCAGGTAGGTGTTGAAGGAGCTGTTCTAGGGTGTCGTAATGCGCCCTATCGTATCGTGCCAATAGTGCCTGTGTGTTTGCTATACGCCAGATATTGGCAGCCTGCGCAGCCACCCTTTTGCCGGATGCCTCAAGCACTTTGGACTCCTTGTCTGGGGGAGGAGCGTCACCCGTTGTTTGGGAGTTGGCCCTCTTGCGGGCATTGGCGACCACCAACGAATCCAGAGGCAACTGTCCCCGAATATATTCAGGGTCCCCAGGTGCTGGCCTGTATTTCTTCTCGATACGTGGGTTTACCACTCTTGCCCTGGTAGGTTCCTTAAAGATCTCTGGCGCATGTTTAAGGACACCTTTTAACATAGGAAGTGTTTTAACTGTTCTTTCTGAGACAGAGAAAGTGTCAAACAAGAAATCTTCCTCCACCGGGTCAGCATGCATGTCCACATTATGATTTGCAGCTGCCCGCTCTATCAAAGCATTGAATGCTGCTGAATCCTCAGTTGGTGATGTACGTGCCCCAAAACCCTGTGGGTCCTGTACCACTTGATGGCTTCCCTGGTCCCCAGTGTCGTCATATGGGTCCTGTTGTACATCAGGGTCATTGTCAGCAGGGAAGTTGTATTGGTCATCTTGGTCATCATCCTCTCCCCCTGATTGGTTGGGGGAAGGTGATGGACTCCTCCTTGGTGGTGGCTGAATAGGTTCAACAAGGGCAGGGATGTCCTGTGCTGGCCTTTTCTTTTTCAGTGGAATAACATGTGACTCCAATGGCTGGGAAGTGATCTTTCTTTTGTAGAGGGTCAATTTCCCTGTGTGGGCATCGATGTAATGCTCAGATTGGTCTTCTGACGCTGGTTGTCGAACCAATCGGCCACTGGGCGTTGAAAATTCCGACGTTTCTGGGTTTTTCGGCACCGATCTGGGTGCAAACGCCTTCGGCGCCACCTTCGGTGGCAGAGTGTAGAGAAGCTTTGCTGACGTTTTCGCAGGTGTGTCCACCGGTCTGGGATCCGACGGCGTGTGAGTCGTCGACGTCAGAGTTTTCTCCCGAATACGTTTGAGGGAGTCGGTGACCTGCTTTGTGAAGGAAGCAGAGGGTTTGGTAACCGATGCTTCATGTTCGTCCGCGTCGGAGGACCTCGGTGTCGCCGAGGTGACCGCCGACTAATCCTCGACTCCAACGGTTCGCGGCTCTGTGGTAGACTTAGGCGCCGACGTCGTTGATGCAGATCCGGCATCCTTGTGCCGATGCGTAGTGTCTCCGGCCTTCGGGTCGTGGGCCTTAGTGGATTTGGCTTCGACCGTGCGTTTGGCGGTTGACGCTGCAGCCGCCGAGACGTGATGGATGACCTTCTTTGATGACGGGTCCTTGGCCACTGTTTGCGGCGCTGTCGACTCGACAGCCTTCTTCGACTTCGGAGGGCCCGAGGGCGACGGAGTCGAAGATGGAGCAGGCTTTGTTATTTTGGACGTGACATCGGCCATTTTAGATGTTGTCGAAGCCGATGGTTTCGGTTTTGGTGGGACGTCGGCCATCTTAGGTGTTGTTGAAACCGATGGTTTCGGTTTCGTTTTTGGCGTGACGTCGGCCATCTTAGGTGTTATCGACTCCGAAGTTTTTGGTTTCGGTTTCGATACGCGCAATGGCGTCTCCGCTGGAGTGGCCGGGGCCGGGTCAGAAGGCGGGGCTGGGGACAGCGGAGCAGGGTCGTGGGTAAGGCCGAGTGGCGATCCCGTGACCTGAGCCTCAGTCATGTAACTTTCGGGGCATAGCTCTTCCTCCGAGCTATCTTCCGCGGCCCCATAAACTTCTTTGTCGTCCCCTACCTCCTCGACGTATTGAAGGTCCTGGCCCTGTCCTTCGATGTATTCTTCGGGATCGGCCTCGACCTCCGTCGACGGTGGTGAAATTTGAAGATGATGGCTACCGCCTTCTTCAGCGGGGTCGTCGAATATGTCGTCGGGTGCTGGGGCTGCTTGTAGGGCCTCGAGGCGCGCCGCGCGCCGATGCTTGAGCGTTTTCTTTGACCTGAACTTTGAGCAGGCCATGCAGTTGTCCTCGTCGTGCTCCGGCGAGAGGCATTTGTTACAGACTGGATGCACGTCGATGTGTGGGTATTTGGACCCACACACGGGGCAGCGCTTGAACGGACTTCGTTCCATGATAAGTTCGTTGGGGTCTTGCTGCGACGACAGGGCCTCGATGTCCGAAGAGTTACTCGACTCCGCAGAATACCGACACGAAGGGTCGGACGATGCTCGAGACCGCACGCAAACAATACCGACGCCAATAACGAAGGCCTTTTGGCCTTAAGAAAGTAAGGTTTTCGATTCCGACAAGGAGACGTCGAAATCACATCCGAACCCAATCGCGGAAAAAAACAATCTGGGGATGGAGTCGATGCCCATGCGCACTGTAGTCCAGGGGAGGAGCCACCTATCTCGTGATACTTCGAAGACTATTCCAGGACAACAATGTGCAATCATCCGGACCCAACACTAGGCGGCGATCTATGCACTAGATATGAATTTAGCAGCCCACATGCCTCGAACTTATATAAAAGTCTGTGTTATTTTTCAAAAATTGGTCTCTATTTCTTCTTGAGTGTGTCTCATTTATTGTCTCTGTTGTACAACAAATGCTTAACACTACTGTACTGATGAGCCTAAACTGCTCACCCACACTACTATAAAGAGAGCATTTGGGATTAATAATTTAAGCCATGTAAGGCAATAAGGGTCGCCTGGACTTTCTACATAATGAACCTCATTTTGGTGCACTACATAACAAGCATTGAAAATGCAATAGGTCTCGCCCTCGTTTAAGTTACAGCAATTCTTTTTGTAATTAGGTGGCTTTTTAGCTTTGCTTTTATTAGTGTTTTTCAAACTTTCACGTACATAACATGCAGATGTATACACATATGTATATGTATGCATGCATTTATATTTATATAGATATGCAGATGTATATATATGTATGTATGTATGTATATATATATATATATATATATATATATATATATATATATATATTTCCAACAAACGATCCTTCCGCAATAGGAGCGCTCAACAGTGTGTGCTCGCCCCAGGGCTGGATCAAAGCCCGAATTTCAATTATCACCACAAAATTGGGCAGCACAACCGGATACTTTAGGAAGCTTTATTTTTCACAACACAACACCCCACCGACGCGTTTCAGCCTCATGGCTTTTCTCACGGTCAGCAAGTCCCTTCTTACTTTCCAGTTATATACTGCCCCACCCTAGCCTTAAGGTGGCATTGTGGGATACGTAGTTCATACTGATTAAAAAAATTATTCATTTCAACAGACAAAAGGACTGGTGTGTTCACATATGTTCATGTATAGTACATAGCGTCCCGTATGCATTTCACTTAGGGCATACACTTTCAAAATTATCTTCAACAGGTTTGATTTTGAATACATATAATCTTTACTGTATTGGGTATAGTACCCATATTCACAATGTTTTCTGGTCAGTTAGGCGCAATTTTACTCCTACTCCAGATGTATGTGGAGATCTTCTCCAAAGTTCATCCCTTTGGGATGCTTGGTGCGGAACCGAACAATGAGACGTGATTCCATTTGTCGAAGAAGTCGAGTTGTGTCTCCTCCTCTCTCTGGTTTTGTGAGCATTTTTAATCCGTAATAGTTCATTGCTCGCCAGTCCCCATTTTGACAAGTGTTCAAGTGTTTGGCTGTAGCATACAGCATGTTGGAGTTTTTCACAGCGCGGATATGCTCCAGTATCCTCTTTTTGAGCATACAGGTAGTGCATCCTATATACTTCATCCCACATCTGCATTCGATGACATATACCAAATTTTTTGATGTACATGTGATATATTGTTTAATTGGCATATTATTGCCATCTGGTTCCACCACACTCTTCATTCTCTTCCCTATTTTGCACGCTTTACATGAGGTGCAAGGTTTGAAACCTATATTTTGCTCTGTCCACCATTTCGGTTGTTGTTTGATTTGGAAGAAGCTTTTCACCAGTAGGTTTTGCAGAGATGTATTTTTTCTGTATGTGATGGAAGGATGTTCGCCAGCCATTGTGCCTATATCTGGATCACTGGTGATGAGATGCCAATATTTTTTCATTTTTTTGGCAATTATTCCGCTCTCCTTGCTATACGTCGTGACAAATCTTGGAGGATCTTTGTCTTGAGGGGGTTTAGGCTTTTCAATCAAAGTTTCTGCTCTGCTGATCTTATCCACTTTCTTTTTACAGTTCTTCAGGACATAGTTTTTATATCCCCTTGACTGGAATCTTGTCGTGCTTTGCTGTATATGTTTTTCTGCATCTTCTGGATTTGAACAGTTTCTTTTCAGACGTACAAACTCCCCATATGGGATGCTTTTCCCTAGTGTTTTGGGATGAAAACTGGTGCCGTGTAGCACACTATTTGTGGCAGTTTTTTTGCGGAACAGAGTTGTTTCAAGTTTACCATTGGAGATATAGACCTTGGTATCTAACAAATCTATTTCTCTCTTGTTAGTTACACAGGTGAATTGTAGACCAACTTCATTATTGTTTAATCTGGTGAAGTATCTTTGAAATAGTTCATCACTACCCTTCCAGATCAGGAAAAGGTCGTCGATATATCTGACCCATACAATTATGCGATCCAATTCCTCCTGGTAGTTATCGTTCCAAGCAATTGTTTTTTCCCACCATCCCATGGTGACATTGGCATAATTTGGGGAAAATGAAATCCCCATGGCCGTACCACACTCTTGTCTGTACAGATCGTTGTTAAAAAGAAACACATTGTTCTTGAGACATATCTCTATCATATTGAGTAGCATTGACGTATGGTCAAGTTCCTTGATGCTTCGTTGTTGCAGAAAATATTTACAAGCTCGTAGACCCACGTTATGTCCGATTGATGTATATAACGACACAGCGTCAATTGTCACTAAAAGATAATCCGGATCCCAAGTTACATTCATTAATGTTCTAAGGAAGTCTCCAGTATCTTTTAAATACGATGGCATGCTTTGGGCGATCGGTGCAAGAAAGGTATCGACATACCGTGAAACATTTTCATATATTGAGCTGCATGAGGAAACAATTGGTCTCCCCGGTGGATTGATCAGTGTCTTATGGATCTTGGGTAAAAAATAAATGCATGGTGTAATTGGATGTTCCGTTGTCATAAATTTCTTTTCTTCCTCATTTATTAACCCTTTTGCATAGCAGCTTTGGAGTAATTCTTTTAAATCCGATGTCATCTTGGGAATTGGATTAGATTGAAGTTTGCTGTAATGATGTTCAATATTAAGCTGTCTCTCAGCCTCTTTGATGTACTCACTGGTGTCCATAATAACGATATTCCCACCCTTGTCCGCGGGTTTAATCGTTATTGTTCCATTGTCCATCAGATTTTGAATAGCCTTCCGTTCTTTCATGGAAAGATTTTCCCTTCTGTTGTCCTTGATCTTTGTGAGATTATCAATTTCCTCTATCATGGCATCTGAGAACAGGTCAATTTTATTCCCTGGTGATAAGACTGGATAAAAACGAGACTTTTTCTTTAATCCAGTATCTTTGCTTTGATTGGTTTTGATATTCATTTGTTCCAGCATTTGTGCATCAGTCAAGGTTTCCCCCATCGGGTTAAACATCAGTTCAAATGTTTCTCTTAAGTCTGGTATTTGTTCAATGGTCATTGTCGATTCTTCTTCTCTTGCCTGTTCCATTGGATTATTGATATTGGCAGATGTCACTTTATTAGCATGTATTTTAGCTAGTTTCAACTTTCTTTCTTACGAACTTGTATAAATCAATTTTTACCTGAGGATAGTCAAAATGGGCTTCTGGGCAGAATGATAAACCTTTATTCAGCACATTACGTTCTTCAGCTGTTAATTGATATTGTGATAAATTCACAATCAAATTGGTCACTTCCTGTTGCGGAGGGGATATTGTCTTTTTTCGCTTTGACCTGCGGGTTTTGCGGGTGCTGGCAAGAGAAGAAGAATCGACAATGACCATTGAACAAATACCAGACTTAAGAGAAACATTCGAACTGATGTTTAACCCGATGGGGGAAACCTTGACTGATGCACAAATGCTGGAACAAATGAATATCAAAACCAATCAAAGCAAAGATACTGGATTAAAGAAAAAGTCTCGTTTTTATCCAGTCTTATCACCAGGGAATAAAATTGACCTGTTCTCAGATGCCATGACAGAGGAAATTGATAATCTCACAAAGATCAAGGACAACAGAAGGGAAAATCTTTCCATGAAAGAACGGAAGGCTATTCAAAATCTGATGGACAATGGAACTATAACGATTAAACCCGCGGACAAGGGTGGGAATATCGTTATTATGGACACCAGTGAGTACATCAAAGAGGCTGAGAGACAGCTTAATATTGAACATCATTACAGCAAACTTCAATCTAATCCAATTCCCAAGATGACATCGGATTTAAAAGAATTACTCCAAAGCTGCTATGCAAAAGGGTTAATAAATGAGGAAGAAAAGAAATTTATGACAACGGAACATCCAATTACACCATGCATTTATTTTTTACCCAAGATCCAAAAGACACTGATCAATCCACCGGGGAGACCAATTGTCTCCTCATGCAGCTCAATATATGAAAATGTTTCACGGTATGTCGATACCTTTCTTGCACCGATCGCCCAAAGCATGCCATCGTATTTAAAAGACACTGGAGACTTCCTTAGAACATTAATGAATGTAACTTGGGATCCGGATTATCTTTTAGTGACAATTGACGCTGTGTCGTTATATACATCAATCAGACATAACGTGGGTCTACAAGCTTGTAAATATTTTCTGCAACAACGAAGCATCAAGGAACTTGACCATACGTCAATGCTACTCAATATGATAGAGATATGTCTCAAGAACAATGTGTTTCTTTTTAACAACGATCTGTACAGACAAGAGTGTGGTACGGCCATGGGGATTTCATTTTCCCCAAATTATGCCAATGTCACCATGGGATGGTGGGAAAAAACAATTGCTTGGAACAATAACTACCAGGAGGAATTGGATCGCATAATTTTATGGGTCAGATATATCGACGACCTTTTCCTGATCTGGAAGGGTAGTGATGAACTATTTCAAAGATACTTCACCAGATTAAACAATAATGAAGTTGGTCTACAATTCACCTGTGTAACTAACAAGAGAGAAATAGATTTTTTAGATACCAAGGTCTATATCTCCAATGGTAAACTTGAAACAACTCTGTTCCGCAAAAAAACTGCCACAAATAGTGTGCTACACGGCACCAGTTTTCATCCCAAAACACTAGTGAAAAGCATCCCATATGGGGAGTTCATACGTCTGAAAAGAAACTGTTCAAATCCAGAAGATGCAGAAAAACATATACAGCAAAGCACGACAAGATTCCAGTCAAGGGGATATAAAAACTATGTCCTGAAGAACTGTAAAAAGAAAGTGGATAAGATCAGCAGAGCAGAAACTTTGATTGAAAAGCCTAAACCCCCTCAAGACAAAGATCCTCCAAGATTTGTCACGACGTATAGCAAGGAGAGCGGAATAATTGCCAAAAAAATGAAAAAATATTGGCATCTCATCACCAGTGATCCAGATATAGGCACAATGGCTGGCGAACATCCTTCCATCACATACAGAAAAAATACATCTCTGCAAAACCTACTGGTGAAAAGCTTCTTCCAAATCAAACAACAACCGAAATGGTGGACAGAACAAAATATAGGTTTCAAACCTTGCACCTCATGTAAAGCGTGCAAAATAGGGAAGAGAATGAAGAGTGTGGTGGAACCAGATGGCAATAATATGCCAATTAAACAATATATCACATGTACATCAAAAAATGTGGTATATGTCATCGAATGCAGATGTGGGATGAAGTATATAGGATGCACTACCTGTATGCTCAAAAAGAGGATACTGGAGCATATCCGCGCTGTGAAAAACTCCAACATGCTGTATGCTACAGCCAAACACTTGAACACTTGTCAAAATGGGGACTGGCGAGCAATGAACTATTATGGATTAAAAATGCTCACAAAACCAGAGAGAGGAGGAGACACAACTCGACTTCTTCGACAAATGGAATCACGTCTCATTGTTCGGTTCCGCACCAAGCATCCCAAAGGGATGAACTTTGGAGAAGATCTCCACATACATCTGGAGTAGGAGTAAAAATTGCGCTTAACTGACCAGAAAACATTGTGAATATGGGTACTATACCCAATACAGTAAAGATTATATGTATTCAAAATCAAACCCTTTGAAGATCATTTTGAAAGTGTATGCCCTAAGTGAAATGCATACGGGACGCTATGTACTATACATGAACATATGTGAACACACCAGTCCTTTTGTCTGTTGAAATGAATAATTTTTTTAATCAGTAAGAACTACGTATCCCACAATGCCACCTTAAGGCTAGGGTGGGGCAGTATATAACTGGAAAGTAAGAAGGGACTTGCTGACCGTGAGAAAAGCCGTGAGGCGGAAACGCGTCGGTGGGGTGTTGTGTTGTGAAAAATAAAGCTTCCTAAAGTATCCGGTTGTGCTGCCCAATTTTGTGGTGATAATATATATATATATATATATATATATATATATATACACACACACATACATAAAATAAATGCATATATATACACGTGTATATATATCCATATGTGTGCGCGTAGAGAGAGGTAGAGGTAGAGAGTAATAGAGAGATAGAGAGGTAGCGAGAGAGGTAGAGAGTAGAGCATGAGTAGTAGAGAGTGAGTAGTAGAGCGTGAATAATAGAGTAGTAGAGAGGAGAGAAGAGTAGTAAAGAGTGAGCAGTAAAGAAAGCAGTAGAGAGTTGTAGAGAGTGAGTAGTAGAGTGAGTAGAAGAGTAGTAGTGAGTAGTAGAGTGAGTAGTAGAGAGTGAGTAGTAAAGAGTGAGTAGTAAAGAGAGAGTAGTAGAGAGAGAGTAGTAGAGAGTGAGTAGTAGAGAGTGAGTAGTAGAGTGAGTAGTAGAGTGAGTAGTAGAGTGAGTAGTAGAGAGTGAGTAGTAGAGAGTGAGTAGTAGAGAGAGTAGTAGAGTGAGTAGTAGAGTTAGTAGTAGAGTGAGTAGTAGAGATTGAGTAGCAGAGATTGAGTAGTAGAGTAGTAGAGAGTAGTAGAGTTAGTAGTAGAGAGTAGTAGAGAGTGAGTAGTAGAGTAGTAGAGAGTAGTAAAGAGAGTAGTATAGAGAGTAGTAGAGAGTGAGTAGTAGAGAGTAGTAAAGAGAGAGTAGTAAAGAGAGAGTAGTAGAGAGTGAGTAGTAGCGAGTGAGTGGTAGAGAGTAGTAGAGAGGAGTAGAGAGTAGTAGAAAGTAGTAGAGAGTAGTAGAGAGTGAGTAGTAGAGAGAGAGTAGTAGAGAGAGAGAAGTAGATAGTAGTAGAGAGTGAGGAGTAGATAGGAGTAGAGAGTGAGTAGTAGAGAGTGAGTAGTAGAGAGTGAGTAGAGAGTGAGTAGTAGAGAGTGAGTAGTAGAGAGTGAGTAGTAGAGAGGAGTAGAGTAGTAGAGTGAGTAGTAGCGAGTGAGTACAGGTGTCACATGCATTAGAAAGTAGGGCTATCACTGGGGTTACAGGTGTCACATGCCTTAACCCCTTCACAGCTGGGCAAATTCCCCTGCTGTGCTGGGGGTCGGGGGCGCGTACAGCGCCCCCATGCTCATGACGAGGTCAGCTCGTCATGAGCCACGGTGGTCGTGTGCTCATGACGAGCTGAGCTCGTCATGACCACACCCGTTTCTTTAGAACGCTCGCACAGCAGGGGAATTAGCCCAGCATGCAAGCGTTCTAAAGGTCATGAAAAGCTCAGCTCGTCATGAGCACACGAGCACCGTGGCTCATGACGAGCTCGTCATGAGATTCGAAGGTGTTAAGCAGCAGGGCTATCCCTCGGTTTACAGGTGTCACATGCCTTAGAGAGCAGGGCTATCCCTTGGGTTACAAGTGTCACCGTGGCACATGCCTTAGGCAGCAGGGCTGTCCATCCAGTCTGAGTGAGTCGGCATAGGCTAGTCACTTACAGGAATGGGGCGTGGCGAGCTTCCTGGAAGAGCCGACCGAGACCACAGAGAGAGGGGTCTGAACTAGATACAGAGAAAGGTAGCAGAGGGGTGAGAGCACATGAGAGGCGGGCGAGGCAGGAGGCAGCACAACGAGGATGAAGGGGAAGGGTGGAGGGTGGAGAGGCAGGGAAAAGCAGTGATGTGCAAACAGAAAGAAGGAAGACACTGAAAGCGGAAGTAGAGAGAGGCAAGGCACACACATGGGACGAGGCAGAAAGCATTATGCAAGAGGGGAAAAGGGCGGGTGAAATATACTGAGACAGGAGAGGAGCCAGGGTGATTACCAGCAGTGCTTGAAATGGACAAATGGAAAAATGGTAGATCAGGTTTATGTACCAGACTACCTGCTTCTCTCAAAATAGAAAAGTGCTGGTACTCCGACCGGACAGTACCGGACCATTTAAAGCACTGGTTACCAGGAGGAGTGGAGTAAGAGACGGTCCGGGATAGTGAGGGAAGAAAGGAGAATGTAACGTTACAACAGATTACAACTGACCCACTCTTGTCTTCTGTAGATGTGTCTGTCTGTTAATATGTGACATTCCGTGAACGTGTCAGTGCCTGTTTCTCCCTGTTGACAATGCATGTCTGCTGTCTCTGTGTGTGTCTTGTCTGTGTGTTGATAAATGTGTATGTGTCTGGGGTGTGTCTGGCTTCCTCTGTTTTTTGTCGCTGTAAGTGTGTGTTTGTGAGCGTATTTCTATGTCGTGAGTCTTTGAATGTGGGTCCCTAGTTATTTGTGGTATCTTCTTCTTGTGAATGTGTGTGCTTCTGTTTGAGTTATTTGTCAGTGAATGTGGGTGTGTGTATTTTCTGCCAGTTTATCGAGCATCTGCTCTTGTGGAATTTTAGTTCGTGTACTAAACATCATCTACGCCATCTTGCCGATTCACGTATGAACATACACGACAGCCATTTTAGGTACCATGGTCTCCCTGTTCACGATCGCCCATCAGCACACTTCCCTGAACCTTGCAAGCCTTCCCCGCGCCTCCTGGCTGCCCCTGCGCTCACATGCACAAGCTATGAAACCCCCCCCATGACTCTGTCTCAGGGAATCACACCCCGCGCCTGACCAACACCTCCTTTCCGTCCATGAATACCCCTCCTTTGATGACCCCTTCCTCTGAGCCCGACTGCCTGTACGAACCGCTGGTCATCCCTTAGCCCGAGGGTACAGTTTATTGCCCACTACTGTATGCACTCGCCTCTCCTGAAAGAGACCACTATTGATCATGACGTCCCCACCCCCTGAGATTCGATCAGGCGCACACATTCCAAAGGAATCGGCAGAACACTCAGCTGCGTGATAGCCCCTCCCAATCATATGAGGGGAAAGGGCCTCTACTGTTGTCATGTGTTGGAATGGGCCGGAACTGGGGGGGTGCCGGGGATGTCGTTCTCATACTTCACAATGTCCTTGCTGTAATAAAGAACGTTCACATGTCTTAGACCAGTGTATAAAAGACCAGGTCTCAGAGAGGTTGAGAGAGCACCTCGAGACGATACCTTGTTGTCTGATCTGATGTGTTCTACTCCGACGGAATAAACTTGTTTCCTGTCTTCCTGTCTCCAGCGCCTGCCTCCTTATTGAATAACTTCGTATGGTATTAGAGGCGTTTTACGCCGGGCAAATTTAACTTAGGAAACATCTACTGAAATCGCCTGACCATTTTGAATTGATCTTTATCAATTGGCGTCCCAAACGCGGGGCCCATCAGTGACACGTGGATCCAGTGGGAGAGGTCCCGACGACAGAGTGAACAACTGCAACGATCGGAAGAGCTCCTGTCCGATAGACCCTCGTCTGACAGCCGATCATCTGAACTTCACTGATTCCGAGCAGACCTCTCCAGAGTGATCTACGGTCCTGACTGGGAACCACCAGGAGTGCCGCAATAGCAACAAGAGAATAGAGGACAATCGGGCGCTGGAAGCGGGAGACGAGAAACTGTCCATGCGGTCCGGGTAAGGTCGTGACACACGACAAATTGCGAAATTGATTGATTGATTGTTTGAAAATACTAGTATTACTTATTGACTGTTTCTGAGGAATTCTCTATTTGCAAACAAGCACAGAATCGCCATACTCTGTTTAGTCTTTGCAGATAGTGAAGGGTAGGCAACGCAAGCCTTTAACACGTCGTGCCTATTTTTTTCTCCTCATTTATTGATTGATTGAATCGAGCATTGAATTGTTCGAAGTTGGTTCTCTTAAGGATCTTCTCTGCCTGCAAACGGGGAAGAATAGGAATATTCTCTCTCCCTTTGCCGATAGTGAAGGGTAGGTAACGCAAACCTTTAACACGTCGTGCCTATTTCGTTCCTCATTGATTGATTGTTTGCCCGAACATCGACTGTTTTGGGAATTGGTTCTTTTTGGAGGTATTCTCTATTTGCAAATAGCGTAGAATAGAATATTCTGTCCAGTCTTTGCAAGTAGTGAAAAGATAGGTAGTGCAGGCTTTTGCCCCCATTGTAATCCGTCATGCCTATCTTCTCCCCATTGGTTCATAGTTGGGTCAACCCGGACCGCTTATTAGAGATGAACCATCCAGCTCCACTGGAAGGCACCCCTAATAAGGACATGTTTACTAAGCAAGGACTAGTCGCTATAGCTTATAGTAAGTTATGGCATAAAGATACAAAAAAGGATCCTAAAAGTCAGTGGCCACTGATAGGTTCTTTTGACAAAAATAAAATAAAAACACTAGAAGCAGCTGTAAAAATAAATAAGGCAACGCCCACTATGCTCGATAGTATTGGCATGTGGCGCAAAGAAGCAGAACATCGCAGGAAAAGAGAGGAGGCGAAAATAGTGAAAGAGTTACGAAAAGCCGCCCATCTGGCCGCAAAAGAACTAGATGAAGAAATAAGAAGAAGAGAGGAAGTTAAACAAACGCAAGTATCAGGACTGGCAGGCCAATGCCCTGTCAGGACCACCTCTGCGCTCTACCCGGAGATGCCCTCCAAACAGCGGGCAAATGACGAGTTACTGCTCGGTCCTCCAATTATCTACATGCCTCCTCCTTATGCTCCCAGCCAGCCTCTAGCACAACACTCACCAGTTCAAAGTGCAGGTGTGGGTGACCCTAGCGCTAGTGCCCCGGCTCTTACGGCCTTCGCACCAGCCGCATTGGTAACAACAGCAGATGAACATGAGACTAGCAGGCACCTAACAGCCAGACCAAATAGGTTGAGCAAAGATGAGCGGGATGGAATCGACAAGATAGCAAAAACATTGGTAGAGCGGAAGGAGAGCGAAGAATATACGATGAATATGCACAATTCACATGCCGGTAGTCACAGACGACATTTCATTTTACGGTTCAGCTACCACACCCTGAACGCGTATGAGGATAGGTACCAGAATAAAGGTCCTGCTAAATTGACGGCTCTATATAGAAGGGTCGATGTTGGAGATGGAACTGAGAGCGATGTGACGGACCTCTTCATGCAAACGCTTGAGGTCTTCCGCCACCTCGCGGAACAGAAACCAGAGGTCAAGATCACAGTCCCTGAGACGATTGAGCCCTCATTAGAAGCAGCCAACACGATGATGCCTATCAGAGAAGCCGCCCCCTATTGGGTTCCCCCAAGAGGTCAGGGAACAAACAATGATATCAACCACGCAGATGCAAAAGGGAGGGTTGTGTACAACTGGGTTTACCAACCATGGGATCGGCAAGATATTTTAACTTTTAGGCAAACCCTGCCCGATTTACGAAAGAACCCTACAGCCTTTTATACAGAACTAGGCACAGCCTTGGGCTCAACCATAATGACTCTAGCGGACATTGATTTGTTTTTCGGGTTGTGTCTGCCGGCTGATGTATGGAAGCAAATCCGGAAAGCCGACCACACAGACCTGTTCGGACACACCTGGAAACAACTCGATGACCTAGATAGGCAGCGAGAGCCCGGAAAGAAACCTGTAAAAGACATACTGGAACTCCCCGACAAAATAGTGCAGAAGCTAAAGACGTTGATCCCAGAAAAGAAGGTAGACTGGTCGGTAGTCACGGCTTGTCGCCAGAAACCTCAGGAAGATGTATCAGAATACTTCTCACGATTTGAAACAGTGTTCTCCGACTACAGTGGCCAAGATATGACCACCGCAACCGGACAACACCTATTCGTGCAAAACTACGTAAAGGGGCTATCGCAAGAGGTCTCCCAAAAGTTACAGACTAGCGAGAGTAGTTGGGGAGCCTCTAAACCTGCAGCTATCCTTCAGATGGCTCAGTATTACGAACACCAAAAGAACAAGAACGAAAGGGCAACTGAGAAAAAGAAAAAGGACTTAAAGGAGCGAGTAATGATTGCTCAATTGCAGGGAGTGACTACAGGAAGGGAACGGTATAGGGGGAACTACCAGTCGAATGCCCCTAGGAATTCGGCCCCTAGAGACCGCAACCCCACACCTGGCGCTCCACGAACCGACCTCGATGAGAACCAGTGTGCATTTTGCAAAGAATTTGGGCATTGGAAGTCTCAATGCCTGGCCCTTCGGGAAATGATTAAAAATAAAGAAACAAGGGACATGACAAATGGCTCCAAAACTGGAGGGCAGGGACGAGTGCAGACCCGCGACACCACCAATGACCGATCTGACAGACCAAACACATTTGACCGCCCCCGACAGAATCAGTGCCAACAGTCCGACTGCAACAATGCTCACGACTCTGCATAGGACTGCCAGGGGTAAGGGAGGGATCCAGTCGAGCTCGGTGTTGACCAGCAAGGTCCTTACGTCACTGCTAAGGTCCTGGGTACAAAGTCTCAATTTTTGGTAGACACTGGAGCGACACGTAGTGTATTATCAAAACGACTGATTCCAAGGGCACCCTTGTCTGGCTCACACATTACCTCGATAGGTTTCGATGGAACGCCCTCCACTAATCCCCTGTCTGTACCTATCTCCTTTGACCTAGGAAACAATCCCACTGACACAACATTTCTGCTCTCCTCCAACTCCCCTGACGCCATTATGGGTATTGATTTACTGAAACATTTCCGAGCTACTATTAGGTGTTCCCCGGATGGAGTCCGAGTCATCCTGTACGACAACCCGAGCATGTCCAGACCCTACCCCGCACGACATATGTACACCATAACAGATGCTGACCTATCCTTGCTCGATACCCTACCCCTGTACCTATGGGCCAGAAACGACTCGGATGTAGGACGAATGATGATCGATCCTGTACACATAACTGTTCGACCAGATGCAATACTCCCGAAACTCCCACAGTACCGGATATCGCCCGAAGGCGAGAAGGCATTGGTAGCAATTATTCAGTCCTTGGTAGATGCAGGAGTGGTAGAGGAAGTGGTTAGTAATGTCTGCAATAGCCCTATCCTACCCATTGTCAAGAAACAAGGTGAGGGAGATGAGAAAGCGTACCGCTTCATCATCGACCTGCGAGAAATTAACAAAGTGGTGGTGCCACAGTACCCCGTAGTCTCAGACATCGCCACCATTCTGACTCTCATCCCGTCCACTGCCACCACCTTCACCGTTATTGATCTTAAAAATGCATTCTTCTCTATCCCCATCCATCCAGACAGCCGTTATCTCTTCGGCTTCACTTTAAAAAAACGTTCGTACCGATTTTGTAGAGCTCCCCAGGGCTACACTGAAAGTCCCAGCATTTACAGCCAGGCCCTCAAAAGACAGCTGGACGCCGTCCAGCTACCAGATGGAGTGGTGTTGATCCAATATGTTGATGATATCCTTCTGGCGGCCGACACCACTCCACTTGCAATCACAGCCACTATCCAACTCTTGCACTTTCTTGCGGAGAATGGCCACAAAGTCTCCAAAAAGAAACTGCAGTTCTGCCAGCCCCAAGTAACATACCTAGGTCATCTCCTGTCCAAAGAAGGGAGGAAACTTACGCCCGACCGAATCCAAACCATCCTAGACACCCCCATTCCAAAAACACAGAAGCAAGTCCGTTCATTAGTGGGCCTTACTTCTTTCTGCCGACAATGGTTACCAAATTTCAGTCTCATTATAAAACCCCTACTCTCCCTGTTGGCCAAAGATGTTCCGTTCCCACTCCCTTGGACTCACGAATGCCAAACATCCTTTAAGGAGTTGCGGGATGCCCTTTGCTCGGCACCCGTTCTAGGAACACCAGATTACTCCAAGCCCTTCTCCCTCTTCACTCACGAAAGGGAGGGATGCGCATTGTCTGTTCTAACTCAGCCCATCGGCGCCAAACAACGCCCTTGTGCCTACTTCTCTGCCACTCTTGATCCAGTCGCCAGAGCTCTACCTGCCTGCCTTCGAGCAGTAGCCGCTGCTGCTGTCTCTATCCGCCAGAGTGAGGGAATAGTACTTTCAAACTCCCTCACGGTATTAGTGCCCCATGCAGTTGACACCCTTTTGAACCAGACTAAGACTCAACATCTGACTAGCGCACGACTAACAGGGTACGAACTGACTCTACTTGCACCCCACATCACCCTGAAGAGATGCACGACATTGAACCCTGCTACACTGTTACCCTTGCCCGAAAATGACCCCGATGTCCCCCTATACACGACTGTGTGACCCTCACGGACGAACAGACTAGGAGTAGAATTGACCTCCGAGACATTGCTCTTACAGATCCTGATGGAGAACTATGGGTAGATGGCTCTTGTATCAAACTCCCAGACGGCACCACTTCTGCTGCCTATGCGGTGACAACAGCTCGAACAGTAGTTGAAACCGCTCGCATCACACAACGATCCGCACAGGCAGCAGAACTAATTGCCCTCACACGAGCATGTATCATAGCAGCAGGAACCACGGCAAACATTTACACGGACAGCCAGTATGCCTTCGGGGTGGTTCATCATTTTGGGCTCCTGTGGAGGGAAAGGGGATTCCTGACGTCCCACGGTACACCCATCCTTCACGGAGATTTAGTCTCCGCCCTGATTGAAGCAGTTCTTCTCCCCAGACAATTAGCAGTGATCAAATGCCAGGCACACAAGAAGGTGACAGATTTAGTTGGACAGGGAAACGCACTAGCCGACAGCACTGCCCGAACCACAGCTGAGAATAGGACAACGACACGCATGTATGTGACCAGGTCAAAAGCAGAAAAATGGACTGACGCTAGGGAAACGATCAGGGACATCCAATCGGCCAGCACACCACACGAATTGACTGAGTGGGCGCGGGTGGGTCTAAGGGACGATGAAGGCTGCTGGCGGACAAAGGACACGAACAAATGGTTGCTGCCTGATGCATATTTGATCCCCATACTGACAATGGCACACTCCCCTGCACACATAGGCTCTGCCCCCATGATTGAACTCATTTCCAAAGTTTGGCACAACAACAAGATCCCCGACTCGGCCAAACGCCTAGTCCAGCAGTGCCTTATCTGCTTACAACACAACCCCGGGAAAGGAACTGTGGTACCCCGGGGAGGGTTTGGGATCCCCGACCACCCCTTTGAGGTCCTTCAGATGTATTACATCCAGCTAGAGAGGTGCCAAGGCTTGAAGTACGTTTTAGTCATTGTATGTGCCTTCAGCAAATGGGTGGAAGCCTATCCGACCCGAGATAACACTGCCATGACTACTGCCAAAGTACTACTGAAAGAGTTTTTTCCCCGCTACGGCCTTTGTCGAATTTTATGGAGCGACAATGGCCCCCACTTCATAGCTGAAGTTATCCAACTAATCCTGAAGGGGTTGGGGGTAAAACAAAGGTTCCATGCGGTCTTCCACCCCCAATCCGCTGGCCTGGTTGAACGACACAACGCTACACTGAAACTGAAACTGTCAAAAATAGTGGCCACCACAGGACTTAAGTGGCCAGATGCCCTTCCACTGGCATTACTATCGATGCGCTCCACTCCCTCTAAGCACCACTTGACCCCCTACGAAGTTGTGTTTGGGCGGCCTATGAACCTCTGGACTGCCCCCAAACCGACCTCCATTCACGACGTCCCCGACGTCCTGCTGTCAGATTATTTATACAAGTTAACTAAAACATTGTCTGTCATTCATCAACAGGTGCAGCAGGCCATCCCCGATGCTTCCAGGGGTCCCGGTCACGATATCCAACCGGGTGACTACATCCTAGTCCGGAACTTTCAACGAGCGAAGAGTCTGGAACCCCGGTGGACGGGCCCCTGGCAAGTACTGATCACCACTCGGACGGCTCTTCGAGTGGAGGGGAAGAAGCACTGGCTGCACGCCCACCACTGCAAAAAGATTTCCTCGACCCTGGCCACGACAGACAACGTCAGCACCCAAGAAGAGCTCCTGAACAAAGACCGACCATCACTGAACTGCTATCCTGATACCGAGGCACTTGAACTTGCAAAACACTCTGATCTCACTGTGCCATCTCGAGAAGGGTATTTCCTGCGTCGAAAGGAGGGAGCTTCGGCTAAGTAGGCCACTGACTAAGTTAAAAATCTCAGAACAGTGACCCAAAGCAACCAAGGGTTACCCGGAGAGAAGCTAAACAAAGTCTGTGGTTCTGCCCACTACCGAGCACCTTGAAGATGAAGATGATGGAAGCGCCAGATAAGAAGATGATGGAAGCGCCAGATAAGAAGACGTCGGAAGCAACAGGAAATACCCACTACAGGAACCCAAAGACTGACAATTTGCACAAATCAAAGACAATCGCTTTCTTCATTGTTTTCCTCTTTTGCCTCCTCCTCATGACCTCCTTCTGGATCTTGGAGGAAAGCACACCCGCTCACCAGATGTTGCCAACCACTGTCCAGCCAACCACCATGAAAGAGCACCACCTGATCACCCTTTCACCTCAGCTCCGAGAAAGGCGTAGGGAGTTCTGGAACAATTCCTTCGTACAACTGTTGCACCAGCACAACCTTGCTGCAAATGCCACGAACTGCTGGATCTGTGGGTTGCTCCCACATGCTACCGGACACTCCATCCCCTTCATCCCTTCTCCTTTCTCAGTTCACGGCTCCTGCCTCGCCTGGTTGATCCTCATGCAGGAAAGCCACAAGGACAACGCCGCTTCTGGTCAGACAGTGTCACACTTCTACTATGGGTTCTGGCTGAACAAGACAGGAAAGCCCTTTTGTCCTGCAATTTCAGGTTCAACCTTCCTTACGAACATCCCTGCCAAAGAAAGGGTCGAAATGCAAGTGCTCCACAATCCAGCCAGACCCACCTTCTCCCACCTGCGGAAACAAACGGCTGCCACCCTGACCGTGGCCCTTTCTGTCATCAATGTCACAGGACTCGTATGCCTCAAAGGACAAGGAACGCAGCTGGTGGGTCACAGTTCTTGTCGCATCACCAAAACATTGGTCTCAGCTGACCCCCCCACCTTTGTTGCTTCCCCGAATATGTACTTTGTTTGTGGCACCAAAGCTTACACTTGGCTCCCAAGAGGCTGGAGGGGTACGTGCTACATCGCCTTCGTTCTTCCTCCCACGTATGTGGCTCCAGCCAACCACCACCGGCAAAAGCGCGCCGGAGATGTTGAACAAGCCGACTCCACCGGAGCACAGTTCCTGGATGCAGCAAAGGGACTTGTTCCTCTGTGGGGACCAATGGCAAATAGCCGCGCTATCCGACACCTGACTCAGGCATTAGAAACAACCATTAACATCACCACTGGCATCCTCGCCAACAACACGGCTGAGCTTCAGGCCGTCCGCCTGGTGGCTCTTCAAAACCGTCTTGTTCTAGATGTGGTTCTGGCCGACCGCGGAGGAGCATGCCGCATCATCGGCTCCAGTTGGTGCACCTACGTGCCAGATAACTCACCTTCAGTCTACAAAGCAATTGAACACCTCCACAGACTGTCCTCAGAGGTTCACCAGGAGCAGGAAGGATGGTCGCTTGGAGGCTGGTTCTGGGACACTTTGAAGAACTGGGGATGGAGATTGTTCACGTTTTTATTGATACCAATCATGATACTGTGTGGGTGTTGCCTAGGTATTCAATGTTTACCACCTTTATGTGCACTCATTTCCAACTGTATGTGCCCAAAGACTTTGAACTTTAAACCTGAGCACATGAGTCCCCTATACGAGATAGAGGTTCGTGGTCTCATGGGGATCGATCCGAACTGACAAGCTGGCGAGACATGTTAAAGGGAGGACTGTGGAATTTTAGTTCGTGTACTAAACATCATCTACGCCATCTTGCTGATTCACGTATGAACATACACGACAACCATTTTAGGTACCATGGTCTCCCTGTTCACGATCGCCCATCAGCACACTTCCCTGAACCTTGCAAGCCTTCCCCGCGCCTCCTGGCTGCCCCCGCGCTCACATGCACAAGCTATGAAACCCCCCCCATGACTCTGTCTCAGGGAATCACACCCCGCGCCTGACCAACACCTCCTTTCCGTCCATGAATACCCCTCCTTTGATGACCCCTTCCTCTGAGCCCGACTGCCTGTACGAACCGCTGGTCATCCCTTAGCCCGAGGGTACAGTTTATTGCCCACTACTGTATGCACTCGCCTCTCCTGAAAGAGACCACTATTGATCATGACGTCCCCACCCCCTGAGATTCGATCAGGCGCACACATTCCAAAGGAATCGGCAGAACACTCAGCTGCGTGATAGCCCCTCCCAATCATATGAGGGGAAAGGGCCTCTACTGTTGTCATGTGTTGGAATGGGCCGGAACTGGGGGGGTGCCGGGGATGTCGTTCTCATACTTCACAATGTCCTTGCTGTAATAAAGAACGTTCACATGTCTTAGACCAGTGTATAAAAGACCAGGTCTCAGAGAGGTTGAGAGAGCACCTCGAGACGATACCTTGTTGTCTGATCTGATGTGTTCTACTCCGACGGAATAAACTTGTTTCCTGTCTTCCTGCCTCCAGCGCCTGCCTCCTTATTGAATAACTTCGTATGGTATTAGAGGCGTTTTACGCCGGGCAAATTTAACTTAGGAAACATCTACTGAAATCGCCTGACCATTTTGAATTGATCTTTATCACTCTTTTGAAATGTAATTTGGATGTTGTAATGTAATCAGGCTGCATTCAGGCCTCTCAAAACGACCTTCTCTTGGCTTCTCTTCCCTGCCCATAAATTTGCTGAATACATTTATTACTAATTAAGTTTGAGAGCGAGGGGCACTCTGGGTGCTGCTCGTGGGAGCTGGAAAACTACAGAGAGGCGAGAAATGGAGGGTTTTATTGAGATCCCTGCACAAAAACCTACAGTTTCTAAAAAATAAAAATCTGTTATACGCAGAAATCATGCTAAGGGCACTCTCCACGTCATCAACCTGGAAAAATACAAGGAAACGCACTTAGCAAAAGCCCTTACAGCAAATCCATAGGAGTAGACAGGCTACGCCACGGTTGTAGCACATACTCTGGTAGTACTTGCAGATTGGGAGATTTAAAATAATGAAATGGGGTTTTATATAGCGCCTACTGCCACCCAGCAGGCAAATAAGGGGCTAAAAACTCAGCTCATAGCTAGATGGAAATGCTTTAGTGAAAAGCCATATCTTTGATAGCTTTCTGAGCGATGGATGGTCAGCAGTGTATAGTAGATCATCTGGTAGAGAGTTCCAGAGTCTAGGCAGCAGGTAAGAGAAGGCAAGCGTTTAAAGTGAAAGCACGCCGTGTTAAAAGTGTACGCGCGTGCGCATGGCGGCGTGCTTTCACTTCAGTTTAAAGTGAAAGCATGCCGTGTTTAAAGGCGTGCTACAACAAAATGGCGTGGGACTGTCCAGTCCCACGGACACACGTATGCTGTTTGCAATGGACAAATGGCGAGAGCAGCCATCTTTGTCCATAACAGACGCGCGCATGAGAGCCCTCGCAGAATTGATTCCAAAGGTGCTCTCCATTGCGAGAGTAGCGAATGCACTGCTTTCGCCAGGCGAGACCTAAAAGGCCAGCTCCCTAAATGGAGGTTTTTAGATCGTTCGGGGGGAGGAAGGGCTTGATTTTGTGTAGGAATTTTAGGTTGCAGAATGCACTCTTAGCTGTGCTCTTAATGTGTTATACTCAGGCTTGGGACAAGAGAGATCCCCAAAGAGATTATGGATTCAGATAGTGTCAATTTACACTTCAAAGCATCAGTGGTGTTTATCCACTCTTGGACCTGGGTGGCCTGTCCACTGATTGATAGGAGTAGGATTTCCATCTTCTCTTGGTTGAGTTTCTTGTGGTTGCGTGAGAGCCAGTTTTGAACTTTTTGGAGAGTGGTGTTTATTCGCCACAGTTCCTCTAGCGAGGATACTTGTAGGTAAATCTGGGCTTCATCCGCATAGAGATGGTAGAGGATATTTTCTTGTTTGAGTATCGTGCTGAGGAGTTCCATGTATATATTGAAGAGTGTAGGAGAGAGGACTGAGCCTTGGGGATCACACCTGGTTATGCTGAACGAGTCTGTTTATTTTTATTTGTTGGGATCGATTATTAAGATAGGTAGTGAACCATTTCACGACCTGTTTTTGGAGAGATTCTAGAAGCAGCTGGTGATCGACTGTTTTTTTAAAATAATATTTTATTGAAACAAAAGGAAGAGTCAATATCCAATAGTCATTTGATACATTACAGAATCAATACAATAGGCATTACGTAATAAAAACATAGTATATCAAGGATTATTTTGACGTACTGGTCCAGCCCTGTCCATGGCCATATCAGCTGTAGGGGAACTACAGATCTCACCCCTATATGCATTCCAATGTCCCCATTTCTTGTCCCATTTCTTAGGACACCCCCTGATTTTATACACGGTTTTCTCAGCGAGCATACATCTGTCCATCTCTGCCACCCATCCAACCAGTAGTGGTCTTTGTGGGGCGCCCCATTGCATCGCCACTGCGCACTTTACCAGCAGATAACCTAAAGCCACCCATTGGAGCTCTATTTCCGTCAGGTCTGTGGCGCCCCATATGTTGAGGAGCCCCCCTTTAGGTGACAGAGGGATGGACTTCCCCAGTGCATCTTTCATTTTTCGGGTCGCTCGCTCCCATAGCTGCTGAATCACAGGACAGTCCCATAGGATATGATAAAAGGAGCCTGTGAGTCCACACCCTCGGAGACATATATCGTCAGGACGCCTGCCTATCCTAGCCAAGAGGGGAGCAGACATAAAGGCTCTATGCAAGACTTTCAGCTGGATCAATCTGAAGCGATGATTGATCGCCGTTTCCCTGGGGGACATCAGCGCCGACTGCCATTCCTGATCCTCTAGGTGTCCCATGTCCCTCTGCCACTTGTCTCGTAGGGTCTGGAAGGAGTCAGGCATGTTGTTGCATAGTTTGCGATAGGTGCATGATATCGCCTTTGTCTGAAGGGGCTCTGAAAGAAATTTGTCCTCGAGGGGTGAGGCCACCGGAAGGGAGGAAAGATCAGATATGTTCGTGAGAATAGCATGCTTAATTTGAAGGTATCAGAAGGCCTTGCCCTGGGTAAAAGCGTGTTTCTGTTGGAGGTCGGTGAAGGTCAGTAATTTCCCCTTGTGAATCAGGTCTCCTAGTGTGGATATGCCTATAGTGTCCCATTTATCAAAGCCCACCTGGTGACAGAAGGAGCAGAGTTTTTGTGATGCCCAAAGCGGTGTGGCCTTAGTAAATGTGTCGGACCACCCCATACTCTTCTTGGCGCTGTACCATATCGCTATTGTTTGTGTCATGGGCCCTACTTATCGACTACGGGGAACCTTACTATATAGGGCTCTTAGATACCCTTCTCGTCCCGTTTGGTAGCGTTCTAGGTGAAAGGCCGGATTTGTAGGCGGTCCATGGATCCAATGGTTAGTGGCCACTAATTGGGAAGCTCAGTAGTAAAGGCGCATGTTTGGTAGGGCGATACGCCCATTATACCATCCTTGGGTGAGTTAATGATGGGCTATATGGGGTGTCTTACTGTCCCAAAACAGGAGGCGTAGGTCTCCCTCTAGTGTGCGAAAGTAAGAACCGGCAATAGGAAAGGGGCAGTTCTGAAGGGCATATAAAAACCGCAGGAGCGCCAACATTTTGAAGAGAGCTGCCCTGCTGAGGGACAAAGGTAGCGAGCGCCAATGGGATATATCACTATGGAGCCTTTGCAGTGGGCCTTTTAAGTTACGATCGTAGAATATTTTGGGATCTGGGGTAACGAAGATACCGAGGCACTTAAACCCATCCTGGACTATAGCAATAGAGTATCCTCACCGGAGGGCGGGCGGAGGGCCATGCAACCCGTACAGCACCGATTTGGACCAGTTGATTGAGAAACCAGAATATTTACTGAAATTGGTGATGACATGTAACAAACTATTAACCCCTTCAGTGCTAATGACAAGGGTAACTCGTCATGGAGTTTCCATTGATTTCAATGGAAATTACATTGAGGGGCCAGAGGGGCCTTAGCAGCCAAGTGGTTAATGGAGGATCTAGGGGAGGAGACGTAAACAAGGATATCGTCAGAATATAGAGAGATTTTATCAATAGTGTCCTCATTCCACCGAAGACCCCTGATAGAAGCATCTGGTCGGATCCAGTGGGCTAATGGTTCCAGGGTGAGTGTAAATAATAGTGGGGATAGGGGGCAGCCTTGTCTGGTCCCCCTGTGCAGTTTAAATTGTCTGGAAGTGTGGTCGTTAACTCGCACCTAGCCCAACAAATCCGTATATAACAGTCGGATCCATTGAATAAAATTAGGTCCGAAACCAAAGCGTACCAGGACTTCGAAGAGGTAAGCCCATTCTATCAAATTGAACGCCATTGTGGCGTCAAGGGACAGTATTGAGGCTTCTTCTTGTAAGTATGACTGCCTATCCAGGACATTTTTCACCCTTCGGTGGTTCAGGGCCGTGTTGCGACCCGTGAGGAATCCCGATTGTTTGTCATGGATTAGGGAGGGGAGAACTGTTAGGAGTCTGGTTGCTAGAAGTTTAGCTAGTATCTTAACTTCGGCACTTATTAGAGAAATCGGCCTACAGGAGCCGCAATCTGTGGTCGGTTTGTTTGGTTTGTGGATCACGACTATGGAAGCCAACCGTTGATCGAGTGGCAGAATACCCCTATCGCGGCTCTCTTCAAACTTAGTCTTCAGATGAGGGAGTACCCCCTGGACCATTCCTTTCAGGAATTCAATGGGAATGCGCCAGGACACTCTGGTAGTATCTGAGCGCGCTATAAAACAGCTAAAATAAATAAAATAAAATAAATAAATTAGGTCCCATGGCCTTGCCCGATTTCATGGCGAAAATAGCATTCCCAATTTCTTCCACCGTGAGGTCTGCTTCCAGTTCATCCCTATCAAGCTCGGAGAGAGTGGGCAAGTGCATTTCTTCTAGGAGTTTCCGAGACTCTTCCGCTGTATATTGCGCTCTAGCCGAGTAGACCTGCTCTAAGTGGTCGGCAAAGGTCTCTGCTACCTCTTGCGGATCTGTAATACGTGTGTCATCTGGGCGAACAAGCAGCGGGACCCATCTGGTGCCTTGTTGGCGTCTCTCTAGCCAAGGCAGCATTTTGCCCACTCTGTCACCTAGTTCGTAGACTCAGTGACGAGTCTTAAGAAGTTTAGCTTGTGCCTTTTCTTGGGCCAGTGCCTTGTATTCAAGTTGTTTGGTTCTGAGACGTCAGGCCGTATCCTCGAATGGGTTATCGTTGTGGGCCGATTCAAGGCGAAGCTGTTCATTTTGTTTGTGTATGTACCCGGTTTTAAGAGCCAGCGCTCTACCTTTGATTACAGCTTTATAAGCCTCCCATATAGTGACAGCCGATTGTACCGATCCAACGTTCTCGGCAAAATAATACTCTGTGTGTTCAATCAGGCTGTCCTTAATGTCAGGGATTTTCAGGAGCCATGGGGTAATAATTATGGGTCCTCGGTGACCTGTTAGTGGTATGTAAGCTCAATAGCAAGTGGGGAGCGGTCCGAAATGCCCCGAGGGAGTCCCCTCGGATGTCGAAAGAGCCAGACGTCCGCTGTAGGGCAGAAAAAATAATCAATACATACTATTGTGTGCATTAGAATAGTGTGTGAAGTAGGAAGTGTCAGGGTGAAATGTCCGCCATAAGTCCTCTAGTCCTATCGCCTGTGTAAAGTCCATAAGGTCAGATCCCTGCCTATGGGAGCTACGCTAGGGATGCCTGTCCACCATATCATTCATTGTCATGTTTAAGTCCCCACCGACAATCAGTGTGCCCTGGGGGAGATCCAGAAGTATTCTCTCTAGGGCCTGCAGAGCCTCCCTGCCCAGCGCCCGTGGAACATAAACTGAGATAACATTCAGCTGTCGCCCCTCCCAAGTGGCCTCAATCATTGCAAATCGCCCCAGAGGGTCAGCCCACGTCTTCGTGCATGTAAGTGCCAGGCTCTTCTTGACCAGGATACTCGTGCCTCGGGATCCGGAGTTGAATGCCGCATGAACCAGCAGTCTATAGCCCCCCCCCCGTTGGAGTGCCTGACAGGAATTGCCCATCAGATGTGTCTCTTGCAGTAAGACTAAGTCAGGAGCGTGACGCTTGAGATATTGCAATACCACCCCCCTCTTTATTTTGCTACCAAGGCCGTTACTATTCCATGTCATGAGGGTGAGCGTCCTGGCCGGGGATTGTGTCATGGCGGTGTTTGGGGTGAAAATCAGTCGGAGACCCCTCCCAGAGGAGTCCCATTCTCCCTAGAGGCCATCAATGCCATTGAAGATGCGATCTGAGAGAGTCCCAGAAGGGAACAAGGATTTCTGACCCTCGGATCTACAAGGCCTTGTGGGGCTGGACCCTGTCGACCATTGTGCCCAAGAACAAGGAAGACTCTGCATCTAACGAAAAGAAACTGAATCAAAAATTCAAACCATGTTACCCCCCCACACCCATTCCTGCCCCCCACGCTGTCCCCCTGCCCGCGGACCTTAAACTATCCACACCCCAACTCGGCAGAGTGCCTGTCGCCCTCCCAACCATTGACGGGTACCTGGTGGGCCGTTGGTGCCTCTCGCCTTAAACCATTGTAGTTATGTAGGTAAGTAAACATCATAACATAACATTCCAGTGTGCACAGTAATATCCTCAAAAACATAGCTAGAACTGTTCAATTATCAACATCCGGATGAAAAGAAAACCTCGAGGAGAGCGGGGAAGAGTTTTGAGCTCCAGATCGCTGCTTGGAGCAAGAGCTGCGCCAGCAAGTTCAGTTTCTGCAATCACAATCCTACCCAATGTTTCAAGTCAGTCCACAGCGGCGGGGGGGACATCACTGGTCGTCGTGGTTGTCCTCAGTGAATTGCTCTTGGTTCTCTAACATAGGGTCTCGACGAGAGTCTGTCTCTGAGGCCCTGTAATCGTTCGAGGACTTTCCCACCTGGCGCCATCCTTCCAACTACTCCCATGCTTCGTCCGGGGACAGGAAAAAACAGGTTTTCCCCTCCGATTCTATACGCAGTTTCGCAGGAAATAGCATGGAGTATTTTATGTTCTTGTCTCGCAACGCCTTTTTAACTTCTATAAAGCTGCGTCTGCGTGCCTGTACTTTCATCGTAAAGTCTGGGGAAAATGTGATGCGGGTATATTCTAGTTTCATCGGCGGTCCCGCCCGTGCTGTTTGGAGGATGACGTCCCAATCTCGAAAATTGAATACTCTTGAGATAATGGGGCGCTTTCCTCCTGGGACTCTATGCGCCCGTTCGATAGAGAAGTAGCTGGAGAGACGTTTGTGCTGGAGATGTTTCAAAATCAAGTCCTCGACAAAGAGATCGACCGCAGGCCCTTCCAGACGTTCCGGGACGCCCAGGATTCGGATGTTGTTCCGTCTCGCCCTCCCTTCATAATCATCCAGGAGGTCTCCCATTTGCCAATGCTGTTTTTGGAGTTGGGCCACCTGCTGCTGAAGAGTGGAGGTATCATCCATAAGGGCCGCAGTTTTGACCTCGACATCTTTAACCTTGGAGTCCATTTTGCGAAGATGTGCTCGCAGTAAAGAGACCTCAATATTTACAGAGTCTATGCGAGTTTCTAGGGAAGACCGAACCCCAGCTATCGCCTCCATGAAATCTTCCAGGGTTAAGGTCTTCGCTGCGGGAGAGGAGGGTGCTACGTTTGAGTTACCACCAGTTGTTGTCTCTTTGCTCTCCCCTTTGGACGCCCAGGAAAGCTTGGTGATCTGTTTCTGTGTGGACGGTCTGTTCCCCCTGTTGGAGGCCATCTGGAAAGTGCACAACGCCCTTGTTTGGGCGTAGCCAGCAATTATGGACAGCTATGTATCAGGAGGATCACTTCGTAAGCAAATTAGGAGCAGCTGAGCCAGCTGCTGAGGAACAACAGGGGCAGGGAGGGTATCCTTCACCAGGGCCTTCTCGGGCAGCCGCCGTTTCCCCACAAGAGTGTGGCCTCCGGATGATGTGGTGCCTCCCAGCCTGCAAGGAGAGCCGCTAGACATGCACCGGAGAGAGCTGTTGAATGCGCCCCCCCCACTCCGGCACCTCCGGCCGCGCTCCGGTCCCGATGGTGTCTCTAGGCGTCGCAGCGTTCCGTTGTGCCGATCGCCATCTTGGAAGCTGCCGGGTCCGCTGCTTCACTGGGCCCGTTTTCCCCACTCAGCGCCCCTCGAGATCGTCGTGCTTGGCCAAAGCTGTTGCACAGAAGGTAGGTGATGGGGATCTCCCGATTGCAGGGCGATCCCACGCCTAAAAACAGATCTTTTTGGCGGATCTACAGGCGAGGGCCGGGGAGTCACTCTAACTAGCGACCATTCCCGCCGGCTGCCAGCTGTGATCGACTGTTTTGAAAGCTGCTGATAGGTGTAGGAGGATGAGTAGGCAGCATCTATCGGTGTCCAGTGACTTGTGTATGCCATTGGCTAGGTTCAGTAGTACTGTTTTCATGCAACACCCTTTTCTAAAGGTTGACTGTAGTGTGTCTAGAAGATTGTTGGAGTTGATGTGTTGGTTGAGTTGCAAGAGCATGCATTTCTCAAGTATTTTAGCCAGGAAGGGCAGTTTGGAGATGGGCCTGAAGTTATTGAGGTCATCCAGGTCTGCTCCTGGTTTCTTTAGCAAGAGAGTGACTTGTCCAGTGTTTGAGGAAGTCGGGCATCGCCCCATTACTCAGGGAGCTGTTTATTATCTTGGTCCAGAGCGGAGGGCGTAGTTGAGGCTCTTCGCCAGGAAGGCCGGAAGAGGTCTGCTAGGTGAGAGGAGGGCTTGGAATTTGTAATCATCTTTGAGATGTTGTCCTCCGTGAGTGAGTTGAATGTCACCCAGCTCCTCTGAGTTGACAGAGTTCCTAGGTGGTTAGTATTACATCCAGAGGGCTCAGGGTGAAAGGCCACCCTTTGTGAGTTCAGTGAAAGTGCGTTGGTTTCTCCCACTCTGAGGGGAGAATTTCGAATGGATGGCAGAGTGTAGAGGGGGGCTAAGGAGAGTTCGATCTTTGTGATTTTACCATTGAAGAATTTCGCAAATGTGCCACAGTGTTTTTTGAGACATGGGAATTTTGTTTTGCTGGTTTTGAAGTTTGTTGTTTAATGTTAATGAACAGTTCTTTGGGACTTTTTTTGGCCTTTTCTTTTACTATGTGATTTTCAGGTTTTCTGCACTCCAGTCTGACCTGTTGAAGGTGGGTTTAGGAGGGTTTTAAATACTCTGCTTTCTGCGTGGAGGTCTTCGTTGAACCAGGCTCTTGAGAGAGTATATCTAATTCTTTTTAACGTTTCTGGGGAGCTAGTCGACGATGGATGACATTGTTGAGTGATACTGGAATGTTAGATCCTCTGTTGAGAGGTTGTCAGTTGGGGGATAGGGGGAATTAGAGAAGTACGTTTTTCCTGGAGGAGAACAACGTACTGGAATCCTCCCAACCCCGCTACCGCAGAGACCACAGCACCAAGACCGCCCTCATTGCCTCCACTGATGACATCAGAGCCATACCAGACAAGGGAGAAACCGCGGCCCTCATCCTCCTGGACCTCTCGGACGCTTTGGACACCGTCTGCCACTGCACCCTTCGCACACGCCTCCACGACGCTGGGATCGGAGGCAAAACCCTGGACTGGATCACCTCCTTCCTCACCAGCAGTACCAAGAGAGTCCGCCTCCTCAGTACCATTCCGAAGCCACCACGATCACCTACGGCGTACCCCGAAGATCATCCCTCAGCCCAACCCTCATTAACATCTACATGGATCCGCTCGCCAACATCATCCGACAACACAACCTCAACATAGTCTTGTATGCCGACGTCACACAGCTGATCCTCTCCCTCACCAAGGACCCGGCCATCGCCAAATCCAACCTCAGCATGGGAATGAAGGTCGTCGCAGAATGGATGAAGACCAGCCGCCTGAAACTGAACTCGGACAAGACGGAGGTCCTCATTCTCGGATCCACCCCCTCCGCATGGGACAACTCCTGGTGGCCTACTGTGCTGGGAACTGCCCCGACACCCACAAACCACACACGCAATCTGGGGTTCATCCTGGACGCAATGCTTGTCATGACCCAGCAAGTCAACGCCGTCTCCTCCTCCTGCTTTAAGACCCTCTGAGTGCTCTGGAAAATCTACAGATGGATCCCCCTCAAAACTAGGAGAACGGTCACCCAGGCGCTCGTCAGCAGCAGGCCGGACTACGGCAATGCACTATACGCAGGAACCACGGCTACTCTCCAGAAGAGACTCCAGCGCATACAGAACGCCTCTGCACGCCTCGTCCTGGGACTCCCCCGCCACAGCCACATCACCACCCACCTACAAGACCTGCATTGGCTCCCGGGCAACAAGAGGATCACCTTCAGACTCCTCACCCACGCGCACAAAGCTCTCCACAACGAACGACTGTCCTTCTACACCCTTAACCGCCAATTGCGCTCCGCCGACCTCGTCCTCGCCACCGTCCCACACATCTGTAGAACGACCACCGGCAGCAGATCCTTCTCCTACCTCGCCGCAAAGACATGGAATACCCTACCCACCCAGCTACGCAAGACCCAGGTCCTGCTGACTTTCAGGAGACGCCTCAAGACATTGCTGTTCGACCAGTAGCTGCCTTACTCCCCCCCCCCCCTGCCCTTAGCACCTTGAGACCCTCCCGGGAGAGTAGCACGCTCTACAAATTTATTGATTGATTGATTGTATCTTCTAAATCCTCAATCAGACTTATGTTGCAGGATCATTGTAAGATTATCTGAGTGCGAAAAGGGGGTATTTCCGGTTGGATGATATAGAATGTGGTGATGCGACCAGTCGACTGGACGGATGTTATCAATACTTACTGCTTCGTTGTGGGCTACGATAGCGTCCAGGGTTGTGCCTCTGGTATAGATTTGTCTTTTGTAGTTCTGGATAAGGTTTTTGCTGAGAAGGAGATCGTTTAGGGAGTGTGTTTTTCTCATTGTTCCAGCGTAGACTGAAATCGCGCTTAAGAATAAGTTATTGCCATTGGAGAGTGAGCAGGGCGTTATCGGTTACAATATGTTTTCTCTGAAAGCGAGCGTGTTGCCTGGTGGTTGGTAAAGGAGGTGGAATTTCACTGTTTTGTTCTTCATTGTTCATTCCGTGCCAATATGTTCAAATGTGGGGTAGGTATAGGCGTATGATTTTGCCATGTGGATGTTGTTCTTGTGCATAATAACTAGGCAACTGCGATTCTCCATGTCTTTCTTGATGGTGCAGAAGCCAGGAGGGACTAGTAGGTTTAGGATAGGAGGTGTCATTTAGCCATGTTTCTGTGACAAATGTGATGTCAATGTCATGGTTCAGGATGGCTTCAGCTAGATCTGTTGCATATTTAGTTGATAATCTGAAGTTTATGAGCATGCAAGTTACTGCTGCTACTGAGATTTTGAAGGGGTGGTGCCAGGGGGATCTTGATATGGCGAGTTGGTGGTATGGCAGTTATTAGAGGGTTGAAGCCTCTCCCTATTGCGGTTATCACCTGTATCTTGGATGTTGGGTTATCTTGGGTTGAAGTCAAGTCATAAGTTTTGGCAAAGGCAGTTGCTTCCCTCAGACATCCCTAGGGTCATCTTTTTGGCCTTTGCACTAGCCTGTCGAGAGGGGTTTTTAGCTAGCTAGAAGGTTGGATCTTAGACATTCGTGTTGGTTGTCTTGAAGGGTAGGAGGAGGGGAGGTGTGGGCTTTGGGTCAATTCAGGATAAGATTTGGGGATCTTTAGGCTATTGTTAAAGCCCTGCATTACTTTATTAAGTTTATTTTCCTTGTGAGTTATTCACTCCTTTATATTGGGCACAGGGTTTAGTGAGGGGAGAGAAGAAGTTGTAGTGAGGTTTATATGATGGCATTTTTTGATCCTTCAGCCTATAGTTATGGTTGTGGTGGTGATATGCTTTGTAATGGGTACTATCTATTCATCTTCTTGCAGAAAATCAATAGACGTTTGATTTAAAAATGACTTACCTAGGATTATACCTTTATCTCACAGAGGATGGATTCAGGAAAAAGGATGGTAGATTGAAGCTTTAAATATAAATCAGAACCATTCCACCTTGTCAAAGGCCTTCTGTTTCAAAGGAAATCCCTCACCCACACCTTCCAAGAGTGATGTAATATTAACTAGAGCTCATGTGTTGGATGTGGAAGATCTGCCTTTGACAAATCGGAATGTAGTCCCACAGCAAAAAAGATTGGTTGCAAGCATTTCCAAATGGATTTTGCAATCCCAAATGATCAATGAAAGTTCTCTTTGGTCACCTCCTTAATGCCAGATTGCCCAGGATACAGGTGACTTCACACATTCACCACGGTGCTATCCTTCACAGACCAGTGTACATGAACGATTTTATGTGTCTCCTTATGAGAATCCTAGTGCAAAGGAGAAATTCACAAATGGGGAAACTCCCCTAAAAAATCTTGAAGCTTTTTACAAAAGATGCTGATTCTATTGAAGAATTGCCCATTAGCCCTCACTAATGAGGAGGCAAAGATTCCAGGAGAAAATACTGGCAAATAAGTTGGTCATAGTAGTTACCTCCTTACTAGATCAACATCACAACATTTTCATGCCTGGTATTAGTACATGTCACTGCTTACAAGGGTGCAGCTGGTGCTTGCTCAGACTCATGAAATGTCCAGTCCCAGTACAATGACAATACTAGTTGTCAAAGGCTTATGTAGATTTTGAAATTGTAAGTGGAAGCAGCTGGGCTTGGGGAGAAGTGGGGGAAATCCATCATCATCCCAGTGTAGGGAGGCTACTAGCTGCTCAATGGTGGCCTAGCCTCCAAACACAGATTTCTAAATTCATAGGAATCCACATCACCACAGAGGCCACTAACTTAACATGGTCCTTCTGTCAGAAAAAATTTAAATAACATAAGAGGAGGCATCACAGTTCCTTTTAAAATACTTAGAAGGGTGGCAATATTCAAAGATGTTCACACTGCAGAGAATGCTCTACATGCTGCATAACTACCCCTTTCATATCCCTACAAGCTTCTCCAAGATAGCACATGGCTGTGATTGGGATTTTCTGAGTGCGGGTAAACAAGCACAGTTTCCTTCAAAAAGGTTTTCAAACTATGTACAAGGGGAGACTAGAAATGGCAGATGTATAACTATAATACTGGGCAGCACAACTCAGCGTTTTTAACGAATATCTAATCCGGGACAAGGACAATCCAATTTTATGGCTGAAGTTAGATAGGTTAGTGGGCGCAAACCTACTGGAATACTTGTATGAGACTAAACTGCCAGCAATCCAACCCCTCCATCATGAAGTTAGACAACAGTGAGTAGTAGTGAGACGTATATACTGGGCAGGAAGAACTGCACAGAAGATCCTCTGATGAAAGGAACCATGGCTATCCAACTCAATAAAAATAGCTGGGTTCATGGCATCTGACTGTTTTGGAATAAAAAAAAGCTCGGTGATGTCTGAGCTGTGGCAAACATGAAGTCCTTTGAGGAGCTAAAGAAGGAATCTGACCTATTTAACTCACAATACAATATTTTTTGCAGTGGAGGCGTTTCATGGAATTAAACGCCTCAACCTAACTCACAGTTAAACCACTAGGCAAGATAAACATCACATAGCTGTACCATGCTTTAGTATGAATACAAGTGAATCTTACAAAGCAATATGGGAACAGTTGGAGCTCAACATAGGTCCCTGGAGGAAAAAATCAGTGCTTAATTTGAGATGGTGGTTTCCAGGGTTTAGCACCAGCACCTAATTGTCAACACTGTTTGTCTAATTTAGAGATAAGCACAACAACAGTTGATTATTCATTTAATATACATTAAACATGACTATTACCTACCAAACAAGAGCCTCTTAGCTTTGGGGCGCTGAAATAGTCTGAACTTTCACACCTATCAGAGAGTGATGGTTAGTAGTTGTGTTGGCACTGTTTTGGCAGCGCTTGCAGGGGCAAATGTGTGATGCAAGCTGCACTGGCCTCATGAGGTGGGCCCTGGAACTTTTATCTTTTTTGTTTTAACAAATTAAGAACTGGAAAAGATAACCATATGCTGTTAGTGATTTCGGCACATTTGCAACGTATTCAATGTAACTTTATGTTTTAATTTTGTAACGCGTAAGAGTACCACGAGGTGTCCCGGAATTGAGCAGAAAAGGAGTAGGATGGAAAGTGGAGTTACAAACGGAGGGAACTTCAGAGGACTTTGCAAAAATGCAGATGGCTCGGTGCAATAGGGAGGTTGGGTGGCAGTTTGTTTCAAATCTGAGCCATGCTGGCTGAAAAAGCTTGGCCCCCCTTTAGAGTTTCTACGAAACGTAGGAATAAGAACTAACAGTGAAGATGAGAGGCAAAGTAGTCTGACAGGGCGTTACAGTAATCCAGACAGCTGGTAATTATTCCTTGTACTAAAGGTTTCACATGAGTCATGGGGACAAAAGGCATGACTTTCCTCAACATTTTGAGCAGGCCAGAGCAGGTTGCTGAAAGTTTGTTGATATGGGTTTCAAAGGATACATTGGAGTCAAAAGAGACCCACAAGTTACATACGCTGTCTTTAGGTGTAGGGACAGTTTGTAAACATTGCGGCTATCATCCGATCACCCAATTGGAAGATTTTACTCTGTCTTATCTGCGTTAAGCCTTTAAGAATTGGCATTCATCCAGTGGGCTGTTTGTGACTAGTGAACTGCAACGGTCCTATTGACTTAGCGGTTTCTGTTTTCTTCTTTATTTTCTCTAGTTAAGTAGCTACTTCAGGACCAAATAAGTGTTTGCCGTCAAAAGGTACATCGAGACTGTATTGTTGCATCTAGGATTTGAACCCGGATATGCGAAGTCATGCATGCCTGTGTAGCATAACAGAAGAGTTGATTCCTCTGGCTGCTGTGTCTACACTATCCAGTGAGCATCTTATTGTTGCATTTTAAATTTGTTTTGCCTCTGCAACTAGGTCTTCCCCTCGTTTTTTTGTATTGTTCTGAAAGATTTAACAGATCTGCCATTTCATCCCAGGTGGTTCTATTGTATATTGACAGGAGGCCTACAGAATTGGCAATGCCCCAATGACTAGCATGGACAGTTGAAACCCTTTTCCCTTTGGCGTCAATTCTCTTAGTCTCCTTGTCAGGAGGTGGAGCTTCACCTGTGCCTTGTGATGCCAACCATTAACTTGCTGTTGTGGCCACAAGTTAGTCGGCACTAGGGTGTCCTTTCATGCATATTGGTTGTAAGGGAGAAGGCCTGTACTTTCTTTCAGTCCTTGGGGTGAGCGCCCTTGATTTTGCAGGATCTCTAAAAATGACTTTGGGTGCTTATAGCATTGAGACAATCATTTGCAAATATTGTACAGCCCTTTCTGCTTTTAATACTCCACTGCTCTTTGTATCACACTGTGGTACGAGGATGTATGGTCGGGAAGCGACTCTTTACTGGGTATTGGTGGCTCTATGTCTGTATCCGGAAGGACGTCATCATAATCCTCCAATGGACCTGGACTATATTATTTGTGAATCGGCGTAATAATCTTCTTATTCGTGCTCAGAGCTTTCATCTCCTCCTTCATATTCTTGTGTTGGTGATGGTGACCGTGTATGAGGGGACATAGGTTGACAAATGTGCGTGGGGTTTATGGCTCTATGCTCTGTTGCCACCCGTAAGAAGTTGTGTTACATACAACAGTTGCCCCTGTCTTGGATGGTTCTTTTAATTTGGTTTTCAATATTTTTTGCAAGCCTTCAAAAACATTTCCCTCCTCTTCAAGTTAAGGTTCCTTTTGTATAGTCTTTGCCATCTTATCTGGCATCATTGACTAGGTTGTCAAGGAACGCATCTTTGTTGTTGATGTTGATGTCTTGAAGGTGTTCTTTGGCATCGAAGTGTGTCCCTTGTCTTTTGTCGGAGTCGACTTGTGTTTGCAATGTGCCAATTCAGATTGGTGTTTCGTCTCAGACTGTTTATCCAATGCAGAGGTCTTGTTTTGTAGACGTGGGTGTCGATGTCTGTTTTGGCACCAATGTTTGCCTTGTGTCTGTTTCCTCTCTCCCGACTGAGATTGAGAATGTTCTCGTCCCACCAAGGCTCGCTCTCCATGTTAATCAGAGCCCAAGGGCTGTGGCGAGTTGAGGCGTTGAGGGGGAGGCTGCTGTAAGATTTTCTTACTTCGGGGTGGGGTGATAGTACTCATGGCCTTTGGTGTGGTCTTCGTTTTTTTCAGCCCTGTACCTAGTAGCGGAGCGTGCTGGGCATCGTCACCAGCATACACGCCTGACTCTGCTTCTTAGCTGTCTTCATCCAAGGCGATGTAGTGGTGGCTGCCGATTACATACTCCTGCTGGGCCAGTGCCTCAGCTTCTATCTCACCTTCGCTGCGGGATTCGCCGTGGGAGTATTCCACCTCAGCTGCCATCTCCATCGTGTGGGCTAGGTGTCCGTCCAGTTCAATTTGTAGGGTCTTTTTGTTCTTAAAGAGGCTGCACACTGCGTAGTCTTGCTCCTTATGCTCCGGCGACAGATACAGGTTACAGACCTTGTGGGTATTGGAATATGTGTATTTTGCCTCCCATCAAGGGCACCTCCTGAATAGACTTTCCTTCTTTGCCTCCATTACCCAGAGACTAATATTCTCGACAGGTGTGGCTGTCGACGATGTGGAAGTTTGTCTCTTTCACGTTATTTAAAACATAGTTCCAAGATGTGCTGGGGCTGTGCGTCACTATTTGTCCTCGATAGCTTAATTCTTTTTGTCCGTAGGCCGTATGGATGTCTAAACAGTAGAGCTCCTACGCAGTCCATCCGAGATCAATTGCGTAAAAAACAATTTAATGAAGGAGCCGCTGAGCATGCGCAATTGCTAAGACATTGATCATAAAGACTTTCCACGAGAACAACTTGTGTAGTCTGGGACCAACCCTAGATAGCAGAAGTGCGCAAAGCATGCGTATTTGCAGCCAATATACGCTACGAATACAGGAATTACAACTGGTGACACAAAAGGTGTTGCCCATGAGCCATGTTGCTTGCTATTTTTCGTGTGAAACTGAAACATCAACATGGGGGATCAAGAGGAGGAGCTACGCTGCGAAACAAGATGGCCGCATAAGCTCCAGGCTCCGCCGACCTCCGCCGGCAGCTCGGATATCCTGCTTTCTATCCTTTCCTCACGCCGGACTCCCGTGCGTATGAAGTGCTCCTGACTCCTGCGGTGCAATCCCGGAATTTCCAACTTACCGGGTGACGAAGATATGTCGTGTTTTCTTTTCGGCCTACTTCAGGGCTGGAGCCGGGGCCTCGATTTCTAGCCCATCCGGGTTAGAGTTGATCAACATCGGCTGTGGGACCAGGGTTGCGTCCGGTCTTCCGAACTCGGATCATACTTGCATCTACGATTGGCTACTCAGTAACCGGCTTACGCTAAGGACACGGTACAGTGACGCAAGTGCACATCGGTAGCCGCGGTCGGGGTCCGACGCCCGGAGACCCTGCTGGGGGGGCCGGGGTTGACGGGCTTGGGCCCCGCGAGCGGCGAAGGTGTTGATATTGCCAGTTTTGAGAGCGCCCACTGTTGTCATCGGCTCCGTGTGTGCCTGGTGCCTCGGAGTTGTCCTCTCCGGGGTTCGAGTCCTGCTTCGTCGCTTCGTGAGAGGAGATGGAGGGGACGGACGGCACACCAACGTTGAGGTCCATAATGGCCGCCATTGGGGCGCTCCACTCTCAATTCACCGTCATGTTCCATCAGTTGTCTGTAACGCTGGACAACGTCTGTCTGAGACCGGACGACGACACTCCGACAATGCTATCAGCAGACTGTGGTTCCCGTGGAGTACTCTGCATACCATTTTGAGGTCCCCTTGCGGAAGCCTGATTCAGCCCGCTTTGATGACTCTGACTTCATAGATAGCGCACCTATGGTCATCGTCAGCTTTCCCTGCTCGAACCCTGCTCGGCGGTACATCATTGCTAAATGTTTTGATCGCCACAAACAGTTCTTCAGTGACTATCGGAGAGGTTTGCCATTCTTCTTCACTCTTCCTTGCCGGTTTTGTGGATGTCGCGAACTTATATCCTGTCTACGATCCGATCTCATTGACTTGAACTTTTACGAATGCTTCAATTTCCTCATGGTTTCTGTGGCCTGGGCGACAAGGGCTTTCGTAAAGAACCGTACTGGCCAGGGTTGACTTTGACTTTTAGGGTTTGCTAATTCACGTGATATGTGCCGGGATTGTACCTTATAGTGTACCGGGAGTCGGGTGGTTTAGTTGATGTCCTCCCCAGGCTGGGGTTTAATACTTTGCTTTACACAGTGGACAATACGTCTTGGGGAGGCTGCTGTTGGCGGGGGTATGGGAGCCCGGGAGTGTGTTTTTTGTTCTCCTTCTCCGCTTTTCTTTTCCTTCCTTTAGGGCGAGTTTCGGGGCGACAGGCACGCTGTTAGTGGGGTAGGCCGTAGCCATTACAGGGGTGCAGGGTGGGGGGAGACGGGGGGGTTTGTTATTTTAGTTTGTTTTGTTCTATGGTCCCTTTCTTTTCCTTTCTTTCTTTTCAGGGTGGTTGGCTGTTTCTCCTTCAGTTACTTCTTATTCTATTGGGCGTCTATACTAGCTTTTACTTTACTGTCTCCTAAGAGTGGGTTTTCTGGATGGTACTCGCACTATGTCGCTCGCTGATAGATTATCCTTTACTCCTTGTCTGCCTCTGCTGGCGTTGCGTTACTACGGCCATATTATTCGTTACCTTCTATTGACTGCAGTGCGAGGTACATCCCCCCCATCTCTAATTGCTCCTTCTTATATGGTGTGACGCCGCTTATAGCAATGCCACTACTGCTTCTTCAAAAAAGAAAAAATGAAACCTCTGTATAGTCCTGTTTATTGATATCGCATTCTACTATACGCTGTAACTTGCATCACAGCTGGTGCCAGGGCTGTTGACTGATAAGTGAATTTCCTATTTGATTTGCTGAGTTTACGGCCGCCCCCTGTGGTTGTAGGCCTGTGCTTGTAATGCTTTTGAATGCTTCAATAAAGGTTTATTAAAAAAAAATAAAAACACGGGGGATCAAGACACTTTCATATACGATCAAAGACAACAAAATGACGGATCCAGCTGGTAAAGGTGATTTAGGCAGCATTGCTTAAACACTTCTGACGTGCTATGTTTCTCTTGTTGGTTCGCTTGAAACCGACACTTGTGGGTTGTATGGAAAACATGATATATTGTTTCCATGAGCCTTCTCATTGATGTTTCGATTTCATAAACCACTCACGCATATTGGGAACTGGTTAACTCTGCCAGCCTTCTTCATTGGGCAAAACTCTGTTTTTGGGACCCTGTTTTCTATATTTGACTTAAGTTTATTATAAAGTGATGCCCCCAATCGGTACCAAAGACCAGTGGTGAAACACATGGAGCATATTTACTTTTCTTTCTTCAAGCTCCTTATTATGTGTCTTGCAATGTGCTTCGCATGTTTTGAGGCTGCACTTTATATATGAATAAATGAATTTAAAAAACGTTCTATAACGGATAATAGGTCATCAATAACTAAAAAAAAATTTAAAATGCTTCTTTATAGCTGCAGTCAAGGATACCTTGGTAAGTTTTTCCAATCACATACCTTTGAAGTAATAGAATGAATGGAAGAAACTATGGAAGGCAAGAAGATCAAAGACAATTACAGCATATGGCTTTAGAGTATCACAGCACTGTGGCAGCCTCTTGTAAATCCCACTATTTCCCAACTTGCCAAATATTGGAATCAGTGACACTTGCTGAACTCACCGACCCTGCGATCACCCACCTGCGACAAGGTGGGAAAGGGCGGGACTTCTTTGCTGATTGCCATGTAGCATCTGACAGTGCAGGGCTGAAGCCTACGGCTCTAGTGGCTTTCTTTTACTCAGTATTGCAGAGTGACAGCCAAGCACACTGGCTGGCAGTAGATTTGGGATTATTTTTGCAGTGCTTAATGACTAACTGAACAAAACAATCTAGAAGGCAGAGAATACAGAGATGGAAGTCCCAAAGCCCACAGTAACAAGCCTCCACTGCTTCCTGCTGAGGGATCCAGGGACAATAACAAACAGCACCATCTATGCCAGTGACATGCTATTACAAAGGAGATATTGTACATCCAATCCGGCCACTAGGAAAATATTTAATATATGGAATTTGTGAGAGCTAACATTTATTGGAAGGACTTATTCCTCTATGCTAAATCCTCAGGGAACAGGTCCCAAATAAAACCTCCTGACAAGCAGGTCAATAGTTGTAAGTAAGATAACTTACCATACGCTTGACAGCAACCAGGAGACACTGGGATGCCTCCAACTGCAGTTCAGGATCATCCATAAAGCACAACAATGTCTCCAGGAGCTTGTTCTGCCCATCTATGATGTGCCACAAAGAAGCCCACTCAAGGTAACTTGCCATAGTCTTAAGTGCTGCATTAATCACCTGACAGCATGCCTTGGCCTGTGCGAATGGAGAAAGGGATTCTTAATACACACACACACACACACACACACTTGGCAATAATCCTGAAATCTACATCTCCATCAAGACTGTAGAACAGATGAACTTTGCAAGTTATTTGATTTACAGATGGAATGTACAAATGTATTAAAGGGAGCTAGATCACATAACTATATAACACATTATAATGCAAAGTGCTTTAGAATCAGAAAATAAGCTCTTTGACATGAAAGTTACTTATCTGTATTTAGTCATCCAGAGTTATCTTTTATAGTCACATGCTTTGAAGAGACCAACAAAATCATGTTGGAATACCTTTTACATAAATAGGTAGCAGTTTTATGATCAACACTCAGATATAAAACTAGAGCCAAACACCTTTCATTTTGAGCTTCAGACTTTTCAGCCAATGATCATATGGGTCTCAAGTTGGGGAGAGCAGTTGGCCTAACGGCGAGGGAGCTCGACCTCGGACCTGGGGAAATGGGTTCGAGTCTCGGCAACGACGCTGCACATACTGTGATTCTGGGCAAATCACTTAATCTCCCCATGCCTAACAAAAATTAATGTGTGTCCTCATGTAACGTAACTGGTGCTATGTAAAGCGCTCTGATACCCGATTCAGATTCGGGTCAAGTTCGCGCTATATAAAACTCTGCAAAAAAAAAAAATACCAGATTACTTTATCATGGTTAATGTAATAAAAACAATGCATTTATCTATGCTTGCTTTGAAAAGGCCTGCCAATTATAAGGCCCACTAAAAAACAAACTTATAACATTTTTCTGAACCCTCTCGTTCTGACAATTTAATATATTCAATAGCTATTGTGTGTAGCACTCTGCGCCAAGAGGTATTGTGGGCTGATGAGAAGGCAATGGTGCCCCAAAGTGTCCTGGTGCATCAGCTGACTCATTCCCCTCTTCTATTTGGTTGTCTGGCAAAAAAGGAGCCATATGAGCGAACTACTCCTTTTGGAGGAGATCAGAGGGTAGAAGTGTAGTCTTTGGGGCCAAAAAATAAAGTGGTAATAAGGTGGTTTTGATTGCTTAGGCTGATAATGTGTTTTGAGGTCTCTGAGATAGGAGTGATGGCCTATGCCATTGGCACCACAAAAAGACAACTGTCAACAGTACTACAACTCCAAAGAACCGGGCTGCTTCCATGTCTTCTTTGATGGAGACAGTGCTTCATTTACATGTCTTTCAAAAAGAGCTTCAGTGTTTAAGACCATAGGTAGAATACAGATTTTGGACCTCAGGCCAGAAATAAGTTTTTCACAGCCTAGCTTCATGACCAAGGCCACCACTTTGGTAAGTTGCTTGAAGCCTATGCTGGCAACATCCATTGTGGAGTTCATGATGGCAAAAGAGGCTCTTGTATGATAGCCCCCTTGCTTCTTCTTTCTTATCCTTCAGAATTATGTCAATAAAGAGAGCTAATCTGTACAACGTCTGGAAGTAGTAGGGCCTATGATCATTAAGCAATCATAGTTTTGAAAGAAGTGGCACCTAAATTAGCGAACGGCTCGCTGTAGTTATTCATTTTCCAATCCTTTGTTTGGCAGGCTGTGCAGGAGGAAGATTGCATGATTGTGATTGTGCAGCTTGCACAACCACCAAATTGACCTATGGATGCGTAGTCAAACATGCAAGTTTATCATTAGATGCTTTATGTTTCATTTATGGAAGCATGCAACCGTTGCCAATACTGATGCTAGCTTCTGCATGATTCAGTCCCTCTCCTGCAAGATGTGATCTATTACAGAACACCCTTGATTGCCTTCCTTTGAGAGAGCCCAGATATCACTAGGGAAACAATGTGTTTCCTTGGATTAGACAGTACGTTTGAGGCTAGTTCCACTTCAGAGTGGAAGCAGAAAATACAGTTTGAGTCTGCTGGTGATGGATTTGGAGCACCAGTAGCTGAAGGTGTATAACTCACCATCCCAGACTGATGGTCGGCTGTTCCCCTTCGCCTCTTTGACATCATCATCATCTGTTGTGTCAGCCTCCACCTGACAAGGTAGATATGAGGTGGAAAGGGGTGAGGCGGTCCTTACACTGGTGGTGGTGGAGGTGGTGTCTGGTGTATGATTTGGGTCAGAAACAGCATACAGTGATCTTTCATCATTTGCTGGTTGATCACCCATGAGATTAACTGGGACCTGCAGCATCATTGGTTCTTTATAAGGGGTATCTTCCTAGTACAGATCACACTTTCTTGTGGTGCCTATAGCCCTAGCATGTATTCATTTCATACTAAGTGATGAGTGAAGGGGTTAATGTTCTTATTGGTATTATTGGTCATGCTGACCTGCAAATCCTCCTACAAATATACTTGCATTTGACCTCAGTTGAGTAAGAGTGCTAGTGAAATCAAAGGGACTTTCATCTTCTCAATTAACCTCATAGCCCGTGTCCAACATACTCAGAGGGAGCAGAAGAGGAACCTTGATAGGAGACACATCAGGGAAAAAGTATGTAATACTTTGTCCAATATAGAGGACTGAAATTCTTCATCTTGAACTGCATCGTCAATGTCATTGATCGTACATTTTTCATAGAGGGGAGTGGCTCAGACGAAAATGATTACGTTGATGTAGTTGCTGACAATAGCATGTCGGAGGGAGGCGCTTGGTTTATACAGGGTTGTAGATGATTGAGATGATGAAACAGGCATCAATAATCTTGGTCACAATGTCAGGCCCCTCTGAGGACTCTTCTGAATCCTCCCCTGGGCTCTTGTTGGACTCATTAAGATTCTTTATGGAGCGCTCTATAGTTGAGACACCTTCGTTAAGGGGCTTACTTTCCCTAAGATATCCTTTCTGCAGTGAAAGCAATGTGTAAAATTTCATACCCAGAGAAGGAGGTAATTCATCGAAGTCTTTGTGGGTCTTTTTAACAGATCTTGCTGAACTTTACCTTGTAAAAATCGATAAATGCATTTCTTTGTGAGCATATTCAGCATATGAATGCCACGGGTGCCACAAAGTCTATATAGGGCCTTTCTGGAATAGCTTTCCAGGAGAGTAAAATGAAGTCTTACACAGGTTCAAAATCCCACAGGCAATACATCTCTGTGGTAGAGGCTGTCAGAAGGGTTGAAAAAGCGCCCCCAAAAAGTACATTCCCCCTGGAGACAGATGCAGGTGAAGAAACGATTAGCGCTCTGAATGGATTTTTTTACACACAGGACACACTGTGGAAATCTGGGGGACAGTAGTGCCTGTGTGTGCAGGTCACGGCATTCCCACCTCATTGGAGTTTTGTTTTTTTCAAATGAGGTGATGGCACTATTAAAAGAGTTACTGTGGGATTCCCAGCTCGACAAACAAGAATGAAAACATTTACTTAACAGTAAGGGTAGCTCTCCAGTCTTAGTATCCTTCATAGATTCACATGCTTATATCATCCCCGTCATCGTGCTGGGAGTCCCAAAGGATCATTGCAATATAACTTTAAAGTAAAACATAACAGAGGCTGTAAACATTCTCACTTGGGGAGCCTACTATAATGAAAAAAAAAAAGACTAAAATTGTCCCTTCACATTGAAGCAGACTGAAGCCTAAATTCTGCAGATGCTGGGACTCCCCGAGGATTTTTCCCACCACGATCCGACCTCCACTGACACAAGGAGGAGTACTCGCTTGCGTACAAGTACCTATCAGTCAAGGCTGTAACTGCAACACTAGCTGGGCAGATAGAAATTAAATGAATGGCACCTAGGAGACGATCAATTGTTTAGCAGTTTTGTTACTTGTGTGTTCATTGGTTTACAAGTTTCCTATATATGAAGGTTACATTTTGATGTATGACTGAAAGAAGAGAAATAGGATATCTAAGCATGTTATAGAAACTGTAGCGCTGAATAGAAACATCCAGAATATAGAGATGCAACAGGGGAATTGTCTTACGCCGCAGCCAAGATGGCCACTTAATAACAATCCTTATAGGTACAGTGTGGGAGCAGCTCCAGAGATTTACACGAGGAGGTAAGGGTATGTGGGGCACCAACAGCCATGGGGAAACACTGCATCGACCACCGAGGCTGGCAACCGGGTCTGGCACCAGACCTTGGACGCTAGTGCTGAAGAGCCTCGGAGGCCCAGCCGCAGCAGGGGCAGCTGGCGAGAGGCTCCCCTCACGCAAGTTGGGTGAGTGCACGCACCTCCAGGAGGCACTCTCTTGCTGTTAGCCCAGCTGTTCAGTCCTACCAATACTGCTAAGGCCTGATGTACCTTAGAGCCGTTGGGGCCTGTGGCATGCATACATGAGCACACTTTAGTCTGGTCGTGGGTTGTCCCAGGACCTGTATTACTGACATCTGTGGGGGGCTGAAGGAAACTGGCTGTGGCCGTGTCTGCCCTCTTATCCCTCAACCCCAGACCCTGCAGCTGCTTATCGTGGTTCCCCCCAAGTTAGTGGGACACAGATTATTCAGTGACATCCTGGGATAGCTATGACTGTAGGCACAAGGGGTTGTGTCACATGCAGCCTGAGGAATAAACATATAAGCTTGAGGCATGAGCGTCAGGCCTATCTGACCAAGTGACTGATTGGGTCCCACATACAATACAGGCAGTGACGCTATGGCTGGCTAGTGGAAGGGCTAATGCACGCATAGAACGGAAGATGTCCCCACTTACATGTACAGCCTGAGGCTCCTGTCACATGTATATGATTGGCATGCTTTGCACCTAACTGGCTGGGAGGGGAGGGGGGGATATTGTGCTGATTCTCTGCAGATGCAATGATCACCCTCACTGGCTATTATGTGGCAGGAGGAGGCTTTGATCACTTCTTTTAATTATGAGAGAGCTCTGGAGAGGACCTGTGAACACTGAGCCACACCCTGAGACACCAACATGAATGCCATCACAGGCAAGAGCAACCAGAGACAAATTAAACTGATCTTCAAGCAGCAGAAACTGCAGAGGCATGCAACAGCAGCATTAGACCCTGCGGATGGTGCAAAGGACTTTGATACGTTGGCCCCTAGAGGGAACACACAACAATTTTACTTATGTCAGGGCCAGCTTCAGATCCATTAAAAGCAAAATGGATGCAAATGCATTGTACCAGGTCCACTTTATATTTCTCCCATTAAAAAAAATTACTGTATTTTTCAGTTATAAATGCGTCACCGTGTCCACTGGCAGCAATATGCCTTCCGTTTGTAAATGCGACACTTTGAAATGGGAGAAAACTAAAACTCTTCATTTTAATTTTCTCCCATTTAAAAGCATTTCAGAAATAGGATTATGTTCTCACTCTCCAACATTGAGTTGCCACCAGCTTTTAAGAGTTCTATACTTCCGTGCTTAAGCTCTTCACCTCTGCACCCCAGTCTGAGGCATAAGGTGGAGTCGAGCACGGCTCATTATCAGACCCTACTATCTAAAGCCAGAGGATAATAATGCAAAATAAACACAGCCTTCCCTTAACTATAAAAGGAAAACGTAACACTTTTTATTGACCCAGTGGTTATTTAAAGATGAACTCAAGGCTGTGAGTTACTCTGAAGGTGTCTGCGAGCTATTGGTAGCTCGCGATCGACGGGTTGGAGACACCTGTAAATGCAAACTATTTAGCCTGCAGATTGTATGGTTTCTTTAATTTTATTTACTAGATTATTTACTAGATCCAATTTGCTCCAATGTCCCCATATCCACAAGGGATCCCTGCCCGGTGCCCTGGTCTGATCACTTCATTTCACTTCATTTCCTTTTTCTCCTGGACGATTTCCAGCGTAGCGACGCGGGTCTGTTCTTACCAGAAGCCTGCTTTTGGGAAAATTGACCCTCTAGACCTCAAACAGGCTCTTGATCAATCTAGGCCTGCCCTGTCAGGAGAACTTGAGTAGTGTTTTCGGGGTTCACTGTTTGGGTTGCTAAGGCGGTGGTGTCTGCTGCTTCGCCTCGGCCTGTCAAACCTGCTAGAGACACCCCACCTAAACCTTGGTTTAACTCGAATCTCAAAGCCGCCAAGCATGATTGCAAGGTCCTGGAGCGTGCCTGGCGTCAGAGTGGATATTGCCCCTTAGCCAAGAGGAAACTTAGAGCTACGCAAAAAAATCTATTATGAGGCCATTGCCGTGGCTAAAGGGCAATTTTACACGACTCGCATTGACTCTGCCAGGAACAACGCCAAAGGAATTTCTCTATAGTGCAGAATTTCATGTCACCGAGGGCCCAAGAGAGTGTCATTCCATCTTCTCTCGCCTGGTGTAACACGCTCTCCTGCTGCTTCAGAGAAAAAATGCGGACCATCCAGGCTACTTTTCCCTCTGCTAGCAGCCGCTGGGTGGGACCTCTGGCTGTTCAATCTGCCGCCCCCACCTGCTCTCGGTCAGTCTTTAGAGCAGTCGACCCCCTGGAATCTCTTAAGATGCTCAGGGGGCTTAAGTCCGGCTCTCCCTCGGACCCCTGCCCGGCTAGGCTTCTGGCTGCCGTGGCAGAGAGCGTGCATACAGAGGTGAACTGTATTGTCAACATATCCCTTCAGTCAGCAGCGGTCCCTCAGGGGTGGAAGCAGACTAAGATCTTGCCTCTTCTTAAAAAAGCTTCTCAGGATCCTCTTATTCCAGGGAATTACCGTCCCATCTCCCTCCTTCCGACCATTGCCAAGGTCTGTGATATGGTTGTTAATAATCAACTCACAGAGTATGTGGAGACAGAGGGACTCCTGCACCCCGCACAATCAGGGTTTCGAGCCTCTCACAGCACTGAGACTGTTTTAGTCGAGGTGGTTGAGGCTATTCGGGAGTGTCTTGATGCTGGCAGGAGGGCAGCATTAATTTTGTTGGGCCTCCCGGCCGCGTTCGACACGGTACCCCATGCTCTCCTTCTGGCCCGACTTGCGGAGATTGGGGTATCGGGAGCGGTTTGGGGTTGGATTAGATCTTTTCTGGAGGAGCGGGTTGAGCAGATTTGGCTCCCCCCTTTTTCTTCCTCCCCCCAGCTGGTCACCACTGGAGTTCCACAGGGTTCCTCCCTTAGTCCGCTCCTCTTCAATATCTAGCTCACACCACTGACATATCTGGCTGAGGAGCTCGGGCTAAGGTAATGGCCTATGTTGATGACACGCAGCTGCTGTTCACTTGGGATAAAACATCTGTCTATGCCTCAGCAGCACAACAGTGTCTGGTTTCCATCTTTAAATGGCTGGCGGATGCACAGTTAAAATGTAACAAAGAAAAGTCTGAGATCCTGCTTTATGGCAAGTTTCCTGCTGACTTTTGTGAGCAGCTGTGGCCTCCCGACTCCCCGCTCCCTCCCGTGTTGGGACAGCCTGTAAAAAATCTGAGACTATGGTTCGACGAGAGTCTTTTTTTCTCTACTCACATTAAAAAACTGTCAGGTTGTTGCTTTGGCCTCCTAAGACTCTGCGGACCTTCTTTCCGCTTCTCCCTCAAACGGCTAGAGAAACTGTCACCTGTGCCCTTATTCTTTCCAGTCTGGACTACGCCAATGCTCTCTTTGTTGGGTCCCATGGATACCTGCTCAAAAAGCTTTAGGTAGTCCAGAATGCGGCCGCCAGATTGCTTTTGGGCATCTCGAAGAGGAATAGTGCTGTCCCCCTATTACGCTCGCTTCACTGGCTTCCTGTTGTTGAGAGAGTCAGGTTCAAATCTTTAGTTTTGGCCCATCGTGCTCTCCATGGTTCTGGCCCCCTCTACCTCCAGAGGAGATTTTCCTTCTACCTTCCGACGTGTGCGCTTCGATCTATGTCTTTGCGTTTTGCTCGGGTTCCTCACTTTAAGCTTCAGAGGATGGGTGGCAGCTCCCTTGCAGTGAAGGCCAGTGTAGCCTGGAACGCCCTCCCCCCTTTCTTTGCGGTCCATTCAGAACCTTGCTGTGTTTAAGAGAAAACTCAGACCCACCGTTTTTCCTGTTAAGTTTCCTTCTTCACCCCTCTGCATCGCGCCGGGACACTCATGAGTATCCGTTCGCGCTATACGTGGATTTAACATTACATAACATAACATTTATTTTTCAGTGTTTGAAGTTGTGCGAGTTATGCTTTATTATTTATGGTTGTGTTACCTAGCCATCTTCAATGATGTTGCAAAACTATATTGTTGTTTTTCCCACAGCAGACAACACACATGCGTCTTGACCTCAAGGTACTTTTTTTTACTTCACTACTAATTTTGGTTCACTATTTCCAAATACAAATAAATTAACAGTTTTCAGATAAAACAGTGCTTACCTGCGGTTGCTGTATAGCATCATTTTTCTGGAAAAGGAGAAGACAAAGAATAAAATGTACACACGTGTTAATAGTTCACAAACCATAAAACAAAGGTTCACAAACATAATGCATAGATATAATCCTCATACAAAAACACTATTCTTTCTAGGGAACAAAATTGTATCACTCATAACCTAGCCAATAAAACAATTGATCATGCCACCTTGTGACAACACTGTCATACCTAAATATTGACTCCAAAATATCAGTTGGCCATACCATTGTGGTCAAAGAATTTTGAAAATAAAAATACCATACGACATAATATGAAAGGCAAGTATGTATTTTAGTTGTTTGTAATATTGATGTTTAAAATATAGTTCTCTACAATACTGTTAAATATGTGAACCTTTCATTTTATAGGTTTTTTTTACAATGTATTGTTTGTTCTAGTTGTTGGATTTATATATTAAATTATTCACAGCATGTTTTTCTATTTTTGGAGGTTGAGGGATTTGTTGGGGAATTGTGTGGGTGAGGTTTTATTTTAATGATATATTAACTAACACAAAATGTATTAAACTATTTAATTCATTTAATTGCTTATCGTATTAAGTCATTTATAAACTTCTAAAATAAATATGAAGTACATTTACATTGAATAAATTGCAAAAAAATGAAGACAATGGGTTTGTTGTTTTAAGGGGGGGGATTAGGTTGGTAGTTTATTCTAAATTTTGTTAGGAAGATTTTAGACAGATAGGTTAAATTGTATTGTTTTTATCTGATTAAAATCAACTACAAAAGACGAATATAAGATATACGCATAATGAGTGATGAAACATACACAGCACTGATGTGGAATGTCAATCGGTAGCTAGCAAGATTAGAGAGAATTGGTAACAAGACACATTAAGAGACTTAAACCTGATATTGTTTTTTTGCAGGAAACCCACCTGCTGGGTACACATCGTGCCTTTATCAGGAGAGGGTCATATACACTGCTCGCACATGCAGGATTTTCCCCTGAGGCACGAGGAGTAGCTATCTTAATTAGGAACCCCCCCCTTCCCCGGTGGGACTTTTGTCCTGTCCAGTGAACCTGGGGATGACAAGAGCTAATATTAATCAGTGTCTACGCCCCGCCAAGACGGCAATCCCAAACCCTAGATGCAACTGTCAGGATATTATTCGAATCGGGCCCTTCCACACACATCAATGCAGGTGACTTTAATGATATAATAGACCCAGGCCTCGACCGCGCACACATTTGCCACAGGAACCAGGGTTCCCACCCCACTGGCGGACTTCACAAAGTTGCTATGACGGACCGACCTTTGGCGAAGACAACATCCACTAAAACATGCCCATTCCTTTTTCCCCAGAGCACATTGAGTCTTCTCCAGACTAGATTTCTTCTTTGCCCCGGCATGGGAGATGCAAATGGTGGACAAGTTGTAATACCTTGTAAGGGGCATCTCGGACCACTCACCACTGTGGTTTACAGTGGGAGGAAGAGGTGACAAGCAACAATCTTTTCCCCAGGACTGAATCGTACTGAGTTTGAGGCCTGGCAGGAACCAGAGTGCAGATCAATAGGCCATTTACTTGATGAAGACAGCCCCATACCTTTCGATACACTGAGAATTTAATGTGCACTCCTTGAGGAAGAGATGTTCCATTATACTCAAATTAGACACAGGGTGATGAACCCGGAGGTGAAAGCAGCCGCGCAGCGACATCGGACCCCCTTTGAGAGATGGCTCCTCGGCAGAGAGTCTCACAAGCCCTTAGTCTCAGAGTTGTACAAAATCTTTATAGGCCCTGAACCAGAGACAAAAACCACAGCCCAGTTGAGATGGGAGCGAAAGCTGGGGAGGCAGTTGACGCAAAAATAATGGAGGGATATTCACTACAGGGCGCGATACTCTGCCCCCAACAAATCTAGCGAAGAAACTGCAGTGAAAATTCCCTCCTACTGGTATCTGACACTGGCTCACCAACACAAAATCTTCCCACCCCGAGGTGATAATTGCTGGAGATGCAGGGACTCCACAGGGACACTGACACACATCCTGGGCGAATGCCCCAAACTTTCACATTTTTGGGAAGAGGTCCTAACAGAAATTGATACGCATTTTGATAAACAATGTCTTAAATTCCCTTCCTACACTATTTTGGGTCTTCCCAGTCCACTTACTTACCCACTCACATCGAAGAGAGGCAGGCACATTACACTGGCACTTGGGGCAGTGCACCAATCAATATTGGCTCTATGGGGTACAGACAGGGTCCCGACAAGACTAGCATGGCTTCATTGTATCTGGGATCTGCTGGAGATGGAGAGGCTCTCCTGTGCTCTCAAACAAGAAGGAGATACATTTTGAGAGATCTGGTCTCGAACAAGGAGATACATTTTGAGAGATCTGGTGCACTTTCACAGAACTTCTATCACAAGAATTCACCAACTAACTTGCCCTAGATATCTCAGACTGCTAAGCCGAAACTGATAGGATGAAAACTGAAATCATGACTAGAGGCTAGATCTGGAGATACAGGCACCCGGAGGGAGGGTAGTTAGGAATCAATAACGTTATAAGTTGCATATTAGCGGATATCGGCTGAATGTTGATGCTGTGTCCGCAAAACATATATTCTCTCACAAGAATCGCATTTGCAACAATAAAACAAATGTAAACATAAAGTATATGTGCAGTTGGCCTAAACGTTCCTGTTCAATGCTGGTAAGTCACATCTAAGGTAGCCTTAAGTGCCCATAGGCCAGGGTGCATAATATTTAAAAAGTTTGACATCAGCATTTAAGTTTTACATGTCCTGGCAGTGAAAAATCTCCAAAGTCGTTTTTCACTGCAGCAAGGCTGGCTCTCCTATAGAGAAGCACTGGCTTAACACATTTAATATAAGCCTTACAACCACAATAGGACTTCATGCTAACAAGAACGCGTTGCTCCAGACCCCATCTTAGCCTTGTTAATTGATATCCTTCTGTCTCTTGGCACAAAATTAATTCTTTTAGATTGGAAATCACCTATGTTAGTGCCTAAGACAAATGGTGGCACTTACTTTGCTCAATTAGGAGTGTGGACAACACATTGCAGTCCACAACACATGGTTTGTCATGTTTAAGACGATTTGGGTAACACTTGACAAATTTCTACAGGAACACAAACCCCCATAGACCTCCCCCACAGTCACTCCCCCTCTTATGATCCTGCCCAGAGCCATACCATGTGTATATTTCGTTGTTGCCCAGAGGAGCCACCGTACCTCTGCCTTTCTTTCCATCTCTCACTCTCTCTTTCCTTCCTTCTCCTCTCTTCCTCTATCTTTAACCAGCAAACTGTTGCATGCAGTACAACCCATTTCAATAGGTCTATACTACCGTCAGGTAGGTGCACTTAAACTCTAGTCTGTCCCTCTAATCATTATTCCGGAGTGAAATACATCCCACTTAGCAACCACTGCTTTTTATTATCCGGGCCGCACAGACCGTAAGGTCATACCAATGTTACCTCCATTCAACCTTAAAGACTGTACCTATACACTGCTGCTCATGATGCCCGTTCTTTGTCGATCCTTGGATTGCACTGCTTATTGTACCTATTCTGGGTTTTTTCTTTTTGCATCATATATATTGAGTATTGTTTTGTTGTATGATTACTCTATGTTCTAATTTTGCATAAAATAAAAATGTCCTGAAATTATAAAAAGTACTTATAATGGATAACTTCAGTTTGGGAACAGCTAGATCCATGATTCAAGGCCTCAAATTAACAGGAATTCAAAATCCAATTTTATCGTAAAATCGGATTTTAAATTACTATTTTGAAAACGTTTTTTCTGCCTCAAACCTCTAGCAGCCTTTCACAAGATAAACCTCAGCTGTCACCTGATAGTCTGCTGGGAGCTGTGAATTGCTATCAGGAAGGGAAAAAGGCCCTTAGTCTGGGAGGAAGTGTGACCTCCTCCTGACTGGATGGCGTAGGCAATACGGACAAGAACTGTACCAGCTTCGAAGTGTCAGCATCTCACAGGAAGATGTAACATGGACCAAGGCTTTCCCCTGGCATAGTAAAAGTAGCCAGAGTAGCACCAAGGCCAGCGAGGAGGGGGGAGCGAGGGGGGCAAAAGGGGGAGGGGGGGCGGGGTTTGCAGGCAAAAGTTACTTATTTCGCTAGACACACCTCAGGGGTGTAACCAGAGCACTGACCAAGGAAATAAAGATTCTGTCATGTTTATGCAAATGGCAGGCAAACAAGTGGCAAACAGAAGAGGGATTGCATGTGCTGAACCAAAGGATTGGAACTCAGAAGAAGTACTGAGCTGGCTGCTTTACCTGTGAAGAGAAATGTCAAGGGCCGGCTACGTTCCCACTTGAACCCAGAATATAAGAGTGGACTCTTGGCTAGCCTTCTGTTCAGCCTAAAGCAAGGAATAGACCAGTTGACCAGGTCCAACTGAACTTTACCTGCATCCAGTTGGTTGCTTCTGCAAGACTGGACACTTAATTGGAGTTACAGTGTACTCTCTTATCCTCAAGATTGCAAAAGTGGACACTTAAAAACTTTCTCTGAACTTTTTCCTAAAAGAACCAAAATCTACCATGGCAACACCACTAAACCACAGCCACCACTCTCGCATCGCAACTTGTTGGTTTTCCCCACTGAAAACATTTTTACTTCCACAAAAGTTTCAAACTCCCGATGTGGGCGATTTCACTGGGACAAACGCCGAGTACCACCCCGCCGTCATCAAAGCCTCCTTCGAATCCAACCTGAAGCCTGCCCTGCCAACAAGAAAATTCCCTCAAAAAAAAAAAAAGGTCAGACGGTCAATTTCTCATGAGTACGGACCTGGTCTCTGTAGTCGTCCCACATTCCATTACGATCAGCTTTAACTTTAGACTCTAACACGGTCTATCGCGAACAGATAGATACAGACAGTTGCTACTTTGCTCTTTTTGGTGCAATAGAAAATCTAAAACTTCCAAAAATCATATCTCTGGTTGCCCTGATCCAACTGTGTCACATTGTTGTCTGTTTATTAAAATGTATACTATTTTTTATAAATTGTAGTGGGAGTTTTATTGTGTTATGTTTTTGACTTATTTGGTACTGATAAATGCTTTACACTGGTTCCTTAAAGTTATGCCCGATTGCTCTGTGTCACAGCAACCCAGCACTGAGCTAAGGTTTAAATTAAAGTAACATTACAGGACCGGTTGGGTTACAGAATATTGACATTATTACTTGGTGAGGTCTCACAACCACCTCAACTAATAATCCACTTTCTCACAATTTTATTCCTTCCACTGACTGAATATGGAGAGATAATAAATGCTGGAAATGCTTTTTAATGATTAGGTTTTATCAGACTGCCATGCCATCACAGATGTAATTTTTCAATGCAGTAATATCCTATGAAAATAATGATGTTAAGGAAGTTGCCAAATGTTCTTAATTAATAAATTATCACGTTTTTGAATAATTTTAAGATGAAGCATCAGTGAACCGCAGAGAAGGATAGTGACCAATAACTCGGCCCCTGTAAATCCTTGAAAATCTGCTACCTTTGCAGTTTAATTGAGCAATTTGTTCTTGCCTGGGTAAGTGATTGTCAATGGTTACACTCAGGTAGCAATAACTGTACACTTGTTACGACGATGGTGTTCCCAGTGTCCAGGTAAACTTACAAGATACTCCAAAGGCCATGGTTTTGGTGTTTGCAAGGTTCACAGTTAATATGTTGATGTTGTAATGTCTTGTAGACGAAGTAATTGGTGCTGAAGACCCTTTGGTCAGCATATGCCAAATAACCAATGGGTTGTTAGAGGCATAGCCTTCTGGTAAATCGAAGTATTCAAATAGTATGTACAGAAAAGATAACAAGGGAGCAAGGATACAGCCTTGTATTAATCTGTTGCTGGTAACATATTTGAGGTCAGGCTAGTTTCACTCTCACCCAAGTTTCTTTATGTAGGGCGTGGCATGACCGCGGATCAAGATGGTCTCCTAGTCTCGGAGCCAAACTCCCCGGAGACAACGGCCATCCCAGAACTCACATGCAAAGCGACATGGCATAGCTGCGACTGCTTTCTCTGGGCCGTCCCGATCTCTGGGGTGCCTCCTTTTTAACATTACAAAAGGGGGTGGTGATGGACGGAGCATCTGAATCAAACACTCACACCCAGTCAACAGATCTGGGTTTAATCCATCACCGTTCTTTAGACCACTCTGCCACCCCAGTTCAGACTTGGCTATATGCAAATCAGTCTGACCCTGAGCCTCATGGGAACAGTCCAGCCCGAACTGCCAAGCCTTTTGGCCGCCATAAGTGTGGCAGGGTATGCTCAGATGTGAGTCCCTTGCTCACTTGGCCACTGGATTCAAGATAGCCTGGCTGATGAGGATTATGAATCCGAAACCGGTCCTCGGTACCTTGTTTGCAGTCCAGGGAAGACATGGCTTGGCAGTTCGGGCTGGACTGTTCCCATGAGGAACAGGGTCAGACTGATTTGCATATAGCCATGTCTGAACTGGGGTGGCAGAGTGGGCTAAAGAACGGTGATGGATTAAAGCCAGATCTTTTGACTGGGTGTGAGTGTTTGATTGATTCAGATGTTCCGTCCATCACCACCCACTTTTGTACCGCTTTTGGCCGCCATTAGTGTGGCAGGGTATGCTCAGACGTGAGTCCCTTGCTCACTTTGCCACTGCATTCAAGCAAGCCGGGCTGAAGACGGCTGGAATGCCAGAAACCGGTCCTCGGAAGCTTGTTTCCGGTCCAGGGAAGACATGGCTTGGCAGTTCGGGCTGGACTGTTCCCATGAGGCAAAGGGTCAGACTGATTTGCATATAGCCATGTCTGAACTGGGGTGGCAGAGTGGGCTAAAGAACGGTGATGGATTAAACCCAGATCTTTTGACTGGGTGTGAGTGTTTGATTGATTCAGATGCTCCGTCCATCACCACCCCCTTTTGTACCTCTTTTTTACCATTGGCGGCCCGGGGGCGCTGTGCTCATGATGTGCGTGCCAGGGCCTACAACAAAGGACTGAGCCTAGATTGCAGCTGGCCTGCCGTGCCTCACTGCTGGCACCGCCCCCCTGGACTCGGCGGACGCCGGTGATGGAGGCTACCTACTTTCGTGGACCCCGTGTAGTGCTCCTGATAGGCACGGGCTCCCCAGATGACAGTGGGTAAGGCCGCGCAGGTTTCTTTTTCGGTCCAGCGACACGCGAGTCCTACATTTTGGCCGCTTGATGCCGGTGGCCCCAGCTGAGAGGCTCGCTCTACCCTCAGCGTCCTTCCACGTCTTGGTACACCACAGAGCACCTCCTGCTGATACATTGCGGCAAGACACTACTCAAGGCACTCGGCGAGGCCATAATTACAGTGGGCCTAATTGCGCTATTGGAGGTGCATGGTTTGGGCCGGCCCCTCTCAATGTGATACCCCGACTTTGGTGAGCTCTTGGCCGGATAGCTGGTGCGGTCTGGTAAACCTGATACACACTGGCCAGAAGGCCGCGCTGGGGGCCACACTTGATGCCTGCGGGGGCGCATCGGGGAGCCTGCTTTCATCCTTGCAGTTTATTACCGGATTTGGCGAGTGCGAGCCGCTTAGTTCGCGTTGTGCAGAGGCTGTTACAGCACGTTCCCCTGCGGCCCCCACTCCAAAGCCATGGGCAAGGGGGATCCAAAGCAGCAGAAGCTCACCTTTGAGAAGACAGGCGTTGGTGCGGATTCGACTCGCGCTACGATGATGGAAGGTGGTGATCAGGATGCTGCCCCGCCTCAGACCAGCGCACAGTGAAATGAGGCGCTCATGGCAGAACTTAAGGGGAGCTTCCGTGCACTTGAGTCTCGCTTCGAGGGCCTCGACAAACGCCTTGACAGAATGGGGGCCAGATTGGATTGGCACAATACATGGCGGAGGGCAGGGTCTCAGACTTGGAAGATGGCGCAGCCCAAGCAACGAAATGGCTAGAGAGAATGAAAGGTCTACTAAAGAATTTCGTGGCTAAATAGAAGGGGGCCCCCAGGGGAGAATATAGGCAGGCTCGTGGGGGATAAAGACTGAACAATCCAAGAGGAGCAAGAAAGAGCCCTGCCAAAACTGTTTTCAAAAAGGCCCTATAAACGGTCCTATATATTAATCAGAGCAACAGAGCCACCCAAACACAGGTCAGAGGACAAAATCATTGATGTATTAACAATTCATTTTATTATTCATTTTTTCATTTTATCTTTTTTTAAGATTAACAATTCAATAAAAAATGCTACAAACAAGACAATCATATCATTAAATGGTCAAAAACATAGCAGCAACTTTCTATAGTCCCACACAGACCATCCACTCTCACATTCATAAATACACACACTCAATCATATCCATGTATCAAATCTCCCATTCACAACTAGAAGCATGATCACAATATTACATTAGCACCATCTGATAGATGGATGACAGGGTGACAGACAAATCATCCAATCTAAAGGCGGTAGCGGCAAAAACACATATAGGACTAAAGATGGACAGAACAATCCTATTGCCCACAGTTGTGAAGCCAACGCGCGTTTCAGTGTCTGGTCCAAGAGAGGGGCCACACCTTCATCAGGGCGATGATGTAATATGGAGAGGGGAACAAGACATCAGTGTACACTTCAAGTAAACAAAATCGAGATGCTTGGCAAATTCAGTGGTTCATTTTCCATTTGGTAAAATTGAAGTTTGCTTGACATTAATACGGGATTGTGGGTTTTCCCCTTATTGTCGAATGAGGAGATGGGTGGGAGGTGGGGTTTTCTTTGGTTATATGGTTTCACTTGTTCCTGACAAGACTGCTTTGTTATGATGTTCCGCGTTCTCATGTTGACACATTCATGTTCCTTACAGTCATGACCATTTGTGACAATGGCGGGTAGGCTCTCCACCATTTCTGATGTCAATTTTTTTTACGTGGAATTGTGCAGGGTCTGAATAATGCCAGGAAAGGGAAACATGTATTGAACTATTTGCAGCGCCATAAAGCAGATGTGGTTTTTATCCATGAGACTCATTTGTCCCCCTCCTCCCTTACATCATTTGCCTCTGGCTGGGGTGGGCACCGCTACTTTGCGAACTACAGTACTTACTGCAGGGGCACTGCCATACTTATACATAAATGGCTGCCCTTCCACTTGCATAAAGTGACCACTGATAGGGCGGGTTGTTACACATTGGTGACTGGGAGGCTTATGGGATACAATATTGCTTTAATGTGCATTTATGCGCCTCATGCGGATGACCCTGATTTCTTTCACTCTCTGCATGCCCTGTTGCTACCCTTGAGCACTGACTATGTTTGCTTAGGGGGAGATTTTAACCTGCTTTTACAACCCGCCCTAGAAAGTAAAGCTGATTCCCCGGCCACAAAACACCGATCCAATAGAGCATTTAGGAACATCTGCGACTCTATTGGTTTAGTTGAGATATGGCACATGCGTAGCCTCAAAGACTTTGCTTACACTCACTACTCAGCCCCCACGACACTTGGACACGTCTGGACTTTTGGCTTAACTCTCATACCATGGATTCCTGGTTTCGCACTATGCCCCATCTGCCTAGAACGTACTCCGGCCACTCACCGGTCACTATGCATATCCGGGTTCCCAGGCCAGAGGGTATTGAGCGGCAGTGGAGGTTCCCAGGTCCGGCCTTAAAGCACAAGTTACTACTTGTGTAACGATATATCTGTAAGAGACATTAGTTAGTGATAGATTCCTTACCTTAGAATATACCCAGGCGTCAGACTGGGTCCGCAAATTTTTGCGTAGCAATACCCCTGCCCGTCGGTAGGCGTCGTCCGCGGCTCCGCGTCCGTCGTCCGTGTCGTTAGCGCCGGAATGACGTCGTCGGAGTACTTAGACGCCGCCCATGCGCGCTGACGTCAGTTCTGATACACAGCTTTTCCGCGCCAGATACGCAGAGCCATGATAGAACCAACACTGGTGCCAAGAAACTAGGGCCCTGAAAGGGGATGACCTTAACCCTAGATATCGGTTCGCAGAACGGGGAGGATGGGTGGGTCGGTAAGGATTCTATCACTAACTAATGTCTCTTAAGTAGTAACTTGTGCATCTGAAAGAGATACATTAGTGATAGATTCCTTACCTTAGAATAGATACCCCAGCAATACCAACCCCAGTGGTGGGTCTGCGAACCAATAATCACACCAGAAAGTCCTGGAGGACGGAACGGCCAAAGAAGCCATCCCTCTGGACTTGACTGTCCAGGCAGTAGTGTCTTGCGAACGTGTGCAGCGAGGCCCACGTAGCTGCCTGGCAAATGTCCTGCAAGGGCACTCCCCGGCCCAGGGCAGTTGTAGTCGCCGTGGCTCGGGTGGAATGAGCCCTCAATCCAACAGAGGGTACCTTCTTAGCCATGGATACACAAGATGATCCACCGGGAGATGGTCCGCTTGTGTACCGCCTTCCCCTTCTTAGCGCCCACGTAACCAACAAAGAGTTGGTCATCCACCCGGAACTGGCGTGTGCGATCCAAGTAGAATGAGAGTGCACGTGGAGCCGCTCTTCCTCTTTAGAGGGATGCGGAAAGAAGGTTGGCAAGGTGATGGACTGCCCGATGTGGAAGGCTGAGACAACCTTGGGCAGGAAAGATGGCTTAGTACGCAACACAACCTTGTCCGGATGGACAGAAAGGAAAGGTGGAGTACAAGAATGGGCCTGGAGCTCACTCACTCTCCTGGCAGAGGTGATAGCAACCAGGAAAGCAGTCTTCAGAGTTAGAAGGCGAAGAGGACAGTTGTGAAGCGGCTCAAAGGGAGCGCACATCAGGAAAGTAAGAACAAGGTTCAAGTCCCACTGGGGCATCACGAAGGGAACAGGAGGGAACATGTGTGTGATGCCCTTAAGAAATCTATTTACAATAGGGGACTTGAACAGAGAAGGCTGATCAGGAAGCCTTAAGAAGGCAGAAAGGTAGCCCTTGATAGTGCCCAGAGCAGAGCCCTGCTGGGCAAGAGAAAGAAGAAAGAGGAGAACCTCAGAGAGGGGGGCAGAGAGTGGGTCCACAGCCTTTGCTGTGCACCATGCCACAAATCTGTTCCACCTGCAGGCGTATACCGACTTTGTGGAGGGACGCCTGGCTGCCAGAATGACATTACAGACTTCGGGAGGCAAGTCAAATGGCCTCAACTGTCGCCGCTCAATCTCCAAGCTTGTAGGTGGAGACTGGACAGGTTCGGGTGGAGGACAGTCCCCTGCTGCTGCGACAGAAGGTCCTCCCGAAGAGGCATACGAATCGGGGGATCGACTGACATGCTGAGTAGCTCGGGATACCAGTATCTTCGTGCCCAGTCCGGAGCCACAAGGATAACCTGGGCCCGGTCGCGCCTGATCTTCTTCAGCACTCTGGGCAGAAGTGGTATAGGCAGAAAGGCGTACAATAGACCGCAACTCCACTGGCAACGAAAAGCGTCTCAGAGCGAGTGCCACCTTGGAAATTCCAACGCGCAGAACTGATGACATTGCGCGTTCTCTTCGGTGGCGAATAGATCTAACCAAGGCTCTCCCCACTGCTGAAAGAGGCCTTGCGCCACGTCCGAGCTCAGTCGCCATTCGTGATACATCCTGCACCGACGGCTGAGTTTGTCCGCCCTGGCATTCAGAGAACCTGCCAGGTGTTGAACCACCAGGGTCACGCCCTGACGTTCCAGCCACAGCCAGAGGCGCAGAGCCTCCTGGCATAGGGTCCATGACCTCACTCTGCCCTGTTTGTTGCAGTACCACATGGAGGTGGTGTTGTCCGTGAACACCTGCACTACACTCCCCCGGACAGAGGGGAGGAATGCCTTCAGTGCTAGACGAATCGCCCGTACCTCCAACAGGTTGATGTGGAGCCGGGCCTCCGCCGGAGACCAGAGTCCTCTGATCTTCGCCTCTCCCATGTGGCCACCCCAGCCATGGAGGGACGCGTCCGTCACAACTACGTGCTCCGGGTGGGGTAGGGAGAGGGATCTGCCACTGACCCAATCGCGGTCCGTGAGCCACCACTGCAACTGTCTCGCAGTGCCCTCCGAGATCAAGCCGTGATCGGAAAAAATGCCCTGATACTGGGCCCACTGAAATTTCAGGTCCCACTGCAGAGCCCGCATCCGCCACCGGGCGTGACGCACCAGAAAGATGCAGGAGGCCATCAGTCCCAGAAGCCGCAGCGTCAACCTGACCGAGGCTCGGGATAAAGGCTGAAAGACTGGAATCAGAGCCTGAATATCCCGAACCCGCTGTTCGGGAGGGTTATCCCGAAACTGCGCCAAGTCTAGAACTGCTCCGATGAAGAGGAGCTTCTGAGAGGGACACAGGTGCGACTTCGGCACATTGATGGAGAACCCCAGCAAGTGCAGGAGGTCGGCCGTAGTCTGGAGTTGGCTGACAACTGTCTGGGGCGAGCCCGCCTTCAACAACCAGTCGTCGAGGTAGGGGAAGACTGACACCCCTAACCTGCGCAGATGAGCTGCGACCACAGCCATCACCTTCGTGAACACCCGTGGGGCGCTGGTAAGGCCGAAGGGGAGCACGGTAAACTGAAAGTGCTCGTGGCCTACCGTGAACCGCAGGTAACGCCGGTGGGCCGGCAGGACGGGGATGTGAAAATAAGCGTCCTGCAAGTCCAACGCTACGATCCAGTCCGGGGTCCAGGGCAGCTAAAACCTGAGCCAAAGTCAGCATCTTGAACTTCTCTTGTCGGAGGAAGCCGTTGACGTTCCGTAGGTCCAAGATAGGGCGCAGGCCCCCTTTGCCCTTCTTGGGCACCAGAAAGTAGTGGGAGTAACATCCACACCCTACTTCTGGCCCAGGAACGCGCTCGATGGCCCCCTTGGCCAAGAGGGCCGTGACTTCCTCTTGAGAAGTTGCAAGTGATCCCCCGACACGCGGTGGAATTGCGGTGGCATGGCTGGAGGGGTCGCCTCGAAGGGGAGGGAGTAGCCCCTTCGGACGATTTGCAGCACCCACCTGTCCGATGTGACAGTGCGCTAGTGGGAGTGGTGATGGCGAACCCGGCCTCCCACAGGTGTCACATGGGCCTGAAAACTCGGACTAGGAAGGTTTTGAGGCAGGTGCTGTGGAGGAAGGTGTGGACTGGCCTCGCCGTTGACCCCGACCGCCGCCACGGCGGTTTCCACGGCCGCCACCGCGCTGCTGGACATTCTGCGGTGCGTGGCTGGCAGCACGTGTGGGGACGCCCCTTCCGTGGCCACGAAAGGAGCGAAAGGGACCCGATTGCTGGCGCGTGGCCGAGAGGCCTAAGGACTTGGCCGTAACCCTGGAGTGCTTAAAACGCTCCAGCGCATGGTCTGCCTTGTCGCCAAAGAGGCGACGGCCATCGAACGGCATGTCCAGAAGAGTGGCTTGGACATCGGCCGAAAAATTGGCGGACCTCAACCAGGCGTGGCGTCTAACCGCCACCGTCGTTGCCATCGCCTGCCCAGTGAGTCCGTGGTATCCAGCCCACACCGGATAGAGTATCGCGCCGCATCTCGACCCTCCACAAGGGCTTGGGCGAGTTTAGCCCGGACCTCCTCCGGGCATTGTGGCAGCACGTCCGCGACCGTGTCCCACAGGGTGTGGGTGTAGCGGCTCAAGAGACACGTGGTATTGACAGACCGCAGTCCCAAACTCAGGGACGAGAACACTTTCTTTCCGAACTGTTCATATCTCTTGGATTCCCGATTGGGCGGGGCCGTCGGGAATGCGGTTTGGGAAGTGGAGGCCTGGATAACCAGGCTCTCAGGGGTGGGATGGGTGGACAAAAAGCAAGGGTCGCCCGGAGCCGGACCAAGTGCCCAGAAGAACGTCACATAAGGCTTCATTAAACGGCAGCAGAGGCTCACTGGAGCTTGCCTGCGGTTTAAGAACCTCAGTGAGGAGGTTAGTCCTCACGGCCGCGACGGGGAGCTCAAGGTTTAAGGCCTTGGCTGCCCTCGTCAACACTACGCTGTAAGCAGCCCCCTCCTCCGTAGCCACGGTGGGAGGGGAGACCAATCCAGTGTCTGGTGAGGTGTCAATACCACTGGCCTCCCCAAGCTCATATGTCCAGTCCTCTTGAGACTGGCACTCCTGTGCCAGAGGGTCCTCTGACCCCTCCCAATCACCTTCGTCACCAGTCTCCTGTAACCCAGGGTCAACAGACTGGGCCTCCTCATGGAAATAAAAATCTCCAAAGTCTGTCGGAAGCGGCGCCCAGCGGCGCCGTTCCGGCGCCAGAGTCGGACCAAAGGGAAGATTGGGGACGGCGTCCACAACGGGCGCCGGGGGCGACACCCTCAGGGCCGGCGCCGGTGAGGTCGTGAGGTCGACCGGCGACGACCCGGATCCGGAAGCGGATCCGGTGAGGTCCTGCGGCGCCGGGACCGAAGTCGCCGGCGGTACCGGGGCCGAAGCAACCCGGCGGCGTCGGGGCCGAAGCGCCTGACTCGCTAGGGCCTCCAGCCGGGACCGCTGGGCCCGAAGCGCTGCGGGACCCGGCTGAGGAGGGAGGGACCTCATGGCCATGAGGTACCGCTCGATCTCCTCCGGCGTCACGCCGTGCCCAGGGACCCGAAGGTGTGGGGCAGGCGGCGACGCCTGCGACTCTCTCGGAGCCGCGTGGGCTGTGTCGCCCGAGCCCCCGGCCGCATCGTGCGAGCGTCAGGGTGGGTCGGAGGAGCGATGATGCCTCTCCGACCTCTCATCCCTCTTACCTGAGGACTTGCATCCCGACGACCGATGTCTACTCCCGGAGCTGCGGGGACTCCGACCCCGCGACCGGTCCCTCGACCTCCCGTGGGACCGGGACCTGGAATGGCGCGGGGCCGACTGCCGGAGCTCGAGCCGCTTGCGGGACCGCTCCCGCCTAGCCTTCGACGTCAGGGCCCGGCAGTCGGAGCAGGTGTGGTCGTCGTAGTCGAGGCCTAATCACTTCAGGCACCGGCTATGGGGGTCCGTGACCGACATCAGTCGGTCGCACTTCGAACAGGGCTTGAACCCGGGCATCCCTACCGGCACCGATAGATTCGAAGACTCAAAGAAAGAAATGATCAAAAAGTTTAGTCAAAAAATTATTAGGGGTAGAGCATCTCCGGATCTGCGCTAGCTGGCGCGGAAAAAAGAAGAACTGACGTCAGTGCGCATGGGCGGCGTCTAAATACTCCGACAATGTCATTCCAGCGCTAACGACGCCGACGACGGACGTGGAGCCGCGGACGACGCCTACCGACGCGTAGGGGTATTGCTACGCTAAAATTTCCGGATCCAGTCTGACGCCTGGGGATATTATAAGGAAAGGAATCTATCACTAACGTGTCTCTTTCAGATCAACGCTTTATTCTCTGCTGAAATCCGAGAGACCATGGTTACTTATTTTGATCTCAATGTGGGCTCTGTCAGCACGTGGGCGACTGTTTGGGAGGCATTTAAGATGTACATAAGGTGGGGAATGTATTGCGAAACACTCTGGGTTATTAAAATCATTGAGGGGCACACTTGCTCGCTTAGAGGCCCGTCTAAAATCATTAGACGCAGACCTACTCAAACACTCAGACCCGGCTAAGCAGGCCAATCGCTTGTTGCTGCTGGGGGTATTACGGATGCGGCGGAGAGCGAAAAAAACTTTCTGGGGAAATATGCTACTGCCAGACGGTATGGTGAGGGTGACAGGCCGGAATGCACGCAGGCGCAGTTGTTGGGCCTTGTGTGGGAAAGACTTACATTGCATCTCTTCGTTCTGATGACGGACAGATTCACACAGACACAGCAGACATTACAGATGAGTTTTGTCAATATTACACAACTTTATACACTACGGGCGCAGCAGGACGAGGACGCCTGTAGGGCCTATTTAGATGAAATTGCTATGGGGTGGCTTGAGGATTATATGCAGAAGTTCTTGGCGAGCCATTTTCCAAGTATGAAATTATCAGTGCCATAGATGCCTTAAACTGCACTTCAGCGCCTGGACTAGATGGCTTCACCAGCGTGTTTTATAAAGCTATGCTAGCACCTTATCTTCTTGAGGTTTACAATGAAGCCCTGGAAAATAAATCATTACCCCCAACACTTTGCAAAGCTGTAATTGTCTTACTTTCCAGGCCCGGCAGAGATCCACTGAACAGCGGTTCCTACAGGCCGCTATTTTTTTTGAATTTGGACTACAAAATCCTAGCCAAAATGACTGCGTTGAGGCTTGCGTTACTCTTGGATCTCATCACATCGCCAGTGTAATCTGGTTTTGTTCCCCATAGGTCCACTGCGCTGAATTTGCGCACATTGTTTGCAGTACTACATAGAATTACTCCAGAGATTCCGGCTGCGGTGGTCCAGTTGGACTCTGAAAAGCATTTGATTCTCTGGAGTGGCCTTTTATATGCGCTGTAATGAGGAAACTAGGCATTCCCTGGGGTTTCATAGACCTCACGGCGTTGCTGTACACCTCTCCCTCCTCCAGACTCCGCTTGAATGGTACATTATCCGCCCCTTGAACTCTCACAAGTGGTACTAGGCAAGGTTGCCCATTATTTCCTTTACTTTTTATCTTGGCATTGTACCCTTTGGTCCGTCACTTTTAGGAGAAGTACCTCCACAGAGGAGCTATACAGTTCAATAAAGGTCCCCTGCTCATTTCACTCTATGCTGACAACATTGTTTTGTATGTCCGCTTCCCTCAAACCAATCTAGACCCACTGGTCAGAGATTTTTCACTTTGGTGGATACTCAGGCCTGGGTGTCAACTGGATTAAGTCCGTACTGTTCCCTTTGACAACTGGCACCATTGAATGTGAATGAGACTGCTCGCTGACATGGTGTCATGACTCAGTCAGGTATTTAGGTATACAGATACACAGAGAAGCGGAACAGATGTTGCGGTTAAACTAAGGTTCAGACATACACAACCTTAAGGTGCAGATAGAACGTTGGCTCCGGCTCCCTCTCTATGTCCGGCAGAATTGCACTTATGAAGACGATTGTTCTACCAAAGTTCTTATACATGTTTCACAACATTCCCATCCCGCTCCCAGACAGTATCTTTAAGACCCTCCGGTCACACATGGTCCGGCTCAATTGGGGGGGGGCAAACGACTTAGGATACGATGGGACACCATGACATTGCCGTATGAAAGGGGGGGAACAGGGGGCTCCGGACTTCAGATTGTATTATCTGGTTGCGCAAGCCAGCTTTCCCATTCATGGTACCATCCAGATGCACGCATTCCCTATGGAAAGCCTGAGTCTGACTTGGCACTCCCGATCACGCTCTCCGCCATCCTGCCCCAGGGCCTTCCTCGTGAGCCTAGAGATATTCAGACAGTATCTACCAAGAGCTGGGCATGGCGCAAACTCTCGCGGATCACAGGACATGGCTCCCTGTACTCCTCCGACATCTCTATAGCGCACAACACATGGCTCCCTATCACAGAAGAGAACTTGATTTTGCGGATACTTATGTCCCATTCCATGGTGAAGTTTGGCGACTTGTTCCTGGGTGGGCATGTATTTGACAATGCTTGTAGAGACAGGGTGGCAGGATTGACCTTTATGGACTAGTTTATTTTCAACAGGGTGTGCAGGGCGCTGCGTGCTAAAATATCGGAATACCCGCTGGAGCCGCAGTCCTTCAGACATCTATCCCTTGTTATAGCAAACCCTGATGGGAATCGATTGATATCGAAATTATATAAAGCTAGCATGACCCTGATCCCGTGCCACTATACTAAGATTCGGGCTGCCTGGGAGTTGGACTTGGGTCATCCCATCTTGGACGACCAATGGGCCTACTGTTGTGCACACACTAGGGGAATCTCCTTCAAAAATAGGCATAAGTTGATACACTTTAAATACTTATGCAGGGCATACATGACCCATACCAAACTTCACGCTATTGACCCTTCCCGACCTCACAACTGTAGAAAATACAACAGCCATTATGCCGACTTCACCCATTTGACATAGTCTTGCCCCAAGATTGTGGAGTTTTGAGTAGCCTTCTTTGAAACACTATCGCGAATGACAACTGGAAATAGCCCCCTCCCCAGGGGTTGCGCTTTTAGGATAAGTCTATAACATGCCCAAGAAATTACAGAAATGTATTGCTATCGCGATGCTCTTGCTAAACGCGAGATAGCACTTCGATGGGGCAGTAAATTAACTCCTACAAAGAGTGCATGGCTTGCCAGTCTCACATTTTTTGCAACATAAATTGCGAGTTATATGCTAGACTACTTCCACCCAGGTCCTGACCAAAAGATATCTGGAGCCCGCTTAAGACATATTTACAGAATTCGGACCCGGAGTCCCTACCGAGACTCCTGATGGCATAGTTCCGACTGGCGTAGTTTGAACAGACTGAATGGGCATCTGTAATATTTTTACCGCATTATGTGAATGTGGGAGATTTGCTTGCTACGAAATGATGTGTCAAGAGCAAAACTAACATATGATGGTCATACATTGATACTTTGTGTTTTTCCTTTTTATTTCTGGGTACAACCGTCTATGTTAGTATCTTTTGAGTGGAACTGTTAACATATTTCAGCAGGAACAACTGTTAAGATAACATTGACTGCATATGTCTGAATAAGGATAAAGTTGTTATTTTTTTTAAAGTTTCTCTATGAAGAGTAACTAAAAAGTGTGAAAGGGTGTAATCGATTTCCCATGATTGTGGGTTTTGCCAAAGACAGTTTTTATTAACTTTATTAAAGGCTGTACAGTAGTTGATGTAGCACTTTTTGCCAAAAACAGTTTCTATTAAATTTATTAAAGGCTGTACAGTAGATGATGTAGCACGCGTACAGTTTGTAGGCCTTTCTCTTCTTTGCTTTTCTAACTGGTATACTTAACACCATAATGTTATCTACAGTTGAGCATGCCGGTCAAAACCGGTTGACAGAACTTAATAATTTTATGGGTGTCCAACCAGCTACCTTTTTTTAGGAAATAATTGGCAAACAATTTGCCATGTGCATCTAACAAGCAATAAGGAGGTAATTATTTGGGATCTAAAGTTTTTGTGAACAGGCTTTAGCATTGAACCATTTGATATGGGGAGGCTTTGAATAAATCGTAGGATATTTTTATAGAGATATTCCAACAGTTTTCTCCCCGAGAGTGGAGTTTCTTTAGGACTACAACAGGGATTTCGTTAGCTGGTGAACAAGAAAGTAGGGTTTTACTAATTAATAACATGATTTCTGCGCTGCTGATGGAGGGGATGTTTTGAAAGCCATCTCTAGCAATGAAGGTAGTACACAGCTCTTTTAGATACAAATCCCATTTTTTATACGAGATGTGATAGTCGCAATGTATTTTGTAAAATATGGTGCCACAAGATTCGTGTGAAACCATGCTTACTTCTGCTTGGTGCAACACGTTATTGCTAGCAATAGTTTACATTTAGAGTTCAGCTGCTTGATCTAAAATACTTTAGACACAACCATCTAGATAATGTAAAGTATGATATCAAGGTTCTGAGGAATATAAGGTTAAACCATTGAGAGTTAACGCTGATTGAAAAAGAGAAGGCTATATTTCACACATGAGTAATCATCAAACAAATTTTTTTTTAGCAATATGTTAGAAAAGGAAACTCTTACCTACAGTGAGTAATACATCTGACAATGGATTGCATGTTTTTTCAGACACAGCCGCAGCACGTGTTAATAACACTCAGGAGAAATTGAGGAAACTTGGAAAACTAGAGAAAAGGTTGGTGAGAACCCAGGTGCAAGGGCATTTACTAACTAAATACCTTCAAGCAAACATTATACCAATAGTCCAGGAGGACTACAATAAGAATTGAGCCAACAATAATTTGCATAAGAACCTCAACTTAGGGAGAATTTCAACTTTGTGGCTAAAACAGACATTGGATAGTTGCTTGGGGTGGATACAGCCCTAGAGTTTGTACTCAATGTACTCAACTTGACTAAAGAAATAGCTGACCTCAAAAGGGAATTACTGGGTGACCAAACACTAACTAATGCAAAAGAGGCACTTGGTAAATTTGAAAAAAAAGCACAGGAGTTTACCACAATAAGCGTCTCCGAGCGAATCCCGCCTTGGCAATTCCAACGCGCAGAACTGATGACATTGCGCGTTCTGTTTGGTGGCGAATAGATCTAACCAAGGCTCTCCCCACTGCTGAAAGAGACCTTGCGCCACTTCCAAGTTCAGACGCCACTCGTGATCCATCATGCACCGGCGGCTGAGTTTGTCCGCCCTGGCGTTCAGTAAACCTGGCAGGTGTTGAACCACCAAGGTAATGCCTTGATGTTCCAGCCATGTCCAGAGGCGCAGAGCCTCCTGAAATAATGTCCAGGACCCCACGCCGCCCTGTTTGTTGCAATACCATATGGCGGTGGTGTTGTCCGTGAACACCTGCACCACACTTCCCCGGACAGAGGGAAGGAATGCCTTCAGTGCAAGTCAGATCGCCCGCAGCTCCAGAGGTTGATATGGAGCCGGGACTCCATCGGAGACCAGAGGTCTCTGATTTCCGCCTCTCCCAAGTGGCCTCCCCATCCCAGGAATCCGTCACCACAGTGTGTTCCGGCTGGGGAAGGGAGCGGGATCTGCCACTGACCCAATCGCGATTTGTGAGCCACCACTGCAACTGTCGTGCAGCACCCTCCGAGATCTGGACGTGATCGAACAGGTTGCCCTGATGCTACGCCCACTGGAACTTCAGGTCCCACTGTAGAGCCCGCATACGCCATCTGGCATGTGTCACCAGCAGGATACAGGAGGCCATCAGGCCCAGAAGCCGGAGGGTCATCCTGACTGAAACCCGGGATAGAGGCTGAAAGAGCGGAATCATAGCCTGACTATCCCAGACTCGCTGTTTGGGAGGATAAACCCGAAACTGCGTTGAGTCCAGAACCGCTCCGATGAAGGGGAGCTTCTGAGAGGGACTCAGATGCGACTTTGGCACATTGATGGAGAACCACAGCAAATGCAGGAGGTCGGCCGTAGTCTGGAGGTGGTTGAGGACTGCCTGGGGCGAGCCCGCCTTCAACCGCCAGTCGTTGAGGTAGGGGAAGACTGACACCCCTGACCTACGCAGATGAGCTACGACCACCGCCATCACCTTTGTGAACACCCGAGGGGCACTGCTAAGGCCGAAGGGGAGCACGGCAACCTGAAAATGCTCCTGGTCTACCTTGAACTGCAGGTGATGACGGTGGCTGGCAGGACGGGGATTTGAAAATAAGCGTACTGCAAGTCCAATGATACCATCCAGTCTCCAGGGTCCAGGGCAGACAGGATCTGAGCCAGAGTCAGCATCTTGAACTTCTCCTTCCGGAGGAAGTGATTGATGTCCCGGAGGTCCAATATGGGGCGCAAGCTCCCCTTGTCCTTCTTGGGGACCAGGAAGTAGTGGAAATAACATGCACTCCCTACTTCCACACCGGGAACGCACTCGATGGCCCCCTTGGCCAGGAGGGCTGCGACTTCCTGACTTCCTGACGGGGAAGAGCCAAATGATCCCCCGACATACGAAGGTACCGAGGTGACATGTCTGGAGGGGAGGACAGTAAGGGGAGAGAATAACCTTGGCAGATTATCTGTAGCACCCACTTGTCCGATGTAATTTTGCGCCAGTGGTGGATTTGATGGGGAACCCTGCTACCCACTGGTGTGGGGTGCTCCTTGAAGCTCGGATTAGGAAGGTTTGGAGCGGAAGCAGCGGGCGTGGAGGTGGACTGACCCGCACGCTGTTTCCCAGACCCGCCCCTGTGGAATCCACGGCCGCGCTGGGGCTGATTCTGCACAGGCTTGGTAGAGGAGCGAGCTGTAGAGCCCCTGCCCTGGTCAGAGGTACTGCTAAGCAGAAAAATCTTTCCGGATCCAGTCTGACGCCTGGGGATATTCTAAGGTAAGGAATCTATCACTAACGTGTCTCTTTCAGATATATGTATTAATTGACTGTGAACCAAGTTTAACAGGAAGCAGATGTATTAGATCTACGATATCGCCCATTCGACATGCACTGTGAAAATTTGCGGTAAAGTCCATACAAAGGTTCTCGCTGACCGGTTTTAGGTCTTATGTGAATTCTTTTAGCAGGGTTACCTGGTCAGATAGCAGTGCATATTGATGTAATAATGCATCAGTAATTTTGTATATATTGCTGCTAAAACAGTATACAATGAGGAAGCATCATCTGCCCTGTTATGAGAAAGGAAGAATTCAGTAGATGGTTCTAGGTTGCTGTTCATTTGGGTGTTGGGTTGTGTTCTTAATGTACTGAAGTTATCTGGCTGGGTTCAAAGGTTAACATTATCTAAGCCCTCAGTGGGAATTATGTTATTCTTTGTCTGCTCGATTGATATTGTCAGGCAAGTCTGTTGAATCAGTGTCGGAGTCAGATTCTATGGATGGCGGTAGGGCTGACGGAATGTTTACTTGGGCAGTTACTGATAACAGTTACTGGGACCATTTCCGTCAGGAATAATAGAGTAAGTGGAACGACAAATAATTGTGGACTCTGTAGCCTTAAAGAAGGCAAGGATGGTCTGTGTTGTCAGTGACTTTTTCTTTGATTTGTAATTATTTTTAGTTCTGTACTCTAATGGAATTTTCTCTGCCGGCAGGATAGTTGACTCGAAGGTGGAAGTTAGCATGTCCTACTACTCCCAGGGGCTCACATCAGCAATATATATTTTTTCTTTTCCTTTATGTTTTTAAGACTATGTTATAGCTATGTTGTTTTGCAGAAGAAAGTTAGATTTTTTCAAATGAAAATAGCAATAAAAAATGTACATTTTATTGAAGGGAATTTAATACAGTTGTAGATATTGTTCTATATATGACGTTATGGAGATCACGATTTTGGTTCTGTTTAGTTTTATTTTAAAAATACTATATTTTTGGTGGTTAGTATTTTAGTATTATCTACATTTTTAATCACATTATTTTTGCTGTCAGTATTTATGCACTTAACATTATAAATACTTAAAGTCGATGTTCTGGCCTGTGATATTTCTGTATCCAGTTATTAACACCTTGGCTGCTAAGGCTTTTCCCGCTGGGTGCTGAAGGTCGATATTTCCCATTGTTCATGACGAGTTGACCTTGTCATGAGCACAGCTCCAGTGTGCCTCATGACGAGTTCACCTTGCTAAGGCTTTTCCCGCTGGGTGCTGAAGGTCGATATTTCCCATTGTTCATGACGAGTTGACCTTGTCATGAGCACAGCTCCAGTGTGCCTCATGACGAGTTCACCTTGTCATTAGCATGGAAAAGGTTAACCTTTTCCATGCTAATGACAAGGTGAACTCGTCATGAGGCACACTGGAGCTGTGCTCATGACAAGGTCAACTCGTCATGAACAATGGGAAATATCGACCTTCAGCACCCAGCGGGAAAAGCCTTAGCAGCCAAGGTGTTAATAACTGGATACAGAAATATCACAGGCCAGAATTAATTTAGTCACTATTCTGACATACAAATCAAAGGAGTTAACAATACCATAGAACACTAGCTAACACTAGTTATCTTCCATTATTTCAACTCTTTAATAACATGGAAATCACAAAGGGAAGACATTTCTCACTTTCATCTGTGAGGGACAAAGAAGGAGGGAAATGGACTATGGGAGGCAAAGCTGTGACTCATGAGAATCCCTGGTCTATGTGTCAGTTTCAAAATGATTTAGCTGCAATTGTGGTTTTCCAAAGTGAGTGTTTTGACAGTGTAATGTATTACACTCCTTTTCATTTAGTCAAGAACTTTAAAATGCTGAGAATTCCGACAATAGATATTACTGAACAAATGCGTTTCAGATTTAAATTATAAAATGTCCATCCATGCCTTCAAAGTAATTGTTTTACTAAAATAATTAAATTGTTATATTCAAGACCTCTCTTGGAATCATGGAAAAGTCCAGGGTGTTTTGAGCCACTTTGCACATAGGTAGGGTCATTTTCATAGCTGCAGTACCAATGTGAACAAAAATCAGGTGGCCAGAGCTAAGAAGCCTGTAGGAGAGTAGGGTCTGCAATCCTATGATCACCCAGATTTTTGCTTTTTGCTGCACTGGTTTACGACTTTCCCTGGCTGTGGGCCTGCTAATCAGACCCACAGCCTAGCTGTTCTCTCTATCCAAATTGTACTCAGGTACTGAATTGGCACTGGGCCCTCTCCAAGTCCCTGTACCCAGGGCTGAGGTGCACCCAGAAGTCTCCCAGGGGCTGAAGCATGTATTGTGCCACCCCTGGACTGACTAACTAAACTGACACAACTGGCTGCACGACAGCTGGGGCAAGGTGGTGTACTCACCCTTTGCTTTAGATATAGTATACCTATATCTAACCCTAAAATGGACACACAGATCTCCTATCAGTCACTCCTATGGCAGGCCTTAACAATCCTGAAGGCAGAGTGCTTGGAATCGTGTGAGATGGTGCTCTGGCATGAGCTGAGCCTGTCTGCGGCTTTCAGGATCTATCCCTTAGCCGTTTCCATGATATCGCATACCATATACTCTTAAGTGCATTATAATCCTCGCGGTTATATGCCAACTCTGGTATCGCTTTATCAAAACATGTCGAGTTTAGTTTAGTTTTAGTTTAAAGGAGTTTGTAGAGCGCTTGGTAACACCTCCCGGTGTGTCCCCGCGCTATGGAGCGAGAGTGCAACAACAAAGAACAGAAACCAATCACACAGCAAAGAGGCAGGTTTTCAACTTCTTCCTAAACATCATTTCATTACTCTCCAACCTGGTATCTAGAGGCAGGAGGTTCCATTGCTTGGCAGCTAAGGTGCGGAAAGATCTGCCTCCCATTTTGGCTTTTTTGGGGCATGTAGTTTTAAGCAGACCCATTCCTTTGGATCTAAGAGATCTGTTAGGTTCATATACAGACGCCAAATCAGACATATATGCCGGTGCTCTGTGATGAATTATTTTATGGCACCAAAGCATAGCTTTAAAAACAATCCTCTTACTGATCGGTAGCCAGTGGAGGGCTGCTAGAGAGGGGCGTGAAGGAGCTCGGCGGGGAAGCCTTAGCACCAGGCGAGCTGCCGAGTTTTGTAAAACCTGTAGCTTTTTTATGTTTTTCACTGATGTCCCCATGAGCAGCACGTTTCCGTAATCAATACGGGACGTTATCAGTGCCTGCGTCATGGTACGCCTGGAGTTAATGGGTAGCAGGTCGAGGGTGCGGTTGAGGGTTTTCATTACCCCAAAACATTTACCAACAGTCTTCTTTACGTGACTGTCAAAGGACAGTTTATTGTCCACCCATACACCTAGATTCTTCGCCTCTCGTGCAGGGGAGGGCAGAGGACCCAGACAGCTAGGCCACCACTCTGACGTCCATTTGACCTCAGTGCCTCCAATAATGAGGACCTCTGTTTTTGTCCCATTGAGTTTCAAACAGTGTTCATTCATCCACATAGCCAGTTTGGACATGCAGGCATTGAAGTTATCAGCTTCCTTAGAAGGGGCTTGAGTCAGAGATATGAGGAGTTGCGTGTCGTCGGCGTAGGAGACAAGCTCCACGCCGAACGACTGCACTACCTCTGCCAGAGGGGCCATGTAGAGATTGAACAGGGTGGGACTCAGGGCAGAGCCCTGAGGAACCCCCTGTTCAAGCATCACCCTATCGGAAAGGAAAGTCCCTCTTTGAACCTGGAAGCTCCTATTAATCAAGAAAGATTTCAGCCACCCCAGTGCCTTGTTGGTAACTCCCGCTTTATTTAGACACTGTAGCAAGATGGAGTGTGCTACAGTGTCAAAAGCGGCACTGAGATCAAGCATGATGAGGGCCATTGTCTTTCCCTCATCTGCTCCCTCACGTAAGGTTTCAGTGGCCCTCAGGAGAGCTGTCTCCGTAGAGAAGCCTGTTCTAAAGCCCGACTGAGATTTATGGAAAACATTATGGGTCTCAAGATGTTCCATGAGTTGACTGTTAGCGATTTTCTCTGCTAACTTGGCCACATAGGGTAGCAGGGATATAGGTCGTAGGTTATCCATTATGTCCATACTGATGTTCGGTTTTTTCTTGATGGGTAATACTATTGCCTGTTTCCATTCCTCCGGAAGGCAGGAGGTTGTAAAGGAGGTTTGTAGTAAGTGCCTGAGATGGGGTTCTAGTACAGGAAAAGCTTCAGCTAAAATTTTCGGGGGTGCCGGGTCCCGGGGAGAGCCCGATTTGATTTTGTTGCTCATTTTGGACAGAATTTCATAAGAGGGAACTACAAAAGAATTGAGACATACAGGTGTATTTACAAATTTATCATTTTCAATGAAGCCCGTAGCCGAATCTATCGGTTTAGAGAAACTAGTATAGATTTTGTTAATTTTGCCTGCAAAATACTGTGCAATATTATTGCAAGCTTCCACTGAATCATTTTGAGCGGGGGAGGTCACGTCCACTATGGATATCTCTTTGTATATCTGAAACAGTTCCTTGGAGGAATTGCCTGCTTCCATAATACGGGTGTGATAATGCTCTGCTTTGGCCAGACGAACTGATTTATAATATACTCTCTGTGCTGTTTTATGTTGTATTTTAATATCTGCACAGAAGTTCTGCCGCCAAGCTCTCTCAAGTTTCTTACAAGCCGTTTTCATAGCCTGCAGTTCTTGGCTAAACCAAGGAGCAGTTTTCTTCGGCCTCCTGGCATTGGACAGGGAACGGCTGGGGGCTGTGGTATCCAGGGCCTTAGTGACGATATTATTTAAATTATCATTAGCTGCCTCACAGTCGACCCCTTTAGGAGGGCCTTCGTCATACACAATTTGATTGAACGAATCTAGAGAGAAGTTCTTCCATTTTCTGCGTTTGTATCGCAGGGATTGATGACGAAAAAGCTCCGTCCTGTCAAGTTGGACTTTGATAGGAATAATAAAATGATCCGACCAAGGTATGGGTATAGGAGCAGAGGTGTGCACTCCCTGCCAGTTTCCAAAGACGGGGTCTAGTAAGTGTCCTAATTGATGAGAAGGTTCTTTATTTTTTAGATCGAGCTGAACAGATTGCAATTCCATTCGGATATCATCAGCGTCTTTATCTAAATGATCTTCGAAATGAGCATTGAGATCTCCTAGCACTAACAGTCTGGATTTCCTCAGCGCTAGATGAGTGACCACCTCCATTAGAGTCGATGTAAACTCATATAGTCTGCCTGGTGGTCGGTATATCAAAATGCCAGAGATCGAATGATTGGGACCAGTGTTAATTGTGAAGATACCGGCTTCACTATGATCAACCTGAGTGTGTACTAGGGAGCAGACTAGAGGAGCTTTCGTGGCTATGGCGATGCCGCCTCCTCTGCCGTCCCTCCTGTCCAATCTAGATAGGGAATAGCCATTGGGCATGGCCTGGATAATATCCGGGTCCGAGTGATCATCTAGCCAGGTTTCAGTTAGGAAGAGGATGCTAAGATTTTGGTCCTCGAGTAAATGGTAAATATCTAGGGCGTGCTTACGTAGAGATCTACAATTCAATAATGCAGCTTTGATGGTGGGGCCCGAGCTAGTGTCTGGGATATGAAGGGGGGGTTCAAAGCGGCACCTCGTGCATTTTGTAAGTGACTGGGCAGGCATGGTGTGTTTGCAGACGGCAGGCGTGTCAGGTTGTAATGCAAGTAGTGCATGTCTTCCATACCTTATGGTGTTTTGTGACGAACTACCAGGGTTTGTGGCCCCTCGCCCCGTCCGGCCGCGGACGGGCGCAGACGGGCTTGACTTTGGCTCGACTTCGGCGCGCTTCCGGCGCGCCCGCTGCGCCAGCCCGCTGCGCCGTCTAAATGGGCGACACATGATATGGGGAGGAGGAGGGTGGGAGGCCGGCCCGACTTGAGCGCTGACCTCGCCGTCCTCACCCAAGATGGCGCCCACCGCCGAGTAAAATCCCTACCAAAGCGGGTGGAGGCTCGAGATATAGAAGGTAAGGGTGTGGAGGGTGTCAGTGTGCCTGCTATTCAATTCCCCAATCTAAAAGCAGCCCCCAAGATATAAATGCTGTCCAATATTAAAATATTAAAAACGCTCCGAATATTATCTAAAATGCCTGTCAATAGTGCGCAAAGGTTCGTGCTTCCTCCTTGTAGTCACAGCAGCTCGCAGCCCCAGCAGCCTCGCTAGGGAGAGCTCACTGTAGGGCCAAGGTGTCATACGAATTGGAATACTAACCCCTCGCCAATTCTGGCGACGGGGTTAGCATTCCACCCTTCTAGAGGGACACGACATGTATGTAACCTCTAACCCCGGTTAAAGTGAAACAGAGCCTCAGCTCCACAAAATGGATGCTGCCACCGAGACACAAGTCTGCCCTCCTGCTGCTGGGAGTCCTCCCAGAGCAGGAGATAAGGACAAAGGGTTTCCTGCCAGGGGCGGTGCCAGCACCGTCCCAGACAGGATTTTGTGTATCCTAGGTAGGCAGGGCTTCAGAGGAAGGTGACTGCAAGTGGCACCCCGGTGCTCACTGTGCATAGGCCGGCTGAAACCAGTTCCAGGGGCACTCCAGCCCCTGGCCTGGGGAAAGCCCGCCAAAGGAGAGGGGTGTAACCACCCCCCTCCTAGTCCCACCCATAGGGCAGGACTTAGTCGCGTGCCAGCCCCCTTTTCCCAGATAAAGGTAGGAGCAGGCCCCCTTCCAAATTAGATCATCTTTGGAATCAAGACACGACTTTCTGCGAAAGGACTTCAAGATTTCCTTCTTCAAGATTCTCCCTTGTGGCTAAGGAGTAGTCACCCTGCATCCGCAGGCACCATCTAAAGAACACTGCGGTCTGCTGTAAGTCCTTCCTCCGGAATCCGACTGCCCAGCTCGACAAGACCCGGCGTCCCTGGCACCTCCGACCTCTACTCACCTCTACAGCCAAGCTGAGAACCGTGAGTGCGACGAGACCTCAAGGGACCGACTATTGCCAAGACTGCACGACTTCTTCACAGCAAGCCCGCCGAGTAATCTCCTGGCGAGTGCTTTGGGGTCCGAGAAGCCCCGACCCTGAGCAGCTCCAGCACCGAAGAGCAGCCCCCCCAGCATCTCCACGATCGGAGTGGGGCCCTTCTGCTTTTTGCTGCTCACCGCGTTGTTTGGCTACTAGCCCGTTGGCTTGTGGCCTTCTGAACGACGCCCGACGACATCACTGCTGCTGGTCTGGTTGCTCCAGACTGGCTCTTGCTCCCTTCCAGAAGAGGAGCACCCCGGACCCTCCTGGTCCACTCAAGACGCCATTTTGAGTCCACCGCGTGGGGTTGAATTAGCCAAGGCTTTGTTGCCCAATCCTGGGTACTTCGACGCCGACAGCTTCATCCATCGTGGGACAGCTCGCCTCTCCATCCTTGTCGCCGACAACGCCTCCTGGTCCGTGAGATCTGCAGAGCACAGCGTCGCCCACTCACCTAGTCGAGGTGACTACCATCCGGTGCCCTCCTGGTGCCCACTGACTACTGGCTAGTAGTCACGAACTTGGTCCCCTCTGCTTTCAGGTGTCATCCATCTTCCAGATCCAGGCTTGGATCACTTCGAACTCTCTTCACTGGTCGCCTGCCAGCATCTTTCTTCCAGGCTCCTGGTTCGTCAACGAGGATTCCCGACGTCTTTTGAGACATATGCAGCTGCAGCCCCTGGGCTAGGTAACTTCGGCATTTCGGTGCCCCAGCATAGCCTCACTATCCAAGGGTCAGGATCCACTGTCGTTTTCTCCCTACCAGGTCGGGTTCGCCCGTGAACACTAACTTTAACTTTACTAGCTATCATAGACTTTGTCCCGCATCCCGCGTGAGAGTGCACACTCTGCACCCGAGTCCCCTGGGCCTCCTACAAGTAATCTAACGATTCCATAGTCAAGTCCTAGCGATTCCAAAGCCTATTAGTACTGTACTTACCTGCAAGTAATTTCGCATTCCACTTTTAGAGTATATGGTTTTTCGTGCCCCTCGGGCATTTGTATATACTGTGCTAACTCAAGTATTTTCGTAAGAGTTTTGTTGTGTGCCTAGCACCCTGTCCTCATAAAGAGTACAGGGCTGTTGTGATTCTAATAAATACACTGTTTATTTTCATAACACTTGTGTGGTGTCCTTTCACTGGGTGTTCAAGGGGTAATGTGATGGTAAAACAGCTGGCTTAACACGCCCTCTAGAGTCTTAGCCTTAGACTGCTCGTATCCATGCTACTAGGATAGCTGGTCTATAAGGTTGACTTACAACCAATCATCAATAAGGGTTGTTTGGACTGATATATAGTGATCACTAGAATAGTGAACACTGCACATCAGGCCAACTTCTCACAAAGCCACAATAATATTTGAAGATGTTATGGCAGCCCAATTTGTTTTCTGTTTCTTAGATTAAACTATTCTATGTTATTTAACTATTAAAAAAGACTTTTTTTTACAAAGTAGAACACATTGTGACCGTTAGTTAAAGTGTAATAGTGATTTCAAATTTCGAAACCCTTCCACTTTATGCAGTACGCCTAGACAGTTCAGCCTCGTTACCCACAGAGAATTGAAGTGAAATGAAATGAAATATGTATTTATACAGCGCGATTGCTGCCCTGAGGCGTCCAAGCGCTAACGCAGTTGTGATTAAATGTTTAAATGAAGTAACAAATAGTTTCTTACCTGTCGGTGTAGTTTTGCAGCTTGAAGATCTTTCTGGATTCACTATGCTGTGCATTATCCCGCGGTCTATTGGTTGGGTGCGGAATCGTAGTATTTTTTCTGTTTTGTTTTTTGTTTTGATTTTTGTAGCCCAGGTGGGCATCGACGTCCCACCATTTGATGTCCTTCCTGTGAAACTCCAGATTTGTCTCTTTAATAATCTGATTGTATATTGTCTTTGTCTTTGTCTTCTCTCTGCCTCCTGCCTCATCTTTCTGGCGGAGGTGGGTGGGTTCACTAGTGAATCCAGAAAGATCTTCAAGCTGCAAAACTATACCAATACGTAAGAAACTATTAGTTTTGCAGCGCGAATCTTTCTGGATTCACTATGCTGTGCATAGACTTTGCAGCGGTTTCTTATGTTTGTAGCGGCTGGGTGGAAGACGAGTGTTGGTTGTTGAATATATGTTGAAGCACTTTCTGTCCTACTTGTGATTCTTTGTTCATTTTTATATCCACACAGTAGTGCTTAGTGAATGAGTGCACTGAAGCTCATGTTGCCGCCAGACATATGTCTTGAATGGGTGTGTTTGCCAGGAAGGCTATTGTTGCTCCCTTTTTCCTGGTAGAGTGGGCTTGTGCCCCTCCTAGTAGTTCTTGACCTGCCTGCTTGTGGCAGAATTGTATAGTTTGTGTGATCCGTTGTGCAATGGTGCCCTTTGTTACTGGTCTTCCCAGGAAACTGCTTGCGAAGGACACAAAGAATTGCTTTGTTTTCCTGTGCTCTTTAGTTCTTTCCATGTAATGCATTACTGCCCTTCTAGCGTCCAAAGTGTGCAGCGCTCTCTCCGCGCTTGTGGCTGGTTTCTGAAAGAAGCTTGGTATCTGTATTGTTTAGTTCATGTGAAACCTTGACACCACCTTCGGCATAAAGTGTGGGTCTGTTCTCATTACCACCCTGTCATTGTGTATTTGAATGTAGGGTTCCTGTAGCGTTAGCGCTTATAGCTCGCTTACCCTGCGTAGCGAGGTGATTGCTACTAGAAAGGCTATCTTCATTGTGAGCATTTGTAGTGAGTCCTTATGGATGGGTTCAAAAGGCGCTTTCATACGCTCTGATAGTACTAAATTAAGGTTCCATGCCGGAGGCGGCATCCTTTTTGGGGCTGGGGGGCATTCTTTTAGCCCCTTCCAGGAATCTCTTGACTACTTGGGATGTAAAGAAGCTCTTTCCCTTCTCCCCTCTAATGTAGGCTACTATCGCTGCTAGGTGTACCCTCAGCGAGGTAGAGCTTAGGTTTGTTTTCAGCAGGTGTGTTAAATATTTTAGCACTGTTGATTCCATGGTCATTTTCTTGTGTCGTTTTTCCCTGATGCACCATTGTGGGAATCTTTTCCATTTCGCCACATAGCACCTCCGTGTGGTAGGTCTCCTTGCCTCCTGTAGCACTCGCAGTGTGCTCTCTGGGAGTTTTAGGTGTGCAAACTCTACGTCTTCAGGAGCCATGCAGCTAGGCAGAGGCTCGTTGGCTCTGGGTGAAGTACCTCCCCGTTTTGCATGGAGAGCAAGTCTTTTCTTTTTGCAAACTTGTGTGGTGGTCCCTGCGCCATCTCCACTATTTGTGAGAACCAGGACTGACTGGCCCACTGTGGTGCCACCAGAATCAGTATCATGTTGCTGGTTCTGCATTTGCCGAGTACCCTGTGTATCAGTGGTATCGGAGGGAAATCGTAGGCAAATGTTTTGGACCAGCTTATACATAGGGAATTCCCCTGGGATTGTTCCCCTAGTTGTTTGGATGCGAAGTATTGGCATTTTGCATTCTGGTGTGTTGCAAATAGGTCTATTTCTGGTGTCTCCCACTTTTTGAATAGCTTTTGCATTTCCTGTGCACTGAGCTCCCACTCGTGGGATGCTGATGTCTGTCTGCTGAGCCTGTCTGCCTCCACGTTGTCCTTCCCAGGTAGGTGTATTGCCAGGAGGTCTATTTCTAGTGGGATGGCCCATCTCCATATTTCCAGCGCTAGGTTGGATAGTGCAACGGAATGTGTTCCTCCCTGTTTGTTGATGTAGAACATCATTGTTGTGTTGTCAGTTTGTATCAACACTCTCTGCCTGTACAGTTTTTTATGGAAGGCTTTTAGGGCAAGGAACACGGTCTTTAGTTCCAGGTAGTTGATGTGCCTGACTGCATCTGTTGGAGTCCACAGACCCCTCACCTTAAGCTCGTCCATGTGTGCTCCCCATCCCCTCTGGGATGCGTCTGTGGTGAAGGTCACTGTTGGGTTTGGTGGTGTTAAAGGCTTCCCCCTTGTCCTTGTTCCACCACGCTACCTCCTCTTGCACTGCGAGCGTTACAACCACTAGATCTTCCCAACTCCCTGTAGCTTGTGACCATTGTTGTTGGAGCCATTCCTGGAATGGTGTCATGTGGAGTCGTATATTGGGGACTAGGTGTATGCAAGACGCTATCATCCCCATGATCTTGCTCGCTGTCCTCACTATCAGAGCTCGCCCCTTCTGGTATTTACATGTCTCCTTCAGCAGGGCAAGTGTTCTCTTCTCGCTGGGGAACACATTGCTCTGTATGGTGTGGATCTGTGTGCCTAGAAAGATCTTCACCTATTCTGGTTCCATTGAGGATTTCCCCCAGTGTATTGAGAATCTCAGTACTGTCAGCGTCTGTGTGACCTGCTGTGCATGTAGTTGGCATTGTTTGTAGGAACTTGCCTTTATTAGCTAGTCGTCGTGGTAGGGGTATACATGAATCCCTTCCATCCACAGGTGTGCTGCTACCGCTGCGAGGCATTTGGTGAAGACCCTTGGTGCGGATTTTAGTCCGAAGGCCAGGGCTGTGAACTGGTAGTGTGCTTTGTCGATGGCAAGTCTCGGTAGATGTTTGTGCTGTCTGTTCATGGGAATGTGTATGTAGTCATCTTTGAGGTTTATGGTGGACATAAAATCTCCGTCCCTTATCTGAGGGATAACCTCTTGTAGGGATGTCATCTTGAATTTTTGAGTTTTTATGTACTGGTTTAGGAACCGTAGATCCAGGATGGGTCTCAACGTTTCGTCCACCTTTGGTACGAGGAAGTAGTTTGAGTACACTCCCTTGTTTCTTTCTTTGAACGGTACTGTTTCTATCGCCTCCTTGAGGAGGAGTTCTTGCGCTTCCTGTAGGAGTAGCGCGAGTTCTTTTTCTGAGCGTGACTTTCTTTTTGGTTTCCTGGTTGGAGGTTTCTTTTCCAGTTCTATACAGTATCCAAACTGTATGATGTTCAGTATCCATTTGTCTGTTGTTGTTTTCTTCCACTCCTGGAAGAAGTGTTTCAGTCTGCCTCCTACTGGTGTTACATGTTCGTTGATCCCTGATTTGAGTGCGTGTAAAACTTTTTTGCTCATTTTGTTGGGCCCCTCCACTAGCGGTGTTGTGTTGGTGGGCACGTTTGGTGGAGCAGAATGACTTTGAGGTGGGTTGCTGGCCCACTCTTCTTGTTTGTCCTCCTCCATTTGCCCTCCCACGAAAGGACTGGCCCCTAGGCTGGTGTTGCCAGGTTTGCTGTTGCTGACCCTGCTGAGCTTGGTTGTTGCCCTGGTAGTTCTCTTGGAATGTCTGATGTGATGTTCCCAGCTGGTTACCCCCTTTTCCGTTCAGTCTCCGTGTCAGGGTGCCCCTACTCATTCCTCTGAACTGCAACGCCCCCATGGACCTTGCAGTTTCATTTTCCTTCTTGAGCTGCATCAGTTTCTCTTCTACTGACGCTCTGAACAGTGTTTCTCCATTGAAGGGTCTGTTCAGAATACTATTCTGGACTTCCGGCTTGAAACCTGAGATCCTCAGCCAGGCATGCCTTCTTTCTGTTACCCCAATCATCATGAGTCTGCTGGATGTGTCTGCCGCATCCAGGGCTGATTTGAGGCATTTGTTTGCCATGTTCTTGCCTTCCTCCACCAGGTGTGTCGCTCTCTGTTGGTATTGTTCAGGGAGGTGTTTGAGTAGCTGTCTAACTTCCGCCCCAATGCTGGTACCTATGCCTGTTGAGTAGGGCATTAGAGTTGGCAATGCGCCAGTGGATTGCTGCATTCCTCTCTATTTTTCTTCTATTGAGGTCTATCCTCTTACTTTCCTTCTCTGGTGGTGGGCCTGAGTTTGTGGGAATGTTGGCCCTCTTTCTGGCCGTTGCTGCAATGATGGAGTCAGCTGTGACAGATCCATGGATGTATGGTGGGTCCTTAGAGGAATGTTTATACTTTTTCTCTGCCCTAGGTGTGACAGACCTGCAGCTTGATGGTTCTTTGAATGCTTCCCTTCCCTGGTTCAGGACACTTGGGAGCATGGGTAGGAATTGACTCCTAGTTCAAGTGGGGAGCAGGGTCTCTAAGAGGAAGGAGGCTTTTGGTTTATCTTCCTCCAGTTTTACCCCATATGCTGCTGCTCCATTTCTGATGACCATGTTGTAGATGCCAATGTCATCTGGCGGCGAAGGCCTTGAAGGATACGTTTCTACGGCCTCTTCCGGGCTTTTGGCGTCGAGGTCCTGCCAATCCAGGTCCTGCGCCAACAAGGATGCGGACCCCAAACATGTTTGCCGGTCTTCCTCGCCTTCTCCCTCATAATAGTATAGGCCCGCTTCTTCTTGGTGTTCCTGGGGCTCCGGAGTTTTCGGCGGCTCTTCGGCATCGAACTCCTCTTCGTCCTCGACAATCGTCGTAGGCTTCGACGGGATGGTGAACCTTTTCATCCATTCGTCTAATTCCTTTTTCCTTTACAGGATACTGTCCATTTCGGCCTCGAGCCTTCTATTTTTCCTCTCCATCTCGCGGCCTGTTCGGCGTCATGGGTTTCGGCCGATCTCTTTGATGTCGAAGTTGCCTTCGGGTCCTTTTCCTTCGGCGTCGAGCGCGCCTTGTCGGGGATGTGCTTCAACGACCTAGGCTTGTCTTGGGGTTTCGCCGACTGGGAGTCCTTTTCAAAGGATCCCCTGGGCTGTTTGTCTCTGGATGCAGCTGCGTCCATCGAACGTTTCTGCACCAGTGCTCCTTTCGTGGACTTTTACTCTGTTTTTCAAGAGTCTGACTCTGATTTTCGAGAGACTGTTGGGGTCTTATGGGTCGACGTCAATCTTACCTCCTTTGTAGTTTTCGTATCGGTCTCTACGACCGTGTAGTCATCTGGTCCCTCGGCGATGTTTTCCTCTTCCCCACTAGAGAGGCCCAAGTCCCGGAGCGACGGAGGCTGACCTTGGCCTTGCATGTTGTAGTTGGCTCTCCTCTGTCTTTCTCTTACCCTGAGTGTCTTCGGGGTAAAAGCCGAGCAGGCGTTGCAATCCTTGCTCTCGTGGTTGACCGGCAGGAAGAGGTAGTAAACCGGATGCTGGTCCGTCTGTGCGTATTTGTGGTAGGAGTTACGGCAGAATTTAAAAGGTGTTTTGTCCATTCCTGCACTCAGGGGTCCCCCTGAATGCACATTCTCCGTTGGACTTCATAGTCCCGATTCAGTGGTCTTGATTGCGAGATGTATTCTCCAATTTTTTCGGTGGTTTTCTGTCTTCATCTTCTCATTTTCTCCAAAAATTCAGGAACCTCTCGGTGACAATCTAGACCCAACGGCGGAAAAAAGAATCTGAAGATGGCGCCCAAAGGTGGGAGCTTCCGCAGGAAGCGTGCCGACGTCACAGGAAGGACATCAAATGGTGGGACGTAGACGCCCACCTAGGCTACAAAAAAAAAAAATACTACGATTCTGGACCGAACCACTAGACCGTGGAATAATGCACAGCATAATGAATCCAGAAAGATTCACAATGCAAAATTTGGTCATCAAATTTGAGTACACCACTACTATGGCCTTGAAACACCAATGGTAAATTACGGTACCCAAACAATATACTGTCTAGTAACCTCATAAGGTTGGGCAACCCAATAAAAGGCATCGCTATTCTAATCTAAGAGTGTAGGTTAAAAGAGCTGTAACTCCACTTCTCCCCAGCTTCATTTGGCTTTCACCAATACTAGTCACTTCATAAACCATAAGACCAGGCAATAGCTAACATCACAATGGTAGGGATAAACATTGGGTGTATGTCCTTTCAACACTGCTAAACTCTGTTATCAAAAACCTTTTGTTGAAAGGTTGAGCTCTTTTCACAGTAAGATGTCAGGAGATTATAATCAGACTTGAAACTAGAGGTATGACAATCATTGATAACAATGAGTTAAAATGCACTGCCCTGTGAGTCAAACATGCAGGTCTGAAAAAGCATCTGATCTCAAGGGTTTCAGAAACGTGGTAATGTGGTTCAAAACAATGTATAAATAACAAGGTTAACACACAACCTGAAAATGTGTAACCAGGTATAAATAAGGTGCAAGAAAGAACTACGGTGCCACTTTCTGGTACACGTTAATGTTCTGCCCATGTTTGGTACTTCAGAAAATAATATGCAGAACGTAGGTTTTAAAAATATCAACTCTCCACAATGTCCTCAAATTTCTAGCTGTTTTCATTATGAATCCTCAACAATTCATTGATGTATGTTTTAACTGTGTTAAAGAAAGAGGTTGAAATCAGGACACTTTAAGAGTCGCTACTTAGATTTTGAGGATTCAAGTTAGGAAGTAGTTTCCATAATCAAATTTGAAGAGAATATGTGGTTAACAGGTATGAAGTCTGATTCTGGCAAGAGGAATCGTGTTCTTCTGTAATTCTGGGTATTGATTTATTGTTAAGGATGAATCCCTAAAATGTAGCATTTTCATCAATGGTTGGTAGGAACCTAATCAGTTTGAAAATTAGGTTTGTAGAGGTAAACATATGTGGGAGGAGACTATTCGGTTGATTTAACTTTTTGGGAGGTTCTGATTCGAGTTTGTATTTTAGTTAGGCACAGGAACAAATAGCAAGAGATCATGGGTGAGATGACCTTTAGATACATCAGGAAATAATAAACCAAACCATGACAGACTCTTCCTTTCAGTTACTTACCAGGACTCTGTATGTTTTAGAGTAGTCCTTAAGTAAATACCGCACTGTGTAGAGGAGTTTTAGCATTTGTGTTCTACCTTGCAGTATATTCTTGAGTTTGCAGTTATCACACATAACCACATCCTCTGACAGCCTTAACAATATCAGCATAACCATCTCTGCCTGCAGTGCCTAATGAATGAGTAAGAAGAAAAAACAAGTCACAATACAGCAAAAACAGGCAATCTAGAGGTCCTTCATTCACTACTATAAACATCCGAATTTAAAATGGCTGAATGTTTCCTCACAGCCCATATATCAAATTGTGACAGTAGGGAGCAGATACAGTCAGTTTGAGTCTCTCACCTTGCTTAATTAACCCCTTCGGCGCTGATGACGAGCTCAGCTCATCATCAGTTGCGCCGCTCGCACGCTGATGACGAGCTGAGCTCGTCATCTAACGCAGCTTTTTGAAAAAAGCTGCGTAGCGCGAAAATTGCCGCAGCGCGCATGCGGTTAACTGAGGATAAAAACCACTATACAATATAGTATGATGAAGTCTTGTTCTCACAGTCTCAAATAACATAGACATCATAGGTACAACAGAACAATCAAAAGAATGAAGATGACTTGAAGTTATGTAAAGATGAGCACAGAGATATAGCTCAGGGGTAAAAAGTTATTTACCTGTAATAATCGTTTTTGCAGCTTGAGACTATTCTAGATTAACATGCTGTGCATTACACTGTCCTGTACTTGTTAGTTTGAAAAAACTAACAAATTAAATGTAATGTTTTTGGGTGTTCACAATAGGTAGATTGCCTTATGGGGTGAGTCATGTGCTCTATAAATCTTTAAATAAAATAAATAAGGTAGGAGTCACTCTGTAGCCCACAACGTTCCACAAATCATTTATTAGGTCTAGCGTAGACAGCGCATGTGCTGTCGGGAGACAAGTTATAAGGTTGAGCCCAGACACCGCATGTGTATGGACTTTGGCCACACCCTTCGCTCTTAATTGGTTCCTTGTAATGCCCCTCCTAAAATCTTGCTTTTCTATGGTGCCTTAGGTGTCTTTGTCCGGCCTTTTGGCTCTTTGTTTACGACCTAGATACTGACCCTGTTACAAGGATCAGTTAACTTTTGACCATTAAAGTAGTTTGGTGCACTACTTATTTTGTTGTGACTTGGCTCGCTGTGCCTTCCCTCAACTACTTCCCGCCCTTCCTGCGTTTTCTGCTCATGTCAACCCCCGTTGCTGCTGGTAATTCACTTAGGGCTAGATGTAGGTAAATCTTTTTTACCGATTCTAAAATACCGAATTTTACCGATTTGGTATTTTAGAATCGGTAAATTAGATGTAGGTAATAATTCAGTATTTTTGACCGAATCGGTAATATTCGGTAATTACCGAATCGGTATTTACAATTGCCATTGGAGGCCCATAGGAATGAATGTCAATTACCGAATCGGTAAATACCGAAAAAGTCAAGGGTGGCAGGGTGTCACTTTGACACCCTGTTGCACCCCTGATTAGAGCTTGTGTGCCATGTGGCACACATACATGCCCCAAGGGCATGTATGTCTGTCACATGGCACAGGTGTACATGCACAGATTTGCATATACGCAGGTATTCGTTATTTACCACCAACTAATAGTTGGTGGTAAATAACAAATCCTTAAAGCCCTGTGGCACTGTTTACAGTGCCACCTACATCTCAAAATACAGATTCGGGGAGGAGGAGCTACGCTGGCAACCAAGATGGCCGCATAAGCTCCCGGCTCCGCCGACCTCCGCCGGTTGCTTATAAATCCTGACTTCTATCCTGATTTCCCACCGACTCCCGTGCAGCTGAAGTGTGCCTGACTCTAAAGGTGCAATCCCGGAATTTCTAGCTGCTCAAATGATGAAGATACGCCGTGCGCTATTCTCGGCCTAACCCAGAGTTGCAGCCGGGGCCTCGAGTTCTATCCCAGCCGGGTTGGAGTTGAACAACATCGGCCGCGGGACGTGGGTGGTTCCGGTCTCCCGAAGTGGCGTCTTTCTTTTCCGTTTTGGATGGTGATCCGGTGGCAGCTTTATCCCGCAACTGCGGCGGCTTGACATATCGACTGCTTTGGTCGGGGATCCGCTGCCCGGAGGCCCCGTTGAGCTTCCGGGGTTGATGGGCTTGGTTCCTCGCTGGCGGCGACAGTGCTGAGATCGTACTTTTGAAGTGCCCGCAGTTGTCATCTGCATTGCCTTCGCCTGGTTCCCCAGAGAAGTCGACCTCCGGGGTTCAGATACCCGCCCGGTCGCTCACTGAGGGGCGATGGAGCGGCCTCAAAGTACACCGTCGCTGCACACTATAATGGCCGCCATTCGGGAGCTCCACATACGAGTCACCGCCACCGTCCAGAGGATGGTTGTAACGGTCGATAACATCTGCCGGAGACCGGACTCCGACCCTTTGTTGGTGGTGAACCAAGATGCCTTAACCGCGGAGCAAGCTCCGATTGCTGCCGAGGACCCTGTGCGGAAGTCGGACTTGGAAATTGCTTGCGACCCCCAGATGGCAGCGAGCGAGCCCGAAACTATTGGATGTGTGTTTTGCCCTATATCGATATCGCCCGAGATTGATGCGACTATTCCTGTACTCCAGTGTGAGTTTTCCAATGAAGGTCGGATTCCTACCTCGCCCCTTTTCTCTCAGAGTGATCAGGCACGCTTTGCTGACTTATTGCTGGTGGGCAGTAAACTTTGTTTGACTTTTGGACTTTGTAAACGTCTATCCTGGTGTCACTCCTTTCGTGTGGACTTTGAAACTTTTCTACTTCTGGATATCCTTTCTGTGATGGCGGTTCGAATGGACAGGGCTCGCATGAAGGATCGTAGCGGCCAGGGTTGACTTTGACCGTATGGGTTTGGAAAAAGACTTCATTTGACACGGGACTGCACCTCATGATTGCACGGGAGGGGGGTGGGTCTTTTACACGCTTCCCCCCTGTTGGATTTTACTTGTTACGTTTTCTTATCCTGGAGACTTATGGGGTGGGTTGCGGCTGGCGGGGGGCAAGGTGGACCGGGGGGGCATGTACGATATTCCCTCCTCCGCTTTCTTCTTTCCTTCTTTTAGGTACAAGTTCCGGGGCGACAGCACGCTGTAGTGGGGATGGGCCGTAGCCATTGCAGAGGTGTAGGGTGGGGGGATTGGGGAGGGGTTTATTGTTTTATATTAGTTTAGTTCTATGGCCCTTTTTTTCTTCTTTCTTTCTTCCTTCACAAGAGATGGGTTGATCATCCTGAGTCGATTTTCCTATTGGTCGGGTGTCTGCTTTGGCTCCTAATATCCTGTGTCATGGGTGGGCGGGCTTTGTGGAATATTGTTTTGTCGGATTGCTGTTAATTATTTCCCTTTATGTACATATCCTTGCCTCAAGTGCATCCGTCGGTAAAATTGTTTTCTACGCATTGTGTCCTCGCTCACCTATTGATGTATCGTTTTAGGAATATGGCACCCGATTTATGTATATTCTCTTATTTTTTCTTCAACAAAAACCTTTAAAAAAAAAAAAATACAGATTCGGTAATTTTACCGAATCGGTAAATTTACCGATTCAGTAAATTTACCGAATCTGTATTTTGAGATGCCCTACATCTCAGTATCCAAATACCGGTCGGTAACGGCCGAAAATCAGTATTTTCGGCCGTTACCGACCGGTATTTGGATACCTACATCTGGCCCCTAATGTCTTAAAGATCACGCAGCGATTGTTATATGCATTAATTGCACAAACTTGGTTTATTTGTATAATTTAGGAGGCCGTGAGGCTTATATTTTATCAGCATGTAGGCCGGACTGGGAAAAGAAACCGGCCCAGGCAAACTGCTCAGCTGTCGCCCGCCTCGGGGTGAGGGGGAATGCAGCTGAGCAGTTTGCTAGGGCCGGTTTCGGACGATTTTGTTACCGGGGCCGATATTGCCGACCCCAGGTAATAAAAACGGCCCCCCAGGGGCCCAAAGCCGGACCCACCCTAGCGGCCTACCGGGGAAACGCCCGGTGCCCGCTATGGCCAGTCCGGCACTCCAGGGGAGCCCGCTTCAGGTCGTAGGAATGGCTATATGTGTGCCTTTAGTGCGTGCATTTATATTGTTTTTCCTGCTCCTGCTACAAGCTCAGAAGACGTTTATTTTACCCGTTCCAAAACCATTCGACTCAGTTTACCCCAACCCTTGCAGTAGACGGGCTTGCTTGCTCGCAGGCTGCGTCGCGGGCTGTTATGACATTTGCCAGGGCTACTTTAGCTCCCAGTGTGTCCCTATGTGCAGTTCTCAGCCACATGAAGTAGAGGGGTGGGTCGAAGCCACCTTGAGGGTCAGCTCGCTTTTGACTCGAGGTTCCCAGTAGACACTGTGCAATGGAGTTCTCAGCAGGGCACATCACAAGCAGTCATTCAGGGCCCCCAGTCATTCAGAAGGGCCTTATTCACCTTCAAGGTCAGTAAATATCTGTTCGGAATGGGAGACTCATTGTGCAGGGACCCCCAATCATTTTACGTTACCCTACTGGTATAGTTTTGGCCTGCATTACAGACATGCGCTCATTCCTTGAGGTGCCGTTCCAGGCCTCACCCGACCCTCCCCACCCCCAAAACCTACCATCAGTACTGGGTCGCGCAACTGTGCAATTCGCCTGGGTTGCTGACCTGCAGCACACCACTAGTGTTATTTCGCATCTCACAAGTGAACCTGACCTTTTTTTTATTTTTCAGTTTTATATAGCGCCAACTCAAACCGAAGGTATTGTTGGAGCGCTTTACATGAGCACCATATATTACACATTCATTTTGGTAGGCACAGGGAGATTTCATAATATGCCTAGAATCATAGGATGTTGAGCCGACGCCGAGACTCGAACCGTACGCCACAGCCTCTCGCCTTCAGACCCAAATATCCCCCTGCTCCCAGATGTGCACACTTCACCTCCGCCTTGAGAATGACATGCGCCCCACCCATCTTGGGGGTCACAGTCCTCAACAGGTGCAGCTCCCCATGTTCAGACTCCAGTTCATCGCAAGCATGCCAGACAGCACTTTCTAGTGTTTTCATTGTAGTTTATTGATAAGGCGCAGCAGTGGCAGACAACAAGCACAGCTTCAGTTCACTCTCAGCCTTGTAACTCCTGGATTCCAAAGGTCATATCCGACATCTCCTGGCCTGCCCCCTTGGTGTCGCTGAACACTGTCACACCTAGTCGTTGTGAAAGCAGTGCCTGGCGCCATATGAGCCTTGTGCGTGCGTGCGTGCTCCATGTAAACTGTGCCCTCACCTGAGAACCATTAACTTCAATCCCTGGTGCGGACGAGTTCCTGCAGTGCTTGTAGAGTTCAGTACATTTGGTAAAGTTTTGCACAAGGCATTCAGTACAGTTTAAAAAGTTCTATGTAGCATTTCAGGGAGTGCTTGAAGCATGGGCGTAGGAAGTGTGGGGGACGAGGGGGATATATCCCCCCCCCCCCCAGAGTTCGGAGTGCGGGGGACAAGAGTGGGGGGACGAGGGGACAAAGGAAATTCCCCTCTCCCTTCTGTGATTAACAGGGCCATTAGCGCGCGAAAACGCTACCTAATGGCCCGGCACTTGCCCTGTGACTTGTCTCCAGTTACCTGTCATCAGGCTGCACGCTAATTACAGGGCTCAAATGAATGCAACACCCCTGCAACCCCCCACCTCTCCCCCTCCCCCATCCCTCTCCGTCCTGTGCTCGAGCTGCTGTTTCTGGCGTCTTATCTGACACACAAGTTTTTCACAGGTCATCAAAAGAGCATTTACATTACTTTAAGAGGTTTTGTTGTTTTGTTGACTGATTCCAGTATCCCATGTGTTCCCACTCTGCCTATTCTTCACTATTTCATCCTTTTTATTATATTTGTACTGCCACGGTGGGGAAATGCATGTAGTGAAAAAGCATCTCACAAGTAGGGACCACACATTTCCCCCCCCACCCCCAAAAAAAAACCACCGACCATTTGTTTCTGTTTACAGAGTCTGCAAGAGAACATTGTGTTAAGAATATATTGTTACTTAATTTTAATTTTTTGTGGTCATTTAGTCATTAATGTTGGTTTCTCAGTGCTATGACATACTGCATGGTTGGAATCTTTTAAACCCGATAACAATTTTCCTATGAGAGCATTAATTGTTAAGCGTTGAAGGCACGTTTAACTGCTTTACAAATGTACAAGCTTTTGTTGCACTTGAATACTGTGACTATTATTGCGTAGCCTCAAAATCAGTGCTCAGCTGTTGAAGCACCTGTTCTTCCACATGCAAACTGCTGCCACATTTTATGTTGGTGTTCAGCGCCTTATAGTCAATCCATGTTTTCGTAGTTTACCACAGTGGTGACCATCTTGCAATTGATGCATGAACTCCTGTTCAGCTTTGCAGTTTTCTAGTGCAGGGGCTACAGCGTTTGGAGCTGGCAAGAATGCCTGTAACAGGTGGGAGACCTGAAAAATTCCCAAATTCGCTATTGCAAACTGAACAGTTTTTTTGCTTTTTTTTGCCACAGATGTATCACTTTTGTAGCTGGAATTTATTTCATTCACCACCCCATAGATCATTCTGTAGGCCCTACTTCTACTAGTACAACTTTTAACTAAAAGGCTTCAGTCTGTGGCCAGGCTTTATACTGTGCATATTTAACCCACACGTCAATGCAATTCTGAGTTACTCCAGGTGCCTTGGTATACATACTGCATTCTCACACTTCTCTCCTCTTTCTCATCACTCAACCTGCACTTTCACGCTCACCCTGCACTCACAGCCATCACATTGCTCACCATGCACTCACGCCAATCCACCTTCCTCCTACCCTGCACCCACATGAGCACACCACTCACCCTGCATGCACATGACACTCCACTCACTTGTCAACTTGTGACTTTCACCGCTCACCCTACACTCACAGCCATCAGATGGAACTCACGCTGTTACCCCACACTACCACCGTTCTTCCTCCTCTTACCCTGCGCTCACACAAGCACACCGCTTACCTTGTACTGACAGCAACCACAATGCACTCGTCCCTTGCCATGAACTCACACTGTTCTTCCTCTACTTACCCTTTAGTCACATCAGCACACTGCTCACCCTGCACTCACAGTGATCACACTGCATTCACACCACTCACCATACACTCACTCTTTTTACCCTGCACTTACACTAGCTCACCACTCACACTGCACTCATGTGCCACTTTACTCACCTGTCACTCTCACTGCTCACTTTGCAGTCTCACTCAAGCAAGCACATTTCTCACCATGCATTAATTTCTCTCACTCTGCACTTTCACCCGTCCGCAAACTCATAAGTCCCATATCTCACCCTACAGTCACTCCTCTCACCCTACTCTCTCACTGTCACATCGCTCACTGTGCATTCACATAAGCACTCCTGTCACTCACACAGCTCACATTTGAGTCACATCTTCACTCACATGGGTACAACACTCACCCTGCACTCATATCACACAAACAAGCACAGCACTCACCCTGGAATCACACCATTTACTCTTCACTTCCTCTTTGCACTCACACGGACAAACTTCTCAGCCTGCATTCATACAGACACCCTGTTCACCCTGCCTGCACACAGGGACAACAGTCTGTCGGAACTCATAGGAACAAGCCACTAACTCCTCTCACCAGTCACTCTCACAGATCACCCTTCATTCTTGCCATTCACCCTGCACCACACACAGTCACACCACCTTGCATGCACTCCTTTTCACTTGGGAGGGAGAGGGAGAGGGAGAGGGAGAGGGAGAGGGAGTGTGTGTGTGAGTGTGTGAGAGAGAGAGAGAGAGAGAGAGAGAGAGAGAGAGAGAGAGAGAGAGAGAGAGAGAGAGAGAGAGAGACACAGTATGGAGGAGTGCAAGAGATATAGTGAAAATGTGTGTGTATGTTTCTTATGCGTGCAAGTGTGGTGCTGGTCTGGCATACTGTAGGTTAATCTTGCCTTATGGACAAGGGCACTAATAGAATATGGATGGGAGGTATTACCTATGGTAATCTGCAGGCCCTGACATGCTTCTATGAAGACACCATCATTGGCTGTGGGGTCTCGAACAGTCTAACTGAGAAAGCCGCTAACCCAGTCATATCCAGCGGCAGGGACACAGAACACACGTCACCACACCTGGCTGAAGGCCCTGACATGGTGCATGTAATTCTTAGCATATGAGGTGGGTCCAGAGCAAAAAGTTGGAACTGATATTTGACGTAACTTTTGTCATAAAATGTCCTGTAATCATTTCATTGGGAGTGGCAATGGCAAAATTCTAACCCTTGTATACTGGAGGGAATTTCTTGAGGTAAATGTAAATGTAAATGTAAATGTATTTCGATTTATATAGCGCACGAATCACCCAGGGGTCTCAAGGCGCTTGCTTAGGGAACCCGTCCTGGTATTCCCCTGTGAGATATCCCGGCAGGGTATTCACAAGGTGAAAGCCAGGCATCCCGCCGCGAGGGGCCGTAGTGGAGATTAAGCAAGCTATTGCCCAGAGACGCAGAGTGTGACCCTGTGAGTTGAGTAGGCACCGGAGTGAGAATTGTCGAGTCAGTGGAATTTTTGAGCCCGAGACCCGCCGAGGCGGGGAATCGAACCCTGGTCCATGGCTGATCTCAGCTTCCGGGTCTGCCGCCTCTAACCACTGAGCTACGCTTCTACACATGACTCTGGCTGCAGTATCCATGGTAAATTTCTGGCACTGTCATATTGAATGTACTCATTTACAAGGGGCTCACCCATGAAAAATGAGGACCATAGTATGGTGGAAGCTATTTCTGACTTAAGACATAAAAAAAAAAAATCAGCTTTACTCCTAAGAAAAGACAGGCTTCCCTGGTGCACCATGAAAGTACTGGAATATTTCATGAATGCCCCATAAAGGTTTGCTGCATTTTAGAAATTTGATCCCAATTTCTTTTTAATTCTCAGGGGAGAAGTCTACTCTCCCTTAAATCATCTACAAGAAATCTGTTAAATTGGTTTGCTTGTTGGAATTTGGGGGAAGTATAACATCCCAACACTTATATACATCTTTTTCCTCATATAATGGCTATGAGGTTAGCTCTGACCCCTTTTTTGGAAATGCTTGTCCTGTCCCATTGCTGGGAGCAGGACTGGCTTTAGGGCGGTGCCACTGGTGTAGCCGCACCTGGAGTTGACTTTGGAAGGGGGCGCTGTGTTTAAAAATGATTTTGATTTAAAAGTACATAAACTTCTTTGTGCATCAGTCAGTTTTCAGGCAACCATAAAAATGTCAAGATAACTCTGATGTTTAATGTTCCTACTAGTGAGAGTTTGATATGTTGTCTAATGGCGTTTTGGATAACGTAAAGTAGCCCGGAGGGTTGATGTGCCTGCTGCAAAGAACGTGTACCATGCATATCACAGAACTGAGTGACCTATGAGTAGCACTATAAAAAAGTATACATGATTTTTTCACATTTGGACTAATTACTTTGTGAATGAAATTAACAAAAATGCATACTTGCACACTGTAACTAAATGCCTGCCTTTCTCAACATTTCACTTCAAAGCTATCCGATTGTATCCGTTTAACAGGCGTACGGTCTCATGCAATGGGCGATTTCTATAGGGTCACTGGAATGTCCACGAGGTTGTCCCTGTTCCCCCCAGATATTTTGTGTCTCCTACGCCCCTAGCTTGAAGAGCCACCTCAAGGTGTTCTGGTGCCAAAGCTGTGCAACTTGGGCCCTCTTTTGGGGGGCCCTGTTGTAGGGTGCTTACCGTACTCGGCGGGAGGATTGACTGAATCATGCTGCAAGGGTAATTATGTCATTAAACAACACAAGGGGAACCCAATGGGTAACTAGGGACCATGGGTATCAAGTATTATGAAGGAAACAAACGGTCCTCAGCATAACAGAATAAATGCAAACAATGTTATATAGACCACAATAGGCTGCTATATATTTCAATCCCTTGTCCAGCAGGACAGGGAATTTAATGATCAAACAAATTGTTCAAGGTAAGGGTATACATTAGCAACAAGCATTATGGTTACAGTAGGGCACAGTCCTGTACCGTACAGGGAAAGGGAAAGGGAGAAAGTAATAGAGTGAAGAGATATCAGGCAAACAAGGTGAGCTAACAGGCCACTGTCATGAATCAAAATTAGCAGTGTGTTCTGGAGTAAACCATACATACAATAATATAATCAGGTGAAACGTATGTTTACTCAAAAGAGTCGACGTTTCGATCCCGCGCTCGATTTATATAGGGATCATCTTCAGGACTTAAAACATTATATTTTCCTGAATGGGAAATAAGCGCCTGTTGAGCAAAAACAGGGAAGAAAACAAAAGATAGACAGGTATAGTCAAGTTTTTGAAAAGATTAAAAATGTACATCAGCTTTAGCCATTTCCTTACAGTATTCGGAAACGCAGTGAAAGGTGTTGCCTGATGGCGTGGGCATTCAGTGCAAACATCTATTCATAAGTGAAAAAAGTGAATTGAACGCTGTGCTAAAGGACTGGTTGCTGTGTGCAGGTGGTGGTAGTGATCTGCTAGGGGGCATAGTGGTGGTATGGCGTAGCGCCGTTATGTGGGAGGTGGGCCGGATCTATGTTTCGATTCGGGGGGGGATCAATTGTTCCCAAGCGCTTGACTTCGAGCTGTACAGAGCCACCGGTAGTGAATTTACATGTTTCCGGTGGGTGGAAATTTAGTTTAATCAAATTTATAGGGGAACGGGACCTACCAGTTGCTGGCGAATTGGGAGACAACCGATCGGTTTACAGCGATGCTGAAGAGACTTCAGTTGTCAAGTGTGGGCGTCCAATCAATCGGACACTACGGGTAAATAGGGAACGGTATTAACGGCATTGATAAAGCCTTTGTGGGCGAGTGGCGGGTTTTATGGGGGGGTGGAGTTTTTTTTTTGTTGCGCCGGAATTTACCATGGAATCCTCGCGGCTGACACAACATAGGTTTAGAGGGTGGCCGAAGTTATGGTTCACTGCAGGCGCCCGTGGGCACGCGTAGAGGTGCAGATAGGGCGTTGTTGGGGAGGAGGAATTAGTTAAAAAACAAGTAAAGAGTGGTATAATTATCGACAGTGATGGGGCGTCCAATTTTTACCGTTATTCTCTAGAACCCCCAGGGTATTCCTGAGCGTCTGGAAGGACAGAGTTCCAATGAGGACAGCGTAGGCGTTGATGCCGTCTGTGGGACCACGGCTGGAAAAATGGTTCCGTGCGGGCTTCTGAAGGCACGGTTAGAGGTGCAGAAATTGCGCCGCTGTTAGGGAGGAGGAGGTGGTTAATAACAGCTGGGGAGTGAGTAAGAATTAAATATTACCGTGAGCGGGAGGGCGCGCAATTTTACCGTTTTAAGTTGCTTGCTTCAAATGGCTATTCCAAGCGACTAAAAAAAACAGAGTTCCAGGGGGGCAGCATGAGTGATGACGCCGTCTGTAAAGGCACGGTCAGTTCGGTGACTAATCCGCTAAGGGAAAAAGGCAAACTCGTTAGAACAGAGTTCGGGTCTGTTTGTTAGGGGGTCGGTAGCAGTGACACTTACCCATTGTTGAATGGATGTTGGGCCGCGGGTTGCGAGCTGTGCCTTGCCGGATCGCTACCACACAAATGAATTGCTGGTATCTTCTTGGACATGCGGCGGTCACGTGAAGTGGGCCCAGGGGGAGCCAGTGCTGCTTCAGGTTCTTTTGGCCGCCATCTTGGAACGGTCAATGAGTGAATTGGGCATCAAGGGAACGTGATGGCTGAGCAAATTTAGTGGTGCAATTATGTAGGGTTAAGATTTGCGAATGTGCACATTAGTTAATTTAAATACGACGCGAGTGTTCCCAGTTGGGGAGTACGGTCTATGGTAGCACGTGGTGATTTTTTAAATTTTTTTTATTAAAGACTTTTATTTCACTTGTCACAAGTACACAGCAGTGAGCCCACAACCCACAAAGAGGGCCGGCTGCAAACAAACGAACGGAGAATAATATAATGCATACAATCAACGTCATCCAGTATCGCTGTGTGTTATAAGCAAAAGCAAACGATATTCATTGTACCAGGCACCGCTTGTATCTTGTAGTAGCATTATACATCTCCAACACAGTCTCATTTTATAATTGCATATGAACGACAACCCAGAACCCCAACCCCCCCCACCCAAACATCCCAGTATTCAGGTCAGATCATTGTCATGCTATACTGAAGAGTATAGGGCAAGGAACGTGCATCATGCCTTGAATCAATAACTCTTTTGGTCAAACCTCGCATCCCGTGAGCATCCATCCCAGTGCAGGGCACAAAACATTGTTACTCAGAGGGAAAAAACCGCGCACACAAGCAGTCAATCATCAAGAGACAATCTGTGTTACCTATAATAAGCAGCACACATCAAGCACAACCGTATAACAGGCTTTGCAAACTCAGAGCTACTCAGGCACCTCCTCACTTGTTGGTGAATCCCCGCTTACACTTTCGACACCATCGTCTTCATCCAGGGAGAGCATGTATGCCGTATATGGGCCCCAAATATCACGTTGCCTAGACATTGCCGGTAGCCCCTCATAATAGCAGACCAGTTGATCCCTGCAATATGCTATGTCTTTCAGCCACAGTTGAACATCTGGTGCTCGTCTCCCCCCCCAGGCAATAGCAACCCTACGTTAGCACGTGGTGAGTTAAGCTGGGAAGGGAGTGTTTGAGACGTGACATAAATTAACAATAAAACATTTAAGATGTCAAATCTTCGTCTGGGTCTGTAGTCCTCATTGCACCATTCAGGAGTGCTTGATTTTGATATGGACAAGGTTTTACAAGGTTACAGGAGAGTTGTCCAATCCTCACTTCTGTTCAGTCCTGTGTGGATGGTGTTGAATTGGATAATTGTCTTTAGTTCCTCTCGATTTAGTAGTTGGCCCAAGTTGGGTAATTATGTGGCACGCTGCTCAATAAAGCTTTCTGCTGCCGTGAGGGGAACGGCCACTGGACACACCATCTTCCAGCTGGGAGGGGAGCGGCCGGGGGGACAGTGGCGCCTGCTGTGACGCTGCCTTTCGCGCCCAGTGGCGCGTTAAGAACCCTGCTTGACTCACCCAGCGTGCGACACGCGCGGGAAAGCCCGGGCCAGAGGCCCACCCCCCTGTCACCCTACGCATCAAGTTGGACATCACCTACTAAACAAGGCACGCATTTGATTACGCACATTCTGAGGATCAGCCAGTAATTAAACATCAGTCACCTGACAGAATGAGCAAGCATAAGGTCACGGGTTTACTGGCAGGGGGGCAAGTTGTGGGGACCCCGGACGGACGCATTTCTGACTAGAGCAGAGTCGGTTCTGACTCATCAAATTCAGCTCACCGAAAAAAGACTCTCTCTGGATACTTTTGCGGCCCAAAAACGGTCATCATGAGAGGCATAGTCATAGCCAAATCCCCTAGTGGAGTGCAACAACTTGAGGACCACTCTTGTTCTGCCACCCCAGGTCCAATCAATAACGGGGAAATAGCGGATCTCCCAGTTACATCATCAGCGGCATTGGAGGTGACCACAGTTGCACAGATAAATACCACCAACCTTGTCCAAGATCTTGTGGGGGACCGGGATCTCGATTTCTCAGACATTCCATCTATACTGACTATAGAGACAGCGATTCCCTCCACGGCTCACAACGCAATTACGCCTGGCTTGTGCCGTGGTGTGGTTATCACTAGATCCAAAAGGGTAACCAAGGAAAGTGCGATAAGCCTATCAAAATCTTTGGCAACAGGCAGTGGAGAGCCGCCTGCAAAGCACACGAGGGGAGGAGTCTTACAAAGGCAGAAGCAAAAACCCAGATCCAAGCAGCAAGCAATTAGGCATCCCTAGAAACTTGTTTCAGGTCCTAACAGAGGATTGGCCCCGAACCAAATTCTCAATAGTGGCGATCACACCCCGGTGGACCTTGGGAATGACCCTGATCAATAGAAAAGACTGGAGACCCTCATGACTGTTCTTTTGGGCCCTCTTCATTGTAAATTAGGGTACATTGAAGGAAAGCTGTCGCAACTCCTGAATTCTAGTAGCGCATCAGCTAATCAAGGGGCATGTAGGTGTACATGTGTTGTTCAGGGGGCAGCTGAAGTTTCAAAGGTTTCAGCCCCATATGCAGTGAATGAGAGTGTGGGGAGAAAAAATGGGGATAGGGAACACACAATAGGGAAAGCTGTTGTGGGCAATAGGGTCGCACATGTACATCCTGAAGCAACTAGACCCGATGTGAGCATTATTAACAGGGGGCTGAGGGAATCTAGGACAGGGACTGCAGGCAATCCCGTAACACAGCAGGTGAACGATGTAAGGATAGAAAGGGGAGACAATGCGCAACAGCAATCAAAAGAGATGTCCTTGCTTATTGCGCAGAGCACTCCAGCTGTTTTGACCGGTGTCCCAGCATCTATAAATCAAAAGGAGGAATCCACAACACAACTGATTATTAAGGTGGCGCATTGGATGTGCAAGCACGCAGGGTTTAACATTAGAGAGCACCAACACATTTTGATGGCAAGGAGGGTGTCCTTGAGCGGTAGAACCAGGAAAGTCTTCTCAGGGGATTGCGTGATTGTGACGCTCAGACACCCTGACCTTGTGCGCAAGATTCTTTCCCAGAGCAGCGGATTCTATCCAGCTGTAGTGGATTCAGGGACTAAATCGCTCCCAATGGGTTTCTTTTATAGACCATTGGCCAACTCCAGTTAACGATATTGTTATGTGGGTCAACTTGAGGGTGTCATTTGGTGGGCTAACTCAGTGCTGACAAATAACGCCTTCGCTTCATTAAGAGACCTAAATGACATTGATTGACTACGTTTGATTAAGGAAGCCAATAGAGCCTGTGATACCCACCTGACCAAAATAGATATAAGGGGGATGGGAGATGAGTTCAACCCGGGGATAGCTGTAGCTCAAACCACTCGTGAGCATAAGGATTTAACTAACCACATGGAAGGTTGTATAAGCAAGACAATTATTAGGACCTGTAGCTCCCAGGTAACAGCCAGTGCAGAAAGGCTTAACAGGAGAGAAATAAGAATAGTCTACTGGAACATAGCAGGCCTATCAACTAAATTTAAGAATGAGCAATGGCTTTTATATATAAGGGAATTTCAGATAATTTGTTTGCAGGAAACATGGGAACCAGCAAGTAATTTCTTCCTAGAGGGCTACAAAACCTTCTTTTGCCCGGCGCGTAAGGCAGCTTCAGGGAGAGCCAGGGGAGCGCTGATTATATTTATAGAGCTTACATTACAGGGAATATGGTCAGATTTGGCTTGGGGCTCAGGAGCGAGGGCTGATGGCACTACAGTTGGTTTTAGCGGGCAATTTTAACTGTCATTTGTGCCCAAATCCGAGGGTATCCCATGGGAACTGGTCATCTTCTACGCTCCGCAACGGCCCACACATGAAGCACACAAAGGAGGGAAGGGAATTCAGTGGCCTATTAAACATGCATGCGCTAACACACACAACGGACCTAATTGTTGTCAAGCAGGATAAAACAGTTCATCCCACCTTTAAGGGAAGAGGATGTGTCTCATTTATTGACATCTTTGTTTCTGTATCACTCAAAAACTGTGTATCTGGGTTTAGTATTGGGTACAGCGCCTTCAGGAGCAAGACCACTGACTCATTGTCAGTGAAATTGCTCTCCCACCCTTGCAGTGCCACCATTAAGTGAGGTGCCACTGCCCCTGCACTCTTGAGTGTTGGTGATCGAGGCCCTCCTCCACCCGCAGGTTTCCCTGCGCCTCATCCCTGGTGGTCCAGTGGGCCTCTGTCTCCTTTCTCTCACTCTGCTCCTTCACTCGGTTTTCTACTCTTTCTATCTTTCACCTTTCTGCATCTCTGCTCTTTTGTGCCTTATTTCTGCCCATTTTCCCTTTCTCTCCCTCTGCTCCTTCACTCGTTTTCTCTCGTTTTTCTACCCTTTCTATCTTTCCCCCCTTCTGCACCTCTGCTCCTTTGTGCCTTATTTCTGCCCATTTCCCTTTCTCTCCTGTAGTGTTGGGCCCTGGGCCCACATCACGTGAAAGTATGACACAGACACGGGGCAAGATAGTTAGACAACTGGCCTCGATTACGTGCACCCGGGCCCTTTTATTCACCGGGGCCACGTCACTCGTGGCACCCGTGATGGATGGGTGTGGGGTGCAGTGGCCCAGCCCTCGAGGGAGTGGCTGGAATACCAACTTCCTGCGGGACACTAGAACGTGTCTCGCAGGATACTACATCTCCCTCTGCTCCTTCAGTCGTTTTTCTACCCTTTCTATCTTTCACCTTTCTGCTCTTTTCTGCATCTCTGCTCTTTTGTGCCTTATTTCTGCTTATTTTCCCTTTTTCTCTATACCTTCTTTCCTCCCTTTACCTTTCCCCACCGCTGCTGCCCCCGCGGCCCCTACCCCCCCTGCGCGACCGGCCCAATCCAGCTCCCCTCCCCGCTCCCGCCTCCCAGCTGTCCAGCCCTCCCCGACCCCTACTTAATGGCGGCCGCGGGCTGCGGGCGCGCCGCTGGTGCACCGAAGGCGCGTCAAAGGCAAGCACGTCTGCGCCCGTCTGCGACCCGTCCGCGACCAGCACCAAGAACCCTGGACCTCCGCCCGCCAACGCTACGACCCAGCAGCACTCCACGCACTCAACCCAGGCTGCAACAACAACTGCAAGCTAGCATCACCAGCCGACACCCATGGACCCTTCAGCTGTCACCGGTGCCGGCACACCTGCAGCACCGCCAAGAACACGGATCCAGCACAACCCGCCCACAAGAACACAATCAAACTGAAGACCCTGCAATGCATCCTCCTCAACGTCCGATCCCTCCACAAACACGCCACAGAAATCTGGGACCTACTTGACAGCACCACCCTGGACGTAGCATTCTTCACCGAAACCTGGACCAACACTACCTCGGGACCGGACATCGCCATCACCATCCCCCAAGGATACAAGATCTCCAGGAAGGACCGCCCCACCCACCCAGGAGGAGGAATCGCCATCGTCCACAAATCCAGCCTCCGCCTGAGCACACTCCCTGACAAGTCCACAGAACTGATGGAACACCTTCACTTCAAGATACTGGCCAGCCCCACCGCCGCCCTCCGAGGAACCCTCATCTACCGACCCCCTGGATCCCGCGGACTCTTCGCCAACTCCATCATGGACATTATCTCCCTGCAGGCCATCGCATCCACCAACTACACCCTGCTGGGAGACCTCAACTTCCACCTCGACAATCAACTGGACCCCAACACCACATGCCTCCTGGACAACCTCCACAACATTGGACTCCGCCAGATCGTGACCGAACCCACGCACTCAGCAGGACACACCCTCGACCCCCTCTTCACTACAGGAAACTCCATCACCTTCAGCCACACCACCGAACTCCCATGGACCGACCATCGTTGCGTCCACTTCACCTTCAGAACACACACCATCCACAGACACCAGCACCTGCTTCCACAAAGAAACTGGACCAAAATCACCGACGACCAGCTCACCTCCTCACTCAACAACTCCACCCCTACCATCGCGGAAAACGACGACCCCAACACCGCAGCCCGAACCCTGCATAGATGGATCTCGGACAGCACCAACACCATAGCCACCCTCAAGAAAAACAACAATACCCGTACCAAGAAAGCCAGATGGTTTACCACCGAACTTCGAGAATCCAGGCGCACATGTCGCCGCCTCGAAAAGGCCTGGAGAAACACCAAATCCACAGAAGCCCACAACAACTTCAGAGCCGCCACCAACGCCCACCATCAACTCATCAGAGAAACGAGGAAAAAAGCGATTGAAGACAGAATCTCCACCCACGCACACAACAGTAAGGAACTCTTCAGCATCATCAAGGAGTTCGCCCAACCCACCAGCGAGTCTACCGACATCCCTCCCTCACAAGACCTCTGCGACAAACTCAGCACCTTTTTCCACCACAAAATCAAGAGCAATCCACGACAACTTCGATGAAGACAACCAGCACACTGAACCCTCACCAACCACCCCCGACACCCGGAAACCAGCGATTGATGACTGGACAGCCCTCACCACCGAAGACACACTGAAGACAATGAAGTCAATCCACTCAGGGGCCCCCACGGACCCTTGCCCCCCACCACATCTTCAACAGAGCCGCCGTCACCATCGCACCCTTGCTTCGCCACACCATCAACCGCTCCCTGGCGACTGCCTCGTTCCCCGACGACTGGAAACACGCCGAGGTGAACCCCCTCCTAAAGAAATCCTCAGCGTACCCCACCGACCTCAAAAACTACAGACCCATCTCCCTGCTCCCGTTCCCAGCGAAAGTCATCGAAAAAGCCATCAACAGCCAACTCGCCACATTCATTGAAGAACACAACATCCTCGACTCCTCCCAATCCGGCTTCAGAAAAAACCACAGTACGGAAACCGCCCTCCTCGCCGCAACAGACGACATCCGCACCCTACTGGACAAAGGAGAAACAGTAGCCCTCATCCTCCTCGACATATCAGCGGCGTTCGACACAGTCTCCCACCGCACCCTAATACGCAGACTCTATGATGCAGGAATCCAGGACAAGGCCCTCGACTGGATCTGCTCCTTCCTCTCCGGCAGGACGCAGCGGGTCAGACTCCCCCCTTTCCTCTCGGACCCCACACCTACCACCTGCGGAGTCCCCCAGGGCTCCTCCCTCAGCCCGACACTCTTCAACGTCTACATGGCTCCACTTGCCCCCATCGTCAGAATCTACGGACTCAACATCGTGTCATACGTAGATGACACCCAGCTCATACTCTCCCTATCCAACGAGCCCAACACCGCCAGACGCAACTTTCGAGAAGGCATGGAAGCCGTTGCCAAACGGATGAAAAACAGCTGCCTACAACTAAACACCAACAAAACAGAAGTACTCATCATGGGCCCAAACCCCGACGCCTGGAGCGACACCTGGTGGCCCACCGCCCTCGGAAACCCGTCAACCCCCACAGACCACGCACGCAACCTGGGAATCCGCCTGGACTCTGAGCTCAAAATGGACCGCCAGATCAACTCTGTCTCATCTTCCTGCTTCCACACCCTCCGCCTCCTTCGTAAGACCTTCAAATGGATCCCCCTCGAACACCGAAAGACAGTCACTCACAGCCTGGTCACCAGCAGACTTGACTACGGCAACGCACTCTACGCCGGAATAAACAAAAACCTCATCCGCAAGCTACAGAACATCCAGAACGCCGCCACAAGACTGGTCCTCAACCTGCCAAAACACTGCCACATCTCCCAGCACCAGCGCACACTCCACTGGCTCCCCGACGACTGGAAACACGCCGAGGTGAACCCCCTCCTAAAGAAATCCTCAGCGTACCCCACCGACCTCAAAAACTACAGACCCATCTCCCTGCTCCCGTTCCCAGCGAAAGTCATCGAAAAAGCCATCAACAGCCAACTCGCCACATTCATTGAAGAACACAACATCCTCGACTCCTCCCAATCCGGCTTCAGAAAAAACCACAGTACGGAAACCGCCCTCCTCGCCGCAACAGACGACATCCGCACCCTACTGGACAAAGGAGAAACAGTAGCCCTCATCCTCCTCGACATATCAGCGGCGTTCGACACAGTCTCCCACCGCACCCTAATACGCAGACTCTATGATGCAGGAATCCAGGACAAGGCCCTCGACTGGATCTGCTCCTTCCTCTCCGGCAGGACGCAGCGGGTCAGACTCCCCCCTTTCCTCTCGGACCCCACACCTACCACCTGCGGAGTCCCCCAGGGCTCCTCCCTCAGCCCGACACTCTTCAACGTCTACATGGCTCCACTTGCCCCCATCGTCAGAATCTACGGACTCAACATCGTGTCATACGTAGATGACACCCAGCTCATACTCTCCCTATCCAACGAGCCCAACACCGCCAGACGCAACTTTCGAGAAGGCATGGAAGCCGTTGCCAAACGGATGAAAAACAGCTGCCGACAACTAAACACCAACAAAACAGAAGTACTCATCATGGGCCCAAACCCCGACGCCTGGAGCGACACCTGGTGGCCCACCGCCCTCGGAAACCCGTCAACCCCCACAGACCACGCACGCAACCTGGGAATCCTCCTGGACTCTGAGCTCAAAATGGACCGCCAGATCAACTCTGTCTCATCTTCCTGCTTCCACACCCTCCGCCTCCTTCGTAAGACCTTCAAATGGATCCCCCTCGAACACCGAAAGACAGTCACTCACAGCCTGGTCACCAGCAGACTTGACTACGGCAACGCACTCTACGCCGGAATAAACAAAAACCTCATCCGCAAGCTACAGAACATCCAGAACGCCGCCACAAGACTGGTCCTCAACCTGCCAAAACACTGCCACATCTCCCAGCACCTGTGCACACTCCACTGGCTCCCCGTCGAGGCAAGATTCACCTTTAAGATGCTCACCCACGCACACAAGGCCCTCCACGGCACCGGACCAGCATACCTGAACAGCCGACTCAAATTCCACGCACCCCAAAGGACCCTACGATCAGCCCAGCTCTCCTACGCCGTGGTCCCCCGCACCAGAAAGACCAGATCGGGAGGCTGCTCCTTCTCCTTCCTCGCTGCAAAAGCATGGAACGCCCTTCCGCTCCACCTCAGACAGACAACATCGCTCCCCATCTTCGCAAGAAACCTCAAAACCTGGCTCTTCGGGGGCATGGCCAAGGCGGCGAACATGGCGGACGCACTCTAGAGAGATCCGTCCCGCCGACGCACTATCCTTACAGATATCCTGCATCGCCCTAGCCCACGACCGCCCTGGTGAGGAGCCTGGCCACTAGAAGTGCTGAGGAAGCTCCGGTGGTGTTTTGGGCGCATTTACGGCATGTCCGCCGCAGATCCGTGTCCCACGGCCGAGGGGCCTGCGCCGCTCGAGAGGGCCGGGACCTCACGCTTGCCCGCGCCCAGCCGGAAGTGAGCCGACGCGGCAAAGCAGCGAGACGGGGTTTGCCGGATCCCAACTTTGGCGGCGGACTGACCTGGAGCTGCACGGAGACCTGCCGACGACTGCTACGGGGGGATCCCAGCACTATCTTGAGGCCGATCTGCCACCGGAGGCCGGGTCAGCCGCCGGCCCGGGCGGGGGACACTGCGGGGGGAGGGGTGATACCCTCGACTGGGCCTGCTGCCACTCGGCGGCCTAGTCGGACCGCGGGAGCCTGGTGACCCAGGTGTAGTGGGGAGCTCGATACTTTTGCCCCTCTGGCCATCATCGATCGAGCCCCCCCTTGCTTCCCCCACCCAGTGGAGGCCCGGAGACCGGGGCGCGGCTTGTGAGACCTGCAGGCGGAGGCCCCCTGAACAAGATCATATTGAACCGGTTGGCCGGCTGGCGGGGTGTGCAGCTTCCTGAGAGCTAGCGCCTCTGCCCCCTAGCTGTGTATCTGTGACGCTGGGAGCCATACCTTGTATGCTGGCGCTATTCCTGGGGATGGTGGGCGCTGCAGTGGCGCTGTGACTGTATCCCCCTGGGAGGCTTGTTCGTACCTCAGTGGCGCCTACAGGGGCCGAGTGGCTGCAGCCGGAGGCCCATACCCGGTGCGAGAGGAGCTCCTCCGGCGCCCCCGCGGCCTGTTTGGACTACATACCTGTGCCAGTGGCTCATCATGACGAGGGGAGGCAATAGTGGCAACACTGCAAAACGTGGCCCTATAGACAAGTTCACGGGGCAGAGTGGTGGGGCCGGGGCCGCGGGAGGCTCACAAGGACCAGGCCCTGACAACGCGGCCCTCATGGCGGCTATCACGCAGTCCAGAGACATGCTAGACGCAAAAATTGGGGCCGTAGGGGCTGATGTCACCTTGCTCCGGCAGGATCTGCTCAATGCGGTGGCCCGCATTACAGAAACCGAGACCAGATTCACCGAGGTTGAGGATGATGTGGTGATCCTTAAAAAGAAGGTGGCTACCATGGAGGGGATCCAGAAGGGCCTCGCGCTCAGGGTTGAGGACGCGGAAGGTCGGGCCCGGAGGAACAATCTACGCTTAGTGGGATTTCCGGAGGATAGTGAGAAGGGCGACATGGCGGAGTTCCTGACCCGATGGTTGGAGGGGTGGCTCCCCCCGGAATCCCTGTTGCGGTGCTTTGTGGTTGAGAGGGCGCACCGAGCACTTCTCCCGAAGCCACCTGTGGGTGCCCACCCTCGGCCCGTGATCGCCAAACTGCTCAACTATCACGACGAGATGCTATATTGCGACAGGCGCGAGCGAAGGAGCCCCTAATGCATGACAATCATAAGATCCTCATCTTTCCTGACTATACTAAGCTAGTGCAGCAACAGAGACAATCCTTCACTGCGGCAAAGGCGCGTCTGCGAGAACTGAAAATTCAGTATGCCCTGCTTTACCCGGCACGCCTCCGCGTGGTCTTCCAATCCCGGACACAATTCTTTAATTCACCGGAGGAGGTCTTTGCTTGGACAGATGAAACGGTCCGCATTAGGGTGCATACTCCTCCGGGTCGAGATTCTGACTCTTCCTCTACAGGCGGACCTTCGAGAACTCCCCGGAGGTCACCCAGCAGAAGCAACTGGCGTTCACGCTCCCAGAAGAGTCAACCTTCCCGCAATGGAGAGACGGGGGCAGCTGAGGAGGTGGATAACCCAACGTCGGCGTCTTGAGGCCCCGTGCTACTCCGCAAATCCTGGCCATGGGGCTCAAGAGTTTTCCTGATGGACCATGGCTACATCGGAGGAGAAGTTTTTTCTTGTGACTTCCCACTTAACTGTGTGCTCCGTGTAGCATGTGTACAGGGGGGATGTGGGTTGGGGAATGCCTGAAAGAGGGCGGACGTACCCACGGGGCTGTTAGGTTAGTTGGGTGAGGGTTAGGTAGAATTAGAGTGGGTAGTTGGTGGGGATCCATTGGGGTAGTAGGTACCTGGCCTCCCGTTGGGGGCTGGCGATGCCCTATTCCGCGACAGGTACTTCCATGTTTGTGAGGTATGGGGTTGGGGGATGGATGGGTTGTTGCGGGTTTGAATGGGGGTGTTGGTGGGATGGCGGTGCTGCGGGGGGGCATGGGGAGGTGGGGGGCGGAAGGGGAAGATGGGGATGTTGGGGTAACTTGTTCTAACACAGTGTCCATTCGAGTCCACTTAGAGTCCTGTGTGTGCGTGTGGCCCATGATATCCAGGGCCTTGCAGTACTTGCCCCCTGATGGCGGGTGACACCCATGAGACAGAATCCCCGCTGGCGTCCCTGCGTGTTGTGAGCTGAAATGTACGGGGGATGCTTGATAAAATCAAGAGGGGTGCAGTCTTGCAGCTGGGAAAGAGAGAAAAGGCAGACGTGCTACTCCTAAAGGAGACGCACCTTCTGGGGTCCAAGACTCTGAGCTTACAGCGCTACGGTTATCAGCAGGTGTATCATGCTGGATTTGTGCGAGGGTCACGGGGGGTTGCGATCCTTGTCCACCGCAGATTGTCCTATTCACACGAAGCGCAATGGGTGGACAGATATGGCAGATCTGTCTTCATCAAAGGAAAGGTGGGGAATGAATCTATGGTCTTTGGCAGTGTGTATGCCCCACCTCCACTGCAGGAAGACCTTGTTGAGAAATTATTTGATGTGTGGGCTGGAATCCCGAATGTGTTGGCGATAGTAGGTGGTGACTGGAACGACGTGATGAATGGGAGCATGGATCGCCACAGGCCGGGAGGGGGCCAACTGGTGAATACCCTGACTGGATTGAAAGGCATGGTGCAGGGGATGGGCTGGATAGATGCATGGAGATATCAACATGCGCATAGCCGCGAATACACTTATGTTTCTGCAGTCCATGGGTCGTTCTCTAGACTTGACTACTTATTCGTCCCACATGGTTGGATAGGGCGAGTGGCCTCCACTTCCATTCTCCCACGCGGTTTATCCGATCACTCCCCGGTTTTGATGGACCTGTACCTTGACAGGAGACGGCAGCCTTTTAGATGGAGTCTCTCCACCTGGCATTTACAGCAAGATGGCTATCAGTCGCATATGAGGAACGCAATAGCTCAATACTGGGACGATAATGACAGGCCTGAAACAGATGCAATGACCCTCTGGGAAGCCTTAAAACCCGTGCTCCGGGGTGTAGATGTTACCTGGTGTGCCGCAGCCCGAGTAGCCCGTAGGGAGGCTATAACTGATGCGGCACGTAGGGTCCGAGACCTAGAGGTGGAGTGTACTACTGGAGATGCTGCCGATGCCGTAGGCCAACTGCTCCTTCAGCAGCAATCATATACCTCCTTGCTGATGGACAAAGCTCGCCAATTCTGGTTGGCTACACAAAGCAGGATCTATCAGTGGGGGGACAAATCCAGCGCCATGATTTATAGGCTCTGCCAAACTACGTTCCAGGCGCACGCCTTACCGGGCCTCTGTGATGAGGCGGGAGAGGCGGTGAAGCCCCACCTGCTATAGCGGCCAGCTTCGCGCGCTACTATGCGACCCAATATACTCCTCGGGAGTCTCTTCCGGCGGAGGATGTGGACAAATTTCTAGCGGATCTCCCGCCACGGGCACTGTCAGATGAGGGACGTGCCAGACTTGATCTCCCATTGTCGGCCGAAGAGCAGGACGCGGCGCTAGGAGAACTGAACACTGGCAAGGACCCGGGGCCCAACGGCTTTCCCTGTGAGTTCATGAAGACATTTCATCTCCAATTGGGCGCCTACTATAGGCGAGCGCTGGAGGCGGCCAGAGACGGTGGTCGCCTTCCGGCAGACTGGCGACACGCCGAAATTGTGGTTTTCTGTAAACCTGGGAGGTCTCCTAAAAAACATGAGTCTTACAGGCCGATTTCGCTCCTGAATGTGGAGGCAAAGCTGCTGGCAAAGGCCTTGGCCAATCATCTGTTCCCATACATAGCGGATCTGGTTCACCCGGACCAGGCCGGCTTTATGCCCGGTAGGGCGACATGCCACAATATCAGGCGTGCACAGGTGGTGGTGGAGGCGGCTCGAGCGTCGCTTCTCCTGGCGGACATTGACAGGGCGTTTGACTCTCTGAGCTGGGTCTACCTACGTGACCTCTTGTCTCGTCTGAACCTGGGGCCCCGATTTCTTTCCTATATACAATTGTTGTACACCGATTTAACAGCTTCTGTGAGAGTGGCGGGTGCATTGTCCAGCCCCTTCCCTATAGGCCGGGGCACCCGTCAGGGCTGTCCCCTTTCGGCCTACCTATTCGCCCAGGCGATGGAACCGCTTGCGGCATGGGTGCGAATGGACGCACAAATGCGAGGTGTGGAATGGGAGGCGGGACCATCCGACAGAATAGCGCTCTACGCCGACGACGTCCTTTTCTTTCTTACAGACTTAAATAGGTCGGGGCTGAGGGTCCTGGAAATCATGCGTATCTTGTGATGTATTCCTATAGGTTCTGTATCGATCCCCCTATTCTGGTTAACAAGTTAACTAGCAGCCATCCCATGAGGCAGAAAACCCCCATGATGCAGGAACCGTTATCTGATAAAGCCACACTACGGCACAGGAACGTGTTATCCGATTAGGTCATAACGCTTGCCATCTAATTAGACAAGCGATATTCCTCCAGCCCCTGATAAGGCATACGGAGTTCTCAAAACAAATCAAACCTATGACAGACCTGGGAAAAACCCTGCGGCCATTGTTTTGATTTCACCGAGAACTTCAGCAAAAGAATGTGCTAACGACCAGGTCGTATGACATCCTTATTGACGTATCTATGTCCATCCTTACGTCAATCTCGGCACCTTAAAGGTATAAATATTACCGATATTGCCCTATGCAAACACAAGCGGTGGTGACGAGATCGGAGCAGCCAGACTTGCCGAAGCCCAGAGCAGAGCAGACCCCGCTGGCGCAGCCCCGCCTTCCTGACGCGCTGAGAACGAGAAGCTGCCTTTTCTCCTGCCGAGAAATCCAGCTCCGGCGCTTCCGGGTAGCCCTCGCAGGCAGCCTGGAATATCGAGACCAGAGACGAGAGATACCATCCCTCATTCATCCTAGATTCCAGGTACAGAACTGAATAACCCCTTGCAGAGAATTCTTTAGTCAGTCACTTGGCAAAACAAACTTAACTTAAACTGTAACTTTCTATTCCCGCCCACGTATTAGGCTTAGGTCAGGTACACGGGGTAGGCGCAGTTAGAAACACCAGTTGAGTACGATTAGTCAAATGTATATGTGTATGTATTCATTTTATTCATTTTAAACCTTCATATGGCTTAGAAACCATATCAATGTTTTTACAGTATTATTTTATACTTCTGCTTTTAATGTATGCACTTTACTTAACCATAAGTATTGCAATAATATCGATCCATTTCTCTTGTATGAGAAAAGAGACTGATCAATAAATAACATCTTTTATTGAACACGCCCGTCTCTTCCTTTTCTCTACAATCTGGTGAGACTAAGAATGCACGTACTGACTGAGTAAAATAAATTTCCTTCTGTTCACACGACTCTGGAGATACACTCTTGATTAGGGGAGAGCAAAGTTGTCATGTTCTATGGTTGTCAAAAACTAAATCCCTTCTTGTCTATCCAGGGAGGTTCAACTCCTCCTTGCCTATTCGAGAAAGTTTCTAGTGAACTCTGAGCTAGCTGGCAAACCCAAAACTTTAAGTCTAATATCGACAGTAGTAGACCTAGTTAACGTCTGGTCTAGGCCTATACTATTGAAGGTATTATTCCAATGCGCAGAGCCTATTGGGATAATAGGAACTACACTACATGGCGCCCAACGCGTTTGGAAGGGCGATAAAACTAACGTAAGACATTTAGAGTAACTCAGTCGTGCTTTTTCACTCAGACCCCTTTTTCCCATAATACTCCAAAGACGTCTGGAGTGGGTGAAAGGTAATATCCGCCAGACCTCGCAGGAGGAAACTCCTATGTATGGTTCTTGGTTTAGTCAACGTTGAAGGATACACGGTTCCAAAATATTGTGCATCTAATCTTTGTTTCCATAAGAAACCTGATCTGCAAACAAAAGAAATAACCTTCCTGTCGGTAAAATGGTAGACAGTGATGAAGAAAGAGAGACAGTTAGAATAGCAACTGAACTCGCAGCAGCTGATACTGCTATACAAGACACAGACCCGGATATAATACTCATCCCGGTCATCAAAAGGAAATCTATAACCTTAAAACTTATAGAAAATGGACTGACACCTAGAGGTGGCACAGTCATATTAGTAATTGAGGCACACGAATATCGGCAGACAGAGGTATACTATTCATGGATACATTTTCCAGCAGCAAATGCTGTAACTAAGTACTTCCACTATTACAAAACAGAGGAACCTCCTGATACGTACACTCCTTTCGAGGAGGTGGAAGTACCACTTAAATTTCAAGAGCACCTGCTCTTATTTAATGGCGCCCTAAAACACAATAATCACATCACCAGGCTCGGTCCCTTAGGTAGACCAGGAGCAACGTGGCCGGTACTAGCCGGATATACACCACATCCAGACTTCGAAAGAATGTCTGCAGTAGATCTTTTAGTACAACTAAAACAATTAATAAAAATACATAGACAATTAGTCCAATATGTGATGCGGACTTCAACAATCCAACCAGCAATTAAAATTCCACAGCTGACCCCTCATCAGGGGAACACAAATAAAATTACACCACAGAACATACAATCCTGCCTAGGTAAAGTACCAGCTAAACGGGAACAAATACCATTCTGGTTAGCACAAAAAATCACCCAAATAGAGGCGGTGTTTCCAGACACCACCCCGTTAGAAAAACACAGGATTCTGACTATCTGTCTTCCAATGGGAATCGCACCACACGTGGAGGACTGTGACACTTGGGGTACAGTCTTTGCTTCCATCTACACAAAAACGCACGGTGTTCCATCCATTTCGGTAATACCAGATGTGCTAAAACAAATTCAAGACGAATACGGTCCAGAACCCGCTTTAACTCTTGGTATGAAATTACTAAAAGACTTCAAGCAGGTCTCGGCTATATTATTAGCCAACATAAAGGGAGAAGCCGCAAACGTGGCGATCCGTCAGAGGTTAAAGGAGACAGATATAGCAGACCAACCAGCTGAAATTGCCAGAATTATAGAAAAGTCCTATGAGGAACTAGGTAGAGATAGTTTAGGTGGAATACCAGTAAAACCACAACTGATTGAAAGTCCTGAAAAAATATTTTTTAATAATAATTCATCATCACAAAAAAAGAGCTGGGATGGAATAAACAATCCAATCCTAAAGAAAAGAAATTCCAGTCCAGAGGAAGGTCTCCTCGGCGAAGAGAAAAATCTCCGAACCCAAGACACAGGTCACCCCAAAGTGACCCCTCTGGGAAAAGATATAACCTTAGAAATAGGGATAATATAAAGAAGCCTGATAGATATCAAGACATTGATACACGTCCCTCTCAATCTTTTCAGACTTCCTCGCAGAAATCGGAAAGAAGAGGACGATCAGAACAAAGAGAAGAGCACGCCAAGTCCAAAGACAAGGAACCTGCTCATCTAAAAAAGAAACTACAATTTCCAAAAAAGAAGGTAGCCAGTATCAAGGTAGTTAACAATGCCGAGAATACTGAGGACACAACTGAAAAACGGAGAATGGGCTCAGACAATGCTAGACAGCGCAGCAGAAGTGAGCATAGCTCGCAAAGTCCTTATGAATCATCTGGAGACAGTGGACACGAATGAATATCTTCAAGTGGAAACTGCAGACACCAGAGTTAGCAAACCTCACAAAATATATGAAATAACTTTACGTATAGAAGGGGATAAGACTAGAAAAATAAGGGGACTATTTTGGGATAATCTCTCCAAGGGCTATGACATCCTTCTAGCTGAAAAAGACTGGCCACCAGAGTTTGTCAGGGAGTGCCCTCATGGCGAAGAAATAATTATGCCTGCCTTCTCAAACCATATCCCAATTCATAAAAAATATACACTTGCCAGAAAGTGGGCAGTAGCTCTAGCTCCTGCTTTATATACAAATCATGTAGGATGGGATGAGGACTCTCCTCCTCACAAAATCCAGTTAAAATCACAACCTACTGCACAGAGACAGTACCCAATTAAGCAAGAAGCTAAAAAACAGGTAAAAGAAATCCTAGATCAATTAGAATACCAGGGGGTGATTGAAACTTGCACCTCACAAATGAACAACCCTTTGTTTCCGGTCTCCAAACCAGACAATTCATATCGTCTAGTTTTGGATTACCGACACCTTAACTCATGTTGCAAAACTTTTGCAGTGCAAAACTCGCATAGTGCTGCACTAATGAATAACATAGTGCGCAAAAAATACAAAACAACATTAGAAATCTCTAATGGATTCTTTTGTCAAAACATAGCACCAGAGAGCAGATATTTGTCTGAGTTCTCAATAAATGGCACTCAAAAACAATTCTGTCGGTTAGCCCAGGGGTACAAGAATAGCCCAGGGGTATTCTCAGCGAGAGTAACAGAATTACTACAAACATATGATGACGAAGCATTATCTTATGTCGACGACATATACTTAACAGATGATGACTTGGATACTCACTTGAAGAGAGTGAACACCATAATACTTGGGTTCGCAGCAGAGGGTTACAAATTCAACTTTAAAAAATCCAGAATTGCCCATCTAACAGTCCTGTTCTTAGGATATGAATTATCAAGTGAAGGCAAAAGCCTGGCTGACAATTTCCTAGAGAAATGTGCCGTACTCCAAGCACCTAGAACACTAAAAAACCTACAGTCAATTCTAGGCTTCCTAAATTTCGGAAGAACGTACATTGCAAATTACGCAGAAAGGGTCAAGCCCCTTTATGATCTAATAAAACCAGATTTTAAAAGAACCAATTGGACTCAAATACACACAGAAATTTTGATATCCTTACAAACAGACATGTTAATTAAAACAAAATTAGAAACACGTGATAACACACGCAATCTTGTGATTCGAGTCATCCCAGGAAGATGCGGATTCACATACCTGACCTCTAATGAGGGAGAAAAGGTACCAATTGCATTCAAATCACACTTGTACACTAAGGCTGAAATGAAATTTAGCCCAACGGAAAAAATTCTTACTGCAACACAGACAGCTATAGCAAAAGAACGAGCCCTGGCACAAGGTAAACGAATAATAATCGTGACACCGATACCAGCCCTAGAGGCTGTAACAAAAGCAAGCATTCCAAATGCTAAAGCGCTCCATCCGAGATGGATACAATGGGCTAATTCTCTTGCTGCAACAGACGTGGCATACGAATTTGATCCTAACTTAAAAACACAAGAATTTCTCCAATATGAATTTGAATGTCCTTCGCCGACCGAAATTCTGCCTCTAGAACATTACGGCTGTATAATATATACAGACGGATCAGCACAACCCGCAGTAGGGGGTAAACAAGCTTACAGTGCTGCGTGCGCGATTGTTAAAGGTCGCTGGCACGAAGGGAAATTCAAACCAGCTATCACTAAGACACAATCTCTAGGAGATTGTACAGCTCAGCGAGCTGAACTACTGGCGTTCAAGATGGCGCTTGAAAATACCGATCGAGAATTCCCCACACTCATAGTGTGCGATTCGTATTATTGCGTTCAATCTTACAATGAATACTTGCAGATCTGGCTTCAGAATGGCTTTAAGGATGCAAAAGGAGGCACAATCAAGCATAAGATGCTCTGGGAACAAGTAGTTCTATTACAAAAAGAACTACCAAAGACTCACGTGATACATACGCTGAGTCACCAACGTGATGGCGTTCACGTTGCAGGGAATTCATTGGCTGATGAGGCCGCGAAGGCAGCTGTGCAAACGGCTTCCGTAGCTGCCATCACACGGTCAAAAACAAAAATAGACAGCGAAATATTACAGGCTGTCAGCGCTACAGAAAAGGATTCGATAGAAACACTCCCGACAGGCTTTCCAGTAAAATACTCATACATAACTGATGCAAACAATGTTCCTTTTGCTCGAATCCCTGGAGTGGGGGATAGGGCAATTCCAAACATGGAACATAGGTTAGGACTGATAATAGCGGCACACGAAGGGCTTGCTTCTATACATGCTGGCGTCTCAGCCACAGTATCATTATTAAAACAGAGATACTGGTGGCCACAAATGAGAAGACAAACAAGGAACTATGTTTTAGAATGTGAAATATGTCAAAGAATGAAAGTATCAACGGTGAGACGACCAGCGCAGACGCCCCTTCTAATCTCGGATAAACCATTAGCCTGTGTTTACCTAGACCACTGTGGTCCCTTACAAAGGGATGGTAACTATAAATATATCTTGGTTGCAGTGGACTCATGCACGAGATTCATATGGATGTGGCCCCAGCGAACGGCTGACGCCAGAACTGTTATAAAAGATTTGCGAGTCTTTATCGGCACATACGCAATTGGAATGCTGCATTCGGACCATGGTCCTGCTTTTAGCTCTAGAGCTTATAAGGAGGCCATGGTCAGCATGGGCGTTACATTGCGGTACTCTTGTCCATTTCACTCTGAGGGGAACGGAATTGTTGAAAGAAAAAACCGTGACATAAAGCAATCTATAACGGCAAAGGTATTAGGTTCGGGAGCTGGGTGGGTCAAACATCTAATAAGTGTCCAACGTAGTCTAAATAACTTGCCAAGAAATTCTCTGAAGGGATTTAGTCCGTACGAATTATTATTTGGAACTAGGATGTTAGTCTTAGACCTCGACAGTCAGACTTCAGTGGTGAAGGAAAAAAGCTTTCATATCAAAGATCGTTTGGCTATTTTGCAGGACTTAAATGAAACAAGAAAAGACCTGAGCAACATAAAGTTGAAACAGCAGCCAACAACCACTGAAGAACCACCACCTGTCCCAGCAAGACCTGTCCGGATTCCAAAAGTCGGGGATCTAGTCAGAGAAAAGATCGCGGTAAAGAAGGAATTTGGGCCTTCTTACAGAAAAGCAGTTCCTGTCTTGTCTGTCAACGGGACAAGATCAGTTGTACTACCGCCGCTTGCTGGTAAAAAGGAGAACCGAGTTGTATCCATCGACCTGGTAAAACCACAATCATGTGGCCGATAACAAATAGTAGGCCAAGTGGACTCCCGATAAGTAGTAGAACACCAAGATTTGCTACAAACACAGAGGTTCAATCTAAGAGGCTGATCACATTCGAAACGCCTACAGAACTACAACAAGGACTATGCAACAATGCAATGGAACTTAGACCTCTGAAAACCCAAATAAAAACATTTAGCAGAGACACACCAACCTACATTGAAGTAACAAACGACTATGCAAGAAACAGTAATCCTGAAGCAATTGGAACTATTGACAGAACTGCATCCGGCTACTTCATAAACTTCGATGATTCCTCTGAAGGCTTCACTGAATCAAAAACACAGCCATCAACAAAAACCTTTAAAGATAAAGTTAAAGTACTTTTGAAACAACTGAAAGAAACATATCTGATTTCTCCTTGGATTGAATTTTGGGTGGGTTTTGGTGCATTTATCCTCATACTTTGGCTCATCATGATACTAACTTTGGGACGCTTCATTGAGGGAAAATATGCTAAAATGGACACAGCAAGTCAGAAAATCAACTTGATCCTCAAACCACACACATCTTCACACGTCGAGAAAAGAGAACTTTCTTCAGTCAACTTCACAGCCAATCCTATACCGGGTGGGGTAGCATGGGACAACCCTGACTACGAAATTTATGGTCCGGTTGAAATCCTGAAATATCCACACCAAATTAAGATCTCATTGAGTGACTTTGTAAAACCAAGCTCATTTGCTGATGATTGGGACTTTGAAAGTATAAATAATATGATGTCTGACTTAGTGATGTCTGCTAAATTTACCAAACATGATTATTTGCAGGGTTCGACAAATTATGATAGTATGTACTGTTATAACCACTATGGTAACCATTTTCTACATAGATCTGCACAACCTAGAAATGTTTTAAATTATAATCAATGGGAACATTGTGCAACCCCTCCAAAAGGAAGCTCAAGAACCGTTTACGACAAATATTCATACTTTTCAGGTTTTAACACAAGTAATGCTGAAACATTTTATTTCAAATTGTCAAATAAGACAGGGACAAAGACCATGATAACAAACACGAAATTGATATATTCAGACTCATTCTTTGAACAAATGAATACTTTTGGTTTTGATTATTGGGACAAAAATGTTGAAGTAAAGAGTGTTTGGGGTACAAAAGAATGGCAAGTACAGGGTATAGAATCTTTGTTTAGAGCCTGCATGATCCCAGAACAAATTATATTTTTAAATGACACTGTTCAACAAACTACCTGTCTTGGCTTAGCCAAAATCAAAGACTTAAATAAACCGTCTATTCCAAAACCAACAATGAACAGCAATAGCTCTACAGATGAAGAGATAGACGTAAATTATGTATTAAACCAAAACAGAACACATCCTGATTGGAAACAGTGGTTGATCTGGCCCACAGATACTAATAACTGTCAAGATAGATTCCTGAACAAAACACAGGGGTTCAAAATGACCAGGCCAGACCCTAGATATTCCCAAAGACAACACCCAGGAATAATAACCACCTACAGTGTGGGCAAATTATGCCTTCAATGGCTACAAACTTCCACACTGGCAGGAATTAAGCAACACCTAACTTTACTTACTGATGGTGCTGACTTGCGTGATTTCATTATGGGACCGCGCAAACAGCGTCAAAAACGTTTCATAGCAGCCTCTGTATACGCAGCATACAACGAGGCCTGGAAGGTTACTCAAATTGAGACAGCAGAAAGTATACGGGAAATTGACCGTATTAATTTGGAAAAATCACTTTCTGTAGTGGACAATGGGTTAATGACTCTGTCCTCCAGAATTTTTTCTCTGGACAGCATTGTGTCTTCAGCAATCGACATATTATCGCAAGACTTACTGTTGTTACAACACGGTCAGTCCCAATTGCGTTCTATTGTACAGCTTGGCTGGACGTTACAAAATCTGCGTTCAGGCTATGTGCCTTGGCGTTTAATCAACACAACGTCACTATTCAATATCTTTAACCTTACTGATAAACAAATCAGTATGGCACAAAAGGGTGCTGATTATACAATCCTGAGCATTGAGAAACTCGAGAGATTACCAGTGACAATGTCAGAACGACCTGTCAGTGAATGGATAATACATGGGATAATTAATATTCCAATATCAACCTTCAGGTTTCAATACTGCCAAAAATATATACAGGCTGGCATGTACGAAAAATTGGGAAAAGGGTACATTAAAACAACATGGAACTTGCCCTATTCACATGCATGTGTCAGTAATAAAGGACAGAAAGTGTTTCTTAGTGGCAATAATTGTGCAATGTCACTAAGCGGTACACTTCTGTGTAACGGAATTAGTTTGCATGGAGCCTGTGAAGGGAACTCAAATAACCTTTCATGTCACCAGCTAGGCACACCTGCTACAGAGATAGAACCATTCTTTCAAAGACTCTATAATGGGAGTTACATTCTAATTGTGGACCGCAGATGCTGTAGTCTTATGCCCGGGACTCCTTATCTCGTAACTACGACTGTGAAGGTCAAGTGCTGTGGACGCTTATTGTTCCCCAGCTCCCTTCCAGACAGGGAGGCAAGGGCATGGCCCAACTTGAAAATTACTTCTATTCGAATAGATACTTTAAGCAGAATGAAAACAGTGCTTCTTCAGACGCCGACAAGGCTCACGTCATCAAAAGAAACGTATGATCTCCTGGTCGCAAGGACGACTGCAGAGATACATTCATTGTTATCAACTAATTCCCCCATACATTTCGCAGAAATCCTGAATGAAATCTTAAATATTTCTGATACCAGTGGAGTCTCAAAAGTATTTAAGACAGTATTTTCGATGGCATTAACACCATTCAAAGCCATACTGGGTATTTTTCCAGATTTCGTCCATTCGATTTTTGGCGGACTTCCCCTCATTTTGGGACTAATTGCAGGAATCCTATTCTTAGTCCTTATATTTCGTTATGGCAAACCATGTCACAGACAAAACACCTGCGACAAGGGAAGAAACAATCCTAGCCATTGGATACCGGGACCGGATATCAAAAATCCTGGGACTATCCCGGCTTAGAGACCTGAACATGACTTGGTTTCTTTCATTTCGACCAATGTGGCAACGATGTGTTTTACCTGTATTAAGGTGCCTGCTATGCGGAGAAGAATGCGTGTTAGACACCTGTCTGACGCTACAATCAGATGCGCCAATGGATGCAGAAACATTGTTGAGTCCAATAAAGGCTCATGCTTTGTGCTGCCCTCAACGGCTACCAATCCTGATGACGGCATTCGTGGAAGCTTCACCACTACGATTAAGGGGTAGTGAAGTTCAAGATGAAAGCAGCATTGATCAGGTACGACCTTCTGTCAGCAATCCTAATCAAAATATCAATGGAAACAATCATGCGCACGAATGCATGGTTACACCTATTTCCGAGTTAGTGGAACTCTCCCAGGAAGCTGTTGACAACTTTTTCGAGAGTCTAAATGATATGATGTTCTCACCAGAGCAGAAATAGAGACTTTTGAGCAAGCTCGTACACGGCGTTCCCTGAATTTGGCCTTCAACTAGAAAAGCAAAATACCATGAACAATTTTCCCTCCAGTTCACGGACAGCAATTTTTTTCAGCAGCCCCAAAATATTTTTCGCATTTTTCGGGACACTATCTTCTGCTTAAAGTAAGAACTATTCTTAGAGAACTAAAATTTCTAATTTTAGATAGCTTATAGACATTAGCTGCCCGCTGGTATGTTCATAATTATTTTATTCTGTGATGGAATGGTCTCGAACCTTTTTTCTGTATTAAGAGCCATTTCATGTGTAAATTCTCATATACAAATTAGTGATAATGTATAGATATGCGTGATTACTTTAGCATTATTCTACAGCTTGAGTGCATATATTACATGTGACTATTTTTTCCGTATATTTGATAATTTCAAAATGCATTTAGGTATTTTGGGGTGGTAAGGTATACACAATACTCTACAGTATGTTTTACTATGCATAGATTCGTAAATATGTCCATAGTTAGCGTGGAGTGGGTGTGATGTATTCCTATAGGTTCTGTATCGATCCCCCTATTCCTGACCCTATTCTGGTTAACAAGTTAACTAGCAGCCATCCCATGAGGCAGAAAACCCCCATGATGCAGGAACCGTTATCTGATAAAGCCACACTACGGCACAGGAACGTGTTATCCGATTAGGTCATAACGCTTGCCATCTAATTAGACAAGCGATATTCCTCCAGCCCCTGATAAGGCATACGGAGTTCTCAAAACAAATCAAACCTATGACAGACCTGGGAAAAACCCTGCGGCCATTGTTTTGATTTCACCGAGAACTTCAGCAAAAGAATGTGCTAACGACCAGGTCGTATGACATCCTTATTGACGTATCTATGTCCATCCTTACGTCAATCTCGGCACCTTAAAGGTATAAATATTACCGATATTGCCCTATGCAAACACACGCGGTGGTGACGAGATCGGAGCAGCCAGACTTGCCGAAGCCCAGAGCAGAGCAGACCCCGCTGGCGCAGCCCCGCCTTCCTGACGCGCTGAGAACGAGAAGCTGCCTTTTCTCCTGCCGAGAAATCCAGCTCCGGCGCTTCTGGGTAGCCCTCGCAGGCAGCCTGGAATATCGAGACCAGAGACGAGAGATACCATCCCTCATTCATCCTAGATTCCAGGTACAGAACTGAATAACCCCTTGCAGAGAATTCTTTAGTCAGTCACTTGGCAAAACAAACTTAACTTAAACTGTAACTTTCTATTCCCGCCCACGTATTAGGCTTAGGTCAGGTACACGGGGTAGGCGCAGTTAGAAACACCAGTTGAGTACGATTAGTCAAATGTATATGTGTATGTATTCATTTTATTCATTTTAAACCTTCATATGGCTTAGAAACCATATCAATGTTTTTACAGTATTATTTTATACTTCTGCTTTTAATGTATGCACTTTACTTAACCATAAGTATTGCAATAATATCGATCCATTTCTCTTGTATGAGAAAAGAGACTGATCAATAAATAACATCTTTTATTGAACACGCCCGTCTCTTCCTTTTCTCTACAATCTGGTGAGACTAAGAATGCACGTACTGACTGAGTAAAATAAATTGCCTTCTGTTCACACAACTCTGGAGATACACTCTTGATTAGGGGAGAGCAAAGTTGTCATGTTCTATGGTTGTCAAAAACTAAATCCCTTCTTGTCTATCCAGGGAGGTTCAACTCCTCCTTGCCTATTCGAGAAAGTTTCTAGTGAACTCTGAGCTAGCTGGCAAACCCAAAACTTTAAGTCTAATATCGACAGTAGTAGACCTAGTTAACGTCTGGTCTAGGCCTATACTATTGAAGGTATTATTCCAATGCGCAGAGCCTATTGGGATAATAGGAACTACACTACATGGCGCCCAACGCGTTTGGAAGGGCAATAAAACTAACGTAAGACATTTAGAGTAACTCAGTCGTGCTTTTTCACTCAGACCCCTTTTTCCCATAATACTCCAAAGACGTCTGGAGTGGGTGAAAGGTAATATCCGCCAGACCTCGCAGGAGGAAACTCCTATGTATGGTTCTTGGTTTAGTCAACGTTGAAGGATACACGGTTCCAAAATATTGTGCATCTAATCTTTGTTTCCATAAGAAACCTGATCTGCAAACAAAAGAAATAACCTTCCTGTCGGTAAAATGGTAGACAGTGATGAAGAAAGAGAGACAGTTAGAATAGCAACTGAACTCGCAGCAGCTGATACTGCTATACAAGACACAGACCCGGATATAATACTCATCCCGGTCATCAAAAGGAAATCTATAACCTTAAAACTTATAGAAAATGGACTGACACCTAGAGGTGGCACAGTCATATTAGTAATTGAGGCACACGAATATCGGCAGACAGAGGTATACTATTCATGGATACATTTTCCAGCAGCAAATGCTGTAACTAAGTACTTCCACTATTACAAAACAGAGGAACCTCCTGATACGTACACTCCTTTCGAGGAGGTGGAAGTACCACTTAAATTTCAAGAGCACCTGCTCTTATTTAATGGCGCCCTAAAACACAATAATCACATCACCAGGCTCGGTCCCTTAGGTAGACCAGGAGCAACGTGGCCGGTACTAGCCGGATATACACCACATCCAGACTTCGAAAGAATGTCTGCAGTAGATCTTTTAGTACAACTAAAACAATTAATAAAAATACATAGACAATTAGTCCAATATGTGATGCGGACTTCAACAATCCAACCAGCAATTAAAATTCCACAGCTGACCCCTCATCAGGGGAACACAAATAAAATTACACCACAGAACATACAATCCTGCCTAGGTAAAGTACCAGCTAAACGGGAACAAATACCATTCTGGTTAGCACAAAAAATCACCCAAATAGAGGCGGTGTTTCCAGACACCACCCCGTTAGAAAAACACAGGATTCTGACTATCTGTCTTCCAATGGGAATCGCACCACACGTGGAGGACTGTGACACTTGGGGTACAGTCTTTGCTTCCATCTACACAAAAACGCACGGTGTTCCATCCATTTCGGTAATACCAGATGTGCTAAAACAAATTCAAGACGAATACGGTCCAGAACCCGCTTTAACTCTTGGTATGAAATTACTAAAAGACTTCAAGCAGGTCTCGGCTATATTATTAGCCAACATAAAGGGAGAAGCCGCAAACGTGGCGATCCGCCAGAGGTTAAAGGAGACAGATATAGCAGACCAACCAGCTGAAATTGCCAGAATTATAGAAAAGTCCTATGAGGAACTAGGTAGAGATAGTTTAGGTGGAATACCAGTAAAACCACCACTGATTGAAAGTCCTGCAAAAATATTTTTTAATAATAATTCATCATCACAAAAAAAGAGCTGGGATGGAATAAACAATCCAATCCTAAAGAAAAGAAATTCCAGTCCAGAGGAAGGTCTCCTCGGCGAAGAGAAAAATCTCCGAACCCAAGACACAGGTCACCCCAAAGTGACCCCTCTGGGAAAAGATATAACCTTAGAAATAGGGATAATATAAAGAAGCCTGATAGATATCAAGACATTGATACACGTCCCTCTCAATCTTTTCAGACTTCCTCGCAGAAATCGGAAAGAAGAGGACGATCAGAACAAAGAGAAGAGCACGCCAAGTCCAAAGACAAGGAACCTGCTCATCTAAAAAAGAAACTACAATTTCCAAAAAAGAAGGTAGCCAGTATCAAGGTAGTTAACAATGCCGAGAATACTGAGGACACAACTGAAAAACGGAGAATGGGCTCAGACAATGCTAGACAGCGCAGCAGAAGTGAGCATAGCTCGCAAAGTCCTTATGAATCATCTGGAGACAGTGGACACGAATGAATATCTTCAAGTGGAAACTGCAGACACCAGAGTTAGCAAACCTCACAAAATATATGAAATAACTTTACGTATAGAAGGGGATAAGACTAGAAAAATAAGGGGACTATTTTGGGATAATCTCTCCAAGGGCTATGACATCCTTCTAGCTGAAAAAGACTGGCCACCAGAGTTTGTCAGGAAATGCCCTCATGGCGAAGAAATAATTATGCCTGCCTTCTCAAACCATATCCCAATTCATAAAAAATATACACTAGCCAGAAAGTGGGCAGTATCTCTAGCTCCTGCTTTATATAAAAATCATGTAGGATGGGATGAGGACTCTCCTCCTCACAAAATCCAGTTAAAATCACAACCTACTGCACAGAGACAGTACCCAATTAAGCAAGAAGCTAAAAAACAGGTAAAAGAAATCCTAGATCAATTAGAATACCAGGGGGTGATTGAAACTTGCACCTCACAAATGAACAACCCTTTGTTTCCGGTCTCCAAACCAGACAATTCATATTGTCTAGTTTTGGATTACCGACACCTTAACTCATGTTGCAAAACTTTTGCAGTGCAAAACTCGCATAGTGCTGCACTAATGAATAACATAGTGCGCAAAAAATACAAAACAACATTAGACATCTCTAATGGATTCTTTTGTCAAAACATAGCACCAGAGAGCAGATATTTGTCTGCGTTCTCAATAAATGGCACTCAAAAACAATTCTGTCGGTTAGCCCAGGGGTACAAGAATAGCCCAGGGGTATTCTCAGCGAGAGTAACAGAATTACTACAAACATATGATGACGAAGCACTATCTTATGTCGACGACATATACTTAACAGATGATGACTTGGATACTCACTTGAAGAGAGTGAACACCATAATACTTGGGTTCGCAGCAGAGGGTTACAAATTCAACTTTAAAAAATCCAGAATTGCCCATCTAACAGTCCTGTTCTTAGGATATGAATTATCAAGTGAAGGCAAAAGCCTGGCTGACAATTTCCTAGAGAAATGTGCCGTACTCAAAGCACCTAGAACACTAAAAAACCTACAGTCAATTCTAGGCTTCCTAAATTTCGGAAGAACGTACATTGCAAATTACGCAGAAAGGGTCAAGCCCCTTTATGATCTAATAAAACTAGATTTTAAAAGAACCAATTGGACTCAAATACACACAGAAATTTTGAGATCCTTACAAACAGACATGTTAATTAAAACAAAATTAGAAACACGTGATAACACACGCAATCTTGTGATTCGAGTCATCCCAGGAAGATGCGGATTCAAATACCTGACCTCTAATGAGGGAGAAAAGGTACCAATTGCATTCAAATCACACTTGTACACTAAGGCTGAAATGAAATTTAGCCCAACGGAAAAAATTCTTACTGCAACACAGACAGCTATAGCAAAAGAACGAGCCCTGGCACAAGGTAAACGAATAATAATCGTGACACCGATACCAGCCCTAGAGGCTGTAACAAAAGCAAGCATTCCAAATGCTAAAGCGCTCCATCCGAGATGGATACAATGGGCTAATTCTCTTGCTGCAACAGACGTGGCATACGAATTTGATCCTAACTTAAAAACACAAGAATTTCTCCAATATGAATTTGAAGGTCCTCCGCCGACCGAAATTCTGCCTCTAGAACATTACGGCTGTATAATATATACAGACGGATCAGCACAACCCGCAGTAGGGGGTAAACAAGCTTACAGTGCTGCGTGCGCGATTGTTAAAGGTCGCTGGCACGAAGGGAAATTCAAACCAGCTATCACTAAGACACAATCTCTAGGAGATTGTACAGCTCAGCGAGCTGAACTACTGGCGTTCAAGATGGCGCTTGAAAATACCGATCGAGAATTCCCCACACTCATAGTGTGCGATTCGTATTATTGTGTTCAATCTTACAATGAATACTTGCAGATCTGGCTTCAGAATGGCTTTAAGGATGCAAAAGGAGGCACAATCAAGCATAAGATGCTCTGGGAACAAGTAGTTCTATTACAAAAAGAACTACCAAAGACTCACGTGATACATACGCTGAGTCACCAACGTGATGGCGTTCACGTTGCAGGGAATTCATTGGCTGATGAGGCCGCGAAGGCAGCTGTGCAAACGGCTTCCGTAGCTGCCATCACACGGTCAAAAACAAAAATAGACAGCGAAATATTACAGGCTGTCAGCGCTACAGAAAAGGATTCGATAGAAACACTCCCGACAGGCTTTCCAGTAAAATACTCATACATAACTGATGCAAACAATGTTCCTTTTGCTCGAATCCCTGGAGTGGGGGATAGGGCAATTCCAAACATGGAACATAGGTTAGGACTGATAATAGCGGCACACGAAGGGCTTGCTTCTATACATGCTGGCGTCTCAGCCACAGTATCATTATTAAAACAGAGATACTGGTGGCCACAAATGAGAAGACAAACAAGGAACTATCAGCCTGATTCATGTACGGGCCGTTTTGCGTGTCCCTAATAGCGATTAATAGCGACTCGCTATTGAGGAAACGCAAAACGGCATTCATGTACTTTTCGGGGAAAAAATAGCGACTCGCACGCGGGCGCTAAAGCCGTTAGCGACCGACAAAAAACGCAGAAAAATCGCTATTTCCGGCTACCTGCGATCGGGATAGCGACTCGCAATCCCGATCGCACGGGATAGCGACTCGCAATCCCGATCGCACGGGATAGCGACTCGCAATCCCGTGGGATCGGGAATGCGAGTCGCAATCTCGCGGGATCTGGAAAACGGGAAGACGCATTACGAGCACCGTGATGACATCACAACCAGGAAGCAGCCAAATCCCACCCCCAAACAACACAGTGACGCTATCAGTCGAGTGTTGAAGACCGAAAGCTGCCGCTAAACCGCCGTTAGCGACTCACAACCCCGCCGAAATTGCGACCGCCATGTCGGACGAACCCCAGCCAGGCCCCAGCAACAGCGCTGGCCGCAAGCGCAAACTGAAATTCTCCGAACAGGAGCTGGAGAACCTCATCGAAGGGGTGGTGGCCAACCACGACCAGCTGTTTGGTGCCAACTCCCGGAGGGTCCCAGAGCAGGAGAAGAGGAGGATCTGGGTTGGGATTGCCTCCAGTGTGAACTCTGTGGGCGTTGCGGACAGGTCTCTGGAGGAGCTTAAAAAGCGGTGGTACGACCTCCGAGGCCGTGCCAAGGAGAGGGTGGCGGAGCGCCTTGGTGAGGCATCAGGCACCGGAGGTGGTGGACCGACTGTCCCACCCAACACCCCCCTGGAGGACCAGGTAGAGGACACCTTGGAGAGGGAGGCGTGTGTTGGCGTGACCCCTCTGGACTCCTCCCGCCCCACCCAAGACACCCAAGGTAAGTGGCATGCGACTGCGACCCTGTCCCCTATGACCGCCCCTGACCAAATAGGCTCACTCATTGGCCCTTAGTCATGCCTATGTTGTGCATCAGGAAATGCCCTGAAGCATTGTGGGAGACGTAGTATGTCCACAATGTAGTAGTACCACAATGCGGCCAGAAAGGTTCCAAAGTGCGCAAATACACAGCCACCCAGGGAATGACACCCAGCATGCATGTAACATCTGCACGTCTGACAGTCACATGCACCTAATGAGTATCCACTTACCCTCACAGGTGCGGGTGACAGCAGTGACAGTGAGAGGCTGCTGATCGATGAGGAGGCCCAGGAGGAGGAATCCCTACCTGATACACAGCCACCAGCCCCTGCAGCAGCGCCAACACCAGCAGCCAGGCCGCCCACCTTACCTGCTGCAACACCTGCAGGCCCACCGGCTGCCAAGGCCAGGCCCCCCGCCTCTGCTGCTGCAACACCTGCAGGCCTACCGGCTGCCAAGGCCAGGCCCCCCGCCTCTGCTGCTACAACACCTGCAGGCCCACCGGCTGCCAAGGCCAGGCCCCCCGCCTCTGCTGCTGCAACACCTGCAGGCCCACCGGCTGCCAAGGCCAGGCCCCCCGCCTCTGCTGCTACAACACCTGCAGGCCCACCGGCTGCCAAGGCCAGGCCCCCCGCCTCTGCTGCTACAACACCTGCAGGCCCACCGGCTGCCATGGCCAGGCCCCCCGCCTCTGCTGCTGCAACACCTGCAGGCCCACCGGCTGCCAGAGCCAGGCACCCCACCAATGTGCCTCCAGTGGCTGCCGCACCTGCAACACCAGCTGCTACAACACCTGCAGCACGTCCAATAAGATCTGGGCCAGCCACATCCGCTACACAGCGGCCCAACAGCAGGCGGGGCAATGGGCATCTCCATGCCTGCATGAGCGTGGAGCGGCGCATGCTCCGCATACACCAGCGCCAGTCCCAGCAGCAAGGAGCCATCCAGCTCCAGCTGCATAAGATAGGCCGCAATGTGGCTGGAGTCGGCGAGAGGATGGACCGCATGACGGCGGCCATGGACCGCATGACGGCGGCTATGGAAGACAACACTGCAGCGCTGGTGAAGCACCGCAGTGTTGCAAGCAGGCGCCACCACCAGTTGCTGAGCCGGCTGTCCACCTATAGCCGCTCCAATTATGTCTCGGCAAATGCCACCACCCTGCTTGCGCGGCGCTCGTTGACCCAGCAGCACCAACTGGTCCAGTGCTGCGAGGATATTACCCGGGTGCTGGAGCATTTGACCACCGCCGTCACCGCACTGCACGCACCTGTGCTACCGGCAATTGTGGGGGGTGATGATGCTAGTGAGGGTGCCTCCAGTGTCAGCAGCCACTCTGCCACGCAGGCCCCCCCACCTAGGCGCAGCACAAGGGCTACGCCTGCTCCAGCTGCCCAGGATGAGGAAGAGCCTCACAGGCGCCTGGGAATTGTGCGCCGGAGGCGCCAATGACATTGTGGCAGGGACACAGGCGCAGGCTGAACTTAAGCCTGCCATGGACCGTCTCATGCAGTATGCATGAATACTGCATTTTGTAAATAGTTGTTACCAAGACCCTTTTTTTGTGATTCAAACAAATACATTTATTTTGGTGCACACATACGCCTTGTGTAATCATTACATTTTGCATGCAATTGTGATATGTGGGGTGGGGGAAGGGGGTGGGCTAGAAATTGTTAGCTGTGATGTGGTTGCGACGTCTGTGGCCTTCAGCTGGGTTCTCCCCGCGTGCATGGTGCGCATGTGCTGGTGGCCGGTCGTCCCCCTCAGATTCACTGCCTGAGATGTCAACTGGTATCCGGCGCTTGGTTGCAATGTTATGAAGCATTGCACAGACAGCCACAATGCGGCAGCACGCTGCAGGACTGTAATACATGGCCCCACCTGTCTTGTGCAGTATACGGAACCTGCTCTTGAGCAGGCCAAATGTCCTTTCAATACAGTTCCTTGTCCGGATGTGCGCAACATTGTAGCGGCGTTGCTGAGGTGTGGCAGGGTTGAGGTAAGGGGTCAGGAGGTATTCCCGTAGGGCGTAGCCACTGTCACCTGAATGAGAGGAGCAGATGTTGATTGCCTGTGCAGCGCAGTTACTTCATAGCAATGTGACATTGTCGACAAAGTGTACTTACCAAGTAGGTGTCCTTCCCCAAACTCTCCCCTGATCAGTCGTGTGTGGAGTCCGCTGTGCCTGAAGATAAAGGAGTCATGGGTACTCCCTGGGTACTGGGCCACAATGTCAGTGATGATGGTCTTGGCATTGCAGACCATCTGTATGTTGAGGGAGTGGTACGACTTCCTGTTGCGGTACATATACTCCGTGCCAGCTGGTGGGCAGATGGCGACGTGGGTACAGTCTATGCAGCCAAGGACATGGGGAAAATGGGCAACATTATAAAATTGTAGTTTTGTGAGGTCCAAATCCTGTTGGCTCGTGGGAAATATGATGTGCTGGTGGAGCTGGCTGAGCATGGCGTCAACAAAAGTGTGGAGGCAGCGTGACATGGTGGGCTGGGATATCCCCCCAGCAGCGGCTACTATGCCCTGGAAACTGCCGGATGCCAGGAGGTGCAGGCTGCACAATACCTGCACATGTGTGGGCACAGAATTGTTTCGCCTTGTTGGGTGCTGCATGATGGGGTCGAGTTCTTGTATCAGCCAGGTGATCATTTCCCCATTCAGCCTGTATTTAGCATAAATCTGTTCTCTGGTTTGCCCCAGCAAGGTGACCCGCTGCCGGTAAATCCTTGCCTGCCTCATGCGTCTCCTCCGTGCTGCTCGCTGTAGCCTTCGCCGCCTCACCACCATGTACATCCCAGGCATTGTGGAACGCCTATTGCTGCTGCTGAATGTCCTTATGTGTGATTGGTCAGGCCTGGACCTGTTGGTGATTGGCTAACAGTTTTTCAAATTTTGGTTAATCATGGCTTTTATGGTTACCACCTGCTTTGAGTTGTCCTTAAATTGCGCCGCGCTAATGTGCGATTTAGCGCTTTTTCGCTAATGTTTTTCTTTCATGAATGCCGATTGAGACAATATTGCGTTTCGCTATTCAATTCGCAGATTCCGTGGTTGGTCGCTATTTCATTATCGCTAATGCTCGACTTCCCGGAGTCTGCGACTTTTACAGCGTAATCGCTATTCCGCTCGCTATTATTTTTTAGCGATTTCGCTATTTCGTACTTGAATGCCGATTCCGTGTTTTGCACCCGCAATTGCGTTTTCGCAGCCATTGCGGGCGCTATTTCGCTTCATGAATCAGGCTGTATGTTTTAGAATGTGAAATATGTCAAAGAATGAAAGTATCAACGGTGAGACGACCAGCGCAGACGCCCCTTCTAATCTCGGATAAACCATTAGCCTGTGTTTACCTAGACCACTGTGGTCCCTTACAAAGGGATGGTAACTATAAATATATCTTGGTTGCAGTGGACTCATGCACGAGATTCATATGGATGTGGCCCCAGCGAACCGCTGACGCCAGAACTGTTATAAAAGATTTGCGAGTCTTTATCGGCACATACGCAATTGGAATGCTGCATTCGGACCATGGTCCTGCTTTTAGCTCTAGAGCTTATAAGGAGGCCATGGTCAGCATGGGCGTTACATTGCGGTACTCTTGTCCATTTCACCCTGAGGGGAACGGAATTATTGAAAGAAAAAACCGTGACATAAAGCAATCTATAACGGCAAAGGTATTAGGTTCGGGAGCTGGGTGGGTCAAACATCTAATAAGTGTCCAACGTAGTCTAAATAACTTGCCAAGAAATTCTCTGAAGGGATTCAGTCCGTACGAATTATTATTTGGAACTAGGATGTTAGTCTTAGACCTCGACAGTCAGACTTCAGTGGTGAAGGAAAAAAGCTTTCATATCAAAGATCGTTTGGCTATTTTGCAGGACTTAAATGAAACAAGAAAAGACCTGAGCAACATAAAGTTGAAACAGCAGCCAACAACCACTGAAGAACCACCACCTGTCCCAGCAAGACCTGTCTGGATTCCAAAAGTCGGGGATCTAGTCAGAGAAAAGATCGCGGTAAAGAAGGAATTTGGGCCTTCTTACAGAAAAGCAGTTCCTGTCTTGTCCATCAACGGGACAAGATCAGTTGTACTACCGCCGCTTGCTGGTAAAAAGGAGAACCGAGTTGTATCCATCGACCTGGTAAAACCACAATCATGTGGCCGATAACAAATAGTAGGCCAAGTGGACTCCCGATAAGTAGTAGAACACCAAGATTTGCTACAAACACAGAGGTTCAATCTAAGAGGCTGATCACATTCGAAACGCCTACAGAACTACAACAAGGACTATGCAACAATGCAATGGAACTTAGACCTCTGAAAACCCAAATAAAAACATTTAGCAGAGACACACCAACCTACAATGAAGTAACAAACGACTATGCAAGAAACAGTAATCCTGAAGCAATTGGAACTATTGACAGAACTGCATCCGGCTACTTCATAAACTTCGATGATTCCTCTGAAGGCTTCACTGAATCAAAAACACAGCCATCAACAAAAACCTTTAAAGATAAAGTTAAAGTACTTTTGAAACAACTGAAAGAAACATATCTGATTTCTCCTTGGATTGAATTTTGGGTGGGTTTTGGTGCATTTATCCTCATACTTTGGCTCATCATGATACTAACTTTGGGACGCTTCATTGAGGGAAAATATGCTAAAATGGACACAGCAAGTCAGAAAATCAACTTGATCCTCAAACCACACACATCTTCACACGTCGAGAAAAGAGAACTTTCTTCAGTCAACTTCACAGCCAATCCTATACCGGGTGGGGTAGCATGGGACAACACTGACTACGAAATTTATGGTCCGGTTGAAATCCTGAAATATCCACACCAAATTAAGATCTCATTGAGTGACTTTGTAAAACCAAGCTCATTTGCTGATGATTGGGACTTTGAAAGTATAAATAATATGATGTCTGACTTAGTGATGTCTGCTAAATTTACCAAACATGATTATTTGCAGGGTTCGACAAATTATGATAGTATGTACTGTTATAACCACTATGGTAACCATTTTCTACATAGATCTGCACAACCTAGAAATGTTTTAAATTATAATCAATGGGAACATTGTGCAACCCCTCCAAAAGGAAGCTCAAGAACCGTTTACGACAAATATTCATACTTTTCAGGTTTTAACACAAGTAATGCTGAAACATTTTATTTCAAATTGTCAAATAAGACAGGGACAAAGACCATGATAACAAACACGAAATTGATATATTCAGACTCATTCTTTGAACAAATGAATACTTTTGGTTTTGATTATTGGGACAAAAATGTTGAAGTAAAGAGTGTTTGGGGTACAAAAGAATGGCAAGTACAGGGTATAGAATCTTTGTTTAGAGCCTGCATGATCCCAGAACAAATTATATTTTTAAATGACACTGTTCAACAAACTACCTGTCTTGGCTTAGCCAAAATCAAAGACTTAAATAAACCGTCTATTCCAAAACCAACAATGAACAGCAATAGCTCTACAGATGAAGAGATAGACGTAAATTATGTATTAAACCAAAACAGAACACATCCTGATTGGAAACAGTGGTTGATCTGGCCCACAGATACTAATAACTGTCAAGATAGATTCCTGAACAAAACACAGGGGTTCAAAATGACCAGGCCAGACCCTAGATATTCCCAAAGACAACACCCAGGAATAATAACCACCTACAGTGTGGGCAAATTATGCCTTCAATGGCTACAAACTTCCACACTGGCAGGAATTAAGCAACACCTAACTTTACTTACTGATGGTGCTGACTTGCGTGATTTCATTATGGGACCGCGCAAACAGCGTCAAAAACGTTTCATAGCAGCCTCTGTATACGCAGCATACAACGAGGCCTGGAAGGTTACTCAAATTGAGACAGCAGAAAGTATACGGGAAATTGACCGTATTAATTTGGAAAAATCACTTTCTGTAGTGGACAATGGGTTAATGACTCTGTCCTCCAGAATTTTTTCTCTGGACAGCATTGTGTCTTCAGCAATCGACATATTATCGCAAGACTTACTGTTGTTACAACACGGTCAGTCCCAATTGCGTTCTATTGTACAGCTTGGCTGGACGTTACAAAATCTGCGTTCAGGCTATGTGCCTTGGCGTTTAATCAACACAACGTCACTATTCAATATCTTTAACCTTACTGATAAACAAATCAGTATGGCACAAAAGGGTGCTGATTATACAATCCTGAGCATTGAGAAACTCGAGAGATTACCAGTGACAATGTCAGAACGACCTGTCAGTGAATGGATAATACATGGGATAATTAATATTCCAATATCAACCTTCAGGTTTCAATACTGCCAAAAATATATACAGGCTGGCATGTACGAAAAATTGGGAAAAGGGTACATTAAAACAACATGGAACTTGCCCTATTCACATGCATGTGTCAGTAATAAAGGACAGAAAGTGTTTCTTAGTGGCAATAATTGTGCAATGTCACTAAGCGGTACACTTCTGTGTAACGAAATTAGTTTGCATGGAGCCTGTGAAGGGAACTCAAATAACCTTTCATGTCACCAGCTAGGCACACCTGCTACAGAGATAGAACCATTCTTTCAAAGACTCTATAATGGGAGTTACATTCTAATTGTGGACCGCAGATGCTGTAGTCTTATGCCCGAGACTCCTTATCTCGTAACTACGACTGCGAAGGTCAAGTGCTGTGGACGCTTATTGTTCCCCAGCTCCCTTCCAGACAGGGAGGCAAGGGCATGGCCCAACTTGAAAATTACTTCTATTCGAATAGATACTTTAAGCAGAATGAAAACAGTGCTTCTTCAGACGCCGACAAGGCTCACGTCATCAAAAGAAACGTATGATCTCCTGGTCGCAAGGACGACTGCAGAGATACATTCATTGTTATCAACTAATTCCCCCATACATTTCGCAGAAATCCTGAATGAAATCTTAAATATTTCTGATACCAGTGGAGTCTCAAAAGTATTTAAGACAGTATTTTCGATGGCATTAACACCATTCAAAGCCATACTGGGTATTTTTCCAGATTTCGTCCATTCGATTTTTGGCGGACTTCCCCTCATTTTGGGACTAATTGCAGGAATCCTATTCTTAGTCCTTATATTACGTTATGGCAAACCATGTCACAGACAAAACACCTGCGACAAGGGAAGAAACAATCCTAGCCATTGGATACCGGGACCGGATATCAAAAATCCTGGGACTATCCCGGCTTAGAGACCTGAACATGACTTGGTTTCTTTCATTTCGACCAATGTGGCAACGATGTGTTTTACCTGTATTAAGGTGCCTGCTATGCGGAGAAGAATGCGTGTTAGACACCTGTCTGACGCTACAATCAGATGCGCCAATGGATGCAGAAACATTGTTGAGTCCAATAAAGGCTCATGCTTTGTGCTGCCCTCAACGGCTACCAATCCTGATGACGGCATTCGTGGAAGCTTCACCACTACGATTAAGGGGTAGTGAAGTTCAAGATGAAAGCAGCATTGATCAGGTACGACCTTCTGTCAGCAATCCTAATCAAAATATCAATGGAGACAATCATGCGCACGAATGCATGGTTACACCTATTTCCGAGTTAGTGGAACTCTCCCAGGAAGCTGTTGACAACTTTTTCGAGAGTCTAAATGATATGATGTTCTCACCAGAGCAGAAATAGAGACTTTTGAGCAAGCTCGTACACGGCGTTCCCTGAATTTGGCCTTCAACTAGAAAAGCAAAATACCATGAACAATTTTCCCTCCAGTTCACGGACAGCAATTTTTTTCAGCAGCCCCAAAATATTTTTCGCATTTTTCGGGACACTATCTTCTGCTTAAAGTAAGAACTATTCTTAGAGAACTAAAATTTCTAATTTTAGATAGCTTATAGACATTAGCTGCCCGCTGGTATGTTCATAATTATTTTATTCTGTGATGGAATGGTCTCGAACCTTTTTTCTGTATTAAGAGCCATTTCATGTGTAAATTCTCATATACAAATTAGTGATAATGTATAGATATGCGTGATTACTTTAGCATTATTCTACAGCTTGAGTGCATATATTACATGTGACTATTTTTTCCGTATATTTGATAATTTCAAAATGCATTTAGGTATTTTGGGGTGGTAAGGTATACACAATACTCTACAGTATGTTTTACTATGCATAGATTCGTAAATATGTCCATAGTTAGCGTGGAGTGGGTGTGATGTATTCCTATAGGTTCTGTATCGATCCCCCTATTCCTGACCCTATTCTGGTTAACAAGTTAACTAGCAGCCATCCCATGAGGCAGAAAACCCCCATGATGCAGGAACCGTTATCTGATAAAGCCACACTACGGCACAGGAACGTGTTATCCGATTAGGTCATAACGCTTGCCATCTAATTAGACAAGCGATATTCCTCCAGCCCCTGATAAGGCATACGGAGTTCTCAAAACAAATCAAACCTATGACAGACCTGGGAAAAACCCTGTGGCCATTGTTTTGATTTCACCGAGAACTTCAGCAAAAGAATGTGCTAACGACCAGGTCGTATGACATCCTTATTGACGTATCTATGTCCATCCTTACGTCAATCTCGGCACCTTAAAGGTATAAATATTACCGATATTGCCCTATGCAAACACACGCGGTGGTGACGAGATCGGAGCAGCCAGACTTGCCGAAGCCCAGAGCAGAGCAGACCCCGCTGGCGCAGCCCCGCCTTCCTGACGCGCTGAGAACGAGAAGCTGCCTTTTCTCCTGCCGAGAAATCCAGCTCCGGCGCTTCCGGGTAGCCCTCGCAGGCAGCCTGGAATATCGAGACCAGAGACGAGAGATACCATCCCTCATTCATCCTAGATTCCAGGTACAGAACTGAATAACCCCTTGCAGAGAATTCTTTAGTCAGTCACTTGGCAAAACAAACTTAACTTAAACTGTAACTTTCTATTCCCGCCCACGTATTAGGCTTAGGTCAGGTACACGGGGTAGGCGCAGTTAGAAACACCAGTTGAGTACGTATATGTGTATGTATTCATTTTATTCATTTTAAACCTTCATATGGCTTAGAAACCATATCAATGTTTTTACAGTATTATTTTATACTTCTGCTTTTAATGTATGCACTTTACTTAACCATAAGTATTGCAATAATATCGATCCATTTCTCTTGTATGAGAAAAGAGACTGGTCAATAAATAACATCTTTTATTGAACACGCCCGTCTCTTCCTTTTCTCTACAATCTGGTGAGACTAAGAATGCACGTACTGACTGAGTAAAATAAATTGCCTTCTGTTCACACGACTCTGGAGATACACTCTTAATTAGGGGAGAGCAAAGTTGTCATGTTCTATGGTTGTCAGAAACTAAATCCCTTCTTGTCTATCCAGGGAGGTTCAACTCCTCCTTGCCTATTCGAGAAAGTTTCTAGTGAACTCTGAGCTAGCTGGCAAACCCAAAACTTTAAGTCTAATATCGACAGTAGTAGACCTAGTTAACGTCTGGTCTAGGCCTATACTATTGAAGGTATTATTCCAATGCGCAGAGCCTATTGGGATAATAGGAACTACACTACAATCTTTGGTGAGGTATCGGGCCTCTGCCTGAACCTACGGAAGTCTACGCTGTGGACGCTGGGGGATCGCAGGGGTCTGGGGCCCTGGGCGGATGTATTGCAGGAGGCTGTTGGAGGAATTAAATACCTTGGGATATTCCTGACGGACGTCCCAGGGGTCTCGTGGGCTCGCAATGTACTGCCTGTTTGGGATCGTGTGTGCTCGGACATGACGACATGGTCCAGAATGCCCCTGAACATCTACGGCCGCTCGGCTATATTCAAAATGGTGGCTCTCCCGCGCCTACTGTACCAGTTACAAAATCACCCATACCCAATCCGCCGCAGTGGTTTCGTCGAGTGAACTCGGCGCGGAGCCAGTTCCTTTGGGCGGGTGGGGTAGCGAGAGTGGCACTTCGCACATGTTTCCTCTCTACTTACTGTGGGGGATTGGCCACGTCGGACATTCTGTCCTATTATCAGGCGTCTCACCTATTGATACTAAATGAATGGTGGTATGGAGATCGGAGCGACCCGGCCTATGCCCTTGAGAGGTATTTGATGGACCCAGATACGCTACACACCATCTTGTATTCAGCGGTGGTGCGGAAGAGGCTTCCGGAGGTCACACAGGTGGTCTTTCGGGTGTGGCGCGGAGCGCTGCGCCGCATGGGATGGTGGAACAAATTGACGAGGGAGACTCCCCTCTGGCACAATGGGCGTCTGCCGGCGCTGGCATGCCTGCGGGGCTTTAGTGGCTGGGACGCTATAGGTATATCGGCCCTGGGCCATGTAATGAAAGGCACGACTCTTAAGACGTTCCAAGCCCTGCAAGAAGAATATGATATGCCCCAAACACAGTTCTTTCGCTATCTACAGCTCCGACATGCTTTGTCTCCCTCCCTAGTCGGTCTAGACTCCTTGCCCAAATTCAGCCCGCTGGAGGCTAAGGTCTTCATGGGTGAGATAGACACTAAGAAAATATCAAGTATATATCAGACGTTAATCACACATTGCTACTCATCTCTAGATACTCTGAGATCTGCATGGGAGGGGGACATAGGAGACCTGGAAGAAGAGGACTGGAGGGAGGCCTTGGAGGCCCCGAGGGGGCGGCAATAGCGGTTCGCCTGCGCTTTATCCAATTTAAATACTTGCATAGAGCCAACTATACTAGAGACAGATTGTGGAGGGCGGGTCTGATAGCCTCCCCTGATTGCCTGCGGTGTGGCCGTGCAGTTGGAACCTTTGTACATACGGGGTGGGCGTGTGATAAACTGTTGAGATATTGGACTGGTGTCTGGGACTGCCTATCTGAAGTGTTGGGTTGGGACCTCCCCCGCTCCCCGAAATTGGGCCTCTTGCATGTTATGGAACAAGTGGGAGGTAACATCTATGAACTCCACTTACTACTTTTGGGCCTAACAGTGGCCAAACGTGATATCGCCCGAGCCTGGAAAGACCCAAGGGCTCCCTTGCTGGGGGTGTGGAAAAGGGGATTGGACTTCTGTATGGGGCTGGAGCGTCCGGTATTTATTGCCAGGGGTTACCCCCAAAAGCATTTTAAAATTTGGAAGAGGTGGGCGGAATATAGAGGGCTGTGACTGGAACCGCCAGCATGTCAGGATGTTGATGAAGGGCACTCGCTTGTGGATCGAGGGTAAACGGATACACGCACGGACTTTGTTACTGAAATGTATTTGCTATTGGACCACGTTGACACTGTGAGGGGCTAGGGGTGGGATCCGGGTGGGAGAATAATGGGACGGTAGGTTGGGGGAAGGGAGTTCAGGGATGGGTGTTCCTATTGAATGTTGCTTGTATTGATTGAAAATGATGTTTATTTCTTGTACACTGCACCTCTGGCGATAGGAGAGCAGTGCCCTCTTTGCAATACTTCAACACCAAAAATAAAATAATAAAAATTGTTTTGGAAAAAAAAAAACTGGCTCTTCGACAGACCCCCTCCTTGATGGAATGGAACCTGCACCCCCCCCATCCCCTACCCCTAGCGCCTTGAGACCCTTACGGGTGAGTAGTCGCGCTTTAACAAACCCCTGATTGATGGATTGATTCAGTGATCATAACCCTCTGGCCTTCTTCCTCGTTGACACATGCAGCCACCCAGTACCCCATACAGTAGGGGGGAGGGTTGGTCAGGGCTACGGATCAAGGCAGGAGGCTGCGATGGACACAGGTCAATGGCGAGGCCTTTTATAGCTCTCTTTTTAAAGAAGGCGAGCAGGTTATCCTGAAGTGTTTATATCTAGAAGTGAAAGGGGCCGAATTAGTTGAGTCTTTCAGGAGTGTCGTGCAAATAGTTGACAGTCTGCTGAGAGCTCCAGCTCATGTGGTCAAAATGGACAACCCAAGATGGTTTGATCCAAAAAGCTCACACGCGCTAAGAGAGTTGAAAGCCGCCTTAAAGATTTCACCAAGAGACAGGAACCGGGTGACTTCTTGCTGCAAAAATATAAGCTAGCTGTAAAGAGACGCAAAAGCCAATTGCAACAACAAGCCTGCGAAGACTTGACAGAGGCAATGGTATTAAAGGACTCTACCGTTTTTCGGAGAGTCATAAATTAGCCCCGTTTTCACTATGCTAATAAACCCGGGTTAAGCAATAACATTCTGCCGGCGCAATGGCATGATCACTTTCAAGGGCTTAATAATTATCAGCCAAGTTCGAACCAGACACAGGAACAGAACTAGGACTAGAACATACCCCCACCTATATTTTCATTGGGCGAGGTAAACACAGGAATTGAGGGATTAACTAGGAATAAGGCCCCAGGCCCAGATGGAATCCCACCCAACCTTTTTATAAGTAATGTGGATTTATGGGCGCCCATCCTAACTAGGGTCATAAATCCAGCAGTGGACACACTAATGCCAGCATCATGGTCCACTGCTACAATTGTCCCCATTTTTAAACAAGCAGTTGCAATGCAATCGGTCTTGCATTTGCAAGAGTTTGAGCTATTTTTATTGTAAATGACATTGCCTTTTATTTATGTTTTGGAAACATAAATAAAAGCCATTGTCATTTACAATGCCAATAGGTCAAACTCGCGTAAATGCGAGACCTATTGCATTGCAAATGCTTGTTGTTACCGAAAAGCCCTTTCCACAGTGCATACTGGCTCTTTTAACGTTACTCACAAAAACAAACAAGTACAGGTAAAGCACGAGATGGCTTTGTATTACCAAAAGCACAATGCTCCAGCACTGGAATTATAATCGACAGTGTCAGAACTTAAATTCCAATGGCAGGAGTCAGGAGGCCTCACAAGGAACATATTAACCTGTAATAATGTGCTAGAATCTGTTGGAGGAATATGGTTAAAGACCAGTGTGCACACTGTTGAGTGGCATGTGAGTCCAGGACAGTGTCTCCTATGAATGAGCAGTGCAGACCCTGAGTATCAGTCTCTTAATCATACAGATTTGCCATCTACACTAGTCCGGTTATCATCAGCGCTATTCTTATTGTGTTCATCGGCACTAGTCTCGTTATCGGCACTGCCTTGTTGTTATCATCACCGCTATTTTCGTTGTTGTCATTAGTGTGGTCATCAGCACTAGTCTCATTGTTGTCATCAGCGCTATTCTCACTGTTCTCGTTAGCACTAGTCCCACTGTTATCATCAGAGCTATAGTCATTGTTATCATCAGGGCTATTCTCATTGTTCTTATCACCAGTAGTCGCATTGTTATCATCAGAGCTTTTTCATTGTTATCGTCACCACTAGTCCCGTTGTTATCATCAGGGCTATTCTCATTGCTGTCATGAGCAATAGTCCCAGTGGTATCATCAGTGCTATACTCATTGTTGGCATCGGCACTAGTCCCATTGGTATCCTCATTGCTATTCTCATTGTTGGCATCAGCACTAGTTCCACTGATAACATCAGCGCTATTCTCATTGGCGGCATCGGCACTAGTCCCATTGGCATCATCAGTGCTATTCTCATTGTTGTCATGGGCACTAGTCCCATGGTTATCAGTGCTATTCTCATTGTTGGCATCGGCACTAGTCCCATTGTTATCATCAGCGCTATTCTCATTGTTGTCATGGGCACTATTCCCATGGTTATCAGTGCTATTCTCATTGTTGACATGGGCACTAGTACAATTCTTATCCTCAGTGCTATTCTCATTGTTGGCATCGGCACTAGTCCCATTGTTATCATCAGTGCTATTCTCATTGCTGGCATCTGCACTAGTTCCATTGTTATCATCATTGCTATTCTCATGGTTTGCATCGGCACTAGTCCCATTGTTATCATCAGTGCTATTCTCATTGTTGGCATCGGCACTAGTCCCATTGTTATCATCAGCACTATTCTCATTGTTGTCATGGGCACTATTCCCATGGTTATCAGTGCTAGTCTCATTGTTGACATGGGCACTAGTACAATTGTTATCATCAGTGATATTCTCATTGTTGGCATCAGCACTAGTCCCATTGTGATCATCAGTGCTATTCTCATGGTTTGCATCAGCACTAGTCCCATTGTTATCATCAGTGCTATTCTCATTGTTGGCATCGGCACAAGTCCCATTGTTATCATCGGTGCTATTCTCATTGTTGTCAAGGGCACTAGTCCCACTGTTATCATCAGTGCTATTCTCATTGTTGTCTTGGGTACTAGTCCCATTGTTATCATCAGTGCTATTCTCATTGTTGACATCGGCACTAGTCCCATGGTTATCAGTGCTATTCTCATTGTTTGCATCGGCACTAGTCCCATTGTTATCATTAGTGCTATTTTCATTGTTGGCATCGGCACTAGTCCTACTGGTATCATCCGTGCTATTCTCAGTGTTGCCATGGGCACTAGTCCCATGGTTATCAATGCTATTCTCATTGTTGGCATCGGCACTAGTTCCATTGGTATCATCAGCACTATTCTCATTGTTGGCATCAGCACTAGTCCCATTGTTATCATCAGTGCTATTCTCATTGTTGGAATCGGCACTAGTCCCATTTATCATCAGTGCTATTCTCATTGTTGGCATCCGCACTAGTCCCATGGTTATCATCAGTGCTATTCTCATTGTTGGCATCGGCACTAGTCCCATTGGTATCCTCAGCTCTATTCTCATTGTTGGCATCGGCACTAGTCCCATTGTTATCATCAGTGCTATTCTCATTGCTGGCATCGCCACTAGTTCCATTGTTATCATCAATGCTATTCTCATGGTTTGCATCGGCACTAGTCCCATTGTTATCATCAGTGCTATTCTCATTGTTGGCATCGGCACTAGTCCCATTGTTATCATCGGTGCTATTCTCATTGTTGTCAAGGGCACTAGTCCCACTGTTATCATCAGTGCTATTCTCATTGTTGTCTTGGGTACTAGTCCCATTGTTATCATCAGTGCTATTCTCATTGTTGACATCGGCACTAGTCCCATGGTTATCAGTGCTATTCTCATTGTTGCCATCGGCACTAGACCCATTGTTATCATTAGTGCTATTTTCATTGTTGGCATCGGCACTACTCCTATTGGTATCATCCGTGCTATTCTCAGTGTTGCCATGGGCACTAGTCCCATGGTTATCAATGCTATTCTCATTGTTGGCATCGGCACTAGTCCCATTGGTATCATCAGCACTATTCTCATTGTTGGCATCAGCACTAGTCCCATTGTTGTCATCAGTGCTATTCTCATTGTTGTCATGGGCACTAGGCCCATGGTTATCAGTGCTATTCTCATTGTTGGCATCGGCACTAGTCTCATTGTGGTCATCAGCGCTATTCTCACTGTTCTCGTTAGCACTAGTCCCACTGTTATCATCAGAGCTATAGTCATTGTTAGCATCAGGGTTATTCTCATTGTTCTCATCAGCACTAGTCGCATTGATATCATCAGAGCTATTTCATTGTCATCATCACCACTAGTCCAGTTGTTATCATCAGGGCTATTCTCATTGCTGTCATGAGCAATACTCCCATTGGTATCATCAGTGCTATCCTCATTGTTGGCATAGGCACTAGTCCCATTGGTATTATCATTGATATTCTCATTGTTGGCATCAGCACTAGTCCCACTGATATCATCAGCGCTATTCTCATTGGCGGCATCGGCACTAGTCCCATTGGTATCATCTGTGCTATTCTCATTGTTGGCATCGGTACTAGTCCTATTGGTATCATCCATGCTATTCTCATTGTTGTCATGGGCACTAGTCCCATGGCTATCAGTGCTATTCTCATTGTTGGCATCGGCACTAGTCCCATTGGTATCCTCAGCTCTATTTTCCTTGTTGGCGTCAGCACTGGTCCCATTGTTGTCATGAGTGCTATTCTCATTGTTGGCATCAGCACTAGTCCCATTGTTATCATCAGTGCTATTCTCATTGTTGACATCAGCACTAGTCCCATTGTTCTCATCAGTGCTATTCTCATTGTTGGCATCAGCACTAGTCCCATGGTTATCAGTGCTATTCTCATTGTTGGCATCGGCACTAGTCCCATTGTTATCAGTGCTATTCTCATTGTTGGAATCGGCACTAGTCCCATTTATCATCAGTGCTATTCTCATTGTTGGCATCCGCACTAGTCCCATGGTTATCAGTGCTATTCTCATTGTTGGCATCGGCACTAGTCCCATTGTTATCATCAGTGCTATTCTCATTATTGGCATCGGCACTAGTACCATTGTTATCATCAGCGCTATCCTCATTGTTGTCAGGAGCACTAGTCCCATTGGTATCATCAGTGCTAGTCTCATTGTTGTATCATCAGTGCTATTCTCATTGTTGGCATCGGCACTAGTCCCATTGGTATCATCAGTGCTATTCTCATTGTTGGCATCGGCACTAGTCCCATTGGTATCATCTGTGCTATTCTTATTGTTGGCATCGGTACTAGTCCTATTGGTATCATCAGCTCTATTCTCATTGTTGGCATCGGCACTAGTGCCATGGTTATTAGTGTTATTCTCATTGTTGGCATCGGCACTAGTCCCATTGGTATCATCTGTGCTATTCTCATTGTTGGCATCGGCACTAGTCCTATTGGTATCATCAGCTCTATTCTCATTGCTGGTTCCCGGTAGAACTCAAGACTCGGCTCTTGTACGCGATACAACGCTGCCAAAACGCTTCCTGAACTGCGACAGGAGCAAGGGAATTATCAAATAAAGAAGATAAGGTATTTATCATCATAACTGTGGCAAAAAACATGGAACTTCCTGATGAATTGTGTTGAAGGAAGATGGGGACCATTATAAGACGCTAAGGTATTTATCATCACATTGTTGGAACTCTGTGCCCACCCCTTAATTGGATGATCGATCCGTCTACAATTAAGGAGTACGCATTACTGCAAAGAGTTTACATACCACGTTGGTTCTCCACTTTGGGGGTCATCTATACCCCTTGGTTGCCCACCTTCTTGTCCTGATGAAGACTCGCATGCCCCGGTTCAAATGACCGGTCGGCCCTAAGTCGAGTCGAAACGTCGACGCTCCTTTCTTTTTACCTTGGACCACAATCTTGTTTTTTGATATAGTGCTTACTGAGGGCATAAATGTCTTAAAAATTGTAAATACAATGTTTTCATGTGAATTTTTGTTTGGCCTGGGATCCAACACGGTAAATTTAGGATACCGTTTTGTGCGATAAATAATGTTAATTTGTAACACTTATTGCTGTGAAATCTCCTTTTCTTTCCTTACTCACTTCACACTCTGATCACCTCTTCTTGCACGCTCCCATTGGGCAACCTATCCGTTGGTTTTTACTTATTGAAATATTTCATTATTGAAAAAAATGATTTCTAAAAATGTTTTCCAAACATGAGACATTGTATTCTGTGTTGTAGGTTGTAGTGGCTTGTTTTGTGTTTTTGCATCTAAAATTATTAATTTACATTGGAGCAGATTCGGCTGAAGTGCTCTTGAATTTTCAAAATGATTGAATGAAGATTGATTGGGTCAATTATTTTGATCAATAGGTCTAGGACCACTGTTTATTTATATCCTATTCTCATTGTTGGCATCGGCACTAGTGCCATGGTTATTAGTATTATTCTCATTGTTGGCATCGGCACTAGTACAATTGTTATCATCTGTGCTATTCTCATTGTTGGCATCGGCACTAGTCCTATTGGTATCATCCGTGCTATTCTCATTGCAAGCACCACCTGGAAGCCATCTCTACAAAAAGAAGGAAATTAAAAGCAATATCTTGCAAAACAAGCATGCCCAAGGAACAGAGGCAGCAGAGACCAAACTTGACTCAACAGACTACAAGAAGTCAGCAGTGTGACAAAAGGTGAAGAAGTAAATGAAGTGTCTGCAAAGTGAGCAGCCACAAACAAAATCCTTGGACTGGCACCTTTTCACATATTCCAAAGGTAAAAAGAAAGTCAATACCCACAAGGTTACTTGCACACGTGGTTATTGTAGCACCAAAGAGCTTCATGCTTTGGGCCAACAGTGTAGATTAAATATCTCAGACCAATGCATGGCCGCGAGTTTCTACTGCACAGAATTACAAAGAAAGAGGAAAGAACAGCATTAGGAAAAGGAAGGCATTGCAAAAGAAATTGTATTGCACAATCAAGAAGAATCCGATTTGTGATTGCAGATCATCTCAACATACTACAGGGCTAGATGTAGGTAAATTGGATTTACAGATTCATAAATACCGAATTTTACCGATTCGGTATTTATGAATCGGTGAATCCAATGTAGTAAACAAATAAATAAATAAAAAATAAATCGGTAAAAAATACCGAATCGGTAGGATCGGTATTTACCTATTCGGTAATTGACATTGATTCCTATGGGCCTTGAGGCCCATAGGAATCAATGTCAATTACCGAATCAGTAAATACCGGTTCGGTAAAATTACCGAATTGTCAAGGGTGACAGGGTGTCACTTTGACACCCTGTTGCACCCCTGATTCTGGCTTGTATGCCATGTGACACACATACATGCACTTAGGGCATGTATGTGTGCCACATGGCACAGGTGTACATGCACAGATGTGCATGTACACAGGAATTCGTTATTTACCATTAAATAGTATTTCATGGTAAATAACGAATTCTTAAGGGCCTGTGGCACTATTTTAAGTGATTTACCGATTCGGTAAATTAACCGAATCGGTAAATTTACAAAATCGTTAAAATTTGGGCCCCCTACATCTCAAAAACAAAATACCAGTCGGTAACGGTCGAAATCGGCCGTTAACGACCGGTATTTGGTGTCCTACATCGGGCCCTGCATCTCCTGCAAGAAAGTTATTTGTGTAGATGCACAAATCAAACAGAAAGTAGTGAACCAACACCTTAAGAAAAAACATCAAGACTCTATTCAAGCCTGCAGAATTTCACATTCAAAAATGGGAAAAATGTCACGTCAGCTTAAAAAAAAACCACAAAAAACTGTTTTAGTTAAAAAAAAAAAAAAACTATCAAACACAACTCCTAAATAATGTTAGTTATTATTGATTCCCGTTTCTCCTCAAGGCTATGCGCAGTGGGGGTTGACTGCTCGTGGCAGGTAGGGCGGCAAGGTCTGGCCAAAGATTAGGCACTACAGACAACACATGGACAAAGGCAGTGCACAGCTGAGGCTGGTCGCCTGCAGCAGCTTCAGCACAAATCCCTGGCTGCAGGTCAAGGCTTGAAGGGCAGTATGTGGAATAAGAACCCAAAAACTCCACACTCGGAAAAAGAAAATCAAAAGTTAAAGTGAATTCATGTGTAGCAAACCTTATAAGAACTTAATATACTTTTAAACAAACCTGAAAAAACCAGTTTAACTGTAAAGATGACTGCAGAAAAATACCTAAATACCACTTACATTTGCCAGTTATGGTTAGGTAAACTATTGAACTAAATATTGTGCAATGTTTATGCTCACATAGGACATCACTCATGACCCGCTAAATTACATCACTTATAACATACCAAATAACATCACTGAGGACATCATCCAAAGGTACAAATACTCTATACATTTTTAAGATAAGATAAGAAAATCTACAACAAGGGCCTTCCTCAACATTGAGCATCCTGATGTTGACTTTATCAGCTTGGCACCAAAAGATCTCTTCTTACACTGAGTCGGTGAACCCAATGTCGCTTAAAACGGAGCAGTCTTGGGTTCTCAAATCCTTCTAATAAAGCCGGATAAAAAAGAACAAAAGACTAAAAGTGTCAGTCTGCACCAATCCCTGTGCGTGCCGGATTCTGCATGGCAATGTCTGAGGAGGACGTGCACAGTGCCTTCATAGACACCACCCCAGTGCGCTAACCTTAGATCTCGACTGTTGTTTCTACCAGAAGCACGGATCCAAATTGAGGTGAAAGGACCAGAGTGACAAAGTGAGGTTGTGAAGGGTCTCTTTGAGGAGAGATATACAGATCGCAGAATGGGGAGGATGGAATGGCCGGGAAGGAATCTTCGGCTAGATAGAGCCTCTACCAGATAAGGTGTTACTGAAGATTAATAATTTTTTCCCCTGATAGAAACTTATAGCCGCAGATTATCTTAGAATAAATATAAAACCAATGTCTCCCCACAGGTGCATCTGCGGACTGTTAACACTAAAAAGTCAACGCCAATCACGCTGGTCCCGAATGTCTAGGCAGCAGTGTTTGGCAAACATGTGCAATGATGCCCATGTAACTGTCTGACAGATGTCCAGAACTGGAACTCCTCTAGCTGGTGCAGTGGTTGTAGCTTTAGCTCTGGAAGAATGAGCTCTCAAGCCCTCAGGGGGTTGTTCCTTGGCCACTGCGTAGCCAATTTGTATACAGAGGACAATCCATCTGGAGATGGTTCTCTTGTGAACTGCCTTGCCTTTCTTCACACCTACAAATCCAAATCAATATAGAACGACCACCCTCTTTTTATGTCTCGCACCTGCGATACAGGGTGAAGCCCTGTCGCAGCGCAAGACTATTGTTGGCGGCTCCGCTTACAAGGAGCCAAGAGAGAGACAAGAGATGGGCACACGCAGCATGCCGGAATCGGATCAGGTCGCGCGCGTGAACATGCGCTCCGATTCTGGCATGCTGTTGACACTCACAATGGATCAGGACACGCACACGCACACACACACACACACACAGACCGACAGACACACGCACACACAGACACACACGCGCACACACACACACGCGCAGACACACGCGCACACCCCCCTCCCCCCACTCACCGGGCTCTTTCCGCTACAGGCTCCGTCACATCACCTGGCGCACGCTCTCTGCAAGAGGGCTCCATGCCTCCATCACACGGGCTACAACACGCGGGGCACCCTCAGCTCATGGGAGCCTCGGACACTGCAGTGCGCTCCATGCCCCAGGCAAAGTTGGCCGCACGCATGCGCAGTGCGTAAGGACTGCGTGTGTGTTCCTGTGAGGTCGCGCTGGTCCGACGTGGTGGGCGTCCCTTACGTTTTCCATCTTCGCTTCCCCAGGGATGTCTGCAGGCCGAGGAGGGGCACCCGGGCTCAGGGGCCGAGATTCCTACTCGCTGTTTTCTGCTACCCACAGGGCTGCACTCAGGCCGAGACCCACGACTGCTTCCACACCCTCTCCGCACTCATTACCTTCATTTAGCCGAGTTACCGCACCGAGGCCCCCCTGCTCGTCTCTGGCCGGCCCTGCTGTCCTCTGATGCCGGATTAAAGCCGCCTGGCTCCTGGGCGGCTCCTCGGCCCCATCTGCGGTCTGAGCCGCGACCCGGGCCACAGTTGCTTTTCTGCCGCCCCTCGGAGCCGGGAGGGTCTCCTTGGTGGGCACTTGATCCCCAGCGGGATTCCAGGCCGGCTGCTCCCCCGTGGGCAGCTGTTCTCTCTGCTGTGACTATCCTCCTCGCCTGCGGCCTGCTTGCGGGGTGTCTTTTCTGCCGCCCCTTGGAGCCGGGAGGGTCTCCTTGGTGGGCACTTGATCCCCAGCGGGATTCCAGGCCGGCTGCTCCCCCGTGGGCAGCTGTTCTCTCTGCTGTGACTATCCTCCTCGCCTGCGGCCTGCTTGCGGGGTGTCTTGTGTCGGCCTGACCTCTGCCATGGGTCTGGGTATTCCCTGCGCCTCGGAGTGATTGCCTGTCGGGCGGGGAGCTTCAAGAATCCCCATTGTTTGGTCCACTGGTGCAGTCCATCCGTCCTGGGTTATCTCCAGGAACCCGGTAGTGCCAGTAAAAGGTGCAGGCTCTCTGCTGGCACATGTCTGCGAGGATGGTCCAATGATGGTGCCAGGCACAGTGGGGTCTGCCGCTTGGTGTGCTGACGGCATCGCAAGGCTCGTAGGGGCTTCATCCCCCCTGCGTGTCTCCAGGGAGGATTTTTGAATACCGCTCCATTCTTTTGGATCTTCTGTGTGGCGAGTCAGGCCAGGAGCCGTCTGAGAGGCCAGGCTGGGCCCAGGATGCTCGTCTCTGCCAACAACGGAAAGGAGGTATATTTCAGATGTCTGTACAGCTGGGGGCAGCGGAGCACTGCAACGTGCCAGAGCATGCAGGCAAAGCACACCAAGGCCCCACATGCTGCTGAGCCCTCACAGCAAGCACCCCCTCTGCCAGCATGCACTGCCTCACCAACACCAGCCCCATCCAGACATGGACTCACCCCATGCCAGTCTCTCAACCAGCCCGCCCGTGCCAGCGCCCCTGACCGGAAATGCTTCATTTCAAGCTTCATGCTGGCTCAGCTGCTGCAGGGATGTGTACCGGGTGTTCATAGGAGCTATGGGGAGTCAGGGAGAGATGGCGTGTGGATACCAGAGGTTGGATGTGAATTGCAACTGGTGTGTGTTGTGTTTCACACTATAGGCCTGTATATTAGGATTGTCGAACTAAACCATGATGGAAAAATTTCAGCCGAGTTAGGAATGTGGGATTTTCTTCCCCAGCACAATTACAGAGGAATGTGTTGTCAAATTATGAGTGGAGCCCAGGTTAAATACAAATAGAGTCAGAGCCCGAGACCGAAGTTACCTTTTAGAGAAACTTGCGATATTCATGTAAAAACGTTGCCTCAGAGCTGCAGAAAGTGTCCGTGTTCACCATTTGGGCTCTGTTTGGCAAGAATCATCAAAGAAATCAACTGATTGTTGACCACGATTGCAGGCATTCTGTCAGAAAGGTGTCATTCACTGCATTGAATTGCAGCCACTGATCCAAAGTGACCAGACAAGAGGGGCCACCTTCACCTGAGTAATTGAGAGTGGCGGCCCATGTACATCAGAGGATGTTCTCACTGTGTCTGATACTGGTGAAAACTATTGTGTCTGATTTCCAGTTTGACATGACCTGGGAAGCAATATGTTGTTTCCAGGAGGTGGTGACCGCAGTGCAATCCCAATTACATCTTAGAATGTATGCAAGTACCAGCCTCTCCCACCTCCAGAAAGACACAGCCAAGGTCATGACCGGATACTATTTGATGTAAACATCGCTGGAACAATAGGTCGCCACATCCAGCATGCTCTGAAATAAGCAGAAACCTAACAGCTCTACATGGTAGAAACAAGCTATGCTTTACGCCACGTGTTGTGATCTCTCATAAAACCAATTACTCTGAATCTGGAGTGACATGTGGAAACCCACATGCACAGGATCTGGCATGATGTGCCCACGCAGAAGCACAGGACACCAGATGAAATGAACTTCACCAGATCAGTTCACCATTATCCACTGACAGTCAGCTGCACTATGCCCCGTGTACCATGGTTCTTGGCCAAACTAAATATCGCAAGATCCGGTTAGGTACATGTTAATGCAGCGGTAAGCAACAGGAAGCTCAGCGACAGAAAGCAGTATTTGGTGTGGGCAGAAGACTCTGGAAGGGTGTGGGTGTCTCACAGTAGTAGGGAGTGATCTCTCACCGGGATTTGCAAAGGATGCTGGGATATTCCCATCACATCCTCTCCCTCCTGAGATCTATGGTTTCAGTGGAGGGTGCATGGGGATTTTGGCCGCAGGTCAAGAAAGGTCGTATGAGGGTGCTGGGCAGCTCCCCCTGTTGCTTATGTTAACATTTCACATTTCTAAAATGGGAAGCTTGTCTCTTGGCTGTTCAGGCGCAATAAGATCATTCACATATGACTGGCATCCTCATTCCCCAATGAAGTTCTTCCCAAAAGTGTAAGGGGAAATGTTCAAGACCAGCCTTTTGTCATATTGACAGACCTTGCTCCTATAGAAATGCTTGAACTCTGCATAGTGGTGCGTCTCCAGACTCATTTTTATTCCCTGAAGATGGTGGATTATTTATTCCCTGGCTTTTTCTTCAGCCCTGGACTATCCAGCATTACCATCTGGAATGATACTCTTCAGTTTTCTGCTATGCCCTAATCACTGTTCCGACTCGACTTTGCCACGTACCGTGTCTACACCATGCAGTTGTGTAACCTCATTGGCACTCGATTCCAGTGGACATGGTCAGTATCCAATGAAATGACTCCTGCCGAGCAGTAGCCCAAATCACAGAACCTTTTACAGGGAGCAATCAAAACTTGTTTGCAATTTAAGTTGTAAGCAATGGTAAAATGCAAACAAAACTATCTGAAGGACAGCATATATTTCTGGCCAAAATCCTGCACTAGTTGTTCCAAGGGGAAATTTTTTCAAGCATGCCCCCGAATTCGGATGGTGAGAGAATTCATGCTATTGTGGGACATGCAGCCAATACCCCCACAAGCAAACCCTCCCAGCCCCCCCACCCCCACCTGCCACAGAAAACGTCTGGGAGGTTGTCTGTCTGACGAATGCCAATGATTGAATTACTCGTGTTATTTTACCTGTCGCCTGCCCAAGATCAGGAAGCATGCATACCGAACCGGCACCTCCTCACCACTTCTTGTCAGCCAATAGCAACCCCCATGCCCAGCATACACAGAGAACTACACTGCTATGGCACAGCACTACCAACTGCCTGCCTTCCTGCCCCTACACTGTTACCCCGCGGTGCAGCCACAGGACAGTGGCTACATTGTCCGTGTCTGCCCCGCAACACGTTGTTCCTGCCATGGAGGTTTCCCACAGCCGGGTGCAGTTAATAAATACAGGGACCCAAAGATGTGTGGCATCACAGAATAAGAACGGACGTGGTACAGGTAGGCTTTTTAAAATTTATTTAGTAGTTTTCACTTTTATGTAGCGCAAACTTTACCCGCAGGTATCAGAGCGCTTTAAATCAGCATGCTTATAACAAGCAAGACTAGCACTCTATATTACTAGCAACTTTGCTTAGCATAAGCAACAGCTAACAATTCACAAACAGACAGTCGTCGAGGTATGGAAAGACTGGAATTCCTGACCTCCGTAGATGTACTGGGGTGAATGTATGACATTGTTCTGCATTCTGTCCATCAATTGTTCTTTTTGCATTTGTCACCCCGAGTGGGACGGGTATGCTCAGACGTGAGTCCAGTGCGTTCCATGCCACTGGAGTCAAGCTATCCTGGCTGATGATGCTTGTTTCCAGTCCAGGGAGGACCTGGCCTGGCAGGACTGTTCCCATTGGGTGCAGGGTCAAGACTGATTTGCATATGGCTGGGTCCAAACTGGAATGGCATGGTGAGCAAAAAGACGATGGATTTAGGCCCAGATCTCTGTACGGAGGTGAATATATGACATTGTTCTGCATTCTGATCGTCAATTGTTCTTTTTGAAACGATCACCTGGGTTAACACTCCATCGTCACTGGTAAGACTAAAGGGGAGTACAGTAAACTGATAATGCTTGTGGCTCACCGGGAACTGCAGGTAAAGCCAGTGGGCAGGCAGAACAGGGATAGGGAAGCGGCATCCTGCAAGTCCAGCGCTACCATCCAGTCTCCAGGATAGGGGGTAAACAGGATCTGAGCCACGGCGAGGAACTTGAATTTGTCCTTTTTAGGTCTTGCGTACGTTGCGGCGCAAAGTGCTATTCCGCCTCCACAAGAGATTTTGTGAGAGAGAACTTTGAGAAGAGGGATTAGAGCCCGCCCCTCATTTCCAGTGGCTGGCGTCACCATTTATGCTAGACAGTGGCCTGCCATTGGAAATGAGCTTTTTGGGTTGCCTCCCTTTGGCCTTTAGGTCCGGCCCACCTCGCCTGCTTTCCTTCTGTCATGAAGCAGTTTCTTATCGCAAGAGGCATGTTATATAAAAATGCCCTGCAATCCAGTCCAGATGGGCCATCCCAAAAGGAGACTGGGCGCCGCGTGTTTATTTTTGTATTGCGCTTTCACTTTAAAGCGAAAGCGCGATGAAACGCAAAGTGCTGTTCAGCCTCCGTGAGAGATTTTGTGAGAGAGAACTTTGGGAAGAGGGCTTCACCGTTTATGCTAAACGGTGGCCTGTCATTGGAAATTAGCTTTTTGGGTTTTCTCCCTTTGGCCTTTTGGTCCAGCCCACCCGGACTGGCTCGCCAGCTTTCCTTCTCACGTGAAGCAGTTTCTTATCGCAAGTGGCATGTTATATAAACAGGCCCTGCGATCCAGTTCAGATGGGCCATCCTAAAAGGAGACTGGGCGCGACGTGCTTATTTTTGTATCGAGCTTTCACTTTCAAGCGAAAGTGCGATGCAAAACTAAACAGCGGGAATGTCGAGCACTTGTTTTGCAATGCTATAGGGAGCATCCACGAAATACAATACTTCGGCTGAGATTCCTTTCCGTTGGTTACGCTTGGTCCGCGCTCACCTTCGCTTTCCTTTCTTTGTATTGCTTTATGTTTTGTTTGTAATGTCCATGTCAAGGAACACGGAAGAGAGAGGAGGGGACGGCGGGACAGACGAGTTGTTGGAGTTACTTCTGTGAGCTTCACTCGCCTCTTTCTTACCACAGAGTGTAGAGATGCTGATTGAAACAAACAGCATAGATGAGTGCGCCCTGATCTCGCACTGTCCACTGATGGCGCAGAGAATAGACCCAGAGGGGTGGGACAACAAGGTTGTGACCATCCAGGAGGCGCCGTTGGGATTGAGTTTCCCTTATTGGATCAGTTGAGTCCGCCTGAGGAGCCCCAGAGCCAGGCCCGCAGGGCTGCAAGTACACCGGGCCCTGCCTACCGATTAGACCCACGTACTGTGCGTGCCTAGGGACGGGCTGTGGTGAATTGTTTCTTTTATCAGGGAGTGTTGGATCGGGGGGCTTATAGAGATTTCGGTGCAAGGGGCTCAGGCGGGTCACGGGTGCCTTGGCACAGGGGATCCAGTGAACATGTTCAGTGCTGACTGTGAGCCAACAGCAGTTCTGGACATGTCACACGTGTGTGCTCGCACCAGCCCCGTAGTGTACAGAGTGAGAGGAACGAGCGAGTCCAACTTTCTGCAGGAGGATTTCAGGGGACAGGAAATTAAACCCCTGTCTACAAGAAACTTACATTCCCTCTTGAAATTTACCAGGACAAAGGGCAGCGGATCGTCCCTCGCCATGAAACATGGCTTTTCTCAAGTGTCCCATGTGACCGGGCTAGCGCAGTATTTGTTAAATAAACTGTCTGGCTTAATAATGTGTACTTAGAGCACTGAGCACCTGCAGACATCTCACAGACCGCCTGCAGGAAAATAGCTCTGCTCCTTAGGAACCAAATGTAGCTCCTGCCGATACCCACTTCGCACCATAGACGAGCTCCTGCAGACACCCCCCCCCGGACACCTGCAGGCACCCCGCTGACCCTCAAAAGATACCAATCAGAGCCCCTAAGGGATTTGATGAATGCTCCGGGGCACATCACGCAGCTCACTGAGGCACCTCGCTCTGAAGATTCCCCACTGATTCCCGGAAGACACCCATGCAATCTCCTGGAGGAGCCAAACACACCAGCACCCCTAGACCCACCCACTGAGCTCCGAAAAGCTGCAGCACTGGCAACACCCTGTGCTATAAAATAATCATATTCCCTTCCTTCCTCACCCCACTGTCTCTCCCACCTTCCATCCACTTCGCCTTCTACCTAGTTCTGCAAACCTTTCTGCCGCCACCCAGTGACCCATCCTCCTTTTCAATCATCCCCCAAATATCTCTCTTCTAGCCCTTCTCATCTCTCTCACGTATCATCACCAGCCCGACTTTCGCTCTTTCCCATCGCTGCCCCCTTCCTCCTCCTCCTCCCCCCCTTCCTCCTCCTCCTCCCCCCCCCCCCCCTTCCTCCTTTCCCGCCCATCTCTTCCTCCCCTTTCCAAAATCCATCCCTGGCCCCCTTCCTAGTTCCACTGACAGATTTTCTTTCCCTCCGATAACATTGCCCCATCTCGCTCTCGTTCCCAATGCCCACTTCCGTCCCCACATCCCCTGTGTGGGTTTGGGAGATAAACTCTGTGTAATTAACTGGCTAGGGAGAAATGATGGCAACCAGTCCGCGCCTCCCTGCTTCCCCTCAGCCAGCACACGCCTTGCTCGTCCCCGACCAGACTCCTGTACAACCCGCCCCCCTCCCCACTCTAATAGGTTGAAGCTCCACCAGGGCTCGACCCTCTCAAAGTCATCTAGGTCCATTGCTCTGGGAGGGAGGGGCCAAGGGCAAAGGTTGGGGGCGAAAAAAGAGAGAAACTGGAATGATGTCATTGAAAGAAGCAGAGACCGAAGTGAATGAATGAAGGGCTGCGAGGGGACTTGGTGGCAGGCTCCAAGAGACAGGAAAACAGAGACGGGAGCAGGGGAGATGACAGGCACAGAGAGAGAGTTAGAAAGGCAGAGAGCTGGATGCAAGCAAACAGGAAGGAAACAATACACAGCAAGACAGGCAGAGAACGGGAGAGAATTAGGGACCAATACCGGCGAGAGGGACAAGAGAGACAACAAGCATTAATAAAAATGCAATAGGTCTCACCTTTTATTAAGTTAAAGCCATTTGCTTTACTATATAATACCATTAGCAAAGCAAATGGCTTTAACTTAATCAAAGGCAAGACATATTGCATTTTCAATGCTTGTTCAAAACGTCACCAAGTGTATCGACAGCCTTCAAGTTTAATTAAGGCTGTAATGACAACAAAAAACATTAATCACAAGCTTGATGTGGTCCAAAGAAGAGTAACAACACCACCTGGCAATGAGGCCTCTGGTTGGTGATGCTGAGATGACTCTGGTGAGATTCCCTACCAGTGCTCCTGAGCCCCAGTGTAGCTGGGTTAATTACACCCGGTATGTTCTCCAAAGCAACCCGGGGCCCTCTACCTGACTAAGAGATCATCTGGTGTAAGTTAACATGCTGGTGTCCGAGGACTGGATCCTTCTCTGGTATGTGACTTCAGCGTGGTGTGTTTGTGCTGTCAATGTATTTAAGTACTTTATTTGATTTAAAAAAAATCATAAAAGGGTGGACTTACCACCATGCAAGCGGTATTTACATCATGAAAACAACACAAGATAAACTTTAAATCAAGTTAAAAATTGATATCATGCTCTACAAAAGTAGCAGAAAAAAGGTCTAAAAGGAAAAGAATAAACAAATGATGTGAGTTCTTGCTGGGGACACATTAATTTTGACTTATGATAAAAGGAAAAAGTTTAAAAGAGTGATGATTATACAAACAAAAAGGCTCGTTATTTTTTACGTATAATACAAAAAGACAACCGTTTGGAGAAAAGGGAGGGGAGTGGAAAAGTCTGTGGTCTGCCAAAGCCTGGTCTATTGTCCAGAGACCTCTTTGGGTGGTGCCCTTTTTCCAACTCTATGGCGGCGAGGTTCAAAGATTTTATGGTTTTACATGAGAGTTCTATCCAAGAACCGCTTAGGCATCTTATCACCGCCGCCCTGCAAGTTCTCACCTGGGCTTCTCTTAAGAGAGATCGAAGAAGCGTTTTTCTTAGATTTTGAAGTGCCGGGCATATGCATATAAGATGCAGTAAAGACTCTGCGCCGTTGCCACAGAGGCGGCACTCGGGAGTTGCCCACAGCCGTAGCCATTTGGGAGTGAGGTCTTTGGACGAGAAGCAACCCACCTTAAAAGGCTTAATTTCCTTTTATAGTGGTCCCTGAAGCATTCTTTCAGATAATCCTGTGGTTTTAGGTAGGTATATAACGGCAAAACGATCCAGGCATGGCTTTTGCCAGCCACTGCTGCTTTGTCCATGAATAGTGTTGATTGTTTGACTGCTTTCTTGATTATCAGTTTGAAGGCGGAATATGTCATGGGCAGACGCCAAGATTCTTCTAGTTGTAATGTCTCCAAAGCTTGCCTCAAGATCTTGTATGTTGAGTCTGGTAGCCCGGCCTGTTTTTCGACTTCTAACCAGCATAGGTGGGCCAGGGATTCGTCTTCTGCGTCCCTCATACGCCAATAATATTTGACGAGTGCTCCTTGTCTTGCTGGGAGCTGGTTAGTGAGACCGAACTCCAAACGAATTTGGGCTTGCGAAATATGTCTCGGGATTGAGAAAAGAGTTTTGAACAGCCTAGATTGGGCGAGATTTAACGCTGTGGCGTCCCGGATTGCCAGTAGTTCAGAGCCGTATGTCAATGATGGCAGAAATTTGGCGGCTACGATGTTAAGGATGTGGCCGGTGGAATGACCTTTTAATTGCTTTTGAACAGTTTTGAAAGCAAATTGAAGCTGCTTTGCTTTGGATTCCCCCTGTTCTAGATGCTGTTTAAACTTTAAACGGTGGTCCAGTAAGATTCCCAGGTATTTGTAATGATCTACCTGGATTAAAGGGGTAAAATTTATCCTCCAGACGAAAGTTTTTTGTTTTTTTTCCGGAACCACCGAAGCATATAATGTTAGTTTTCTTTAGGTTTGTAATCAGTTGTGCGTTCGCGAGGTACTGCGACAGTTTGGAGATCAAGCGTTGTAAACCGATGGGGGTTTTTGAAAGGAGCACAATGTCGTCTGCGTATTGGAGACTTGTTATAGGTGAGTGGGCCAATTTTGGTGGGTCTCCCTGGATGGTGCTTAGGTCACTTTCTAGGTCTGCGGTGTAGATGTTAAAGAGGCTGGGGGCCAGAACGCAGCCTTGCTTTAAACCGTTGGTTGTATGGAATTTCCTTGTCAGGCGTCGCCCGTCTCCTTTTTTCACTTGGACCCAAGTATCTGTATAGAGCTCGATAATTGCTCCCAGCAACTTTGGCGGCACGCCCCAGGCTTTCATTTTGGCCCAAAGATTAGATCTAGGCACTTTATCAAAGGCCGCTTTTAGGTCCAGAAAACAAGTGTACAGCGGGGTGGAGTTTTTGACAGCTTTATTAACAAGGAGGGTTAACGCAGATAGATTGGTCAAGGTGCCCAGTCCTGGCCGAAAGCCTGTTTGTGTCCGGGGAATTATCCCTGTACTGCTCACCCAGGATTCCAGTTCTGCCAACAAGTTGGAAGCGTAGATCTTAGCCTCCACGTCTATTAAGGCTATAAGCCTGTAGTTGTTAGGGTCTAAGCGGGACCCGGATTTATGGATAGGATGCAGAATGCTGCCTCTCCATGATTCGGGAATGTTTCCGGTCTTTAGAATCTGACCGAATAAAGGTGTTAGTTGACTGGCCCAAAACGATGGGTCTTTCCTAAATAAGGCGCTGGGAAGTCCGTTTGGACCGGGCGCTCCGTCTGCTCTCCATGATTTTATAGTATTTGAGACTTGCTTTAGTGAGAACAATTCCATGTCTCCTGTAGCCTTAGGTGTCGGTAAATTCCCAGTGATTTTTGGAGCTGGCATTTTACTCGGGCTGGACCGGGGGAGCTCCACAAGATGCTCGGTGTTATTGACCGTAAATGAATTGTACGAGGAGTTGTACAAATGGTCGATGTGACTACTCCAGATCTGGTCTGTCATGTCTGAGTTAAACTGGCGATGTTTGCCATTTAGCATAAAGTTTATTTTTGCCCAAAAATCTTTCGAATTCTGCAATTTGCTTGCATGGAGTATGGAGCACGCTAGTTTTTCCCTGTGCATTCACTTTGCCAGATTAATCTCTCTTTTTAGTTCTTTTTTTAGAGATTCGATTTTGTTCTGCGTGGGTTGTGAAAGCTGGGGATCTTTTTTGCGTTCGGCCCTGAGGAAAGCGTTTATTTGCCTTTTTAGTTGGCGCAGTTTCGGTGTGTACCATTCCCCACCTCTTTTCCTTATGGGTTGGCGTCCTCTGTTGTTGGATTGATGTTTCTTATTGATCTCCATTACGAAGTTTTCCCACGTTTTGACTATGTCTCTCGATGTTTCCGATAGTTGGAACAATTCGTGGCATGATGCCATTAAGATAGAGAGATTTCCTTCATTCCAGTTTAGCCGTTTTAGATTAAAGATTTGTGTATTCAAGGACAATGGTGCGGCCTTCTCTGACTTTGTAGGTTGAATGGTCAGGATGAGGGTCTGTGGAAAATGATCGCTTTCTGCGCGTTCCTGAATCCGGAAATCACTTATGTGGTGGAATAGGTCGGGGTCAACCAGGGTATAATCTAAGGTAGAGCCGGAGTTCTTAGAGACCCTCGCTAGGGCGGCTTGTCTGTCCAGATGGCCTCTCCCATTTAGGGTGTACAGATGAAGAGCTTCCAATTCAGAGGCACATTTCCTTTCCAATGCACTTTGTCTGCATTGATTGCCCTGCCGTGGCTCGATATGAGCGGGGAGGGTTCCCTCCTGTCCACGAGTTCGATTCAGATTAAAATCTCCTGTTATAATCATGTTTTCGCTTGGGTAGGTTGATTTCAGTGTCTTGATTGTGGTGACTAGTTGTTTTAACCTTTTCCCTTTGTGTTTTCTGCTGGGGTGCATGTAGAGATTCAAGATCAGAAGGCCCAGGTTAGGGGAAACTTCCACTTTGATACATTGCATCCATGTTGAATCTAAGTCGATGACCAGGTGAAATCTGTTGATATGAAGATGGATAGGCCCCCTTTGGCCCTACCGGAGCGTCCCTCCTTCAGGGCTGGAACAAAGAATTCTTTATATCCCACTAAAGGCGAGTTTTTGGTCTGCCATGTTTCTTGGAACAGTAGTATTTTAAATTGGGTTATGAACTCAATAAAGTTGTCTTCCTCCATCTTTTTATTCAAGCCATTGATGTTCCATGAGCAGATCTTGCAACCCTGCTTTTCCCCCATCGTTGATCTACTATCAATTCAAGCTGCGTTCCTGTGGGATTGAGCCCGAATAGCGTGTTGGGGCCTTTCGGGCGTGTCTGCCTCTTGGTGAGCGAATGTAATTGTAATTTGTCTTAGTTGCTGCACTTCCGCTTCGGTACTGCTTCTTAAATCTGGCCCTTTGGCATTTTTTAAAAGGCTTATTTTTGGGATTTATTTCCGCAGCGGGCTGGGATATCGTGCAGGCTCCACTTTTTTTAGTTCAATGCCCCATGCGGCGAAAACCTCCCTATGAGACAGGATTTGATCTGTGATGGTATGGTTGGTCCAAGTTGTGATCGTCGAGTCTGAGCCTAGTTGAAGAGGGTTTGGTTTGAACTCTATCAATTCAAGGTAGCTCGATTTTAAGTAACGTAGGCCTGGGAATTCTTCTAGAAGTCTTAAGATGGCCCCTCTAGTCAGGATATCATAGGACCCTCTTGAACAATATTGTGGAATAAACTCGATTTTGTTGCTTGGCATGGACCGCTTTAGGATTTTTGGTCGACTACTCTCTTTATTAGGTGGAGGGGCCGTTCCTGCCTGGTCGACCTCTAGCTCTGGTGTGTGTGAGTTTACCATCTGTGCGCTGTTGGCGAAGTCTTGTCCATTGGGGACTGGAATATGAAATTCGCCGCCCTGTGTGTCTCGTAGGTTCACTCCCTTGATCTTTGCGGCATTGACTAACATAACTTGGCTGTTGATGTCCGGGACTTGGCTAGATGAATTCTTGTCGCTTAATTCCGTCCTTTGATTGGTGTTTATGTTGATTCCAGGCTCTTGAAGTGGTTCCTTACGATCTGGTTTTTGTCCCACAGGTTTAAAGATACTGAACACTTTTAATACGTTCTGATTTGTCATAGTGTGACCTGTTGCTCCTTTTGAAATTGGGGGTGCCTTGGTGGGTGAAGGATACCTCGACGTGGTCCCTTGCTCTGATGTAGACGGATACTGCGAGCCCTCATCCGGCCCCCACCGAGAGCCATGACAGACAGGCGGCTCCCCGCGCAGGAGGAGGCCTGGCAGCCCTTCTGACAGATATGTCAAGCATCTGCTTAATACATCCCGGCTGCCGTCAATGCCTGCAATGAGATAAAAGAAAACACCGCAAATCCTTGTCTCTTTGAAGCCCGGCGAGTCAAATGTTACTGCTTTTTCAGTCAGCATGCCCACGGGGAGGGCAACTCACGTGTAACTGCTGCAGTGCTGGAGGCCGAGCTGCGCAGGAGGAAACCACTTCAAAAGTTACTCGAATCCCCCTCCCCTGCCAATACACAGCATTTGCTGCATTCTGCGCCGTGTTTTACCTGTGTGTATATTATTTAATCTGCGTTTATGCTTTTTTTTTACCTTGCATTTTTGTTATTTAGAACTTGTTTTTAACACAGCGCTACAAAACACACTTTCAGTTTCTAAGCTCTTTCACTTTCATCCGTCGTGAAAGCTTTCTTGTCTTTATGGGGCCATGTGTTTGAAACACATGGCCCCATAAAGATAAGAAAGCTTTTTCGACGGGAGGAAGGCAGAAGAGCCTGTCCAAGTGGGCCGTCTGTAAAAGAGTAAAGTCTACATCACACAAACCTCTTTTTCAATGGCTGGCCACCATTTAGCATAAAAAGTCATGCCGGCCAATGGGAAAGAGGGGCGGGGCTTAAAGCACGATACAGAAAGCCCTCTAAATCATTAAATCTCGCCAGCGAGACTGCGCATGTGCGCAGCCCACACCAGCCAAGACCTAAAAAGGAAGGGGAATTCGGGAGAGCAGCAAAAAATGAGGGAGAACGGACTAATAACAAGACGGGGCAAAGTAAGAGAGACAAACAGAGTGAGAGACAATTATAGAGAGAGACAGGAGAGGAGAGAAACAGACAAATAGCAAGATACAGGGGGGAGAGGGCCAGAGGTGACCAGAGAGGCATGAAAGAAGGAGGGCGGAACAGGTTAACTGGGGACTGTGGCAGAGAGAGAAGTAAACTGGAGACGGAGAAGAGAGGGATCCTGAAAGAGATGCAAAGAGGCTGAGTGGGGCGAAAGGTAAGCAGAGAGAGAAAGAGCCAGAGAGAGAGAAGAAGCAGTAACTAAAGCGCCCGAGCCAGACTTGAGGTTTGGACAGGATGAGAGAGAAAGTGACTGGGAAATACTGAGGGAGCAATAGGAAGGAAGAGGAAGAGCGATATAAAGAGAAGAGAGAGCATTAGATTGCTAGACAGAGGTACAGAATGAAAGAAACGAGGCGGGAAATACCAAATAAGACAGAAAGAATGGGATATGGTAATGGCACAAGTGCACCGTGCAGGGAGGACACCCCAGGCCCATGAACGTATGGTCCTGATATTGTATTGTAAGTTGTGTCTGTGTGTGTTGGGGTGTAGAGGGTCTCAGCTACCAACACACCCACCCAAGCTCAGCAGCCATTACTGTAATGCAGACAAGTGACCTGTAAGGTCCCTTATGGAACCACACACTGAGTGCTAATGCAGCCCCTCACCCCCCACCCTCACAGACAGTCATGAAATCCCACACCGAGGCCTGATGGCGCAGATGGGCCTGCGGTCTGGACTGAATAAAATAATTGCTGCTTGAAGATGGGGTGACCTCGCCCAAGCCCTCTGCTTCTGGAGCACCCCGATAATGATATTACACAGTCATTTATGTAAGGTGCACCACAAATTGAATTGTGTATTAGTAACCTACAGGTAAGGTGCTATGTTATGCCTTTGTTATGTTATTTAGGGCTTGTACAACCCGTCAATGTAACCAGGGAGGCACTGTCAGGAGTGACTGCAGGCGGCTGTGCAGCTTTGTTTGCAAGGTGTGTATTTGTAGGAAATAACTTCTATGGGAATAGTTTGGTGTGGTGCAGGAAGTCCTGATACGTCATCTAGTCATGTCATGGTTAGCTCGAGGCTGTCTGTGTGCAGGTAGTGAGGGTGAGTGCATTTCACCAGTATCCTGCTCGCGGAGTGAATGTGCGACTTGAAGGAGCAGGTAATACACACATCTCTGTCAATCAGCGGGCGCTCAGAAGCAACAGAGAAGGCGCAGCCACATAACACAATACAATTATACTGACATGAGATAAAGTCCTTTATCCATTAATTGTGACATCACAACACAGCAATGATGCTACATTCTGCGATAATGCACTAAACCCCAATTCATTTCAGTCACCTCAGAATTTTGCACATGTACACACTCAGCACAGCTTTACCCGGAAGCTCTTTATGATTGGAATATTGACATTTAGCCACAAATGAGACCTGCTACAACATTTTGTGTGCTCCTCCTCCAACGGCGATTAAAGCTTCTTCTCCCCCCCCCCCCCCGCCCCCCCCCCCCACCAGCCCCATAAGAGATAGAACCCCCTACCAGAATTCATCAGTGTGGAATTATCCATTACGCTCTTCTGTGGACACGACAGGCCAGTTCAGTACATGACATGTATGTGTCAGTACTTATTAGTGGAAAACAAGTCCACAGATTAATATTGAGAGCACATAAAAAGCGCCGAGCCTAGGCTCTTACTTGGCACTAAGAGCCAGAGCACAACTCGAGCCATCAACAAATTTGGCACGTAACCGGTGCAACAAAAAAACCTGGGAAATATTATAAAGACTTTTAAAAAGTGTATTCCTTAAACAAGTCAGCGCGTTTCACTTTAGTATATTAGGTTGCATCAGTGCATTTACTGGCACTTATTAGAAGTGACAGTTTCAGAACATAAATTAAAAACATTCATGAAGTTTCCACACAAAGATGCCATAAGTAACCCAAGAGACACGTCAGTTGTCACACGCCATGTACTTACAGCCTTTATACACACTGCAATTAAGCCACTAAGTGGACTTCTCATCCTCCGCCCCATTTAGCACTAAAGGACAGTGATTAGTGTTAATTGCTGAGAACAACAAGCATTGAAAATGCAATAGGTCTCGCCTTTAATTAAGTCAAAGCCATTTGCTTTGCTATACAATACCATTAGCAAAGGAAATGGCTTTAACTTAATCAAATGCAAGACCTATTGCATTTTCAATGCTTGTTTCAGGAAGTAGTTGAGAGGGCATTGGTCTAAGAAAGAACGAAGGCCTCCATCCTTCCTCGTCACCAAAAAGTAGCGGGAATATCAATCACAACCTACTTCTTACGCTGGCACTTTCTTGATGGTTTCTTTGGCCAGAAGAGCCAGCAATGCCTGAGATAAGTGGTCCTCAGCCAGCCGATTGGGGGAAGTAGAGGCACGGACCACCAGACTCTCAGGGGCAGGATGCTGTGTGAGGAAGGGTGGGTTCCCACGAGCATGGTGATGGCGGCAGGAGATAGTCCCAAGCATGACATCAGGATGAGCTTTTTTGAAGGGGAGTAGGAGTACGGAGGGGTGTGAGAAAGTGGCTCTATATCTACTACACCAAAGTGAGGTATAGTGTGTATAGAGTCCAGATGACCCCAGAGGTGGGGAGAGGTTAAAGTTAGATAGAACCTTGCTCTCTATTTGTGGTAGTGTGGTCGAGCAGTAAGGCAGTATCAGAGGACAGTGTTAAGCATTTGATGTACACACTCAGTCAGCAAATTAATTCACACACAAGAACTGAACTATAGGCCAATTGTTTTTGTATAACAAATATACTGTTATTTATTTTAGAACCAAGCAAGCCTGGCACAGGTAAGCATTAAATACTTTACAATATTAAGTTGCTGAATGAAGAACAGTTTGAAGGTGCAACTGGAATGGTACTTAGTTTGATTTACAGGGGATGCAACAGGTTGCAATACTTAGTAAATACAGTAAACTGAAATTAATAGGCTTTTTCTGTAAATTACAGGTAAGTTACTTTTTACATTACTTTTCTAACTCAGTGCTGGATGCCTAGATTCAGCACTGGAATATTTCCTGAAAACAGGTAAGTAATTACGTTTTGGTTATTCGCATGATTTTTAAAGAATATGTTCAGTTTGAAAAAATCGACACTTAGAAACTTTTTCACTGAAGACTGTCAATGGTAGCCTATGGAAGGAAATGGAATTCGCAGGTAAGTTACTTTTTACGTTACTTTTGGGACATGTCCTGCAAACAAGTAAGTAAATAAGTTTTTGTTATTCGTGAGATTTGTAAGGAATATTTATAGATTTCAAAAGTCGACACCTCACAGAGAACCACCAATGTTATCCTATGGAAGGAAATTCAATTCACAGGTAAATTACTTTAAGATTACTCTTCTTACTCAGTGCTGTATGCCTGTAATGTAAATGTAATGTAAATGTGCTGGACTTGTAAAGCGCACAGCTGCCCGTAAGCGTCCCGGCGCTTGCTTAGGGAACCCATCCTGGTATTCCCCTGTGAGAAACCCCGGCAAGGTGTCCACAAGGTGAAAGCCAGGCATCCCGCCGCGAGGGGCCGTAGTGGAGATTAAGCAAGCTATTGCCCAGAGTCGCAGAGTGTGACCCCGTGAGTTGAGTAGGCACCAGAGCGAGAATTGTCGAGTCCGTGGAATTTTGAGCCCGAGACCCGCCGAGGTGGGGAATCGAACCCTGGTCCACGGTTGATCTCAGCTTCCGGGTCTGCCGCCTCTAACCACTGAGCCACGCTTCTCCACTGTATGCAGCACTGGGACCTTTCCTGTAAACAGGTGAGTAAAGTCGTTTTGGTTAAATCAGACAATTTTAAGGAATTTCTTTAGATTTCAAAACTCCACACTTAGAAACTTATTCAGTCAAAACCGGTCAATGTTATCCTATGGCGGAAAATTGATGATCGTTTTCTAGGTAAGTATCCGGCAGTGGGAGTCAAGGTTCTGGGGTTAGACTCGGGGGTCCCCCAGAGTCAGTAATGCACTTGTTACACCCTCAACGGCCCTAGGGCGGCTGGGTGTAGAGTGTTGAGGTCCAATGTTATCCAATGGAGGATAGGGGGCCTCCTGTTGGTGGCTGCTGACGAGCAGACCACTTGGGTATGGGAGCACAGCTCCTGGACTTCGGGTCAGGGCAAAAGGGGAAACAATTTAGCACAAAAGAAGCACCCTCAGCGGCACTAGGGCGGCCGGGTGCAGAGTACAGTTTTGACGTCGGACGCCCTGTTGGTTTTAATTGGGAACCTGCGGTTTGCAAAAGCATTGCAGGCTCGGGGACGAGAGTCTTCTGGGTGCGACCACCACTTCAAGAGGTGAGTTGGGAAGTTAGGGATTGGTTAGGCACCGTCGGTTGGGCCACCCAAGGCCGTGGGGCGTCGGGTGCAGGGGTGCCTTTTGGGGTTGGATCTTCTTACCAGCTCCTGTCACGGTTGGAGGGATCCTCTGGGTTGAGGTTGCAGGCATCGGCTGGAGGCTTGAGGCTGGTCTGGGATCGCCGGTTGGAGGGTCAGAGTCACCGGGGAGACCTCCTCTTGATGTTTTTCCACTCGAGCTCAGGCCGGGTTCGGCGGGTGCAGAGTGGGCCGGATTCGCGGTTTCCGGCTGCCAGAAGTCGCAAGTTCCGCTGTTCTTGGGAGACTCAGTCCTTTTCGAAGTTAAGGTAGGTGGGTCCTCCAAGTTCGTTGAGGTTGCTGACTGCAGGACACGCCGGGATTTCGCAGGAGCAGGTTCGAGGGGAGGCAGGCCGATAGGGCTGGGGCCACTTGTTAACTCCACACAGCTCTTCGTCCTTCTTCTTATCTTCTTTCTTGTTTAGATCAGGATAACTCCTCAGATTGACATTTGGCTGCACTTTTTTGTGCAAGGAGTGCATTTTTGGGGGGTTGGGAGGAAAGAAGTGCCCCAGAGTCTCCAACTTCCTGATCCTGTCCAGCAGGATCCTCCCACTGCTTTGTCCATGTCCTGGTCACTTTTCATTTGGATCTGGAGCTGGACGGATTACTCTTTGTGGCTGCTGCTGGATATTTGTATTTGAGGACTTTTTATTTGGATCACTTTTGGAGTTGAGATTTTACAAGTAAGTTGGTGTTGTTTGTTTGGGGCATTGCAATTGCTACAACTACAATTTATTAACTTTTTCACAACTTTTTAAAAAAGAATTAAAATATATTGTGGGTAGCAACAGTATTTAGTAGGCCCAAGGTTAGTCATGGGTGCATGATACAACGGTTTCTGTGAGTTTTGTTGAACTTAAATATCATTTACGGCATGGATGGCATGGAATTGAATAGCTCATTGTTATTATATCTATGTGGATGTTTTTTGTAATTTTAGGATGCATGTTAAAGCCACACTAGCCAGTAGGTCTGCCTTGCTTTCATCCATTATGCCCATGGGTAGTCAGTGGTGCATGGGCCAAGTCTTTCTATGTGTTCTCTTGATTTTAAACATCATTAAGGGCATGGATGCCATTGCATTGGGGTGATTTTTGTGTGTATTTTGATTGTTTGGGTGTTGTTGGAGCCTGGTCCCGGGCCTGGCCATGTGGGTGGGGGCCATTTTGAGGCCTGGTCCAGTGCCTGGCCATGTGGGTCGGGGTCTAGGGGCCATTCTGAAGCCAGGCAGTGTGCTTTGTGCCATAGGCCTGCACCCAGTCTGCCTTGCTTTCATCCATTATGCCCAGGGGTACTCAGTGGTGCATGAAACAACTCTCTCTGTGTGGTCTCACTTTATTTAATTTAAACATCCATTTTGGATTAGAATTGCAATTTTCATTTTGTGTCTTTCCGTTTTTGGGTGTGTTTTGTTAATAATAATAAATGCCTAGTTGCAAATATTAATTGAAGCACGACATATGCAACATTTATTTTACTGATGTTCCTCTGGATTCCTTTGCTTTAGGTGCACAAAGACTGACAACCAGGAATCATCCTCATCATCATCACTTGTTGTTTTTCTGGTACACACAGTACCCCTGGCAGCAGCACTGCAGTGGTAGCGCCCACACTCTCCTCTACCCCAGCAACATCTAGGAGGCACAGTAGTCTGATAGAGACACCAATGCGAAAAAGTACATCAATGAGCCTAACTGGGTTGAAGAAGTCTGGATCGTCATCACATATGAAAACGGAGCAGACCACCATTAAAAGCATGTTTTGGTCGGAGGCGCCATTTGAACGCAACCATCCAACGGCACATCTGTATAATGCAATGATGGCTAAAATGTTAGCGCTGGACCTTCTCCCTTTTTCTTTCGTGGAAGGGCTGGGTTTTCTAGAATTTGTGGCAACAGTCTGCCCTAAATGGAAGGTTCCTAGCCGGTCCTATTTTGCCAGGGTTGCGGTTCCAGCACTACATCACGATGTGCTGGAGGTGATTGGGGCAGCTTTGCAGAAGAGTGCTGTTCACACTATCCACCTGACAACAGACATGTGGACCAGTTGCCAAGCCGTTGATTACATGTGCATCACTGCACACTGGGTCTCTTTTGCGTGGGTTAGAGACAAGATAGCTGCAGGTGTCGACAGGGACACCATTTTTAAAGCTACTCGGAAACATGCAACAGTAGCCATGTTTGCCATGGAGAAATCTCATACTGCAGTAAACATTTTGGAGGAGTTTAATAGTAAGGTCTTTGAATGGCTGGAGCCAAGAAAGCACATGATTGGTTATGTTTCCACGGATAATGGCAGTAATATAGTTAAGGCCATGTCTGATGGTGGCTATTTCAGAGTGCCGTGTTTGGCACACAGTATTAACATTGTTGTTCAAGATTTCTTGAAAAAAGAAAAACACAGTCAGCAAGTTACTGACCACCTGCTGAAGAATTTGCACACATTTCAGCCATTCTTTTAAGGCTCGGAAGCAGCTGAGGATCATTCAACGAAACTGTAGAGTGCCAGTCAGAGGAGGTGGCAACACGTTAGAACTCAACCTTCTACATGCTTGAGCGTCTGTTTGAGCAGTATTTGGTAACCAATGAGTATGTCTTTAACACACGGGGTGCTTCTATGAAAGACATGAGGCAAGAGGTGGATGAATGGGACCTACTTAAAAGCCTGACAGACATGCTTCGTCCTTTTGAGGTGTTCACGCGTGAAGTCAGCAGGGAGTACTGTACTTTGGGCAAAGCTATCCCATTGTTGCGCATGCTAGAGCACCAACTGAAGGCGGGGTCTTCAACGTTCCGAGTTGATGCTGAAAAACAAGACGCATATCAGTTGGCGGAGAGCTTATTAAGCCGCCTAGTTGAGAATGAAAGGCTTAAAGCAATACATTCAGAACAACATTACATTTGTGCCACTATTCTGGATCCACGATACAAAAAGGCACTGGCCAGCAATACATTCATTCCTTTTTATGAAGCAGATGTTTCCAAGTACAAACATTGGCTAGCTCTGTCAGCCACTCGGTTCGAAAAAGAGCGGCAGGAAATTGAAGGAACCACTACAAGTACTACTGTAGTGCCATCCGGCGTCAATGTCCACTTCTGTGGCCGAAGGGAGTCACTTGCCCTCACAGCCGTTACCGACAGCAGCAACCGTATCATCATCATCACCTGCACCAGGCCCAGCCATAATATTTTTGGAAGCGGATTGGATAACTCATCATGGGTTTGCCTGTTCCAGTGTTGATGCAAAGGCAACAGATGGTACGCAAAGTGGAGCACCCATTGAGGACCTTGAGTGGATGGTGCAGGCCTATTTGGATGACCCAACAGAGGTTTTCTTTGATCAGACCCCTTTGGTGTATTGGTATGGGAAAAGGCCTCAATGGCCACTGATCACCACGCTGGCTCGAAATTATTTGGCTTGCCCACTCGCAAGCGTGTCTTTTGAACGTGTTTTTTTTCAGTGCTGCTGGTGCCATTGTAACTTCAAAAAGGACCCGCCTCTCGCTCAAAAATGTGGAGAGGTTAACACTGATCAAGATGAATCAGCACTTCATACCACCAGATTACAAAATACGTGAATCCACGCAGGAAGAAGAGGACACCGACTTCGGTGACGTAAGTTCTTCTCTGTTAGCTGACCTTTTCTAGGTTCAACTCACAGAGTTTGAGGATGAGCTCTACTTCCCTGACACCTAGGCCTGAAATACTGACTTTCTTTTTTTTCGTCCTTATTCACTTTTATTCCTGTGTGTCTTTCTTTGTTTTGCAACTTTTACCACAACAAAACTCTAATCACAACAAATCCATCAGCAGCACGGTCTTCGTCTTATTTCCTTATTGAAGGTGCCGCTGTCTGCATTCCTGAAGTTCACAAGTTCACAACTCAGTCATGCTCCTCTATCCTCCTCCTCCAGAGACTCCCCCTATCCATTTCCCTCAAGGCAGATGGCTGGATTACACAGAATCAAGAAACTGTCGCTTCGTAGACCAGTCCCCTCAAAAGAGGTGGGACTGGAATTACTGACTATATGCGGACTGTTACTTCTGAAATTGCCATGAGAGGCTGCCCTGTGGGCCTTTCTATTACTTTAAGAATAAGATGCGGACAAAAAGTGGAACAGGTAATGAATGATGAGATGGCATGCAGTGGACAACACTGGCTGTCTGGCTCTGATGAAAGCAATTGCTGTTTGTTGTGCATGAAATGAATCATATGTGTTCTGTTATTATTTATTCTTTTACACACTAAGTGCAACTCAAGTCTACTCTGTTTACCTTGTTTAATGCAAATTGTACTTCTACTGCAGGGGCCACTACGTTGCAATTTTTAATATGGAAAATGTCCTTGGACTCACTGTGTGTAGACTGTGACTGCATGAACAACATGGAGTTTGCCAATACCATGATGATGAGGAGTCTTGATGATCAAAGTTACATAATATCTTTACAGTCACTCACTGGGATGGATGGATCATCATCGACAGTTTAGGGAAGAACTATGGCCATTTCGTGAGTGGCAAACAGGTAAATAAGTCAACAACAACCACAGCAGAATTACACGTCTATCTAGTCGTGGTATGGAATGGTCGAGCCAGTGTAGTGTTGTTATGCCAGAGTCCAGACAGTAGTTCATGTAAAATTGCGGCTATGTGGCTTGCTGCAGAAAATTAGATCTGCTTTGTCTGTCTGTGTCAAAGAAGTATGCTACATGGAGGTTGGTTCACTCAGTGGTGCCTGCCTTGACCATCTGCATGGCCCTGGCCTGCTGTGTGCTAATTACTATCCTTGTAAGGAGACTCGGAGTACGTGCTTAGAAATGATGATTGTATGTAATACTGTCGCCTCTGAAAGTGAAAGTGTTATTTTTGTACTACACGCCGTACCTTATATTTTTTCTCCGTGGTGTTTTAATATCTCTTCCTGTTTTTCCATCAACAATTACAGGCTGGCTTTTACCCTGTGCGATGGGAAAAACATTAAACTCAGGCTTACCATAGCAATCCGAAATTCCGCATCCGCCAGGCAGTCAGTGGACAGTGTGTCTGGTCACCAAGATTGATCGACGGAGCGTCAGATGGAATAGAGGAGTACCGCGAACAAGAGGAATGGCTGGATGCATGCAACTTCCCAATTTTAACAGGAAAACTACAACATACAGTTACAGTATCCTCTTCACTTCTCCTCATCTTTTAAATAATGTTATTGTTGTGAACTTCTATGAGTGTGACTCTGTGCGTTTGCTCTCTGCTTCAAATTCATCCCATTCCCTACAGCTATTTGATAAGTTTCTTTGCTATTTTTAAAACTAATTTAATGTACTAATATGTGTTTATTTTCCCTGAGGGCAGATAGGCAAGTGAAATTGCGTAATTACTGCAGCCCTGTACTGTCAAATTGCCATGGTTAGTAAGTTGTAGTAACTACTACTTTTCAGTAATCTAACCATCCATTTAGTAAACAACTTCATGCATGCAGTGTACTTCCTTTATGTCCCTTAAAAGATTTATGGATATCTTCGTATCCACAGATTTGTTTTGCTTCATTTGTTGTTTGCCCATGCTGTGTTTTTTTTCCCTCTCTCCACAAAACTTTCCCAAAAACCCCCATTCCCATCCAATTTTCAAACCCTAACCCTCTTCCCCCGGGCTGTGTGGTTTTCATTGAGGTGTGACAGACTAAATGACAACAATCAATAATTCCACACACTTGCTGGGGAGGATCAGGTCAAAGCAACAGAAAATCAATTTCAAGGCTGGTGAAGGAATCCGAGGATATACTGCTCCTCAGTCCGTCACTCAGCTTGTTCTTTCAGCGCGGGGACACACTAGCTAGTGTAACCAGGCGCTTTATAAGCTTCTTATAATTAAATATTCTTATTCTGCTTGACACACACCCATGAGTATTTGCAAATCAAAATCAGAATTTCATGTGCGCCATCGAGTGGATTCATCATCAACATCCTCCTCCTACACGTGACGAATGCTTACGCTGCTGTGTCCTTCACCTTTAGTACTATTTCTTGTAGTAGCCATACTCCACGCAACTAGTAGTTATATTTTGAATACTTTAGCATTGCTTAGGCTATAATTTATGGCACTGTTCTTGTGTACTGTACTATCTATCGTACTGTTCTAATGCTCCGCTCAGGCCACTCAATGTTTCATTTTTTTTTTTCATATGCTGCTACTGCCAGTGTGTACCATTACTACTACCACTACAATGATGACATTTCATCCGTGCAGGATTCCATAGCCAACCTTAATCGCCATTTGCCATGCAGCCAGCCCTGTGCCTAGCCCTATTCTCAAACACGAATAACAGGTAAGATAAGCATTTTGGGGAGGAAGAATAATGGAGTAGGAGGAGAGGAGAGACTGACGCTAGTACTAGTAAAGTAGTAGGACAATTGAATTCACTAAGTCTGTCAGTGGCACTTTTGTACAAATATGGGCGATTAGACAATTTGAATCAACCAGCCAGTTAAGCTTCAGGAAAACAAACCTACAGTTAACCCCCCCGCCTCCCCCACAAAACAGTAAAGAAACGCGTATGCTATGTTTAAGTTGAAATAAATAATTATTTGAGCCCTAACAAAAATAAACTATCCCACAAGAAGACCCGGCCCACCCCCTCCCTAACCCCAACCAATGTCCATTAAATCAATGTCCCCAAAAGTCCAAAAAACCCCAACGCCCAATTCCCACCTGGACAAAAGTCTTAAAAAAAGGGGCAAGGGACAGTCTCTCTACTTCCGCCGGCGGTGTCCTTTCACCAGGTGGTCACGCTGCTCTCTCCGGAGGTCCTTGAGCAGGGCTTTCAGCCTCGCCACCTCCTGCTCAAGGTTGTACACTCTCAGGGTCAAGCGGTGCACACAAGCCTTGCACTTGCAGGTGCTGTGGGGGGCAGCTGTTGTTTTTGCTGCTCGGTGGCGGCGGGTGGCTGCCGGACCACAGATCCATACCGCTGGAGGTTTGCGCTGACTGTATGACCCAGGGGCAGCGGAGGAGGATGCAGCTGTCGTGGATGTTGTTGACTGAGAGTCATACTCCTCCTCCTGGGCCACCAGCTGCCAATATTCGGTGACAATTGCCTCCAGCTTCCGTTGCCGGGCCCGTATAGCCAACTCCTTCCTTGTTAGTTTAGAAGGAGTATCTATATGAAGAAAGAAAAACATACTGTAACCAATGCTCTTTAAAAATTTAACACAAAATAATTCAGCAGAAAGTTGCGTCACAGTAGCACTAACAACTGGCAAGCACAGTACATAACATTTGTGGCATGTATCTATCTAACCTCCCACTTCGTCGGCCTCTGCTCTAACATTAGTGGGCGTTTCAGGAATTCTACTAGCACTGTATGGACTCACTACATTAGACTCAGACAGTACACCAGTCTTCTTCTTCTCTCTTGTTTAGCGAAATTGGTACGTAAACTTGTGGAAGCCGGCATAATGCCAGCGCAGTCAACTTGCACCCGAGAAAACCAGACGCAAGCCATGATGACACAGACTTGCGTTACTGTTACCAGTCCAGTACATGCAGGTGGTGAAGCTCTTACTTTTCTATTACGGGTGGCACTGGCCATACTCTGTTACAAGGGCTACTGCTTAATTAATTTAACTTTCACCCTGCCCTACCCCTGACTACTACAAAAGGAAAATGAAAAAGATAAATAATATGATCATCTATCCCTTCACAGGATATTTGCTTACATATGGGATGACTTTAGGTGCTTTGTTTTTAATTGTGTTAATCGCCGGATATATGCTGTGCTTGAAAACTACTGTTATTAGTCATGGTACTATTCTGAAAAATTACAACTTCTACTTTCCTCAGCTTTGCTACTCTGGCACGGACATGCGGTGTTACATGCTCTTCAAAGTAACACTCTTCATCCAGTCACCGTCTACTCTGTCTACATACATCTATGCTATCTATGAGGAAGATACCATCCAGGCATCCATCCATTCAAAGTAAATGTCAATCATTCTTCTTAATGTTTCAACTGGACAAACCTTACTTTTTCTCACCGAAAAACAACCTTTTTATTTTATTTTGTAAACCGCCAGTCATGCATCCGTGCTTGACTTGCATTTGAATTTGAACCAAATGATATATTGCGCCCACATACAGTTTCTGTTTCACCTACCCAGGCAGTCCTCTTTTCTTTCTCCTTCCACCCATCCTTGCTTCAGCCTTCAACCGGCCATGCATCAGATTCCCAGCCACCTCGGGCAGCATTCAAAAACACGTATCATTCTTTGCCAGTCATTAATTTTTACTTGTTCGTCCTTCCTTACACCCTTCTTTCCCTTTTCGTTCATCCCATCCATAAAGTTCATCTCTGATCTGACTTGGCTTCTCGATAAAACTTTCACAGCTGAGTTGAACTCAAATTTAGAGGAGGCCATTGGTTACTCGTTAACTCCCGTGCGAAAATGCTATTGCTAGTGTAAAGTCAAGGATGACTTTCTTCTACCTGGTTGACAAAAACTTAGTTCTAAATTTGTAAGTCTTCTTAACAGTAAAGTGTACTTGTACTGTACAACATATACACCCCTGCAGAGAGCCCACTTTGCAATCTCAATAAGTAAGGAATATAATAGCATACCACTGCCCGCCACTACCGTGGCATCCCCCACAGCAGTTCCTGCTGGCTGTGGCACCGCATCCGCCCCTGGAGTGACTGACCACCTCAGAGCTGGCCCCGGCATTGGTGGTGGGCTGTGCCGATGGTGTTACGCCTAGAAAATACATTTAATATTTTTAGATGCCATATACACCACTCCCTATTTTGTCTAGGAATGAAAAAATATGTTACTAGTACTACATAAACAAATTTAATAATTTGTGACTCTCTAGTCTAAACTAAAAATGTCCCTTTCTTCAGGGAAGGGTGTTTTTTATTTATGCTTAGCCATAAACATGTGATGCTACAATTTTTGGCACAATTGATGAATGCTTGCTTTTTTTAACACGCGCTATTTTTCTCATAACAGATAGAAGCTTCCCTTCTACAAACAAGAGCAAGATCATATGAATGTTAGTCGGAGTCGTCATCTATTCATCACCACCAAGACTTTAAGTTCCAAACAGGTGAGGGCTCTTCCACAATTAATGTGTGAAATCAGCCACTTTTCAGTTTTGCAGTCGTTCACCGTTTATCTTATATGAAGTTGATTTTAATAAATGTTTTTATATAATGCAGAATTAAAATGTTTACAGAATACACACAGAGCTAGTTTTACTTTTAATAAAGCTTTAAAACTTACATAGACTCTGTGGTTTTTGGTCATGAGTGAGTGAGCGAAAGGGTTTGCAATTTGCAAGCATGAGTCTGTGACTCAGAGGTCGGGACTCTGACTCCGTAGTCTTATGTTCTGGTTTGTATAATCATTGGGGATCATCGCTGCATTTGAGTGCTAAATAATGACTCGGACAGACTAGCTAGTCAGTAAGGCGATTGGGGGTTCAACTTCTGTTATGACTGAGGTATGTGGACAGTCTAACTGCGCCTATTATCAACAATGCCCTATTTCTTGTCCATAGTTCTGTATGTGCAGAATAGTCCCTGCAACAGTAGTAGATTGTCCTCCTATCCAATCAAAAAGTAAACTAGTAGTTCTGTATGTGCAGAATAGTCCCTGCAACAGTAGTAGATTGTCCTCCTATCCAATCAAAAAGTAAACTAGTATCTCATTCTTGGTGGCCATTGACATTTTATTGTTGGGAATTGTCCAAGCATAAACATTTAGAAGACTTCAACAGACATTATGGACAACCCAGAGGACTGCACTCAGTGCCTACAGCTATTCCTGAATAGGAGTTTTGTTTAACACCTTTTGCCAACTGTGCAAGCTTAGCTAGCTACACAGACAGACTAATAAATCCATCTAGTAGTAGCACAGAGAGTCATAGCAGAGGCAAGATAAGAATTTAGAAATAGTCTACAAAAAGATCAAAGATGATTTACGAAAAAATAGAATTATGAGGAACGTTTGGAATAAATAGGTGCTGTAAAAGATAGGGAAGTATAATTATTATTAATATGAATAGGAAAACTTCATGGGGCCAGCAGAGGAGCCCTTGGCGGACCTTTCCTGGCCTTCCTGCTCCGCCGGCGCCGCTACCTCTTCCTCTGTCCTCTTGTCCCTAGGGAGAGCTGATGTTCAACATGAAAGAAAGACACAAACATGGATGATTGTTGTCAGCCAAATCAAACATTTAAAAAAAACAATAACAAATTATTTCGGGGAAATAGACAACAATTGCACTAAATTTATTGACCTATCTGATATGGTCTACTAGGATATTAGTATTGCTGGATTCGCGGACAGTCTACTTGGAAAGTTATGTAACTCACTAAACCAACTACAAAAAGGTTCTACTAGGACTGGCAGGCAGCACTCCGCAGCACGCGAAGTGACAGACACAGTCCGTCATAGTTGCAGACCACTAAAAAGTTTCCTACTAAATAACCAGTCATAATATACTCAAACTATCAATCCACCACCACTATCTCTTCTTAGTGGCAGGAGTACAAAGGAATGACTAGACTTGAGTCTCTAGTGTCTAGCATTACGCAGTTCTGTAACGTATACTCATACATAATCACTCAGGCCAAATGAGTACAAAATTGAAAACAAGTAAGCATAGTAGCACTGCCAGAACCAGGCGAGCACCTGCAATCACAGAAGCTTTTGAAACATAATTTACCTGCAATGTAATCTGCAGCATTCTTGCTCTTCGGATAAAACAAATATTTGCAATATCATAACACAGAGCAGGAGAAAACAACGTAGTGATTAAATAGCTACTAGTACTCACCAAGCCTAGGGATCTCGACGCCAAGCAGGTCTTGTTCCCGGTCCAGGATGTTGTACCACCAGTGCGTCGCCTGGTTGTAGGTGCGCCGGACCCCAGGCTCCCGATACATGGCCCGGGCACACCTTCCCCCATAGCTGGTGACGCTCCCGGAGCCCGGACCCGGTATAGGGCCTGCCACGACGGTCTTGGGGAGGTGGCACTGTACAAAGAAAACCAGTGCGGCCACCTACACCGCGCTGAAGATCTCCCTGGGACTTACAGCCTCCCCCCTAAAGCGCCCGCAAGGGAGCCGGCTACGGGGTGCGGGACCCTTCCCCTTAAGGTTTTTGCCGGCTCCCTTTGCCATGGTCCTGGACAGTTAAAGGAAAATAAAATAGGAAAGAATAGGGAAAGTAAATAAAAGAGAGTTTAAAAAAATAGTTTTAAAGTAACGAAAAGTAGAAAAAAACACAAAATATAGATGTATAAAAATAAAGAGAGATAGATAATGAGCAAAAAAGATTTTAAAAAGTTCAAACAAACAAAGGATTACAAAGATTAAAGGAAAATTTAAAAAGCATGCCCAGAACCAGAGCAATGAATGAAAAACAAGATGGCCGCGAACATTGCGACCATGTGGGTAAGTTCATGCGATATTTACCCCGCGAGTACACAAATACGGACGCGAACACGCAATTGCGCCCCGCACGTAGGAAATGCACAACGCGAGCATGCAACTAGTGCCCGGAAACAGAAATACGCAACGCGAACACTGAAAACAAGATGGCCGCGCCCATGTATGACCGCATGGGTAACTTCGCGGTAGCCGCGCTGAAAAAAAACCCCACGAACATACAAAAATAAAAGAATCCGCAAATTCGCGAATTTTGCGGCCCGCGCGAATTCGCAAATTTCGCCCATACTTAGTTACATGTAGTTAGCGGCAGGGCCCAATAGGTCCCTTCCCTGGGGTGGGTACACCCCCTATTGTGCCACCCTCCAGTGGGAGGGGGGCAGGAGCCTATCCCTGGTTGGTTGGGGTCCCCATCCTCAAGATGGTGGGTACTGAGAGTTGTGCTTCACCTCGCCTCCCCCACCGGAGGGGTGGAGTTGGCAGAGGTGGGCACAACTCCCTTCCTCACTTGTTTTTCCCGCTGGTTCTCCCGTGCAAAGTGGGGGGCAGAACCAGTGGGGACCGGTTGCTGAAAGCAGCAAGTGGTCTGGGGAAACTCACAAGGGCATTATGCCTTTGTGAATCCTGCCCATCCTTGGGGAGGGGGCTTCGCACTTCGTCACGGGATGTGCAGTGTTTCATGCTCCCGAGAGCAGCAGGCTCTCGACCCAGGGGTCCAGAAACATGTCTGGTGATGGCAGACCAAGCAAACTCTCAATCAGGACACTAGAAGTGGGTCGAGTTCCGGTGGGCATATCTAAGATGCCCTCTGTCGTGCATTTTACATTAAATCCCACACTGGCATCAGAGTGGGTTTAATGTGCTGAGAAGTTTGATACCAAACTTCCCAGTCTTCAGTGTAGCCAAGATGGTGCTGTGTAGTTTGTGATGACCAACTCCCAGCACCATATACTCTTAATGGCAACACTGCCCCAACAATGTCTGATAATGGACTTAGACACTGTAGGGGTACAGGGCTCATGCCTCTGTACCCTCACCACTGGCATAATGCACCCAGCTAGAGGGGTGACTGACCTAGGCCAGGGCAGTGGTTTGTAGGCATGGCACACAGGGGTGTATGCCATGTCGACTCTTCACTTTTGTTTCAAAATATATTTTTTAATTTGATCAGAGCATCACAGTAATAAAAACTTGGCAGTTACAATCATTACAATAAACAGGTTAAGTGTTATAGATAGCTTCCAGGTAAACACAGCTTGTGAACTAAGACTCGACCCGGTACATATCTATGCGTTTACACCCCTTCGTAAACCATCCGCTGCAACAGGTAGTTCCTCTTGTTATCAACTCCGTTGTAGGTGCACTGAAATAGAATATGAATGTATACTGTCTAAACTATGTTCTCCAAGGTATTGGTGCAGAACTACAAGAACACAAAAAAAACGAGAAAAAAAAAACATAAAACAGTGTAACCAGTGTATCATGGTAGAGTCTAGAGAGGATATTCATTTTTACCGCATTTATTCTTCCTACCCTGGATGTGTAGGCCGCTTTCCACCTATTTAGGTCAACCTTAATTTGTGTCAGTAATGGCGGGTAATTGGCCTTGTAGAGCCCTGAGAGTGTTGGAGTGAGTTTGACCCCTAAATAAGTAATGTCTTTGCGTGTGCAACAAAAAAGGCATAGTCTCATTTATTCACTCTGATAGGGTGAGGTTTAACAGGAACAACTTGGAGCTGTTGAAACCCGCACCTCTCTCAAAACCTTCAAGCTCCGCTAGAATTGCTGGTAGCAAGTTCTGTGGGCCTGTAATTGGTAGGAGCACATCATCTGCAAAGAGGAAAATCTAGTAGATATCTGTGCCGAAAGGAACCCCTTGATGTCCTGGTTGGCCCTTATCCTTTTTGCTAGTGGCTCAATACTAAGAGCAAACAACATGGGGGACATGGGGTAGCCCTGCTGCGTTCCCCTCGTGAGCGTGAAGGCGTCAGACACCGTTCCATTGACTAGAACTCTCAAAGTGGGGGCATGATAATTGGCCTGTACCACACCTATGAACTCGTCACAAAAACCGAACCGTTTCAGGGTTCTAAGTAGGAAGGCCCAATCTACCCGATCAAAGGTTTGCTCCGCGTCCAGCGAGAGGATGACTGTGTGGATATCTCGCTCTGTACCTTTTCAATGATATGCGCTATTTTACGGAGGTTGTCATGGGTCTGGCGCCCCTTGACAAACCCTGATTGGTCTGGATGTATCAGTGGCGGGAGGAGGTTTTCCAAACACGTAGCTAAAACTGATGAGTATAGTTTGGCATCCAGATTCAGGAGCACGATAGACCTACAAGAGGCGCATACTGTTGGGCCTTTACCTGGTTTGGGGATGAATGTAACCAGGGCCTCCCCCATAGTATCTGTGACCCTGCGCGCATTTTGCTATTTCATTAAATAGGGTCTCCAGATGTGGGGTCAGTCCGGGAGCAAACGTACGATAGAAGTGGGCATTAAGCCCATCCGGGCCCGGCGCCTTCTGAAGTTTCAGAGCATCTATCGCCTTTTGAACATCCTCCATGGTGATGAGTTTACTCAGTTCCTTGTTGGTGTGATCAGAAACCTGGGGCAGGGATAGGGTCTGCAAATATTGTTCTTGGGCTTGGCTGTCGACTGGATCTGCGGAATATAGTTCTTTGTAGAACTGTCCAAAGGCATTAGCTTTACCCTCTTCCTTGCAGTGGCCCTTAGTTGGCGCACTAAAAGTGTGCCTATCTTGTAGCTACTTTCGTACCCTCTCGCTTGTAGTCTCAATAGTGTGTGCTCTGCTCTGTTGGTATATATGGCCTTTAATTTGCCCTTCAGGGCGGTGACCTTTCTAAGCGTTTGGCTTGATGGGTTTTCTCTGTTAGGCGTAGGTCTTTTTCCAGTGGAAGCCTCTCCTCCTTTTGCTGGTTCCGAAGGGTAGTGACTAACTCTACACATTTGCGAGTGTTCACCGCCTTGAAGGCGTCCAAATTGCTGGCAAAGGAGGTCAGGACTGGGTCGATATTCTTAAAGTATTCCGTGATAGTCGCCCTGAGGTCATCTCTAAAAAGTCTGTCCCTGCTGAGAATGTTGGGGAAAAACCATCTCCTATGTTTTGGCCGCGGGGCCGACCAATGTAGTGTGGTTTCCAGTGGGGCATGATCCGAAAGGCAGAATGAGTGGCAGCGGGTACAAAGATGAGCGCGACTCTGCTGGCCTCTCCACTGGATCGCCCCTCTGCATCTTGGTATTTGTAGTGCGAGTAGCACAAAGAACTAAGAAAAAGTTCAAAGTATATCACCATGGTTGGTGCAAGTATGTTCTTGAAAATTCCATCATCTCTAGACCAGAGACATGGCCCGGGTTTCGGGATTTATATCCCTCATCAGTAGAGAAAGTTCAGGGGTGGTAGAGAAAGCCGCCGTAGAACCGTCAAGGGCTTCGTTGCCTGCTAGGCACGCAGGTGCGTCTCCAAAAAGCTTGTCAGCTTTGGGGGCTCGCAGGAGCCCTTAAATCAGAAACAAAGATGGGCGCGACTCTGCTGGCCTCTCCACCGGATCGCCCCTCTGCATCTTGGTATTTGTAGTGCGAGTAGCACAAAGAACTAAGAAAAAGTTCAAAGTATATCACCATGGTTGGTGCAAGTATGTTCTTGAAAATTCCATCATCTCTAGACCAGAGACATGGCCCGGCTTTAGTAAATATCAAGTACTTACTTGCACCAACTTTGGTGAAACACTCACAAACTTTTTCCCAACTCTTCAAGTTACACGCACTGCATATACCAGAATGCAGAGGGGCGATCCGGAGGAAGGCTAGCAGTGTGCTCCCATTGTTGTTTCCTGTTAAAAGGGCTCTCGTGAGCCCCTAAGCTGACGAGCTTTTGGAGATGCGCCTGAGAGGCAACGAAGCCTGTGACGGTTGTTTGGCGGCCTTCTCAACCACCCCAGAACTTTTTCTCTACTGATGAGGGATACTATCCCGAAACACGAGCCATGTCTCGTGTCTAGAGATTCTGGAAATATCAAGTACTTACTTGCACCAACTTTGGTGAAACACTCACAAACTTTTTCCCAACTCTTCAAGTTACACGCACTGCATATACCAGAATGCAGAGGGGCGATCCGGAGGAGAGGCTAGCAGTGTGCTCCCATTGTTGTTTCCAGAGTGGTAGCGGGTGTCTGTTAACGCTCCAAGGGGGGACTGACTGAGAAAGGCATGGTCTATTCTAGAGTGGGTTCTATGGGAGTGGGAAAAAAAACAAATAGTCTATCCCAGTGGGGTGAGTTTCCCTCCATGCATCCACTAATCCCAAACGTTGGATCGCTGCCTTAAGAGATTTACTAAATGTCCCTCCCACTGCCCGCTGGGGTTGGGTCGTGTCCAGTGTGGGTTCCCAGATGAGATCCCCTAGAAGCAAAATATCTCCCATGGCGAACCCCACCAATGTGGTTAGGAAGGAGTCCATAAAGTCCAACTGCCCCATATCAGGCGCAAATATTGTGGCAATAGTGCACTCCCTGCCTCGGAGCTCCCCGCGAACCATTAAAAAACGCCCTGATGTGTCTGATTTAGTAGCCCAGTGATTGAAGGGGACCGTGGAATGAAAGAGAAGGGCCACCCCTTTCTGCTCCGAAGCATCTGAGGAACGGAATATCTGGGGGTACCTCTTGTGTTTCAGCGTACCCTCTTCACTTTTCTTAAGGTGTGTTTCCTGCAATGCGGCCATGAGGATCTGGTGATCAGTTAGATATTTCCATAGGGATTGCCTTTTATTGGGGGAGTTAAGTCCCCGTACATTCCAAGAAAGACAATTAACTGCCATATTCCTGGTCATGACTGTCCTTCCCTGCAGTAAGCCTCTCTATGGCCCCGGCCCATCACCCCCCTCCTCGCCCACCCGTCTCCACCCACCGCTGAAAAATGAAAAAGCACCATGATACACAATAAATTTAACAACACAACTAAAACAATGAGTTGGAGGAACCTCCATTCCATAGGAGGGACCCCTGTCAGTCAACTTCAGGAACAAGCCCATTTCCGCTCCCAGTTACCCCTGCTGCCTTATAATCAGAGTGTGTACTTCATCCCCATCACAAAATGAACCATCACCATTTCCCTTACTTCTTTCCAGAAGCCTAGGTCGCTCGGTGGGCGGGACTCTTCACTTTTGATCTGTACCAAGACACGCAGCATGCAAGGCTGTGTGTGAGTGAAAAGGTGTAGGGCCTCTAAGGGTGGCACAATAAGAGCTGCAGGCCTTAGGGGCCTTCTCTGGTTACAGTGCCCTGGGTACACGGGGTACCATTTACCAGGGACCTACCTGTGGCCAGAGATGCCAATTGGTTTAGTTTTGGGGAAAGAACACAGGCCCTGGGAACCTGTTTGGCAGGGAGTCAGAGCATATCCAGTAAAAAGCCATCAGTAGTCTGTCAAAAAGTGGGGGGGGGGGATTACTGCAACATAAACCCACTTCCTCACAAGGGGGACATCCAAGGTTGAGGCACCTCTATCAAGACATTGGTCTTGACTGCAAACAGGGCCTCAGTCGCCCTCTGGACTACCATTTCAAAGGAAGCCCATTCCTCTATAACCACTGTAGTGGGGGAGAGTGGAGGCCAGTGTCTCGTGAGGTGTCCAGAGCATAGGCATCATCTAAATCCACATACAAGGAGTCTTCAGCCATGGACTCTGCTAAGGGGTCGGATTAGCCATGGGAATCCTCAGTTCTCTTCCATTTGTGTTGCTCAAAGGCCCGGCGGGGAAATAAGGCTCCATCTCCAATTCAGGCCTTGTGGGCCTGGTTGTTGCCGGAACAGACATCATTTAACTCCTGTTCGGCTCCATATCGGAGTTGGAAATCATGATTGGTTCAAAGCCACCTAGAACGGTGCCACTGTAACGGTCTCCAGAGCAGGTCGCAAAGTCGGTGCCAGCCCGAATTCACCAACGGATCGTGAGGGCTCAACTAGTACCAAGGAGAACCAGCCAGCAGAGCCCTGGTCAAAGTCTCTCCCGACCCCATGGGCCGAAAGGCGATCCAGTGTGGTTCAGTGCCCAAAAATGAGACTCATTGCCTCATTAAAATCTCCAAGTTAGGGAGGGGGGGGGGGGGTCGCTTCAGCTCCAGGAAACCTGGGAAGTGCGGAGCGGAACTGGGGTCAGGCGCAAGCTCCACATGAATAACCTGGGAGCAGGGTTTGGACTTGAGGCATAGTTCTTGTGCCTTGTCCGATGAATGGGACATGAGTGGAGAAGTCAAAGAACGCTTCGACTTCTTGTGGGACTTACCAGAAGAAGTCCGGGATCACAACAATGAATGACACGAGAGACTCCAAGAGAAGTTCCCAGGACCTCCGTCGCAAACAGAGGAGAGGTGCGGAGTCACGTGGCGAAAGGCCAGAAGCTTCATGGCCCGCTCACAGATGGCCTTTGGATTCGTGGTACTGCTATCCACACTTGCCTTGAAGGCCGGTGGTTCAGAAAAAAAGAAACTGAGGTCCGTAAGCTGAGGTGGCGGCTAGATAGGCACCGCGCGCGTTATTTTGTGTGCCAACAACGTCACGCAGAGCCAAAGGACGCCATCTACCAGGGTGTAAGGGGATTAATGAAAAATTTCCGGATCCAGTTGGATGCTTGGGGAATTTTCTATGAGAAGAAATCTGCAGCTAGAAGTCTCGATCAAATGAAAGGAATCCATCTACTTCAGCTGATGGTGGCGCCCACACAAAGACCACACCTTAGATTAGTGAGCATGACCGAAGCAGAGGAACGCCGTCAGTAATTTTGTAGATCTGTATACCGTGATAAGTTGTAACATCATCCGGCGGGAGGTCTTTATTGGGAAATTATGTAAATCTAGATCACCTTGTGGATCAATGTCTTAGTCCTCCCATGAGTAGATCCAAGGCTGTGGATGGAATGGACCCTTGTTATCTTCTGGATGGGTGAAGGGGAGAAGGAGGAGGGGGCTGTGGGGAGGTGGTGAAGATGGAGGAGCGAAGGGGGACAGGAAGGAGGAGAGCTAGTAGCTGTATCCTTGAACCTTCTACGCTTTGGTGTAGCCTCTGAGGGCACGTTTGGAGCATGTTCCTCTTCGAAGGCAAACCTCCTTTTTCTTGGTACGGTGCCCACATTCTTTTGCAGAAATCTTCCCTTTGCAGGGTTGAATGAATATCCACTTTTGTTTATGGTCGTGCTCTTCCTGGAGCTTTTTGGGATGATTGGTCTGTCGTAGTCATCGGATTCAGCCATGGAAGGAGGTCTCAACAAGAATGCTGACTTTGGCACCGATGAAGGTATAGAAATGGACGGGTCTGTGCCAGAAGCTCTCTTTCGATGTGAAAGCTGATGGGAGATTGACACCCTTCGGTGGATTACATTTGAGCTCCGATTCCTTCCCAAGGTGTTGACTGTAGTCCGAAGGTGGTGATGGCCCTGTAAGTGGACGTTTCTCATGCACTGGGCTGTCTCCAAGTGTGGTGTCTTATGAGACTTAAGATGTGCATTGGCTTCAAACATGCTCACGATTCGGAGGTGTGGTCTTTGTGCGGGCACCAGTTTAAGTTGAGGTAGATGGAGCCCTTTCTTCCTCCTCTTCAACAGCCTCAGATAAGCTGGAGATGCCAACTTCAGGGCAGGGTCAGTGAGGTGGGATGCCAAAGACTCATCATCTTCCTCAATGGTGCAGAAAGGATCTGGTTCCCCGAGGATATCTGGGGCTAGCTATTTCTGCACCCAGATGTGGGCCCAGCACCTATCTCTCTGAGAACAGAGGGTCTGTTTGCACAAAAAGGAAAGACAGACTTGGCGTTATTATGAACTGGGGAGAGACAAAGGTTGCAGATGGTATGATAGTCAGCCCAAGGATACTTAGCATGGCATCATGGGCATTGCCTGAAGGGCATCTGTTCCATCATCTACCAAGTGTCAACATTCACTGATGTCCAAGATTAGAAACCGAAAGCATGCAACCCTGTAAGGGAGTGGATGACCTGAGGTTAGAGGATCCAATATTGCGGGACGGTCACCAAAGTGCGCTGGTGTGGAGGAGAAACAGGTGACAGTGACAGTTGCTAGAAAAGCCTTTTTCAGAAGCAGAGAGTTAAACAGCGAGGGCCCAAGGAATGAGCGTGGTGCAAGTCAGATTGGAGCGTCCCACCAGTACACGTCCAACCCGGATGGAAGACATAAGCAATACAACAATGGACTCTATCTCCATATGCAATACCTGCTAAGCGAGGAGTCACTCAACACCCTGCGATTCGTAAGAATTCTTTAAAGAAAAACATTGCAATGTTGAGCCAACACAAGAGGACAGAAGCATGCTTATCTACAACCACACAAGTTATGAACACTGACTGGATAAAAAAAAGAGACACTAGAAGAAGCTTTTGCTGTGTTCTCCAGAAAACACTATAACTGAACAGAGATGAATAGGTTATGTGGGAGGGTATACTCAGACGTGAGTCCCTTGCTCATTGCACCATCAGGATTCAAGCAAGCCGGGCCGAAGAAGGCTGTGATGCCAGAAACCGGTCCCCGGAAGCTTGTTTCCTTCCCAGTATAAGAATTGGCTTGGTAGTTTGGTTTGCCCTGTTCCCATCATGCACTGGGACAGGAACAGACTACTTTGCATATAGCCAGGTTCTGAGCTGGGATGGTGCAGTGAGCTAAAAAACAGTGATGGATTAAAACCATGATCTCTTGACTTGGTAAGAGTATTCTGCATCATTCAGAAACTCTGTCCATCACCACCCCCCTTTTCCAAAATCGGTTTTATCCACACTATGTGTGGGAGGGTATACTCAGACGTGAGTCCCTTGCTCATTGCACCATCAGGATTCAAGCAAGCCGGGCCGAAGAAGGCTGTGATGCCAGAAACCGGTCCCCGGAAGCTTGTTTCCTTCCCAGTATAAGAATTGGCTTGGTAGTTTGGTTTGCCCTGTTCCCATCATGCACTGGGACAGGAACAGACTAATTTGCATATAGCCAGGTTCTGAGCTGGGATGGTGCAGTGAGCTAAAAAACGGTGATGGATTAAAACCATGATCTCTTGACTTGGTAAGAGTATTCTGCATCATTCAGAAACTCTGTCCATCACCACCCCCCTTTTCCAAAATATGTTAAGCATGAGTAACAGGCAGGTAGAAATTATAAATCAAGTATTTGCTTCATTAAAAAAATCATCCTAAATATAGTAACTTCCTCGCACATCGAATGCAATAGAGAAAGAATTCATACCCCTTTCGATTGAAGAGTTTGCAACTCGACCAACTTATCCGACCACGTTTTTCGCTCTTTGAGTTTTATTATTTCCACAACAATATGAGCGTAACCATCTTTAATGCAAATCTCTTCTTCTAAAACAGGTTTCAATCCCTAAAAAAAAAAAAAAAAATACAGTTAATGAGACTACAAGAATGATGGGGAGAACATAATACACAGATGAGAAGACCAAGACACTCACTTCTCTCTACATCAAGATAGCATTGTTACTGGGTCCTTTTTCTAATAAAAGCAAAGCACTTAAAAGCTATCACTCACTCAAAACAAATTGCGTTTTTCTCCAGGGATGCTCTAAGCACAAAGGTACAGAGGTACTAAAGGTTTTTGCACTCATAATCCGTTGATTTGCAAAATCCTTTGGTTTGCCACTGCAAAGTCTCTTTTCCTAATGTACACAACTGAATTTGCAAGTCAGAAAGGTTTTCTAGAGTCGTAAAATATACTCTGCGACTCATACCAAATCGTAATTTGGAAGGGGTACTTCTTCCAAATTGCAATTCGATATGGCATGTATCAATGGATTGCAACCCTAAATCGAAAATGCAAACCATTGATGAGCTACTGACTCCCAAGTTGGAGTGGTAACTGATTTGCAAAGGAGAAGGTACCCACTTGGACTGCTTTTCCTTGGTGAATCGTGTTGACAGTCTCAGGGTATGTTGGCAGTGGTCCAGGGGACCCCTACTAGCTCCTTCTAAGTTTTCCAAAACTGTTTTGTTTTTGTTTTAAAAGCAGCACCTATTTCTGTAAAGTACGTAGACTGCGTAAAATAAAAAAATAAAAAATAAAGTTCTCCATTTTGGAATGTAATCAACGAGAATGTGGTCTGTTGTCCCTTGCAGGTCACGTACACTGTGATTGCTGCCAATCACAAAGGAGTAGGAAACTGTGCCCTGTTTAATGACTACAATATTAATTAGACAGGCTGTTCTATGACCCCCCTCGTAATGAAATGAAAGCAAATTTATAACGCGCGTACTCAGCCCAATGGGCATCAAGGCGCCTAAAAAAAATGTTTACATGACCAGAGAGCTAACTACTAGTAGGCTTTCCTGAAACACCATGTTTTGAGGGCCTTTTTCAAGAGGGGCAGTGAGGATAGGGACTTAAGCTCCAAAGGGAGTGCATTCCAAAGACGAGGGGCAACTGTAGAGAAAGCTCTTTCTCCCCATCTAGTCTTCTTAGTCTGAGGGATCACCAAGAGATTCAGTTGTGATGAACGTAAACATCTGCTGGGGACATAACCAGAGAGAAGTGATCCCAACCCATCAGATGTTCCAGCTCTCAGAGCCCTATGCACTAGACAAATGATTTTAAAAGAGATACGGTGCTCTATCGGAAGCCAATGAAGGCTCTTTCTGGCTAGTGTCGCAGAGGAAGAATAGGGAACGTCTAGTACAAATCTTGCTGCCGCATTCTGTACTGTTTGGAGGCGTTGAATCAGTCCCTTATTGATCTCTGCATACAGTGCGTTGCAATAGTCCAATCTTGAACCGACCAACGCAACCACTGTCTGTTTCCTAGCTTGCGGGGAAAGATAATGCACAATTCGTCTGAGAATTTTGATAACTCCCCAACAGGTGGCCACCATTCTATTGACCTGAAGGGTCATTGCCAGTGAGGTATCAAAAATGACTCCAAGGTTTCTAGCTGAATGAGAGGGGACCGGGCAGGTTCCCAAGGATGGAGGCCACCATTCATTTGACCACACATCCTGGTCCCTTCCAAAGATCAGCACCTCGGTCTTATCGCCATTCAGCCTCAAGGAGTTGAGTATCATCCAGTCAGAGACTGATTGCATACAACTCCTGAAACTGAACGTGGAGGCGCTGACCGATTGGGTCAGCGACACCATTATCTGAGTGTCGTCTGCGTACGACACCACCTCCATTCCCTGCGCTTTTACTAATCTCGCTAGAGGGGCCACATAAATGTTAAATAGTGTCGGGCTTAAAGCCGACCCCTGTGGTACCCCACATTGCAGAGATTTAGCAGGGGAGAGGTATTCTCCCAGTTTGACCCTCTGTTCTCGAAGGTCTAAAAAAGAGGACAGAAGGCTCAAAGCTGGCCCCTCCACTCCTATCTCCCTCAAACGAGATGTTAAGATCGAGGGAGATAGGGTGTCGAATGCTGCGGTCAGATCGAGTAAGACCAGCAGCGTTGTCTGTCCCTGGTCCACTTTCATTCTGATGTTGTTTGTCACCATGGTGAGCGCAGACTCCGTGCTATGGAATTTCCTGAACCGATGCTGGGTCTAAAAACCCAGAGGAGTCCAGGAAGGCAGACAAGTGGGAGTTCAGGTGGGCCTCAAGCATTTTGGCGGGGGCAGGAAGTAGGGAGATGAGTCTGAAATTCTTTAAGATTGCAGGGTCAAGGGAGGGCTTTTTAAGTAGCGGTTTGACGATCGCTTTTTTCCAGACTGAAGGAAAAAACCCCTGCGACAGGGCACTATTCATTACCTCCAATAGGGGAGGGAGTAATGTGTCCCTACACTCCTTCATCACTTTGAGAGGACAGGGGTCCAAAAGGAGAGGAAGATTTGGTCTTATTCAACAGTGAGTTAAGGTTATCAAGGGTGATCGGTGGGAAGTTAGAGAGGGTCTTGGCAGGATCTTTAGACCAGACTTCTAAGTTTGTGAGAGCCTGGATAATGTGGTTCCCAAGTGATTTTTTCTGCATTTCCAGATTAACGGAGATCTCATCGATATTAACAAAGAAAAAGGTTGAGATCTTGTCACAGAGCTCCTGCGATCCTATCACTGGAGCAGGATCTTGTAGTGAGCAGAGGGAATCCACTACCTTAAACAGCTCCTTCAATGAGGTGAGGGAAGTTGTGAGGTCAGAGAAGAATTCTTGCTTTGTCTTGATGACCGTGGCCTTATATTTACCCAACAGTCGTTTATGAGTCTCTCTGTCCAAATTGTCCCATGTTTTCCTCCATTTTCTCTCATGCCTCCTGCAACCCTGTCTCATCAGCCTAAGTGGCTCAGTGAACCAGGGGGCGGAGGGCCTGCGCCTCGCTGAATATCGGCGTATAGCTGGAGCTAGAATATCTATTGCTCCAACGATGGAATTGGCAAGTTTTTGTGCTGCCTTCTCTGGGACTGACGGCAGGGAGACAGAACTAATGAGAGGGGCTAGGGAATCATTAGTGATGTTTTTATAGTTCCTTTTACCCTCTCCCTGAGCCTGACCCTTCTTGGATGGGTTTGAGTGAGAAAGGGTCAGTTCTATAGGTGCTGCCAGGTGGTCTGTCCAGACGAGAGGTTCAGGCGTACCAGTCTTAACCCTGGGGTCGTTGGAGAAAACCCCATCCAGCGTGTGGCCTGCCCGGTGAGTTGGACCTTTTACCAGTTGAAAAAAGCCACAAGCTTCTAGGAGATCAACCAAGGAAGAGGTGTCTTTAGAGGTGAGGTCATCTAGGTGAAAGTTTAAGTCCCCTAAAATAGTAAAGTGGGGCTTGCCAACATATGGTTCCAGGATTCTGAACAGCTCACTGCTAAAATTTGATCTAGGGCCTGGGGGGCTATACATAAGAAGGCCTACCAAGGATGCTGATGGAGATGAGGAAATAAAGAAATGCAGTACCTGGAAGGGGTCAGATGGTTCAGACAGAGCATTAATACGACAGGTAAGGTGCGACTGGTAGAGAATCGCCAATCCTCCACCCCTTCGCTTAGCTCTGTCAAATCTGTGCAATGCATAGCCCTCCGGGATTGCCATTAGAAGGTTGTGTCCTGAGGTTTCAGTGGCCCAGGTTTCCGTAATAAAAACCCATACAGGCCTTCTAGACATCACAAAGTCATGGAAGGCTACATTGTTTTTAATTATGGAGCGAGCATTAATAAGGTATCCTTTCTCCGAGTGAGTGCATTTAGACGAGGAGCAAATAGTTTGAGGTGGATCGGTAAGCAGGGGGGAAGTATCTGGGCCCCGAGTACAGGCGTTGTGTGAGGCAATGAGCAGTTATTCCTCAGGGGTGTAACTATGATGGCATAGTAGATCACTCGGTTTCAAGACTGACATTTCCTCCGAAGTATAAGAATAGAATACCTGAGGAGGTGGCTCGGGGTAACCGGAGCGCAGCCCGTCCTGCAGCCCGTCCTCAGCGCGGACGGGCGCAGACGGGTTGAACTCTGGCATAACTCCGGCGTTTACCCTGTGTTCCCGCTGCGCGTGACCGCTGCGCGTCAGCATGGCCTCCTTTAAATAGACGACTAGCGCCCTTGTGACGCCTAGACCGTCCAACTACCTCCTAGCAACTTCGGGCGTGCCTCTACTACTCCAATATGGCCGTCGAAGTGCTTCAATGCCTGTAAGAAATGTGCTCGTGACGCGGGACCCGCCCAACAGCGGTGCTTTAGTAGTTTTTATAGTTCAAGAATGTGGCCAAAGATATTAAGAACAGGGTAAAACGATAATAAAACACAAATGAAATCCAAAACAGGACATTTTTAAAAAAGCCTCGAGTCAGGCGATGCAGAGGTATCAAATGCAACGTACTCTAGGTCAGCGTATCCAAGCTGCAACCTGATTTGCCCTCCTTAAACAGACGACTAGCGCCCTTGTGACGCCTAGACCGTCCAACTACCTCCCAGCACCTTCGGGTGTGCCTCTACTACTCCAATATGGCCGTCGAAGTGCTTCAATGCCAGTAAGAAGTGTGCTCTTGACGCGGGACCCGCCCTACAGCGGTGCTTTAGTAGTTTTTATAGTGCAAGAATGTGGCCAAAGATATTAAGAACAGGGTAAAATGAAAATAAAACACAAATGAAATCCAAAACAGGAAATTAAAAAAAAAAAAAAGCCTCTTGAGTCAGGCGATGCAGAGGTATCAAATGCAGCGTACTCTAGGTCAGCGTATATAGGGTCATTATTTTAGAAGATCAGATTCCATTCACAAAAGTTTGGTGCCCAATGACCCCCCTCGTATTCATTATTTTAGAAGATCCGATTCCATTCACAAAAGTTTGGTGCCCAATTTGCAAGCGTTTTTTGTGAATTGAATCTTTATACATCTGGCCCAATCTTTTCAAAGTCACCCCCCTTTACATTACTCACTGTGGCTATCAGATGCATAACCGTCTCCTTCAGGAAAATTTTATCATTTAGAGGAATTTTGTCCCAACGATGCCTGGAAAAAAAACATAATCAGTTATAAAGTTTATCATCTTAAACATAAACAGTCAAAAGGCAGGCAAATAACAAAAGGTGGCTAAACAATACACATATAGGCGATGTGAACGCGAATGCTTTGCCCATAAAGCCTTCAACGACCATCACTCACTGGGCCTTCGCTGGCGTACTTCTTCCTATTTCGATGTGTGCAAATGCATGGGAAGCATCCCAGAGTAGATCTGCTCATAAATATACCACAATGAGCTTGAATAAATCAGAACCAAGCATATATGTGTGAAAAGGAGATGGATTGTTGTACTGGCCTGGGTCAATGTCAGCACAAAACTGCTACGATGTACTTCCACGTCCCACACTTTCAGGTGCAGCTCCATAATAGAGTCACTGAAATGGCTCAGAACACAGGGGTCAATCATGTACACTCAGCAACAGAGTTTGTACACAGCTCCACTATGGGAAGAGGGAATAGTTTACAATTCAACATTTTTTTTATTTTTATATATTTTTATTATTTTAACACAAGAGAAATAATACACACATCGGGCGCCACCACTCGAAACAGCGCAGCTGTGGGTGTGTGAACGAAGCAGTGAAACACCATACAGTCATGTGCAGAAGAAAAATCAATACCAGCAAAGACTGGAGCAAAGCAGTTAAACGTCTATGACCGCAGGCATCCCCCCACATCATCCACCCACCGGAAAGACAGGATATACGATGCATACACGTGACAACCAGATATGCTAGGAAAAACAGGAGAATAAGCCACAGCTCTTGCGGAGAGGGAAAAGGGAAATAAAAAGGTCATAGAAAATAACAAAGGAAAAATAAAATAAAAAAACACAACCCACCACCCTACACCCCTGCTTATGGCTACGACCCAACCCCACTAGCAGTGTGCCGGTCGCCCCCTAAACTACACCCCAAGGATGGGGAAAAAGGTGGAGGAGGAGAATGTTACAAAACGATACGAGCTCCCAGACTCCCATCCCCCCGCCAAAAGCAGCCCCCCCCCTACCGTCAGAATAGTAAATCGCAGCAAATCAAGAGATAGTCCGTAGGGGGGCCGCAGACAAAGAACAAGAGAACACCCCGTCCGACCCCGGCTCAACAGAAATAGCAAACCCCGTCCAGTCACATTAGAAAAACAGTAACCAGGCTAACCAAACGTACAGCCGGCCCCGCTCCCACAGGTACAACCCAGCAAAAACAAAGGGAGACATAGCATCGAAGCGTGATCAAGTTCAGCCCAAACCCTCACGATCCATCATGAAAAACCCCTCCAGCACACACAGATCGCCATGATTCTTCACGTTGAGTGCATCCATTCGAACCGCCATCACAACAGGAATACCAGAGAACAGTAGAGTGTCAAAGTTAATGCAAGGAGAGGGAAAGCAGGAGAAACGTACTCAAAGTTCAAAAGTCAGAGCAAGTCCACGATCCACCGGTGAGAAAGCAGCCAGGCGGTGACGATCAATTACAGAAAGAGGCGAAGGTCGAATTTGGCAGTCGTGGTAGAAGGCACATTGTCCCATAATGGCAGTCACATCCAACTCGGGCGGCATCAATGTAGGGCTTAACTCACATCCAGTCTTATCGGCCTCGATCGCCGCCATCTTAGGGTTGCTGGGAAGGTCCAGATCAATATTCTGCACGGGGACCTCGGTGCCATCAAGGACGCTATCCTTGGGCGGAGCATCTCGGCTGTCTAACAACAAAGGGTCGGAGTCCGGTCTCGAGCTGATACGGTCTGCAGTTACGAGCATCCCTTGGATGTAGGCGGTGAACCGTTCGTGAAGCTGCAAAATGGCGGCCATTACAGTGCGTAGCGACGGTGTTGTTCCAGTCCGCTCCATCGCCCCTCAATGAGCGACCGGGCGGGTATCCGAACCCCAGAGGTCGACTTCTCCGGGGCACAGGGCAGAATCGTTGTAGAAACCACTGTAAAACACGTACACAGCACAGTAGATACACCGTCGCCGCCCACGGGGAACCGAGCCCAGAGAACCACCGGGAGCTCAACGGGGTCTCAGGGAAGCGGATCCCCGAACAAATAGACGGTATCAACAGGCCACTGTAGTTGCAGGGTAAAGCGGTCACCGGAGCACCATCCAACAAGGGAGAAACAAAAAAGCCGCTTCGGGAGACCAGATCTACCCACTTTTCACAGCCGATGTTGTTCGACTCCAACCCGGCCAAGTTGAAACTCGAGGCCCCGGCGTCAGATCGGAGGCAGGCCGAGAATGGCGCACGGTATATCTTCGCCGTCCGGGCCGCCAGATTTTTCGGGGTTGCACCTATCGAATCAGATACTGTTCACCAGCACGGGAGTCCGGCGGGAGTTCAGAATAAATTTCAGGATTTATGAGCTTCTGGCGGAGGTCGACGGAGCCGGGAGCTTATGCGGCCATCTTGGTTACGAGCGTAGCTCCTCCCCTACAATTCAACATTTAAAGTCTAGGGTGATGAGCAGCTCAAACCATCATACTTCACAATATTGACATGCTCTTCCTCACAGAGACCTGGTTCAACAATACCTCTATGTTTGATCTCCTAGTACCCACAAGCTATTCTATATTTAGAAATGACAGAATTGACAAAGTTGGGGGAGGTGTTGCAGTCATCTTTAGAATCTCCCTTCAACTCAAGGCTTTTCTTAACAGCTCCTTCCGCACTTTTGAATGCCTATTCCTTGAACTTCAATTGCACCACCGCTCAACCCTTAGATTCCATGCCATTTACCGCCTGCCTTTTAGCGCCCCCTCGTTTATGGAGGAACTCACTGACTTCATTAGCGACCAATACTCGCAAAGTGACAATCAGATCTACGTGGGTGACTTCAATCTCCACTGGGGCTCGTCTCAAGACTCTTCTGCGAATTTGCTGGCCACCTTCCTCTCTGCAAAGATCTTATCCAACACTGCACAGAAACAATACACCCTAAGGGCTCAGTCCTGGACCTTGTTATTTCAAAAACAGGCATGTTTACTATCGCTACCCCTATTCATGTTGACTGGTCTGACCACTTCCTCATCCCATTCTCTCTTCACCTACCACACACTATAACTCTCTGCCAACCGAAGAGGGTTACCTCCTGGTTCCGTGACACTAAAAATATTGACCTCGGTACATTCTGTGAATGAACTTTGCTAACACTTTCAAGGCTAGACCCGAACCTAGATGTTAACGAACTCACCTCCCAATGTCTCACAGTCCTTGCAGTCGAAATAGCTAATGTCGCTCCTCTCCAAAGCAAAAAGAAAAGGCCCACTACCTCAGCACCTTGGTTCAACAAATTCCTCTATGAAGAAAGGAAGTACCTAAGATTCCTGGAGAAACAATGCAGACAAGCGCCCTCCACCGATAATTTGGCCACGCTTCGTTCAGCAAGATCAGAGTACCACAAGCACATCTTCTTTGGAAAAGCGACGCACTTCAGAACCCTCCTCGACAAAAATAGACCCAAAAACCTATTCGATCTCATCAAGAATCCAAACTGCTTTCTCCCAACCTCAAAGTTGGTGGATTCTACAAAGAAAGCAGCAGAATTCACTAGTGGATCAGGTCAGTCATCCTACCCCTCCAGAGGAGCGCAAATCCTTAGCCATTTGGCAGAACTTTGACCCCATCTCTGAAGATACCCTCCTCAAATGCATCCTCCGACCATTCTCTTGACCCCATCCCTAGTGCCATTGCCATTGACTTCTATACCCATTCTCTGTCCTATTGGACCACTTTGGTTAACCTCTCCCTCTGTCAAGGCTCCCTTCCCGTTTCCTTCAAAACTGGGCCGGTCACCCCTCTGCTTAAAAAACCCACTGCTGATGCGAACGACCTCAGCAACTTCCACCCCATCACTAACCTACCTTTTCTAGCGAAAATCACAGAAAGATGTGTAGCGAAACAACTCTCTCGTCATATCAAGGACAATGATCTTCTTGACAATTTCCAGTCCGGCTTCATTCAAAACTGCAGCACTGAAACATCCCTGCTGCAAGTGATTGATGAAGCGCTGCAAATACTCGATTCTGGGGAGTCTTGTCTTCTTATTCTCCTTGACCTTTCTGCAGCCTTTGACACTATCAATCACATCACTCTCCTTAACACTCTTCAACAGAGAATGGGCATGGAGGGCACTGTGCTTAAATGGTTTGCTTCCTTCCTCTCTGATAGATCCTAAATGATCAAAATAGCGTACCTTTGGCGGTAGGTCAAGGTGTTCCTCAAGGCTCTATACTTGCACCCACAATGTTCAATCTCTATTTAGAACCATTGGGAAAAATGCAACTGAGGAGGCAAGCTGGCGGACGCGTCGGCGTCCGAGTGAGCAACAGTGTAGCAGTCTCGCCACTCTCTTCTCCAAGCACGAATGCGGACCTGATCAGACCCCGCAAAAATAGTATTTCTCTTATCTGCTAAAACCTTCAGGTTTAGGGGTAACAAATCTTTGGCCCGAGGTACCTGTGATGCGGCGTTGGCGGTGATGCGGCTTGACCTTTGGAGCTGCTTACAGCGGACTTTGCGGCTGGCGTGGCCCAGGTCACCGGCGGCTGCTGGTGGGGTTGCGGAACGGAGTTGGATCTTGGAGCGGAGAAAACTTGTAGATCTACTTATGTTGACGGGCGTCAGCTTCCTAGCTTGCAGCGGTATCTGGAGAGGCAACGGAGGAGCGGTCAAGTGAGGATGGCCCCCAAACCGCAGAAGCCGAAAACGCGTGCAGTAACGGCGGCAGCACAGGATCCAGGGCAAAATGGTGTAAGCGCCACACCGACGGCAAGTAAATCTAAAACAACTTTGCAAAAACAATCAGTGGATTCAGATACGGTGTATTGAGAGATATTGAACCTGGTCGGGAGCCGGCAGCACAGGTGCGTTCTGGGCCAGGTAGTGCGGGCACAGGCGTTGTACCTAAAATACCCAGGATGTTCTCGATAAAGACTCCTAACACAAATACTGTTAAAGATGACAAAGGTGGTAATGGCGATCAATCTTTAGCTCAACAGCAAGCACAAATTAATGGTAACGACCTGGCAAACGCTGATAGGCCTCTGGGGGGCTTCAGCAGTGGGACCTTGGTTTCTGGCAGTGTGAGGCTCACTGTAACGGGAGAAGCATGTTTGTTGAATGCACCGCCACAAGGAGAGCTCTAGAGTAGTTTCTGGAAACAGAGCAATCTGTAATAACTCACAACCCCCCCCGCTCTAACTGAACAACCACAGTCAGAGGGGGTAATTTGGGAAAAGAGTCTGCACAAGGCTCTAGAGCCTTTGAATCCTTTGGAGGATGTGGATTCCACTGACTCTGCTGGGCAATTAAACTCAATACCAGATTTATCTACGGATTTAGATATCGGAAGCCTGGACGGTGATGCTGACAGATGGCGAATGGAGGGATGATGAGAGCAATAAGAGTTTGAATATCTCAATACATGACTCTGAGAGTGATGTAGATGGATCTCCTGATAGACCAGATTGGGGGGTAGAGGAGAACACTGTACTTACAATGCAGGGGGCTAGTGCTGGATTTTCTTCGACTCCTCCAGCAAATGGTACAGAGGGGTCATCGATTCCTGAAATTACGCTAAATACCTTATATCAAGTGATGTTACCACATCGGGAAGAAACAAGAGCAGAGAACCTACGTACCCAGGGTGCGGTACGCTGACTGCAGAATAACCTACGCCGAGTGGGGAAAACATGTAACGAGGTTTCGGCTAGAGTGGTGGAGGCAGAAGCCCGGATTTCAGTAATTGAAGACTATGACCCAGCAAAAATCTCAGCTATCATCATTAGAGGGCTTGAGAGAGGATATCAATTGGAAGCTGGTGGACCTCGAAAATAGATCACGGAGGAACAACCTATGAATTTTAGGCATTCCCGAAGGGAGTGAGGGGGGGGATGTGAGACAATTTGTTATTGATCTTTTTTCAAAGGCTTTCCCAGAACTCACCCAGTGGAAATGGGATACGGAACTTCAAAGGGTTCATAGATTTCCCTTCCAAAAGAATATCAGAAGTGAATCAAATACTAAGCTGAGAGCAATTCGGATTTGTTTGAATAATTTCTTGTCTAGGGAGGCTTTATATGATCTAGCCAGACCAGATAAGAAACGTAGGGGGAATGGCCTGGATTTCTTCGTTCGCCCTGATTACGGTCATGCCACGGTACAACAGAGATGGCAATTTCGCCAACTGATTCCATCTTTTCAGACGAAAGGCGCCCAGGCATTTCTTCTTAACCCCTCTAAGTTGAAAGTAATATTTAAAGAAAGATCATACTTTCTAACTTCAGAGGGAGCTGCGAAAGAATTGTTAAACTCATTTTGATGTCTGATTGGCTGTTTTTTCTCCTTCTTTTCTCATGTATGGTGCTGTTGGGGGGGATGTACTACAGGATCATTCTTTATGTACTAGATATTGATGGTGGCCTGCCACAGTAGACCCGTCTTCTTTTTTTTCTCTCTTCTTTGTTATTTTGCTTATACAATTATTTATGGTCTAAAGGCATATGCAGCAATTGGTTAACCTATAGGAGATTGAGTCGCGAGACAAAAGGTACTTCTCACATCATCGACTTGGGGGACTCCATAGTCCCTTTGCCCTTTTGAGGGGGGGGGGGAAGCTGAGGGGGGGTGGAGGGGTGAAGGGGGGGGGGCAAGCAAGGTCAGGAAAAGTTTTGGAATCGAGGTAAAACAGAGTAATTTGTTTCATGTTTTGGTTTCTCATCTGCATATGAAGATGAATATTAAATGGAGGCCGAACACAATCAGGAATGGCTCAATTTGGGAGTTTGGAGTTACACAAGGGGTGTGTTACAGAAATAGTAATGGTGGGGGGACCAGGCGGGTATATAGGTTAAAATTATCATGTTGAGAAAACTGAGAATCTGTTTGTGGAATATATGTGGCCTTAATAACAGAAAGAAAAGGGGGGTCTGTGCACAAATGATACAGAGTATGTGCATAGATTTACTGTGTTTGAAAAAAACACATCTGCCCGGGATCGATAGGCATTTTTTTAAAAGATCTAGGTATGCATTTATTAGGATGTACTCGCCAAGGTACTACAACTAAAGGGGTGGCAATACTTATAAGAAGAGGGCTTGGGCGTCTTAAGCGTATTAAGGCTGATCAATTTGGTGGATGGTTGATCCTTGAGATCAATTTTGACAATAAAGCCTGGACAATTTGTACAATCTATGCTTCCAATATAGATGACCCAGATATTCTGAACTTCTTAAGTCTAGAATTAGCTGAACGGCCATCTCCTTTAATATTGTGTGGTGACTTAAATATTCACTTGGGAGGCGGATTGGATATTCGTAGTAATACACCATACCCTGGTCTTAAGAAAAAGACATACAATGCATTAAGAGGCTTAGTTTTGAAATTTGGGCTATCCGATGTGGGATATGTTAAAAACCCTGCCACACCGGGATTGAAATTTTTTTCTGCTCCGCATCAAAAGCTGGTGCGGCTGGATTATTTTTTTATAATTACTCTACTTATAAATTACACTTTCTTTGAAATCTTTCCTCGCATAATCTCGGACCATAACCCAATATTGATAGAGGTGAAAATTGAGGGTGGGTCTGCCGCTAAGTCTGTACCCTGGTCTTTCGATCGGAAACTTTTGGCTGATCCAACCTATATTGAATACATGGGGAAATGGATAAGAGAATTTTTTTTACTTCAATAGAGGAAGCACATCCTTTCAAATAGTGTGGGATGCTTTCAAAGCAGGGGTGCGCGGAGAGACACTAGCTTATTCGATTAAAAAGCAGAAAAATGTGCGGAATAAAATGGAGTTTTATTATAAAGCAGTACAGGAGTGAGAGGAGAGGTTAGCTTTAGCTATTTCTTCAGCGCAAGATACAGAACCTATCAAGACTACTCTCGCTATTCATAAAGCAAGGCTTCTTGAAATTTTTGCAACAAAACTGGCAGAACAGGCGGCAATTTTTAGAATGCAGATTTATGAAATGGGAGAGAATTCCGGTAGGACTCTGGCAAAGAAGATCAGGCAAAGAGCGGCGTCAAATGTTATTGATGCAATCCAGGATGAGGCAGGATAGATACATAGTAAATCTGAGGAGATTCTTGAAGCTTTTCGGCAATTTTACTCTAAGCTTTATGAGCAGGATGCCTCGGACTACTCTAGTGAATCTTTCCTGAATTTTATCACTTGTGATAACGTCTCGAAACTATCCTCTGAGCAGTCTCAGACTTTAGATGCAGATATCACTTGGGAAGAAATAGAGACTGCTCTACTCCCTTTTGCAATTGGTAAAGCAATGGGACCTGACGGTATCCCCTTGGAGTTTTTTAGGATGTTTAGAAATCTGTTAAAACAGGATCTATCGGCTACTTTTCTGGAGGCTCAGAAAGGGCTGGCCCCACCTTATTGGGGACAATCAACAATAATGGCATTCATCAAAAAGGATAAACCCCCCCTTAATCCGGCATCCTATCGTCCGATTTCACTTATCAATGCTGATAGCAAAGTGTTTTCAAAATTTTTAGCTTTTCGCATCTCCTCGGTAATCCCTAGCATAGTCTCACGATGGCAACATGGGTTTATCCCTAAGCGGGATACTACGGACCATGTTCGGAGAGTCATTGCGTTGCTGGATTGGGCGGAGTGCACGAATATAACCATCGGGGTCACCCTGTCGGATGCCGAGAAGGCATTCGACAGGGTGGCCTGGCACTATCTCTGGGATATACTGTCTTTTAAAGGGTTCGGCCCATGTATGATGTCGGCATTGAAAGCCCTGTATAGAACACCCACATCCTGTATCAAAATAGGGACAGATATATCCACCTTGTTTCCTATCCATCGAGGCACAAGACAAGGGTGTCCGGTATCCCCACTCCTCTTCGTTATTTATATCGATGTCCATGAACCATGCGGAGGACATTACACCAGTTGTGGTGGCAGGCACGCCTTATAGGGCACTGGCATATGCGGACGACGTAGTGGTTATCACCACGGATATTGTAAAAGCTATCCCAAAGATAGAGGAATTGGCCAAACAGTTTGGTGCCTTTTCGGGCTATAAATTGAACATGTCAAAAACACAAATACTAGTAGTTGGTCAGAATCCTCCGGCTCTTCCTAATATAGTTCCTGTAGCGACTTATCTAGGAGTGAAGATTACATCTCCAGTGTTACAGATTCCAGAATAAAATTTTAATCCTACTCTGGAAAAGGCAAATTCCATGTTGGAGCGAATTAATCATCTTCATTTGTCTTTATACAGGAGGAATAATGTTCTGAAAATGTTAATACTACCGAAATTTCTTTATCTTTTTAGATCCATTCCTCTTGAGTTTCCTTTAACTTTTTTTAAACAATTGGAAAGGATGTCATGGAGATATTTATGGGGATATAAAAGGCATCGGAGAGCTCATCAAAAAATGATACTTCCAAAAGCTAGGGGGGATGGGGTATTCCACATTTTTTTTCTATTATCTGGCCTCAGTCTTGCAGTTCATAACCCCCCTGATTATTGGCGATAGGGCGCCGATTCTGGATGCGTATACCCAGTCTATTTTTGAGTTTGCTCTAGGGGTAGAGGCTCGGGGGTGCTTGTTAAAACAGGTAGAGCCGAGCTACTATAAAAGAACAAAATTTAAGATCCTAAAATCAGCATTTCGGGCTTGGAAGTCAATTAAGCGAATTGTCAGTATTCCAAAAATTACGAGATATAACCCCCTGATGTCGCAACATATTTTTCCATCTACTTTTAGAGATTCCATTATGGAAAGATGGCGCAGCCGGGGTATCAGTTACCTCGGCGATATGTGGCAAAAAAGTCATATGGTATCTTTTTCAGAGCTTCAAAGTAAGTTCAATCTCACGAATTCTGACTACTTTAAATACCTTCAGGTGCGCAGTTTCCTTAATACTTTAACACCTCAGGAATGTGTAGGCCTACAGCGGATCCCCTTGATGGATTCTTTTTTTAATAAAAGAAAAATTGGCTTTTTTTACAATCTATTGCTGTCATTTCTCCCAGATGATCTAGTATATGTTCAACAGAGATGGGGCGAGAAGCTGGGCTCTAATGATATTAAGATTGAGGACTCCATCTATTTGGCTAATTCTATCTCTTTATCCGGTAGAAGTCGGGCACAGCACTATATGGTTTTGTTCAATCTATATTACACTCCAGCCAAAATCTCTAAATGGGGAGTATCAGCCGGTACATCATGTAGTAGATGTGGGCTGCATGCGACAGATGCAGCCCATATGGTTTTTTTATGTTTGCAGTTATCTGTATTTATAGTTGATATTCAAACTTTTCTTTCTTTGATACTTGGTATTTCAGTAGAGCTAACTCCGGAGCTTGTACTGATTGGAGTCTCCTCGGTAGTATTACCAGTTGAAAAAAGAAACCTGATATTTATTTCCATGGGAATTTTGCGTTCATATGTTACTCAAGATTGGATCAGCCCAGATCCGCCATCTATTTTTTCATGGAGGGCCCGCCTTCTGGCTATGTATAATGTAGAATATGCTATATATAGAACGAAAGGTCATAAAAAAAGGAAAATTGGTATGAAAATGTAGGCGCCAGTTGAAAGGTGGATTGAGGGGGCACTGGGGTAGATGATTATTGATATCTCTGGCTTTCCTTTTTTTGTTGGTTATTTTTCTTTAGGTCAATCTCTGTGTGTAATTCTTTTTTGGAATTCGGTGTTATGTAATGTCTCTCAGTTAATTTCTGTTGAAAAATGTATGTAATCTGACCTGCTTGCAATAAACAAAAAAAAAAAAAAAAAAAAGAACCATTGTGAAATCTCCTAAGTAAATCCGGGATCCACTATCATCTCTATGCGGACGACACTCAAATCTACCTTAAGGTTGCCTCCACTCACGATCTCTCCATCCTAAGCTCTACTCTCGACTCCATTCAAAACTGGATGTCAACTCATCAACTGATTCTGAATCCCTCTAAAACTGAATTCCTCCTCCTCTCTGTGAGAAGTTGGCCTGGTATAGGATGTTCACTATTCTAGTGAGCACCTTGCACCAGTCCAAACAACCCTTATGGTGATGGTTGTACAGTCAACCTTATAGACCAGCTATCCTAGTGGTAAGCATGGACAAAGCAGTCTTAGGTTAAACTCAAGAGGGCATGTGCAGCCAGCTGTTTTACCATATGTAACCCCTTTAATCCCAAACGAAAGGACACCACACAGGTTATATATATATATATATATATAAAATATATATGTATTTATTACTAAATTAATCCTCTGAACTCTTTATGAGGTCAGAGGCACCAGCACATAACAAGATACTTAATTAAAATACAATAAGTTGCATAAAATACAGTAATGCCCTAGGGGCACTTCGAACCATATACTAAAATAGTGGTATAAGAACCACGTCACAAACAAAGGAAAGGCCTAGGGCCTGGAGAATCGCTGGGGCTACACTGTACTACCAAAGGATAGGGAGCAGGAGGCCCACGGGATGCGCGTGCAGTGTCTTTACACGCACGCGAGTTACCATAGAGTTAGAATGGGCGGGTGCATAGGTGTCAAAGTGTGTCGGGTTTCGTCGCGGTTTCCTATGGAGCCTTGGAGAAAGATGCTGCAGGCGACCAGGAGAGAAGTGTCCGGTTGGATCCAAGGGCGGATCGAGGATGAAGGGTACCTGAAAGCAGAGGGGACAGAGTCTGGGTCACTAGCCAGTGACCAGGATGGAACCAGGAAGGAACCAGGCGATGTCGCGAAGCAATCAGGTGATGTCGTGAAGCTTGTCTCTGCAGCCACGTGGACCAGGAGGTGTCGACGACGACCAGGCGCTGGATACGGATTGTCCCACGAAGGCTCTCGCTGTCAGCGGTGTCGGCTTCCGGATTGGAGTCAACAAGCCTCGGCAAAGGCAACCCACGCAGGAATCGAAGATGGCTTCTTAATCAGACCAACAAGGTCTGATGGGCTGCTCCTTTTCAGGGGAGCAAGGGCCAGTCTGGAGCAACCAGACCAGCTTTGTAAATCGAAGGTTTCATCATCACAGAGGCCACTAGCCAACGGGCAAGTGACCGGACAGATGCGTCGAGCAGAAAATGCAGAAGGGCCCCACGCAGAACTCGAGGAGTGTGGAGGGCTGATCTTCGGTGCAGTTGGTGCTCTGGGCTGGGGCTTCTGAATCCCCAATGCACAACTTCGAGGGTGCCTCAAAAGTTGCACGGAAAGCAATTCGCTGGCTTTCCAAGATGGCCGGTCCCGCGTCTCTCGTCGCCTCCACGTGTCTCAGCTCTGCTGTGACTGTGGATCGGGCTGTTGGATGTCTGGAAGTCCGGGTCTTGTCAGGCTCTGTGCTCGGGCTCCGGCGGGAGCGCCGACAAAGCAAACTGTTGATCGCTTGATGGTGCCTGCTTGTGCAGGGTGGTTACTCCTTGACCACAAGGGAGATTGTTCAGCCTTCTACGTCGAGTAGGATGTCGAAGGTCCAGAGTTTCGTATCAGAGTTTCAGTCAGGATACATCTAAAGTCTTGGGACTCAGCTCCTACCGATATACCAAATCTAGGGTCTGGATTACTTGCTAGGTCCCTCCTATGGGTGGGACCCAGGAAGGGGGTGTTTACACCCCTTTCCCTTTGTCCAGTTTCACGCCAGAGCTGGGGCTGGAGTGCCCCAGCACCGGTTTGAACTGGACTATGCATGGGACACCTTGTGTGCCCCAGGCAGTGTCTCATTTCATTCAACCCTCCCTGCCCCAATACACTATGGCCTGTCTGGGGTGGTGCTAGCACCTCCCAAGACAGGAAACCTATTGTCCAAGCCTCCCTCGCTGGAAGGACTCCCAGCAGCAGGAGGTCAGACTTGTGTCTGTGGCAGCAGCATCCATTTTGTGATGCTGAGGCTCTGGTTAACTTTAACCAGGATTAGTAGGAACAACATGTCTTCTCCCTCTAGAAGGGTGGAATGCTACCCCCGTCGCCAGAACTGGCGAGGGGGTAGTATTCCAAAGCGTATGACACCTTACACGACATGTTTTGATAAAGCCAAACCAAAGTTAGCATTTAACCACGAGGATTATAATGCACTTAAGAGTATATGGTATGGCTATATCATAGAACAGCTATAAGGACATGGTTCCGAAAGCTGCAGACAGGCTCAGCTCATGCTAGAGCACCATCTCACATAAAACCAAGTACTCTGCCTTTAGGATTGTGAAGGCCTGCCATAGGAGTGACTCATAGGTGCATATGTGTCTATATATAATGGTAGGTATAGGAATACGATATCTAAGAAAGGGGTGATTACACAACCTTGCTCCAGCTGAGTGATCAGCCAGTTGTGTCAGTTTGGATGGCCAGCCAGGGGTGACATAAGATATTCTGCAGCCCCTGGTAGGCCTTGGGGGCACCTATGCCCTGGGTACCTATGTAACACTATACAGGGACTCACAAGAGTGACCCAATATCCAATTAGGTATGTACCTCATGTACATGGAGTCAATTTTATAGAGAGAGCAGATAGCCTGGGGCCCTGATTAGCAGGATCCAGGGCCAACTAAGTCGAAAACCAGCTAAACACAAGGCAATAAATCTGGGGTAACCATAGTCAGGTATCACCCTTCCCACACTCTCCTCCTCACTTTCTCCTCACCCCGGTTCAATCATGGATGGATCAGATGAATCTATTTAACAATAAACCCATCATTGTCAACAGGGCAAAATCCCTTGGTATCATAGTCGACACAAAACTCAGTCTACTCTCCCACATTAATTCCATTGCAAAGTCTGCTCGATACCAACTGCACCTTCTTTGGGGGATTTGTCGCTTCTTCCCTGAGCATGACCTTAAAACCCTGGTCCAATCGCTGGTTCTCTCCAGACTGGACTACTGCAACTCTCTTCTTACTGGCCTCCCCAAATCCCACCTGTACCCCTTAAATCTGTTCTTCATTCAGCAGTTCGTTTCATATATGGGGCCAAAAGAAGCGACCACATCACACCCATTTTATCCACCCTCCGTTGGCTTCCCATCGAGGCAAGATCTATCTACAAGACTGCCTGTATCACCCACAAAGCCTTGCACTCCTCCTCTCCTCGCTACCTGGCGAATAAACAAACTCTCTGGAGGTTCTAGATCATTACGTAATGCGAAAAATCTATTGCTTGAACCTCCCACTTTCAAGAAAGGTTGATGGCCCAATCCTTTTCAGGCAACGCAGTGAGAATCTGGAACTCACTTCCGCCTCAGCTCCGCATCACCACCTCTTCCCAGGCCTTCAAACTGACCTCAAAGCCCTCCTCCTTCAAAGACACTTCCACATTTAATTCACACCCTCTCTATTATCTGAAGAAAGTCCTTCCTTCATAGGAAATTCTGTTCTACATGACTATAGAAGTGCCTTCCCAATGTGTTCATGTGGTTTGAGAGTCTGCCTTTTATTGCGGTATTATACTTCTACTTGTATTGTGTACTCCTTTGTAACATGCACACATCACTTTCCCCTCTTGAAATGTATCGTTTGCTACCTCTTGTATTTTGTTTGCTTTTGATACATGCACAATTGCCACCATTGCCTCATGTAACGTAACGTTTGTTCTTGTGTTTTGAGTATATGCCATTTAGTGCAGTATTATACCTCTATTTGTACTTTGTACACTTTTGTAACATACACACGTCACTTTTTTTCCTCTGGTAACGTATCGTTTGCTATCTCTTGTATTTTGTTTGCTCTTGATACATGCACAATTGTCACTATTGCCTTATGTAACGTTTGCTCTTGTAACATGCTGACTTGTAATTTTTCCTCATGTTTCACTGCTGTTCCTATCGCGAAGCGCTCTGACACCTTCGGGTAAAGTCACTGCTATATAAAAACGCATAAAATTAAATAAAATAAAAAAACTATAGGGCAAATGAGTCTACAGTAGCTGGCCACATCTTGTGCTCTGGCTTGTTCATAAGAGGGAAAGAGAAGAACGACTCTGCTGTGCAGCCAGATTTTACAAAATTAAAGTCTTTAATGTGAAAGAGACAGGTCTGCAATGTGTTGTATAGGTTTATCACAGCACAACGACCATCTTCTTGTAAACTGGTCCTCGTTGTGAATAGGTCTTGCATGATTTAACAGCTATAAAAACATATATGAGAATGCACACATGTCCACACTAATCGCGTGGACATGCAGAACTATCAATTGGTAGCAAAACTTTATTTTCAGCCCTGCACAGAGCTGAAACATTAAGGGTAGTTCATTGAGCGGAAGCGGAGGAGTAAACCAGCAGACAGAACACACAAATAAAGTATAGGCATTTTGAATGACCCCAAGAGCGGAAAGTTTGCACACAAAAAAAAAAACACAATCCTTTTTAACAAATTCAACTTTTAAAAACTAATGAACACTAAATAAACAAAGAATGTCTCATAATCCAATACTTAGAACACTCCCAATATAGGCGTGCTGGAAGTGGACCCATTTAGGTCAAGTTGGTAGGGGTAAATAAAGAATTTCAGACATTTCAGAAAAGCGGCCAGTAATGGCAGGCAGCGGGAGGGGACGGCGGCACACTGCAATGTGAAAAGATTCACTCTCAACTGAGTGCTGAATACCTTTTTTTAAAACCTGTGGATCATATAGCACATTTTCTGTGTTTTTTACATACCAGAACCCTATCATGTCACTTGAAATGTTCAATTGTGACGTGAATGCTTTGTTCCTATGTCTAGAAGCATATGTCTGAAGCCATTTAGCATTTCTTAACTGACTGAATCGCAATTGCGGGCAGATAAGAAACGGTAAACGGGCTTCCTCTGTGTGCCAAACAAGAAACACATCACAAAATGCTATTTCTACCCCATAGAAATCAACATTTGCGATTATCAACATAGGAAATTGGAAATAGGGATTACCTTTTTGCGACTACCTTAGAGTCAATCGTTTTTATTGTGCTGGAATGTGTCAAGATACACAGCCCAGCTGCCTACATCAACTTGCCGGCAGGGCGTAGACTCATAGCAATGACACAGCGTCTGGGCCTACATCCCGGAGGACAACCTCGCGTAGGCAAAAAGAACTTAAGGAACAGCCCCGCCTGAGAAATTACCTCCGCTTTTTAGCAAGTAATGAACAGGAAAAAAAAAAACACAACCCCCCCCCCCGACCCTCCTCCCCCAAAAACAACCTTCCCCCCCATTCCCACCCCGCTCTGCATCAGCTTCTATCTGTGCTGCTCACTCTCCAGGATCCACCTGCTCTACCAGGCAAAACTCAATCCACAGGCTTAACCACCTCTGGCTCTAAAGGAATGAGTTGCAGGATCTGTAGATACTTCGGGCAAGTCACTTCTCGGAGGTCTTTGGATCGGAGCTGTAAGAATGGGCCCCAGAGCTTAGCATATTCAGAACCCTTCCCATCCATTCCCAGCGAGAGTCGTTCCATTGCTAGAATGTGCCAGAGTCTTTGAAACCAGTCTCGGGGGTCAGGCACAGTCGGGGAACCCCAGTGCACCAGGAGAACCTGCCTCACAGCTAACAAAGCCAGCGCATTCTCCCTACCCTTCAGCGAGCGCAGGGGAAAAAACTTAGGGTGGGGAAGCCCCAACAGTGTATGCTCCGGCATCCGAGGGAATGTAATCTGAAACGCAGCATCCAACTCATCTAAGATCGTGGTCCAATACCACCCCAGCTTCGGGCAGTGCCATAACAAGTGCGCCAGTGTCCCTGAAAGACCGCACCCCCGCCAGCAGAGGCCCGACTTGGTGACATCCCATGCTCTAACGCTCGCTGGTGTATAATACCAATAGGCCTCTACCTTGTAGGCCGATTCGGTGCCCGCAGTGTTAGATGCAGTGTGCTATGGCGATAGAAAACGTTCTCCCACTCTTTTCTCGTCAACGGACGCCCCAACTCCGTTTCCCAGCGGACTTGCGCAGGCGTACGCTGCCTCCGAGGCATACAACTCCGAGATGAGTCTTTGGTCATCTTTCTTACAGACCAACCATTTTTCAAACGCCGTCAAGGGCCGGGACTTGGAGGCAACATTGGCTGGTTTAGGTCACCCAATGGGCCACCTGCGAGTAATAAAAAGCATCCGCTATTGGCAGCTGGAAGAACTCCGTGCGTAGCCGGGTAAATGGAATCAGGCCATCTAAGCCAAAGAGGGAACCGATCCTCTTACAACCTTCCTCTCGCCAGCGATGGAAGACTGAGGAAGCGCGGCCCGGTGGAAAATCCGGGTTATCAACGATAGGGGTCAATGGGGAGGGGAACGTAGTCCACCCCTTGCGTAGCGCCAGTTGATCCCATGCCTTTAGGGTCGGGGAGGTCACCGGGGTGGAATAAAGGCCCCAGGCTCTATGCTTGCGCGACAACCACAACTCCCGCCATATATTACAACCTGCCACTGTCTGGTCCATAAAGTTAAAAATTTTACTAGACAGGGGCCTGTTCCATTCGACTATGTACCTAAGGCAAGATGCTTGAAAGTACGCTATCAGCAAGTTAAAGCCAGCCCCCCCTGCCGCCTTTGGGGTAATCGCTACGGACAACGCCTGGCGCAGCTGTTTATTGTTCCATAAGAACCTATTGAGGAGCCCCTGCAGCTTTCGCAGGGTGCCCTGCGGAGGACTCAAAGGTAGCATTTGAAAGAGGTACAATATACGGGGAAGAACAGTCATTTTCAGAGCCGCCAACCTCCCATACCAGGCCAAATTAAGTCAGGACCAGTCCGAGAAGGCTTTGGTAACCTGATCAACCAGCATTTTATAGTTCAGGGACACTGTTTTAGCAATAGATGGGGCCAATCGGACACCCAAGTATGGAATGTCAGAGTGCGCCCATTGGAAAGCAAAGTCCTGCCTCAGATCCAGTACTTCTGCCTCAGGGATGTAAAGATTAAGAATTTGCGATTTGGAAAAGTTGACTTTAAAGCCAGCTACCTTCTGGAACTCCAAGAGTTCCATCGAGAGGCACCGCAAGGAGGAGTGAGGGTGGGTTAATGAGAGAATGACATCGTCTGCGTAAAGTCTGATCTTATGAGTATCAGCCCCAAATGTAATCCCGGTGATATCAATGTTAGACCGAGCGCGCTGAGCAAAGGGCTCCATATAGAGCGCAAAAAGCAACAGGGAGAGGGGACACCCCTGTCGCGTTCCCCTAGTATTGGGGAAAAGGGCAGATCTGCAGCCATTTACACGCACAGCCGCCTTAGGGGCTGCATAGAGGACACTGAACCCACCGCAGGAAATTATCCCCCACCCCGAATGCCCTCAACACAGCGAACAAGTAGTCCCAGTCTATGCGGTCGCAGGCCTTCTCCGCATCTATAGAAAGCAAGAAAGCCTGCGTCCGAGAGCGATGGACCAAGTCCATGAGGTGAAGCAACCATTTAGTGTTGTCCCCCCTTGCCGTGTTGAAATAAATCCCGCTTGATCGTGCTCAATGATTCCGTACATCAAGGGGCTAAGCCGCGCCGCTAGCACACCTGCAAATAACTTGGCATCGATGTTGAGCAGCGAGATCGGCCTATACGAGCCACACTCTTACGCCGACTCCCAACGGAGGGGCGTAATTCCGCACACCCCGAGATAGTCCGCCACTCCCTCAGAAGACACCCCCTCCTTCTTATATAGGGTCTGATAGAATTGGCGAAAAGTGTCCACAATGGCAGCATCAGTGGTGTGCTCTGTCGCTTGAGGGTCCCTAACGGTTTGGATAGCGGTCAATTGAGTGTGCGCCCGTAACCTGTGTGCAAGCATCCGCCCCCCTTTGTCCCCACATAGATAGAACTTGTGTCGCAGCCCTATCTAGGTCAAGGTGCTTCAACATGCGCCGCTTCGCCTCTAACTCCCTCCAAACTCTCGGTGCCCCAGTTCTCTTATGAATCGCCTCTAGGCCACTAACCTCCCTCTCCAGCTCAGCTCGCTTCTCTTTGCGCAGATGGGAATATGTCGCTGCAATCGCTATAAATCCGCCCCGTACTACCAAGTTCAGGGCCTCCCAGACCGATGCTAGAGCCGTATCCCCCACCTCGTTTTCGGCAAGGTAATGAATGATGGTCTCACGGATCTTTGCAATCACCGACCCTGAGTGGAGCAAAGAGTCACAAAGGCGCTGGAAGTAAGGACAACTGAAATAAGCGCATGGTCTGATAAGGAACGCGGTACAATATCTGCTGCTGACAAATGAGGTAGGAGAGAGGACGTGGCCAGGAAGTGATCTAAGCGTGCATATGACTGGTGGGCTGCTGAGTAGTAGGTGTAGTCGCGCACCTGGGGTGTTGAACGCGCCATACATCATGCAACTCTCCCTCTAACAGCCACTGCTTCCCCCCCTGGGACATCGCCCCTGACTGGTGGAACCGCTGCTCAGACCGGTCGACCCCCGCCTCCACTACAATGTTCAGATCACCACCCACCAGAATTAGTGCGTCCAGTGACGCCAGCACCTGCGAGAGCTGCCTGCAAGAAGGACTCCTGGTTAACGTTTGGAACATAAATGGACCCTATAGTGAACTGCGTCTCACCTCCATTGCACATGAACAGCCAGAAATCTGCCTTTAATGTCCACCACTTGGGAAATAATTTTGCAACGCACACGCGCACTAAGAAGATTGGCCACCCCGTTCTTTTTATTCGCTCCCGAAGACCACAGCTGGAGTGGAAAACGCTTGACTGCCATGCGCCGGACATCTTTAGAGAGGAGATGAGTCTCCTGTAGCAGGCACACACTACCTTCCGCATTTTCCAGCAGGGATAGAATAGCAGCGCGTTTCACTGGGCTATTGAGACCCCTGACATTGAGGCTCACTACCTTCAAATCTCTACTCTACTATGTCAATAAGAGGAACAGATAACCTATGCATATTCCTATTCTAAAGCCCCTATCATACCACATTGCCCCAACTGCCCCATGGATCCCCGTCTAGTTCCCCCGCTGATGCGGAGCCCCCAAAACAACCCCAAACCCCAACCCCCAAGCCCATGAAAACCCAGAAAAACACAGGATTCAACATTCACAGCAGAGAAGAGTAAACAAAAGTCCGTTAAACAGGCCCCAATAGCAGGGGACCATGGCGTCAACCTCCCACTGTCCCAACTCCTGATACAGGACTCATCACCATCCAAGGACATAAGGGTGCCACCAAACTGCATCAAGTAAACAGTCTCCTCCGGCGCCAGCTACTGGCCTAGTTAGTGCCAAGCCAAGCCAACGGGCCTCAAGAGACCCCAGACCCGTCGGTGACCAGGGCCACAGAGGCAACCGCAGCACCTCTCTCCAGCAGGCTCGTTGACAAGTCAGGCTTTGTGGCGGAAGCAGGCTTTCCAACTCGTTGCCACTCCACGGAGCGCCTGCGCGGTCTGCTGGGCGACCTATCTTCTCCAGGCGTGGGAGCGGCTCGCTCCAGTCCCAAAATGTCGAAGGCCGACTCCAGGGAGCGGAACCGAACCAGCTTGCCCTTGAACTTAAAAATGAACCAGAACGGGTGCCCCCACGAGTATGGAATCCCCTGCTCTCTCAGGTGGTTAGTGATGGGCTTGAATTCCCTGCGAATGACAAGCGTGGAGGCCGCCAGGTCCTGGAAACGCGCGGGGTGGTGGTCGCGGAATTGGAGGGGATTGAGATCACATGTTTTCCGGAGGATCCTTTCCTTGAGCTGAAAGTCATGCACACACACCAATATGTCAGGGGAGCGGCCTTGGGCCCCCGCGGCAGACCCACGCGGTGGACACAGTCCAATTGAATATCTTGAAGGTCCTCCTCATCTAGAATCTGACGAAAAAGGGCTCCTACATACTCGCGGAGATCAGTCCCCTCGCCTTTTCACGGAACAGCCCGAATGGATATTATTTCGCCAATATCTGTTCTCTCAGTCCTTGGCATGTGCCTGGAGGTCCAAGTTTTGTTCCGTTAGGCGAATCACATCTTGCTGGAGTGGATGTATGTACTCCACCGGCCCCAGGTCATGCTCCTCCAGCGTCGCCAACCGCTCCCCCACAGCGTCCACATCGCGCCTCATCTTCCTCAGGTCAGACGTTAGCTGGGAGCGCAGTTCTAAAATATCCTCCTTAATGGCAGAGAGCAACTCTAGCATGAAGGCCTTGGTCGCGGGTGCATCGCTATCATCAGTGCACGGGGACTTATCAGCAGCCGGCGAGGTAGACTGCCACTTCACCTTCTGGGGCCTGTCCTTCGGGGGTTTATCTTTTCGATTTCTGGCCGCCAATTTGCCCCTTGAGGGGGCCCGTGCCCCAGCACTTAAGGCTATGCAGGAAGCGTAGTTACCGGACTGGACCCCAGCCAAGAGCCCACACCGTCGCACCCAGACACAAGCCCAGCTCCACTGAGGTCTCCAAAGCGAGGGGGGGGGTGAAGGCCGTTCTACCCCGCGCCCGGGAGAGCGGGTAACGTCCCAACGACACAGCAGCCCGCCCAGATCGTTGCGGTCCGTCACCACAGGGAGAGGGCCAGCACAGTCAAGGGCAGTATAATGACAAACCTCCTGCCCAGAGGTACAAGCTAGCAGCGGACTCCCGGCACCCCAACTCTGAAGGTTGCAGCTCTCCGGACTCCAAGCAGGGGCGAAAGGCACACACCCACCAGGGCCCGTTCACAGGGAGAACCCGGCCTCACTGCCCAACAGCCAGCCACTCTAGAGGGCTAAGGTCTGCCCCTCGCGTTCTCCTGCGTTCTCAGCCGCACCACGAGTCAAGCTGTCAGGGGGTTCCAAAGTGCCACAGACCCACACAGCAGAGCGGTCGCTCTCTCAGCCACCACTCGACAAGGCCTCACCGTCGATACACGGGTTGAAAAGGGAATGCGCAGATCCCTGTCCCCGGGCCAGGCCTCTCTCAGTTGTCCATTGATGTGCTTGCCCAGGCGCCCAGGGAGAAGGGAACAACAATCTGCCGCCGCTGACCGGGCCTCGCCGCCAACCCCCAGAAATCCGGCCCCTCCAGGCCACAGGGCCCATGGACTAGGAGCCGCTGGAAGCCCTAACTGCAGGCCGCTCCTGTTCTCGACACCGGGGCCTCAGCGCGCTGCACACTTGAGCCGGCCCCGCACCATCTGGCATCCTGCAGACCGAGCCGCAAGCCTCCCTCGCAGCCACAGCCTCAGCGACACTCTCCGCTCCTCCGGCTTGGGGCCAACAGCACTCGACCACCACAGCGCCGACCCGGTGAGTGCCGGCCTCCACACGCTCCTCTCGGCACGAGGATCGCCCGGCCCAGAGCCGATCAGGGCCTCACCAATCAGAGCCACTCGGCGACCGCACCACTCCTCAAAATAGCGGCCCCAAAAGTGTCAGGGCAACTGGGGGACACCGTCGCGCACCTTTCCTAGCGTAGATGGGCACTAGTAGGGGTGATTTACAAAGCTCAATGTCAGGCGGTGCCGGAGGGACTGAAAGCACGTCCTATTCAGCCACCATCTTGGTGACACGCCCGTTTGCAACTACTTTAGCACATGTATAAAGCATATCTTAAAAGCCAAAATTGCATTTAGGAAGGAATATGCTACTTACCAGTATGCATCTGATCTTGGCATGTAGAGCTGAAGAGTCGTATACTGTGCATTAGATCGCCACCTGGTGTTGGGCTCAGATGATTGCAGGTTGTTATCTTCTTGGAAGAAGTCTTTGTAGTCACGAGATAGGTGACTACTCCCTTGGACAATACTGCGCTTGGTCATCGACTCCATCCTCAGATTGTTTTTCGCCATGATGGGAAATGATGGAGTTAGTAGAAGTAAAGATAAAGAAAGGATGTCCATGCGTGTGCATCAAATTAAGATGATAGCTGGAATAGATACAAGCCCCGGGGAGACGGGAGGGCTTATACGACTCTGCAGCTCTACATGCGCAGAACAGATGCATACTGGTAAGTAGCACATTCCGTTCGAGGCATATGAGCTGCAGATCGTATACTGTGCATCGATTGTGCAGCAGTGTCTCCCCTAGCGGTGGTCGCCTGTATCCGTTGCAGCATTCTGAAATAGTGTTCTAAGGACAGCTTGGCCTACTGCAGCTTGCTGCTTGGCTTGCACATCAACACAATAGTGTTTAATGAAGGTGTGTATTGTAGACCATGTCGCTGCCTTGCATATGTCCTCTAGTGGTATATTTCCTAAGAAAGCCATAGAGGCTCCTAGTTTGCGAGTAGAGTGTGCTCTAGGAGGAACTGCTAGTGTACGTTTAGCTTTTTGATAGCATATTTGTATACACTTTACAATCCACCTGGCAATTCCCCCCTTAGAGATGGGGTTGCCTTTGTGTGGAGGAGAGAAAGATGCAAATAATTGTTTTGTCTTTCTGAAGGTTTTAGTCCTATCTGTGTAGTAGGGCTCTTCTAACATCTAAGGTGTGTAAAGCCCTTTCTGCAACAGAGTCCGGGTTTTGAAAAAACACAGGTACCTCTACTGATTGGTTAAGGTGAAAAGGAGTAATAACTTTTGGCAGAAATTTTGGATTGGGCCTAAGAACCACTTTGTTATTATGTATCTGAAAAAATGGTTCATGTATTGTGAATGCTTGTATTTCGCTAACTCTTCTGAGAGAGGTGATGGCAACAATGAAAGCAGTTTTCCATGTTAGGAACTGTAATTCACACTTATGTAAAGGCTCGAAAGGGGGTCCCATAAGTCTTGTAAGGACCAGGTTTAGGTTCCATACTGGAGCAGGTGGTAACCTAGGTGGGATTATTCCTTTTAATCCTTCCATAAAAGCTTTGATCGCAGGTACTCTGAATAGAGATAGATGTTGTCTATTCTGTAAATAGGCTGCTATTGCTGCCAGATGGAGGCGTATGGAAGAATAAGCTAAATTGGACCTTTGTAGGTGTAGAAGGTAGCAAATGATATTTTGGATGGAAACATCCAGTGGATCAATGTGATTATTGTTGCAATATATTGCAAATCTTTTCCACTTAGCGGCATAACGAGCTCTGGTAGTGGGTTTTCTAGCTTCTTTAATTATGTTCATACAGTCTGGTGGTAGGTTTAAGTAACCAAACTCTAAGACTTCAGGAGCCAGATCGCCAAATTCAGTTGGCTTGGTTCTGGGTGTCTTATTTCTCCATGGTTCTGTGTTAACAGGGAGGGTGTGAGCTTTAATTTTTGATGTGGAACTAGTGAGAGATCCAGCAATGTGGTGAACCACGGCTGGCGTGCCCATGTGGGAGCTACTAGTATTAGTTTGAGAGACTGTTGTCGGAGTTTGCGCACTACTAGTGGAATGAGTGGGAGAGGCGGAAAAGCGTACGCAAATCTGCCTGACTAGTTCATCAATATTGCATTCCCCTTCGACCGTGGGTGTGGAAACCTGGCGGCAAAGGTTGGGCATTTTGTATTCTCGTGGGTGGCAAACAGATCTATCTGTGGATGCCCCCACATTTGGAAGAATGGCTGAAGAACTTGTTGATGTATCTCCCATTCGTGAATCTGTTGTGACTGTCGACTCAACAGATCTGCTATCTGATTGTGAATTCCTGGAAGGTGCTCTACCGTCAGGTGTATGTTTTGAGGAATGGCCCATCTCCAAATGTTCTGTGCGAGCTGGGACAGTTGCCGAGAGTGTCCCCCCACCCCCTGTTTTTGTATATAGTACATGGCTGTCATATTGTCCGTCCGGATTAAGACAGCTTTGTTTTGTACTTGCACTTGAAATGTTTTGAGTGCTAGGAAAATTGCTAGCAGCTCTAGATGATTGATATGGAACAGTTTTTGTTGGTTCTTCCATTGTCCTTGTGTGGTATAGTGTAAGAGATGGGCTCCCCATCCTGTGAGGGATGCGTCTGTCGTGAGCACTATCTGTGGAACAGGCTCCAGGAACGGTCGTCCCTTTGTCAAATTTTTGACGTTCCACCATTACAAAGAGCGATATGTACGGCTGTCCACCAACACCAGGTCTGAGAGCTGACCTTGAGCCTGATTCCACTGTCGTGCTAGACATTCTTGTAATGGGCGCATTTGCAGTCTTGCATGTGGAACTATGAAGATGCAAGATGCCACCATGCCTATTAGTCTCATGAACACTCTGGCTTGGAGAGACTGCTGGTGTGGAAAACTGGAGACTAAGGTTTGAATGCTCTGTATCCTGGCTGGATTGGGATACGCTAGAGCTGTAGATGTGTTTATGGTAGCTCCTAGATACTGATGAACGTGCGAAGGCTCTAGGTGCGACTTGGTGTAGTTTATGGTAAACCCTAAGTCGTGCAGTGTTTGAATTGTGTGCTTTGTGTGATGGGCACATTGACTGTATGTTTTTGCTTTTATGAGCCAGTCGTATAGATAAGGGAAGACATGTATCTGTTGTCTTCTGAGATGTGCCGCTAATACTGCTAAGCACTTTGTGAACACTCGTGGTGCTGTTGTGACCCCGAATGGAAGGACTTTGAATTGATAGTGCTGTCCTTGTATGACCAACCTTGGATACTTCCTGTGAGCAGGATGTATAGGAATGTGAAAGTAGGCGTCCTTTAGGTCTAGTGTTGAAAGAAAATCGCCTTGTTGTAGTAGTGGGAGTACTTGCTGCAGAGTGATCATGTGAAAATGATCTGATTGTATGTAATGGTTGAGGGGCCGGAGGTCGAGAATTGGTCTTATAGTGTCCCGTCCTTCTTGGGAATTAGGAAGTACAAGGAGTAGACTCCTGTTCCCTGTTCTTCTAAAGGAACTACTTGAATAGCATCCTTTTGTAGAAGTGCTAGAACTTCTTGTTGAAGCAGAGTAATATGGTCTGTGGACATTGGACGCTGCCTGGGCGGTATGTTTGGGGGGGTTGCTGTGAGTTCTAGGCATTAGCCATGTTGGATAATTTGTTTTACCCACCTGTCTGTTGTGATGGAATTCCAGACAGGTAGGAACTGTGATAATCTGCCCCCCACAGGAGTGGAATGCTGTAGGGGAAGCAGAGGGAAGTCACTGTTTGGGAGGGGAAGAGGAGCGGTTGTTGTTATTACCTCTACCTCTTCCCTTGTTATTATTTCCTCTGTATCCTCCTCTGAAGTAGCTCTTGTTAGAGGAGGTCTGTGTATTTGTTTTAAAAGATGAAGTTATATCTGTGCCGGTTTGCTTAGAGCCTCCTCTATAAAAGGAGCGGCGAAAAGAACCTCTAGTCTGTGTGGATTGTAAGGCACCCATAGACTTAGCTGTGTCTGTGTCTTTTTTCATCTTTTCTAGTGTGTTGTCTACTTCCGGCCCGAACAACTGGTTTTGATTGAAGGGCTGGTTCAAGATGGTGGTCTGTACCCCTGTTTTAAACCCTGAAATGCGTAACCACGCATGTCGTCTGAGTATGACACTAGTATTAACTGCTCTGGATGCTGCGTCAGCTACATATAGTGCACATTTAATTGCGGCATTGGATATTAACTTGCCTTCCTGTATGAGCTCTGTTGCCTGATCTTTGTACTGATCTGGGAGGTGTTCCATCAATTTTTCTAATTGGTCGTAGTGAGCCCTGTCATAGCGTGAGAGCAGGGCTTGTGTGTTTGCTATGCGCCATATGTTTGTTGCTTGCGCAGCAATCCGTTTCCCTGACGCGTTAATAACTTTAGATTCTTTGTCAGGCGGGGGCGTGTCACCAGAGGTCTGGAAATTAGCTCTTTTTTTTGCGTTAGACACTACTAAAGAGTCTAGTGGCAGATGTCCCCTAATATAGACTGGATCAGATGGTACTGGTCTGTATTTCTTACCTATTCTTGGATTTAGTACCCTACAGCGTAGCGGGTCTTTAAATATTTCTGGAGCATGTTTAATGACTCCTTTGTTCATAGGCAGTATTTGTGCCGATAGAGGTTGTTTCGTGTGTTTTGCTGTAGGAGGCGTTATTGAGTCCCATGGCAAAGTGTTCGGTGCCGAAGGTGGTTTCGGCTTAGTAGGAGTCTTCGGTACCAAGGTTGGAGTGGAGACAGGTCTCGCTGGCCTTGCGGCGTCGGACTCTGGCTTCCCATCTTTATTTTTGGAACTGGAAGGCTTTGGAGTCGGAGCTCTTTTCGGATCCGGTACAGTCTGCGGCTTCGGCACCGATGCCTCTTTTGGTTTGAGTGCCGAAGGCTCTTTTTCTTTGGGCAGCGAATGGCGTTTTGGCTTTGGTGTCGAGGAATCCTTCGGTGCCGAAGGATGTGTGTGCTTCGGTGCCAATGGAAGAGGTGGAATTGGCACATGTGGTTTTGTCGGTGCCAAGGCACCGGAAGGCGTAGGTGACGAGTGGAGCCTCGTCCTCGGAGAGGTCTTCGAGTGGATTTTCGTCCTCGGAGACGTCTTCTTCGACGATCTCCTCCTCAAAGATGGCCTCCGGTGCTGGTGCTGATCTTGTGTCGACGGGTCCTCCGATCCCGAATGGTCTTCTTTGATCGGAAGGATGCACAAGCTGTGCAGGTCGACTCGTCGTGTTCTGGCGATAGACAGCGGTTGCAGACCTCGTGGTGGTCGTTATAAGGGAACTTTGCTCGACATACCGGGCATCTCTTGAATGGAGTTCTGTCCATGAGGCGTAGGCCGTCCGGCGCCGATAGGCCCAACAGCCCGCGTCGACGCACCGGAATGTAGTTGATGTCGAAGTAGTTTATTCGATGATGTTTTTATAAAGTTGTTTCGCTTCGATGTTGCTGGAAAGTCTTTTCTAGCCGGAGCGGGAAATTTTCATCCGAACCCAGTGGCGGAAAAATACTATCTTAGGATGGAGTCGATGACCATGCGCAGTATTGTCCAAGGGAGGAGTCACCTATCTCGTGACTACAAAGACTTCTTCCAAGAAGACAACAACCTGCAATCATCCAAGCCCAACACCAGGTGTCGATCTAATGCACAGTATACGATCTGCAGCTCATATGCCTCGAACATACTATTATCATGCACTCCAAGTCGATGGGAACTTAGTGTAATTTTAGAAATGCACCAAAAATGCAGTTTTCCTGTGTCATAGAGAGAGAACTTTTCCAGAGGGCACTTGTTATGTTATTGCTTTTTATTATGCGCACAGCTGCTCCAGCGAAGGAGCGTCCTGGCGCAGTGACAAGGTAGGACACAACATAACAGAAACTAATCATTAAGACCACTGGAGAGCATTTTAAAACAAGAAAGTCTTGATAGCTTTCCGGAAAAGCATGAGGTCCTCTAACAGGCGGATTTCAGCCGGGAAGTAATTCCAGAGGGTTGCGGCTTTAACACTAAAAGAGCGTCCGCCCGCCCAACAGAGCCTGAATCTGGGGACTACAGCAAGACCCTGACCTTGAGAACGAAGAGTACGTGTAGGTACATAAAAAGACAGGAAGCTAGACATAATTTGAGGGCCTATGCCTTTCAGAATTTTAAAAGCCAGACACAAGATTTTAAAATAAATTTGCTTCCTCACTGGAAGCCAGTGCAAGGAGCGGAGGACGTTTGACACAGAGCAAAATCTGGGCAGGCCTACAATTGCTCTGGCCGCGGCATTTTGTACCCGTTGTAAGCGGGTAATTTCTGCCAGGTTAGCCCCTACCAGGAGAGAGCTGGCATAATCCAGGCGCGAGATGACAGTGGCCTGGATTACCAGCTGCCTGGTTGGGGCATCAAAAAACTTAAGGGCAGGTCTTAAACCCCTAAGAAGTCCGAAACAGCATGCTGCTGTTTTCTTAGTGTGGCCCACAAAAGTGAGACCGGCATCCAGCCAAACTCCCAGATTTTTCAATTCCGATACAGGAGTTGGCACAGGTCCCAATTCAGCCGGCCACCATTGATCACCCCATAATTCCACTCTCTTTCCGATGATCATCACCTCAGTCTTGAGTGCCCTACACAAGCACTATTTTTTTTCCCCTTTGATTTAAGAGACGCCTTTGGCTATTAGGTAGAAATGCTTTTACCTGTTAGGAAATCACAAGTTAGGAAACGCAAAACTATTCGTACCTTTGGGACTCACTTAAGTGAGTGTAAACACTATTTAAAAATTAAAAAAATATGTGTGATAGACTCAATTTCAACCTATGGGGAGTTTAGTTTACTTCTTTCACATTACGGGGCATAGATGGTAGATAGATGTCACTTTCCTTTACACACCTCTCTCTTCTATTTATAATTTTTAGGTCACTCTGGTCATTTTCAAGCACACATTCGTGCTTGTGGCGGCATCAACCTTGCGGGAGCGAGCAGGGGCGCACCACAAGCACAAGTGCAGTGCTTGAAAATGAGCAGACTGCTATAGCGCGCGCACTCACACACTACTCACGGGTGCACTCCTCCGCCTCTCTCTCCCTCTCTGACGTCCCTACTGCTGCAGCACACCTTTTTTTTTTAAACTTTCAGCGCGAGGTGCGTGCGCTTGTCTAACTTTCCTTTTCCCACAAAACTTGTTTTCCTTTCAGTTTTGCAGTCATATTTTTTCTGTTTCTCCTTTACTAACTTTTCTTTTAACTTGAGTTTCCGTTTGTCTAGTTTTGCCGCTTTACTTGGGCATTGTTTTTCTTCTGGAAACCTTTTGGGCTTATTTTCTTTTCGTCAGCGGATTCTCCTGTTACCTTCCTTCTTTCCTTGCATGGGCCTCTAACCTTTTCGATGGACTCTTCCCTTCCAAATGTGTTAACTTTATTTCTCTACAATGGTTGACCCTTGTTTTCAGTCATGTCTCAAATTTGTTGCTTTTCTGGTGCACTTGCTTGGTGTTTCGGTCAACCAGCTAAGAGCGCATAGACTGCAAACTCCTGTACAAGGGATGCCCCAGGAATATAACGGATGAGCTCGTGGATGTGGGGCTGGGGCTTTCCCGGACTTGTTTGTTTACCTCTTGAAAGTGGATTAGTGTCTTGCTTATCTCTGCTCCTATGTAGATGCTACTCGATGCTATGAGAGATCTGTTTCAAATTCGTTGGCATAGCTTTCAGACGTGACAACTGTTAAGCAGTTTGAACTTGACAGATCCTACTTTCAAGATGGCGCAGTGAAATTCATTTCACAGTATTCAAAGAGTCGCATTTTATTTTGTAATGGGTGGCAGTGCTGAATTTGTAACCAGTGGTTTTGAAAAGCGTCTTGAGCCAGCATTACTAACTTGAAACTTGAAACTCATGGTTTCCTCATGCTTATATAATTATTGAAAAGCTTAATTGGGTTTTGACAATAGATCGGCACATGGACTTTTTGATGTATTCTATGTAAAGGAGGGTTGCGGCATTCAACATGAATATTCTTATAGTCACTGTTAACTTCCAATTTATCAAGAGACACTGACTGAGTTAGTGCACTTTTTTGTGCCAGTTCCCCCAGAGAGACCAGTGTTGTTTTGTAAATTGGTGTGTACATATATTTCTTGCATTGTAAACAACATCTAACTTAATAACAGAAGATGTGAAAAAAAAAATATATATATATATATATATATATATATATATATCCTGTACACCGTTGTCTCCAAACTCGCGCGTTCGTGCAACACAGCAAGCAGACTCCGGACACGGACCTCGAGGTGTATAAAAAAGTTTTATTTGGCAGAAAGAGTCACCGACGTTTCGGCTCAGCGGAGCCTTGATCACATGACAGCGTTTACTTAGTTCGGTACACCTTTTAAAGTGAAAGCAAGTGGTTAACTGAAATCACCTGTGCAAGATCCGTAATAAACATAGAAAACATACTTTGCATCGCGTTCAACATTGTGTTGCATCAACATGTTTCTTAATAAATGTAAAATACATTTATAACCATATCATATTTACAAGGTTAACACTAGATTAAATAAATAGAATGACTAGGAAAAAAGGGAGAGTATTATTGTAAAATACACATCTCAATTGATCAAACCCGTTTTAAAAGCCCTATTTACAAATAAATATATATATATATTGAACCCCTAATCATTGTATATACATATTTGCAAACATAATTAATTTTGTCACCTACTTCAGGAACCTCGGTAAAATAGTTCAATCCCTATAAAGTGCTATGTGCTTTCTTTTTAAAGTGCAAATTGTGCTTCAAAAAGTGCATCAATATGTGCAAAATTAGCATAGTGCAAATACGCATACTACAAAATACCAAGTTCCTGATCCAGTTCACTTATATACAGTATATGTTTACAAATAATACAATTACTCAAGAGAGGAGAAGAAATTACTTTTTTCTCCTACAATATTTCTTGCATACTATCTTATTAGGGCTTCTAATACTGTGCGGGTAAGTTTTCATTTACAAACATCAAACAATTCTATGTTAAAAACATCCTGTGTGAATGCAACTAGTTTCTATGTTTTAAAAATAATTTTTTTCCCAGTGCTAGAAAGAGTTAAAATAAATAAGGCAGGCACACAAAGGGCCTGAAACCCAAAACCCAAACTAATCAAAAAGTATAAATAAACAAACAACCAAATGGAAGAGAATATATATACGCCAAATATCAAACAAAGACTTGTTTTATTTTACTATTATTTAATTTGAAGTGTCAGTGCCTTTTACATGAAACACTAGAAGCATACAAGAACATTTTCCGTAAAGTGAGGGAGTTAGTGGCTGCGGATCCTTTAAAGGACTGATTTAGTGGGAGAGATGATTTAAGATTGGTGCTTTTGGGAGGACAGGGTCTTTTATCTTGATTTTTGCTACTTGTGTATTCACTTAATTCTCAATGTCTTTTGGTAAATCTGGCGGCTGTTGTGAACTGCAAGGCATATCTAGTTTCATCAAGACAGGAGTATTATTTTCACATTCACTTTACGGCTTGGTTCTTTGCTCTAAAGTCAGGGCTTTAAGTGGGTTGGGTCCTTCTAGGTCTCAGACGAATCAGTAATTAAAAACTGAAATTAATCTCTTTAGAGCCTTCTTCAATGTTGCAGGCAAAAACACTGATCGATATCTGAACAATGACTGTAAAAACCCATGTCAAAAATGTAGTTTGTTAAGAATAAAAAAGGAATAGGTGCAAGGGGCATACTTGTCGCTTCCCCCCCTTATCTGTATGACTTTGTAGACAGGCCTGTTATATATGCACTGTTCAGCTATTGTACAGGATTTGAACCCAGTCAGTTTAAAAAACAAGCATTGGCATAGCCAATAGGTCTCGCTTTTGGGACCTTACAAGTATTTAGTTATGCAGCACAATATCATTGGTGCAACAACATTAACTGTTGCACGGCGAAACACTTATAAGGTCCCAAAGGCGAGACCTATTGGCGCTGGAAGAATGGCGAGGCCCCGCAACCCATACACTGGCGTCACTCCTTCAAAAACTGGGCAAGAGCGGAGAGCGTGGCTCTACCTAGGGAGGAGACCGCTGGCGCCCGCAAATACCCCATAGCCCAAGCCTGGGATGATTTATTAGCCGCCTTTCACCAGGCATGTTTACAGAGAGGTATTATCTAACCGCTATATGTATCAAGCTATTTAGCATTCGCAAAGGCCGAAATTCTGCGAATTTCGGCCTTTGCGAATGCTAAATAGACAAATGGAATGTATCAAACAAGTTTGATGCAAAATAAGGATTAGCAAAATTTGCTAATCCTTATTTTGCGATTGCACTTAAGGAATTGCAAATTTTGCGATTCCTTAAATGCAATGTATCAAACAAATAAAATGCAAAAAATGCCATTAAGGAGTAGCAAATTACCACCAACTTCTAGTTGGTGGTAATTTGCGAATTCTTATCAAAAATCATTTTTGATAAAAACCAAAGGTGCCATATGACGCCCATACATGCCCTTAGGGCATGTATGTGCGCCATATGCCCCCAAATGTCTTTTTCAGGGGTGCAGCAGGGTGTTCTTGAGACACCCCTGCACCCTTGGAAACATCCCTAATTTGCGATCAGCAAAGTGCTAATTGCAAATTGCACTTTCATTCCTATGGGCCTCCTGGCCCATGGAAATGAAGGGGTAATTTGCGATTGACAATTTGCTAATCTCAAATTAAGGAATGCTAAGGAATCGCTATTGGAAAGCGATTTTGTACATACATACCGTTTTGCATTTCCTAAATAGCGATTCCTTAAAATTCGCTATTTAGGAAATGCAAAATGGTTTGTTGATACATATAGCGGTAAGTCACTTGCTGGCCGGATGCATGCACGCACCTTAGTGGGGGATCGCCCCCCTCACCCCCCCCCACACACACATGATATCTCTGCAAAAGACCCCACACGAGGAGATGATCCTAATCGTCAGACACGCACACGAACATACTCGGCTGCCCTGAGAGAGACAACCCCAGAGGGTTTTTTTCCTTTCCCCCCCCCAACCCCCCCTCTCACACCGAGACGATAGATTTTCGCACCAAATGACTCGTGTCGCTATCAACAGCCCATACAGACCCGTACTTGCCCATGGTAATTTCTGATTGGTTTTAGTTTTGCACTTCACACGAGATCCCATCCCTGTTTTCATGGGACTCAGTTCACTGGTTAACTTGTTTAATAAAAGAATTGAATATTGACCCCGCAAGAGACCTTGCTGGACCCTGCCCGGCAACCATTCTGCGGATCACTATCCGCGGGTACATCATGACATTCAGGGCCGAGCATGCCTTGCTCGGGCAGTATACAGGAGACACATCCTTGGGGCGGGGGGCACTGAAACACGTTGTAAATGATACGGCATGCTGGAACGCTTAGAAGGTACAAGACCACACCTGTCATAACATGCCACAGCCTGAGACGGAGACCATTGGTCGGTACATAACCAATTTTAATTGCTAGGACCATATATGACTGCTTACAAAAGGACTCTGATTCGCGCCTGTATTGCTTATTTGAAGAACATGGTTCCTTATTATTATTATTATTATTGCGGGTTTATATAGCGCTAGGAATCGACTCCCGGAGGAGTATCTCCACGCTTCGACCGCTGGGGAACCCGTCCTGGCTCACCCTGAGAGATGGTCCCTGATGGGTATCTCTAAGGTGCGACCAAGCATCCCCGGCGGTCTGGGGGGGCCATTGTGAAGATAAGGCAAGCTGATGCCCAGAGTTGCCGAGTGTGGTTTCTGACTAGAGTAGGCACCGAGGCGAGAATTATCGAGTCCGCTGACCCTGGTCCACGACCCTGCCGCGTCGGGAATCGAACCCTGGTCCCGGGCCGTTCTCTGCTTACGGGTCTGCCGCCTCTAACCAGTGAGCCACACTTCTCCACGACCTGCTTACTTGCCTCAAAGGCTGTATGTGGCAGTGGTGACTATTACTGTGAACTGTTATTATTTAAGCACATCCTTGCACAGTACTGCTTGAAATGTTTAATGTTTCTTTTTTTCCTGTCGGGTACAAGGGATGGATATAATGGTAAAACAGACAATGTACCGTTTCATTCAGATCGCTGTTTTCTTTGTTGTTCCGATGTACCTCCATGTACGAAATGCATTGATACTGATAAAGATAATAATAAAAGTATTCAAACAAAAAAAAAAGGCGAGACCTATTGGCTATGCCAAATACTTGTTTACATTAGTATAAGGTTTGGTTTTTTGGGGATTTTCCTGGAACAATTTTATTGCCATTTTAAAGCTTCACATACATCATGACAAGTGCACGGAAACCAAATTGCTGTCATTTCTCCAATTAATAGCATTTGGGGCAACAAGCACCCCACTATAGACTGCCAACAATTCTTATGCGATAACAAGCTGTTAACTCCCTCCCCTCCCAACTCCCCCTCCATGTTGTGTGCTAAAACGAAGAATAATAAGAGGGATCTACACTTCACATGATCTTTTGAGATCACGTAGTATTCCCCATCTGTTTCTCTTCACGCGTACTTAATGGAGACTAGGCGGCTCGGCATCTGCCTCTCCGCTACCTGAGGTGCTCAACATGTCTAGGGCCTGTTCCTCCTTACCTCTATCATTTGGGACCATGTCTGTAGGTCATCCTTGATTTTTTCATCCCTTCTTACAAACTTCATTCGAACCCTCTCCGCTGTGGCCCATTCACACGTACCGCTCATCCAGCTTTAACTCAAGGGGGGGTCTAGGTCAGACCCAGGCTATAGCAATTCATCTTTTTGCTAGCACGAGTCCCAGCATAAGAAACCGTCTACTTAGCTTCTTGCCCTTGGGTGAGGGTATTAAACCTAATATTACCTGATGACCTCACCAGGTATCGTCCATCCCGTGGCTCTTTGAAAACATGTCAGCATGTCGCTCCAATTTCTCCCATTCTCTGTCTGTCAGAGGCTCCTCCAAGAACCCGGCCCATTTTGTTTGTATCGGAAGCTCCCCTCCGGGCAGATCTTCCCTTATGGCTTTATAAAGGTGCGATATCAGTCTTCTGCCCTGTATAGCATCACTTTCAGCATGATAGTGTTAGGGGGTTTGTCGGAGAATGTGGCCAAATCTCTCTAGCCATATCGAGATTTTTTCGTACTGTAGGAATTGATCTGTCTTCAAGTTAAAGGCAACCCTCCTTCAGCACGTGCGATTAATCTTCCCTCTACATACAAGTCACCTGGCATTTGGCAGCCCCCTTCCTTCTACCGTCTCACTGACAGAGTCAGCTATGCAGGTGAAAGGATGCAAAGTCCAAATAGGCATATCCTGTGCAAAAGGTGCCCATCGCACCACACGTTGCACAACAGTGTCCCATTCTGTGGCCACATGTCGCACGATATATGGGGCTGAGGGGGGAACGCTCCGCCCAAGCATTAATAGCTCTGTCAGCAGGTGGTTATCAGGTGTGTCCACCAATAGGAGTTGTTCCCAGATGTCGTCATTGTCCAGCCAATGGATTGTGTGTTGTAGCCGAGAAGCCATAGAGTAGAATTCCAAGCAAGGCAACTCCAACCCCCCTTAGCCCATGTTCTTTGCAGTGTTGTTAGTTTAACTCTTCTACGTCGACTGCCCCATAACAGGTCTGACACTATGGCATCTAATGTTTTGAAGTAATGACGTGGTACCATATAAATTGATCATTTTCACCAGTGCTATTCGACCCATTAAAGAGAACGTGTTCACGCCAAAATCGTACGGAAACTCTAATTCCATCAATCACTTTCACAATATTTAAATCTAGGTAAGCTGGGGCTCTATTTGCCAATCTCATCCCTAAATAAAGTGTCCACTCTCCTACCAACGGCAACTCTACCTGTGGCAACTCCATATGCGTCAAGTTGGCTAGTCATCCAATCCGGATCAGATTAGATTTCCCGGGGTTTATATGGAGACCCGAGACCTCTCCTAACCGGCGCAACTCCTCGAGGAGGACCGGAACAGAGCATGCTGGGCGTTTGAGATAGATCAGTGTGTCATCTGCATAGAGGGAAACAACGTGATTGGTCTCCCCCAGTCGAATTCCCCATGGTCCCATTGCTTTCCGAAGGGTGGCCGCTAAGGCCCTTGACTTTTCTTCTAACAAGACCTCGCAGGAGATCCTGCATAGGATCCACCATTACCCTAAACTACTATCTCCTTCTACTATGTTATTGAGTGAACTCGGGCAGAAACCCCAAGGCCCGAAATGGAATACCACTCCCTACCCTAACGCCCCTTCTAGACCCACCAGATCCAAAAATCATTTATCTGAACTTGTTATTCTCTCCCTCCTACAAGCTTACAACTCCTCTCTTGCAGTCATCCCAGTCCCTTCTGGAACCTCTCTAACCTCCCCTGTAAACGCTGCTGGAGCGACTAATCACAAGCAAGGCAACACAGAGGCTATACAAAGCATCACATCTAACCAGAATAGAGGTCCCAACGCTAATGCCTTAAACATTAACAACCTCATGCAGAAACCCATTACACAGCCCTCTCTCACTGACCACAAATCACACCTGAAATGCGTGTTACTTAACTGTAGATCAGCTGTGAAACATGCCACAGACTTTGCCGATCTCATCCTTGTTCAGGAACTAAACCTCCTTATCCTCACCGAAACTTGGCTCACCGACCCCTCAGGTCCCATCCTTGACATTCTAGTCCTTCCGAGCCACAACATTATCAGACTCGATCGAGTGGAGAGAATGGGAGGTGGCACAGCCTGTATCTACCACAAATCTCTCTCAGCAAAGCTGTCCCCTTCGGCAAATCTCTCCTCATGTGAATATTTATGCATAGACATCACTAGCAAACATAGAGCCTTATGCAGTCTGCACATCTTTACCACCCTCCAGGAGACAACCTCTCTCTAATTGAACAAACAATGGAAACCATCGCCTTCAACCAGGGTCGACACTGCCCCCAGATCTTCCTTGGTGACTTCAATCTCCATTGGAATGACCCGAATGATCAGGCAGTTAACAGTCTCAAAAACTTCCTACCTGACCTCAGCCTGACTCAATTCTGTGACAGTCCTACACACATCTTAGGATCGACCCTCGATCGATCTCCAATCCAAAATCCATTCAGCTCGAATCTATTCTCCCCTGTGACTGGTCGGACCATCACTATATCAACTTCCATATCCTAGAAAGTTGGAACTCCAAAAGACCATAATCATTAAAAAAAAAACTTTGGAAAAGATCGCTCCAAAATACAAACGTAAATGAGCTTATATCTCGCTGCAATATCTCCCTACTGCCGCCTGCAAACAAGTCTGACGTTCACGTCCTCAGTAAGCACTATAACAACTCCATGTTGAATGCCTTGAATGCTACTGCCCCACTTCAACTAAAAAGAATATCCAACAAAGACTCCAAACCGTGGTTCAATGACATCCTAAATGCTGACAGACGCAGCCTGAGATTAGCAGAACGCTCTTGGAGTTCCACTCCATCCACTGGTCAACTAAAAATTCTAAGACTAAAAAGGAGTAGATACAACAAACTCATCAGAACAGCGAAAGCAACCTTCTTCAAAGCCCAACTTGACAAAGCCAAAAATCGCCCGAAAAGGCTGTTTGCGTAGATCAAGTTACAATCCAATAACACTCCTATCCAACCTCCTCTCATCTCCTGCCCCCAGCCAAACTGCAATGCCTTTGCTGACTTCCTTGAAAAGGCGAGTAAGATCGAATTGAATCGGATCTAAAGTCTGCACTGATCGATCTCTCACCCTCCCCTGACTCCTCCTTACCCTCGCTCCCTCATACTCCGCGCCGTGTCTCCACCAAAAACAATGCCTCGGAGTTAATTCACACCCCTCAACAACACTTTCATCTTCAACATTCTCTTGACCCTGAAACCTTCAAATAATTTCAATGATCCCCTCCCCCCAACTTCTTCGGAGAAATAAGATCACTAGTCCCACTATGGTCCAAAATCATCAATGCTTCTCTTCTTGAAGGTGAGATCCATGACTGCTGGCCTGGTTCTCCCTATTTTCAAAAAAACAACGGCGACCCTGAAGACCTGAATAACTATCGACCAATCCAAACATCCCTACTCTGGCAAAACTCCTTGAGAAATGTGTCCATGAACAACTGCACAAACACACTGAGGAATTCCAACTTCTTGACCAATTCCAATCTGGCTTCTGTCCCAGCCACAGCACTGAAACGGCCATCACGCATATAGTGGACGACGCTCTTACATTGTTTGGCCAGAATAAATCTTGCCTACAAATACTACTCGATTTCTCATCTGTATTTGATACTGTCAAACATAACAATATACTTAACCTTTTGGAATGTAGGATTGGGCTCTCATGCACTATACTAAAATGGTTTGCCTCTTTTCTCAATAATAGAACGCAGAGAGTCAAATCCAATTATTCTCTATCCAACTCCAGTACCTGCACAATGGGGGTGTCCCAAGGATCCTCGCTCTCCCCCACGCTCTTCAATCTTTGAACCACTTACTGTAATCCTCAAAGCATCTAACATCCAATATCACATGCATGTGGATGACACACAACTGTACATGAAAATCTCTATCCCTGAAGCATCCTAAGAAACTCAAGCCCTACCTTCCCCAAGATGACTTCAAATCTGCGGTGCAAGCACTAGTCATCTCAAGACTAGAATAAGGCAGTGCCACTGTTTGCAGGCTTCCGAAACTCAGCTTAGCCCCCCCCCCTCAGAGCATCTCTGAATGCTGCGACTAGGCTCATCACTGGTTCCAAGAAAAACAACGACATCTCTCGGGACCTGAAATCTCTCAACTGGCTTCCGTTTGAGTCAAGTATTCAATTAAAAAGAGCACTATACTTCAACACTCCTCTCTAGCTGGCAAATAAGCTTGAACTATCGGGTGGCTCCCATTCCTCAAGGAGCTCCAGTACATTGCTGCTCAAGCCAAAGAAATTTAAGAAAATAAAAACCTACAATCGTACATTCTCGGAAATTGCCCCGAGAATCTGGAACTCCCTACAAGAAACAAGACCGATTCCTTCAACACTTGCCTTCAAAATGGAAGTGAAAGCTCTGATGAGTACTGCGTTGAACTAGAAGCTTTTCTCCATTTGTCTCCTATCTTGCTTAGCCGATTATTCTGCTACCTAGCAATTGCTACGGCCTCAATGATGCCCTCTAATAGGTCATTGTGTATCTGTTAAATATATCTCTACTTTTCTCCCACAGCTATCTACCTATGTCTTCCGCAACTCGTATGTAAAGCGCTCTGATACCCTCTTACCAGTATTGGTATCTTTCATAGATTCACATGCACCCACCCTCCTCCCCGGAGAGTCCGTTCTATAAGATTGGGATACTTGTTCCCACTTGTGCTAAGAAAATCTGAGGAGAGCTGGCGGTGCAGAGAGGGTTCTGGAGGGTGCTGTGAGCTGATTGGTTGGAGCAAAGACTTTGGTCTTTTTTACATAATGAGGTAGATAGGCTACTATAATTTAGGCCTCAGGCCTATTCCTAGGGCCTACTACTAATACAAAGTGCTTTTTGCACTGCTTTTTATTTACCGTGGGACTCCCGCCTCGTCGACGGGGAATGATACAGGCATGTGAATCTATGAAAGATCCCAATACTGGATAATGTGGAGTTACGACAAGATTGATCATTTGCATTCATATTAAAATGATTTACATGTATAATGATTATAATATAGCAAAAAACAGAGGTACAATATGGAAATATGGCATATTTGAATGGTATGGAAAGGGAGAGAGAAAAAAGAAGACAGAAAAGAAAGAAAAGTGGTAGGGAATAAAAAGCCGGGGAAAAGCGAAATACAGGAAGTTAAGATGGAAAAGTCAAAAGAAGGGTGATGAACGTCAAAAGGCAGTATAATGAGCACGAAGTATATACATACGTAGGCATTTGTAAGAAACTATTTGTTTTAACAGAATGAGTCATAAGTCAAGTCACGTGTTCAGAAAGTTAACATAAACAATGTTTGGTATGTAGGTCGAGTAAAAGTTATATTTACAGAGTGGCTGGGATTCCATTCACCAGGATGTGTCTTCTCCCTGCTGGAATTTCCAGCTCATCTTGTGGGCCCCTGTTTCCAGTTGAAGGCTAGGAGGACTTCCTCATCTGAGGAACCATCCACCAAGGCTACACAGGCAACCCCTGGTGCTACACTAGCAACCCCTGGAGCTGCACTAGGGGCTTTGTTTTTAGGACAGCTAGGGTCCTTGGTGTGGTGACCTGCCTTTTGACAGTTATGACACCATACTCTGTTGGGATCCCAATTCTTACCTTGGTAACCTGTTTTAGTTTGTAAAGTGTCTTTGGGCCCACCCTCCTGTACAGGTTTTTGGGGATCTACCTGGAACTCCTTACTTTCATCTTTAAGGGGTTCACGGTCTTTCCTCTGGGGAGGCATTGTAACCCCTTTCTTTTGGTTACCCCCAGTGGACGTCCTAGATACCCTTGTTTTGACCCAGTGGTCTGCCTTCTTTATCATTTCTTGGGGAGAAGGTGGACCTAGGTCTACCAGGTACTGCTGCAACTTTTCATCAATGCAATTACTTAATATGTGTTCCTTCATAAACATGTTGTAAATTCCTTTAAAGTCATGCACATTGTTTCCAGTTAATCGGCCACCTAGTGTTTTTACTGAGTAGTCTACAAAATCAATCCAGGATTGGTTTTGGGTTTTGTGAGCTCCCCTGAATCTAATTCTGTACTCCTCAGTTGTGAGTCCAAATCCCTCAATCAGAGTTCTCTTCATGAGGTCATAGGACCCAGCGTCTGCCCCAGAAAGGGACAGGAGTATGTCTCTACATTTACCAGAGAATAGTTTCCAAAGGAGTGTCCCCCAGAAAGTTTTCGTCACCCTTCTGGCTTCGCAAGCCCTCTCAAAGGCTGTGAACCACTTGGTGATATCATCACCCTCCTCATATTTAGGGACAATCCCTTTGGGGATTTTAGGATCATAGGATTGCTCCCTATCCTTATTATTTTGATTGCTGCCACCATTGATGGGTGCTACACCCATCTCATTTCTCTCTTTCTCTAGAGCCAGGAGTCTGGTATCTAGATCCAGTCTTTTGGTCAGCCTTGCTAAAAGGCTATACTCCTCATTGAGGCTGCCCTCAATGTACTCACCAGAACCTGAGCCACCTGTGTGGCCTCTAGGTCCCCAGAGGTTGACTCTTGGAAGTAAGTGTACAGGGTCCTTTTCTTCCCTAGAAAGTGGTGGAGGTGGGCACCTATCTCTACCCTGCTCACCTCCCTCCCCCTCTGACTGGTCATCACCATTTTCAGAAGGGTGGGCCTTTGCATATTCAGCCAACAGCTCCTGAAGTTTTTGTTTGGATGAGGGTCCATTGGTATATTTTTAATTTTACATAAGGGCCTTACTTCCTTGAAAGAGCGGGGATGCCCTCAGGTCACCAGGCGCTTTATAAGTCGTTAAAATAAATAAATAAAAGACAAGTGAAGGTAAGGGGTGAGGTCAAGCTCCTCAACCATGTCCTGTATGTCATTAAGGTTATCTTCGCTAGTAGCTGGGTTCTTATTTTGAGACATTCTAACAAAAAAGTTCTAACCCCTCCACCCTTGACTACAGTGACTTTTTATTTTCTATAATTCTAAAGGAACGTAAGCAAGGCCCTAACAAGACTTTTAGTAGTTTTGTAAAAATGCCAATTTGAAAAAATAAAAGAATTCTATGGGCAATTTAAGAGTTCTGTTGTGTAATCAGGCGGTAACCAAGTAGTCCAACAAATGCAAGTTGTATATCCCACCTCTGATCCACCAATGTAGGAAATTGGCTCTATATATACTACACCAAAATGAGGTATAGTGTGTATAGAGTCCAGGTGACCCCAGAGGTAGGCAGAGGTTAAAGTTAGATATAACCTTACTCTCTAATAGTGGTAGCTTGGTCGCGCAGTAAGGCAGTATCAGAGGACAGTGTTAAGCATTTGATGTACCCACTCAGTCAGCAAATTAATTCACACACTCAAGAACTCTAGGCCAATTGTTTTTGTATAAAAATATATGTTCTATTTTTAGAACCAAGCAAGCTTAGCACAGGTAAGCACTAAATACTTTACAGTAATAAGTTGCTGAATGTAGAACAGTTTGAAAATGCAATAGGAATTGTACTTTGTTTAATTTACTGGGGATGAAGTAGGTTGCAATACTTAGCAAATATAATACATTGAAATGAATAGGCTTTTTCAGCAAATTACAGGTAAGTTACTTTTTACGTTACTTTTCTAACTCAGTGCATGATACCTAGATTCAGCACTGGGACATTTCCTGCAAACAGGTAAGTAAATACGTTTTGATTATTCGTGCGATATTTAAAGAATATTTTTCAGATTTCAAAACTCCACACTTAGAAGCTTTTTGGAAGAAAATTGTCAATATTATCCTATGGAGGAAAAACAGATTATCGGTTCACAGGTAAGTTATCGACTGAGGGAGTTAAGGTTCTGGGGTTAGACTCAGGGGTCCCCCAGGGTCAGTGATGCACTCCTGTTGCACCCTCAGCGGTACTAGGGCAGCCGGGTGCAGACTTTTGAAGCCCAATGTTATCCAACGGGGATAGGGGGCCTCTGGTTGGTGGCTGCAGGCAAGCATGCCACTGGGTTGTGGGAGCAAAGGTCCTATGGTTTAGGTCAGGGCAATGGGGAAATAAAGTAGCACAAAAGGTACACTCTCAGGGGCACTGAGGCGGCCGGGTGCAGAGTGATGTTTCGATGTCGGACGCCCTGTTGTTTTCAATGGAGAACCTCCGGTTTGCAAAAGCACTGCAGGCAGGGAGACAAAAGACTTCTGGGTGTGATCACACTTCGAGAGGTTAGTTGGGAAGTTAGGGGTTGGTAAGGCACCGTCGGTTTGGGCACACAAGGCAGTGGGGCGCCGGGTGCAGGAGAGACTTTTGGGGTCGGATCTTCTTACCAGCACCTGGTCGCGGTTCGGGGGGCTTTCTGGATTTAGATGGCAGGTGTCGGCTGGAGGCTTGAGGTAGGTCAGGGGTCGCCGGATCTTGGTTCAGGATTGCTGGGGTGACATCCTCGTGGCGTTTTTCCACTCGAGCTCAGGCCGAGTTCGGCGGGTGCAGAGTGGGCTGGATTTGCGGTCTCAGGCTTCTGCCAGAGGTTGCAGTTGAACAAATCCAGTGTTCACGGGATAAGCAGTCTTTGGAAGTGAAGGCAGGCAGGTCCTCCGGGGTTTTTGAGGTTGCTGGCTGCAGGATACACCAGGATTTTGCAGGAACAGGTTCGAGGGGAGACAGGCCTGTAGGGCTAGGGCTAAGTCAGTGGGTGTCTTCCTCTTGTGCAATGCTACTCGGTCCTTCTTTTCTTGTCGTTTCTGGATCTGAGGAAGCAAGATTCAGGGTGCCCCCTAAGTACTAGATTTAGGGGCGTTACAGGTAGGTAAAGGACAGGGAACAATGGGTTCCTTCTCTTGGGTGGGTACAACCCCACCCGTGCCATCCTCCAGTAGGAGGGGGCAGGAGCCTGTCACTGGTTGGTTGGGACCCCCCATCCTCAAGATGGCGGGGACTCAGAGTTCTGCTTCACCTCGCCTCCCCCACCTGAGGGGTGGAGTTGGCAGAGGTGGGCACACCTCTCTCCCGCTGGTCCTCCCGCCCAAAGAGGGGGGCCAGAACCAGTGGGGACCAGTTGCTGAAAGCAGCAAGTGGTCTAGGGAAGCTTGCTAAGGCGGCATGCCTTTGAAGATTCCCCTTCTTGAACCCTGCCTATCCTAGGGAAGGAGACTTGGCACCTCGTCCCAGGATGTGCGTTGTTTCCGGCCCCCGAGAACAGCAGGCTCTCGACCGAGGGGTCCAGAAACATGTCTGTTGATGGCAGCCTAAGCAACCACTCAGTCTGGACACTAGAGGTGGGATAGTTTTCAGGGGGTATCTCTGAGATGCCCACTGTGTGCATTTTTAATTAAATCCAAAAATGTAATGTCTAAGAATGGACTTAGAGACTGTAGGGGTACAGGGCTCATAAACCTGTACCCTCACCACTGGTATAGTGCACCCAACTAGAGGGGTGACGGATCTATGCCAGGGCAGTGGGTTGTAGGCATGGCACACAGGGATGTGTGCCATGTCGACTCTTCACTTTGTTCTGCACCAAAATGCACAGCCTGCAAAGATAGTGTGCGTGTGTGTGTGTGTGTAGTGGTACAGGACCTCTAAGGGTGGCACAATAAGTGCTGCAGCCCTTAGAGGCATTCTCTGGTCACAGTGCCCCGCGTACCTGTGGTACCATTTACCAGGGGCTGACCTGTGGCCAGAGATGCCAATTGGGTTTAGTTTTGGGGAAAGAACATAAATCCTGGGAACCTGTTTGGCAGGGACCAAGGGCACACCAAGTAAAAGTGCATCAGAAGTCTGGCAAATAGTGGGGGGCGTACTGCAACATAAACCCAATTTCCTACATCAGGGGACATTCATCATTAGGGGCACATTCATCATTAGGGGCATATACATTGATAATACATACTTCTCTGCCGTCTAGTTTACCATGTAAGATAATCTATCTTCCTTCCGGGTTAATTTATGGTGTACATGTTGGAACGGGAATCCAGGGGCCACCCAAAAGAGAAACCCCCTAGCGAAACCGGAGTATGAGGTGGCGTATAACCGACCCTCTAGCGTTTTGCAGACACGGTAGTGAGTCCCCCCATGTGTGTGTCTCCTTGAGGCAGGCCACAGCGATATTATACCTCTTCAGATAAGCGAACACTCTCTTCTATTTTTCAAAGGCAGCCATTCCACATACATTCCATGTAATCATTTTAGTTATGGTGGCTTCCATAACACTCCATCTCGATGCACATCGCCAGTCTTTGGCCTCATTTTCTCAGACAACGTAGACACTGCCGAACAATTTAGCTTCATTTCAATCAATGTCCCACAACACTGTCCCTCTACCCTACCCTTCCCCAAACCTGAACCAACTCCCCCCTCCCTCTGGACGATGACGACCCTCACCTACCCCCTACAAGAGCCAAGGAGAGGCAGTGCCGGCCTAGCCCCATTACCCAATGAATCCCACAAAAAAGAAGAGCAGAAAACCAAACTCTCATGTCTTAACATGCAGCTACTCTAGTGACCGGTAAGCCAGTGGGATGCGAGGACGTGCCTCCAGCTTCCAATCTGGGTACCCACCACTAGGGGCGCTGGCTGCCCTCAACTAAATATCTGGAGCATAAAGGAGTCTTCCTCCCTTTTTTCAGCATGTTCCCCATGTTCTCAAGAGGGAGACCCCATTTTGACACCTGTGGTATATAAATAAATAATACCGGATCTAGGTTTGACTGGACATAGCAATAACAGATAGCTCAATAAATAAGAGTCAAGATTCGAGGTAGTAGGAGTTTGCAGGTTTAATACAGCATAAAGGACAGGAACAGGACAACCTGCACAGGAATAGGATGGCAGCGCTGCCTGGGACAGGATTAAGGGAAAGGAAAAGGATAACTTTTAATAACAATGCACAAGCATATATACTAAAACAGTTGCATTACAGTGAATACAGTAGGCGGAGCAGTGGGTGTGGTCAATAGCAGTCGCGAAAGATAAGGGTGAAAGTAGGTGTAACAAGAGGCGTATACATAGACATGTGATGTAAACGTAACAGAATATGTCATAAATGGGGCGGAAACATGGAGGGTGCTACCTAAGGAGCCGGGACCTCTGACCTAATGGTGCGCGCAAACTGACAATGACGTGTTACTAGGAGAAGCTGGGGGCTATGAACTCTGTGCTAGGAGTAGAGACTGAAGTCTGGAGAGTCAGGGCGACATGTACCTAAACCCTATCTAGTATCTAATGTTTAGAGGACATGTTGATATAAACTAAGAGTCAGGAGGGGAGAGGCTAACAGACTCTAAGACTGGAGCATGCATTATTCTACATGTAGTGCGTGATGAAGAATATTAAATGACCATTAATACAGTATTTCTCTTACATGGAGACGTAAAGGCTAGACAATGACGGAAACTATTGATGCGATTCAGTAGCTTAGGAATGCAGAGAAGGAGGGCTGGACTGATAACTAGAATCATAACATACTCTTGGCAGACTCGTAGGCAGAGCCAGGCCGAGCCGGGCACTGCGAGGCAGGAAGTAAGTGAAGGGTCGAGGATACAGGTGGGGGCTGTATCGCTCCTCAGCGAGGGCTCAGGAGACAGGAGCTGAATCTGGTGTCCGGGCCCTTTTGAGGCCTAGAAACGGGGACTTTACAATGAAATAACGTGCACACTGAGAAACGTGGCAACGTAACTTTACATAGGCCTGATACTCGTAGTTTTCACGAGAACTGGGAACTGGCATACTAGGGATGGACACAACTGTAATTGCGTCTTTAATCAAACATGGGGAATACATATGCATATTAATCATGCACACATAACATAAGATGGGGGACACGTAGGGACACAGAACATGGCAAAATTTACTTTTCCACATTCCCTCCTTGTCACTACGTTTCCATCAGGAAACATCAATATTCATGATACCATCTATCATTTCATACAGTATCATTTGCTCGTCTCGAATTTTCTTGGAACGGGATTTAGAACGGGACTTGGGACTAGGAATACAAGAGGTAGCACAAATGCCGCAAATCGCAGGGCCACATTGTAAACAGAGGCAGCAACTGAATATGATCGCTACTGCAATACCTAGAAATGACAATACTTTCCATCCCCAGGCGGAAATTATATTCCAGAACCAACCGGACCATGTCCAGGTGCCTGGATCTTGGTGTAACATATGGGCAATATTATGGAGTCTGGTTATAGCTGAATAAACAGACGGTGCGTTATTAGGAATGAAAATGCAGCAACTAGATCCGATGACTCTACATGCCCCGCCCCTATCGGCCAGTATGACGTCAAGGACGAGACGATTCTGGAGCACGACAATTCTCATAAAGGATTGCTCTTCGGTTAAGTTACCTAGAGCAGAAGTAGTCTCAATCACTACTGCTTCGAGTGTTCTGGTTAATCTACGTATCAGTTTACTATTCACGACAGTACCTAAATAGGGGAAGACACCTTTATTGATATCTATGTATTGTTCTAGAGCAGTTTCAGTATAATCGACAATCAGGAGGTCTCTTTTGTGTCTAGTATGTACTAGGTGGGAATTCCTATGATAGTCAGGTGGGGCTAGAAAAACTGGTGGCAGTAGGAAGGCAATGTAACAGGTTCCCTCCCAATCGAGGGGCAGACGAACATATGCTGTCTGACCACAAACAAAATAAGAATGACGTGAAGCTTTGAAAATAGATTTCCTACTGTCACTATACTTGACAATAGTAGTACAATCACTATGGCCTACATGTACGGAACCATTATTTCGGACACATAATTCACCTTTGACTGGTAATACTGACATAGCAGGTAAGTCTGGAGTAGTATCAGACTGAACATTCAGGACCATGAAATTCGAAGAATAATTACCTAAATTATAAACTTCATTTTCTAGATCTAACCCTGTTCTGTGGGGAAGACCTTGCTTGTCTGGGAAACATGTACTGTTAAGAAAAGACATATCTGTTAAGGATGACGTTAACGTGGACCATGCTCCACACGAACCATTATGTGAAAATGGATAAGGAAACAGTGGCAGAACTCCCTTCGGTGTCTGGAAAGGGGGGAGTCGACCACACACCCAACAATTAGTGGCATTGCTGGTCTGGTGTGAATAATGTAACATGCGGATAAAGGAATTATTACGCATAGCAAGACGATATGAGAGTTCATGAGGAGGTAGATCACTAAACGTATGCTCTACTGTAGCATTAGCAGACTTATTTACATGAGAAACTGGAAAACACAAATAAAATGCATAACTTATGCAGGTAATCATAAGGCTGAGATATAGCAGAAAACATAAAATAATAGTGCAACTTTTAGAGTTCTCACTAACTCTCTCTCTGTGGGGGTCTATTATATACATGTCAGAAACCGGTCTAACCGTTTCACCTAGGGGAGGACTTAGACAATCAAACTGGCTGACTTATTTTACTAGACCTTAATTTTAGCTTATACTCCTGTTGCGGAGTTTTCTCTAACAGGGAGGAATCTGTATCATTGTCTTTTGCGGGACAGTCCTTGAGAATAGTACTTTGGCAATCCTTAAAATCCTCGGAAATGTTCTTTGAAACAGTCTTTAGTCCGTAAAAAAATTTCACATGAGACAGGTGGACCCAGCCCTTCCTGCCTTCCAGCTTGACGGCAGTACGGGTGGCCAGGAGGACCTGCTTGGGCTCCCTCCAGCGGGGCTCCAGCGGACTTGAACGATCAAAGTTCCTGACAAGAACCATGCATCCGGGAACGATTTCATGCGGTGCCACCTCGGTATTGTCTGGAAATGCGGCGGCAACCTGTGAACGACAAGAGTGTAGGGCAGACATCAAGGAAGCTAGGTAATCTGTCAGCATATTACTTGAAACATCGGTAATACTTCGAGGTCTAGGTGTACCCCACATGTTAGGGGGGCGGCCGAATACGACCTCGTACGGGGACAGACCTGATCTGGAATGTGCGACCATGCGCATATAAAATAAAGCGACTGGCAGAGCTACTAGCCAGTCCACACCTTTCTCTTTACATATTTTGGCGATGCAGATTTTCAGGGTCTGGTTATGTCTCTCTACGAGACCGGCTGCTTCAGGATGGCGTACACAATGGAACTTCCACTGGTACCCTAACAAAAGGGAAACATGTTTCATGAGTTCAGATGAGAATGGCTGGCCGTTATCAGAATATACGACCCTAGGGAGTCCGTAACGGGGGAAGAATTCACGAACCAACTGCTTGGCAGTGGTCGTGGCTGTGTAATCTGGGACCGGATATGCTTCTGTCCACCTGGACAAAGCGCATACAACTACAAGGACATACTTGAAACCTCGACATCGCTCCATCTGAATATAATCCATCTGGAGGACTTCAAAAGGGTGGTCAGGGGGCTGGAATCCACCTTGTTCCACCGGGACACTTTTACCTGGATTAAACTGGCAACATATCATACAGGTACGGACCTTCTGCTTGGCTGCAGCTCGTAAATGCTTGTTGAACCAAATGTTCTGGATACTGTCTAACATAGCTTTTTCTCCTAAATGTGCTGGACTATGTGCGGTATTGATAATGACTTGAACCATAGAGTCGGGGAGAAACCATGTGGCTTTTCCCTTCGTTACCCATCCCTGATCTGTCTGGACCCCTCCTTGTTCGGACCATTTCTTGATTTCATCGGGAGTAGCATGTAACTGGATATCTATGACATCTTGAGTAGGGTCCTTAACTGTCATACAGGTAGTCAGATCTGGAGTATGTGTCTGTGTCGGATTAACTGAAATGTCTGGAGTCTGTGCTGTAAGCTTGGCTGTGCGATCTGCTAGATCATTACCTTGAGAAATAATATCAGTAACTTTCGTATGTGCTTTGCATTTCATGATAGCAATAGATGTCGGTAAGTGTATGGCATCTAACAGAGCTTGAATAAGGAGACCATGCTGAACCTTGGTTCCATGAGAAGTCATGAAACCTCTCTCCTGCCAGAGCACTCCAAAGTCGTGTACAACTCCGAATGCGTAGCGTGAATCTGTGTAAACATTAACTTTCAGGTTCTTGGCGTGTATGCAGGCTTGAGTCAGAGCAACTAGCTCTGCTGCTTGAGCGGACAGGGTGTCAATACGGTGTGTTTCTATAACTTCAGTGTCAGTAGTCACTGCATACGCGGCTACTAGTTCTCCTGTACTTGTTCTCATACATGAACCATCCACATAAAGTGTCAGGTCGGGATCTGGTAATGGAATATCTGTCAGATCTTGTCTTGGCTTTGTCATAATATTAACTACTTCCACACAGTCGTGTGTGGCAGGATTCGAAATAACTGACGGTAACAGTGTAGCAGGATTTAGAACGTTGCAGCGTCTGATTTCTATGTGTGGCTGGAACAGTGTCAATTCATAACCTGTTAAACGTGCAATTGTCAAGTGCTGAGTCTGTGTTCGGTTTAAAAGAACTTCCACGGAGTGTGGAACTTGTACTGTCAGGGAATGTCCTAATACTATGGAATCACTTTGTCTGATAGCTAGTGCTGTGGCTGCAACTGACTTGAGGCACGCAGGCAGTGCCTGGGCTACAGGATCTAATGTGCTCGAGAAATAAGCACAGGGCTTGTATTGACCTGCTTGATCTTGTGTGAGAACAGATAATGCTGTACCTTCACGTTCTGTGACGAAAAGTGTAAAAGGCTTACTGTAGTTCGGTGTAGCTAGAACTGGAGCTTGGCATAAAGCTTTCTTTAACTCATTGAAACTAAGTGTATGTTCAGATGTCCAAGGGAGGACAGTCGATACGGCTGCCTCCTGTGTCGTTAACTGTATCAGTGGCTTGGCTAGAAATGCATACTGAGGAATCCATTGTCTGCAGTAAGAAGTAAGGCCGATAAAAGCACGTACCTCCTTCTGGGTCTTGGGCTGAGGAAGACTCGCTATTAACTGGATACGGTCTGGTGTCAACTGCCTACCCCTCTTGGACAGTAAGTGGCCTAAATAGATCACTTGCTGGACACAGAATTGAAGCTTCGAAGGGGACACCTTGTGCCCCATCTCGGCAAGGAAATACAGGACTGTAAGTGATGCTCGCTCGCAAGCACGTTCAGAACGGGCTGTGATCAGTAGATCATCGACATACTGGAGCAGGGCAGTGTCAGTTGGCATGTGAATGTTGTCTAGTTGTCTCTTAAGTGCTTGACTGTAAATACTAGGACTTTCTGTGAAACCTTGAGGAGCTCGTGTGAACATATAGCTCCTTCCATTTAAACAAAATCCGAAAAGAAACTGGCTGTCTGGATGAATGGGGACACTGAAAAACGCGTTCTTGAGGTCTATGACTGTAAAAAATGAGGCTTCGGAATCAATGGCTGTCAATAGGGAAGAGATATCTGGGACAACTGGGTACTGGGGAATAATACATTTATTGAGTTCTCGAAGGTCAATCACTAATCGATATACTGGGGGTGCATTTGGATCAGTACGTTTCATGACTGGAATGATCGGAGAATTACATACATTGGAGTCAGTTTCTACAACTACTCCTTGAGCCATGAGCTCGTCAATAATTTTGGATAAGGCTGTTACAGCCTCAGGTGGCAATCTGTACTGTCTGATTCGTGGTAACACTACACCTGGTTTGAGAGTCACACGATGGGGTGTGATTTGCATGAAGCCAACATCAGTTGGACCTTGCGCCCATAGATGCTGCGGAACATTAGACAATCTCGGATCAAAATCTCGTAATACATAGTGACCCTTGAAGTCACGTAGGAACAGTCGTATTCCTTCTGGGGAGCAGCAAATAACTGCACCTAATTCTTTCAGTGTTTTAATACCTAACAGATTTTCTGGACATGACTTTGTAAGTAATAGATCAGTAGTGCGGGACAATGGACCTACTTCTAGAGTAACTGGCTTAGATATCTCGTTTACAATAGGCTTTCCTGAAAATCCAAGGGAAACATTTCTAGAGCCTGAGAGCGGAGCCCCTGGAACTTCGGCGTGACTAATGGTCGTCCTACTTGCCCCTGTATCAATCAGAAACTTTCTGTCTTTCCCTAATACTTGACTGTGAACATAGGGACCTTCTTGATCTACAGGAATCTCGATGAGAGGCAAGCCTACCTCCCTCTCTAGGCTGTTTCATGAATATGGCTGATACTCTGGATACTCGGACTGTGCATACTGGTACATCTGCTGTGTAACATGCTGTGTTGCAGCAATAGGCTGCGGTGCTGGAACTGTCTGTTGTGCATTCTGTGGCTGAGAAGTCTGTGAAACTTGTTCTTGTCTAGGCGGACGTGGTCTTTCTTTAGTCTTACCGGTAGCTATGTTATGTTTCAGAACTACACACTCGTTTATGAAATGACCTGGCTGTTTACAATAATTGCAGGTCCCTTTAACGGGAGCTGCAGGATGACTGGCTTGATTCGTACCCCTCTTCTGACTGTCTTGAGGAACAGATTGTGCAACTAGTACTTTCATTTTCGTGTCTTTCATACGTTTCCTTTCATGATCTTGCTCTTCTCTGATTCTATTCTGGTGATACTGAAGCATCTGTAACATTTGGGACGGGGTATTAGCTTGCCAGGTACTTTCGACTTTCAAAACTCGATTCTTTACTTGTGGACTTGAATTCTCGACTAATTTAGTAACAAAAAGATGAGGGTATGACTCGCTACTTGTCTTGAGGCCACTGTTTATAATAAAGCATTTCTCAAATCTAGAAGAAAAATCACTAGTGTCTTCGTCTGGTTTCTGTTTACAGGCTGAGATTGCATCCCACTCTTCCTTTTTAGTGGCTAATAATCTTGGCAAAACTTGTATTAACAGTTCTGGTAATTCTTTACATTTCTCTCCAAGACCGGTACCTGGTACTCGTATCTTATCTTCAGCTTCTAGAACTGCCGAATCGATCTTTTTCTCTCCCACCTCCCATTCTTTTTCCTTGAGTTTTTCATATACCCCTGCGGGCAACAGGACCTTTAACATTTTAATTATATCTGGATACGTGTATTCTCCCATACGGAGCATGTCCTTTAATTCTCGGTGGAACCCTGCTGGATCTTTGTCATGACAGGGAATTAATTTCTTCATTTCTAAGAGTTCCATCTTTGTAATCGGGGTGTAAACAAACACTCGTTGCATTTCACCATCCGCTGTCCTAACTGGGTGTACTTCTCGTAACGGATTCTGTCTGTCTATGAAAAAGGGTTTACTTTCTGGAGGTGAGACATGAACAAAATGCGGGTTCAGGAACGTTCTATATTTGTGGCGTTGTTCTAGAATGACACTAATTAAATCGGTACCTAGACCTTTCCATCTATACTGGAGTAACTCGTTCAGGACATCGTGTAACGGACCTGGATCAGAGTGTTGACCCTCATACAGAGTAATGAGGTGCTGGATCATATACATACCCACCAGTCGTTGCTCGGCTGGGGGCAGTTTCAGAAACATTTGTGCCACTATTTCGTCTGGAAAAGTGGTAGAATCAGTAATCCATCGGACTGCTGATCGGGCTAGTTCTTGTTCATGCATAGTATTTAACTCACTGTAACCGATTCGTGATTTCAGAATGTGATCGGTAGCTTGAAATACTTGTTCCAGAGAACCTTGTTCTGGTGCTGGATGAGGAACAGTTTTCTTGTAGTCTAGACGTGAATGTCGGTCAGAAAGTCTAGTTCTACCTACATACGCTATTCTGGCGGGATTCTCGTCGTCTACCTCTTCAGTAGAAGAGTCATTTTCTTTCTCGCTTACTTGTGCTGCTTTCCGTTGTTCGTGTAACTTTATTATTTCTTTACGGATTCTCTTGTACATACTCTCTATACTACTGATAGTTCTGTGTTTACCCTCGGCTATATTATCACTCCACCTTGTCAGGATTCTCATTTCGGCCGGATCTTTGGTCGGACAATCTTGTTCCCTTATTAAACAATTAATCAGAAACTTTAATAGCATGAGCTGGATCTCAGCTTTCCTTTGAGACATGGCTTCGCCAATACTTTCTGGATCATCCCCTGTACGGATGAAACGATATATTCTGTCTAGATCTTCTTTCATATTCGGTAGGGTATCCAAATACCCGGTCACCCGTCTTACACGGATGGAATATATAACTGTACTATCATCACCTGCAACTGGATCATAGCGGCATTCAGTAAGAGCTCGTCGGATATCTGCAACGGACTTATATTTGGGCGTACGCTGTAACGCACATTCATGTAACTCGACTAACGTTACTCGTTGGTGTGGTGGCGGGGTACCAGGAGGACCTCCTCCTGCGGCCCCTAAACTGGAATCGTCGACTGATACTCTTCGTACTGGCGCGGCGGGAAATTGCAATGTAGGCTGAACCGGGGGTACCGTGGCAGGTACTCCGGTGTCTGGAGGAGCAGGAATTGCATTATTTACAGGAGCTGGCGGAACAGGATTTGCATATTCTGGGACTGTGTCGTCCAAATAGGACGAAATAAAAATATCAGCTGCGGTCGGTTTGTGACGTAGCTTGATCGGAACTAATGGTGGCGGAAAATTACTGGATGCCTCCGGGGTTGCTTTTGGCAAGCCCTCGGCAAGAAGAGGGTACATACCCTTAATGAGGGCATTCCTCTGTCTGTCGGACTGTTCGGTTTTAACTCGTTCACCTATCTCGATTAGTTCCCTTTCTTGGGCTCGTTCTAAGGATTCTCTACTTAATTCTGACTTTCTGATTTCTTTTTCGGTTCTTTTATGAGATTCTTTGCGCCATAACTCGATGGCATCTTTCTGTGACTGTCTGGCTTTCTTTTTCCATAATGCTTCTTCTACTCGCATGATGCACTCGGCATCCCATGTGCCTGATACGGGCCATCTATACTTTTCTTCTAACTGTTTGGTATACTCTACCCATAAATCTAGATATAATATGGCACTTATGCCATGCTTCTGATACATAAAATGACCTGGACTGTCCCTAGGCGGGACAGGAACTGCTGCTTCTAACAGACCTTTTCTAGTTTTCAACTGACGTAGTTTGGAAAATAGGGGCATGACTGAACTGTAATCTAGACACAATACAATACACAATGAACACGATAATTACACCACTTTCGTACCACGACATTAAAAATACATGAAGAACATTTAAAATAACAGTTCGAACAGAATACTACCTGGAATACGGAAAACAGAATACATGAATCTTCTCGAGAACAGAACTGACTAGAACAGAAACTAGATGCACTGCTAAAACAGTACGAAACTTACCGGTCTCATAAAGAGACACGTCAGGACCCGCATCCACCGAAGTGGACACTTCGTTTTGGGTCTGTGTACCACCAAAACCCACGGACCAGAGACAATTAGATTGACCCTGTCTAGATACTACCCCAGCAACGGTACTCACCGGGCAGCAAGAACGGAAGGCCTCGGACTGGACTGGACTGCTTCGACGTCGGACGGACGAACTTCGGACTTCAGTTACGGGTGGGCCTCCGGATACCTCGGACCTTGGACTCTCGGCTTGGGCTCTGGTCGGGACTCGCCGCGTTCCTCCACCGCCTCGTCTGGATGCTGGACCGCCACCTCCGTCTCCTCCGTGGGCCTGAGGGATACTTGAAGCAGAAATATCTGCACGTGCACGGTATGGTTCCGTCACGGCTGCAGAGGGTCAGGGGGCCGGCGTGGCTTCACCGGCGCGTGGGGAAAGGGCAAGTCCCTATTCGGGCGCCATTATGTGGTATATAAATAAATAATACCGGATCTAGGTTTGACTGGACATAGCAATAACAGATAGCTCAATAAATAAGAGTCAAGATTCGAGGTAGTAGGAGTTTGCAGGTTTAATACAGCATAAAGGACAGGAACAGGACAACCTGCACAGGAATAGGATGGCAGCGCTGCCTGGGACAGGATTAAGGGAAAGGAAAAGGATAACTTTTAATAACAATGCACAAGCATATATACTAAAACAGTTGCATTACAGTGAATACAGTAGGCGGAGCAGTGGGTGTGGTCAATAGCAGTCGCGAAAGATAAGGGTGAAAGTAGGTGTAACAAGAGGCGTATACATAGACATGTGATGTAAACGTAACAGAATATGTCATAAATGGGGCGGAAACATGGAGGGGGCTACCTAAGGAGCCGGGACCTCTGACCTAATGGTGCGCGCAAACTGACAATGACGTGTTACTAGGAGAAGCTGGGGGCTATGAACTCTGTGCTAGGAGTAGAGACTGAAGTCTGGAGAGTCAGGGCGACATGTACCTAAACCCTATCTAGTATCTAATGTTTAGAGGACATGTTGATATAAACTAAGAGTCAGGAGGGGAGAGGCTAACAGACTCTAAGACTGGAGCATGCATTATTCTACATGTAGTGCGTGATGAAGAATATTAAATGACCATTAATACAGTATTTCTCTTACATGGAGACGTAAAGGCTAGACAATGACGGAAACTATTGATGCGATTCAGTAGCTTAGGAATGCAGAGAAGGAGGGCTGGAATGATAACTAGAATCATAACATACTCTTGGCATACTCGTAGGCAGAGCCAGGCCGAGCCGGGCACTGCGAGGCAGGAAGTAAGTGAAGGGTCGAGGATACAGGTGGGGGCTGTATCGCTCCTCAGCGAGGGCTCAGGAGACAGGAGCTGAATCTGGTGTCCGGGCCCTTTTGAGGCCTAGAAACGGGGACTTTACAATGAAATAACGTGCACACTGAGAAACGTGGCAACGTAACTTTACATAGGCCTGATACTCGTAGTTTTCACGAGAACTGGGAACTGGCATACTAGGGATGGACACAACTGTAATTGCGTCTTTAATCAAACATGGGGAATACATATGCATATTAATCATGCACACATAACATAAGATGGGGGACACGTAGGGACACAGAACATGGCAAAATTTAGTTTTCCACACACCTCTAGATTTTAGTCCCATCTTGAACCCTTCTACTTTTTCTGGTACCCTCTTGACTTAAACATTATTGTCTTCGTTCAGAGCACTGCTTGTTAGGTGTGTCATGGATGACTCACCGGAGTCCGGGACGGTTTCTGGGATCTGTAGTGTTCCATCTGGGCATACTCTGACCCGGCCTGTTCTGCGGTACCTGCCATTGGCGAGCAAGAGGTCTTGTTTTTTTTGTACTATGGGGGGGTCTAGCCGAGCCTGTTGACTTGGGCGAATCCGTTGGCAGTACTAACCATGTCCCCGGTTGTCCAGCGAAAGAAAAACATTGTTTTCCCATTGCTTTCTATCTGCAATTTAGCCGGGAAGAGGAAATACAACGTTTTTTTGCTGATCCTGTACACGGTGCGCATTGTCGGGGTAAATGGATATCTGGTATCTCCCCGAATAGAAGTGGACCCTTCACGAGTGTAAATTGTAGGATCGCATCTTGATTACAAAAATTTAATAGCCTGGCTATAAAGGCTCTTGGGGGTGCTCCAGGTCATGATAGAGGAACAAGAGCTATGTGCGCCCTCTCAATGGTGAAAAACTTGGATAGTTTCTTGGGGGCAAGGGCGGCGACGAGACAGTTTTCAAGGAACAGTTTGTTGGATGGCCCTTCGGCGTTTTCCGGAAAGCCTAGCAAACACAGGTTATTTCTACGTGACCTCCCTTCAGAGTCCTCCGCTTGCTCATCCAGAAGCACCACACATTTTTGAAGGGCAACAACAGTGTCTCTTAGGGGATGCACCTCCACTTGTAAAGTATTCATCGTTTGCTCCTAGGCTGACACTCTGTCCGAGACTTTACATAAAACGCAGCAGAGCAAATTGACATTTATAGCTATACAGTCAATTTTATGGATCATTTCATCGCGAGTGGTATGGATCGCCATCAGTACATCTGCTATGGAGGGGGTCTGTCCTGTCTGTTGGTGTGCCCCTCCCCATGCTCAGTCACACTTTCTTCTGGTGGGCCTTTGTGTGCAGGAAGGGGTTGTGCATAATTAAGTATTTTATTGGTTTGGTCCTTTATCTTTCACCATAATGCCTGCCTGCATTGCCCCCAACAACTCAGGGGGAGCATTATGAGCCACTTATCTGCTCTGCCTCAGTCTTCTTTCTGGTACGGCCCTTTTCAGTCATATACTGGGTTCAGTGTGTAGCCCCAGGCAACAAGCACCCCCGCTGAGTTGTGTGTTCAATCAATGGCCCCTCGCAGTAGAGGAAAGGACATCGCCTACAGAGCCCCTCTACTCCTTGAATCAGGTCTAGGGTTGCCTAGCTTCTTCTCCCATGCTGCACGTTCAGGGAGCCCAACTATGTCGTGTACATTTACTACGGACCAGGGCCTCCTTATATGTTGTCCCTTGGCCCCTCGAACCAGCATCGGATGCTTAGACTCATTTCCGCCGCCATTCTGGCAGTCCAGGTCATAGGTCTCTCTGCGAGCTGCTTCAGACACTGGCAGCAAAACAGCAGAGCTGGCCAGTGATTTATGTTTTGGCCCTCTATAAACTCTCGTTGCTGTGCATCTCCGGGTTTGCGATTCACACCAGGCCGACTCATGCTCACCGTATGTATGGCCGCTGGTCCAGGGTGTGGCAGGCCTCACTGTGTCTCAGAACAGTGGCAAATTGTTTGCCTCTTATTGTTTGCGTCTTATTCGTCTGGAACAACACCCCATCCCACAGACAGAGGTCCAAAAGGGAGTCGGCAAGATCGTATTGTCCTTCTAAGCTGTGCACAAATGCCAAGCCGCTCACCAGCGCAGTCATTGCGACCTTGTCTGTCTCCCAGCCGTGGACCCAGACCCGCTGCCCGCTCTCGTTCTGCACGTCACTCAGAGGAAAGGAGCACCACAGAGCATGCCCCCACGATGTGTCCGCTCAGCCTCTCTGCTTCACCAGCTCGCAGCGGCTATGATCCGGGCCAAGGAGATTCAGAGGAAATGTCTGCGTGCTACCCTTGCTCGGCGTGGATGATGGCAATCCCTGGGCTAATACAGCTCGTCCGCCGTCAGGGTAGTGCAGGGTAGTCGTCTCCGCCTTTTAGTGGAGATTATCTCTTTCAGGATTCACAGGATGATGCCGGATTATTGTAGCTGACGGGAGCTTGGCATCTTGGCAGGCCATGCCCTATTTAGTTTAGAGTTAGGTCACGTTCTTTTCTATCAAGAAAGTGCCGATGATGACAGAGTGAGCCAAATAGTACCAACCAGTAGCTCCCTGAATGGTGCTTACGTGAGGCACTTTCGGTCCCACCTCACATTTTGTACATAAAAAAATCTTTAAAAACAAAATCTTCATTTTGCTAGCCTATTTTAAGACTATATATATATATATATATATATATATATATATATATATATATATATATATATATATATATATATATATATATATATATATATATATATATATATATATATACGACAAACACATATGGGTGGGCATGGCTAGATAAGCAACCATTGCCTCACCAAGGAGTAAGACATGCTACTAATTTGGTAAAAATTGTTTGAAATAGTTATGGTTTTTTTTTATAACCAGGTCTTGTTTTTTTTTTAATTCGTGAGTGGAGGGCGTCCTGGTTATAGTTCCCACCTATGCTCCTTATTTGATAGAGGACTACTAAGGTGCAGCCAATTACCAAACAGTGTTACTAAGTTTAAAAATTACAAATTAATGAAGCAATACTATTATAAAATGTGCAGTATTACACAATATTATTTGCCCTTTCTTGTTGCATAATTTACTCACCCATGCTGCATAATTTGACACTCTCCTGCCACATAATTCCAGTGGTCCTGCTAATAAGGTAACAGCTTCAACCAGCATTCTTACAAACATGGATCACAAACGGAGCAGATACTTGTCCACCCAAAAAGCACTTTGGGATTCATGAGGGGTAACAAAACACCATATCATTGACAATAAAATACCAGGTGAAGTCCACAAAAAGTGATCAACATAGTGTAATCGGCAATGCTAGTTCTTGGCCAATAATCTCACATTATTCCAAGATATTGCACCCAATTTGAGTAGAAGTAGAGGAAGTAGAGAAATAGAGGCTATTATTTGCCCTTGTTGGACAGAATAATGAATGAATGAATGAATAACTTTATTGTTTGGTTACTCAAAACCATTACATTAAAACAAACGTATAAAAAAATTACAAAAGTTAAAACAGGAAATGTGTTAGCAAAATAGTCTATGCATCTACGGAGTCTCTATTCATTTAAGCCCTGAGTGGCCATCAACTTGGACCGTGTCTCTTGAATGAACTTGCCAAATGAGGCCATGTCTTTTACTGTGGACAGTGTATATAATTGATGGACCGCCTCCTTTGCGGTGCGGGTCCCCGCTTGTCTTAAGATGGACCTAAGGTAAAGACTGCGTGCTGCGCGCAGGGCCGGACAGCAGAGTAGCAGATGAGCGTGGGACTCGCGTTTGTAATTGCAGAGCCTGCATTCCAATACACCCAGTTCTGCCCGTTCAACTGCATATAGTTCTTTAAGGGGCAGAGGGTGTAGTCTGTAGGCTAGAATCTTATGGAGAGCTGTGCGGCCCACGGCCTGCGTGAGATGGTGTTTGGGATTATACACAGTGTGCGGCAGGCATAGGGTCTCGTGCAGGTCTCTTGTAGCTAATGACTCCAAATCCAATTCGCGGGAGCGAGCCCGAACTTGTTTCTTAATTGCGTTTTTGATCGCCGTGTAGTTAACTAGTTCGGGGTCTCAAAGCTCAGTGGCCAGGTTGAGACGACCTTTTGCCACGTAAGGGTGGCCACCCAAGGATTCCCGGGTTCCATAAAGATATGTTTCAAAACTGCCTTAAGTGTCTAATCTTTTGTAGCTGTAGCGAGATAATAGTATTTACTTAAGGCCGCCATCTCTTCTAGATTTTGTTGGTTGAGCGAGAATTCTAGGCGGATAAGGGTGTTTCTAGTGCACTTCAGTAGATGAAATAATCTCTTATATGCTCTGCAATGGATTTTTTCAAGTTCCTTATTGAGTTTGCCCGGGTACGCTTGCTGAGCGTAGTTGAGGGCCGGCATTAGTTTAGCCTTTAATACTCTTCGAATAGCCGTTGTAGATGGGCTGTGTAAGGAAGCTTGTAATTGGCAGAGTGCATAAGTGATGGTTTTCCCTTTGCCTTGGATTTTCTTTAACTGGGCACCGGAGAGACCTGACTCGTGGTAGCAGACTCCCAGGTAGGTATATCGCTGTGTGCTTTCCAAGGAGAGGTGACCAAGATTCCATTTTGCTCGTTTTTTATGTGGGTAGTGCCCAAAAATAACTATTTTAGACTTTGAAGGATTTGCCACCAACCTGTTTTCGTTGCTGTATATTGCCAGGGCGGTCAGCACCTTTTGTAGTCCTATTTTAGTGTGGTCCAGAAGTACCAGATCGTCGGCGTACTGCATGAACTGGATTTTGATCCCCCCCCCAATCCTTGGGGTTGCTAGGGCTGCCCGCAACAGGGCTGTCTCCATGTCTGCTGTGTACAGATTGAACAGCAGTGGCGCTAACACGCACCCTTGCTTTAGACCTCGGTCCGCGTCGATCTTCTCAGAAGCGGAGGAACTCGAGAGTTTAATTCTCGCCCACGTTTTTTGATAGAGTGACTGAATCGCTCTTAGCAGGGTCGGATTGATGTTCCATTGTGCCAGCTTTCTCCATAAAATTGCACGGTCTACCCCATCGAAAGCGGCAGAGTAATCGATGACGCAGGCGAATAAAGGGAGGGTTTTACGCGACCGGGCTTGATAGGCCAAATAGGAGAGTGCAGTGATGTTATCCACGGTCAAAGACCCGGGTCTGAAGCCAGTTTGGCAGAAAGGCAGAAGACCTTCTTCACACGCCCAATCTGCGAGGTCCGTCAATATTGCACCAGCATAGGCTTTGCCCTCGATGTCCAAGAGGGCAATCAGTCTGTAGTTGGACGGATCTGATTTAGGCCCCTTCTTGTGGATTGGGTGTAAAAGCGAGCCTCTCCAGGAATCTGGCACATCCCCAGAGCCAGCATTCGTCATATAGGTGGGTCAGATTTTCGGACCAGAATTCGATGTTCGCTTTAAACAATTGACCAGGAAGACCATTTGGGCCCGGTGCGCCATTTTTCCTGATTTGTTTTAGGATTTTTGAGACTAGCAATTTACAAGGCGGGCCTTCTTGTTAGTGGTGGAGTATGGCTCGTCTCTTACTATGGGTCCATTGTTTGACTGGGAGGCCGGTTTGTCTTCATTGTATAGAGCTTTTACGTGGGCTACCCAAGTTGAGGCCTCAAGGGAGTTTTCTCTGTGATTAGTGCCTCGGCCAAGATTACTTAGGTAGCTCCAGAACTCTTGTGTTTTCCCAGGGCTCAGCAGGTCAAAGATCTTCAGCCATTGTCCAAAGCAGTATTCGCGTTTTGCAGCCCACACTTTCTTGGAATGGCTTTTTGCAGCCTCTTGTAGTTGTTTTTTATCTGAGGCTGTGCCATTTTTACGGAAAGCTTTTCGTTTCATATTCAAGTGTTTAGCACTTTTTTTGATTACCCGGTTGAATCCGAATATAGATGGTGGGTGCCAATGGGGAGTCCTGTTTGAGTCCTCTCGAAGTATCGCCGCTAATGTCCCAGTGATGCCATCCCATGTTATTATGGCGCCCTTCTTCTGTTCACACGGTGGCCAACCCGCCCACGAGTTTATCCAGTTATTAAATTTGGAGGTCGCTGCGTGCCCCCATTTAATTCTTCTGGGGAGCTTTATCAGTTCGTCTCCGTCAGCAGCCCCCATGCATTGCAGCCTGTGGCGTATTTCTGCTGTCAGGTTCAGAGTGATTGCTAGGGCGGCATGGTCGCTGTCACTGCGCGGATGGACTGTATAGTCTGACATTAGGGGTTGCAATTTGTCGCTTAAAATGATATAATCGATCGTCGTCTGGTTATTATACGAGGGGGCGACAAAAACCCCTGGTTTGTTCTTTAGATGGACTGAATGTGCTGTGGCTAGTTTGTAAGATTTTAATAGTTCGTTCATTGCCTTAGTAGCACCAGACTGGTGGTTTTGTGTAGTCAGGACCCCTATATTGTGAATGTTGAGGTCGCCAAGGATAATGCAATCTAATGCCGGAAATTGTAGCAACAAAGACTCTAGATGGTTTATTAGCATGGGCGGGTTTGCTGTGTGCCCATACGGGTTATGATAGATGTTGATTACTAGAATTGAAAATGTTCCATTTGAAGGGTAGAGGCCTTTCAGAATACCCGCCTGGAGCGTATTTGGTAGGTTGTTTATTTCCGTAAATTCTAGTTTAAGCGAGTGCTTTATGTAGATGCATGTCCCACCTGATGGTCTTCCAAATATGTTGGTCTTTGTTGCTGCTTTGCCATATTCTGCATATCCTCTTAATGAGAGTGGGTTAGTCAGCCAAGATTCTTGTATACAGATTATATCCACCTCCTCCAGAAAAGTCACCGCAGCTTGATTATGTAACAGCTTTTTGAAACCTGCAACGTTCCAAGTCATGATTTTCAGAGTCTTTGTGGTTCCGGCTTTGTTTAAGATTTTCGCCTGCTCATTGGTCATGCGTTGGTGTGCGTGACCTGTGTCTTCAGGGAGGTGCCTGTTAGGAGCGGGGGTTTAATGCTAGTGGCAGCCAGGACCAGTCCTTGTTCGCGCAACCCCTTGTTACGCATGAGCGTTTTCCTTGGCTCAAATTTGTAGTTATCTTGATTGGGGTGCCGTTGATTAGGCCCGTGTTCATGCTGCCCTTGGACCCTTGAAGAATAGGGTCTGCGTCTTAGGCGTGGGCAGAGGAAGCGTTCAAGCATGGATGCCCCCCCGACGTGCTGTTCATGATTTTCCAAGTAGCAGAGCGGATGATGAGCTTTTCAAATTGAGGGGTATTTTTGTACTGGCTGCGGCTTTATTTGTATGCCCCAGTTTTCCAGTAGCTTTTGTTGGCTCTTCAGTGTCTCCACCATATGTGGGCTGATGAAAGTTATCTCCGTGGTTTCATTTTTCTCCTCCGGGTCTGGCGGAAGGAAGGAGATGGTCTCAATATCTGTGGTTTTTGTCCCTTCCAGCCCTGGGATATTTGCACCGAGTGTCAGGAAGTTGCTGCGGTTAAGAATGTCCCACTTGCCCTGAGAGGCATAATCGGGATACAGCCTTATTTTCTGATCCCGAATTGTTATTTGAGTTGAGTGGTTTACAGAATCCACGGCCTTCTGCTTCTTATCCTGAGTTTCAGAGAATAATGACTGAACCATGCCTGGCCGATGAAGGGTTGCCTGGTTTGATGGCCTTGTGGTTTGCTGGGCTACCACCACACGGGGGGCTGAGCGGCTTGTTGTTAAATGGCCTGTTCTCTGCGTAGTCGAGTATGGGGCCAGAGTCCCATTAGAAGGGCGCTGGGAGGTTTCCGTGATTGCAATGGTCACTATGGGTTTTTTGGCGTCTGGTGACACTTGGGTCACTCTGCTCGATGTGGTCTTTGTGTGAGTGGGTTGCTGAAAGCTTATTGGACAGGGATCGCGGTCGCTTAAAGGGGCATGATTTACTTCCCCAATATTTTGTCCTTGCGGGTCGGTTACTTGGTTTTCTGTTTTCAGAGCAGGAGTGTGCCGGAATACTGCCAGTTGGACCGGCGTAATCGGATCTGTTGCTGAGTTGGTTGTGTACGGGGCTTCTGCGACTGTCGCCTTTTTTTCTGCTGTTTTAGTAGTAGCTGCCAGTTGCATCGTTTTCTGGGTCTCGATGTGATCGGGAGTCTGTGTGTCAGGACATAGCCAATGCCGAATGGAGCAGGTAGCAAGTGATTTGTTTTTGTTCGCCTTGTTGAGTTTTCTTAGTTTTTTTTTATTCTTCCAGGATAGATTTTGGCGTGCAGGGCTATTCAGTTTGGAGGTATGTTGAGAGTCATGATTTTTAGCCTGATCCGGGATAGCATTTGTTCCGCTCTCAGTGATCGTTGCTGGGGGCACCGAGCAGGCGTTTTTTTTCACTTTTGTAGGTTTCCGTACTACAAATTTGATGTATTGTTATGCCTTTTGTTTTTGAAGATGCCTGGACGGTGTCCTGAGCGAGCGGTTTCTGATGCTTGCTTGCTTCGTTCTTGAGATCCTCGACTAATGTGGTCATGATGTTTGGTAGATTTTCTAGACTGTGCAGAATTGGACTGCAACCACAAGGCTCTAGATTTAAGTTTGTTCTATCCTGTGCACTTTGAATCAATGAATTCAGATTGTCCAATTTGGAAATCAAACTTGCAACAATTTGCAGGATGTTGATTTGTGCGTCAAGCTTGTCTGCGTGCATTATGGCTGCGCCTGTCATTGAAGTGAGGGTCTCATTGATCAGTGATAGATGATTAGAAATCACTGGTGTCTTCTCCCCCTTATCCGCGTGGCTGCTCGCAGACATTGGAGACTGGACCGTTTTGTCGTGTTCCGGGGTGCTCCATCTTGACAAATTCGGGGCTGTTTTTGCAATAAGCCAGGTGAGTTTGGAATTCCTCCTTCGTTTGCTGCGTAGATGCTATCAAGCACATCGGGCATGATTGCTCCATTTGCAGAGGTTCTTCCTTCGCTGACAGCATGTGTTATCAAGCTCGTCAAACGTGGGTTCTCCGTTTGGGGTAGGACACAGCTGAAGGCCCTCCAGTTGTTGGTGGGTCAGGGCTGTGGTAATTATATGAGAAGGCTTAAGTAAATCTGTGTTCGAAACTGCAGATTTGGAGAGTGTTCCGCCCCGGTGCATGGTTATTGTTGGTGAAAGAGGAATACCAAGTGCCTGGGAGGCTGTAGGTTTTGAAGGCTGCCCGTCCTCTGTTGCCCTATTGGTGCGTGGGCTATTTGGAATCCGGTGGGATTCCGCTGGGTTGGATGCTTGGAGGTTGAGAAAGTCTCTTATGTCTCTGTTGCCTGCAGTCCCGTTAGGAGTGTCTTTCACGCTGGGACAAGGCTTGTGAGCAGATGGCTTAAGACTCCTCCATGGTGAAGCTGCTTGGCCCGGAACTGAGAGTTCTGCCGGTGCTCCCGGGGACGTGGGCGTTGCTCCGGTTGCTCCGGCTGTGCCTGTTTCTTCCCCGTCCAGGGGCCCTGGCCCTAAACCTAGGTAGGAGCTCCCTGTTCCTGGGGGGTAGAATAGCTACGCCTTCTGTCTCCTGGCTGATCTATGGGGGCGGGGCCTCTCCTGTAGTTGTATTAAATTCGAGTTTCTGGTCCTCATGGTTTGCCAAGTTGATTGACTTGCCCGATTCAACTGGGCACAGTGCCTTCTACTTAATGTGGTGGGAGCGGTCGTGAGGTGGTGAGGTGGTGAGGGCTGGGTGACCAAGTCAGTCTCCCCTCCAGTGGTGCCAAGGTCTAAGTGTTCTCCTTGCGGCGGCCAACACAGGTGGGCAGGGGGAAGGGGCCTCTACGAGAGTGAACTTTCGCACCCCTCCCGTAGCTTGCCTCACGCTGCTGCTGCTGGTGTGCAGGTACCGATGCTGTTCTCTCCTGTGGAGGGGCAGGATGTAGTACTCCCTGTGTTTGCCTGCGTTGATTGTCTTGCCCCTGCTCCCAACTCCCTGCAAAGGGGAGTATCTTGCCTAGATGAAAGTGAAGGTGGCGATCGGCTCCTGCCGTCAAATCGCCTCTGTGCCTCTGCCACGGATTGTCTCTGTCGCCCAGGTGCCCAGGTGCCAGCAGCTCCGGGCCACAGCTAGTTGCAACTGGCGTTGAAATGAGATGGGGGCTTCGCTTTTTCTCCTTGCTTTTGTTCTTTAATTCTTTGCACTGTGGGCTACCACTGCGGCTCTCGCCTTCTGCCACTGCAGCTCCCTTCGCTTAGGCTGGGATAAGGCAATCCGCTGCGGCACCCAGGGCCCTTTCCCAGCAGTGGGCAGTAGCACCGACCCCGGGCCCCCCCAAGTCCCCCAAGCCCCCCGAGCCCCCAAACCGCGGGATGCCTCTGCCTCTGGAGTACAGCCGAATACGTCAGAGTGCAGCCGGGAGCAGGGAGCCGGGAGCCGGGCAAGAACGGAACAGTTATTCGCCACTCACCCACTGTCCTGTCGTAGTCTACTGAGCCTACTCCGCCGCACCATCAGGGACCGTGCAGAGCAGAGCCCGAGACCGAACCCACCTCACCTGCGAAGCGGGGAGTCGAGATGCCGCGCAGAGGAGTGACCGGGCTGGACGAAGGCTGGGAGTGAAGCAGTGCTCTGTGCAGAATTCTTCGCGTCACAGGGCTCACAGTGGTCTCGATGATTTCGGCTGGCTCGTATGGCTCGTTATGGCTCGGTTACGACAAACAGAGAGCCGGCGGCCCGATTCTGTAGCTGCCAACTCGTAATGGAGTCTCAGGCGTTCTGTTGGACAGAATAGCCGCTGTGAAGATGGTATCCTTGCCTAAGGTGTTACACAAGTTTAAGATCCAGTTATTTTAGGTACTGAGAGAAGAGTTTCAAAGACTGAAAGTCAGATAATGCACTTCGTCTGGGAAGGCCGACACAAGGTGAGCAGGGCGGTTTTGATGATGCATGGAAGGTGAGACTGACCAATCCAGTCGTAAAACTATATTGTTAGGCAACCCAGTGGAGTTTTTTTAAGACTGGTTTTCTATTAAATCAAAGAAGAGGTTAATGGTCATAAAAGAGGTAGTAGAAAGTCAACCACGTATGGTTGTTTGAACACAATAAGTTAAAACTGTTGTACATAAATCCAGTTAAACAATCTTTTTGAACTAATGGGGCAGATTTGCGACAGGTACCACGTTGTTAACACCTGACAATCCTTTTCTGGCGTTATTGGACAAAAGGAAACTGGAATTGACGCTAAACTCCAAATAGTACTGGCAGTACAGATAAATGCATAAAGACAAATGTGGGAACGAGACCTGGAAAGATACATATCTGTTTAAAAGTAGGACATCCTAGACAAGAGGATGTGTCCTATTAATGTACATGTGCCTAATTTAGATCAACTGTGTAGCGAGTGTTTAACTTCCCCGAGAGTGGATATTTTCCATGTCTATATTTTAAGAGCCCAATCTAACAACAAAATTGCATGTTTGAATAAATCCATAAGACTTTTCATTTTCTTTAAATAACGGTTTATGAATAGTTTTAAAGTAAATTGCAATGTTTTTCACCAATAAAACAACATTGAATGACTTACTGGGGGTATGTGTGCAACCCAGGAGGTATGTTTAAACAAGAATGAAGAGGTTCAACCAAGTTGTATTTCAGGACATCAGAAATAGCACAAACTGTGGACATTCAGTGTGGATGTAAGAAAATAAGACCATTCTGGCAACAGGTGAGGGATACTGTAGGAGAGTGGGGTCTGCAATCCTATGGTCACCCCAGATTTTTGCTTTTTGCTTCACTGGTTTACGACTTTCCCTGGCTGTGGGCCTGCTAATCAGACCCACAGCCTAGCTGTTCTCTCTCTAAATTGACAACCATGTACCTTAGGTGCATTTACCAATTGGTACTGGGCCACCTTATCAGTCCCTGTACAGTATACCTTAGGTATCCAGGGCATAGGTGTACCCAGGGCCTACCAGGGGCTGAAGCATGTATTATGCCACCCCTGGCTGGCCATCTAAACAGACACAACTGGCTGCACGACAGCTGGGGCAAGGTGGTGTAATCACCCTTTGCTTTAGATATAGTTACCTATATCTAAACCTAAAATGGACACATATATTCCTATCAGTCACTCCTATGGAAGGCCTTATCAATCCTGAAGGCAGAGTGCTTGAAATTATGTGAGATGGTGCTCTGGCATGAGCTGAGCCCGTTTGCAGCTTGCGGAACCAAGTCCTAATAGCTGTTCCATGATAACGCTATACCATATACTCTTAAGTGCATTATAATCCTCGCGGTTAAATGCTAACTCTGGTATAACATTATCAAAACATGTCGAGTAAGGTGTCATACGAATTGGAATACTACCACCTCGCCAATTCTGGCGACGGAGGTAGCATTCGACCCTTCTAGAGGGACACGACATGTATGTAACTGAGAACCCCGGTTATAGTTAACTCGAGCCTTGGCATCACAAAATGGATGCTACCACCACAGACACAAGTCTGACCTCCTGCTACTGGGAGTCCTTCCAGCGAGGGAGGCTTGGACAAAGGGTTTCCTGCCTTGGGAGGTGCTAGCACCACCCCAGACAGGATTTTGTGTATTGGGTAGGGTAGGCTTGAAAGGAATGAGACATGCCCGGGGCACACAAGGTGTCCTGTGCATAAACCGGTTCCAACCAGTTGCTGGGGCATCCCTGCCCCAGCTCTGGCGCGAAGCCGGACAAAGGATTGGGGGTGTAGCCACCCCCCTTCCTGATTCATAAAGGGGGTGGTGATGGACAGAGCATCTGAATTAAGCAGAACACTCCTACCCAGTCAAAAGATCAGGGCTTGATCCATCACCATTTTTTAGCTCACTGTACCATCCCAGTTCAGAACCTGGCTACATGCAAATTAGTCTGTCCCTGGCCCAGTGCATCATGGGAACAGGGCAGACCAAACTACCAAGCCAATTCTTTACTGGAAAGGAAACAAGCTTCCGGGGACCGGTTTCTGGCATTACAGCCGTTTTCGGCCCGGCTTGCTTGAATCCTGATGGTGCAGTGAGCAAGGGACTCATGTCTGAGCATACCCTTCCACTCCTATAGTGGCCAAAGTGATTCATAAAGGGGGTGGTGATGGACAGAGCATCTGAATTAAGCAGAACACTCCTACCCAGTCAAAAGATCAGGGCTTGATCCATCACCGTTTTTTGCATATAGCCAGGTTCTGAACTGGGATGGTGCAGTGAGCTAAAAAATGGTGATGGATCAAGCCCTGATCTGTTGACTGGGTAGGAGTGTTCTGATTAACTCAGATACTCTGTCCATCACCACCCCCTTTTTGAAATTAATTTGGCCACCATAAGTGTGGAAGGGTACGCTCAGACATGAGTCCCTTGCTCACTGCACCATCAGGATTCAAGCAAGCCGGGCCGAAGACGGCTGTAATGCCAGAAACCGGTCCCCGGAAGCTTGTTTCCTTCCCAGTGTAAGAATTGGCTTTTGTAGTCTGGTCTGCCCTGTTCCCATGATGCACTGGGCCAGGGACAGACTAATATGCATACAGCCAGGTTCTGAAACTGGGATGGTGCAATGAGCTAAAAAACGGTGTTGGATCTAGCCCTGATCTCTTGACTGGGTGAGAGTACTCTGCTTAATTCAGAGACTCTGTCCATCCCCACCCCTTGTTGTAAATAATTTTGTCCACCCTAAGCGTGGAAGGGTATACTCAGATGTGAGTCCCTTGCTCATTGCACCATCAGGATTCAAGCAAGCCGGGCCGAAGACGGCTGTAATGCCAGAAACCGGTCCCTGGAAGCTTGTTTCCTTCCCAGTGTAAGAATTGGCTTTTGTAGTCTGGTCTGCCCTGTTCCCATGATGCACTGGGCCAGGGACAGACTAATTTGCATACAGCCAGGTTCTGAAACTGGGATGGTGCAATGAGCTAAAAAACGGTGATGGATCAAGCCCTGATCTCTTGACTGGGTGAGAGTACTCTGCTTAATTCAGAGACTCTGTCCATCACCACCCCTTGTTGTAAATAATTTTGTCCACCCCCCTTCCTGGTCCCACCCAGGGGAGGGACCTAGTCAGTAGTGCAGCCCCCTTTAGCAGGATAAAGGTAGGAGCTGGTCCCATTCCAAATCAGATTATCCTGAACATATTCTACAAGAAGAAACTCTGGACTTCGACGTTCTGCTCCCCAGAAGACTGAAGAATCTCCCTTGTGGGCAAGGAGTGTCCACCCTGCACAAGCAGGCACCATCAAGCGTCCAGCGGCTTCCCTTTGTCGTCTTCCTTCCAGGATCCAGACTTCAGAGCCCGACGAGACCCGGATTCCCAGACCTCTCCGACCTCAACCCACATCTGCAGCAAAGCTGAGACCCGTGGGTGCGACGAGACACGAGGGACCGGCCATCTTGGAAGAAACTGCACTTCGCTTCCAGCACGACTCCTGAGGTAAACTCGACCAAGTGCTTTGGGGACTGAGAAGCCCCATCCCCGAGCAGCCCCTGCACCGAAGCTCAGTCCTCCAGCATCCACGAGATCTGCGTGGGGCCCTTCTGCTTTGTTGCTGCTCGACGCGTTGTCTGGTCACTTGCCGGCTGGCTAGTGGCCTCCTAGACGACGAACCTTTGAATCTTTTCTGCTGGTCTGGTTGCTCCAGACTGGCCCTTGCTCCCTTCCAAAAGAGGGGCACCCCGGACTCTCCTAGTCCGCACCAGACGCTTTCTCCACTCACCGCGTGGGTTGCCTTTGCCAAGGCCTGTTGACACTGATTCCGGATCCAACACCGCCGACAGCGAGAGCCTGCGTGGGACAGCTCGTGCCTCCATCCTGGTCGTCGAAGACACCTCCTGGTCCACGTGGCTGCAGAGTCAAGCGTCCACTCTTTACCTGAACACGACGACATCTGGTTCCTTCCTGGTTCCACTCCAGTCACTGGCTAGTGACTGTGAACATTGTCCCCTCTGCTTTCAGGTCTCCTTCTTCAACAATCCACCCTTGGATTGCACCGGACATCTTCCTCCTGGTCGCCTGCAGCATCTTTTCTTTCAGGCTCCATTGACTTCAACGCGAGAACCCGACGCACTTTGAACCCTATGCACCCGCGGCCCGTGGGTGAGGTAACAAGAGCATTACGGTGCTCAAGGGTAGTTTAACTGTCCTAGTGTCCAGTTCCACAGTCGTTTTAGTCCTACCTAGTCAGGATTGTCCGTACTCACCTTTAACTTGAACTGTACTGTCCATAGACGTTGTTACGCATCTCGCGTGAGTTCACACTCTGCACACGCGTTCCGTGGGCCTCCTATTACTTACCTAGTGTTAGTGTAGCGTGGTCCCAACGATCCTACAGCCTCTGGACAGCTCCATTCGAACTATTGACTTTCACATTCCACTTACTTAGTATATGGTTTGTCGTGCCCCTAGGGCACCATTGTGATTTCGTGCAATTTATCGTATTTTTCCTAAGAGATTGTCATGTGCTTAGCCCTCTGACCCCATAAAGAGTTCAGAGGTGTTGTTATTAATAAATATACTGTTTATTTTCATAACAACCTGTGTGGTGTCATTTCATCTGGTATTCAAGGGGTTATATTGTGGTAAAACAGCTGGCTTCACATGCCAAAAGAGTTTAGCCTAAGACTGCTTTGTCCATGCTACCATTAGGATAGCTGGTCTATAAGGTTGACTTACAACCAATCACCATAAGGGTTGTTTAGACTGATACAAGGTGATCACTAGAACTAGTGAGCATCATATATCAGGCCAACTTCTCACAGATACCATTTGAAAGATTTTCTGATCGAACATTCTGTGGGTCATTCCACAATATATCCTTTGACGGTGTATAGCAGGGGGGAGTGGATACATTCCATACAATGAAAGGGGGTTCCATGTAAATAGGTGTTAATTAGAGCTACATTTATGGAGGAAGAAGCAGACATCAATGTATATGATATGGTATGTGAAAACCTAAAACATGCTGCAATGCAGGATACTGTGTATACCATGTGGGGGTATATGAGAACATCTGGCCAGATCTGGGGCTCGGTCTAGAGTTTATGGACAAGGATAACCATGCCTATGCTCAACCTGAATCAGGTCCACTCCATGTTTTCGCTTCAAACCCATGTAGTGGGAAACCTATTTGCTTGGACAAGGCCTGTTGGTGTGGGGAAGTTGGATTGAATGAATACTAATCGATGTGCAATGAATATTTGATGTTGAAAATGGAACAATAAGTATATTCAAAATTCTCAATAAAGGGTTTTGAATTAAAAAAAAGAACTAGGACAATCAGGTAGATGCATAACCGTTTGTTGGGCTCCACTGCAAATTTGAACTGTGTCCAGACATTAGCGACCAGAATTCATCACAGAGAACACAAAGACTGCACCAGAGACTTTGCAGGTTGGAGTCCTCATTGTTTGCGTGGTGAAATTTTTAAATACACGTTTTGCAGAGGACATTCAGGAGTACTTTTAGGAGGTGACACCTTTTATTCTGACCTTGGTACCAGAGCGGACCCAAACAAGAGTGGAGTCTAGAGTTGTATAGCTGCAGCAATTCATCTCATCGTAACATCGGGCTAGTCCAAATGACTGCATAATTACAAGGGATCATTGAAGCAAGATAGGGGTTATTCAGTGACACATTTCAGTATTATTTACATACACTGACAGTAATATTCAAAGATGGCAAGGAGAGAGGCGGTAGCTCAAATAGATTAGCGTTTTTCCTTTAGTTCATTCCTATTACTTTCTTCAACAGTCTCTCAAACTAAACAAGCATTTGCAATGCAATAGGTCTCACAGTTACACGAGTTAAAGCTATTGGCATTGTAAATGAGAATGCCTTTTATTTATGTTTTTAAAACGAAAACAAAAATAAAAGGCATTGTTATTTGCAATGTCAATAGCTCAAACTCGCGTAAATGTGAGACCTATAGCATTGCAAATGCTTGTTTCTTAAGCAGGTGGGGGGGCACTGGTGTAACGAAGCACAAGACATGGAGAGAGCGAAATCTGAAGCGCTGGGGTGGGCAAACGGGCAGGAGATAGAGCAAAATGGAACTGGGTGGACAAGCAAATGGGCAAAAAAGCAAGGAAGAGGAGGGAGCGCATCAAGGACGGGGTGGGGAGAGGAACATGGAGTAAGAGAAAGCAATACGGAGTGTGGCAAAGAGTGGACTAGAAGTACATGAGCAAGAAAGCCGGAAAACATGCATTCTTGTGGATTGCTTAATCACACTGCAAATAAGGTTTGGCAAAGCCAGTAGGTCTCAGCTTTGGGACTTATTAGATATGCCAAAGTTAATGACGCACAGCTACATGGCTGAAGAACTTAAGTAAAAGATTTGAACACACCCGGTCACATTATATAGGCACTCACCCACCAAAGTTGGATTAATAACAAAAACATGGAACCTTTTTTTTTTGCAGCTGGGAAGCAACACAGAGGGTGTGGGTGAGAGGCAAAATGCAGGGCAAAGGTGAGGGGAAGTAAACAGACAACACAGTTGAGCATACAGGCGAGAAAACAACGTGGGAATGTTGGGGAAAAGCACATAGCTAATAGAGGAACCTGGAGCACCGCAGAGTGGGAGGGTGAGGGGGGAGAATACATGAAGAATACAGATGGAAAACACATGCACTCACAGAGTGTTTAAATAAAAAGAAAAAAGAAGAGTCATGCCTGAATAAGTGAGCTATGGAAGGGCAAAATAATGTGTTATGACACAAGATGACGAAGGAAGGCATAGAGCAGCAATGTATAAGAAGCAAGTGAATACGTTACAATGACGTAAGCCAACAGCAAGTAATGGACAGGCGCCAAGATATCCTTAAGCTAACAATATGTCTTGCAATGGACAGCGCAGGCAGTGTTTTAGGCGAGATCTTAAAAAGTAGTGCTGGAAAGAGTGGGAGACATGAAGGACGTCTGCGACTATGTGGACCAGACGTGCAACCCTCTGTGTCTTTAAGGGAAAGGGTGCGTGGGGTAAAACATGAAACTACGGATCGTGTAATAAGAGCCCCTCCCCAAAAACAAAAAACACAAAAATATGTCCTGTTGTGATTCCATCCGTAGATGTTTTGAGGGATGACAAAGCACGCAGCTTTCCTGAGAAAGTAACTCTCTCAACTTCTCCTCTGGTTTCTGTGGTTTGTTTCTGGGAATGTAAATATATATCTCATTAATTGTTTTGCATCTTGCATGCTCAGATTAGTAGGAAATGATTAATAATAATAATAACATTAACACGTTCACCCGAACAAGCCAGGTCCCCGAAATATGTCCTGTATGGGGCACCCAAAAACAATAGGATGAAAATGCTTCAATCATACACCTGCCCACCAGCTCCCCCTCCCCAGTGACGACATCGGAAAGCTCCCCCAAGTGAACGGCCCTGCTCTCAAAGCACTCTTCTCTCCCTAGGTCCCCTCATTTTCTGGGGTCGCACTCTACCAGCGTATAAATAAATCTCTTACTCTGCGCCCTCTCCCTCTCTTGGGGTCCAAATCTTACCAGGAGAACCCCTCTATCTGCCCCCGTCGAAAGACAATCTTACCACGAGCACCATCCCACGTTAAACCCTCTGCGATCACATCCTATGGAGGCGGAGTCCTACTTACGGTCGCTATGCCGCGGGAACCCGCATCTAATGACAACCGCAGGAGGTTGAACACAGCCTTGAAGCGGTGAAACAAAGGCCCTTACCATGCCCGAGTCCCCGTCCTCTCTGCCGCCTTCTCAGCGCCTTAACTCCCGCACCTGCAGCGCGCCGCTCCTCGCTCTCACTCACTACTTCACGTGCTGCACACAGACCCCTTCCCGGATCCTTATGGAGCACCCTCCCAGGCTCACCTCCCCATGGCTGACCTCTCCATTGTCAACAGCACAAAAGGACCCCACGGCCTCATTTAAAACAAGCGTGAATACTCCGGTGCGGAGCAGACCCTGTTTTTGCAGGGGGATGAAAGCAGGGCCGCAACACGATAACACAGCTTTAACTTGTTGCTTTGCTGAAACTTTTTTTATTCACACTGAGAATTGTAACATCACAAATAAATATGGAATTAGAAGATGTTTACAGGGACAAGCGCTTGCCATTGTGGAAAGGCAGCTGCTTGTTCGGAAACATGATCCGTCACTACACGCCTCCTAGAGATAAAAAACACCCTCACGACAGCCGACAAGCAAATAATCCTGTCTGGATGGGCCGTCCTAAAAGGAGACAGGGCGGGAACGAAGAAGCCTCATTTTCAATCGGAGGCCACCGTTTAGCATAAACGATGACACCAGCCAATTAAAATGATGGGTGGGGTTTCCCCTTCTGAAATCTCCTCCATCACAATAGCCCGCCGAGCGAGTAGCGCATGCGCGCTGCAACGCTATGCGAGACCTAAAAACCTCTAATGTATTAATGCAGATCGGTGTACCATCCGGGTTTAAAGAGGCGGGCTTCTAAGAAGGATTGGGATGTCTCTGCACTCCTAACAATACTTGTGCAGTTGCCTCAAACCTACTTCTGTTGCAAGATATAGTGGTTAAAGTTTCAAAAGCCAACATGAGCAACTGTGTCACAATAGGAGAAAGAAAGAGGCAATAACAGTGAAAGCTCTGTATCGTGTCCACATATGCAAGACCTAGTAAGTTAATGGAGCTAGCCAGGGGTAACGCCAGGATAATTTGCCCTATTATGGATTAGTGATGACTAATAGTCCACTGCCATCTCAGTATGTTACTTTTCCTTTATTTCAGCCTATTTGTAGGGTTTTGCCTATTGGCTTTGGCATGACATCTCAGTATATAGCTATGAATCCTTTATTTTAGCCTATTTGTAGGTTTGCCTATTGGCTTTGGCATGATTCTGTGCCTTCCTTGCCTCTTTTCGGGCGTAAAGGCCTAAACTAGAGAGCAGCCATCTTTGTCTTGCCTCTGCTGACTGAGGCGCTTGCAGAGCAAAGGTAATGTTTATAGTAAAAGCTGTTATTCGCTAGTGAGGAACCGGTTGACACCGGCCCTTATCGAAAGAATGTATTTTGCTCTCTGGTGGAAGACGCAACATGCAGGTGGCCACTGCGGACGGCGTGAGAAGCCAGAGGCTGGTACAGGAATTCGGTGGGAGTCGGCCTAAGACTGGAAATTTCCATGAATAGAGAGCACTCTATATTATCAAAGTGCAGAGAGGCAGAGCTGGCAGATGGTTTTTGGAAGTGAAGAGAATGGTCAGATGGATTTTGGAAGCTGAAGCAGTCAGCCAGAAGGATTTTAGAACTGGAGAGAACAGTCAGATAGTTCTTGGAATGAAAGAAGTCAGTTGGTTTGCAGAGCTGGAGCTGAGAGCTGGAGCTTTTGGAGTAATTGAACCAGTAGAGTGGAGTGAAGTTACCACATTGGTGATGGTGCAGAAGGAGAGAGCCTTGATTCCACCAGAGAGAGAGAAACAGACAGCAGCCGTTGGTGGTGATGCCATGGTCATGGAAAGAGTCCTAGTTCCACCATAGAGGGACAGAGAGTTGGACCCTTATTAATAGGGTGAGGTATTCTTATCTAATTTGCATAATGTAGTTATTCACTCCTTTTTCTAGGTTATGTTTAGATCTCCACTTGCATTAATAATTTCCTACTGTATTGCTTATACATATATCATTGTTATAATGTTTTGTCATTCTATTCTAATGTTAAATAAAGGGACCCCAGTTGCATATTTGAGTGTTGTTTCCATGACAGGACTAACCTTTCTTTTCAACCAGGTGCTGTTAACTAGAAGGTAGAGGGGGACCCTTCTAGCAGATAACTGAGAAATGGAAGATTGGGTAGATTCAATGCAGGAAGTAACTCCCAAATAAATTAATTAGACAGCTCCTATCTAAATTAAGAATAGTAAATATCGTCGGTGCACCTTAGGTGTACCGCCGACCCCTATAGAACACCCCATTGGGGGACAACAGGTTCACCAGTGGGAAGCATAGATGATATTGATCCTAAGAGTTAGGGACTGAGTAATTAAATAATTAAATAGTTGCCGAACTCAAAACGAGGAGTCATCCGGACATTAAACGTGATAAAAGAGTCATCCGGACTTAAAACGTGATAAAAGAGTCATCCGGACTTAAAACGTGATAAAAGAGTCATTTGGACGTTAAACGTGATAAAGTCGATAGACTATAAAACAAGCTGCCCTCCGACGCAAGAGGGGGTAGGTTGGCCCAGGTCAGATTGCCGTGGGGCTATAAAGTAAAGATCATAGGATATAAGACGTGGAATTCCTTAGATGTTAGCTATATCTCTAATTGTACAGGCTTGTAAATAGCTAATAATCACCTTCTCAGGCGAATCCTCCATATATCTTGTAAATAGCAATCTGGGAAGAGTGTGTTTGCGTGACGATTGGGTTAGCTACGGTTGGTAGTCTGTTTGTTCTGAGAATCCGGTTGTTACACCAGGTAAGTGGTTTAAGCATATAAGTCTACATCTGAGAGGGTAACAATGTGGCTGGTGATAACTAGAGTACCACTAGAAACCTGGGGATGGGAATATTAAATGCTGCAATCATAACTTACTTTCTCATCCCCAGGAAAAACATTTTACTTTGTAAATCGTACTACAGTAAACTAGGCTGAGAGGAGGAATAATATAGAATATGAACACGACCTTAGAAATCTGCAGACATGCGATCCGTAGGAAAATAACCAAAGGGACAGCCAAAAACATGTAGCAAAAACAAAAAATACTGATGATGCAGACAGCAACAGAAGTCATTTACCAATACCATGTGTATGAAAAGACAAGAGTTGATTAATGTAAACAAGCTTTAATGTAAAATGCACTTAAAACGGTTTAAAAACTGTTAACAGAGGTTTATTCTCATAGTAAAGTGGGATGGAGTGTCTTACTTGATGGCATGTACTAAGATCTGGAGCCCAAAATACCGCACAATAGTTGGTTCTGTTTTCTCTACCAGCTTCAGGCCACAAGTAATGCCGAGAGGAGAGTTTTCTTTAAATGCATCGCAGAACTAAAACAGAAGTAAAATGTTAGTTACTGCAAAGTAGAGTTACAATTCTTGCATTTGACAAATAATACGACAGTACAGGGCTGTGCTTAGCTTGTACATAACCAATAGAAAAGTAACAGGGGCAAGAAAATCTCTCACAGACATTTGAGCCATACTGCCAGAAGCACACATCACTCACACTGTGTGGACAGTAGGCTGGAACAGAAGGGTTGGGAAGTGTTGCAATGAAATGAAAACCAAGATGAAGGCAAAGTCAGACAAAAGAAACACAGAATTGAGAAGAGTCAGTAATGATGATTAACTGGTGCAGGGGTATGGAGGCATGGGAAATGAAAATGGAAGTCGGTTTGTTAGGATGTGGCTCAGTACGTGCATACCATTGCATGCCGGTCATGGATGGACACATGCTGAGTATAGAAAGAGTGTGCACCGTCGTAACAGAAGCCTCTAATCAACCAGCGATGAAAGCAAGAAGGACTGCATGTCTCATGGAGCCACAGAACCCTCACAACACTTACACATTTTTGGCAACAATCTTGAATGCTTACAGTATAAGTTTCTCATGGTCTGTAACGTCCTTGCTAGAGTGCGATCAGGTCAGGTGGCTAGTTGGAGTAACATGAAGTTGGTGGCTGGAAAAAAATAAGCACAAGCCCCGGAAAATCCTATGAGAGCACAGTGAAAGGGTAACCTTTCAATGGTCTCCAGGTGGAGAGGGAAACAAAATTAATTCTTGTCCATCCATGGGTAGTTGAGATGTGAGAGCTTCTTGGGAATTATGTACAAAGTTGGGGAGCTGAGAGAAAGGTGGCAAGGAAACTGGAAGAAGGGAGAGGAGACGGACATCCTTGAGAATTGAAAAGGCACAACTAGGGTCGAGTATTTTCTGAACTGGAGCAACAGCTATGACAGAATGACTACATATTCATTTACTGTAGTATACAAAAAAGTAATGGATAATGCTTGAATTAATCTTAGTCACTGTCAATTAGGCCACATCCCAATCCAACATTATTTTGCACTATGTGAGGAAATGGGATGTATTAGATGTATTATATGGCGTGGTTGTGTGACCTCACAGTGTAATACACTTTTAGGACCCCTATGTTTCGTCCGTCAAACCTTCAGCTCAACCCAGGGTAGCTGTGATTCTGAGCTAAAAGGCTTACAAAAAGGAACAAGTATAGAGCATTTAAACAGCACCAAAAAAATTGGAGAAGAAATCGACAAGAAACCAAAGAAATCAACCATCAAGTTATAAAAAGAGACTGTATTTTTAGGTACTTTTAGACACCACAACGAAAAAGATCTACTGACGAGTTCCAGAGATATAGAATCTACAAGGTATAGAAAAAGCATTTCATTCAACCGCGAACAAGCAATGGCAAATTCAACAAACTTGACAGTTAGAAACATTCTCAGCAAAAAGTTTGGGATAGTTGTAATAGGGTCACTTTTGGGCACCTAAAGTAACTCTCTCCAGTATTGAGTGAGTGGGGGGGGGGGGGGGGGGCGGGGAGTGGTCAGCAAGGTCCTCAGAAACAGTTACCACAGCAGGTGAAGCAGTCTTCAGTCAGTTTCAGGCACTTATATCTTTTTCAGGGCTTTATTAAGGAAGTGGTCCTGATGAAATGAAGCAAGAAAGGAAGGATACTGAAGATGCTCAAAGGATGCTGTGGATGTGATACGGGCAACGTGGGTCTTGCTGTGGTCCACGGAGGGGGGGGAGTGGTTCTAGTCACAAGGATGATGTTCCTTGAAGTACTCTCGCTGCTGGTTCAGCAGCCACTGGATTATCAGTCGCCTAGTATCGCAGTCACAGGCCATTCCTTCCTTCACGGGTAGATAACTGATCCTCTGGAAGTCCCCGCTGCACTACGATGACACTCACAGGCTCAGCGAACACTAGTGCAACTTTGTGCATTGGATCCTGGTCCATGGTGCTGCACGACGATGATTGGCAACGAGTTGAGAATTTTGGACTACCAACTTACCCCATCAGGATTCTCAGCTGTTGTGTGCCTGTGCTATAAACAGAAACCCAACTCACAGACCTTTGGAGTCTCTTGGCATTGGCTGGGCCCCGGAGATGACTTCTCCACCAGCAGAACACAGTAGGCACAGCCACTCTCTTTGCTCGCCACCAGGTTCAGCCGCTGAGGTCTACACTGGTGCAGCCTCTCTTTGCCAGTTCCACTGTGCAGCTGGGCAGTCCTTCCTCGGTCCTTTTTCCAATCCAGTCGAAATCTAAATTTTGGGTGCCAGGGGCACCCTACTTATGCTCAGAAAATGCCCTCAGAACAGAACGCAGTTGGTGGCCAATGGACTACCAGTTTCCTTCCCACCTGATAACCATTTCCTGCAAAGTGTGGCAACTGGGCAACGCAGGATGCACCATTCTGTCGACTTCCATTATGGGGACAACTCTCCCTAGCCTACCCCAGAGGTGTGGCTAGCAATGGAGCTGCAAACCACTGGAAAAACGGTTTGGCAACTGGTTTCCCCTATCCTGTCGCTAGCGCCAGCCTGTCTTCCTAAACAATGGAGCAGCCTCTCTCCCAAGTGTTACCCATTTGCCCTTCGAAGGCAGCTTCTCCTTTGAAGCTTGCCTTTTGGGCCAATACCCATATGCCATCCTGCAAGAGGGATGTGATAGCTCCTGCCAAAGCAAGCCCCTACTGTATTCTTTCCCGGGAGTAGTTAGTACACCTCCCCAGGAGGGCAGAAAGCTGTCTCAGTGAATGGCCTCTGTGGGCGCAGAGACTAATGGCAACAAAGTGCCAACTTGGGGAGCGTAGTCTCGCCTAGCAGCTAGATGCCCGCTCGCTGAGGAGGCTCTGCCACTGAGAAGTTATCTATCATTAACCCTAGCTAAAGGAGGGTATTGAGAGATCCCAGCTGGAGGCAACGAGCGCCAAATTGCTGGCTGTGACTGCTGTGAAGATCTCGTGCTTGGGAGGCATCGTCAATGACTTGTAACTTACAGCCTGCCAGCGCCTAACGGACCTGACTGTTCGGGCCTGCAGCGTGGTGCGGTACCCCGAGGCGAGGCAGTGGATTCAGAGATGGCGCAGAGCTGGTGCCTGAGTTCCGGGTTTCGCCCCGAAGGGACTTCATTAGGCCCAATAGCTGCTGGGGCAGTACTGACACTTGCATGGGAGGACCGGAAAATCTGCGGAGATTGCACCAGGGTGTACAAGGTGAGAGCTTCTCCCGGTGGCGCCGTACCCAAGAAATCTGCACCCAGCCGAGGGCTGCAATAACTCGCTTGCTATCAGCTATCGCTGTGCTGGCCCTCACGACTGCTGCTGCCCAGAACGAACCCTGCATAGAAGCCGGGAAGAAGGCTAAAGCGTGCTGCCCTAGCTGCTTGAATCAAAAACGAAGATGGACCATTGCGGACCCCATGGCAATAAGGAGACCAGGATACCTGGGGAGCGGTGCAGCCTGGGGCCCACCCCTCACCCCGTGGGGAGGACGAGCCGTTCCATTAACCCTGCACTGCTGGAGGGGAGGGGAGGCTAGGTCGCTCGAACTGCAGACATTGAAGCACCACAAACTATTGTGGATAGCCAACCAGCACTCGCCTACCACACAGCTTCCGATCTGATTGGGAGAGCCATCGGGTAGGCTAATCTGATGATTTCAGATTGCTATTTTCCAAATCTTTATCACAATTCACGTATAGGAAAACTCTTTCTTATATATTCATACATTTCTATACATAAATTGTTACCATGTTCTCTTTATAAACTGTGCAAATTTTTTTAATGCAAAGTCCAAATTATTTTAGTTATATAAGGTTTCATAATTTGGACTTTGCATTAAAGAAATTTGCACAGTTTATAAAGAGAAGGTGTTTTTCTATATGTGAATTGTGATAAAGATTTGGAAAATAGGAATCTGAAATAGTCAGACAAAGCCAAATCCTTTTTACCAACATTTTTGCAATCATTTCTTAATTATATTTTAATGAAATGTGAGAATAATAACTATGTGAATTTTGATATGATAAATGCATGTAAATAGATTGCTATCTCTAGATATTCATTTGTTAGGTTTTGGTTCAGTGGATACTATTTTAGCAAAATAATTCTGGCACAGAAGGGAAATCTTGTTTCATTGAAATATATTTACCCAGTCCCTTTTGGCCTAACTGGGGTAACTTTCTTACTTGGAGGATTACATACAGCTGTGCGATATAACTGCACCCCTGGCCCACAACCCCCAGCACAACCACAACAAAACTCTGGAAGAAAGCCACCGCGATACAACATGGCAGAACTATGGGCAAAAACAATGCAAAACAGACTAATCTCACCTTCAAAAATAAGAAACTGACGCAGCTGACAGAGGCAGGGGCCGAATCCGAAACGGAGGCTGGTGCTAGGAAGGTCTCTGAAAGACAAGACGACGACCAAGGTCAAATCCAGCCTCAAAACGATTGACTCTAAACTAGATATACTTACTTCTCGGCTGGATCAGGTAAAACAACAAGTGGATACCCATGAGACACTCCTAGACCAGCTTGAAAACCGTGCCTCTGACGCTCATAACTACCAGGTAGTATCCAAAGAGCCTCTGTTGCCAACGGAAAAAGTTCTAAATATAATTAAAGCCAAAAATGAAGATTTGGAGGCCGGGTCTCGGAGAAACAATCTTGGCATCACGGGGATATCAGAAACCACATCCATCCCCAAAATGGAAACATATGTAGAGTCTCTGTTGAGGTTGGGTTCGAAAAGCATCCGCAGCAGTTTTCCTTCTAGAACGCATGCACCGATCAGTAGGCCCCAGACCTTCTGTAGGCATAATCCTGGGCCACCTGCTTAAATATCATCGCACAATCCTCCGACTGGCCTGGGAGAGAGGAAGTATAAACCATCAGAGCAGCAATGTTACTTTCTACCTGGATTTCACACTTTCAGTGCAGGAAACCCGTTATGACTTTGCTCCAGTCAAGTGTATTTTACAACAAACGGGGTTGCCATACACCCTACGCTCAAAATCACATACAACGGCCACATACACTACTTCGCTGATGTTAAATCTGCACTTAAGTGTAAAAAGCACATGGGGGGGGGGGGGGGGGGGCGCTAGCGAGCCCGTAGCAAGATGGCTGCGCCTTAGTGCCGCTCTACTGATCGAGCTACCAATCCGCCTATTATCCGACAAAATCAGCGCCATCCATGGCTGGGAAAGATGAATTCCTGCTCTTGAACTGCTGAGGAGTACTCTGCTGGTTTACTTTTTTTAACTAGCCGCCTCTAACACCCGACTGCAAACTGCCGCACCACGCTGACAGGAAAATTGAGGCCCCCATGTATGCGGACTACTAATCTCCCCGAGCCGCAAGCTCCCTTCTTCGTAAGCGGTACGCTGAGTGCCGCTGACTACCCGATCTGCTGCCTGACCCTCGGCGTGTGGGGAGAGGACGCAGCAGAGCAGCTTACCCGAGCGGTGACGGGGTGGACATCCCTCTCACAGATCCGATCGTGCAGCAGGGTGCCTGCTGGCGGCTCCAGTACTGGGTCCTGTGCCGGAGATCTGCGGAGACTGTGCGGCCCTTGCCGGGACTGGGGCGCTGCTGTGGTACGGGGGAGCGCGGCACCGCTTGAGGTGCGTCACTCCCGCCGGGTGTCTCTTCCCCGATGACGCTGCCCTGAAGCCCCGATTCTAGCCGCCTCAGTGCCTGCGGGGCTGACATTTTGTGCTCTGTGACGTGGGAACTGTTCGCCGGGAGTACTGGAGCAGGACACAGCGGACCAGGGTGCGTCGCTGTGGAGTGGAGAAGCGTGGCTCAGTGGTTAGAGGCGGCAGACCCGGAAGCTGAGATCGGCCGTGGACCAGGGTTCGATTCCCCGCCTCGGCGGGTCTCGGGCTCAAAATTCCACGGACTCGATAATTCTCGTTCCGGTGCCTACTCGACTCACGGGGTCACACTCTGCGACTCTGGGCAATAGCTTGCTTAATCTCCACTACGGCCCCTCGCGGCGGGATGCCTGGCTTTCACCTTGTGGATACCCTGCCGGGGTATCTCACAGGGGAATACCAGGACGGGTTCCCTAAGCAAGCGCTTAGATACCGTGTCGGTGATCTGCGCTATATAAATACATGTACATTACATTACATTTTACAGAGTGCACGTATATGGGCAATAATCGGCGAGTGGTGCGGTCGGAAGCTCCTAACAATCTAAATCACGGCGCATATAACCGGTGTTATCGCACCCCTACATTAATTGTGGAACTTACAAGCGGCGCCCAGTGCTACCCTAATCCTGTTGCTACTTGAACCTATGGGACAAATGGGAGAGTAGTTCGTCTCAAACTGGGCCTGCCTGGGGCGCATAAAGATCATACAACAAGCGACTTTACCCCTAATGCGCACTAATTTGCCTACCAACCTAGCGCTTTCAGCTGTGCACCATCCAGCCTTTTGTGCAACCCTGGCTGTCCCTGGAATCACAACCAATCGCCACACTCTCCTCCCAGTACTACTTAATACAACGCAAGTGGCAATACCACTGCTTCCCTTCATTGCGGCCTATCTGTGGCTGACAAGGGCGTGCTGGACGTGGGGCCCATTCCTGGAAATCGCTTCTAGTGCATGGACTGTGCGTTGCAGCCGATTTCACCATTCACACAGTCACGCGACCACACACGGAGGCAAGTACTGTCTCAACATGGGTCGAGCAGATAAACAACAGAGTAAGCTGCACTTCGAAGCTAAAGAGCATACTAAATCCCCTATGCCCACTGTCTCCGACACGGAGCCGGACCCAGAACCAGGTGCGACTACAAAACTGGAGCGCATGATGCTCAGCATGCAACGAGGCGGAGACCCTCTACGCACTTTACTTAACCGCCTGCCCGTCCCTGCTGTCGCAGCCACTATAGGGCACAGCAACTTATGTGCTCGATCCACGGCCCGGCTTCAAGCGGAGGAGTTGCCTGACCGAAAAGAGAGGGGTGACGGCCCCCTGAGTGACGCCTGATATTGCTGTGATATTACTGCGCAACTGACCCCACCCCACCTCGCAGGTGGGGAGCAACTATCCGCTTTCGAGTGAGTACCTGCATGGTGTGTGGGGAGGCCGGACTGAGGGCCACGACAAGCGAGCCAGAGTGCGCGCATTGTCGGACTCCATTACTACAACGTAGACACTACTGGTGACGACCCAGGAGTGAGCAACTGCTGAGCGCGTCCTTTCTGCCTGGATTGCAAATCCGACAACGCCACGGCTATCTGCAAATTAACTGCACCCCTTGTCCTATCCACGCACTTGAGGCCTGCCGCACTGCCTTGCACTTATTGTCCCTAATTGGATCACCCGTCACCACTCTGAGGAAACGGCTTCTGCAGCTCTGGACTCCTGGAGTGGTCCCTGCGGTGTCCCGCTGAGAGACCCCGCCCTGCAGACGACATAGGGAGATCCCCTGGGATACACCTATACCTGGCTACCCCGACGCCTCTCATGTACGTGGGACCAAAAACGAGGGCTGTGACTGGGGGCACACAAGTGAAAGGAAAAATGGTGAAACAGACTGATGTGAACCACACAACTTCTAAGCTGGACACGATGGAACGGCTGGAGGAGTCGCTGCAACTGACCCGCACCTCCTTAGAGACTAAAATAGATAGCGTTGCCATAGATATGACGCATCTCCGAGCTGATCACAAAAAGCTAGCGGAGCGAACGACTGTGCTGGAGACTACGGTGACTGAGTTGTCCCCCAAGATCACCCAGATGGACAAACACGTACAAAATCTCCTTAACAGGGTGGAGTTTTTGGAAGATCGTGCGGAGGATGCGGAAGGGAGAGCGAGACGCAACAATATCCGCATAGTGGGCCTGCCGGAGAGATGGGAGCTAAGGGAGGCACCGGAACATGTAGAGCGTTGGCTTAGAGACATCCTACCGGAGGGTACCCTTTCGCAGCATTTTGTGGTGGAGCGTGCCCACCGCGTGCCCACCCGACCTCCTCTTGAGGGCGCAAATCCGAGACCCATGCTCATTCGTGTGTTGAATTACCGCGATCATGACACCATTTTGCGCGAAGTTCACAAATGACCTGAGGTCAGAGTTGATAATGCTACCATAATGTTCTTTTCGGACTATACAATACAAGTACAGGGTCAGCGTCACTCCTTCTTGGAAGTGAAACAGCGACTCCGCCGCCTGGCTCTCAAATACTCGTTACTTTTCCCTGCACAGCTACGGGTTGTGGCTCAGGACAAGACTCACTTTTTCAATACCCCAGAGGCTGTGGAGGCCTGGCTCGACTCGGGAATTGACACGGAGCCCGGTGGAATGCCCCCGAGGACACGTCGCGGCGGAGGTGCGACGAAGACGACTCTCGATGGCCAGCCCGGAGCGACAGGATAAAACTGTGGGCCCCACGCCTGAACACCGCCAGGAAGAGCAGCAAGAAGCTCTTCGCAGAGTAGCGGAGATCAGTGGCTCGTTGACAGAACTCCCTGCCCCTGGAGCAAGTCCGGAGGGTCAAGTGAGCGATGACTAATACATATATGGACTGCCGGATTCCCAGGGGTCAACGGATCTTCCAGAGTTACGCCACAGACAGCTGATTTGATCCACTGAATTCGCCACAGCATTGTTGTCTACCGGCACTGAGCAGCTCAAACTTCCGCCAGTGATGAGCGGACAGTTTGGTGTGGGAATGACCCGAACATTGAGTAGCTGGTTGCCGGGCCTTCCATCGGTGCCCTGCAGTGGCCAGTCCTACCGGGGGTGAGTCCGGACCGTGGTAAGTGCCTGCTTGTGACTCGTTCATTATAATGATAATAATAATAATAATAATCCACATTTGTAAAGCGCACAATCACTCGTAAGGGTCTCTAGGCGCTGGGGGCCGTCGGGAAGATTAAGCAAGCTATTGCCCAGAGTCACATGGTGCTGGGCTGGCCTGCCACCGGAGCCGAGGATCGAACCGTGATCTCCAGATTCCAACGTCAGTCGCCCTGGCCGCGGCGCCACACCTCTCCCCTTATGATCGCTAGTCACCTGCCACTCGACCCTTTCAAGCGCTCTGCCTTAACCGTTGGGAACACTTGCTAGCGGTGGACTACAAGACGCTTACGACCTGTGGTTGGGGGAGCACGCCCACACCCTACCCACATGGACCTTTTGTATACATAACATTGTAACTCAGTGAACCCCCCTGTATTTTGGAATAGTTAAAGCTCATTAGAGCGTTTGGACGACAGCATGTTCTGCAGTCGACCTTTTGGCATTGTAATTTTGCTTTCTGTAGTTACGGGACTGGGGTCTCCTTTTCTTAACTCCAATGTGTGCTGGTGGGGTGGTGTAATGATGGGATCCGAATGTAAACCGCTTTATGCTATTATGCTTTGTTGTGCTGGTGGTGTGAGGCGCGGTGGGTGGAACTGGAGGGTGAGAAAGTGTAAACTAAATGTCTGCGACTAAATTTTGCACCTGGAATGTCCGAGGGATACACACCCCTTCGTGCCGTTACCAGGTGTACTCATATCTTAAACGGCACCAAGTGCAAATCGCACTGTTACAGGAGACACACTTGACGGACACAGCGGCGCGTGCATTACACCGTAGGTGGAGGGGACAGATATAGGCCACGGGTTTTTCAGCATAAGTGCGCGGGACTTTGGTATGGATCCGCCCCGGGGTCCCCTTTGCACTCACGCGCAGCCACGTAGATGATGAGGGCAGATATGTGTTACTTCAGGGTAAGCTAGATGGACAGGACATAGTTATAGCCTCTGTTTATGCCCCCAATGTCGATCAAGGGCGATTTCTCACTCGCTTGTCTGCAGCGCTGGCGGCATGGCCGGGTGTACCACTTTTACTAGGAGGCGACTACAATTGTGTTCTCGACACTCTATTGGACAGATTGTCTCCCCCTCCGCCGCACGCGGCGATCCATGCAACGGCGAGAGCGTTCGTGGATTGGACGATGCACTGGGATCTTGTCGATGCCTGGCGTAGCCGCAATCCCAACATACGAACGTACTCATATTATTCGGGGGCCCATGCGCTGCATGTCCGACTCGACAGATTTCTGCTGACTAGTGACCTACAACCCTTTGTCACTGACTCCTGTTATTTAGGCCGCATCCACTCCGATCACAACCCTCATACTCTCGACTTTGCCTGGGAACGCCCACACCCCCCGATCCCCACGTGGAGACTCCAGCCTGATATCCTATTAGATGCCCCCTTTCGAGAATTGCTCTTGACTTGAATATTGCGCTATTTTGAAGACAACACTGATACTGCATCCACCCCACAGGTTGAATGGGATGCATTTAAGGTGGTCACGAGGGGATACTGCTTGGGAGCACAGGCGGGACTGAGACGTCAAGTGGATAGAGAATTGACACGGGTGGAGGCTGATCTATTGATTGCTGAACGTGAGGCGGTGGAGGGAGATGATGCGCGATTAGCGGAAAGTCGAGGGGAACATGCTAAACTTCTAGATAGGCTGAAGAATTTAAATTACGCCGCACACTCGGCACGCACACATCGCTCTGGGGATAAGCCTGGTAAGCTGTTGACTTGGCTGACCCGGAAAGACGCCCAAATGCCACCATTATTATCGATTCGCACAGCGCATGGTGTTGAAGTGCACACACAGAAGGCTATACACGAGGCCTTTACGGCCCACTATAGAAGTTTGTACCGGTCCCGCTTGCAAGCCACTGGGGATGACATTTCGGAGTACCTGTCTGGCCTACCCGTACCGACGATCACTAATACACAGAGTGAGGAATTAGACGCGCCGTTTACGGCAGAAGAACTCCGCACTGTTATCTTTTCTCTCTCCAACGGAAAGTCTCCGGGCCCGGATGGACTGCCTGTGGAGTTTTATAAGGCGTATTCTGTCATTCTCATCCCAGAACTCTTACGGGTATATGCAGCAGCGAAACATGATGCTGCCCTCCCAATGTCATTAAACGAGGCAAACGTTATATCGCTTTTGAAGCCCAACAGAAGCACACTTAGCATGGGGTCCTACAGGCCACTTGCCCTCCTTAACAAGGACTATAAAATACTAGCAGCTGCGCTGGCCCAGAGGCTAGCGCCCCTGATCCCCACCTTGATCCACGCAGATCAGAACGGATTTGTCCCCACACGCAGCACTTCTTACAATATCAGGAGGCTGTTTCGTGTACAACACCTGGCTGTGACCCGATGGCCCCATTCGGGATGCGTGGTTCTCGATCTCGAGAAAGCGTTTGACTTGGTGGAATGGGCCTACCTCGCGCTAGTGTTGGAGAAGTTCGGCCTAGGTGCGGACTACCTCCGCATGGTGGAGCTTCTTTACTCTGCACCCGTGGTGCGAGTGCGCATGGGAAGGCTCTTCTCTGCCCCGATACGTGTTTGTAGGGGAACTAGGCAGGGGTGCCCTCTCTCCCCCTTGATCTTTGCACTCGTGATGGAACCATTGGCGGCGCAAGTACGTGCTTCCGGAGCGGACTGGGGTATTCCCTTGGTTGATGGGATACACTCGGTATCCCTATATGCGGATGACCTACTGATTTATGTTAAAGATCTGACCCGCTTCCCAAACGCGCTCACTGATATATTCAGAGCCTTTGGTGATATGTCTGGACTCCGTGTTAACTGGGCGAAATCAGGTGTATATTCCTTTGCTGCAGAGACCCCGGAATGTGAAATCACTGTAATGGGTTAACGACTCCTTTGGTACCCGACAGCCTTCCGATACCTGGGAATACAGATCTACAGGGAACCTGCCGACATACTAGACGGTAACCTCACAAGGGCTAAATCGTCTCTTGCGTCACAAGTCTCCTTTTGGCAAACGCTTCCGCTCAATGTACCCAGCCGCATTGCGCTAGCGAAGACAGTCGCTCTGCCGCGGCTACTGTACTTCTATGCAAATTTGCCAGTGTATGTCCCGACCCGCATCTTCCGTGAACTGGAAACCCTGACCAGGCGGCTGATTTGGAACAGGGGGCGACCCAGGGTAGCGCTGAAATCCCTCTACGCTGCAGCGGAGAGCGGTGGGTTGTCGTTACCTAACCACGAACTGTACTACCTGGCAGCGCAGTTACAATGGGTTGCCTACTGGTTGAGTGGGAGGAATTTGGGAGATTCAGCTTCGGAGGATACCGTAATGAGAGTCCCACAGATACATGCACTATTTCACCCTTTGTCTAGACTCCGCTCTCCGGACCAGCTACATCTGGCGGTGGCGAAGAAATGTTACACAAGAAGCTTAAAACTTACCGCTACAATGAAGCCCTATGCGCCCAATCTACCACTACTTGGCACGCCTTGGGAGGGAGGTACGCTTGCGTCAGCAATGTTAGACACCTGGGAGACGGCTGGACTAGAGGGGCTGGGGGACCTTTTTGAGGACGGTGCGCTACTCCCTTTCGTGACACTGGCGGACAACACAGGGCTCCCAGCAGGGCAATTCTTAACCCACGCGAAACTCATGCATACACTGACACAGGCCTGGGGCCCGCTAGCGGAGGAGCCACCGACACACCTCCTCATTCAAGATCTACATGTGATGGGCAATGGTGCTCACATAATACACTGGCTCGCCCAAGCACTGAACACACATACGCAATTCTCCCCACAGCGTCTGCGAGACAAATGGGCAACCGATAGGGGCCGGGACTGGACCGACAGGGAGTGGACACAAATACTGGCTGGGACGCGGAATATGCCACGCAATGCACGCTTCAAGATCATACACTATTACATTATACACCGGGCGTACCTGTCCCCTGATAAGATTAATCGGTATTTTGGGCTTACCACTACAGCGTGCCCTAGATGTGGGCTTGTAGATGCGCAGTTCCTGCACATCCTTTGGGCATGCCCCTCACTACACGCCTACTGGACTGCGGTGGCAGAGACATTGGCAAGGGCAACAGGGGGCAGCTTGCCGTTTACATGGGAGGCTTCCCTATTGGGCTTATTTAAGAGGACGAAACAGACGAAAGTTCAGGCGAGGTTCTGGGATCTAGGGCTGATCACGGCGAAACGCCTCATTACTAAGCGTTGGAAACATGCTGTCCCCCCACAGCCAATACACTGGCGTAACTCGTTAGATAACTGGGCGAGGGCAGAGAGTGTGGCGCTCCATAGGGAAGAGACAGCAGGACTCCGCAAGATCCCAATAGCTCTAGACTGGGATGTCATCTTGGCATCCTATCACCAAATATGCCAACAGGACGGCATAGCGTGACCACTCGCCCCCGCCCCTCCTCCTCCTGGTGATACCCATGCTCCTGCACCCCCTACACTTTACACCCTCATAACCGACGAGAGGCAGTACGGACCTCTTCGTTGCCTACCCCATGACCATCACACACAAACGGACTTTTGTTATCAGACACCACCCGCTGTTTTATTTCTGGAATTTGTTGGTTTGTTCTTTATAGTGAACTGCTTTGAAAAACAGCTTTGGATGTATGTTGCGCTCTTTCTAGGCCCTTTTCCTCTAGTGTTGCTGTTTCAACACCATTTGCATATCCGATGAACAAATCCGCGATGCCATGAGGAAACAATTTCAACTTTCTCCATCAACAAGTGCTGCAATTATAGAATATTATTCTCTCGCATGTGAGCCAGACTATATTGCCTTAACCATGCTGCTTCATTTACACTGTCCTTATCCTGATCTTTACTATTGGGCTCTTTTATGTACATTGTTGTCGACACAGAGATAGGACGAACAGTTTTCATTGCGGCACTGTATATTCTTTATGTTTAATCATGCGTAATGTTGTATGGTACCTGAAAAATTGCAATAAACATATTCAAACAAAAAATGATGCTCAGCATGCAACAAAGCCTGCAAACTATCAATGCCAAAATTGATAATCTCAATCAGCGCATGGACACCATGACTTCGAAAATAGACAAGCACGGCATGCAAATTGCGGAAGCGGAGAAGCGCATCTCGGCCACAGAAGATCGAGTGAAGGCGGTTGGGACCTCATGCGCTGCCATAGAGAAAATACTGGAGGTCATCAAAGCCAAAAACGAGGACATAGAAGCCCGGTCCCATAGAAATAATCTCCGTATGCTTGGGGTCTCTGAAACCACCAACACCGGGACCATGGAGATGTACGTTGAAACACTACTCACGATGCTGCTGGGGGCCGAACACTTCTCGAAATTACTTATAGTCGAGCGGGTTCATCGATCTTTAGCCGCAAGACCAGTCCCGGGACCCCCACCGCGGCCCATAATTGCCAGGCTCCTGAACAATAGAGACAGGGACACTACGCTCCGTCTGGCTAGGGAAAAAGGGAAGCTTGACTAACAAGGGATGTAAACAGAATTCTTCCCTGACTTCACCGTCGCAGTACAGCAAGCTCGTCGAGAGTCCCAAACTGTTAAGAAAAAACTGCACATTCTCCAAATTCCCTACGCAATGCTCTACTCTGCCCGTCTGCGGATACAATATGATGGGAAGGCACGAATATTCACGACACCGAAGGAAGCGCTACGGTACACTCGGCGGCTGGAGCGGCAGGAAAAACAGCGTGAGAAAAGTGAACACTGATTCTCAAGGATTAGCATGTGAGACGTGACAGACTATGTTTCTGAGTATACTGTTGACCATATTTCCTAAGGGCGTTTGCATGTGATTTTTCGGTCTGGTTTTTGACCCATGATTAATACTTGAAATGCAATGAATGGCTTGGTCAGTTTCTTATTAGATATGATCTGTTTTCTGTTTTAAGGTCTACTGGCACAGCCACCTGGTCAGTGATGTGCTCCACACCCGATGTTGCATTAGTAATAGGTAATAATTGCATTAGTTTGCAGTTTATGAATAGCCATGAGTTGGTTAGCTAATCTCAACACGGCTCGACCCACCCCGCTTACACAGGGGGCCATAGGCTACTAGCGACCCAGAGATTGAGAATTCCCCGCAAAGTTCTGTTTCTGAGTTGGGGCCCATTGGGCGCCTTTATTGGGTTTCTGTATTCCTTTAATCTCCACATGCTATGCGCTGCGAGATCACGATTGTTTGGTTTCTGTTATGTTTTCTGGGAGATCTATTCGCGGTTAGGTTTCAAAACCGCTGTGGATGGGAGGGGTGGTTGGGGAACACTGTTGCACATGATACACCAGCAGGTACTGAACTGTATATCGCATGTAAATTCGACTGTGTTGCAATCTTAAAACTCAGATCTTACAGGCATGGCTGACTTAAAACGGTCTAGCATTTATAAGGTGAGTTGGAACGTCAGGGGGCTCAACAATGCCAAGAATGTGCGACATGTGCTAGCTTATCTTGACAGGCACCATATTCAAGTTGAATTGTTGCAGTAGACACACCTTACGAAGTAAGCAATCTCGCACATTGCCACGAGATTGGGGGTTGGGGGGTGGACGGAGGGAGAGGTAAAGTAAGCTGCATCGCATTCATCTTATGCCCATGGTGTTATGGTCTTGGCGAAGAAGAAAAATGTTCCATTTGTGCCCACACATATTGACGAAGACCTAGACGGGAGGTATATAATAGTGCAGGGTACGCTATATAATGCACGTTTGACTATTGTGAATGTATAGGATTCGAACACGGATGATCCCGCCTTTTTCGAGGCCCTGTGGTGTAAACTTTAAAATATATACCCTGAGACGCTTATCTGTGGCGGTGATTTTAATGTGGTGTTAGATCCAGCAATGGACAGAATGACTGCAGCAGACACCCCCCCACCCCACCCCACCCCGAAGGGCTACTGGTGCTATGCATGATGGAATGAGGTCGCTGGGCCTCACTGATGTCTGGAGACTGCGACACCCACACGCCAGGGAAGGTACATGTCACTCATATGCAAGACAGTCCTGGTCGCGTATTGATTATAGGCTGGGAACACAAGATGTCTGTAAATGGGTTGCGCAGATAAGACACCTGTCTAGAACATTGTCTGATCACTCCCCAGTAGCTTTAGACATGGTGCTCCCCTCCCACACTCCACCTCCCTTCCAATGGCGACTGCAAGCCTCCGTGAGGCAATAGCAGACTATTTCTCATTGAATACCGGATCGGTCCAAACTATGGAAACATTGTGGGATACCTTGAAGTGACCATTCGGGGGAAATGTTTAGGTCTCCAAGCCAGGATTTTAAAACCTCTACGCCGCACCATGAGACGCTGGAACGAGAACTAGGTGACCTGGAGCACCAATATAGTGTCCAAACAGACCCCAATATATGCATCAAGGAGAAATTATAGAATACAATGAAACAGCTGACCAAGAGGTAAAACATCTTTTCGCCGGTGCAAAGCACGTTACTATGGCAGGGCTTGGAAAATCTAAAAAATAGTACTAGTCCTGCAGGACTGGTACCTTAAAAATTTCCTCGACCTAACTGCAACCTACTTGACCTCTGTCTCTGAAAACGGAGCAAATGTGACAAGATAACAAGATTTAAAGGCATCTTTATTGCTCATTAACTTTGTGAGCAATACAAAATGCCTTTAAATCTTGTTATCTTGTCACATTTGCTCCGTTTTCACAGACAGAGGACAAAAGTTGGTTTGTTTTCCTACTCGCCAGAAAGGGCGAGTAGGACCTAAAAACAGCTCGGCCTTGTTAAATTTAGCTCGACTATGCCAGCGGTCGGGTGGAATTTTCGAGCCCTGTATGGTGAGGGTGGCCGGCCAGGGAGGACGCTCGTGGCCCATATGCTAGAACCACAGGACAGGGCACATACAATTCAGGCAATTACTGTTGATAACGACACGCATCACGACACACCGGATATTTTAAATGCGTTTACTGAATATTGTACTGGGATGTATTCTCACCGGCCCACAGCGGACATTGCTGAGCTTGAACAGTACCTTGAAGATATTGCTTTGGTGTGGCGATCGGGGGGGGCAACAAGATTTTCTGATGCACCAGCTCACATTAGGTGAGGTGCAGGACTCTATGGCTGCCTTACCTAACGGGAAAGCTGCAGGCACTGATGGGCTACCGGACGAATTTTATAAAAAATATGTTGACCGGTTAGCCCTATGCCTACTTCAGATTTATGAGGAGGCATACGATACCCAGTGCTTGCCACCGACCCTGTGGGAGGCACTAGTGGTTGCGCTCTTAAAACCCGATAAGCCATCTGATAAGTGTGACTTGTATCGCCCGCTATCTCTCATAAATACGGATGTCAAAATGTTAGCAACGGTATTGGCCACAAGGATACAACTGCTCCTTCCTGTTATGGTGCTTCCAGATCAGTCAGGATTTATCCCTACTCGGTCTACGTCCCATTATCTGCGCACCATTTTTGCGGCAATGCATGTATTGGAGCCCACACTGCCAGCTGTGGCGGTGTTGCTCGAAGCTGCAAAAGCGTTCGACTCGATCTCCTGGTCCTCCAGGATCGTAGTCCTCCTTCGTATGGGTGTTCTGTTTGTCTTTACACACTGGATTAAGCGGTTATATACCAGACCGGAGGCGCGGGTTAGAATTAATGGGCAATTATCAGAAGAAATTCCCACCCAGCGTGGCACACGACAGGGCTGCCCACTGTCGCCACTGCTATTTGCTCTTGTGCTGGAGCCCTTAGCATGTATCCTAAGGCAGCGTCATGCTGTGTCGGCCTTGGGGTTTTGCCCGCTTGCAGTCTCTATGTATGCAGATGACATGGTGCTATATGTCCAGGAGCCAGCACGATTTCTTGCACAACTCATACGAGTACATCCGGTTTGAATGCTTCTCAGGCCTGGGAATCAATTGGTCCAAATCCACTATACTGCCTCTCACCGATAGCACCCATCAATTTGACATGGACTACCCCCTAATGCACAAGTTACTACTTGTGTAACGATATATCTGTAAGAGACATTAGTTAGTGATAGATTCCTTACCTTAGAATATCCCCAGGCGTCAGACTGGATCCGGAATTTTATTGCGTAGCAGTACCCTTGCGCGTTGGTAGGCGTCGTCTGTGGCTCAGCGTCCGTCGTCGGCGTCGTTGGCGCCGTTATGACGTCGTCGGAGTACTTAGACGCCGCCTCCGCGTGCTGACGTCAGTTCTTAGACACAGCTTTTCCGCGCCAGAAATGCAGAGCCATGTTAAAATCCAACACTGGTGCCATTGAAACTAGGGCCCTGAAGGGGATGACCTTAACCCTAGATATCGGTTCGCAGAACGGGGAGGATGGGTGGGTCGGTAAGGAATCTATCACTAACTAATGTCTCTTACAGATATATCGTTACACAAGTAGTAACTTGTGCATCTGAAAGAGACACGTTAGTGATAGATTCCTTACCTTAGAATAGATACCCCAGCAATACCAACCCCGGTGGTGGGTCTGCGAACCAATAATCACACCAGAAAGTCCTGGAGGACGGAACGGCCAAAGAAGCCATCCCTCCGGACTTGACTGTCCAGGCAATAGTGTCTTGCAAACGTGTGCAGCGTGGCCCACGTAGCTGCCTAGCAAATGTCCTGCAAGGGCACTCCCCGGCCGTAGTCGCCGTGGCCGGAGTGGAATGAGCCCTCAATCCAACAGGGGGCTCTTTCTTAGCCAAGGAGTAACATGCCTGGATACACAAGATGATCCACTGAGAGATGGTCCGCTTGTGCACCGCCTTTCCCTTCTTAGCGCCCAATTAACCAACAAAGAGTTAGTCATCCACCCGGAACTGGCTTGTGCGATCCAGATAGTAAGAGAGTGCACCTTTTGGGGCCAGACGGTGGAGCCTCTCTTCCTCTTTCGAGGGATGCGGAGGCGGAATGAAGGTGGGCAAGGTAATGGACTGCCCGATGTGGAAGGCGGTGACAACCTTGGGCAGGAAAGAGGGTCTTGTCCGCAACACAACCTTGTCCGGATGGACAGAGAGGAAAGGAGGTGTGGAAGACAGAGCCTGGAGCTCACTCACTCTCCTGGCAGAGGTGATGACAGAGGGGACAGTTATGGAGCGGCTCAAAGGGAGCACACATTAGGTAAGTAAGTACAAGGTTCAAGTCCCACTTGGGCATCACAAAAGGTACAGGAGGAAACATGTGCGTGATGCCCTTCAGAAAACAAGTTACAATAGGGGACTTGAACAAAGAAGGTTGATCAGGCAGCCTTAGAAAGGCTGAAAGGTAGCCCTTGATAGTGCCCAGAGGAGAGCCCTGCTGGGCAAAAGAAAGAAGGAAGAGAAGAACCTCAGAAAGAGGGGCAGAAAGTGGATCCACAGCCTTTGCTGTGCACCATGCCACAAACTTATTCCACCTGCAGGCGTATACCGATTTTGTGGAGGGACGCCTGGTTGCCAGAAAGACATTATAAACTTCAGGAGGCAAATCAAATGGCCTCAACTGTCGCCGCTCAATCTCCAAGCATGGAGGTGGAGGCTGGACAGGTTCGGGTGGAGGACCGTCCCCTGCTGCTGCGACAGAAGGTCCTCCCGAAGAGGCAGACGAACCGGGGGATCGACTGACATACTGAGTAGCTCGGGATACCAGTACCTTCGTGCCCAGTCCGGAGCCACAAGGATGACTTGGGCCCGGTCGCGCTTGATCTTCTTCAGCACTCTGGGCAGAAGTGGTATAGGCGGAAAGGCGTACAACAGACCGCAACTCCACTCGCGACGAAAAGCGTCTCCGAGCGAGTGCCGCTTTGGAAATTCCAACGCGCAGAACTGACGACATTGTGCGTTCTCTTCGGTGGCGAATAGATCTAACCAAGGCTCTCCCCACTGCTGAAAGAGGCCTTGCGCCACGTCCGAGTTCAGACGTCATTCGTGATCCATCATGCACCAACGGCGGAGCTCATCCGCCCTGGCGTTCAGAGGACCTGCCAGGTGTTGAACCACCAGGGTCACGCCCTGATGTTCCAGCCACTACCAGAGGCGCAGAGCCTCCTGGCAAAGGGTCCACGACCCCACCCGCCCTGTTTGTTGCAGTGCCACATGACGGTAGTGTTGTCCGTGAACACCTGCACTACACTCACCCGGACAGAGGGGAGGAATGCCTTCAGTGCTAGACGAATCGCCCGCAGCTCCAAAAGGTTGATATGGAGCCGGGACTCCGCCGGAGACCAGAGGCCTCTGATCTCCGCCTCTCCCATGTGGCCTCCCCAGCCCTGGAGGGACGCGTCCGTCACAACTACGTGCTCCGGTTGGGGAAGGGAGAGGGCTGCCGCTGACCCAATCGCTGTCCGTGAGGCACCACTGCAGCTGTCTCGCAGTGCACTCCGAGATCAGGACAAGGTCGGACAGGTTGCCCTGATGCTGGGCCCACTGAAACTTCAGGTCCTACTGCAGAGCCCGCATCCGCCACCGGGCGTGATGCACCAGAAGGATGCAGGAGGCCATCAGCCCCAGAAGCCGCAGCGTCAACCTGACCGAGATCCGGGATAAAGGCTGAAAGAGTGGAATCAGAGCCTATATATCCCGAACCCGCTGTTCGGGTGGATATACCCGAAACTGCGCCGAGTCGAGAACCGCTCTGATGAAGAGGAGCTTCTGAGAAGGGCACAGGTGTGACTTCGGCACATTGATGGAGAACCCCAGCCGGTGCAGGAGGTCTGCCGTCGTCTGGAGGTGGCTGACGACTGTCTGGGGCGAGCCCGCCTTCAACAACCAGTCGTCTAGGTAGGGGAAGGCTGAAACCCCTAACCTGCGCAGATGAGCTGCGACCACCACCATCACCTTTGTGAATACCCGTGGGGCGCTGGTAAGGCCGAAGGGGAGCACGGTAAACTAAAAGTGCCCGTGGCCAATCGTGAACCGCAGGTAGCGCCGGTGGGCCGGCAGGACGGGGATGTGGAAATAAGCGTCCTGCAAGTCCAACGCTACCATTAAGTCTCCTGGGTCCAGGACAGCTAAAACCTGAGCCAGTGTCAGCATTTTCAACTTCTCCTTCCGGAGGAAGCCGTTGACGTTCCGTAGGTCCAAGATAGGGCGTAGGCCCCCTTTGCCCTTCTTGGGTACCAGAAAGTAGTGGGAGTAGCAACCACACCCTACTTCCGGCCCAGGAACGCGCTCGATGGCCCTCTTGGCCAAGAGGGCCGTAACTTCCTCCTGCAGAAGTCGCAAATGATCCCCCAATACGCGGTGGTATTGCGGTGGCATGGCTGGAGGGGTCGCCTCGAAGGGGAGGGAGTAGCCCCTTTGGACGATTTGCAGCACCCACCTGTCCAATGTGACAGTGCGCCAGTGGAGGAGGTGATGGCGAACCCTGCCCCCCCCACTGGCGTCACATGGGCCTGAAAGCACGGACTAGGAGGGTTTTGAGGCGGATGCTGCGGGGGAGGGTGTGGGCTGGCCTCGCCGTTGTCCCCGACCGCCTCCAGGGCGGTTTCCACGGCTGCCACCGCGTTGGATGTTAGTCTGCGGTGCATGGCTGGCAGCACGTGTGGGGGCGCCCCTTCCTTGGCCACGAAAGGAGCGAAAGGCACCCGTTAGCTGGCGCGGGCCGAGAGGCCCAAGGACCTGGCCGTAGCCCTGGAGTCCTTAAAGCGCTCAAGCACATGGTCTGCCTTTTCGCCAAAAAGGCAACGGCCATCAAACGGCATGTCCATGAGTGTATTTTGGACATCAGCCAAGAAGTTGGCGGACCTCAACCAGGCATGGCGACGAATCGCCACCGTCATTGCCATCGCTCTGCCCAGTGAGTCGGTGGTATCCAGCCCACACCGGATAGAATACCGTGCTGCATCTCGGCCCTCCACAAGGGCCTGGCCGAGTTTAGCCCGTACCTCCAACGGGCATTCTGGCAGCACGTCCGCGACCGTATCCCACAGAGAGTGGGTGTAGCGGCCCAAGAGGCAGGCGGTGTTGGAAGACCGCAGTCCCAGACTTAGGGAGGAGAATACCCTTTTGCCGTATTACTCATACCTCTTGGATACCCTGTCAGGCGGAGCCGATGGGAATGCATTCTGGGAATTTGAAGCCTGGATAACCAGGCTCTCAGGGGTGGGGTGGGTGGACAGGAAACAAGGGTCGCCCGGGGCCGAGCGGTGGCGTCTGGCCACGTTCCTATCTACAGGCGAGCCTGTAGCGGGCCTGGACCAAGTGCCCAAAAGAACGTCGGTTAAGGCCTCATTAAACAGCAGCAGAGGCTCAGCCGAGCTTGACTGCGGTTTAAGGACCTCAGTGAGGAGGTTAGTCCTCACGGCCGCGACGGGGAGCTCAAGGCCCAAGGCCTTGGCCGCCCGCGTCAACACCACACTGTAGGTTGCCCCCTCCTCCGTAGCCACGGTAGGAGGTGAGAGAAAACCAGTGTCTGGCGAGGTGTCCAGACCACTGGCATCCCCAAGTCCACCTGTCCAGTTCTCCTGGGACTGACACTCTCGTGTCAGAGGGTTCTCAGACCCCTCCCAATACTCCTTATCACCCACCTCCTGAAATTCAGGGGTGTCAAACGATGGGGCCGGTTCATTGAAGTAAAACTCTCCAAACGGCGTCAAGAGCAGCGCGCCGGGACCGGATTGAGGGAGGCATCGGGGACTGCGCCGCCCGAAGGCGGCACCAGGGGGGACACCACACCTGAGGGACCGGCGCCGGTGAGGTCATCAGGTCAACCGGCGACGACCAGGATCCAGAAGCGGATCCAGTGGGGCCCTGTGGCGCCGGGCCCGAAGGCGCCGGCGGCGCCGGGGCCGAAGCACCCGACCCGCTAGGACCCCCAGACGGGTCCGCTGGGCCCGAAGGCGCCGTGGAGCCCGCCGGAGAAGTGAGGGAACTCATGGCCATGAGGAAACGCTCGATCTCCTCCGGCGTCGCGTGCGGTCCAGGGACCGGAGGGTGTGGGACAGGACGCGACGCCCGCGACTCTGACGGAGCCGCGTGGGCGGTGTCACCCGAACCCCCGGCCACGTCGCGCGAGCGTCGGGGGAGTCGGAAGAGCGATGACGTCTCTTCGACTTCTTGTGCTTACCGGACAACTTCGAACCTGAGGAGTGATGTCGACTCCCGGAGCTATGATGACTCTGCTCCTGGGACCTGTCCCTCGACCTCCGTCCGGACCGGTACCTTTCGCGGCACGGGGCCGACTGCCGGAGTTCGAGTTGCTTGTCGTCGTGGTCGACGCAGAGACAGTGGAGACACCGGCGGTGAGGGTTGGTGACCGACATCAGTCGGTCGCAGTCCTTCCAGGGTTTAAAACCTGGCATCCCTACCGGCCCCGTAACGAGTCGAAGACTCGAAAGATGATCGTAAAAAGTTAGTCAAAAATTGACTAAGGTACCACTTTTTCCGGATCTGCGCTGCTGGCGCGGAAAAAAGAAGAACTGACGTCAGCACGCGGAGGCGACGTCTAAGTACTCCGACGACGTCATCACGGCACCCACGACGCCAACGACGGACGTGGAGCCGCAGACGACGCCTACCGACACGCAAGGGTACTGCTACGCAAACAATTTCCGGATCCAGTCTGATGTGGTGTACAGACACTTCAAAATATATAGGAATATGGCTGCACAGGGACCAACAGACAGTCATACAAACTAACTTTGGCACCGCCATCACGCGGTTGGAAGAGCAGGTGAATCGTTGGATTAAATTGCCCCTGTCCTTTGCAAACCCCATAGCATTGATGAAAATGGTGGTTCTTCCACGATTTTTGTATTTCTTTTCAAATGTTCCGGTACACCAAACGCGACACTTCTTCGATACTGATCACGCTGGCCTGGGGAGGAGAGAAGCCTCGACTCAAGTGGGAGACACTCACCCTTCCATATGATCAAAGCGGCTTTGCAGCGCCTGACTTCCATCATTACTATCTTTGTGCGCAGACGCAATACGCCTATTATTGGCAGCATGACCCAGCATATATTCCGCAAGTGGCGGTAGATGTGGGCGCTGTGCACCCTATATCACTTAAGGCCATGATAGTGAACACATACACGATATTTGAAAAAGGGGAGTTTGATACGATACGAATTGCATCTAGAGCTGGGCACGACCTAGGTCAGCGAGCGCATAAATTACCGCCGTACGCTCCTAATATGCCGCTGCTCCATCATTCGGAGATCTCAGTCACCCAGGAGGCTGGCACACTGAAGACACTTGGGGAGATGGGATTGTCCATCATGGCGGATGTGTTCCCCAGAGGCCAATTCGTACCCTAAGAGGGCTTGGCCACCCGAGGTGAGACCTCTGCCATGCAATTATTTGTATATACTAGATTGCGCTCACCCATGCGTGTGCTTTACCCACACTTCCCTTCAGAACCGCCAACCCTTGAGGCATTACAACTCCTATACACTGCTACATCCAAGACCAAACTAGTCACCAAACGCTATAGGGCATCGCAGAATGACAAGACACCTGGGGGCGCGACTGCACTGAACAAATGGAATGCTGTGCTGCCAGAGCTACTCTCTGAAGAGGACTGGTTAAATAGCTGCTGCCTGACAGGCCAACTGATGGCAAATGGCAATCTACGGTTGTTGCATTTTAAGTACTTGCATCAGTTATACTATACTCCTGCACAACTGTATAAATGTGGGCTCCGACAAACGGACGCCTGTAAACGCTGTGGTGAACCCGGGGCTGGTTTTTATCATCTAGCTCGGGAATGTCCTAAAATACTTGAATATTGGGGCTCAGTTGTACGAATTCTTTGCTTGATGATTAGAGAAACTGTCGAATGTAACTCAGGGATGTGTCTGCTGGTGATTGGGGCTAAAGTAAAAGCTTCCAATAAGAGATTTGTGTCCATAGCACTGCAGATGGCTAAACACAGGATCTATATTTGCTGGGAGAGTAGAATAGGGCCTACAACTGGGCTGTGGTTGCAGGACTTGACTTATTGTCGTGACCAGCTCACATGCTATGCAGAGGAACTACCGTCTGCATCCAAGCCACGGGACATTTGGGGGCCGCTTACGTCCTACCTGCTGTCACTTACAGATGTTTAATGGCTGTACTGTACTTATGCCACTGTCATGCTCACCCTCGCCCTACAAGATGAAATCTGTTAACACCATGTCTATAACTCTCTGTCCTATTGATGAGATGTTCTGCAACAACACTGATTTCTGTACTGTGGTTATATATGATATGTATACTGTGCCGATGCCATGAATTGAAAATTATGAAATGTTCCATACTGTAATTTGAAAAGTACAAATAAAATTTAAAAAAATAAAAAGTATAAAAAGCACATTGGTGGAAAGAGACGCTCTTCTGAATACCCACAGAGCCCCCAGACAGGCGCTGGACTCAGTAAGATTGAATAACATTCCAACATTTCCAGAGGCTGAGATTAATACAGCATTCCATGTATCCCCTCGTTGTTGTTCCATACAAATGTACAACATGCACAGTATATAAGCTGAATAGCCTGGCTAAGTAGGCAGCAATCATATAAGAACTTAGGCAAAGTGACAACGATGTACGATTCAAGCAAGAAACTCACTTATAGTCAGATGAACGCAAACAAATCAAATCTTGAAACTTTTCTGAGCTATAAATAGCATCCAGTGATAAAAAGCATGGGGGTGGGCTTCCTGTGGTCTACAGGATTTTCAGATGATGCAGACTGTACATAAAGACCAAAAAGGCATATAGTGATTGTAGGAAATTGGAGCATTAGGTGATGTGGGGATGAGACCTCACCGTGTAATACTATCACAATACCTTAAAGATGGTCTTTGGATTCACAATAATAAATCCTTAGCTCAGTCCTGGTAGTGTGCCAAAGAGAAGGCATGCTTTACTAGAACATGTGCTAGGAATTTCAAAGGACCAACAAGGACAATAAGTAATTGACAACTCAAGAGAAATCCAACACCAATTTATATAAAAGGGTATTTTTATCTTTATTTAGACACCAAAACGAACAAAATAGCATACATATAACTGGAGCTATAGATATTAAAAGCACTAATAAATCAGTGCAAAATAATACACAGAAAATACAACATTGGGGTCAATGGGTAAAAACACTAGTGACAATCAGTCATTTGCAGGTCAATCAATTCAATTCAATAGACTTTATTTCGGATATATTTCAATCCATAAAAGCACAAAATCAATGAACATTTCATAAATAAAATCATCGTTACATCTGGACAGATAATACATATTTCATAGATCATACAATTTTCTTTGATGAGTAAGTAGGCAAAATCAAAATCACAGTTAAAGTGCAGATAATACTGAAGTGCAACAAAGTGCGTTAGTGCATCATCCTTCAGGGGTATATAGTCACTCATCTAAACATTTTCTTATTCTCACAGTTAGTTTTAGGAATTCTATCACCTGAAGGACACTGTCGCTGTGCAAAAGCTGTAAATACATAAGTGCAGGTCTTATTTGATTAAAATTTAGTTTCTTTAAAAGGGTAACAAGGTAACATCTACGGGGGTATTCATAAAATCTACATAAAAATATAAAATGCAGCATATCCTGTGGAGACTTCCCGTCGCAGCCACAGGGAGCTGCAGTTTTCTTAAAAATGTCCAACTTTGGTCTGATTAAAAGGAGATGAAAGATGTTAAACCTGAACCGTGTCAGCAAATATTTTTCATGCGAAGTAAAGGAGCATGTTAGGTATAGTTCCATAGTATCACAAGTTCTTAGCATGACATATTTCCTAACATTAGGTTTCAATAGCTCGACTTCTTCTCTTTGGGCCCTTCTGTCCTTATAAAAAGCCCTCTTAATTGCTGCCACATCACCCTTCACTATCTCAATCGGGTTTTCAAACAGGTTCAAGCGTCCAAGCTTCAAGAATTGGGACTTCAAGTATTTAAGCCAGGGTACACACATTGCATTATCATGCGAAACAAGATCTTTCACTATCTGGTGGGTTAACGGAATATCATGATTTAACCATAATTTTACCCAACATGTCAGTGGTCTTAATCCAACAATGTCGGTTAGGTACTGGCTTCCCAGCTCTTCATGTACTGCTGGATTCGATGTACTGGCTGGGACACAGAGCAGACGCTTTAAGAAATTGTTTTCTGTGATCTGTAGCTGATCGCCACGAGCATAGCCCCATATCTCACTGCCATAAACTGCAGTAGCTATCGATTTAGCGTTGTATAATTTCATCATGGCAGCGTTTGGCTTTTTCCCCAATTTAGTAGCGAAGTTAAAAATGGAGGCATTTACTCTGGTCATTTCCCCCTTCTTTCTTGCCACATGTGGGGCCCAACTGAGCTTTGTGTCAAATAAAACACCAAGATATGAAAATGTATGAGTGATGGGGATCAGTACATCATCTAGTTTAAAAATGAAATTCTTTTTTGATTGACGGCCAACATGCATTATATATGATTTAGAATTGTTGACCTTAAGGTCCCTATTAATCATAAAGTTATTAAAAGCATTCAGAAGTGCCTGGAGACCCTTTTCTGTTCTTGAAATTAAAACCGCATCATCTGCGTATAAAAGTACAGGAATACCCCTCCTGCCGACTCTAGGACAATCTGATTTTACCTCCTGTAGCACGGAATCTAAGTCATTGATATAAAAATTAAAAAGGAATGGAGCCAGGATACAGCCCTGGCGCACTCCCTTTTTAATACTAAAATTTCCCGTGGTTTCCCCGTTGGATGTGAACCTAACATTGGCTCTGGTATCGCTGTGCAAATCCACCAAAAAGTCCACAATCCCCCTATCGACACCTTTGTAATTCATGGTCTGCCACAGCCTTCCCCTGTTAACACAGTCGAAGGCCGATGACAGATCCATGAAGGCAAGGTGTACTGCTCCCTTCTGTACAACAGTATATTTATTTAGTATGAGAAACAGATTAAGGCACTGTGTTATAGTAGAACGGCCTTCACAGAAGCCGTATTGGGAATTTGACATAATATTATTATCAGCAGTCCAATTTGTTAAACGCTGCAATAAGATTCTCCCCATAATCTTGACCATAGAATCTATAAGTGATATAGGGCGATAGCAGAGAGCACTTCCCCTATCTCTTTTCTTGAAGACAGGGACAATAGTTGACAATCCCCAAGACTTTGGACAACCCACCATAGTGGCAGCATTAAATACTGCCACCAGAATGGGTGCCCAAAAGTCTGGATCTGATTTATAGAGATCCGGTGGGATTCCATCAGGTCCAGGAGCTTTATTTGCTGTGAGCCCCTCTATGGCATCCAATACCTCCCTTTTGTCAAATTTAATATCGCCTCCCCTGTCGGAGGGGGCAACATCAACGGTTATGGGATCCGCTGTATAGTACAGGTTTTTGAAATGACATTCCCACTCCTCCTTAGTTATGCAGCAGTCAAGTCCGTCACCTGGTTCCTCTACCAAAAAAGGTTTTTTGACCAGTGCCCAGAACTTGGTGCTGCAATTCAAGGTGGAGGGGTCAAGTATTTCATCCCAGGCCTCCCTTCTTAAAAACTCCTTGCGGGAAGCAATGACAACCTTGTATTCCTTTCTGCAGAATTTTACATCCTCCCGATTCCTCGGGGTAGCTGACAAAGCAGACCTAAGTTTGCGTGCAGCTTTAGTGCAGTCATGTCTGAACCACCTCGGACCTACTTTCACCTGGTTCTTATTGGGGACAGATAATAATTCTGACACCTTCTCCGATACGTTTTGATAAGCAGCTAGGACCTGCCTGGGGTCTCCCCCCTCAATGGTACAGTCTTTGATATCCTCCGCACAACTTTCAACAATGTTTTTATAGATATTATCCGCAGCGACCATTGACCATTTAAGTCGCCTCCTCCCATCTGTTGTTCCCAGCCTACCTAGGCTATTATTCTTATTCACCTTTTTTTCCCCAGGAACCGTTTACACAGATTGTTAGAGGATTATGGTCACTGTATTCACTTGAGTCGATGTTAAACGAATCTAAAAAAGTTTGCATCGTCAGAGTGTGGTATATAAATAAATAATACCGGATCTAGGTTTGACTGGACATAGCAATAACAGATAGCTCAATAAATAAGAGTCAAGATTCGAGGTAGTAGGAGTTTGCAGGTTTAATACAGCATAAAGGACAGGAACAGGACAACCTGCACGGGAATAGGATGGCAGCGCTGCCTGGGACAGGATTGGACTGGCGTAACATTTAATAACAGTACACAAGCATATATACTAAAACAGTTGCATTACAGTGAATACAGTAGGCGGAGCAGTGGGTGTGGTCAATAGCAGTCGCGAAAGATAAGGGTGAAAAGAGGTGTAACAGGAGGCGTATACATGGACATGTGATGTAAACGTAACAGAATATGTCATAAATGGGGCGGAAACATGGAGGGGGCTACCTAAGGAGCCGGGACCTCTAACCTGATGGTGCGCGCAAACTGACAATGACGTGTTACTAGGAGAAGCTGGGGGCTATGAACTCTGTGCTAGGAGTAGAGACTGAAGTCTGGAGAGTCAGGGCGACATGTACCTAAACCCTATCTAGTATCTAATGTTTAGAGGACATGTTGATATAAACTAAGAGTCAGGAGGGGAGAGGCTAACAGACTCTAAGACTGGAGCATGCATTATTCTACATGTAGTGCGTGATGAAGAATATTAAATGACCATTAAATGCAGTATTTCTCTTACATGGAGACGTAAAGGCTAGACAATGACGGAAACTATTGATGCGATTCAGTAGCTTAGGAATGCAGAGAAGGAGGGCTGAACTGATAACTAGAATCATAACATACTCTTGGCAGACTCGTAGGCAGAGCCAGGCTGAACCGGGCACTGTGAGGCAGGAAGTAAGTGAAGGGTCGAGGATACAGGTGGGGGCTGTATCGCTCCTCAGCGAGGGTTCAGGAGACAGGAGCTGAATCTGGTGTCCGGGCCCTTTTGAGGCCTAGAAACGGGGACTTTACAATGAAATAACGTGCACACTGAGAAACGTGGCAACGTAACTTTACATAGGCCTAATACTCGTAGTGTTCACGAGAACTGGGAACTGGCATACTAGGGATGGACACAACTGTAATTGCGTCTTTAATCGAACATGGGGAATACATATGCATATTAATCATGCACACATAACATAAGATGGGGGACACGTAGGGACACAGAACATGGCAAAATTTACTTTTCCACATTCCCTCCTTGTCACTACGTTTCCATCAGGAAACATCAATATTCATGATACCATCTATCATTTCATACAGTATCATTTGCTCGTCTCGAATTTTCTTGGAACGGGATTTAGGACGGGACTTGGGACTAGGAATACAAGAGGTAGCACAAATGCCGCAAATCGCAGGGCCACATTGTATACAGAGGCAGCAACTGAATATGATCGCTACTGCAATACCTAGAAAGAATAATACTTTCCATCCCCAGGCGGAAATTATATTCCAGAACCAACCGGACCATGTCCAGGTGCCTGGATCTTGGTGTAACATATGGGCAATATTATGGAGTCTGGTAATAGCTGAATAAACAGACGGCGCGTTATTAGGAATGAAAATGCAGCAACTAGATCCGATGACTCTACATGCCCCGCCCCTATCGGCCAGTATGACGTCAAGGACGAGACGATTCTGGAGCACGACAATTCTCATAAAGGATTGCTCTTCGGTTAAGTTACCTAGAGCAGAGGTAGTCTCAATCACTACTGCTTCAAGGGTTCTCGTTAATCTACGTATCAGTTTACTATTCACGACAGTACCTAAATAGGGGAAGACACCTTTATTGATATCTATGTATTGTTCTAGAGCAGTTTCAGTATAATCGACAATCGGGAGGTCTCTCTTGTGTCTCGTATGTACTAGGTGGGAATTCCTATGATAGTCAGGTGGGGCTAGGAAAACTGGTGGCAGTAGGAAGGCAATATAACAGGTTCCCTCCCAATCGAGGGGCAGACGAACATATGCGGTCTGACCACAAACAAAATAAGAATGACGTGAAGCTTTGAAAATAGATTTCCTACTGTCACTATACTTGACAATAGTAGTACAATCACTATGACCTACATGTACGGAACCATTCTTTCGGACACATAATTCACCTTTGACTGGTAATACTGACATAGAGGGTAAGTCTGGAGTAGTATCAGACTGAACATTCAGGACCATAAAATTCGAAGAATAATTACCCAAATTATAAACTTCATTTTCTAGATCTAGCCCTGTTCTGTGGGGAAGACCTTGCTTGTCTGGGAAACATGTACTGTTAAGAAAAGACATATCTGTTGAGGATGACGTTAACGTGGACCATGCTCCACATGAACCGTTATGTGAAAATGGATAAGGAAAGAGTGGCAGAACTCCCTTCGGTGTCTGGAAAGGGGGGAGTCGACCACACACCCAACAATTAGTGGCATTGCTGGTCTGGTGTGTATAATGTAACATGCGGATAAAGGAATTATTTCGCATAGCAAGACGATATGAGAGTTCATGAGGAGGCAGATCACTAAACGTGTGCTCTACTGTAGCATTAGCAGACTTATTTACATCTGAAACTGGAAAATACAAATAAAATGCATAACTTGTGCAGGTAATCATAAGGCTGAGATATAGCAGAAAACATAAAATAATAGTGCAACTTTTAGAGTTCTCACTAACTCTCTCTCTGTGGGGGTCTATTTTATACATGTCAGAAACCGGTCTAACCGTTTCACCTAGGGGAGGACTTAGACAATCAAACTGGCTGACTTATTTTACTAGACCTTAATTTTTTCTTATACTCCTGTTGTGGAGTTTTCTCTAACAGGGAGGAATCTGTATCATTGTCTTTTGCGGGACAGTCCTTAAGAATAGTACTTTGGCAATCTTTGAAATCCTCGCAAATGTTCTTGGAAACAGTCTTTAGTCCATAAAATTTTTTCACATGAGACAGGTGGACCCAGCCCTTCCTGCCTTCCAGCTTGACGGCAGTACGGGTGGCCAGGAGGACCTGCTTGGGCTCCTTCCAGCGGGGCTCCAGCGGACTTGAACGATCAAAATTCCGGACAAGAACCATGCATCCGGGAACGATTTCATGCGGTGCCACCTCGGTATTGTCTGGAAATGCGGCGGCAACCTGTGAACGACAAGAGTGTAGGGCAGACATCAAGGAAGCTAGGTAATCTGTCAGCATATTACTTGAAACATCGGTAATACTTCGGGGTCTAGGTGTACCCCACATATTAGGGGGGCGGCCGAATACGACCTCGTACGGGGACAGACCTGATCTGGAATGTGCGACCATGCGCATATAAAACAAAGCGACTGGCAGAGCTACTAACCAGTCCACACCTTTCTCTTTACATATTTTGGCGATGCGGATTTTCAGGGTCTGGTTATGTCTCTCTACGAGACCGGCTGCTTCAGGATGGCGTACACAATGGAACTTCCACTGGTACCCTAACAAAAGGGAAATATGTTTCATGAGCTCAGATGAGAATGGCTGGCCGTTATCAGAATATACGACCCTAGGGAGTCCGTAACGGGGGAAGAATTCACGAACCAACTGCTTGGCAGTGGTCGTGGCTGTGTAATCTGGGACTGGATATGCTTCTGTCCACCTGGACAAAGCGCATACAACTACAAGGACATACTTGAAACCTCGACATCGCTCCATCTGAATATAATCCATCTGGAGGACTTCAAAAGGGTGGTCAGGGGGCTGGAATCCACCTTGTTCCACCGGGACACTTTTACCTGGATTAAACTGGCAACATATCATACAGGTACGGACTTTCTGCTTGGCTGCAGCTCGTAAATGCTTGTTGAACCAAATGTTCTGGATACTATCTAACATAGCTTTTTCTCCTAAATGTGCTGGACTATGTGCGGTATTGATAATGACTTGAACCATAGAGTCGGGGAGAAACCATGTGGCTTTTCCCTTCGTTACCCATCCCTGATCTGTCTGGACCCCTCCTTGTTCTGACCATTTCTTGATTTCATCGGGAGTAGCATGTAACTGGATATCTATGACATCTTGAGTGGGGTCCTTAACTGTCATACAGGTAGTCGGATCTGGAGTATGTGTCTGTGTTGGATTAACTGAAATGTCTGGAGTCTGTGCTGTAAGCTTGGCTGTGCGATCTGCTAGATCATTACCTTGAGAAATAGTATCAGTAACTTTCGTATGTGCTTTGCATTTCATGATAGCAATAGATGTCGGTAAATGTATGGCATCTAACAGAGCTTGAATAAGGAGACCATGCTGAATCTTGGTTCCATGAGAAGTCATGAAACCTCTCTCCTGCCAGAGCACTCCAAAGTCGTGTACGACTCCAAATGCGTAACGTGAATCTGTGTAAACATTGACTTTCAGGTTCTTGGCGTGTATGCAGGCTTGTGTCAGAGCAACTAGCTCTGCTGCTTGAGCGGACAGGGTGTCAATACGGTGTGTTTCTATAACTTCAGTGTCAGTAGTCACTGCATACGCGGCTACTAGTTCTCCTGTACTTGTTCTCATACATGAACCATCCACATAAAGTGTCAGGTCGGGATCTGCAGGGGTGTGGAATTTTTAAAATAATCTACTTGGCCAAGGGACAAAATGCCACTGAGATCTACATGTCCTGTAAAATCCACTTGTCCCACCTACTCCCGTCCCTACAACAAGTAGAAGGGCTGACAGAGAAACATTCACTATATTTTTGTTTTATTAAAATCAGCAAATGCTTTATAATAATGCAAATCTACCATCCATGTTACCAATAAATAAAATAAATGAAAAACATTAGAAATTATGTGTAACTGACTGCTCGAGAAAGATGATTGATGGATAAAATAAAGGAAAGAATGAACAGAAAGAAAAAAATTAAAGGTAAAAGAAAATAAGGCAAAAAGAAAGGAAAGAAAAATAAAGAATGAAGGTAGGTAATACGGAAAGGAATGGAAAAAGTGAAGATAAACAGGAAAGGCAGAAAAGAAAGAAGGAAAAAAGGAAGACAAAAAGGAAAGAAAGAAATTGGAAGGAAAGAGGGTACCAAGTATAAAGAAATATTGGATACTAAAAACCAAGTTACACACCCCACCTATATTTCAATATAACTGCAGCAAATTAAACACCATAAAATGTGTTTTTTCCCTGGACAAAGTTGATCAAACAACCACTGGTGAAAGAGAGTCCAGGAATGCCATGAAATAGCAGCAGTCAACTTCAAACAGAATTTACAACAGCGCTGGAAGGACATAGGAACTGATAAAGCTGAAATATGCCATGGGCTCACTTCAAATGTGTCCTACTATCACATCTGGCAACACTGGTACTAAAGGAACCTCCTTGAGTGTGCATGTGCACCTTGTAAAAGAGAATAATGCACTGCAGCTACTCAAAGTGACTTTAACCGGAGGATTAAGTGATGATGCTAACCCACATCCCCATGCTGTAGTGGGTGGAAGCACATGGAAATGACAACAACAGACCAATAGGTGAATAGAGGTGGCGGAATGCCCCATTAAGTAATATTATACATATTATTTTAGTAAAATCAAAAGGTCTTGGCTAAAGCCAGACCTAAAAGTGATGACGCAATCACGTCGCACCACTTACACATGCATGCTTGATGATCATGTACATTTATCAGAAAGCTGCACGAGCAGAATTACTTTTTATTTACTGCCTGATCAGAGAAGGAGCTTGCTTTTCTGACCTATTGGTTTTGCCAGTGCTTTTTGGCCATGCTGTGCATCATTAGCAAAAAGTTTTTGGCTGATGCTGTGTAGTATTGTGAATATAAGAGGAAAAACAAACAGCCATGATGATGACTGGACAATTTCCTAGGCTCACAGATTTATGAGGATGTGTGCAAATGCAGCGGGCATCATCATAAATGCATGCGCCTACGAAATAAAGGGGTACATGTTTGGGAAATATGTATTTACTGATCAAAAATGGACCCCCTTTGGCTTGCCTACAGACACAGAAGCCTATTTCATGCCCCACCACGGAGCTAGAATCTCACTGATTGTGTCTTATCTGAAATGTATAAGTAGAAAACGGAACGCTAGAATCTCACTGATTGTGTCTTATCTGAAATGTATAAGTAGAAAACGGAACCCTCATGCTCGATTTGCCCGCGCCATCAGTCTTAACATTCTATGATGTACCACACTGCGTGCATGCCATTGAACCAAGAGGCAAGGCAGTTGTCATGTGAACACTGTACTTTGGACAGAATATTATAGAACATTGTCGTCTATTAATTAAAAAACAACAGGTTTTTGTATGGCTGGTATTCTGAACGCATGCATTTGAAAGTGCTTCCATTCTTCATTATGAAGATAATGTTTTGATGAAATAAATATTTGCCCTAAGATCACACAAATTAAGCATGGAATCCATTTTTTATTCAGCCAGGTTCTCTTTCACAAAAGAGAACTTAAATAGTTCCAGACCGTCATGAAGCATTCTGCAACATCACAAATAGCAGAGTTTGATATTATTAGTACATTGAGGCGGCTACTATGTTCTATGGAAAACAACGTTCACTTTTCAAAATAAATATATATTTCACCCACATTCAGATCTGGGTCTGAAGCCCTGCCATGGCGTTTTAGGTCTTAACAAACAATTATGAGAATGGTGCAATTTACGCGTCGTGCCTCTGTTCCAGACTGACAGGACCCTCCTCAAGAGTAGACATAATCATCATAGTGAGTCCTGCAAATGCAATGCCACCTTTGCGCCGCCCTCTAATGATGTGATACTCTGGAGGGTACCTCCATACCCATTATCCAGTATTGCCAGTATCCTTTAACAATTTTTAGCAAGCCTGCAGCTCAAGAATGATAAATGACAGTGCTGACGCTGATGCGCCGCCGCAGCTTATAAAAATGCGCACAATGGGCCAAATGAAGCTTAAAAAATAGAAGGCACTGGTCAATTGAGTATTTTCTCGCACAAATGGGAAAAATATCACCGATTTGTGAGGAAAATTGCCCAATCTGGCATCTCTTTCACAAGTCTGGTGTGAAAGGGAGTTTGAATCTGCTTTGCCCACATATGGAAAGGTGCACAGTCTGCACTGCTCCAACAGCAGCGATGAGGTCGATGGGAGCCCGCGCCTCCTGCAGCCACAAGGGTATCTCAGTACACAAGGTCCGTCACAGCAGGCGCAGCAGTTCTATTCTATTCAGAGCGATCTGCTCGAAAAAATAACGTTCGTGAACACTCTAGCAGTGCTTTAACAAAAAAAGATATTTTAATCACTCTCTTAAGTAGATTACTTACAAGAGGCGAGATTTACAGAAACACTGTCCACGATTCTCAGAAGCTCCACAGAAGCAAAGGCCCTTACGCCTGAAAATGGACATTACCAGAGATGAAAGGATTTAAAAAAAAAAATGAAAGCATTCCAACCCCCTAAAATGTCCATGCAAAGGATGGGAAAGTTAAAACCTCTCCCCTTCCAGTAACATCTGATAGCGACTTGGACACTTCACAAATAAGTGCTTTCCCACCTCATTGAGAACTCCCCTCACTCAGCTGCATCCAGTCAGGAGAAATGGTATCCCTGTATGGCAGGCATGCAACGCTCATTGGGGTCAAAGGGCTTCAGCCCCCATTCTATTCCCCCAACCCCTGTCGTGTGTGTCAGTCTGGGCTGAGACAGCTTCGCAGGCACACACACAGCTACACCGGAGTACTTCACAGGTCTTTCAAAGACCATTCACTTGTTAACGAGGCTTTTATTGTGCTTTCACCCCTTCTCCGAGTTCCTGCATCACCACTATCTGCCTATGGTTGAAAGATTACCCCCCCCCTCCCCCACCCCCGAAATGTGGCTCTAGTTGCGCCTCTGCTGTCTGGCTTATTTTAATTTCATATGCAGATGTTCAAGTCTGCGCTATACAAATTCGAATTTACATTTTTTATATTTTACAAGAATCTAACCCTCGGTGCACAGTGAAGTCATGATACCCCGCTGTATATCGGTGAAAATCAACAGCTTGCCAAAGTGCAACCCCAAGTTTCACACACACTGAGACTAACTTTGGTCAGGCCCAGTAGATAAAAACTTAACATGAAACGAGTTTTAATACAAGAGTGTATAAGCATGTTACTATTAAATATTTCTGTGTAACTCTTGCTTTTAAAAAAATTTCATCCGGCCATACAGCGCCCTCTCCTGACAAATTATATCAGCTGTAAACAAACACCAACTTTCCGGTTCGATTGTCTTGTCGGCGTTGTGGCTATGCGGGCAGTATCCGCTCCAGTATTTCTTTTGAGGAAGGAGGAATTTATTCTGGGAACTTCGCTTCAGATTCGAGGATGAGGTCGCCCTGCTGCTCTGGGGCTTTGGGTGGCAGGAGGCATTCGCCTGGGATTCTCAGTTTCAATAACGTCATCCTTGAAGCCGGTGGGATGGTCCTGTGGTCCAGGGTCGGAGCATTACTGGTACATTCACAGAAATGCCTCTCTCGGGGTGATATTTGCTCGGTGGATAATGTCTGAGCCTTCCCACTAAAGACTAGATGGGGTTTATCTTTCAGAACAAACACTAGATCAGAGTGGATGTTTGTGGGTGTTTCATCTTCTTCATTAGGGAAGGTAATCTTCGTACCCTTTCTTGATTTCTATGTTAATATGATCTCGTCCTTCGGAGTGTGCATTTCTGCCGTCTGTATTTAAGCGCTTTCAGAAATCTTCATTTACTGCTGCGGCCAGTGTAGATTTCATCAAGATGCCTTTTAAGCTCACGCACTGCTGGAGGGTCTTGCTTTTTGCTGATGTGATCATGTCCTCGCCGAGCCCGCGGAAACCCCGTTACCTAATCCACCGGCCCCCATCCCAAAGCTGGCAAATGTGTCATTAACTTGCATGGCCTCGTTTCGTTCTGTGCACTGAAGAACGTATCAAAAGGATTGCGGTCTCTGAAGAACTGTGAAAACATAGCATGAGGATCGCAGTGAAGTGTAACTGAATGACGGGTCATTAAGGTCCACCGAGCCCGCCACCCATGCCCTTCATAATTATCTGCACCGTACTTGTCGAAGAACTCTCGTTTTTTGGGGTCACTAACAACGTCTGAAGCAGCCTGGCTCCTTGTTTTTGTCAGGGTGGTAGCGCAGCGCGCCTGCTTGCGATATGTTGCTTTTTTGACCTCCTCTTCTCAGGCGCCACGGCGTGCCAGGGCTATGTTTTTGCACTAATTAATCTTTTTGCCCATGGTTGCTAAAAAAAATAAACCGCACCTCTGTCACATTATCATACAATCAAGTAAAGTATAGTTTTATGCGAGCATCCAACCTCACACTTCACGATACTAACAATACGCAAAACTGCTTATTTTACCTGAATGTGAGGCTCGCGCCGACACAGACTACTGCTTGCAGAGGCTGAGTGACGTTTCAGCCCTACAGCCAATCACTGGCTAGACCCCAGTCATGGGCTGCTAGCCAATCAGATGCAGCCAAAGGCTCTCTGCAAGCTTCTGATTGGCTGTGAGCCCCAGAGTGCCCACAGCCTGTTGTCTACTTGTCCGTCGGACGTAATAGACAATAAATCTTCTTGCCCATCAACAAAAACAACATGGTTCGGGCGTCGGGCGATAGGATTCCCCCACCCCTGAATTCTGGTAATGGAATATCTGTCAGATCTTGTCTTGGCTTAGTCATAGTGTTAACTACTTCCACACAGTCGTGTGTGGCAGGATTCGAAATAACTGACGGTAACAGTGTAGCAGGATTTAGAACGTTGCAGCGTCTGATTTCTATGTGTGGCTGGAACAGTGTCAGTTCATAACCTGTTAAACGTGCAATTGTCAAGTGCTGAGTCTGTGTTCGGTTTAAAAGAACTTCCACGGAGTGTGGAACTTGTACTGTCAAGGAATGTCCTAATACTATGGAATCACTTTGTCTGATAGCTAGTGCTGTGGCTGCAACTGACTTGAGGCACGCAGGCAGAGCCTGGGCTACAGGATCTAGTGTGCTCGAAAAATAAGCACAGGGCTTGTATTGTCCTGCTTGATCTTGTGTGAGAACAGATAATGCTGTACCTTCCCGTTCAGTGACGAAAAGTGTAAAAGGCTTACTGTAGTTCGGTGTAGCTAGAACAGGAGCTTGGCATAAGGCTTTCTTTAACTCATTGAAACTAAGTGTATGTTCAGATGTCCAAGGGAGGACAGTCGATACGGCTGCCTCCTGTGTCGTTAACTGTATCAGTGGCTTGGCTAGAAATGCATACTGAGGAATCCATTGTCTGCAATAAGAAGTAAGGCCGATAAAAGCACGTACCTCCTTCTGGGTCTTGGGCTGAGGAAGACTCGCTATTAACTGGATACGGTCAGGTGTCAACTGCCTACCCCACTTGGACAGTAAGTGGCCTAAATAGATCACTTGCTGGACACAGAATTGAAGCTTCGAAGGGGACACCTTGTGCCCCATCTCGGCAAGGAAATACAAGACTGTAAGTGATGCTCGCTCGCAAGCACGTTCAGAACGGGCTGTGATCAGTAGATCATCGACATACTGGAGCAGGGCAGTGTCAGTTGGCATGTGAATATTGTCTAGTTGTCTCTTAAGTGCTTGACTATAAATACTAGGGCTTTCTGTGAAACCTTGAGGAGCTCGTGTGAACATATAGCTCCTTCCATTTAAACAAAATCCGAAAAGAAACTGGCTGTCTGGATGAATGGGGACACTGAAAAACGCGTTCTTGAGGTCTATGACTGTAAAAAATGAGGCTTCGGAATCAATGGCTGTCAATAGGGAAGAGATATCTGGGACAACTGGGTACTGGGGAATAATACATTTATTGAGTTCTCGAAGGTCAATCACTAATCGATATACTGGGGGTGCATTTGGATCAGTACGTTTCATGACTGGAATGATCGGAGAATTACATACATTGGAGTCAGTTTCTACAACTACTCCTTGAGCGATGAGCTCGTCAATAATTTTGGATAAGGCTGCTACAGCCTCAGGTGGCAATCTGTACTGTCTGATTCGTGGCAGGACTACACCTGGCTTGAGAGTCACACGATGGGGTGTGATTTGCATATAACCTACATCAGTTGGACCTTGCGCCCATAGATGCTGCGGAACATTAGACAATCTCGGATCAAAATCTCGTAATACATAGTGACCCTTGAAGTCACGTAGAAACAGTCGTATTCCTTCTGGGGAGCAGCAAATAACTGCACCTAATTCTTTCAGTGTTTTAATGCCTAACAAATTTTCTGGACATGACTTCGTAAGTAATAGATCAGTAGTGCGGGACAATGGACCTACTTCTAGAGTAACTGGCTTAGATATCTCGTTTACAATAGGCTTTCCTGAAAATCCAAGGGAAACATTTCTAGAGCCTGAGAGCGGAGCCCCTGGAACTTCGGCGTGACTGATGGTCGTCCTACATGCCCCTGTATCAATCAGAAACTTTCTGTCTTTCCCTAATACTTGACTATGAACATAGGGACCTTCTTGATCTACAGGAATCTCGATGAGAGGCAAACCTACCTCCCTCTCTAGGCTGTTTCATGAATATGGCTGATACTCTGGATACTCGGACTGTGCATATTGGTACATCTGCTGTGTAACATGCTGTGTTGCAGCAATAGGCTGCGGTGCTGGAACTGTCTGTTGTGCATTCTGTGGCTGAGAAGTCTGTGAAACTTGTTCTTGTCTAGGCGGACGTGGTCTTTCTTTAGTCTTACCGGTAGCTATGTTGTGTTTCAGAACTGCACACTCGTTTATAAAATGACCTGGCTGTTTACAATAATTGCATGTCCCTTTAACGGGAACTGCAGGATGACTGGCTTGATTCGGACCCCTCTTCTGACTGTCTTGAGGAACAGATTGTGCAACTAGTACTTTCATTTTCGTGTCTTTCATACGTTTTCTTTCATGATCTTGCTCTTCTCTGATTCTATTCTGGTGATACTGAAGCATCTGTAACATTTGGGACGGGGTATTAGCTTGCCAGGTACTTTCGACTTTCAAAACTCGATTCTTAACTTGTGGACTCAAATTCTCGACTAATTTAGTAACAAAAAGATGAGGGTATGACTCGCTACTTGTCTTGAGGCCACTGTTAATACTAAAGCATTTCTCAAATCTAGAATAAAAATCACTAGTGTCTTCGTCTTGTTTCTGTTTACAGGCTGAGATTGCATCCCAGTCTTCCTTTTTAGTGGCTAATAATCTTGGCAAAACTTGTATCAATAATTCAGGTAATTCTTTACATTTCTCTCCAAGACCGGTACCTGGTACTCGTATCTTATCTTCAGCTTCTAGAACTGCCCAATCGATCTTTTTCTCTCCCACCTCCCATTCTTTTTCCTTGAGTTTTTCATATATGCCCGCAGGCAACAGGACTTTTAACATTTTAATAATATCTGGATACGTGTATTCTCCCATACGGAGCATGTCTTTTAATTCTCGGTGGAACCCTGCTGGATCTTTGTCATGACAGGGAATTAATTTCTTCATCTCTAAGAGTTCCATCTTTGTAATCGGGGTGTAAACAAATACTCTTTGCATTTCACCATCTGCTGTCCTGACTGGGTGTACTTCTCGTAACGGATTCTGTCTATCTATGTAAAACGGTTTACTTTCTGGAGGTGAGACATGAACAAAATGTGGGTTCAGGAACGTTTTATATTTGTGGCGCTGTTCTAGAATGACACTAATTAAATCGGTACCTAAACCTTTCCATCTATACTGGAGTAACTCGTTCAGGACATCGTGTAACGGACCTGGATCAGAATGTTGACCCTCATACAGAGTAATGAGGTGCTGGATCATATACATACCCACCAGTCGTTGCTCGGCTGGGGGCAGTTTCAGAAACATTTGTGCCACTATTTCGTCTGGAAAAGTGGTAGAATCAGTAATCCATCGGACTGCTGATCGGGCTAGTTCTTGTTCATGCATAGTACTTAACTCACTATAACCGATTCGTGATTTCAAAATATGATCGGTAGTTTGAAATACTTGTTCTAGGGAACTTTGTTCTGGTGCTGGATGAGGAACAGTTTTCTTGTAGTCTAGACGTGAATGTCGGTCGGAAAGTCTAGTTCTACCTACATACGCTATTCTGGCGGGATTCTCGTCCTCTACCTCTTCTGTAGAAGAGTCATTCTCTTTCTCGCTTACTTGTGCTGCTTTACGTTGTTCGTGTAACTTTATTATTTCCTTACGGATTTTCTTGTACATACTCTCTATACTACTGATGGTTCTGTGCTTACCCTCAGCTATATTATCACTCCACCTTGTCAGGATTCTCATTTCGGCCGGATCTTTGGTCGGATAATCTTGTTCCCTTATTAAACAATTAATCAGAAACTTTAATAACATGAGCTGGATCTCAGCTTTCCTTTGAGACATGGCTTCGCTAATACTTTCTGGATCATCCCCTGTACGGATGAAACGATATATTCTGTCTAGATCTTCTTTCATATTCGGTAGGGTATCCAAATACCCGGTCACCCGTCTTACACGGATGGAATATATAACTGTACTATCATCACCTGCAACTGGATCATAGCGGCATTCAGTAAGAGCTCGTCGGATATCTGCAACGGACTTATATTTGGGCGTACGCTGTAACGCACTTTCATGTAACTCGACTAACGTTACTCGTTGGTGTGGTGGCGGGGTACCAGGAGGACCTCCTCCTGCGGCCCCTATACTGGAATCGTCGACTGATACTCTTCGTATTGGCGCGGCGGGAAATTGTAATGTAGGCTGAACCGGGGGTACCGTGGCAGGTACTCCGGTGACTGGAGGAGCAGGATTTACATTATTTACAGGAGCTGGCGGAACAGGATTTGCATATTCTGGGACTGTGTCGTCCAAATAGGACGAAATAAAAATATCAGCTGTGGTCGGTTTGTGACGTAGCTTGATCGGAACTAAAGGTGGCGGAAAATTACTGGATGCCTCCGGGGTCGCTTTTGGCAAGCCCTCGGCAAGAAGAGGGTACATACCCTTAATAAGGGCATTCCTCTGTCTGTCTGACTGTTTGGTTTTAACTCGTTCACCTATCTCGATTAATTCCCTTTCTTGGGCTCGTTCTAAGGATTCTCTACTTAGTTCTGACTTTCTGATTTCTTTTTCGGTTCTTTTATGAGATTCTTTGCGCCATAACTCGATGGCATCTTTCTGTGACTGTCTGGCTTTCTTTTTCCATAATGCTTCTTCTACTCGCATGATGCACTCGGCATCCCACGTACCTGATACGGGCCATCTATACTTTTCTTCTAACTCTTTGGTATACTCTACCCATAAATCTAGATATAATATGGCACTTATGCCATGCTTCTGATACATAAAATGACCTGGACTGTCCCTAGGCGGGACAGGAACTGCTGCTTCTAACAGACCTTTTCTAGTTTTCAACTGACGTAGTTTGGAAAATAGGGGCATGACTGAACTGTAATCTAGACACAATACAATACACAATGAACACGATAACTACACCACTTTCGTACCACGACATTAAAAATACATGAATGACATTTGAAATAACAATTCGAACAGAATACTACCTGGAATACGGAAAACAGAATACATGAATCTTCTCGAGAACAGAACTGACTAGAACAGAAACTAGATGCACTGCTAAAACAGTACGAAACTTACCGGTCTCATAAAGAGACACGTCAGGACCCGCATCCACCGAAGTGGACACTTCGTTTTGGGATCTGTGTACCACCAAACCCCACGGACCAGAGTCAATTAAATTGACCCTGTCTAGATACTACCCCAGCAACGGTACTCACCGGGCAGCAAGAACGGAAGGCCTCGGACTGGACTGGACTGCTTCGACGCCGGACGGACGAACTTCGGACTTCAGTTACGGGTGGGCCTCCGGATACCTCGGACCTTGGACTCTCGGCTTGGGCTCTGGTCGGGACTCGCCGCGTTCCTCCACCGCCTCGTCTGGATGCTGGACCGCCACCTCCGTCTCCTCCGTGGGCCTGAGGGATACTTGAAGCAGAAATATCTGCACGTGCACGGTATGGTTCCGTCACGGCTGCAGAGGGTCAGGGGGCCGGCGTGGCTTCACCGGCGCGTGGGGAAAGGGCAAGTCCCTATTCGGGCGCCATTATGTGGTATATAAATAAATAATACCGGATCTAGGTTTGACTGGACATAGCAATAACAGATAGCTCAATAAATAAGAGTCAAGATTCGAGGTAGTAGGAGTTTGCAGGTTTAATACAGCATAAAGGACAGGAACAGGACAACCTGCACGGGAATAGGATGGCAGCGCTGCCTGGGACAGGATTGGACTGGCGTAACATTTAATAACAGTACACAAGCATATATACTAAAACAGTTGCATTACAGTGAATACAGTAGGCGGAGCAGTGGGTGTGGTCAATAGCAGTCGCGAAAGATAAGGGTGAAAAGAGGTGTAACAGGAGGCGTATACATGGACATGTGATGTAAACGTAACAGAATATGTCATAAATGGGGCGGAAACATGGAGGGGGCTACCTAAGGAGCCGGGACCTCTAACCTGATGGTGCGCGCAAACTGACAATGACGTGTTACTAGGAGAAGCTGGGGGCTATGAACTCTGTGCTAGGAGTAGAGACTGAAGTCTGGAGAGTCAGGGCGACATGTACCTAAACCCTGTCTAGTATCTAATGTTTAGAGGACATGTTGATATAAACTAAGAGTCAGGAGGGGAGAGGCTAACAGACTCTAAGACTGGAGCATGCATTATTCTACATGTAGTGCGTGATGAAGAATATTAAATGACCATTAAATGCAGTATTTCTCTTACATGGAGACGTAAAGGCTAGACAATGACGGAAACTATTGATGCGATTCAGTAGCTTAGGAATGCAGAGAAGGAGGGCTGAACTGATAACTAGAATCATAACATACTCTTGGCAGACTCGTAGGCAGAGCCAGGCTGAACCGGGCACTGTGAGGCAGGAAGTAAGTGAAGGGTCGAGGATACAGGTGGGGGCTGTATCGCTCCTCAGCAAGGGTTCAGGAGACAGGAGCTGAATCTGGTGTCCGGGCCCTTTTGAGGCCTAGAAACGGGGACTTTACAATGAAATAACGTGCACACTGAGAAACGTGGCAACGTAACTTTACATAGGCCTAATACTCGTAGTGTTCACGAGAACTGGGAACTGGCATACTAGGGATGGACACAACTGTAATTGCGTCTTTAATCGAACATGGGGAATACATATGCATATTAATCATGCACACATAACATAAGATGGGGGACACGTAGGGACACAGAACATGGCAAAATTTACTTTTCCACAAGAGAGACAAATATGTGGTCTATAAAGGTACCAATGAGATAGTGTAAGCAAACGATTTGCATTTACATCCCCTCATGGAGGCACTCCGGGTTGTTCATAGAAATGAATCAATATGTCGAATTCAAAGTAGGTTTATTTGATGTTTTTGAAGTTTTTCAATTCAAAAAGTTCAAAAAGTTCATTGATATTGTCAACATATCATTACAGCGAAACCATAAGACTCCAATGCATTTCGGGCTACGCGCCCTTTGTCAAGGCGAAGCTGAAAAAAGAAAGAAACAGAGCCCGTGTCAGGGTTGGGAAGGTTAAAGAAGGTTTGAAAACCGGGATCGATGATGGCCGTTTAAATAGTTAATGGGTGCCGATCAATATAGTGAGATGATAAGCCGATTAAGATATGTGCAAAGGAAGTTTAAAGCTGGAGTACAAGATGGGTAAAATAAAGCACAGGGTGAATCAACAGATGAAAACGCGTGATAAATGCACCTAGGTGCGGGTGAAAAATTTAGCGAGTGTGTGATACCGAATAAAAAAGGTGGGTGATATATAGAATATCCATAACGTCCCCTGGAGAGGACTGTATAAGGCCCAGTACTTACTACATGGTACGCGCCGTGGCGGTCAAAATAGATAACGCGACGGTCTGGAAAACTCCGTGTTGTGAGGGAGGTGGATTAAATTAAACGTGACATAGAGGAAGGACTCAGAATCTGGGGATGGTGGCCATGTTTGAATGGGGAGGGAAGAAACAGATGAAAGACAAAGTCTCTAAAGTGGGCTATCAGGATAACGTAAGGACTGAGGATTAATAGTAAATGATAAATATTAGAATTAATAAAGATTAGAATTAATAAAGAGCAATACGGATGATAAACAGTTATAGATTATAGATAACAACTATATTCTACGCGATCGTTTAATCCATGGGGCTTAAGGGTTTGCAAACGAAAAGTCCATTCAAGTTCTTTCTGTAGTAGCAGTTTGCGGTTGTCAATCCCTTCGGTGCGAGAGACACATTCTAGCACGATAAATTGCAGTTGTGCTACGGTGTGGTGGAATTCCTGGAAATGTGTGGCAATGTTAGATTTTTCCTGTTTCGTACGTATGTTGGACTTGTGTTCGTTAATACGAACCTTGATCTTCCTTTCAGTTTTGCCAACGTATAGTTTGCCGCATGGGCATTTTAGGGCATAGATGAGGTTCATGGAATCACATGTTGCGTTCACACGTAATTTAATAGAGTTGCCTTTCATGGGATGTTTAATTTGATTTCCGCTGATTATGCAATTGCAGTTATTACAATTCTGGCATGGTTGGGTTCCTTTGAAAATTTGTTGAATGGTGGGTTGCGAGGAGAGAATCTCTTTGATGTTTTTACCACGTGTGTGAGCGAACAGTGGAGGGCTGTTGAAAATGTTCCGAAAGTCTGGTTCTATTTGGAGAATAGACCAATGATTAAGAATGATTTTCTTGAACTTGTTGGTGGCAGTGGAGAATTTTGAGACAAGAACCAGGCTTGTTCAACTGCTTCAATGCCTCCCTGATGAGGTATAGAGGTATATAGTTGGAGGTTTAATGTGTTTGACTAGACTTTGTTGTTTAGTGATGTTGGCAACACGTGTTTCTGCTTCATTGAGTATTTGCCTGGGGTAACCTCTATCTAAAAAACGTTGGTGCATTTCTTTGATGCGATTGTTATAAGTGTCTTGTTCGGAAACAATGCGTTTGATACGCAACATTTGTGAGAAAGGCAGATGTTTTTTAAGAGACCCTTGATGGAAACTTTGATAATGTAATGTGTTGTTGTGGTCGGTGGCTTTACGATGTAAGTCGGTGACTATTTTCTGGTTGTGGATTTTTACCAGCACGTCAAGAAAGGAGATTTCTGTGTCACTTATCTGCCAAGTGAGGTAGATACGTGAGTCCTTGGTGTTGAGGTCTGTGAGGGCTGCGATGAGCTCTTCTTGTGAGTCTGCCCATAGGAAAAAAAGATTGTCTATGTATCTTACATACATTTTGATTTTGCCATGGAATTTCGGGTTTTCATAGATGTGGGTTTTCTCAAAATTTTCCATGTATATATTGGCGTAGGTAGGAGCCGCACAGTTTCCCATCGCCATTCCTGTAAGCTGAAGGTACCATTTGTCATTTTCCTGGAAATAGCTATGATACAGTGTGTAGATCATAAGTTCCATGAGAAATGTCTGCATTTTTGGGTCAATGTTGCTCTCGAGTAAGGCTTGTTCAACTGCTTCAATGCCTCCCTGATGAGGTATAGAGGTATATAGTGAACTGACGTCGGCTGTGCATAGGATCAATGGTTCATCATTAGTGATTTCAACTGAAGCAAGTTTATTGAGAAATTCGGTAGTGTCTTTTATGTAGCTTGAAGATTTGATAACCAAAAGGTTGAAGATACCTGTCTAGATATTTGCCAGTGGGCTCATGGATAGATCCTTTTGTACATACAATAGGCCGAAAAGGTGGGTCAAGGAGGTTTTTATGAATTTTCGGGCTCATGAAAATTTTAGGGCTTCTGGGATATTCTTTAAACAAATACTTTTTTGTACGATCTTCAATTATCCCTGATTGGTGAGCTTTGTCAATGATGTTCAGTAGAGGGTTATGAAACTCTTTAGTGGGATTGTTATTAAGCTCCATGTAGGTGTCGGGGTCTTGGATATGTTCAAGTAGACGTTGTGTGTACATGGTTGTATTCATAATTACGAGAGCTCCACCTTTGTCGGCTTTGGCACATCGAATATTCGGATTGTTAGCCAGTGAAGTGTTACGATGTTTGCTGAGATTTTTGAAATTCATTTTGGACAAGTCGTTTTTTACTAAGGTTCTCAAATAGATCGATGCTTTTGTGGCTCTGGGGGGCCAGATAATTACTGGGCGGGCGTAAACCCATGAGTTGATCACTTTTAGCGTCAGTAGTTGGAGGTACAATGTTTTCAAAGAAGTGTCGTAGCCTAAGTTTCCTAGTGAGCTTGAAAGTGCTCACTTCCAACTCGAGGAGGTTGGTGTGGGTTACAGGAACAAATGAAGTGCCCTTTTCAAGGAGGTTCATTTGATATTTGGAGATGTCTGTATCAGAAATATTGATGACTAAGTTGGTTTTTTGGTCTTCAGATCTTTCTTGGTTACAGTGCTTCGTGTGTTCGGAGGACTTTTTTCCAGTTCTTTTCTTCTTGCTCCTCCGGGGTCTACGATTGTGTCTGGGCCTGACTCTAAAAAATGAACTGTGGAAGATTGGTCTGATCCGATGGTAGAAGAAGATGCCTGATCATTAGTAGATGGGCGGTTTGCAGAGGAAGTAGTAGATGTTTTTTGTGAGGGACGATAAGACGAATCACTACCTGAAGAAGAAGTGTCAGTATGGGTGTTATAAGGTTTGTTTCGTCGGCGTTGGGCGTATACGTGAGCCCAAGTGTACACTTCGTCGAGCTTGTAGTCAAGCGTGTCCCTTCGATATTTACGAATCTTACGTTCGTTGATTTCTCGTTGATGTTTATCGAGAATGGTTTTCACGTCTTCAAGTGTGGAAGTCAGTTCTTCTGGTGTAAGTAGATCTTTAAGTTGACGATCAGTTTCCTTGATTTCTTGTTCGAGGTCTTTTAGAATGCTGGCCAATTCTTCAACAATAAGTAAAATAAGGTCAAGGCTACATTTGTTGAGTATGCCGTTCCATTTGTCTTTAAAGTCTTTGGAATTCTTACAGAGGGACGGCTTTAGAGCTATACGTAAACCGCGCGGAATTCTGAGGGCTCGATGGTATTTCAACAGCGTGCTTGCATGTAGTTTCTGGTTGATGTGACGTTTCGATAGATACAAAAGTTGTTTAAGGCATTGCTCTTTATTGCGAGAGGGTGTGGTCGGGCTGATGTCTTCTTCAATCAATCCATAAATGCGTTGGCGTTCCTTTTCATCATAGGCGAGGGTATGAGCCCTCACTTCAGTGCTTCTTGAAATTTCTTCGAATTGCATGTTTGATAGGCGTGCTTCCCTGCCGGTAGGCGGAAAAGAAGTGATTCACAATATGAGTAAAAGGTAGGTGCACAGCACGTTTGGTCGAGGGTGTAGTTAATGGTTATTCGGGAAGGGTGCACTCGAGGGTGGTGTAACCGTCAAACACCATGAGATATCAATGAGATAGTGTAAGCAAACGATTTGCATTTACATCCCCTCATGGAGGCACTCCGGGTTGTTCATAGAAATGAATCAATATGTCGAATTCAAAGTAGGTTTATTTGATGTTTTTGAAGTTTTTCAATTCAAAAAGTTCATTGATATTGTCAACATATCATTACAGCGAAACCATAAGACTCCAATGCATTTCGGGCTACTCGCCCTTTGTCAAGGAGAAGCTGAAAAAAGAAAGAAACAGAGCCCGTGTCAGGGTTGGGAAGGTTAAAGAAGGTTTGAAAACCGGGAACGAGGATGGCCGTTTAAATAGTTAATGGGTGCCGATCAATATAGTGAGATGATATGCCGATTAAGATATGTGCAAAGGAAGTTTAAAGCTGGAGTACAAGATGGGTAAAATAAAGCACAGGGTGAATCAACAGATGAAAACGCGTGATAAATGCACCTAGGTGCGGGTGAAAAATTTAGCGAGTGTGTGATACCGAATAAAAAAGGTGGGTGATATATAGAATATCCATAACGTCCCCTGGAGAGGACTGTATAAGGCCCAGTACTTACTACATGGTACGCGCCGTGGCGGTCAAAATAGATAACGCGACGGTCTGGAAAACTCCGTGTTGTGAGGGAGGTGGATTAAATTAAACGTGACATAGAGGAAGGACTCAGAATCTGGGGATGGTGGCCATGTTTGAATGGGGAGGGAAGAAACAGATGAAAGACAAAGTCTCTAAAGTGGGCTATCAGGATAACGTAAGGACTGAGGATTAATAGTAAATGATAAATATTAGAATTAATAAAGATTAGAATTAATAAAGAGCAATACGGATGATAAACAGTTATAGATTATAGATAACAACTATATTCTACGCGATCGTTTAATCCATGGGGCTTAAGGGTTTGCAAACGAAAAGTCCATTCAAGTTCTTTCTGTAGTAGCAGTTTGCGGTCGTCAATCCCTTCGGTGCGAGAGACACATTCTAGCACAATAAATTGCAGTTGTGCTACGGTGTGGTGGAATTCCTGGAAATGTGTGGCAATGTTAGATTTTTCCTGTTTCGTACGTATGTTGGACTTGTGTTCGTTAATACGAACCTTGATCTTCCTTTCAGTTTTGCCAACGAATAGTTTGCCGCATGGGCATTTTAGGGCATAGATGAGGTTCATGGAATCACATGTTGCGTTCACACGTAATTTAATAGAGTTGCCTTTCATGGGATGTTTAATTTGATTTCCTCTGATTATGCAATTGCAGTTATTACAATTCTGGCATGGTTGGGTTCCTTTGAAATTTTGTTGAATGGTGGGTTGCGAGGAGAGAATCTCTTTGATGTTTTTACCACGTGTGTGAGCGAACAGTGGAGGGCTGTTGAAAATGTTCCGAAAGTCTGGTTCTATTTGGAGAATAGACCAATGATTAAGAATGATTTTCTTGAACTTGTTGGTGGCAGTGGAGAATTTTGAGACAAGAACCATGCGTTGAGTTGGAGGTTTAATGTGTTTGACTAGACTTTGTTGTTTAGTGATGTTGGCAGCACGTGTTTCTGCTTCATTGAGTATTTGCCTGGGGTAACCTCTATCTAAAAAACGTTGGTGCATTTCTTTGATGCGATTGTTATAAGTGTCTTGTTCGGAAACAATGCGTTTGATACGCAACATTTGTGAGAAAGGCAGATGTTTTTTAAGAGACCCTTTGGGGTGGGCGCGACAGCCGTTCCCCTCACGGCGTCTCCCTCGCGCTGGTGGGGCAACAAGAAGCAGCAGCCGTTCCCCTCACGGCAAGTAAGCAAAATAATCGGCGTCCCACAGAGCGCTCGGCGCTCCTCTTTTTTGTGGCGCCTCCGGGCGCAGAGGTGGCGTCAGGGACGTGATTCCGCCACCGGGGCACCTGGGTGGTGTAGTTTCAGGGCCCCCGGTGTCTGAGGTCGAAGTTTGGTGTGGGCGCGACAGCCGTTCCCCTCACGGCGTCTCCCTCGCGCTGGTGGGGCAACAAGAAGCAGCAGCCGTTCCCCTCACGGCAAGTAAGCAAAATAATCGCCGTCATTTGCAGGTCAATTTACATGGAACACTTACAGGGTTAAGGTCATGCCGATCCCTTGACTAGGGCAAGACAGTCAGTTCAATTTTACCTATTCTGTTGACAAAGTACAGAGTTGTGTGGGATGCCCGTGGTGCTGAACAGGAACCGCAGAGATGATGGTTTTACCGTTTATACAGTGCTGCAAGATCAGAATGTAAAAACACAACAGATGCTCATCTGCTGAAATCGGATGAAGGTTGCATGGTGTTCCCTGTAAAAGTGTGGGAATTAGTTGCCGAATTGCTGACCAAAACCCCTTGACAGTGGTAAGCCCAGTGAAAAGGTAATGGCACTTCACTAGATCCCAAGGAGCTAAGTAACGGCCTGAAACTTTGTGGAAGGCAAGATTACAACTCCTGCAATGCCCTGGTCCACCAGGATTTGGGCGATCCAACAGAGGGCCCTATGGCCAGTGATTCTTCAGATTTTTTACCTGCAGTTTGCAGGGGACTTGTGCCACTAGTCCAGGAGAATCTGAGGGCCATTCTGGCTTTCACAGGTGCCCCTCTCAGGGTGTGCCAAGTTTTAGCAAAGGACGAGGCTCACTCAAGCAGTTCCATATCTGCTGCCACAAGAAAAATGTATTCCTCTCTTGCTTTAGTGTTGTGTTCAAAGTCCTGTTGTCAGCGGCACGGGGTCACCTCTTGGTCCTTCCTTGATTCAAGTTGTTTATAACGGAGCTTCTGGTGTCAGAGGGGGTCCCTTAAATACTAGATTTATGAGAGTGAGGGGTTTTGGCACCAGTAGCCAATGGGCAGCTAGTCCCTGCAGCTAGTCTGCCCCAAAGATAACCACATTTGAGAGTATGGGCCACCTTTTCTACCCAGAACCCTCTATTCTACCACTTCTAAAGTTGGCAGCCTGGAGGTATGGCCAGCATTTTGGTAGATTACACCTCCTGGCATAGCTAATTTCCGGTCCGCCTGTGTGCAAATGTGCTTCGGTAGGGGGAAGGCAGTTTCCTCCACTGCAAGTTAGCCCTAATGCATATCAGAGGCGGTAGGTATAACCTTTGAAGCCCACCAACTTGATGTGCCACTTCACTAGCCTGCTTGGGAGGGAGGAGGTGTGACCTCCTTCCTGTGACCACTTTCCTGCCCAGTCTTTGTTCCTGACTCCTTGGAGTGATCACACTGCCTGGGAGAAGGTCAGAATCCTGTCTTGGCAGCAGCAGGAGAGGGAAATGCAGGCTTGCCAGCAAGAGCACAGAGAAGTTGGGGCAACCAGGTGGGCAACATCTGAGGTGGCCAACTGGGTGCATGCACATCACCCAGGGCACAAGATTCATGTCATGGGTGAGAAGGCACATTGTTTGATACCAAACATGACATATTTCAGTGGTACCAAAATAGAGCGGACAATCTCGAAAATGTCCAGCCTATTCTTTCTTTTTTTAAACTTGTTTTTATTAAAAACCGCTTCCAGTGCATCAGGTACAGAGGACAAGCAAATACAATTAGAAATCTTATATGCAATATACAGTCTATGAACTCCACACATTTACATTGTGTTCAGAGACAGTCTCATCATCCCGTGAGCACATTGTTTGTCTATTATAACATTGCAAATGCAAAATATATTTTTATGATCATAGGACCTATACTCAACGTTACAAATAAACAACACTAATAATCATCCCAACTAGGGAATTAAATCCCCTCTCCAATCCAGCTCCCACCACCCTCGCCTTCCCCCCTCCCCCCCAACCCTTGTGATAGCAGCAAACAGGTGGCCTAACCTGGTTACCCTAAAAAGAAAAGCTGGCGGTACACTCATAACTAGCGTGTGAATTAGGTGTTCATGTTGTGAGAGGATGTAGGAATCGGAGACTCCTCAGGGTGTGTTGAGAAAAGTATGGAGCCCTGTGTGCCATGCGCGCTATCCGTCTCACTCATTTATTGTTGTGGTAATTGCGGTTAACATTTGCCCCCAATCCAGGAGATCGCTCTCCGCGTTGTCATCAGGCCACACTATCTTAAGTTGACACTCCTCGTTTACCCCCCATTATCCTACGTCGTCCCTCCATTTTTTCCAGGCAGGTGGGCCAGGTTGTATCAAATGAATAGCTATTCGTCGTTTTGCCGGGCCCAGTCCCAAGAGTGCAAATCTATAGCGCATCTTCGTCCCATTCTTAGGTATCAGAAGTACTCCCAGTAAGCAGTGCTTTCCGGAAACCTCCATGTGCACCGCAGTCACTGCACCCAGAGATTGCACCACCTGGAGCCTGCACCGCTGCAGTCGGGGGCAGCTCCAGAGCATTTGTATAAATGTAGCCGGATCTGTGCCACAGCGCGGGCATGCAGAAGAACCCCTGGCGTGAATCGAGCCTGGTACTGGCGAGTCAAGTAAGTGCGATGAAGGAAATAAAATTGACCCAACTTAAATCCTACATTACCGGTAGCTTCAGCCACCTGTGTTACAGTCTTCTCCACTAGCCATCCGTCAGAGAGGTTGTTGGTAGGTCCTCTTCCCAACGTGCGCTAGCCCCAAGTTCGAGCCCCGATCCACCTTCAACGCCTTATATATGAGAGAAATAAGCCCTCGAGTGGAACCTGGGTCCAGCAGAGTCACCAGTGTACTGGTCTCTTCCGGCTCATCAGGGAATGTTGTACACATCTCCCGGACAGTACGCGATATCTTAGCGTATTGTAAAAAATGTCCCATGGCACCTGAAACCAGGCCTGCACATTTTGGAAGGAGGTCATCTTATTCTATGGACCATTAACACAGTTGTTTCCAATGGGGAATACCACTATTAGGACATATAGGCTTCCAGTTATATGTCCTCATTTTAAATATACTGGCTCCTGGGCTGCGGAGGCCTTCCTTAGTGGAGTCTGACATATAATACAGATAGCGTATGGGCTGTGCCACACATGGTCAGGGCACAGTTGTGTTCAAGCAGTTTGCACTGCTATTGCAGTCTGCAGTGGCAGGCCAGCTGTCAGTAGTTTAGTTGTGTCACTCAGGGTAGCACAAAACCGTGCTGCAGCCTTGAGGACCCCTTTACCACCTGTGCCCTAGGTACCACTGGCACCATATACTAGGGACTGATAAGGGGGGTAAGGTCCTTGCAAATTTGGGTTACCAATTCACACATATCAGTTTTGGGGAAAAAACACTGGCACGGAGCCTGGTTAGCAGGCTCCAGTGCACTATCAGAGTCGAAAACCAGCATCTAGTAGTCCAAATGGGGGCAAAAAGAGGGGGCATCTGCAAAGAGCCTTGTATTCTTACAGTAATTTCTAAAAGTGTCGATAAAAGTAACTCAATTGTTATTAAAACTCCCAGATATCCATTTTTACTGATTAATACAGACAGAAAGCCATTTTCTTTTGGTCAATACTCAGTAATGTCAATCATGAGTGCTAGGTCAATAATTGTACAGACTGACAGGTAGGGAAGGTAAACAAATTAAAAAGATTTCTTATTATAAGTCTGTTTTATTTTGAACAGCAGGAGGCCAAGCACGCCTCAAATTTATCAAGAATAACAAAGGCCAACAGGGCCACAGCGGACTACCCCAGTCACCGGGCATCCTCTACCCAAGGGTTTGGATGCACTCAGGACGATCCCTACCATGCAACCCACGGCCTCCTGAACCTGCTCCGCTGCCACTCCTGATGCGGACATCGCCGCGACCGGCTGGGTGAAGTTTCGGGCTGAGTGCAGTGCGGCGGTCGGAGGGGAACGCGGGCCGAACGGGCCCTGCCGCCATCTTCCCTAACTGCGCCGGGGAGTCAGGTGAGAGCGTCGCGGTACTCGGCGGCTGCGCCTCCAGCTGAACGCCCGCGGGGTTGGACGCGTTCCCTCGCCCCTTGTCCCTCGCGGGTCCCGGGGAGTGGGGTGCCGGTCTCAGGGGCGCGGTTGTGGCGCTCGGCCCGGCCGCGCGCTGGGCCTCGATTTTTCAGTCCCGCTGCGGGGCTCGGGCGGGGGGCGGGGCTGTCCGCCCGGCGGCGGCCTGGATCGGGGGTAACGGCGGTTGGGTCGCTGTAGCGCTCCGCCTCTCAACTCAGGCGGCCCCGTCCAGCACACGCGTGTGTAGGCCCGTGGCCAGCGACTGCCCTGCCACGCTGCACATCAGTGGAGGCCGCTTCCCGGCTGCAGCGTCCGCGGCCTTTGCCACAGCACGGCGCGATCTCGTCCCAGTGGAATCCAGCTGACTGAAGTACCCGGCGAGTGCAGGGGGGCACTGTGACCACACGCGGCTGCCGGAGTGCTGCGGATCCCCCCCGTTCGTCGCAACGCGCTGTGCTCATGCCCCCACCTTGAGACTGGTTCAGCCTTGCTACAATCTACCGCCCGGCCTACGGGCCTTTGCATTCTTCGCTGTCCGCCTCGGCCACGCTTTCTGCCCACACCATGGGGAAGAGGGACCCGAACCAACGCAAGCTGAGCTTTGATAAAACGCCTCTCCATAACACGGATCCTCCACCCGGCTCATCAGACGGCGCCTGTAGCACTATGGACATGAGTGACACTGCCGCCATGGTAGCCACCAAGATGACTGAGATGCGCGCCGGCTTCAAGGCGCTCAACACCCGCTTTGATGGCTTAGAGAAGAAGCTTGCAGACATGGGCACCACAGTGCAGGCTCACAACAGGAGACTGGACCTGGCTGAGTCCAGGATCTCAGATGGAGAAGACAGCGCCGCCAAAGCACTTAAGCGATTGGAGCGAGTGGAAAAGATCCTTAAGGACGTTGACATGAAAAATGAGGACTTGGAAGCGCGTGGCCGGAGGAATAACCTACGCATTCTTGGTGTGGCGGAGACGACTGCGACTGGCTGCTTTGACACTTCTGTTGAACACATCCTCATTGAACTCTTTGGCAGAGACACCTTTACTTCTGGCTTTGTGGTCGAGCGGGCGCATCGGTCCTTGGGCCCTAAACCTCGTTTTGGTCAGCCTCCGCGACCTATAATCGCCAGGATCATGAACTTCCGAGACAGAGATGCTGCGTTGCGCGCTGCCCGCGAGACCGGCGAGGTGCGCTGGCAGGGCAGTGTGCTATCATTTTTCCCAGATTTCACCCTCATGGTGCAGGAGGCCCACCGCAAGTTCAACGGGGTTAAAGCAACACTGCGCAACCTTGGCTTGAAATACGGAATGTTATATCCGGCCCGCTTAAAAGTGGAAGTGAATGGGAGATTCCGTATTTTCGATACCCCCACGGAAGCTCAAGAGTTCTGTCATGGCTACAAGCGACAGGGCTCTCCATCAGCTTCTAGCTCCGCGACGCGATCCCCTGCCCGAACAGACACGCAATCCAGTGCGGATCTTTTTGCTGAAACTGGCCAGGGTTGAATGCACTTTGCTGTTCACTGTTCATTGTCACATTGCTGCGCCCGGCTCGGTGCCCTGTTGATTTGACTATGTTTTCTGTTTATCTGCCATTTGTTTCAATGCTCTCATGCCTTTGATCGTCTAGATTGTGCCGCCCGCATGGCTTGGTGTTGCCACCCCCTATGGCGTATGCCCTAATGTTTCTCTTTTTTGGGGTTTTGATCTATGCTTTGCTTCATTGTTTGAGGTTATTGCAATTGCATGATCTGTTCTGTACCTTGCTCCAGTTCTGTCTAGGGGTCTGCCTCTCATGGGTCACTGGGAGGCTGGGTGGGGGATTGGGGGTGAGGATTATGTTTTTTATATGTTTCCTTTTTATGGTGAGAGCTGATAGAGCTCCTACATGTGGAATCCCTGATGCTAGCGAGATTTACTGTTCTTTTGCTGCAGCGCGATGGCCAGGATAGGTTTGCAGAATGGCCCATCTAGGCTTACGCTAATGTCCTGGAATGTGCGGGGCTTGAATAACACACGCAAGCGTAGGCAGGTCCTGGCCTACGCGGCACGCCACCAAGTAGATGTGCTCTTTTTACAAGAGACACATCTGGCGCAGACGGGTGCTTCCTCACTGGCTCAGAGTTGGGGCAGGCATAGGGTATTCTCGAATTACAGCACCTACTCCAGGGGTGTTGCTGTCCTTGTGCACAAGCGTGTCCCTTTTGTATTTCACAGTAGCGCGACGGACGCTGGCGGACGCTTTGTGCTGGTTTCTGGCGAGCTGTTTGGGTATAAGATTACACTGGTTGGGGTGTACGGTCCCAATGTAGATTCCCCCGCCTTCTCCCATGACCTACAACTGCTCCTGCTCCATTCAGACATAGAACTATTAGTGATAGGGGGGGATTTAAACCTACTACTGAATCCGACCGGGGACAGCACCTCCCCCTCCCCAGACTGTAAGCCCCAAGCCCGCTCCGTCCTCGCAGAGATTTGCACCCACTTTTCCCTCATCGACATTGAAGCCCGACTACACCCCAGCGCTCCCGAACATACACATCATTCTGGCTTCCATAACACTAGCACTAGGATTGATTACTGGCGTTTATCCCCCGGTGTCGCTGGTTGGGTGGAGGGTCTCTCCACTTTGCTGCGTACGCTGTCCGACCACTCTCCCATAACTTTGACACTTCTGGTTCCTAGACTGGGGGGTTATGAGCGACAATGGCGGTTTCCGAGCAGAGCGCTACAGGACCCGGTCTTTAAAGAGGGGCTCCGTGTCGCAATAGACGAATACTTTGACATCAACACTGGCTCGGTAACCTCATGGGCTACACTTTGGGAGGGATTCAAAGCCACTATTCGCGGGACATGCATAGCAAAACACGTGGGGGCTCTGCGCGACATACGCTCTACGCTGTCCCGCATAGAGAGGGAACTTACAACACTAGAGAGAGACATTACTGCTTCCCCTTCGCCCGCGAAAGAGGCCAAACGCTTGTCATTATTGACGGAATTCAGGGACGCTGCTGACAAAAAACTGCTCTATTTGGGTAGACACCACACGGCTCGTCAGTACGGCGAGGGAGAAAGACCGGGCAGGCTCCTCGCGCAAATGCTCCGCCCTCCCCATCAGGCAGCCTATATCTCAGAAGTCATTAACATAAATGGCACACGACGCTACTCCACCCCTGCCATTTGCGACACGTTTCTGCAATACGACAAGTCTTTATACACTTCCTCGCTGGCGGATGAGCGTCGCGACCCTGGTCCTTACATAAATGAGATTGCCATGGTGTACCTCGAAAGATATATGCAAGACTTTCTAGCTATGCCTATAACCCCTGACAGCATAGTTGAGGCCATCGACTCGCTGCGTAGCTCCTCGGCTCCCGGTCTGGACGGCTACTCGGCCGATTTTTACAAGGAGTACAAAGAAGAACTGGTGCCGAAGCTAGTGGAGGTCTATGCAGAAGCACTTGAGTCTGGCATTCTCCCTCCCACCCTCAGGGAGGCCGTGATTGTTCTCCTCCCCAAGCCTGACCGCGATGTTTCCCTGTGCAGCTCCTATAGGCCTTTTTCTCTGCTGAACTTAGACTATAAGATCTTAGCCAAAGTCCTAGCGATCCGACTGTCCCTACTGATGGAATCTATTATCTCCCCCGCCCAATCTGGCTTCATACCACATAGGTCCACGTCTCTGAATTTGCGCACACTTTTCTCGGTTCTGCACAGGATTGACCCGGCCACCCCAGCTGCGGCGGTGTTTTTAGACACCGAGAAGGCGTTCGACACTTTGGAATGGCCCTTCTTCCTATCGGTCATGCGCCGCATGGGCATGCCGGAACTGTTTGTGGCAACTGTTGAACTGCTGTACACCGCACCAACTGCCCGGATCCGTTTAAATGGCACTATCACATCCAACTTCTCCCTTTCCCGTGGCACCCGCCAGGGCTGCCCGCTGTCCCCTCTATTGTTTATCCTGGCTATGGACCCTTTGGTTCGTCACCTTCAAGAGTCACACCTCCACCGAGGTCTCCAGTTTCGCACTGGCCCACTCTTAATCTCCCTTTATGCGGATGACACGATATTGTATGTCCGTACCCCGCATATGAATCTAGAACCCTTGCTGCTGGAAATCACAAGATTTGGCGAATTTTCTGGCCTCCGTGTAAACTGGCACAAGTCTGTCATTTTTCCGCTTATACCGGCCACCTCACGATGGTCTTGCACCTTTCCTCTGGAGTGGAATGCGGACTCCGTGAAATACTTGGGGATTCACATCCATCTAGACACGGTGTCCATTGTGCGCTTAAACTATGGCCGGGCACTTGACTTTCTGGAGGTTCACACGGAACGCTGGATCCGACTTCCTCTGTCGATGGCTGGCCGGATCGCCATTCTCAAAATGATTGTGCTACCTCTGTTTTTATACTTATTTAACAATATCCCCATCCCACTAACAAAAGTCTTCTTTACTCAACTTCGTACTGTCCTACTACGTTTGGTGTGGGGCGGCAAGAACCCCCGCGTGGCGTGGCGCACCCTGACACTTCCTTATGAACGCGGCGGATTCGGGGTGCCTGATTTTTTCCTTTACTACTTAGTCGCGCAGTGCTCATATGCCCATTCCTGGTTTCACCCGGACGCCAGAATCCACCACCTGCGCCCTGAGGCGGACATGGCACTACCGATAGCCCTCCAGTCCCTTCTCCCCCGCGGTATTCCCCGCGACCCTAGGGATATTCAAACTGTCTCCACCACCTGCTGGGCCTGGGATAAGCTGAGACGGTTGCTGAGAATTGATAGACTGTATTCTCCCGCACTCCCGCTGCCTAATCCTCACTGGCTCCCCACCACTGGTGACACGGTAGTTCGTCGCATACTTTCCAAATTTGACTTGACCACGATCGGAGACCTGTTCCCCGACGGACATGCGTTTTCCTTGACTGAAGATCAGAGATTCCAGGATCGAACTTTTATGGATTCATTCACCCTGACCAGGGTCAGATCCATGATGCGTGCGGAATTTCCCACATTCCCGCTTCCCCCCCGAAGACACCCCCATGCTTACTTACGTAATTCAGTCACCCACGGGGTCACATGTTGTCTCGAAGCTATATAAACTCTGCTTGTCCTTACTCCCCACTGCTGACTCAGCGGAGCGAGCCGCGTGGGAGGGCGACCTTGGTGCACAAATCACAGATGACCAGTGGGAGGCGTGCTGCGCAGCCACCAAGGAAGTGTCCATGAACAGTAGACACAAACTCATACATTTTAAGTTCCTAAGACGGTTGTACCACACTCCAGCACTTGCACATCGAATTGATGCCAACAGACCACACTCCTGCCCTAAGTGCGCCGCCCCGCAGGCCGACTTCGCCCATCTCTCCTGGACTTGCCCGATGCTACAACATTATTGGCTCCAGGTTCACAAGGCCTTAGGGGAAATTTTAGGTTTGCCTTTGCAACTCACTCCTGAGATAGCGCTGCTCGGCTATGTGGTTAACTTTCGTCGCCCACTCCTTAGGTTGGCGGCCATTAGCTTTTTATTAGCCAAACGAGAGATTGCTTTGCACTGGTGCGCTAAGCGTCCCCCCACTGTACACGCTTGGCTCCGCAGTTTGGCCCAATGCAATGCTGATAGTGCTGAATACTCAGGGCAACTTCCCACTGAATCCCGGCCATTGGATATTTGGGGGCCGTACCGCGCATACGTCACGAAATTGACCCAAGCATCACAGGCTCGCTCAATTGCATCCATTGTCCCGGAGGGTGTAGGCTAGACTGCTCGGGGAGTTAACACTGCAAATACCTACCCGGACACTATGTGACGCCTGTTGCCCCACGACACTCCCGGCTGAGCGGAGAGGCGCTGTACTGTATGCACTGTACACAGTATGAATGGATCGGGTTAAAGGCCTCCACGGGCCGGGGGATTGCTCCCTCCTCGCTGCTGCAATTACCTGCAATGTTGCTTGTCTCTGCTTGCTCAGTATCCACTACTTTACATATTGCTGGCGATTCTTGGTTCACCCCTCTGCTCTCGCGCGCTCACAATTATGATTTATTGTTTGATTTTAGGTTGTATTGACACTTTATTGTCACTCCTGTTCCCATTGTGCTTTCCTAGCAGTCACCACTATTAATGTGCATTGTATCATGCTTATCCAATTTTACGTTATGTACGCTTGCTGACTCTGTATTACCTGCTGCATTTGGGGCCCGATCGGCTCCTGTCACATTGTTCATTGTACCCTTGGGAACTGCTCCTTTTGTTCAATAAAAAGATTAAAAAAAAAAAAAAAAACTACTCAGGGCCAGAACACACACTAAACAAAAAGAATTAGTGATTGTACAAGAAGTGAGGCATTTGGGCCCTGGTTATGCTGGTAATTGTGCACGCATCCCTCGGCATGTGTACCGTTGTTGCAAAATTCACTGAAACACAATTGCAATGATTCATTGGGCCAAGTCTGGAACCTAGTTCCAGCTCAAGAATGGTTGCCAACACAGAAATCTGACTGGTTACCACCCAATGATTGCAGTGGTTGGTAAAGACCACAATTCTTAGCCCCAGAAACCAGTTGAACGCTGAACTGACAGAAAGAAAATCATCATTTCAGTTGCTAAGATCTCATTTCTCTCCTATAACTGGAACATCTATTAACCGCATGCGTGCGGGGGCTTTTCCCGCGGTATGCGGCATTTTAAAAATTACCGCGTTACATGACGAGCTCAGCTCGTCATCAGCACACGGCAGGTAACGCTGATGACGAGCTGAGCTCGTCATCAGCATGGAAGGGGTTAATGCGGATTGCCATTTTGAAAGATAAAAACCGAATACTAAAACAGAGCCTGGGCTAGGAGTAAGACACTGGCACCTAGTTTAAAGTCTAAGCTCTTCACATGTTAGGCTAGTACTAGACACTCTCCCATCACTCATAGCCAGAGGGTGTGAACCAGAGGCCGGCAAAGCTACTCCAATACATGAACTATACAAGTATGATATTCACATCCCCGCCAAATCCAATGAGGACATACTGTCACATGAATATAGAATGAAACCATCACAATACATTAGCTAGGCCAGGTAAATTTAGAAACTGATAATTCTGAGCTCCAAGGTCAAACTTGGAGGGACTCTACAATTAATCATCTGAAACTTAACGGCTAATGGAGAAGAAGACTGCTTCAGTTCGGTGTAGCAAACACCGACTGAAACTATTCTAAAACTGGAACACACAAACTGAGCATCGTGTAAGAAAATAATGGCTAACATTATCAAATACATGACGCTATCTTCCAGTAATATAGGTGTTCAGCAGCCTACTGATAAATACATTTTAATCTCTGTGAGCATAATTAAAGTTTCCATAATTCCCAAATCGACATATTTCACATCATTAACAGCTATCATTAGGTCTCGCTACCGATGCAGCGCATGCGCTGCTCGCGTAGCGAGACTTCTAGTCGCCGGGTAGCTAGCGAAGTGTGACAGGATGGTGCACATGCTCTTGAAGTCTAAAGACATCAACTTCGATGAACGCGCTGTTGGAGACATCAGCTGTGCATGCGTACGGCTCGGCTCCTGTGTGATCACAACGCCTGCTCGCACCATACGCATGCACATCTGACGGCGGCCAGACACGCCATGTGCACGCTCACAGCGTCTCTATGAGACAGCCGATGTGCAGCCCAACCTTCCTGCCCCGCGCTTTCACGGCGACAGCTTGTTTTCATGTCAGTTATGGATGTAGGTTCCAGCAGCTGAACTTATGGACAGCCGGGGCACTAGAGAATTTATAAGACAAAAGGGTGTTTTTTTCGCGCTGTCATCTCCCGCCTCCTACGGTCACCGTGTCTTGGTTCACCGAATTGGAACGGAGAGCCATGTAAGAGTGTATTTGTTCTGTTTCTGTGCCGCCTCCCTTGAAGGAAGACATGTGCTGTGTCTTATTTGTAATAAATGAGCGACACCCCTACGTCTCCCTCTAAATGCAGCACTTTCCCTAATATCCGCGTTATTCGCTCCATGGTTCTTAGTGATCAGAGACACACAGATATGGACTGCAGATCAAAGATGACAGCCAGTCTAGGCTGCCACGTGCACTCTGCTTTATAACTCCTTTTGAGGACTGTAGGGTGAAGCTGTGCTCCTGGGCGACTGACGTTTCCTCATGTCTTAGCTGAACTTTCCTTCGACAAACAGGTCATATTTGCGCTGTACATTTCTTCGTGCTATCAAGTATTAAGACTGTAGATATTCAAAATCGTTTAGCGCATACTCACAAAATTTTATTTTTAAGCCTATATCAATTCAGTGCTAACACCAAACCCATTATGCACACATGTACAATCTACGCAGACAGTGTGCACGAAAACAATGCAGACTGACTCATTTAGACCTAGTTATGGCAGCGGGATTACATACTTCACTAGACACTCTGAAAACTCCACCAGCCTATCACAGATTAATGCAATTTTAGTAACAGCATTGGCAATACCAATGAGCATTTTCTTTGGGACGATGCCATTCGGCGATGTTGTACAGTATCGACGAAAAGCATTTTTTGGCCAATGAATTGCGGCATCAGTAAAAACTAAAAACAAGAGGTAACAACGTGGCTGCTGCATACGTCATGCACATGCCAAAGTAACAACATAAGAATCGTTTTTTGTTTATCGATCTAAGATGGATCAGTGAATTAAACAAACATTAACTGGAGTGGAGCAAACAAACTTTTTGGGAAGGTGGAGCGGCTGAAACAATTTGCTTCTGCAATCTTAAAAAAAAATTCAAATAACAAAACTGGAGTAAGGAGAAGCAAGTGGGGGAGTTGAAGCAATAGCGAAAGGGCAAAGGAGGAATAAAACACTAAAGCAGGGTAGGGGGAGGAGGGGGAAGAGTAGAAAAAGAACACACGAGAGAAAGAGAGCAACAGGGTGTTAGTGAGATTCACGTGAGGAAGAGAACAACAAAGAGCTCGGGAGAAGAAGAACATGAGAGAGCAGGTGCGAGCAGCATGTAGAAAAGGGACAGAAGCACACGAGTGCAAGAGTTGGAAAACACATGCACTGCCATAGAGTGCTTAACCGAAATTAAACCAGCATTAGCAATCCAATAAGTCTCGCATTTACGCAAGTTTGAGCTATTGACATTGCAAATAACAATGCCCTTTAATGATTTCGTTATTAAAACATAAAAGGCATTGTCATTTACAATACCAATAGCTTAAACTCGCGTAAATGCGAGACCTATTGCATTGCAAATGCTTGTTTAAGAATTGAGACGAGGCACAATCTAGTTTTCTTTATGAGATGCTTATTTGATCAATATAACTACTGCTATAGCGAGGAAAACATAGAAACACACTTTCAGAGATAACAATAAGGCACTAAAATGTTTCACTGAGAAGTCCTTAAACAATCTGCATCATTAAAAAAACTGAAAGGAGATGGAATTCTAACGGCTCCTAAATATTTCCTCCCATTTAAGAGAATTATACTAATTAACCCAGGGAAATGTGGCAGCTAACGAGGGAGAAGCTATAGTTTGAATTACTCTCCAGTAGAGAGAATTAGATGTTGTGACTATGTTATGCAAATGGCCTTACTATTTGCTATCTGCTGTGAGACAACTAAGCGATTGTTCGCCTCCCCATGCATTAACATTCTGTTGTTCCTTGCAGGTGTGCTGCTTGAAGTAAACAGCCAGGGTATGGTAAGTGACTTAAGCAACTTCCTTTTATTAGTTAGGTCACACAGCTCAGTCGGCATGGCACAATCCCAAACCGGACAGTAGTCGACTGACCAGCATGGAACCCTTATTCAAACAATAAGACACGTGGAATCTGACAGACGTCAGATTCCACAAGAGTCACAAACAAGCACAAAGCAACCATAAAATTATAACGCATCTCCTCTCCTTCAAAGAGAGATAAATGAGAAGTAAAGACTGCAACTAGAAAAGAGAGAAAGAAGGAAGAGAGTGAAGGAACTGGGAAGGGGAGAGAAGGAAAGAGAAGGTGGTAGTTGATACAAGAGCAAAGGAAAAGAAACGATGTCATATTATAAAATTGTAATACGGATACAAAAGAGCAAAACCTTCAGAAGGCTTACCTGACATAGTAATTTAGATACGAAGGAGCCTTCTGAGCTCTAGAGCTTTTCTCTTTGCCATGAGTACATTCACCAGCACCCTGACTCTCAGGAACCTCAGGGTCTACAATGTCCTTTTGGGGACACATTCATCCCCCTGGTCATGATTGAGGGGAGAATCGCCAGTAAACTTGCAATCCTTCATGAAGAAAGAACCATGCACGGACACATCAGCAGACTTGGAACAAACACTACCCTTCTGGTATAAAGCAACCCTACGTTTCTTCCAATCCTCACCATTCTCCAAAACAACATAAAAGTTGAATGAGTGTTTAACCTTGAAGGTATAAACTTGGTCAGCCCCTTAGAGACTCAACCAGACTTGACTTTTACCCAATCTCCACGTTCATTGCTCTTCTTCACCACACCCTCCTCAAAGGATGAACCCTGGTCCAAGATCGCCTCTTTTAACCAGATTGGAACCAGCCCGTCTCCAAGAACCCGACCGCTCATGACCTCAAAGGGGGATTTACCCAGGGAGTCCTGCACAGTGGCGCAATACACCTAATCTATCTCATCAACCGCTTCCTTTACCTCAAGATTGGAAACACAAACCATTTGAATGACACCCTTGACCAATCTATTTGCTCTCTCCACTATGCCATTCCCTTGAGGATTATATAAAGAGGTATGCTGGTGTTGGACACCAATGCTGCTCAAGAATTTCTCCATGTCTCTGGAAGTGAGGACAGAGAGGACACCTTCCTCAACAAATCTCCCCCTCAAAGCACGAATGGTGGGACTAGTGGTGATCTCTCCCATTAACTTTACACGCAACCACTTAGAATAAGAATCCACACAAACCATGGCAATCCTGAGACCACACCGAACCTCTGACACTGGAACAATGAAATCCAAACAAACAGTGTGCCAAGGCACGCCTGGATTGGTAAGGTGGCCAACAGCAGACTGGCAACCAAGTCGGAGACGCTTCTCACTTTCCTTACATGCAATACATCTGACCACCCAATCCACCACCTGAGCGTCCATACCTGGCCACCAAAACTGGGCTTTAAAGGTGCTGAGTGAGACTTTGACCTAAGTGACCAGCATGTGCCATAGCCAGAAGCCTCTGCCAAAGATTGACAGGGGGCACGAACCTTTCACCCCTCATCAAATATGGGCACCGCAAGTTGCCAGTTCTTCCAAAATCTTAACAAACGGATGGACATAACTGGCAAGACACCTCTCCCTCCGCTTGCCTGAGACAACCAAACGCATTACATCTTTAAGGGTGGAGTCAGCATGCATGGCTTGACACCAATCTTCTCTTGAAAAGGAACCTGCACCCTCCAACACAACATCTTGCACAGAAGCAATAGCACCCACATCCACCTCCACAGCCGGACCTCGTACTGCTTCCCACTGCAAAGGCAACCTAGGTAGACAATCTGCTGGGATATTTCTTCACCCCTGAATGTGCTCCAAGGTATAACTAAACACCTGAAGCCTGGCAGCAAAACATGCCAATCTGACCAAACACTTACCAGCACCACCAGGGAGAAGGTTTTTGATCAGAGGCTTGTGGTTGGATCTCAAGGTAAATTATGTGCAAAAGTACTCAAACCCCCCTGCCCCCCCACCAAAGCGGCGGCCACCGCCTCCTTTTCAATTACCGATTACCGAATAGTTCCTTTCGATATCAGTCAGAGTGCGGGATGCAAAGGCCACGGTTCTCTCACCATCTTTATGCTTCTAGAAAAGAACAGCACCCAGAACCGAAGCACTCGCATCAACGGTCACCACTGACTTGATTTTAATATCGAAGGGCCCCAAAATACTAGCCTCACAGATTTCCTTCTTAATGTTTGAAAAGCATCCTTCATGCACACTCGACCATTTGAAACTCATGCCTTTTGTTAAAGGAACAGTCAGGGACTCAGTCTTGTCAGAGAACTTGTGAATAAACTTTGAATAATACTCAATGTGGCCCATAAAGAACCTAAGCTGATCCTTGTCTTGAGGGGAAGGAGCTAAGCGTTTGGCTTCCAACAAGTAATTTTTGGGACTGATTCCACCAGCAGACAAAGTGTAGGCCAAATAATCGACCTGCTCCTTCAAAAAAATAGCACTTCTCCTTCCTCAACATAAGCCCCACGTCAGCAATCCTTTGCAAAGCAAGTTTTAAAATTACATGGTGTTCTTGAACCAATTTCTGAAAGACTATTATGTCGTCCTGGAAGTAGATGACATTCTCCAATCCCTAAAAAACATCAGAGATTATCCTTTTGGAAAACACTAGCTGCCCAAGAGAGACCGAAGGGCATTCTCGTAAATTGGTAGGTATCTTCCAAAGTGATAAAAGCAGTAAGCGCTTTAGAGTCTTGGTGGTACCTTATCTGGTGATAGGCGCTCTTCAAGTCCAACTTTGAGAAGTACCTCCCGGCCTTCAACAATAACACCATCTCATTGATATTTGGCAGAGTGTAAGTATCCGCCACAATGTTCTGATTAAGCGACCTAAAGTCCATGCAAAATCTGAGCCACCCATCAGACTTGCACGTGATGACCACAAGAGAAACCCAGCTAGATGCCTCAACAGGTTCTATCACACCTTGCTGTAACATATCTTGGATTAAGCCCTTCACTTCCTTGCGAACCATCACAGGGGACCCTCCTCAGCTTATGTTGGACAGGAATGGCGCCCAGTTTTAAAATAATCTTGAGTGCATAACCCTTCAACAAGCCTAAGTCTTTTTTGAACACTTCACATGTGCACACACAATGTCTTCAACAGATTCTTGGTCAATGACCATAACTTGTGAAGGTGCCCTGGGATTAACAATGATGTGAAAATCATATTGATGGAGCCAACCAAGGATAAGTGGCCGACTATCAGCAATATACAGCATACCCTTAGTGCAACGTCACTCAATCTCATATTCCAAGAATCCCAAAACGTCGATCGACTACCCTTGAAAACCTACAGGGGAGATGTCTTTGGGCTTCAAGGTACCAGAGACCACCAGTGCTCAAAGATTGAGTTCGGTATGATAGTGTACAATGACCCTTTGTCCCCCATGAGCTCCATTACACGACCATTGATGGCAAAGAATGCCTTGGATCTAATCCTTCTTTGATCATCATCCCCTTTATGCCTCACTCATACACATCACCAACCATAAGTATTCTTTCACAAGACTCCCCCTGACACACACTCATCAGAGACCATGGAAACTTTATTGCAACTGCTCACCCTGCACATCTTCGCAAAGTGCCCCTATCGACCACATTTCCTGCACTCTTCATTGTTGGCAAAACAAAATTTGGACTCTGAAGAATGGTTAGAGGTACCACACAGATTGCAAATCCTGGCATTTTGTCTACTAAACCCACCATACCTATTAAATCTGCTGTTATACTTGGACGTGGCAGGGAAATCCACTTGTTTGGTAGCAGCATTTATGCCTACAACAGAGACCTCTCCTTCTTGTTTTTTTCCAGCTCATGCATGCACGATGCAGATTTCTCCAAAACCTTAGCCATTCTATGGCCTCTCTCATTGTGGGATTTTTCTCTGCCCATAAGCGCTCCTGGATCTTCTTAGCCATGAATTGAACAATCAATTGAGCTCTTATTAACTCATCAGTCATGACTTGCATTTCATGGAAAGTTCACGCAACCTTGCCACAAACTCATCAATTGATTCATCCACTATCCGAGGTTAAGTATAAAACTTATAACGTGTCAAAATTAATTTCTCTTCTTTAGCAAATCTGACATTCAACCTGAATTTAGCTTCATCAAACAGATTTACCAGAGGGCGTGGCTTCGGAGCTGATGGGACAGGCAGCGTGAGCTCGGAGCTCTGCGCCCGACCCCCGACGTTTCTCCTGGTTTGACTACCTCCCGACCCCCCCGAGAGCACCCTAATGCAGGGAGAGGGGCTCTGGAGTGGCCGGAGTGTGGGGGGACGACCGCGACCCACGCTAACCCCGGGGCGAAGAGGAGGTGTGGCGCTCCGATAATCTAAAATGGCACCGATGTCTCACTGATTGACCTCCGAGGCCCTGCTGACAGAGGTGGGGGCCGGCCGGGGAGTGCTGATCCCCCGGCGCGGAGAGCAGGAGCTGCGGGGACCGCCGGATGATTTAGGAGGGCCCTGATTGGAAGCTGGCTGTAGCACACCAGAGGACCGGAGGGGAACCACTGGGGTGGGCCGCGGATCGGCGGCTGCCCCGACGATTGTTTTCCTGAGCCGGAGGTACGAGCCTGGAGCGGGGGCGCCGTAGGGCAACACCAGAGGCGCGGGGCGAGGCCCCCCCCCTACCCTGGGCGCCGCTGGAAGCAGCTGACGATAGGAAGCATCGAGAGGCCCGCGATGCTCACACTGCACCCGGGCTGAGGGTGCGGGCTGGTGGGGGAGTGCCGAACCCTCGGCAGGGAGAGCGGCGTCAGCGAGGAGCGCCCTGCACACTTGGGCAGCCCCGACTGGGGGGAGCGAGCTGCTGGCGAGCTAGAGACAGGAGAAGGAGCACTGGGGCGGGCCGCGGATCGGCGGCCGGCCAAGCACTGGCCATCGTGCGCCGGCTACTTGTGCCTGGAGCGGAGTTGCACCGCGAGGGATCAGAGGCGCTGGGAGAGGCCCCACTGCCCTGGGGGTATTTGGATGAGGACGCCTGGAGGACATCACGGGAAGCCCATTGTAATATCACTGCGCCTAGGCTGAGGGGGAGTGGCTAGACATGTTGGGGCTCATCGGACACTGGTCTGCCTGGGACTTCCCTCGGCGCACCAATGTTTGCGGACAGTGTCCACCTGTAGCCCTGGGCAATGCCTCGGAAGAACTGGCGTCTGGACCGGAGGCGGATTGGAGGCGACCTCGCTCTGCCCCACAGCACTTGGAGGGGGCGACTGGGCTGGGCCAGCCCATGGACTTTGTCGGGTGAGCCGGGTGGAGCCTTGGAAGAGAGTACGGGCAGAGAGGGCTCCCCTTGACCCCGAGGGAGCGGCGCACTCACCAGGCTGGGCAGCGGCGGGCAGCATAGGGGGTGCAGATGCCCGATCCTCACCCCCGAGTGGTAACATAGTGTAAAGGACGTTGCTAGGCGCTGAGGGAAGGATAGGCAGAGCCGCCCCTGAAGAGCGGTGAGGATTATCCGGGAGCCAACGGAGTTTCCTACTGGTGGCGGGTTTCTGAGCCCCTTACTCAGTGGCCGGGCACATCTCTCCACTGATCGCGCTATGAGGGGCCTGGGTATAGGAGAGTGGCGGAGTGGGCGGCTCCGACGAAGACGCCTGTGGCTACACTGTGGAGAGGGAACCTGGAGATCCTGTGGCTGGGGTGAAGAAGTACGGCATGGAAGAAGAAGGGCCTGCCGGGGCTGCCTGGAAAGGCCGGGAGATCGGCGAAGCGGACCTGAAGAGCATTGCTGGCGGTGACCATGGGTAAGCCTCGGGATCGGCGAGAGGGCGACTCGGTCCCATCGGACGCGGAATCTCCGCCCCAGGAAAAGAAGATGGAGCAGGAGCAGCCGCTGAGCTCGGGGATTCAGCAGCAGTCGGATAAAATACTGGGTGCATCACGGACACACGAGCTGCCCTCCAGCAGGACATCGCGCAAGTTACCACAGGGCTCGGCCTGTTGAGAGCGGATCATTCGCAACTTGTGGATCGCGTAAAGCAGACCGAAGACGTGCTGCAGGAGGTCGGACTTGCCCAAACTGCGCTGACCACCTCCATGGCAGGGGTCTTGGATCTTATTTCGGTGTTGGAGCGGCGCCCTGAGGAGGCGTAAGGCAGGAAAAGACGGAATAACATCCGTGTGGTGGGACTCCCAGAGAAAATTGAGGGATCGGACATGGTATCGTACTTGGAGGACTAGTTGCGTACAGTTGTGGCCCCAGAGGGCCTGTCGAGTTTCTATAACCTGGAGCGGGCGCATCGGTTCCCGGCCAAGCCGCTGTTGCAGGGCCGAGCCCCGCGTCCGGTGGTGGCGCGACTACTGTACTTTAGAGATCGGGGCTTCCTCTTACATAAGGCCCGCAGCGATGGACCGTTCCAAGTGGACAATAGCTAAGTCACCTTATTCCCGGATTACTCCTTTGAAAAGCAGCGGCGCTGCATGTCGTTCCAAGCAGTGAAGAAGGAGCTGCGGGCGGAAGGGATCCAGTATTCCCTATTTTTCCCAGCTAAGCTCCGTATAGTGCTAGATGGCAAGTCTCACTTTTGCGACACGCCGGAGGAGGAATGGGAGTGGCTGGAATCCTACAGAGCGGGGAAGGACGGACAGGAGACAGAGGCACGAGAACTGGCCTGGGAGTCGCAGCCTCGTAGATCACAGCGGTTGCGACGCCGTAAGCGTAGTTTGCGAAAACCTTCGACCTCGCAGACTGCCATGGAGCGCAAGGGAGCCCTGGACGCGGTGGTGGCGATCTCTGGAGAACTGCTGCATGTTACATCGGAGGTGTCTGACCAGGGCAGCGAAAAGGGCCAATCGGAGGGTGAACCCTAGATATCGGATGATCAGAGACTGCCGCCGGCCACACCTGGGACGGCAGATGGACTGTTGGATGAGTAGATGCGGGATTGCTTGGGGGGATGGGGTAACAGACTCGAATTGTAGTGCAGTTTCGATTTGGGTGTTTGCTATTGGGTTGCAGTGCAGTTGAGAGATTACGGGTGGAATTCTTGGTTTTTTGAGTGGTGAGCACTTGGGACTGCAGTGGAAGCGGGGGATTCGGGGGGAGGGGGGAGTGAGGAGGTGGGGCGGTTTCGGGGATTCGAGTGGCGGGCGTGGTGAGCATATCTAGATTCGCTGCAGGTTGTGCCTTTGCTTCCTGCTACGCCCCCAGCGGATGGTATAGTGTAGTTTGCCTTGACTTTGCATGATGTGTGCAGTTGGGGTGGTTTGGATGGGTTTCACTATGTTAGTGCCTGTTCTTGGAGGAGGGGGTGGGACGACGATGTGATGGGAGGGGGGGGCACGAATTGGGGTTTGTTTGTTTTGGGGTAGTTACTTGCTGATGCGCCTAAGTGTTCGGTTGGTATCGTTGCCCGGTTGTTTGTGATTGACCATGCTTGGCGGCTGGGGAGGAGGGCTGCTTTGAGCGAGATTTTGCAATGGTATCATGGGTCCGGCACCCGACGTAAAATGTATAACCTGGAATGTTCGAGGGTTGCATTCTATGCAGCGTAGATATAAGATCCACTCCTATTTAGTTCGCAGGAGCATACAGATCGCTTTCCTGCAAGAGACGTAGATGGCGCGGACAGCTCTATTACACCACGTACTCAGCCTTTGCGCGAGGGGCCTTGATTTGGGTCAGAGCCGGGGTTCCGTTCCAGATGATAGACCACTTAGTAGATCCTGGAGGCCGGCACGTCGCGGTAAGAGGTCGGTTATATGGCCGCGAGGTGACCCTTTGTAGTGTCTATGCCCCTAACGTGGAGCAGGCATCCTTCTTGGAGACGCTGTCCTCCGCCCTAGCTGATTATCTTACAGTGCCGACCCTGATAGGGGGCGATTTCAATTCCGTTGCTGATGTGGCCGTAGATAGATCGCATTCTTCATTATCCTCGGCCCCAATTAATAAACTAGCCGGGGTACGTGCCCGTTGGCAAGAAAATTGGGGGCTTATAGATGTCTGGCGGGCTCAACACCAGACGGACAGGGACTATTCTTATTATTCGGCCCTACATGATTTGCATGTCCGACTTGACGCTCTCCTTTGTAGTGCTGGCATTGCCTCGCTGGCGCTTGGCAGCGAATATTTGACGCGTACCATATCGGACCATAATCCCCTTCTGGTGAACTTCTGCTGGATGACGGAGCGGCCTCGAATACCTTGCTGGCGGTTGCGCCCTGAGATGTTGGAGGACCCGGTGTTCCGGGCGGAGCTTGGCAAAGGGGTAGAACGTTATTTTGCCGAGAACGCGGGCACTGCCTCCACGACGGCCATGAAGTGGGACGCCTTTAAGGTGGTGGTCCTTGGAATTTGATTTGCCAAATGGGTGGGGGTTAGGAAGCTGCTCCTGCGGGAGATAGAGACTGCTGAGTGTCAAAGGCTCCAGATGCTTCGCAGAGGCTGAACAGCTGCTAGTCCCAAACTCCCACTCACTGGTGTCGCAGCGAATTTATCTACTAGACCAGCAAGGGGGGGAAAGGGGAAGAGGAGTGAGAAAGAAGAGACACTCTGTTGCTGGCACCTTGGTCAGATTCTGGAATCTTCTACTGCTTCTCCTGACATCTTTAGTGGGGTGTCTAATGCACACAAAGAGGGGTGGGGGTTTTGAGAACACTACACTGAGAATCCTTTAACATTCAATACTCTACATAGCTTTTATCCTACCAGCTCACTGCAGAGTCTTCGCCTCTCTTCTATATTAAGTAAGTGTGGAGATTGTGGAGATTCTATCTAAAAGAGAAATATCTACATTAATTACATTTTCCCATTCAGCAGAAGGATTCTAGGAATGCTCCACTCAGAACTATCCTACCTGTTGAATCTCCAATATCGACTTTCCATTGTCTTTTGATTCCGCTGAACATATGTACAAGCTGTGCAAGTCTTTGAACATCCGTAGCGCGCAAAAAGGAATCAAGGAAGGAGAGAAAGGAAGGGAAGATAAGGGTAAGCGCAACGAAGGGAGGTTCAGCACAGCAACAGTACCTTTACGTCGTAAAGTCTGAAGTCTTAAGATCTCTGAGGTTACTGAATTGTCTCCAATGTCTCTGACCAGCTTGCGCTGACGCAGGTCTCAGAACTGGCTCAAGCGAACTGCTTACTGCTTCGAAGGTCCACAAACCACCTTCTAATCGATGGATATAATGGTCGGTGGAAAGAGTCTTGAAGGAAGCAAGAGAAATCCCACACAGACTGAATTTCAGGATCTGCTTCCTAACTACTAACCCTGACGAAGTAGGAAAAGTTTGTCAAGGGAATTCCGTACTTCACCAAACGGACCAGGAACTCACTCTGACGCTTCTCACTGGAACTACTAGATAAAAGAGGCTTCTTTTATCTTCCGACTGAAACTACTCTGAAATACAAATTCCGTTTCCTCCCGCTATGAAAACAAACGCGGAGGAACAGACACAGACTTCTCCTCAGGGAACGTTCAAAATTGAAGTGCGCAGCTCGCCAGGCTCGCGCGCCCCACATCAACTAAACCGCCTAGCCAAGCAACTACTGACAGCTACCTGGCGACTTTGGCGGCCATCTTAGGAAGGACGTTAAATTTACAGATACTGCCATACGTTGACAGTTCTAGGTTTGATCAGGAATCGAGAGTGCCTAACCCTTCTAGAACTACCAACTGCAGCCACGACATGCCTCCTGACACTGAGCTGGCCCTACGTGAGGCTGAGAGCGCTCATTCTGCTGGCACTGGATCGAGCGCCGATGTGCTGGCCCATAAGGAGGTGGTGGCTGGGGGTGTGGAGCAGCTCCGCTGCTTTGATTATATGGCGTTCGTGGCCCGCGCGCACGCGAAGCACGACAGGGTAGGCACCTTGCTGGCTTGGCTTGCGGACCCTGCACCCCGGTGCGTGCCTATTCTGGCGCTGGCCTACCCTGCTGGTCGGGTGGAGTACGAGCAGCAGCAGATCAACGAGCTGTTTAGTTCCTTTTACGGGGACCTTTACACCAGTCGCCTACGCGCTGATGGGCGGGGGCCCTGGACCTTCTTGGAGGGTTTGGAGCTCCCTAGAATAGAGGAGGAAGAGGAAACAGAGGCCCTGAAGCAGGAGATCACGTTGGCGGAGATCCGCTGCGCGATTAAGCAACTGGCGCGCAATAAAACCCCTGGGAGCGATGGATTGCCCGTTGAATTTTATTCAGCGTATGTGGACTTGTTGTCTCCAAGATTATTGATGATGTGTCGGGAGGCTCGGAGGACAGGGAGATTGCCAGGGTCGACTAGGGAGGCCATTATTGTGCCGCTTTTAAAGCCGGGGAAGACGTCAGTTGACCCTGCGTCGTATAGGCCGCTTTCCATGCTTACCACGGACTATAAAATACTGAGCCGGGTGCTTGCCACTAGGCTCCTCCCTTTGATGACACGGTTGGTACACACTGACCAAGCGGGCTTTATTCAAACGCGCAGTACCGCCAGTAGCGTCCGCAGATTATTAGGGATCCTGGATGAGGGGTGCGAGGGGAGGGAGAGCGCAGTGGTCCTCTCGGTCGATATCGCTAAGGCGTTTGATAGCCTGGAGTGGCCTTATTTGTTCTCAGCGATGGAAGCGTTTGGGCTTGGAGCTGACTATATTAGCTGGACTAAAATATTGTACTCGACGGCTACGGCTAGGGTTCGGGTGGAGAGGACTGTCTCTTCCTCCTGTTTGGTAGGGCGGGGCACTAGGCAGGGCTGCCCGCTCTCCCCATTGTTGTTTGCTATCGCGATAGAGCCACTAGCTGCACGCGCGAGGACGGGAGCTGCGTACCGGGGCCTGTGGATCAGGAGCCGTGAACATCACATTTCGCTTTATGCGGAGGACCTTCTTATGTTTTTGGAGGATGCCGGCGACGCCCTGAATGGGGCACGAAACCTTCTGGAGCAATTTGGGGACGTCTCCGGTCTGCGGGTTAACTGGGCTAAGACCTGCGTTTTCCCAGTCTCCCGAGACTTTAGCCCGCCGACGTTGCCGGTGGACCTGGAATGGGAACCACGGTGTCTCCCTTATTTGGGAACGCGTGTGTATCATACACAGGCGGATATCTTTGACGGCAACATTGAGAGAGCGATGAATGGCTTGAGAGGCAGCATGAGGTTCTGGGGGTCTCTACCTCTGTCGGTTATGGGACGGGTCTCGCTTCTGAAGATGGTGGCACTCCCTCGCTTCCTGTATTTCTTTAGGACATTACCAATACGTATACCGGTAGCATTTTTCCGGCAGCTTCGGTCGGCAATGAGTAGCTTTATTTGGGGGACGAGTCGACTTAGAGTGGCCTTGGACACGCTAATGAGATCGCGTGAGGAGGGGGGGGGGCTTAGCTGCTCCGGATTTTGAATTATATTATTTGGCTGCACAGTTCCAGGTCCTCACCCAAGCGGTGGCATTGGAGTTTCGGGGACCGGTTGGGGAGGCCTTGCCTGACGTGCAGAGGCACGTCTTGTCTTTTGTTATATTGCAGCAGAAATTGAGACTGGCTGACTTGTCCATGGTGGAGAGTACCCTGCGCTATTGCTGAAAGCGGTACCACAACCGGATGGGCGTGCAGCGGACATATGCGCCTGAAATACCGTTGGGCGTGTGCACAGCGCTGCCGCACGGCGGGGACTGGTCTGGCCTGGCAGACTGGGAGGAGCTGGGCCTACAGATGGTGGGTGATTTGTATGTGGATGGGGCATTATTGCCCTATAGTACGCTACAGGAATCTTTTGGACTTCCTCGTGGGCATTTCCTGTTTCATGCGGCATTGAGTGCCGCTCTACAGAAACATTGGGGTGTTGGCCTATCTGAACCCCCGGTAAACGGAGCATGCCAATACGTGACGATGGCAGCAGGCACGTATAAGGCGATCACATGCTTGTATAAACGAATGGCGGGAGACGGACTTGCCCCGTTGCAGAAACTACGTGGGCAATGGGCGACGGATCTAGGGAAAGAGGTTCCGGGCGCTTCCTGGATGCAGATCCTTAGTAGGGCATGGAAGGGCACTCGGAATGCCAGGTTTCAGTTAATTTAATCAGTATTTCCGCGTTACCACAGCAAGCTGTCCCCGATGCCGAGTTAAAGGGGTGGATTTGGTCCACATGTTGTGGGCTTTCCCGCAGCTGAGCACGTATTGGGCGGAGGTACTGGAGGCGATGCGCAGGATAATGGAGCGACAGCTCGGAAGTGACGTGAGGGGTGTGCCTTCTGCACTGGTTCCCGCATACTAGTAAAAACAAGATAAGTAGCAAATTCCTGGACTTAGGGCTCATTCTGGCCAAGAGGGAGATAACATCACACTGGAAGGCGGCAGTGGGCCCTAGTTACGTTAGGTGGAGGGCTGCACTATTGTTGTGGGCGGGTAGCGAGAGTTCCTAAAGATGCAACAGGCGCATGGATCCCATAATGATAGAGCGTTGGATGCGGCACGAGAGTGTGAGGCCCTGGTGGCTGAACTCCGGATGCTAGACACAGAAGTAGATTCGGTTTCTGGAGAATCAGCAGGGGAGGAGCGGGTTTAGATGACATGGCTGGCACTGTGAGGAAACGGGGTGGGGGGATCCCCTTGACATACCAGGTGATCGGTACAATTAGTATAGAGGAGTTGAGGACCCATTTCACTATCGCACATTTGAGCAGCAAGATTGCAACACATTTTCCTACTGACGGAGTGGCAACAGCAAGGGTGGGGGGAAGGGAGGTTGGGGTTTGTTTTGGAACGCGACAGGATCTTGACTGGGGTGGTTGAGCCTGGGCTCTAGTCGAAAGTTAATGATGGTGGATCAGGCGGTGTGGCCTTAGAGGCAGAAGAATGTTATTTTATTATATTGGCCATCTTTCGAATGTCACCTTTGAGCGCATTGTGGATGGTTTGTTTTATGTATGAGTCTGTTCGATGTTTAAAACAATAAAAAAACATTTTTTTTAAATAAAATAAAACCAAACAGATTTACCATCGGCTGACCATTATGCTCGGTAATTTCAGGGAGAAATTAAAATACTCTTTGACCCTCATTGCCCAATACACTCAACAATAATAATGCCCTTTTGCTGGAAGGGTGAAACTCTTGGCCATCAAGCACTTCAATGTAATTGGCAAACATTATAATCCAATTCTTCCATGGAACTGGAGGCGAGCCTGTTTGGGATAAAAAGTAGGTGCTATAGAGACATGGGTCAATGTAATACCTGCAGAAGCTGCACTAAGTAGGCTCTCGGAAACTTCTCCCATAGTAATAGTTCACAAAGATATGCAGGAGAATTTGAGAAATGACACGCAGCAGGTGTGTGTGTGTGTGTCACCGTGAAGAAAATGGCAAACAACGAGTGTGTGTGTGGAGGAGTAGACAAGTAAATAATTAGTGTGTCAAAGTGAAATAAATCGCAAGCAGAGAGTGTGTGTCACTGAGGAGACACACAAACTTATTAATGGTAGAAAAACATGAGTGACGTGTAATGACAACTTAAATGAGGGAGAATAAGGTGTGTGTGTGTCACAGAGAAGGAGGTTGCACGCAAAGTGTGAGTGTCACCACGCTGAATATCACCTGACAACTGAAGAGTGTGATCCAGCGGCGACTTCTATCCTGCAGAATGCTGTTCGTTGCTGCGCAGACTCTCCAGCGATGAATGCAGGCTGATGGGTGCAGTGTATGTTTCCTCTCACAAGATGAAGGTACCGGTGGCAGCTGGACTGCTAACTTTTGCCAAAAGCAGAGCAGCCCGACGCGTCATTGGGAGATAAAGTGACACACCGTTTGAGGCTGCAGGCAGGAGTTGTGTGGCTCGCCGGGGTAAACGGATGTAATTAATGACTATACAAAGGATCGTGGGCTGCGCACTGCAGCCGGCCAGCTCTCTGTCAGAAATGTTCTCCACGCGGGAAATGCGTGGTTCCACTGTGAGTCGAGGCGCCGACGGTGATGACTGGCATGATCGTCGCCAAAATGAAGTCAACAGCTAGTGCATGGTAAGTGACTTAAACAACTTCCATTTATTAGTTAGGTCACACAGCTCCGTCGGCACAACCCGATCCCAAACCAGCCAGTAGTCAACTGCTCAGCGTGGAACCCTTATTCAAATATAAGACACGTGGAATTTGACAGACCTTGGATTCCACAAGAGGAACAACAAGCATTGAAAATGCAACAGGTCTCGCCTTTGGTTAAGTTAAAGCCATTTGCTTTGCTAATGGTATTGTATAGCAAAGCAAATGGCTTTAACTTAATAAAAGGCAATGTACACGTGTCTACAGTATTAAGGTTAAAATAGCAGAAAATTGCTTAAGTGGGGCTCAGTGCCCAGTAAACATTTAATGGGGGATCCCTAGAACTTAGTTTAAGAAGCGCTGCTATAGATAAGATTTAGCTACCACGTGCATGAGACGAAAGCAAAGCAGTCGTGGGCCAATGCTCATTTCCTTAAATTGGAGATTGTAAAACGTACCAGAAAGGATGTTTAGTTTTGGTAACTGCCCACTAAAAGCACAACCACACTACAACGCACCTACTGCCCAACTCAGAGGCATTCTCGTTAACGACAAAGTGAAAGGAGGCTGAATAAAAACTAGACACCACTGGTGCACAATATACATACGTTGCTTAGGGGTCAGTAGACAAATACAACGAAGGCTAGAGCAAAGTTAACACAACAAAACGTAGTATCAAGTGCAAGTGTCGGGTAAACATACGTTTACGTGGAGGCAGACTTACATGCAGGCCGTCGTGGGTAACTCAAGATGTTGCACACCAGACAACAACAGGCGCCCAACTTATTGTAATGCCCAATCAAGAACAAAGATACCCCACGTTGTAAACATTAAAAGTGCTCCATAAACCACACAAATACCACTTAATGTCAAATGGGCAGACAATAAAATGCAGTGTCTGCTGAAGTACTGTTTACACTACAATTTGTACTAAATTAAACAAGCATTTGCAATGCAATAGGTCTCATATCTTCCGGAGTTTGAGCTATTGGCATTGTAAATGAAAATGCCTTTTATTTATGTCTTGTTTTTAAAACAGATCAATAAAAGGCATTGTCATTAACAATGCCAATAGCTTAAACTGCCGCAAATGCGAGACCTATTGCATTCCAATGCCAGAGCCCATGCTATAAAAAAAGTTGAGAGCATGTCGAAAATACTGTTTGGAGACTGTAATTAAAGCCTCCGGAGTAGTGTGCTACTTGCCCAAAAAAGGAAGCGCTTCAAAGCCCCATCAGGGGTAACAAGCGCTATATAAATGCAAACCTTTTCCCTCTTCTATTCTATCCTTCTGAATCCAAATAACTGACTAACCTATCCACCACTCAAATTACTTTCATATTTCACTATACTAACTCAACATTAATCATTTACGGGTTCTGGAGTAGCGTGCCACTTGCTAAAAAAAGCGATTTGACACCTTGTGGGTAGTAAGCGCTATATAAATGCAAATACAATACAATACAGGCTCTGCTGACTTAATTACCTGTGCGCTCTGGTCCATGTACCATGGATGTGAGGCCTTACTGAAACACCCTTCGCTCACTGCTCTCTAGTGACTCACGTTTCAGGATTAGCATATTCCTGTATTTTCATCCAGCCTGACAAAAGTATCTTAATTAAAGGTTCCAATTTGACTAGGATTGCATTATCAGACAGCGTGACAATACAGAGCGTCGTGCCTCACTGAGTTTTTCCAAGCGCTGTAAATTTAGAGTGGTAGCATTATCCAGGTTCATGATTCTTAATTTACAGACATCTGAAAGACATAAGGATAAGTGAGCCTCACAAGGATTCAGGCTCATGAGCTGAAGGTCACTGATGTACCACTGAGCACTTTATTTTATAAGTAGATTTAATAACACTTTGTTCTAAAAACTTGATTCTTTTGTATTTTTTTATCTTGACTATTCCTGGGTTGTTGTTTTTTCCCCGTGGCATACATGTTCATTCAGTCATTGTATACTCAAGTCAACTGTATGTTTTATTCGTAAAAAAGAAAAAAAAGTTTCTAAAATATATCTTACAAGCCTTAGGGATATAATAAACAATAGATTGTAATCTGCGTTGCTGAACTTTTAACATTTAGGCCTTGGTTTCGATTAAATTGTTATTTTGCATCCACCTCTGAAGAATGGACGGCTGGTTAGGCCCAGCAGGATGAAAAACAGAATTCAGTATTCAAGAGGGCTTGCATTAAAGTATTTTGCCGCCCAGAAGTCATGGCTATGGAACAGAAACCTGGTTCCCTGCCAGACAAAGAGGCCTAACCCTCCCGCAGTGATCACTCCTCCCAAGAGATAGCACTATCAGCAGGCAAAACTGCATCAATGCAGGTACTAGAATTGCACACCAGGCGTCGATAACACCTTGCGCTATGGATGGAAATCCGGGTGAGGCACCTTCCTATTCATACCGCACTGGGGGTTAGATAGCTATAATTTGCCACGACGCAGCCAATAGGTGTGGTATCGAATCTGTGACACGTCTTTCAGGCTAGTTAGTGCGGCTTTTGCATCACTTCCCACGGCTATCTCACTCTCCTATGTAGAGCGGCTTTGGCTATCCCTGTACCCACGCCGTAGTTGTGGGTGCGAAAGGAGGGTGCTGACGACAATCCTTTCGTGGAGCATTAATGAGGGACTCCCCTATACAGGCTTGGGTGAGGACATGTTCCATTAGGCCGCTACTGCATGTGCCCTCACAAAGAAAGTGCAGTACCAGGGACGGTTAGTGCAGGGGGTGGCTCAGTCAGGCAGTGAGCGTGGGTGCTCTGTCTTCCCCCAGGGAAGGACGAGCAGGGAACAGGATCTCGCCCACCACTGCACATTCTTCTTGATCTAGAACGAAATGTCTATAGCACTGGGCCCTTTGGGAGATGCAGAGCGCTCATCCTCAGTTTGAGGGATGGCAGCTGGGGAGCAAAGGGTGCCAGCAGTCTGCAGCTTTATTAGTTCCAGGACCCGGCGATGGTGCAAGTCAGCTGCTTGGTGCTACTCTGGGACCTCGGTGTAGCGAGAATACATGCATAACTAAATCAGCAGTTGGGGTAAGAAAGCAACCCTTCTCACCACAAAGTGAATCTGAGCCATTCCCTCGTTTAGGAGGTCAGGCTCGCCTTTTTGAAATGATGCCCGCACAACCAGTCGAGTAGAAGCACACATGAACCCCAGACCCAATTTTCCCAAAAACGGCACCGCATGCCCAAGCTTACCTGAGATGCGGGAATTAATGCAGTTTCCCGTTGCCAGCAAATGTGCGCAAACCCCTGGAAAACAGAGACCGAGTACGCGCCATCATGCACCATTGCACCCTCACGGCATTCCGATGGAGCCGCAGTACAATGACGTCACTTCCGGCGCTACCGGATGTGCGTTGAGTTTCTGAGAGTCCACCTACGATTTATTCAGGTATACCTGCTTAAAAGTGAGTGGGAAGCAGAGAATGGAATTTGGAAAATAATACATTTAGGCTATTTCTAGTTGTGTAGTGACGGGGCTAATTAGCTGAGCGACAAGACCTGCTCTTTTAATTGCAAGGACCCGGGTTCGAGTCCCAGCGCCGCACTTGTGCTGTTTGTCGCTCAAAAAACAGATAGGACTGTTTAATTCTTTAAAAAAAAATACCTGTGACCTTTTATGCTTTCCTTCTCCCATAAGGCACAATGAAAGCTAGAGACTAGCGTTTCTAGCTTGTAAGTACCCCAATGGGCCTTGATAATTCTTTAACAGGTCGCATTGCGTTTCATTTAAGGGGTTAGATTGGGCAGCAGTATCCAGGTCGCCGGGGCGTTCACTTTCATGCAATAAAACCAGCATAGTCTTTCCACTTTTAGGTGTATGACATTTCATTTGCAACCATTGGCACGGAGTACATTTTTTGCTACTCATGCATCGCTACTGCCCTTTTTGTTGATTAAAAATCGCAAAGCAATATTTCACATTAGTAAAAATTCACAACCAAAATACATCACAATTTAAAAGATAAAATCAGCGCATTTAGGGCTGATGTAGTAATTATATTGTAAGTAAACAGGGCCTCATCAGGAGAAAATTAATGACGTCTGATCAGCACGATGTTTATCATGTCTCTTGCCAACAGTGTTTGTGTTCCGCATTCGGAGAACATTGGTTGTATATTTGGGGGGACGGTCTGTCTTACTTTGTTATCAGTATACTGATTCTTGCCCTATTTACATTTAGAGATAACGTGGGCAACACTATCATGGTTCCAGGTAGTGCCGCCCCGCCTCCTTTTGTAAATGTGTACAATGTTATTTTGAAAAAAAACTACGTTCTGATGAATGCAAATGTACGTTATCCCCCCTCACTCCCACAAATGAAATCCTTCATTCTGAAAAACGGAGTCAACATGTTTCTCATGTAACGTAACTGGTGCTATGTAAAGCGCCCTGATACCCGATTCGGGTCAAGTTCGCGCTGTATAAAACTGCAAAAAAAAACGCAGCACACAGGCCTCATTTCCTCCATTTTAGTTAGCGCGAGGACGGCGGCGTCTGCCAGGCTCCGGGAGGAGGGGGGGGGTTCAAAGGTCACCCGCTGCCGACGGCGACGTCTGTTCCATTAACCAAACTCCGCGCCCCGGGGCTGCGAGCGCGTGCTCCCGCTCCGGCCTTTACGACGCCTCGGAGGCCTAGAATAAGGACGGACATTACAGGGGGAAAATAAACGTTGAATTAGAAGCAGTCAGTCAGAAAGACGGACGGACCGAGCGCCATGGAGCCGCCGCTGCTGCTCACCGCCTGCCTCCTGCTGCTCGGCGGGGCCCGCGCCGACCTCTCCGGTGAGTGTGAGGAAAGAGGGGGGGAAATCTCACCCCTGGGCGGGTGGGGGCGGCGGCAGGCGGGCGGTATGTGTGCTCGTGTGTGTGTGTGTGTCTGCGTGCATGTGCGCTCGTGTGTCTCTCTGTGTGTGTGCTCGTGTGTGTGTGTGCGTGCTAGTGCGAAAAGCTGTGGCTGTGTGTGTGTGTATGCGAGAAGTGCATGAGGCACAAACTGTAGAGGGTCGCGTGTAAAAACTGAAACTGACATGCTGTTTAGTTGACGCGCGCGACCTAATCCCAGTCAAGGAGCTGCGCGTTCACATTGCTTGTCCGCTGTCTGTTCCCCTTGAGCCCTTGAAAGATGAAATGATCACAATAAGTCTCGCAGCGACGGATCGCTTTCGCGATCCGGTTCGCAGTGCGAGACCTAAAAAAGTACAAGCAACCATGAATTATAACACTGCATTTAGAAGTACATAAGAAAACAACCATCGACAAAGACAGTAGATCTCACCAAAGTGAACCATTGGCTTTGTAAATATTTTTAGCCAGGTTGTGAAGCAGGAAGGTTGCTGTGCAGCGTAGCTGAAATTTAGGGAAAACAATGCTATGACGTTGCCAGCACTGGCCACGTCATAGTGTTATTTTCTAGTGGGAGGGGTCTGGCAAGCAACACAACTCAGGAGGGACGCTAAACAATGAATGAGGGGGGAAGAAAGGAACGGTGCAAGCAACACACTGTTGGTCAAGGAGCCAACGGGACATACAACTCAGTGAAGGGGGGGGAACAAGCAACACAACACAGGAGGACCAGGAAGACGGAGCAAGTAACACAACGTGGTGGATGGGCAGGGCAAGTACCAACAAAGGGGCACGAGGGACAGACCAGGCAACACAACACAGTAGAAATGGCAGGCACCAATGCAGGACAGTGGGGGAAGGAGAGAAAGAAACACATACACTTATGGAATGCTGCAATTAAAAGACAACACTAGCTAAGCGGCGATAATTCTATCACTTTATTAGCAAGCTGTCGCTAACTGATGTTAGCGACAGCTTTTAGGTGATAGCGAGTGGTTTGGGTCCCGCTTTGCATGTCAGCGATATTTATCGCTAATGACATGCAACGCCCAACCTGTTAGCGACTGAAAGCAGTTGCTAACGTCGCTAACGCCTATTAGCAAGGCAGGCGTAGCGATGGAAATATTCCCGCTATCGCCAAAACCTAACGCCTGCTCAGACCAGTTCTTATTATTCAAGAAAACAAAGGTCCTGAACTCATACGAATACGGTTAAGAGTAATAAGCATAGACTTAAATAAGAACTATGTTTTCTATCCAATGTCCAGCCGGACAGAGGAAATTTTTATTTTTTAAGATAAACTAAGAATTCAAATGATGAAAGGGAACACAAATCACAAAATGGGCACAAGCCTGTACCAAGTATGGAAGGGGTGAAGACAGTACATGGGGAAAATGACAGGCAAACAGAGTGGAGCGAAAGGATACTTACAAAACAATGCAAATTTTGTGTAAGCTAAACCTAACAGTAACTGCAATAATTAATACAAGAGAGAAAATGCAGTACTGTTAACACAGTCGACGTGACGTTTCGATCCCTATCTCCAATTACATACTGGGATCATCTTCAGGACTATATACATTACTATTGCCTGAGTTTTTGGCCTTCTTTCCAAGGAAGGTGCGGTCCATCGGCATCAGTTACGAAGCCTCATGGAAAAGCGAATGTACCTGAACGGATACATCAAAAGCCTAGGAGGCTTCTTATGAAGGGCAAAATTGTGCGGCAGGACGTCAGTTGGGCGTTCCTGTCGTGTTAAAATAGACCTGTAGACTTTACAGCGTGCCCCGTAAATGTAGACGGTATTCCCTGCAGCCCGTCGCTGGTGTCCCATTGAGGACCAACAACCACCCGGATTGCTTTATTTAGCAGCCGAGCCGTGCAGCCCACCACCCAGGCTTCCAACATCTACATTTACGGGGCACGCTGTAAAGTCTACAGGTCTATTTTAACACGACAGGAACGCTCAACTGACGTCCTGCCGCACAATTTTTCCCTACTGAAGAGAAAGGAATTTCGAAACACATGTATAGGGATACGGGCACTGGCCATGAAATTTGACAAATCAGCAACTTTGAAAACTACATTTACCATGATGCAAAAGGTAATTTCGTTGTGCATGTCCGCGGCGTGCCCCACCCCCCTTGACTGTTGAAAAGGCTCCCACGAGCCGTGAGCTGACGAGCTCAGGGGTGCGCGACGCATGCTGAGAATGGTAATAATCCTGATAAGACGACGGCAGCATGCACAAGAACCTATGAACTTTTTCCCTACTGAAGAGAAAGGAATTTCGAAACACGTGTATAGGGATACGGGCACTGGCCATGAAATTTGACAAATCAGCAACTTTGAAAACTACATTTACCATGATGCAAAAGGTAATTCCGTTGTGCATGTCCGTGGCGTTCCCCACCCCCCTTGACATTCGCTTTTCCATGAGGCTTCGTAACTGATGCCGATGGACCGCACCTTCCTTGGAAAGAAGGCCAAAAACTCAGGCAATAGTAATGTATATAGTCCTGAAGATGATCCCAGTATATAATTGGAGATAGGGATCGAAACGTCACGTCGACTGTGTTAACAGTACTGCATTTTCTCTCTTGTATTAATTATTGCAGTTACTGTTAGGTTTAGCTTACACAAGATTTGCATTGTTTTGTAAGCATCCTTTCGCTCCACTCTGTTTGCCTGTCATTTTCCCCATGTACTGTCTTCACCCCTTCCATACTTGGTACAGGCTTGTGCCCAGTTTGTGATTTGTGTTCCCTTTCATCATTTGAATTCTTAGTTTATCTTGAAAAATAAAAATTTCCTCTGTCCGGCTGGACATTGGATAGAAAACATGGTTCTTATTTAAGTCCATGCTTATTACTCTTAACCGTATTCGTATGAGTTCAGGACCTTTGTTTTCTTGAATAATCATTACTACCCGAGGTCCTCAAACTACCTAAACGGGTCCCCTTGTTGTTTATAACACAACACACAGACCAGTTCTTAGCCATGTTATCCAATGGGAGGTGGATAACATGGCTAAGAGCATTTCGTAGCTAATGCGTGAATATCGCTGTATTCTCAGCGATATTCACGCATTTCGCCGCTATTGCTGGATATTTTTGCACAATGGAGAAAAACGTTGCTAATAGCATGTTTTCTCCGCTAACATATCCAGCGATAGGCAGCAATACAAAATTTGTCGCTAAACCTATTTAGCGATAATTATCGCTACTTGTTGGTAATATGCCCCTCAATGTATGGCAAGCAGCAGCAGATGAGCTGTATCAGGCCAGACCTAAATAACCCTTTCACAATGTGCAAAGCTTATGATCATAGCAACTAGAAGTCAGATTAAAATTTCTGATTTTAGAAAAAACAGACTAGATCCCGGAAGGCAATGGGCGGGAGGGAAGCTGAAACTAACAAGCATTGGAAAAGCCAATAGGTTTCACCTAAGCGAGATCTATTGTGTTTGTCAATGTTTTATAGCCATGTTGCACAGCAATGTGTGCTGCTGTGCAACATGGCTTAAAGTAAAGAAAAAAGGTGCTTTGACGCAGCAAGTACTCTTTCGCTTTACTTTAAGCCATGCTGCATAGCAGCATACCCTGCTGTTTAACATGTCTAAACACCATTGACATACCAATAGATATCAATCCACCTCCACAAACGCCCCTGAAAGGCATGCTCACTTGTTTAAGTTAATCCTCAGGTGAAAAATACACCATTAAAGGTAAAGAGCGAAAGAAGGGCAGAAGAACACAGCATTAACAAACAAACTCACAATTAAGCACACAAAGCCTCTCCCTGGAGAACAAAAGAACCACAAAATCCAAAAGCAGACCTCCTTGCAAGGATGGGAAACAAATTGCTTGATATAGAGAGCAAAAAGTAGGATCAATCGGTTGTGAAGAAATCTCAAAAGATCGCCAATGGACCCAATAATAATATGCAAATTAAGAGAGACAAGAGGAAACCTAATAGTGGAAATGAGGAACATACAAAGGGACAAAACTATTTTATGATATTGTATAATATCAGGTCAAACAACTCTGCGAACTTCTGGAGAACTATAAATGGAGTGGGCAGACCTCTACCAAATGTCACCTCCTCTAACATCTCAGAGCAAACTTGGTATCATTTCCTGCATAATCATTTTAACCCATTGGCCCAATCGGACTGGCTCCCTTTACAGCAGGAGGGCCTGGAAGTCACTCTATTCAAGGAACCGGTCATCAAGAGCAGTGATCAGGAAGCATCCTGGTGCCCCATTACTAACGTTTTAGTCCAGAAACAAATTGGGAAGGATCTCAGAGAGGGGGGGCCAAGCGGAATACCACCAGCTATTATCAAGAAGGATCCAATTTTTTGGGCCACTCAGCTGACCACGCTCTTACTGACCATACTGCCGCAGAGTTGTATTCCTCTGTCATGGCGTGGCTCAATACTTTTTTTTTTTTTTTTTTTTTCAAAAACCTTTATTTAAGCAAGCATAGAAAAATACAAGAATGGGCCTACAACCTCACGGGCTGGCCGCTAATAATAAGGCACAAATCAGAAGTGTACACCCGTGGTCAGGCACACATCCAGCACAAAGCATTACTCCCAACATGTCACAGAGCATATTGAATTTTTATTTATACAAAAAGAAAAACAAACACTAAAAAGGCGAATGCACGGTAATCAAGGTCAGCCCAAAGAACGGAGGGGATGGTCTACAGTCAGGAGAACCTACCAAGAGCCCAGAGGCTCCAACAAGGTCGGGGGGGGGAGCAGCGGGGAGAATCGGAAATTCAAAAAACAGTATGAAAGGGTTCCGGGAACGCTCGTCTAGGGAGATAGGACAACATCAGTAGTGCCCACAAGGGGAGGTGTGCAGATATCTCCACGATATTCATTCCACTGGCCCCAAATCCTCGTCCACGCCCTGGGTCTGCCCCTGGCCACATAAACAGTCTTCTCCCGAAACATGGACCAGTCCATGTTGTCCTCCCATTTCGAGACCTCAGGGGGCCTGGATGCGCCCCAGAGTTGCGCAATATCACGTTTCGCAATCATGTAGCCCAAGGTAGCCCACCTGGTCTGGGCCACAGAGTAGTCAGTGGGCTCCCACACATTCAACAGACATCGTCGAGGCTCAGGCCGCAGGGCAACACCAGTCACATCAGTCATCACCTCAAGCACAGCAGTCCAGTAAGCCACCACAACCAGGCATTCCCAAAGGATGTGTAAAAAAGTAGCACTCAACCCACAACCACGCTTGCATAACCCATCCAAGGAAAAGCCCATCGTTACCAGACGCGGACCAGTGACATACACTCGATGAAGGATTTTAAGTTGAACCAAACGGAGACGGGCAGGAATGGCTACCTCCTTGGGAGAAGAGAGTGCCGACTGCCAATCCTCGTCGTCCAGTTCCAACCCATCGCCGACCCAAGCCTCCCGAAGTCGGACCAATAAGTCCGTCCGATTATTGATCAGCTTCTTATAGATCAGGGAAATAGTGCTATCAGGCAGGTGCCCATCAAGGACACGATCTTCGAGGGGGGAAGACTCGGGCAGGGCCATATCAGGAGTCAAGACTGAGGCGAGGGCGTGCCGGACCTGCAGATAACGAAAAAATTCCCTACCATTCAAACCATATTCCTCCTGGAGGGCCTGGAACGATTTCACACTACCCTTCGAACATACATCACCCACCTTACTTATACCAATCATATCCCAGCGGTCGAAGCCCCTAGTAGACCAGAGACACCCCAAACGTTCCGAGGCATAAAGCGGCGTCGCCAGCGTCATTCGATCTTCCCATCCCACACTCACATTCGCGGCTCGCCACACAGTTACTGCACTCCTGGACGGGCCCACAAGATGGCGCCCGGCTGATCGGGAATAAAGCGCTCTATTAAAGTCCCCACCCGGCAGCTGGAGTCTATCCATCTCGAATGCAGGATTTCGACCCGGTGAAAACATCACGTGATTAATAGCAGACAGCTGGGAAGCCCAATAATATCGCTTGATATCGGGGAGCGCCATGCCCCCGTCGTACCAAGGGATGGTGAGTTTCGCGAGGGCAATACGTGGACGCCCGTCCCAAATCAATTGCCTTTGACGACTCTCGATCTCTCGGAAATAGGTCTTGGGGATAGCGTCATAGGAGTTCTGGAGCGCGTAGAGGAACCGCGGCGTGGCTCAATACTTGCTCTAATATTTAAGGGTGTTGACAAGACAACTGATGGGAACTGCCGCTTGGTAGCACTTATTGATAGCAATGTCAAATAGTTTGCAGGTGTGCTACTAGACATACTGCAGTTTTGGGCCCATACAAACAAGATCAGCCCGCCAAATCAACCTGGGTTCACCAAGTACAGAGGGACTTCTGTGAAGCTGATGGCACTCTCTCTCTCTTAATTGATCAGGGGAATTTAATAGTCAACTTATGTAAAGCGCTCTGATACCCGATTCGGTTCGGGTCAAGTTCGCGCTATATCCGCATTCGACAGGGGCAAGCTCTGGCAGAAATTGTCTCAACTCAACATCTCGGATGGTCTGCTTAGGGCCTTGCAACTGTTGCACAAAGAGATATGGGTCAGAATAAAAATTTGTGATGGGCAACGCCTATCCAGGCAAATCAACACCTTTCAAAGCCTCAAGCAGGGCTGTGTCCTTGCATCTATGCTATTCAATCTGTTCTTATCTGACTTGAGCCCAGATTAGTTAATTCCCATCTGCCCAAACCGGGGGCTTCCAGCTGTCAAATCAGCAGTATGCGGATGACCTAGTCCTTTTAAGTAAAACCAAGGTCGGCCTGCAAAGCCTTTTGGATGCCACCTCAGCTTTCTCAACCAAGAACGGCCTGATCAACAAAAAGAAAACTAAGATCCTCGTGGTCAGCGGCACTAAAACTCAAAGAAATTATGATTTCTGGATCATGAAAGGCTTGAGTAAACCAAAAGTTTCAAGTACCTTGGAGTCCACTTCAATAATAATGGTAGATACAGTGACCAACTGAATGGAATCAGGAAGAAGGGCATTGCACTATCATTTGCCCTTAGGTCTCTTTCTACAAAATTAAAAGACCCTACGCTTATGCCCATTCTTCAGATGGCCCAAGCAAAGATTTCATGTTTAGATAGGAGGCTAGCATTATGCATTAACTTTTATTCGCCACTTCTGAGCAGCACCATTGAAAGCTCTCATGGTATCCAACTTCACAATCACCAAAAGAATCTTCCATCCCATAAATAGCATGCAACCTCCATCTTCCTCCTCTTTTCTTTGCTACTTCTGAGCTCAACTGTTTATTTCCCTCAAGAAGTCTTTGAAGCCAGTCTCTGTGATGACTATTGCCTGTTGGGTGAAATGGATCCTGCAAGAAGCAGGAATCTATAACTCTGCCTTTGGAGCACGTTCCACCAGGGAAGCTAGGGCGTCGCCTAGAGGATATTCTCAGAGCAGCCGATTGGTCTTCGGACTCCACTTTCAAAACATTTCATCCAAACCTATCACTGGCTTGGCTTCACTGGTTATCAACTAGCTTTAAACTAGCATAATATGAGCCTCCGATCCTACCATAGAATATAAAAGTTCATAGCTATCTTGAAGGAAAGTTCCAATGCTATTAAGGACGCGGAGGCGAGGATTATCCCTCCTATTCAACAAGTCAACAAGCAGCTGGCCGCCTTCCTCGAGACGAATGGATCCCTCGACCACTCGCAGTCCGGCTTCCGGGCCAACCACAGCACCGAGACCGCCCTCATCGCTGCCACTGATGACATCCGAGCCCTGCTCGACAACGGGCAAACAGCGGCCCTCATCCTCCTGGACCTTTCCGCGGCTTTCGACACTGTCTGCCACCGCACCCTAGAGCAGCGCCTCAGCAACGTCGGAATCCAAGAGAAGGCACTGGAATGGATCATCTCCTTCCTCGCCGGAAGGACTCAGAGAGTCTGCCTCCCCCCGTTCAGATCAGAAGCCACCGAAGTCATCTGCGGCGTGCCCCAAGGTTCCTCGCTCAGCCCCACCCTCTTCAATGTCTACATGAGCCCCCTTGCGGCCATCGCACGCCAACACAACCTCATCATCTCTTACGCCGACGACACCCAGCTGATCCTCTCCCTCACCAACGACCCCGCCACCGCCAGAGCCAGCCTACACGAGGGGATGAAAGACGTAGCCGTGTGGATGAAGAACAGCCGCTTGAAACTGAACTCAGACAAGACGGGAAGTCCTCATCCTGGGATCTGCTCCCTCCGCCTGGGACGACTCCTGGTGGCCCCCCGCCCTGGGCAGCGCACCCAAACCAACAGACCACGCACGCAACCTGGGCTTCATCCTGACTCCTCCCTCTCCATGACCAGACAAGTCAACGCCGTCTCCTAGTCATGCTTCAACATCCTGCGCATGCTACGTAAGATCTTCCGGTGGATCCCCACCGAGACCAGGAAGACGGTCACCCAGGCCCTCGTCACCAGCCGACTGGACTACGGCAACTCCCTCTACGCCGGAACCACTGCCAGACTTCAGAAGAGACTCCAGCGAATCCAGAACGCCTCAGCAAGACTCATCCTGGACATCCCCCGACACAGCCACATCTCCGGACACCTGAGAGACCTGCACTGGCTCCCGGTCAACAAGAGAATCACGTTCCGACTCTTCACCCACGCACACAAAGCCCTACACAACCAATGCCCAAGATACCTCACCAGCCGCATCAACTTCTACACGCCCACACGCCAGCTTCGTTCAACCAACCACGCCCTCGCCGCCGTCCCCCGCATCCGAAGAGCCACCACAGGAGGAAGATCCTTCTCCTACCTCGCCGCCAAGACGTGGAACTCCCTCCCGACCCACCTACGCCTGACCCAAGACCACCTCGCCTTCAGGGAGCAGCTCAAGACCTGGCTGTTCGAGCAGTAGCGGACCCCCCACCCCAAGCGCCTTGAGACCCTCCGGGTGAGTAGCGCGCTATATAAATGCTGTGATTGATTGATCCTATTCTGATTATCAAATATTACCCTCCCGGTAACCTCAGAAGTCATCAGTGATGGATAAGTATGCTGAGATTGAGGACTAATATTAAATCCCTTTTACAGCTTGTTAAGTAATGTTGATTCCAACTTTCCATATTGATTCATGGGTGGATGAATCTAGTTCATTGTTACTTATCTCAATTGTTACTGATATTGCTAATGTTGTGTAGAACTTACGTATGTGCCATAAATTGAAAATGTATGGATGTCATGTTTTGGATTTTTTCTCCAGGATCAGATCAGAAAAAAAGACTACTGAAGAAAAGCAGAATTTGGGATGTTAAGCTTGAAGAAAGAGGAAGTGCTGTTCCTTGATGTTGCTTAGATGGGATTTACTCTATGGTTATACTGTTGATTTGTTGCAAAGACTCATGGGATTTGTAGTCTTTGAAAAAAAATGTGTTGTTTAAAGCTGCTGAGCGGAATAAATTAAACAATTAGGAATAATCCTCGCCTCCATGTCATTAATAGAATTGAACTTTCCTTCACTATTGCTAAGAAAGTTTACATTCTTCCACCCTACCCTTTCCAGTAACTGGCAATGAATCATGCTGCAGTTTCTTTTCTAGGATTAGCAGGGCTGCAGTAGTTATTAATACAACAGGTACTCATATATGAAGGGAAATACAAACTAGAGCATGCATAGTGAGACAGTGGGTAAGAAAGAAAGAAAGAATGGCATTTTTCACTTTAAATTATGTAACTATATTAAAACGTAAACGACTAAGATTCACATGTATAGTACTTCTAAATGTGCATCTGCTGCTATTCTAAAGCTAGGGAACGAGGTTCGAGTCAGGCAGGAGGATCAAATATCCTGTGATTCATGGCAAATCACTTAATCTTCCCGTTCCTAAAAATAAATGGGTCTGTCTCATTTTTTTTTTTGCGGTTCTATATAGCTCTTACTCAACCCTAAGGCAGTGGTTTCCAAACTGTGCGCCGTGGCTCCCTAGGGAGCCATCAAACCTAGTCAGGGGAGCCGCACACCAAGCACTTTAATGCATTTAATGTTGAGGCTATTGACTTCAGTTAAACTAATTAGATTTAAACGCACAATGCCGATGATTTTTAAGTGACATGCCTAAAGCTGTAAACGTAGTGAAGGCATGTCGAGGGAGGAACTCCATTTTTCACTGGATCCCCAAGTTCCAACACTCCCGAAGTAAGCGGAAGATGCCCGATTTATTTTGTTAGACTTGTTAATAGTTTTTTTTTTCCCAAATACATTTTACATCAATGCAAGTTATCAGGAAAGTATAGTTGTCTGGTCTATTAAACACAATAAGTATTATTAGTATTGACATTTTTACTTGAGCAATAGGTGCTTCCAGTACTCAGGGCCATATTATCAAGCAAGGGCGATACATTATCGCCGCTTTTATCGGCAGGAAAATGCCGCTAAAACGGCAATAATGGGCTTGATATTATGCCCTTGTGAATTCCCATAGAAGCCCATGTTGTGGTGTTAACATTTGCCTATATGGGAATTCACAAGGGCATATTATCAAGCCCATTATCGCCGTTTTAGTGGCAGTTTCATGTCGATAAAAGCGGCGATAATGTATCGCCCTTGCTTGATAATATGGCCCTCATTTCTTTCAGTACACACATATTTCCAGACAGTCCTGCTCTATCCTTGAGCACATGGAAGTAAAACACCATATATGGCATAATGCCAACATTTGGAAGCAAGAAAGAGGGATGTTTTAAAAAAATAAGAGGAATTTATAGGGCGTGCATTGATTTGGAGGCAATTTTAGGAAGGAGACAGCAAACATAAAGCTGTATGTGATTTAAAAAATTGTGAGTCACCCTGAGACAGGTGTGTTGGCACATATTTCATGGATAGAAATGGAAGTGCATGCAAATATTCTTCTAGCGCAGAAACACTTTGGCAATGGGGCCTACATGCATAGGGGTACAATTAAGCACTGTAAGTGGGATAAAAACGTTTCAGAGGGTACTCTAAAAAAGGCATGGGCAAAGGAGTGTAACTAGGACTATTTTATTAGAGACGCCGCCTTAGTAATACGAAACACCCTGCATATATGATTATAGTACCTTCTTCAACTGCATCCCAATTATTTTCAGGGAGAAAAATGCAAGTACTGCCCTGAGGTATTGGAGTATTGACATTAACAACAGTTATATTACACAAGGCCGTATTCATTTTTGGAAGGCACGGTTAGACCGAATGATTTGGCCAGAATCACAGGATGTTGAGCCGACGCCTGGCATCGAACCTTGTCCCCCAGCTCCAATACAAGCTGCTGCAGCCGGGCAGGAACGAGGAACCAGTGAACTTTTCCTAGGTATGGGGGAGAGGGAGCCATTACCGGCTGATTGTCTTCGAAGTTACTCCAGTGGACCCGAGACTTTGATCTCTGAACTATGTACCCCCCGGACTTCTCCTGGCACTCTAATTCATACTCACTGGGTCACTCTCATGGACTTCTTTACGTTTTTTCCTTTGTCCTGGCCGCCATTTTGCTGCTATTCTCGGACGTTTTTCTCTGGACCCTGACCCGCCATCTTGTCCATTCCCTCGTCCTTTCCCCTTTTCCCTCGTTTTCCCCTTGACGATCCTTAAATGTTTCTTCCTTTTTCTAATTTGCCTTTTCTCCATACCCTTGTATCCCTCCCACCCTCCCTTGGTGTTGTGACTGCGTCCCCTCTCTGACCCCACTTAATGGAACTCTGCTCTCCTGGTTTTTAGGGTCTTGACCTGAGAAAATCTACTAATTGTATATATATATATATATATATAGATAGAGAGAGAGAGATAACTCTAAATCACTAGTATATGCAGCAGACCTTTGTACTCTCTACCATTCCTATGTGACTCTTAGAGTATATCCATTCGTATCCCTTCCTTGAATATCTCTTCCTTGAGTGACTTTATAACATGTACATTTGCAATTTTGTTCTGTTTGTATCTTTTATGTAACGCATGTAATTCTAAGTCCTTATGTATCGCAACTGGTTCTTATGTAAAGCGCTCTGACACCTTCGGGTAATGTTTGCGCTATATAAAATCGCATTAAATAAAATAAAATAAATAAATAAATAAATACATACATGTGGCCATAGGGTCAGAGCTGCCGAGTCTGGAACCGGGTAACCAGGTTCATGTCTCAGAGTTGACTCAACATCCTATTTATTTTATTTATTTATGCAATTTTATATAGCGCGGACTTTACCCGAAGGTGTCAGAGCGCTTCACAAAAGGACCAATATTGATACACGAGGAACAAAATACGAAATACAAAATACAAAAACAAACCATAAGTTACATGGAGCAAAGTGAGGCTAGTGAGCAACCAGAATACATGAGGTAGCAATTGGTGCATTAACATAGAAAAGGGGACCCCCTCTGTTTATACTTTAAGGTCAGGGAAAGAGGGGAACATAACAACACTGAAAATAAAGAATTCCCTTCATGACCTAAATACTTCTACTGTTCGAAACACAATTTCCTTATTTTTATCAACAAAGTTTTCTATAAACACAAGGTGACAACATAGTATTTTATCAACAGTTTCTTTAATAAACCCTTTCTTTTTTTGAAAAAAAAATTTGTAACACAATTCTATTTTTTACAGTGATTCCAAGTTACATACAATTTATCTTATCCAAATACATTTACAATTATTTTATCAAAACAAGAGACACAAATCCAATAGATAAAATGAATCCACACAGGGAAAAAGAAAAAATTATTTTCCAACGAAAATCTCACATATCTCTCATCCATACACTTTCAAACATACTGCATTCATCCCTTATTCTGTGTCTGAGGGATCACTGATTGTAGTGTGATCTTCTACGCTAGGTCGACGCGTTTCGGTGGAATGGGACCACCTTCCTCAGGACCTTTAGCAGAACAACCGTTCCTTCCAACCAAATATAAATTCTGTGTGGATATCCCGGTCCAATCTGTGCAGGGAATTCTTGATTTAAATTATTCTTTAAGTCAGAGACAAGCGTTCCCTCAATTCACAAGCAGTGAATCTCAATCAATGTTTAGGGGGCTTCTCTTCAATGAGGGGTTTGTTAGAATTTGGGTCCGTTTCTGAAACGGCGAGGTACGGGACGACAGACTGAGACGATTGGATGGCAGACCTCTAACAAATGGAAGAAAAACAATACAGAAGAACCGCCAATCTACTATCGAATCACATGAGGGATTAATAGCGCCCTACAGTATAAACAGTACATTTACCCACGGTATATACAAGAAATAGACGTTGTTTTAGAATTGCCACGACATATGACTTATTGAGCGTTACTGGAAACTCTTTCAACTGAGCCCTCGCCGTTTCAGAAACGGACCCAAATTCTAACAAACCCCTCATTGAAGAGAAGCCCCCTAAACATTGATTGAGATTCACTGCTTGTGAATTGAGGGAACGCTTGTCTCTGACTTAAAGAATAATTTAAATCAAGAATTCCCTGCACAGATTGGACCGGGATATCCACACAGAATTTATATTTGGTTGGAAGGAACGGTTGTTCTGCTAAAGGTCCTGAGGAAGGTGGTCCCATTCCACCGAAACGCGTCGACCTAGCGTAGAAGATCACACTACAATCAGTGATCCCCAGGACACAGAATAAGGGATGAATGCAGTATGTTTGAAAGTGTATGGATGAGAGATATGTGAGATTTTCGTTGGAAAATAATTTTTTCTTTTTCCCTGTGTGGATTCATTTTATCTATCGGATTTGTGTCTCTTGTTTTGATAAAATAATTGTAAATGTATTTGGATAAGATAAATTGAATGTAACTTGGAATCACTGTAAAAAATAGAATTTTGTTACAAATTTTTTTTTTTCAAAAAAAGAAAGTTTATTAACCCCTTTAGAGCTTGTAAATAAACCTCCCCAGTGCTGCGCTGTCCATTGGAACTAGTGCTGAATGGACGTCCAACGGTCGTGCGCAGCACTGAGGAGGTAGTGGCCGTGACGACCGTTGGCCGACGGCAGCAATTAAGGGGTTAAAGAAACTGTTGATAAAATACTATGTTGTCACCTTGTGTTTATAGAAAACTTTGTTGATAAAAATAAGGAAATTGTGTTTCGAACAGTAGAAGTATTTAGGTCATGAAGGGAATTCTTTATTTTCAGCAATTGGTGCATTACAGGAGAACAAAAAGTGATATGGGTGCAGGTTACAAAAACGTACAAAATACAAGTAGAAGTATAATACTGCAATAAAAGGCAGACACTCCAGCACAAGAACAAACGTTACGTAGGCAATGGTGGCACTTGTGCAAGTATCTAAAACAAACAAAATGTGCGAGGTAGCAAACAGTGTGTTACAAGACAAAATTGAAGTCGTGTGCAAGTTCCAAAAGGGTACCATACACAGGTATTGGGATATTACTAAACAATTAAACTATCAGAACACACTGGGGAGGAGGTACCATAACCCTGGCCAATAGACTTTCCAATAATGGGAGGTCTTCCTTCAGACGGAGGCAAGGGTGTGAGTTAGACTTGGAGGTGTCTTTGGAGGAGGAGAACATTAAGGTCCAGTTTGAAGGCCTGAGAGGAGGAGGTAGTCCGGAGCTGAGGCGAGAGTGAGTTCCAGAGTCTCACTGCGTTGCCTGAAAAGGATTGGGCCATCGATCTTTCCTTCTTGAAAGTGGGGGGTTCAAGCAGAAGATTTTCCGCATTCCGAGATGGTCTAGAGCCTCCGGAGAGTTTCAGTTTATTCGACAGGTAGCGAGGAGAGGAGGAGTGCAAGGCTTTGTGGGTGATACAGGCAGTCTTGTAGATAGCTCTAGCCTCGATGGGAAGCCAACGAAGGGAGGATAGCAGCGGTGTGATGTGGTTGCTTCTTTTAGCCCCATGGATGAAACGGGCTGCTGAGTGTAAGACCGATTTCAGGGGGGACAGGTGGGATTTGGGGAGGCCAGTAAGGAGAGAATTGCAGTAGTCCAGTCTGGAGAGGACCAGCGATTACACCAGTGTTTTAAGGTCATGGTCAGGGAAAAAGCGACGAATTCCCCAAAGAAGTCGCAATTGGTATCGTGCAGACTTTGCAATGGAATTGATGTGAGGGATTAGATTGAGATTGCTGTCGAGTAAAACACCAAGGGATTTTGCGCTTTCAACAATGATATGCTTATTGTTAAGTAGATTCGTCTGATCCATCCATGATTGAACCGGGGAGGAGAAAGTGAGGAGGAGGAATTCAATTTTGGAGGGATTCAGAATCAGTTGATGAATTGACATCCAGTTTTGAATGGAGTCGAGAGTTGAGCTAAGGATAGCGAGATCGTGGGTGGAGGCAACCTTGAGGTAGATTTGAGTGGCACTATCATACAGAGCACATCACATAACCTCTCTTCCTGCCATAAGAAAATAAATATATGGCCTTATGTGACATGCTCATGTAAAGCGTTCATATACTTTCGAGACAAGTTCTTGCTATATACAAATGAAAAATATTTAAGGAGATGGGAATGAAGTTTGTGTGCAATCCTTCACTTTTGAAGAGCTGTTCTTTTTCGTCGTGCATTGAAGGAACTAAGACAGAGACAATACGGACAGGACTGAGTACAACAAGACACGCTCTCTTTCAAGGATCACCGCCCATTGCCGAACCCTTTCACACAGCACAGCAGTCCCCCTGCTAGAACCGGCGCGAGCAGAGCGCATGCGCATTACACATTCTGCCGGGCCCGTTTATGCCAAATCACTGCGCCTAACCTTCTGGGCTTCCGCCCGTTGCAGAAGTGTGGACTTCGGGTCCATGATAACGTTCACCGCCTTCGTGAGGTTTTCGCATTCGTTCTTCACTTCCATGTCCGTCATCTCGGCAGACTTCTAGAAAGGAAAAAATCCCTCCGTAGCAGCCACACTGTGCAACGGTGCATCAGACGGAAACGAGGCTTGAACCGCACAAGTAGCGGACAACATGCCGCATGGGTCCTGTTATTGCTTGGTGATGTTGCGTAATATTGACGTCATTATGTAGCGCCGACTACAAGATATCATAATAGACTACATTTTCCTAGAGCTGTTCCTAGAAAATCTATTTCATTTAGACTCACGAAGGCGAATATTTATTACTCGCAAGAACATACATGCCAACATTTCTGGAGAGCAAAGTGGGAGATTAAAAAAACAAGCATTTGCAATGCAATAGGTCTCGCATTTGTGAGATTTTGTGCAATTGGGATTTCCAATTACAATGCCTTTTATTTATGTGTTGGTTTTTTAAAAAAACAAATAAAAGGAATTGTCATTTACAATACCAACAGTTTAAACTCTCAAAAATGCGAGACGCATTGCATTCCAAATAGGTAGCAAATATTCGTCATAATACATTTCATATGACAAACGCTTTGCTTAAAGGAATTATAGATTCTTTGTGTCACTGAGTACACATGAAAGCCATGGTCATTAATTTGACTAAAAAGCTACAAAAGCCACTGTAAAATATTGATAACACGATGATGCAAGTCACCAGTGATGTCCCCGATCAATCATTTTCTGTGACCTGTCAGTCAGAATCATGATAAAAACTGCAATGAGAGCACTTTCACCAACACTCCACAAAAACGAACCACAGTAGTGCTATAAATGATGCCAAGTAACTCACCAAAGTAAACAAACTGGTTTTCCACAAATGGGAGAGTATGACAATTATTTTGACACATATTATAACATAACAGGTGATTACCCGAAGGTGTCCTGACGCTGAATAACAGATGTTTACTGTTACCCAACTCAACGGTACTCATTTTATTGACCTCAGATGGATGAAAGGCTGAGTGGACCCACTGGGATTTGAACCTGTGACCATGAGGTCAAACACAGGCCCCTGCAGTGGCAGCTGTAGTCCACTGAGCCACCAGACCCGTCGTTGCCTGAGTTCATTTCTGAAATCTTGAGTTTGTTTCCATAAAAATGAGACTGCGGAAAGCTTCTTCAGCTAAACAAACAGGAAAACCAGGGCTACCACTCAGCTCGCTCGTTTGTTCTCACGAACAGGATGGTGTGCTCAAAAGTACATTTGAACACACTGCAGCCAAAGCAAGTGGTTACATTTGGTGTGCAAAAACGAAAGGAACTGACTTGTAGGAAACGTGCCAACTTGTCAAATGCGGCGGAATCGTAGTGGCCAACCCCCTGGGTTCAGTGCTCCTGAAACAGTCTACAATGACTTAACACGCGCTGAGTTGGCTTAAAAAATATCAAAAACAACTGTTTATCTCTAAACAGTGCAATGGGTGCTAGGGATGGTATCTGTTGCCCGTGTTCTGTGCATGCTACAGACACACAAGCCCCGGCTACTATAACCAAACAAAATCAAGGCATTTTATTGTCCCACACACCACGTCTGGGAAGCAGAGACTACTGCAATTACATTACAAAGGGTACCCGCAGGCACACAACAGTGCAGAAGGCCGTGTACGCTCCCAGCCTGTTATTTGCGAACCAATTCTGACTGCACTGTTTTTACAGCCTGCTCAGAGACCATTCCTGTGTGCCTGTTATCTTTGTAAATAACCAGTGTAAGAAGTGGGCGGGATCGGAAGGGCACGGCGTGCCCTTACTTGTAAAAATTATGTTAGTCCGTTCCCCTACTTCTTTGTTGGAAAAAAGCATCCCGGGACTGTAAGAATAGCCCTACTTTAAAAGTACAACTTTATTTTTCAGCCTGTTTGGTGCACCGTGCACATCGATGAAGGCATCTGCAGCGCGCCCTTCCCCTCTGTGTCTAGGGGCCTGCACAGTGACACTGAAAGGGCCATCAGTCTTAGCACGGCTGCCTCTGATGGCCCTGCTGCTGTCTTGAGCCCGTGATTCACACCTCATTTAGTGAGGAGGCTGCCTGCCTGCCCCCACTGTGACCATCAGAATACTTTTGTGGCGCCGCCCTTGATGCCACCTGGGAAAGAAAAGGGTTTCATTGAAGACTGATGAAATAACAGCCTGTTTGAGTTTTATTTTTTATTTTATTTCTTTTATGCGTTTTTATGTAGCGCAGACTTTACCCGAAGGTGTCAGAGCGCTTTACAAAAGAACCAGTTGCAAAACATAAGGACTTAGGATTACATGCGTTACATAAACGATACAAACAGAAAAAATTGCAAATGTACAAGATGTAAAAGTTCAGCAGGAACGGAAACGTGACTGCTTCATGAAAACAAATGCAACACACAGGGGATACAAAGAGATGGGCAGAGGTTGCCTACTCGAGACAAACAGCAAAACCCCAAATAAAAGGACTTGCATACAACATGGATGAATGTTACAAGAAATACAAACGTACACATGTAATACCAAGAAATGGGCAAAAAAGGCTGCAGGAATTGTAGGTTTGAGTTTGAGAGCAGGGCCTAGTAAAGAGCTGAAGGAGAAATTCAGCACTACAAGAACTCAAGAAAAGGAAATACAAGCGAAGAGGGGCTGCAGCATAGGAAGCGAGACACTGACCAAGAAGATAGCAAACAAAGGAAAAGAAATCGCAAAAGATTTTTTATGACATTTTATTAAAATCATGCAAACTTGCAAGAACCTTTTTATGAACTGCTCTTGCCTGAAAAGTGATTGCAAGAGCAAACCTTATGGCCAAAGTTCACAGGAGAATAGGCAAGACACTGGTTCAAGGAGAAAATGTGTCAAAGCTGAGGCTTTATTGTTTCCGCAAGGTGTATTTTGCTCAAAGCATTCACCCGTGAGTGAGATTCCGTCCACATAATTTGATTTGCTTTGGCCTAGCAACCAGCACTGAAGAGTAAGACAAAAAAAGCACAAGAAAATCGAGTCCAGGTGGTACTTAAGGTTATTAAAGTGTCATAATGTAAGTTGGTTCTGTGCCTTGAAGATATGTAGGCCTGGTCCATAGTGAGCTTTCATGCTCCTTGTATGTTTGCAATGTAATGTGTTTGCATGTTTGCGATCTAATGTTTGTTGTATTTGTAATGTGTGTAACGCTATACGCTGGCTTGTTCTGTGTGGTTGCATTGTATCCTAGCCTCTTCAAGCATTGGAATGTGTGACATGCGTGTGTCTAACATGAAGGATCTGCCCGCAGAATCTGGTGACCAACGGGCTGATCGAAGAAGGACCCCTGGGCTACAGTCGGGTCTTGAATATATGTATGCAGAAACTAATGCTGAACTGGAAGGAACTTCCTCTCAAGCTGTGGCCAGTCTACACTCTCACCTTTGGTCTATCGAAACTGAAAGTACCTGTGGCGAAGAGAAAAACCCATGGACAAGGAGGCAAAGCAAGATGCGAGCAAGATATTCAGATGACAAATGTCCCACCAGGACATTTGTCCTGCAGTGTTATGTAGTACATTTTCTGATACTTTATTATTTAGACATTTTTACACATACTAACAGTCATTGCAAAGCTTTCGCCTAATTAATTCCAGAGTAAGATGCAAATGCAGCGGTGGGAAAGGTGACCAGTCAAACTTTGCACACGGCCTTCCACTTCACAGCAACACAATTCACATTGTTTAGTAACTTTTGATCCGTTTGAGCTATAAACTATTTTTTTGTTAAAACCATCAGATTATGCGGCAGATGTATCTTGTGGAAAAATACGGAAGAGCTACAAAGCACTTAGTAAACATTTCATGGAATCTTCCAAAGACTCAACGAGGAGTGACATTGAGCAGAGGAAATATGCTTGTTTAAACCGATTATTAACCTCCCTGGTGTTTGTTAAAAATATGGGCATATTATATGATGCTCTCACAGTATTGGGTGACCTATCCAGAAGGCTGCAGCGGCATGATATGACCATATACAAGGCCGATCGTTCAATAATGATGCAGACTTTAGCGTTTGAATCAATGGCTCCCGTTGACCCGGAGCTCTGGGTTCTGGCTGAGGACAGTGTGGCAGCAGCAGAGTAGGGCACGGGAGTCCCAGGCCGGAGGGTCCTCGCACATGGAGCTCGGACTCACTAATGCCCAAGGAATTTGATTTTCCCTAGGACATGGAGTTGTTGAGCAAATAACTTGGCGTGCTATCGAGTACCGTCTTGTATGTTACACATGCCCAGGGCCACTGGAATTATGCAACAGTGCGGCCACATCGGTTTTTGCATAATTTTAGTTTTGTCACATAAACTATCATCTACTGCATGATCTGCAGATATCAACAAAAAAATTGCTTCTCGCTCAAAAGGTTCAAAAGTTACTAAAAATGCAGCAATGCGTCTGTAGCACAGTGGAAGGCCCTTTGTAAAGGTTGACTGGTCGCCGAGGAGTGAAGTGTAAAAGGACGTTTTGCTGCTTGGAAGCTCCCTTGTGCCCGTGAGTCCTGCCTAGCTGTGCCAAGGGATTTGCGGACAGCGGGACTGCGAGGCCCACCAGGCTGTGCGAGCAACACCGAGCACACCTGCCGCCTCTTCCCGTGACCCCTCCCCTCTGGGTCCACCTTCAAAACTCCTCGCGGCCCCCGCTCCGCGGGGGCCGCTCGCCGAGGAGTGAAGTGTAAAAGGACGTTTTGCTGCTTGGAAGCTCCCTTGTGCCCGTGAGTCCTGCCTAGCTGTGCCAAGGGATTTGCGGACAGCGGGACTGCGAGGCCCACCAGGCTGTGCGAGCAACACCGAGCACACCTGCCGCCTCTTCCCGTGACCCCTCCCCTCTGGGTCCACCTTCAAAACTCCTCGCGGCCCCCGCTCCGCGGGTGCCGCTCGCCGAGGAGTGAAGTGTAAAAGGACGTTTTGCTGCTTGGAAGCTCCCTTGTGCCCGTGAGTCCTGCCTAGCTGTGCCAAGGGATTTGCGGACAGCAGGACTGTGAGGCCCACCAGGCTGTGCGAGCAACACCGAGCACACCTGCCGCCTCTTCCCGTGACCCCTCCCCTCTGGGTCCACCTTCAAAACTCCTCGCGGCCCCCGCTCCGCGGGGGCCGCTCGCCGAGGAGTGAAGTGTAAAAGGACGTTTTGCTGCTTGGAAGCTCCCTTGTGCCCGTGAGTCCTGCCTAGCTGTGCCAAGGGATTTGCGGACAGCAGGACTGCGAGGCCCACCAGGCTGTGCGAGCAACACCGAGCACACCTGCCGCCTCTTCCCGTAACCCCTCCCCTTTGGCTAACTTCCGGTATAACAAGTGGGGCTACAGCGCGTTAGCGGGACGCGTGTGCGGGACACAGCCCGGGACGAAGCCCGGACTAAGGGCGGACCCTCTGAGACCCTCCGAGAACCGAGGAGGCCGGGCCGGGCATAACTATTCGTTTACAGGTACTGACTGTTTATGTAAATTCTGTATTATTTTCGCCAATTTGCTTCACCAACTGCTCCCTGTTACTCATAGATGGCTACCAATAATGTTGAGCAGTCTGTGCAGGACAAACAGGGTCTGTTGCTCAATGGGACCTTGGATAATTATTTTTCTAAATCATCGCCTGACATCGCTAGGGAGATTGTCCTGGCGGAGCGGCGGGCTGACCGCCGCCGTTCCGTGGAAAGCATAAAGAATGGGTCTGCCTCACTACCCTTATCTCCCGTGATTGGACCTTCTGACACTGTTACTGGGATAATAGCCAATGAGATGATTCCGATATTGGATAGTATACTCCCGGAAGTTAATATGGCTGTACTTTCACCGGACACTGTATCTAGATCGGATACGATTGACCTGTCTGTAACACCTATTGGAAGTAGCTTAACGACATTAAAGGGAGATGCTTTGTTACAATTGCATGCAGCCCGTAATAAGGCCAAAAAATTACCACCTATGGGGAAAATTTATGGTCCGCCGCCGAACAAAAAACGGCGGAAAAGGAGGGATCCGTTGCAACCCAAATTGAGCTGCTCTGACTTTGGCAAAAAATTGATTACGGTTGCCAAGAACCCCTGTGTTGTACAATCAGATTCAGAGGGGATCTATACCATACCTACATCCCCAGTCCTACCGAATACATCTGCAGACAAGGAGGACAGTATGGACACCAGTGTGATTGATGATGTTCATATTGAGAATAAGGATCCTGTGTCCCTTCTTGATATTGGGAATCTGATTAGATCGTATTCTGCATCTATTTTGGAGAGGTTAATGGAGGTGGAGTGTAGACTGTCAAAAATTGAGGATGCATTGGCCAATAAAGATCTTGTAGGCCATAAAGGTGTTATCAATGTAGACAGTCAGGCATCTAACTACGCACCACAAATTCTGTCATCTACTGTCCAACCTCCTCCATCTACTTCCCCTTATATTGCTCCTATCCCTTCCTCAACTATATCTGCCCCCAAATCTTTGGGGAATATAGTATCAGCTATTGTTCATCACCATGCATCCCCTAGACCATCTCAAGCAAAAACTGGTGATCAACTGCTGGGTACTGTTGATAACAAAACTAGTGATAATATATCCAAAAGCACTGGTAACACATCTAATCTAGTTTTGACAGATTCAACAAGGGAGGTGAGGGAATCTAGACGCACCTGGGGGAAACCAAAAAGGGTTCCATTGCCCGAACTTCCACCAGAGGCATTACCCTATGTGGTAGTCCTAACAGGTGTGCCGGCCCTGGAACGAAATAAGAGGGAGGGTTTTTTCCAATTAAAAAATAAGATAACGCATTGGCTGAGAATGCATAGGCCTATTGCAAATCACATCAATGGGGAAATAGTTCATGTTCGTCGCCTTGATTGGTTGGGGGGCAGAACCAAAGATATCGAAGGTGACGTAGTGGTTGTGAACTTTAGGGACCCAAATGCGATCCATTTTATATTGAATTGGCAGATGGGCAGCTCTAATAACACTATAATCCCAAGATCCCTAACGTATTTTTATCCAAGGTCAGTGGTGCTCCCATCTCAGTTTCCCCCTTCACACTGTATAACCCAAACTCAGCCACCTAATTATCCAATTGTACAGAATGTTGGGAGTAGACAATATCCCCAGTATCCTCCGAATCAACAGAGCATGAGGAATACGTATTATGCCCCTTGCTCTATGACACTTCCAGATCCCTTGGGATGGAATCATGTTCCAGTTAGAAATCAAAATTTTCAAGACAGAAGGATGGATCATCTAAAACCCTTCACACCACTTGAAACATCAAATCGATTTGATGTTTTCAGTAGTCTTGATAATTGCGATTGAAGTTTCCCGAGTGGGGGGGATGAGGGAAGAGACACAAGTAATCCCACTGTTCTGGGAGTGGCAATTGAGTGTAATTTATTGCCAACCAATGTATCCCGATCTCTGGTTAAAAATGTAATATGTTTTGATAATATTCCTGAAGAACAGGTAGAACCAACACGCACTTTAAGTTACTTACCCTCTGAGGGAATATTTTCGGCAACCCAACAGGTGACACATACTGGCGATGAAACGCCAAGGGTTAATATTGCTATGTCTTCTGCACTAGGGGCGCCGGTTAGGCTGGTTAGCTGGAATGTGGCCGGGGTTGCCAGCAATCTGAGGGATCCTGAGTGGGCTAATTTTATAGAATCCTTCGATTTTTGCTTACTTCAGGAAACATGGGCAGTCGATACTCCCCACAGGGTGGGCTACAAGACCTATGGTATTGGAGCAACCCCCTCTAGAAGTGGTAGGCCGTCTGGGGGTCTCTTGATCTGGGCAAAAATCAATCTAAAGGTTAATATTGAGGTGATAGACACAAATTCTGCAGATATCCTAGCATTAAAAATAACAACCTCCAATGGGAATAAATTATTCCTAATAAATATCTATAATAGGCCAACCTCCTCTTCAAAGGAATCTTCAACCGTCTTTAAGCTAGATTGTTTCTTGAGTGGGATGGATCCTAGGGAGGATTTTGTCATCTTGGCTGGGGATCTGAATTGTAACTACGAACCTGTTTCGGGCCTAAGTGAGATTTTTGAGGAAGAAGATCAGGCAAATAAAATCCCCTTCCTCGGGAATATCAAATCGGTTAAATGTTCCACACTGGCTCTACAACTGATCAAATTATGTACTGAGCATCACCTTAGGGCTTGTAACGGTCGGTTACCATCTGACATCTTAAAAAAACCAACCTTTAGTAGGAACACCTATAAGAGTAATTTGGATTTTGTAATAGTTTCCATCCCCCTCTGGACGTATCTTATTGATCTCGAAATAATGGAGAGGGCCGAAAGTGATCATTTTCCATTAAATTTGACACTAGACGCTGTATTATTTAGTGATCCCTTTTTACCACTCTCATCTGAGGAAGGTGTTGGTGATGGTAATGAGATCCATATTAGTAACAACAGGAGATCGCTAAAATGGCCATTTATTTTGGATCGTAATGATATTCTCAGCGAAATATACTCACTTTTTGCTGGGACCTTTGCTACATACTTAAGTTTAACCCCCGAGGAGGAAGTTAAAACTCCCTTTTTGACTATACACCAGGAGTTTTTTCTTAAATTAAAATTACTGGTAACAAAAATGCCTAAAAAAAACCAGCAGAAGACTCAGAATTTGTCTCATAGCAAGCCTTGGTATGATAGATCCTGTAGAGCTTGCAAGAGGGAATTGTTAATTGCGATTAAATCCAAATCGCAATTGGATGTACAAAAAGCTAGAAGCAACTACAAAACCGTCCAAAGGACATCAAAAATTGCGTGGGAGGAAGAGAAATGGGCGGAATTGTTGTCAGCTGCAAGATCACATGACACTGTAGCTTTTTGGAGGTTGATAGCAAATGGGAATAACGTAGGAAGGGTGGTTAAGGACACTTTTTTAGATGAGCAAACCTGGGTAACCCATTTTACCAATTTGTATAGAAAATATGACGATCCTCACATAGCATCCAATGCAGCAAGTTATGAAACTCCAGCAGATCCGCTTGTTTTTACCCTGGGGGAAACAGAGTTGGCTATAAGCCAAGTAAAAACTGGGAAAGCCCCAGGTTTGGACAAAATCCCCGGGGATCTTTACAAGCACGACTCGAAAATATGGGCACCATATATCAATTATCTGTGCAATAAACTATCATACAGCTTAGAATTTCCTGAAAGCTGGAAGGGAGCTGAAATTGTTTTAATATATAAAAAAGGAGACAGGAAGGATCCCTGTAATTATCGGCCAATAAGCTTAATGGACATCTGTTACATCCTGTCTTTCCTTTCATTATTAATTATTTATTTATGCTTGTATGACTAATACTGTGCTGGACATTAAATCTACTCATTTTCTACAAATGCTTCCTGATTAATTTCAACAACATCCTTCAGAAAATTTACTCACGCCATATCTTAGTACGAGTGAGTAATTGGTTGGATGAAAATTCATTTTTGACTAAATTCCAAGCCGGGTTTAGAACAAAAGTCAGCACTATTGATCAGTGCTTTAGATTTTGCTGCCTTTATTGGAAGTACGTAAAGATAAAAAAGGCCCACTTATATGTTGCCTTTGTTGATTTAAGGGCAGCATTCGATCTGGTGCCACGTGATCTGTGGAAAACGCTGAGTACAGCGGGTATGCCAAACAATATAGTAGCTCAGATTATAAAATTACATGAAGGGAACTTCGCGAGAATCAGATGGGGTCAAAATGGCGAATTATCACGGAAAATTCCAATTGAACGTGGAGTTCGCCAAGGATGTGTTCTGGCCCCCACGCTCTTTTCGATTTTTGTGAATGATATTCCCTCATACTTAGAAAGATGTAAAAACGACGCACCTAAATTGAATGGCGAAAGGGTAGCATCTCTATTATTTGCTGACGATACTATCTTGATATCCCAAACAAAAAATGGCTTGCAGACTTTATTGAATACTTTTAATGATTATTGTAGTCAAAAGGGGCTAGAGATTAACGTAAAGAAAACAAAATACATGGCCCTAAACCCAACCAAACCAGACAAGGGTTGCCTAACCTTAAAAGGAATAAAGTTGGAGTCAGTGCCTCACTTTTCATATTTAGGGGTGACACTAGATTCCAACTTTACCTGGAAAGCACAATTGGAAAAAAGCAAATTGCTATTTGCTCAGAATGCCAAACCAATACTTAGAGAGCAAAGCTTAAGCACTAGTAAAGCGGTGCTTCCAGTAATGGAACTTTTTAAATTTAAAGTTCAATCATCAAACCAGACAAGGGTTGCCTAACCTTAAAAGGAATAAAGTTGGAGTCAGTGCCTCACTTTTCATATTTAGGGGTGACACTAGATTCCAACTTTACCTGGAAAGCACAATTGGAAAAAAGCAAATTGCTATTTGCTCAGAATGCCAAACCAATACTTAGAGAGCAAAGCTTAAGCACTAGTAAAGCGGTGCTTCCAGTAATGGAACTTTTTAAATTTAAAGTTCAATCATCAGTGCTTTACGGTGCCGAATTGTGGGGGCCAGGGTCCAAGGAGACCTTTAGTATCCAAGATAATAATTTCATGCGAAGCTTGGTAAGGGTCCCGAGAGGAACTCCATTAGTTCCTCTGCAATTGGACCTTAATTTCAAAAGAACAGATCACCACGTTCTTATTAGGCCGCTTATGCTCTGGGTAAGATTGTGGCATGTCCCCGAACTTCAAGCATATAGAGAAGGGCTGATAGAGATCATGGCGCTGGACAGCCAGAAAAAAATCCCATGGCTTAGGCATGTTAGCACTTGGTTTAACAATATAGGCCTGAAACATTTCTGGGAGTACCCTGAGCTGTTACCATCTAATCCCAAACTAGTCCTGAATAAAGCTTTTTGGTCCTATGTAGCAAATGTGACTGTAAATACCATAACTGGTGGCTCATTAGTTTCAAAATTTCTAAATTTTAAGGATGAACCCTTATATGAGGCCTTTATGGATGAAATAGAGCCCCCACTTGCCAAAACACTATTTTTAAAGTTTAGATATGGCAATCTTTTAATAAAATCAACTTTGGCTCGTTGGGCAAGGAACCGTGATCCATCTTCCGAGGTATTGGACGAAGTTTGCTCACTTTGTGAAAATAACCAAAAAGAGAATGAGCAGCATATTCTTTTCTTCTGTCCTATCTACGGTCAAGAAAGGAAAAGATGGATTAAACCAATATGCCTATTATTAGGCTTGAGGTCCTGCCCTCAGGTTCTGAGAATTTTAACTACAAACACTTCGCAACAGATAGTATTTAGTGTTAGTAGATTTTTACTTTCTATTTGCTACCGTAGGAAAAAAATGGGCTATCAGCTGTGAACCAAGTTCCCTCAATCTATGGTCCTGAACTATGGACTTGAACTTGTTTGCAATAGCATTCTTTAACTGAAACTGCTTTTAGAATTATTGAGGTGTCCTCCTGTCTCATATGATTTTATTGTTATGCTCCAAGTGTTTCTAAAATATGTTGCACAGTTATATAGAATGTGTTTTACATTTCAACTGAATGTTATTCATTTTTACTGAATTGTAATGTTTAATTTGTTCTTTTATGGCGTAATGCCGAAATAAAGATTTGAAATGAAATGAATCAATGGCTGATTCACCTGGGCCCTTTGCTACAACTGTATTAAATGCTGCTGAAAGGATGCAGTTTGCTGGTGTAGGACTGCAACAGGACAAACGCTGTGTTAGCATCAATAGGGCACAGTTCTTTAGGAGCTTAGCAAATAACCTGCGAAAAAGGATGAAAATGTCTAATGCATCAAATGTTTCTAGATGCACAACCACAAACATTGACGAAATAGAATACAAAGAGTTAGTACATAGAATCAAACTCCTACAACAAGTTTGTTGGCCAGTAGACATCTTATACGGTGAGGGAGAATTACAAAACCTTTGTAGCAGGTTGCATGTATTTGATTCTAGGCATTACATCCTTGGTTTCAGAGAGTACAAACAAAATAAAAATTGCATCCCTGAAAGCCTGAAACCGTTAGTGCACATTATAAACACCCTTTGTACCTCCACTGCTGAATGTGAACGGCTTTAGTGTGATGAATGATGTGCTCACACCAATGCAGAACAGAATATCAATCATTCGTCTGTCTTCTATAATGTTCATAAACATCGTGGGGCCTCCTGTCATTGAATTTCAACCTGAATTTTATGTTCAGAAATGGTTGGAAAAAGGGAGGAGAAGTGCCAATGAAAGAAAAATGTGTACATCTCCAACTGATAAAACACATTGAGCACTTTCAACTCCTCAACGCACACCAATCAGGCTTCCGAGCAGGTCACAGCACGGAATCAGCTATGACACATATAATTGATGATGCACTGCAAATTCTTGATCAGAATGGCACCTGCCTCCTCATCCTTCTCGCCCTCTCATCAGCATTCGATACTGTCAAACATGAGAACTTACTCGACTTGCTAAATCTCAGAATAGGTATTTCAGGGACAGTACTCAAATGGTTCACCTCTTTTCTACATAACCGGACTCAGAAATTCAAGATTAACAACAATATGTCTACCCCAGTTCCTGTAACTCTAGGTGTCCCTCAAGGATCCTCCCTTTCCCCTACCTTGTTCAATCTAGTCTTGGAACCACTCACCGCACTGCTTCAAGCATCTAATGTACAATTTCACATGTACGCGGACGATACCCAGATCTACCTTAAAATTGACACCCTTGAAGACATCAAACTTCTCAACACAAAGCTCAGAAACACACAGACTTGGCTAGCAGAGAATCATCTCAAACTTAACGCCCTCAAAACAGAATTCCTCTTAATTGCTCCTCCTTCCAAAGTCCCCATCACTCAGTCCTGGCTAAATCATCTCACTGCACTTAACGTCCAACCTACTATCGTGGACTCAGCAAAATCATTAGGCATTACCCTCGACTGCAATCTCAATATGCATCACCACATCAGCAATGCTATGAAAAGTGCTAATTTCCAAATCAACACATTAAGAAAGCTGAAACCTTTCCTACCCGCTAATGATTTCAGAACTGCAGTCCAAGCCCTAGTAATCCCTCAAGTGGATTATGGAAGTGTTGCCCTCTGTGGCCTCCCCCTTTCGACTACCGCCCCACTTAAAGCCTCAATCAATGCTGCAGCCAGACTTATCACAGGCTCAAAAAAACGGTCACACATCTCTCCTGACCTCAGATCCCTGAACTGGCTACCATACGAAGCTAGAATACACCTGAAAATAGCATGCATGACTCACAAGGCCATTTACCACAACTCACCCAGTTATCTCGCTCAGAAACTGACAATCTCGGGTGGCACAAGAGATACAAGAAGTGCAAAGAAACTTCTTCTGAAACCCCAAAGATTCCACAAGATGAAGACATATAAACGCTCCTTCTCTGGGATGGCCCCCAGGATATGGAATTCCCTTCCTCCAGAAATCAGACTTATACCATCCACGGCTTCCTTCAAGAAAGAAGTAAAAGCCCTACTCTTAGCTAAAGTCACATGAATTTAATCTAATATACCTTCGTTCTCATTTTGTCTCCTCCAGAAAACTTTGCAGAGTTGTCCTCCCATACTCCCATACTCCGCTACAACCTTCACCATGTTTCATCTACTTAATTTGTTTTGCGCATCTATGCTGGACATATTTTCTGTTCGTTGGCCCACCTCTACAACGTTGCTACCTCACATGTTTTACATTTGCCTATTTTGTTTGCTCATATTTGCTTGATATATTTTGTTTAGCTTTCATTCCTTTATTACTGTACAGTTGCCCTCCTTTACACGGTTGCCTCCCGTCCTTGTTTACATTTGATCAATTTGTTTTTGCTCAACTTTGTTTTATATCTTGTTTAGCTTTTTATCTGTTTTTATCCTACTTGTGTGTAAAGCGCTCTGATATCTGCAAGGATCTTGTTCGCGCTCTATAAAACTTTAAAAATAAAATAAATAAAGAAACTGCATGGCTCGGAGACAAATGGCTTATGATTCCACTTACAAGCGTATTTGGAATATTCTGTGACTGGAAACATGTCCCACATTGTAAATGTATTAAATGTAAACAACTTATATATTAAACCTCAAATAAACATGTTTATCGATTGTTTGAATTAAATAACTTTATAAGCTGTAACTGGTCAGTGAAATGCCAAACATAATAAAAATTGGTATGTTTTGCTATTTCTAGCCACACCTCTGACTCCGCCCACTAATCCAATCCTCTGTTTTTTCCCGTCCCCTGATTCTATGGCAGGACCGGAGGCTTCTGATTATGCTTTCTCATTTCTTTACTGCACCAACAGCAGCCAATGAAAAGTAAACTACAATGAGTAAAAAACAACATTTCCCATGAGGCTTTGAACCACCCCTCCATAACCGTAACCAATCACAGTAATCACAAGCATATAAAGTATAGAGACACTAATCTGGCCTCCTCTTTCTTTGCGCGAACAGTCTAGTCACAGTGAATAAGTCTTTAACTCTCAACGAAGAGAACAGTTCCTTAGGACTTCTCAACAGAGAAAAAATCCATAACCATGAGGAATCATCTTCCAGCAGGAAGGAGCAGCAGCAATCCACAGAAGGCAATTAACTCTTGTTGGAGTAGTTTCGTGAAACAGAAAAAGAAGTTTGAGAAAAGAAGCCCACAAACTAATAATTCTCAGAGGGTGGGTACAACGTTGATAACAACAGCATTGTAAAAACATTACAGTAATGTAACTGTCCCAACGGGTGGGATAATCCTCGCCTCCGTGTCCTTAATAGAATCTAAAATTCTTGTCGCGATAGCTAGAACATTTTGTATTCTATGGCAGGACCGGAGGCTTCTGATTATGCTGGTTCAAAGCTCATCAATCAAAGCTCGTCAATCACAGCATCAGAAACATGAGGAATAGGTTTATAATAAAACACTTTAAACATTGAGTCCGAAGACCAATCAGCCGCTTTTAGGATATCCTCCAAGCGGGAACCTAACAAATAGGCCTTAGAGGCCATCGCACATCTAGCGGAATGTGCACCATAAAGGAGTCTTTAAAACAAAAAGAAAAGAAGAAGATCAGAGGGGGAGATGGGTTATACTTGAGGGAGAAACAAACGCAGGATGCTGTACCATAGTCTCTGTTTATGGATCCACAGAAGATGACCCAGAGGTCTTCGAATTTTTGGATCAGGAATTGCCTCTATGGCCTGAGCCAATCATATGTTGTGGGGATTTGAATATAAATGGGATGAATGGTTTGGGCATGAAGGGCATGACGGGAGGGGGGATGTATGGGGGGAGGAAGAAGAGGGTTTGTAAGGCTGTATGCGATCTTATGAGTCATAATGCGTTAGTCGATTTATGGGCACAGAGACATCCACCTGGGACAGGTAGTACGTATTACTCAGCACCACACAGATTGGTTGTTAGACTAGATTACTTCCTGATTTCTAGCTCTTTAGTAGGTGTTAGTCAATTAGAGAGGCTACCTAGGATTTTATCCGATCATATTGACACTCTCACAGGTTATAGCAGGGGAAAGGAACTCTTATAACTGGACCTTTGAGAGAGGACTCCTTAAAGATGAGAGCTATGTGAACAGAATGAGGACTTGGATTAAACAATTCTGGGAAATTAACAGAGGGACAGCAGCAACTGGTATGGTCTGGGATGCCTTTAAGGCGGGCATCAGGGGGGAAACCCTCTGCTTTACGCTTCAAAGGACTAAGAGGGAGAAAGATGAAATGGAGATAAGGATAAGGGACTTAAAGGAACTAGAAGATTGCTTAATATTAGCAATTATTAATCAAGATCCTTTGGAAGGCCTACTGTTAAACATAGAGCTGAAGAAGGCAGAGGCGAGCGAAAGCGTAGTAAGGAGGGCTGCGGCCAATTACTTATCCAAAAGAGAGGAAAGTTATGAGTATAACGAGAGAATTGGGCATCTTCTGGCTATTAGAAGTAGGCAGAAGTTAGCAGCGGGGGAGATCAAGGAAATAAAAAATGAGGTAGGAGAAGTTATAAATAAGGTAACAGATATACAGGATGTTTTTAAGAGATTCTACACTAACCTTTATGAACAGAATATAAGTAAATCAAAATTGGAGATCACGGAATATCTTAAAACTATAATACACCCAGTGCTAGTAGATGACGAGAAAGAAAAATTAGATCTTAAATTCACACTACAGGAATTTCAGGAATCAGTGAATAGTCTCCGCTCTGGGAAGGCTACAGGCCCAGATCAGATACCAGCAGAGTTTTATAAAAAAAAAATGGGATATATTAGGGAAAGATATGTACGAAACTTTTACTCAGGCACAGAGGGGAGAATCAGTACCACAATCCTGGGCAGGGGCTGATATTATTGTAATTTTAAAGAAAGACAAGCCCCCCTTAGAACCTGGGTCTTATCGTCCAATAACACTTATGAATGCGGATGCTAAAATATACACAAAAACACTTGCACATAGGTTAAGTAAGGTTGTAGAGCACTTGGTTAGCACATCACAGCACAGGTTTATTCCAGGGAAGGGAACCACATAACACACAAGGCAAATGATCACGATTTTGGATGCTATGGGGGTTGCAGGAGACCCTGTCGCGGTCATATTCCTGGATGCGGAGAAGGCCTTCGACAGGGTCTCTTGGGACTACCTATGGGAGGTAATGGAGTGGTTTGGAATTGGCAGTGGGTATATTAGAGCAATACAGGCAGTGTATTCTAGCCCTACGGCTAGAATAAGAATCAATAAAGGATACACTCAAACAGTTCAGATCAAACGAGGGACACGACAGGGATGCCCAGCATCCCAGCTGCTCTTCGCCCTTTATATTGACCCCATACTACGAAGACTGGAAAAAAACAATAGCATTGTCCCAATCGAGCTACATGAAAGAAACTATAAAGTATTTGCATATGCAGATGATGTGGCCGTTATTACCAACAAACCAGCCATAGCACTACTTGAGATAGAGAGAGAAGCATCAAACTTTGGGGCACTCTCAGGATACCAAATTAATAGTGGGAAAACCCAAATAGTACAAAATAATCATATGTTATTCCAGGATACTAGAGTGGTTAAGGAAGCAACATATCTAGGTATAAAAGTTACGGCAGACCTTGATAGCCTGGTAGATCTCAACATCAGACCCCTATTAAATAAAGTAAAAGAGAACACAGAAAGGGTACACAGATTACATTTGACGTTGATGGGACGAATAAATGTAGTAAAAATGATTACATTTCCTAAATTGTTATATTTATTTAGAGCTATACCGTTATATTTCGAGCATATATGGTTTACCAAGATAGAAGCTATAGTAAATAAATTTATTTGGGCACATGGCAAAACTAGAAGAGCATATCGACATCTTACACTTCCAAGGGAAAGAGGGGGTTGGGGGGCACCTGATTTTAGGTTTTACTACTGGGCTGTAGCTATGAAGTATTTTCAGGGATTAATTGGTGGCGGCAGTACAGAACAGGGAGCTAGTTTACAAGGGTTTTTCAATGTTTATACGGTGGTGATGGGGGATGGGGCAGTAAACGGACTTTTGAATACTATTGACTTCAGTTATTTTAAACACACAAGATTTAAAACTCTTGAAGCTGCTTACACTATCTGGAAGATGATCTCAAAGAAAATAGGTTTGGGAAGGTACAACAGGTACACACGGTTGTATACTAACAGATCTCTACCTGGGGAGATATTTAGGGATTCGGTGATGAAGGAATGGGATAATAAAGGGATTAAGAAAATTGGGAATCTATTGGACCAACAGGGTGGAATTTTGCAGTTTCATGAGATCCAAAGTATTTTTAAGGTAGGAAACAATAGTTTTTTTTAAGTATCTTCAGATTAGAAGCTATCTTTCAAATAAACAAGGTGGATCTCTGGGTCTTGGCTCATGTCGTATAATGGACTACATAGAGAATAGCACTCACTGTACAATCCGGTGTCTATATGCAGAATTGGGTAAATACAAAAGCGATGATAGAGACAAATTTGCTAGGAAGTGGACGGAAAAAACTGATCTACAACTAGAGGGTTTCCAGCTATCTTTAGACTTGGGTCGAACAATCTTATGTTCTGCGACCCTACAGTCACAGCACTATAAGACCTTGTATTCACTGTACCACACCCCAGTGAGGATTGCACAATGGGGGGGGGGGGGGGGTACCTCAGGTACTACGTGTCCCAGGTGTGATGCTACTGATGCAGATATAATTCATGTATTCTCAAAATGCCCGCAACTGTACTCCTTGAAAAAAGATATTGAAAAATCTATTGATGTATCACTAGGTTACAAAATCAAGCTTACTGATGAATTACTATTGCTGGGGGTGGTGATGGGGGAAGAGGATATTCCTACTGAGTTTATGTTTATGGTATCCGCAGTATATCGTATATGTGTTGCAACATTATGGCTTGATAGGGCACCACCAACTTTTCAAATGTGGATTGCTAGGTTATTGTCAACTTACAACCTAGAAAAAGCAATCTATGATAGAAAAGGTAAAAGAGACAGATCCTTGGGTAAGAGGATCTGGCATCCAGTTGTAAACTGGAAAAACGGGACGATAAATCAGTAAGGGAAGGATGTCGTGAGGGTATATATAGTCGAAGATATAAGCTGAAAGGTATTTTTTAAGTTAAATTTGTATTTCTTATTTTTCTTTGTATTTACGTTTATATTCCTACTTTGCCATCAAAAGAATGATGTCAGTATTGTAAGTACTTAAAAGACTGAAGCGTGTTGTAACTTATTTATGTTTTCTTGAGAAAATAAATAAAATAAAATAAAAATAAAAAATAATAATAATAAAGTATAGAGGCACTAATCTGGCCTCCTCTTTCTTTGCTGCTCCGCAGCCCAGATAAGTGCTCCTTACTTTATATGCTTGACTTGTTGTTTCATTGACCTTATATTGATTATATCGCCTTGAGCGTTTTTCATATCTTGCTCTGCTCAACTTATTGTTGTGGTGCCTTGGTTACCGTATTGCCGATAGTCGCGCTGTGCTTCTCTTGCCATTCGCTTCTGGCGCCGTTCTACCCTTCCCGACTTCAGAGCGGGGCTTCCCGGACCCGCTCCGCTCCGCGTCTTTAGTGTTTTCCCTCCTGGTGCGCGTGTTGCTCCCGTAGGCCCCCGCTGTGTCCTGTTGTCGCTGACGGCCGCGGATGCCTTTCCCCGCGGTCCACGACTAGGAGGGACTTGGCCCCCCCTCGGGGAAGGAGGCGCTCAGCAGAGCCGTCCGCGGCCCGGCGTGCGTCTCCGACGGCTCGCGCGTGCTGTAATGCACGCGCAGCTCGTCCCAAGTGCCGATTGAGACGCTCTGCCCCCGGCTGAAGTGGGGTTTCACGCAGTTGGCCAGGAGCCGAGGGTCCGTTTTGGACACAATATTAACAGCGTTTTCCCTCTCAATTGGCAACGGAGGTCTGATTTATTAACCCCTTACTTCCCAGGGAGTGTGGAAGTGGGGCAATTTTTGGAGAACCTTTCCAGAGCTAGTTAAGGGTTTTTTCCCTCCATTAGTCCTAGCATTGGACTTGTTGACTTGTTTGGATATTTTACCTTTAGTATTTCCGGCTCCTGCGCCTGGCACTTTCCCCTGTTCGACACCCTTCCTGGGTTGGCTTTTGTGCTTCCCTCTGGGGACTTGGATTGGAATTGCATAATTCCCCTTGATTATGGCAGATACTGAATACTGCGACGAGGAGGGTACTGCGTGTGATTACCAGGGCAATGATGAGTACTATGAGGAAGAATCCACGGAGGATCTCATTGACAAAAAGCTGAACACTAAATTGGATAAAGCCCTTTCTTCGGCCCTTCTTCCACTAGCCAAGAAATTAGACCTGTTAGTCCCTGGTAAGCCTCTCCCCCTCCCTGGCCTGGACCCTTCCCGTCCCCTTCCCCCAAAAAAGGTGGCCTCTGACTCTACCTGGCCTCACGCCCAGTCCTATGATAAGCTTTATAATGTCAAACAGTCTTCCACTGGTGACAAGCCTCGTGCCCTCCCTTCTCCCCCCTAACTGTCACTACTACTGACACTGGCACTGATACAGATTCCTCAGATGCGGCTCCACGTAAACGCACAAAAAAGCGCAAACATGCCTCTCCTTTGGTCACTCCTTCTCCCTTCTCCTTTGACTCCACGGACATTGTACATCCTAGGTCCTCCGATTGAGTCCCCCCCCCTGCTGTGGCGGAATACTTGGAGTCTCATCTCCGAAAAGGTTTTGATAAAGAGGTGAGAGCTCGCCCTAAGTCAGAATGCCCCCGTCCCGATTTGGCCCACAAGGTGGCCGTCACCCCTGACATCGATCCTTCCATGACCACTTTCCTTAAAAAGTATAAGAAAGACCCCAAAAAAGAAATTGATCGTGCGCTCAGAGCGTGCCAAGATAAGGTCCTTGACCTTTCGGGCCCTTTGGCCAAGATTCTGGAACTGGCCCTGCAAGCTCAAGAAACAGGTGCTGCCATCCATCCGGAAGTCCTTGCGGGATGGGCGCAGCGTGCCATTTGCATGTTGGGTAACGCCAACTGTGCTCTGGCTTCTGAAAGGCGGAAGTCAGTCTTGCTCCGGATTGACCCTCAGTTGGTAGAGATGGCTTCTTCGGAGCCGGGTCCTTTGGCGGAAGGACAGTTGTTTGGAGACAACTTTGTGAAGGACATTGCTAAATTTGTCAATACGTTTGCGTCTCTGGATAGGTCTCAAGCCTCCTTGAAAAGGGTGTTACACCAGGTCTCTAATAGGGCCGGACGTGGCAGAGGACGCTCGACCGACCGCTATTCTAATTCCAGTCCTCAAAGAGGGTACGCCCCCAGGCGTGGCACTATAAGACCTTGTATTCACTGTACCACACCCCAGTGAGGATTGCACAATGGGGGGGTACCTCAGGTACTACGTGTCCCAGGTGTGATGCTACTGATGCAGATATAATTCATGTATTCTCAAAATGCCCGCAACTGTACTCCTTGAAAAAAGATATTGAAAAATGTATTGATGTATCACTAGGTTACAAAATCAAGCTTACCGATGAATTACTATTGCTGGGGGTGGTGATGGGGGAAGAGGATATTCCTACTGAGTTTATGTTTATGGTATCCGCAGTATATCGTATATGTGTTGCAACATTATGGCTTGATAGGGCACCACCAACTTTTCAAATGTGGATTGCTAGGTTATTGTCAACTTACAACCTAGAAAAAGCAATCTATGATAGAAAAGGTAAAAGAGGCAGATCCTTGGGTAAGAGGATCTGGCATCCAGTTGTAAACTGGAAAAACGGGACGATAAATCAGTAAGGGAAGGATGTTGTGAGGGTATATATAGTCGAAGATATAAGCTGAAAAGTATTTTTGAAGTTACATTTGTATTTCTTATTTTTCTTTGTATTTACGTTTATATTCCTACTTTGCCATCAAAAGAATGATGTCAGTATTGTAAGTACTTAAAAGACTGAAGCGTGTTGTAACTTATTTATGTTTTCTTGAGAAAAAAATAAATAATAATAATAATAATAATAAAGTATAGAGACACTAATCTGGCCTCCTCTTTCTTTGCTGCTCCGCAGCCCAGATAAGTGCTCCTTACTTTATATGCTTGACTTGTTGTTTCATTGACCTTATATTGATTATATCGCCTTGAGCGTTTTTCATATCTTGCTCTGCTCAACTTATTGTTGTGGTGCCTTGGTTACCGTATTGCCGATAGTCGCGCTGCGCTTCTCTTGCCATTCGCCTCTGGCGCCATTCTACCCTTCCCGACTTCAGAGCGGGGCTTCCCGAAACCGCTCCGCGTCTTTAGTGTTTTCCCTCCTGGTGCGCGTGTTGTGCCCGTAGGCCCCCGCTGTGTCCTGTTGTCGCTGACGGCTGCGGATGCCTTTCCCCGCGGTCCGCTACTAGGAGGGACTTGGCCCCCCCTCGGGGAAGGAGGCGCTCAGCAGAGCCGTCCGCGGCCCGGCGTGCGTCTCCGACGGCTCGCGCACGCTGTAATGCGCGCGCAGCTCGTCCCTAGTGCCGATTGAGACGCTCTGCCCCCGGCTGAAGTGGGGTTTCACGCAGTTGGCCAGGAGCCGAGGGGCCGTTTTGGACACGATATTAACAGCGTTTTCCCTCTCAATTGGCAACGGAGGTCTGATTTATTAACCCCTTACTTCCCAGCGAGTGTGGAAGTGGGGCAATTTTTGGAGACCCTTTCCAGAGCTGGTTAAGGGTTTTTTCCCTCCATTAGTCCTAGCATTGGACTTGTTGACTTGTTTGGATATTTTACCTTTAGTATTTCCGGCTCCTGCGCCTGGCACTTTCCCCTGTTCGACACCCTTCCTGGGTTGGCTTTTGTGCTTCCCTCTGGGGACTTGGATTGGAATTGCATAATTCCCCTTGATTATGGCAGATACTGAATACTGCGACGAGGAGGGTACTGCGTGTCATTACCAGGGCAATGATGAGTACTATGAGGAAGAATCCACGGAGGATCTCATTGACAAAAAGCTGAACAATAAATTGGATAAAGCCCTTTCTTCGGCCCTTCTTCCACTAGCCAAGAAATTAGACCTGTTAGTCTCTGGTAAGCCTCTCCCCCTCCCTGGCCTGGACCCTTCCCGTCCCCCTCCCCCAAAAAAGGTGGCCTCTGACTATACCTGGCCTCACGCCCAGTCCTATGATAAGCTTTATAATGTCAAACAGTCTTCCACTGGTGACAAGCCTCGTGCCCTCCCTTCTCCCCCCTAACTGTCACTACTACTGACACTGGCACTGATACAGATTCCTCAGATGCGGCTCCACGTAAACGCACAAAAAAGCGCAAACATGCCTCTCCTTCGGTCACTCCTTCTCCCTTCTCCTTTGACTCCACGGACATTGTACATCCTAGGTCCTCCGATTGAGTCCCCCCCCCCTGCTGTGGCGGAATACTTGGAGTCTCATCTCCGAAAAGGTTTTGATAAAGAGGTGAGAGCTCGCCCTAAGTCAGAATGCCCCCGTCCCGATTTGGCCCACAAGGTGGCCGTCACCCCTGACATCGATCCTTCCATGACCAATTTCCTTAAAAAGTATAAGAAAGGCCCCAAAAAAGAAATTGATCGTGCGCTCAGAGCGTGCCAAGATAAGGTCCTTGACCTTTCGGGCCCTTTGGCTAAGATTCTGGAACTGGCCCTGCAAGCTCAAGAAACAGGTGCTGCCATCCATCCGGAAGTCCTTGCGGGATGTATGTAAATGTATTGCGATTTATATAGCGCACGTATCACCCGTAGGCATCAAGGCGCTTGCCTTGGGAACCCGTCCTGGTATTCCCCTGTGAGATAGCCCCAGCAGGGTATCCACAAGGTGAAAGCCAGGCATCCCGCCGCGAGGGGCCGTAGTGGAGATTAAGCAAGCTATTGCCCAGAGTCGCAGAGTGTGAACCCATGAGTCAAGTAGGCACCGGAACGAGAATTATCGAGTCCATGGAATTTTTGAGCCCAAGACCCGGCGAGGCGGGGAATTGAACCCTGGTCCAGGACCGATCTCAGCTTCTGGGTCTGCCGCCTCTAACCCCTGAGCCACACTTCTCCACCCCTGAGCCACACTTCTCCATGGATGGATGGGCGCAGCGTGCCATTTGCATGTTGGGTAACGCCAACTGTGCTCTGGCTTCTGAAAGGCGGAAGTCAGTCTTGCTCCGGATTGACCCTCAGTTGGTAGAGATGGCTTCTTCGGAGCCGGGTCCTTTGGCGGAAGGACAGTTGTTTGGAGACAACTTTGTGAAGGACATTGCTAAATCTGTCAATACGTTTGCGTCTCTGGATAAGTCTCAAGCCTCCTTGAAAAGGGTGTTACACCAGGTCTCTAATAGGGCCGGACGTGGCAGAGGACGCTCGACCGGCCGCTATTCTAATTCCAGTCCTCAAAGAGGGTACGCCCCCAGGCGTGGCAGAGGGTACACGCAAGAACCGGACCAAGCTGGTTTTTACCCGTCAAGATCCCGCGGTTTCAGAGGCCGCTACAATCGAGGGGTCAACAGAGGTTACAAAAACTTCGACAATCAGTCCTCCGGTAAGTCAATTGTGCCCTTTGGTCCCTCTAGGGGGAAGGTTGCATCATTTTGTAATGAATTGGGCGAGTCTCACTGCGGATGCTTGGGTCCTTCAGACCGTCCAGGGTTACGAGATAGAGATGGTGGAATGTCCCCTGCAACCCTTGCCCCCTCATCCTCTCCTTTTTCCCGTCTCGAACAGAGTTTTATCGACTCAGAACTGGTAGAGCTTTTGACAAAAGAGGCTATTGCGGTGGGGCCCTTCATTCCAGAAGGCTTCTGCAGCAACGTCTTTTTAGTTCAAAAGAAAGGAGGCGGTCAGCGCCTTGTTTTACACCTGAGGGACTTCAACCCCTTTGTAACTTATTGCCACTTCAAGATGGAAGGCATCCATCTTGCACGAGACCTCCTGTTGGAGAACGACTGGATGGTCCGGCTGGACTTAAAAGATGCATATTTGACGGTCCCCATTTGCCCCTCTCATCAAAAATATTTGCAATTCCCTTGGAAAGGGCGTTGGTATCGTTACAAGGTGCTTCCCTTCGGTCTGTCATCAGCCCCCTGGGTGTTTACCAAGCTTCTCAAGCCTGTGATCTCTCATCTTCGGGAGATGGGAGTTCGTCTCATTGTTTACCTAGACGACATGCTCCTCCTAGCCCAGGACCGGTCCCTTCTTCTCACCCACCTGGAGTGGACGACGGCCTTGCTGCAGAATCTGGGATTCGTGGTCAACACCAAGAAATCGGTGATGATACCGAATAAGCAGATGAAATTTCTGGGTTTCCTGATAGACTCTGTTTCAGCTCAGTTGCTCCTTCCCCTTCCCAAGATCAGGTCCATCAAAAGAGAAATACAGTGCACTTTGACCAAGGAGAATATTTCCTTGCGCGTACTGGCGAGGATTGTGGGCCTTCTGGCCTCGTCGATCCAAGCCATTTTTCCTGATCCTTTACATTACAGGGCCCTGCAGAGACTAAAAATCTTTTACTTGCTGAGGAACTTTCACTACGATCACCTAATCCCTCTGTCCCCCGAGGCCCGGGAGGAACTCCAATCGTGGCTGGAACACATGTCAGCCTGGAATGGCCGAGCCATCTTCGGCGCAGCCCCAGATGTGGTGGTCAAATCAGACGCCAGCCAATGGGGCTGGGGCGCTCGCTGTGGATAATTTACCACAGGAGGACGGTGGTCAGCAGACGAACTGTCACTACACATAAATTGTCTAGAGTTGCCATCAGGTCTATCTCACCGCTGAAGAGCAATTACTGCATACTTCTCCGAATGGACAATGTCTCAGCGGTGAGATACATCAACCGCTTAGGGGGGACGAAGTCCCGGATGTTGGTCCACATTGCGAAGGAATTTTGGCACTTCTGCCTGGATCGCAAAATCTCTGTAGTGGCGGAATACCTTCCCGGGAAATTCAATCAAGTGGCGGATTGGAATTCCCGGTTTCTCCGAGACTTCAGCGATTGGAGACTTCACCCATCGCTGTTCTCTCAGATCATGACTATGCGAGGCCCTTGTCAAGTAGACCTGTTTGCCTCTCGCCTCAATGCCCATCTTCCCCTGTTTTACAGTTGGAGACTGGACCCAATGGCGATGGGGACGGACGCGTTCCTTCACCATTGGGGGCAGCAGAGCAATTATGTTTTTCCTCCGTTTGCCCAGATTCCGAGAGTGGCGGCGTTGGTGCGCCGGCAGAGGGCGACAATAGTGTTGGTGACTCCTTTCTGGTCTACTCAGTCGTGGTTTCCCACACTGTTGGAGTTATCTGTGGATCTCCCCTTCCGGCTCCCAGTCTTCCCGACGCTTCTGCAGGACCCAGTGGGAGCTTGCCATCCCTTGATCCTGCAGAACCAGTTGACCTTAATGGTGTGGACGCTCTCCGGAGACATGAATGCCTTGCAGGCCTTTCACGAGAGGCTTCCAGCTTTATGCAACAGGCGTGGGCTCCTTCCACCCGGAAACGATACTCTGCATCTTGGAAGAAATGGGTGGGTTGGTGCCTTTCGAAACAGGTGGATCCCGTGGGATCAAATGTGACTGAGGTTCTGAATTTTCTGTCTGAACGTGCTGCTTCAGGCCTGGCTTACAGATCGGTTAATAATTTCAGGTCTGCAATTTCTGCTGGTCACGACGACATTGAGGGTAAGCCTGTGGGGATGCATCCCCTGGTTTGTAAGTTGATCAAAGGCGTGCGTGTGGCCAATCCTCCTCGGCCCAGGTATTCCACTATGTGGGATGTTACAAAAGTGCTTAATTTGTTGGAATCCTGGCCCGATAACTGTGATTTATTTTTAAAACAGCTCTCTGCCAAGCTCACTATGCTTTTATGTCTCATTTCATGTTGCAGAGTCTCAGATGTCAGGGCTTTGGATTTGGCTGGTAGGATGTTTTCTCCTCAGGGTGTCTCCTTTGTTATTTCGCGTAGAACTAAGACCATGTCTCGTTCAGTTGAATACCCAGCCTTCCCGCATAACAGCAAACTGTGTGTGTTGCAGTGTCTCAAATGCTACGAAGAGCGTACTATTGCACACAGAGTTGATCCTTTAGGTCAGTTACTGATATCTGTGCAGAAACCCTTCAAGCCTGTCGCTGCGGCTACTTTGGCCAGATGGGTTAGGTGGATTATGTCGGAAGCTGGCATTGATATATCTGCTTATGGTGCACATTCCGCTAGAGGTGCGATGGCCTCTAAGGCCTATTTGTTAGGTTCCCGCTTGGAGGATATCCTAAAAGCGGCTGATTGGTCTTCGGACTCAATGTTTAAAGTGTTTTATTATAAACCTATTCCTCATGTTTCTGATGCTGTGATTGACGAGCTTTGATTGATGAGCTTTGAACCAGCATAATCAGAAGCCTCCGGTCCTGCCATAGAATACAACATTTTCTAGCTATCGCAACAAGAATTTTAGATTCTATTAAGGACACGGAGGCGAGGATTTTCCCACCCGTTGGGACAGTTACATTACTGTAATGTTTTTACAATGCTGTTGTTATCAACGTTGCACCCTCCCTCTGAGAATTATTAGTTTGTGGGCTTCTTTTCTCAAACTTCTTTTTCTGTTTCAGGAAACGACTCCAACAAGAGTTAATTGCCTTCGGTGGATTGCTGCTGCTCCTTCCTGCTGGAAGATGATTCCTCATGGTTATGGATTTTTTCTCCGTTGAGAAGTCCTAAGGAACTGTTCTCTCCGTTGAGAGTTAAAGACTTGTTCACTGTGACTAGACTGTTCGCGCAAAGAAAGAGGAGGCCAGATTAGTGTCTCTATACTTTATATGCTTGTGATTACTGTGATTGGTTACTGTTATGGAGGCGTGGTTCAAAGCCTCTTGGGAAATGTTGTTTTTTACTCATTGTAGTTTACTTTTCATTGGCTGCTGTTGGTGCAGTAAAGAAATGAGAAAGCATAATCCTCGCCTCCGTGTCCGTAATAGAATCTAAAATTCTTGTCGCGATAGCTAGAAAATTTTGTATTCTCCACCCACAGTTCCCCTACTTTTTTTCCCCCACTTCGACCACTGTAAATAACGGAAAGAAGGTATTGGAACACGCGCTCACGATCACATGGTTAGTGGGGGGGAGGGGGGGCTGGGATTCTCTGTGTTTGGAAGTAATTAAAAGTGAAACATACCAATGTCACTGGAAGGCTTACGGAAGTATAGCAGCTGCAAGCCTTACATGGCGTGCATTGGTTAATATACGCTGGAAGGCTAAAACAAAACACACCCAGGAGCATAAACATGACACACTATCTGTAGCACAGAGCTCCATTCATCAAAGAGGAGGAGCTTGCTGTGCACAGGGCCCTGCCTCCCCTTTACTGAACATACCATATCTGTGGAGAATTAGCCTTTCTGCCCGTTCTCCCGTCAGCTGGGAAGCGGCTTTCTACTGTCCTGTGGTGAGATGGGCAAGGCTCAGTTGCAGGCGGGCAGCCTATACTGACAGCGAAAGCAGCAGCCGTTTCTCCTGAGGGGCGAGGGAAGGAGGCAGCTTAAGCCACGGAGAAAGTGGGCGGACGCCATGAACAAGCTGTGGTTGTTTGTAGCTACACTAATCGCGGGGCAGGCGCTGTGCATCCGAAGTGAGGCGGAAACAAATTGTTAAACAAGATGTGCGGACCCCTGGCTGGTGCCTGCCGCACGCCCCTGGAACCACCGCCAGGAAGCCGAAAAAAATTCAAAATATTCCACTCACCGAATCCAGAAGTGCACATTGCACAACCCCCTGTGCGGTCCTGAGAAGGGGATACAACAGAGGCTGATCTCAACTCTCAAGGAGGGGAGACTGGGAAGACTGCTGCAGAACCAGGGGGGAGAAGGGGACAGCATGAGTGAAGAGAAAATATGGTGAAGAGAGAAGAAAGTAATGAGGAAGTTACTATGAGACTAGCAGAGAGGGGACGGGGATAGTGAGAGAGTGAGCACAGCATGAGGGGCTAGAGGTGAGAACGCTCACAGGTGAGTTACATGAGGTTGTGGGAATAGGAGTGTGGGGAAGAAAGACATGGTAGGAGGGAGACAAGGAATAAAGAAGGAAAGGAGACCTTAGAATACAGAAGGAGACATCGGGGGAAGATGAAAGGCGCAGACGGGGATAGCGTGGGGAAAGAAGGGTCAGGAGGACTTCATGGAAATAACGGGAGCGGAAAAGTGGAGCCTGGAGGGGGCAAAGGGCATGACCTGGAGGAGGGGGGAAAGCAGGGAAGCATAGGGATGTTAGGGGACAGCCTAGAACGAGAGAAGTTCGTAGAAGCAGAAGAAAGAGTGGGATAGCTTGTGGTAGAGCAAGAGAGGGGAGACAGGGCAAGCCAAATGGGGCATAACATGAAGGGAGGGTGGAAGAAGTGAGCAACATAAACATAAAAAAATAGAGCAAATGAGGGCAAGAACAAGAGAGAATGGCATAGGGAGACTGAATACAGAAGACAAGAAATAATGATAGGCTAAAGAGGAAAGAAAAGAGATAAACAAAGGAGCAGCAGGGCAGGGGGAGAAAGGAGGGGTGATTTTGCGAGGCTTCTGGCGGGGGGGGGGAGAAAGGAGGGGCAGCGGAATGCATGGGCGAGGGGAGGAGAAGTGTGGCAGGCAGATGTGCGGCCTGGTGAGGGGGCGGGAATGCGAGCCTGGTGGGGGCAGGCGGATTACTGAGACTTAATTTTGAAGCAAGGTTAACAAAACAAATTCACCTATAGGCAGATAATGTTTTTCCTAAACTCTGGGACTGAATCAGTGAATGCGTAGATGTTTTCGGACCACTTTGAGAACGAATCTACACTTGCAACGTGAGTTTTCTAACACTTCATGGAATGCCCGGGTGACTGGAGTGTACATTTTCTAACCTTGGAGAAACTGAATCGGTCTTAATACTGTACGAGTTGCCAACCCTCATAGAATGAATACACATGTAAACGAAGTGAGACTGGATTTGTGAACGCTGCGAGCCAAAATGGATCAAGGGAGCAGCAGGGCAGGGGGAGAAAGGAGGGGTGATTTTTGCGAGGCTTCTGGCGGGGGGGGGGGGGGAGAGAAAGGAGGGGCAGCGGAATGCGTGCGAGGGGAGGAGAAGTGTGGCAGGCAGATGTGCGGCCTGGTGAGGGGGCGGGAATGCGAGCCTGGTGGGGGCAGGCGGATTACTGAGACTTAATTTTGAAGCAAGGTTAACAAAACAAATTCACCTATAGGCGGATAATGTTTTTCCTAAACTCTGGGACTGAATCAGTGAATGCGTAGATGTTTTCGGACCACTTTGAGAACGAATCTACACTTGCAACGTGAGTTTTCTAACACTTCATGGAATGCCCGGGTGACTGGAGTGTACATTTTCTAACCTTGGAGAAACTGAATCGGTCTTAATACTGTACGAGTTGCCAACCCTCATAGAATGAATACACATGTAAACGAAGTGAGACTGGATTTGTGAACGCTGCGAGCCAAAATGGATCAAGGGAGCAGCAGGGCAGGGGGAGAAAGGAGGGGTGATTTTGCGAGGCTTCTGGCGGGGGGGGGGGGGAAAGGAGGGGCAGCGGAATGCGTGCGAGGGGAGAAGTGTGGCAGGCAGATGTGCGGCCTGGTGAGGGGGCGGGAATGCGAGCCTGGTGGGGGCAGGCGGATTAGGGAGATGCTCGTGCTTGTGTGGTCACGTGACCCGCTTTGTGGCCACGTGACCTCACATGCACTGTGAAGAAACGCCAGTGGTTTCACTAGCCGATCAAGCACTTGAATTCGATCCTACCCATTCCTGCGGAATGGGACAGGCTCGAACTAAAAATCTGGGGAATCGGGCTTTGAATCGGGTTACTGGCATTGTTGTATAATGGTTGTTCAATAATGAAGAAAAGAAGGTGTAGAATATACGAAGTATTTATTACAATAGACGAGCTTACGGAAGGAAGGGAACAGCTGTAAGGAAGGTAGCGGAGTCCGTCGGGGAGAGCGTACACGTCATATAAACAGTGGTCGAAGTGGGGGAAAAAAAGTAGGGGAACTGTGGGTGGAGAATACAAAATTTTCTAGCTATCGCAACAAGAATTTTAGATTCTATTACGGACACGGAGGCGAGGATTATGCTTTCTCATTTCTTTACTGCACCAACAGCAGCCAATGAAAAGTAAACTACAATGAGTAAAAAACAACATTTCCCAAGAGGCTTTGAACCACGCCTCCATAACAGTAACCAATCACAGTAATCACAAGCATATAAAGTATAGAGACACTAATCTGGCCTCCTCTTTCTTTGCGCGAACAGTCTAGTCACAGTGAACAAGTCTTTAACTCTCAACGGAGAGAACAGTTCCTTAGGACTTCTCAACGGAGAAAAAATCCATAACCATGAGGAATCATCTTCCAGCAGGAAGGAGCAGAAGCAATCCACAGAAGGCAATTAACTCTTGTTGGAGTCGTTTCCTGAAACAGAAAAAGAAGTTTGAGAAAAGAAGCCCACAAACTAATAATTCTCAGAGGGAGGGTGCAACGTTGATAACAACAGCATTGTAAAAACATTACAGTAATGTAACTGTCCCAACGGGTGGGAAAATCCTCGCCTCCGTGTCCTTAATAGAATCTAAAATTCTTGTTGCGATAGCTAGAAAATTTTGTATTCTATGGCAGGACCGGAGGCTTCTGATTATGCTGGTTCAAAGCTCATCAATCAAAGCTCGTCAATCACAGCATCAGAAACATGAGGAATAGGTTTATAATAAAACACTTTAAACATTGAGTCCAAAGACCAATCAGCCGCTTTTAGGATATCCTCCAAGCGGGAACCTAACAAATAGGCCTTAGAGGCCATCGCACCTCTAGCGGAATGTGCACCATAAGCAGATATATCAATGCCAGCTTCCGACATAATCCACCTAACCCATCTGGCCAAAGTAGCCGCAGCGACAGGCTTGAAGGGTTTCTGCACAGATATCAGTAACTGACCTAAAGGATCAACTCTGTGTGCAATAGTACGCTCTTCATAGCATTTGAGACACTGCAACACACACAGTTTGCTGTTATGCGGGAAGGCTGGGTATTCAACTGAACGAGACATGGTCTTAGTTCTACGCGAAATAACAAAGGAGACACCCTGAGGAGAAAACATCCTACCAGCCAAATCCAAAGCCCTGACATCTGAGACTCTGCAACATGAAATGAGACATAAAAGCATAGTGAGCTTGGCAGAGAGCTGTTTTAAAAATAAATCACAGTTATCGGGCCAGGATTCCAACAAATTAAGCACTTTTGTAACATCCCACATAGTGGAATACCTGGGCCGAGGAGGATTGGCCACACGCACGCCTTTGATCAACTTACAAACCAGGGGATGCATCCCCACAGGCTTACCCTCAATGTCGTCGTGACCAGCAGAAATTGCAGACCTGAAATTATTAACCGATCTGTAAGCCAGGCCTGAAGCAGCACGTTCAGACAGAAAATTCAGAACCTCAGTCACATTTGATCCCACGGGATCCACCTGTTTCGAAAGGCACCAACCCACCCATTTCTTCCAAGATGCAGAGTATCGTTTCCGGGTGGAAGGAGCCCACGCCTGTTGCATAAAGCTGGAAGCCTCTCGTGAACGGCCTGCAAGGCATTCATGTCTCCGGAGAGCGTCCACACCATTAAGGTCAACTGGTTCTGCAGGATCAAGGGATGGCAAGCTCCCACTGGGTCCTGCAGAAGCGTCGGGAAGACTGGGAGCCCGAAGGGGAGATCCACAGATAACTCCAACAGTGTGGGAAACCACGACTGAGTAGACCAGAAAGGAGTCACCAACACTATCGTCGCCCTCTGCCGGCGCACCAACGCCGCCACTCTCGGAATCAGGGCAAACGGAGGAAAAACATAATTGCTCTGCTGCCCCCAATGGTGAAGGAACGCGTCCGTCCCCATCGCCATTGGGTCCAGTCTCCAACTGTAAAACAGGGGAAGATGGGCATTGAGGCGAGAGGCAAACAGGTCTACTTGACAAGGGCCTCCCATAGTCATGATCTGAGAGAACAGCGATGGGTGAAGTCTCCAATCGCTGAAGTCTCGGAGAAACCGGGAATTCCAATCCGCCACTTGATTGAATTTCCCGGGAAGGTATTCCGCCACTACAGAGATTTTGCGATCCAGGCAGTAGTGCCAAACTTCCTTCGCAATGTGGACCAACATCCGGGACTTCGTCCCCCCTAAGCGGTTGATGTATCTCACCGCTGAGACATTGTCCATTCGGAGAAGTATGCAGTAATTGCTCTTCAGCGGTGAGATAGACCTGATGGCAACTCTAGACAATTTATGTGTAGTGACAGTTCGTCTGCTGACCACCGTCCTCCTGTGGTAAATTATCCACAGCGAGCGCCCCAGCACCATTGGCTGGCATCTGATTTGACCACCACATCTGGGGCTGCGCCGAAGATGGCTCGGCCATTCCAGGATGACATGTGTTCCAGCCACGATTGGAGTTCCTCCCGGGCCTCGGGGGACAGAGGGATTAGGTGATCGTAGTGAAAGTTCCTCAGCAAGTAAAAGATTTTTAGTCTCTGCAGGGCCCTGTAATGTAAAGGATCAGGAAAAATGGCTTGGATCGACGAGGCCAGAAGGCCCACAATCCTCGCCAGTACGCGCAAGGAAATATTCTCCTTGGTCAAAGTGCACTGTATTTCCCTTTTGATGGACCTGATCTTGGGAAGGGGAAGGAGCAACTGAGCTGAAACAGAGTCTATCAGGAAACCCAGAAATTTCATCTGCTTATTCGGTATCATCACCGATTTCTTGGTGTTGACCACGAATCCCAGATTCTGCAGCAAGGCCGTCGTCCACTCCAGGTGGGTGAGAAGAAGGGACCGGTCCTGGGCTAGGAGGAGCATGTCGTCTAGGTAAACAATGAGACGAACTCCCATCTCCCGAAGATGAGAGATCACAGGCTTGAGAAGCTTGGTAAACACCCAGGGGGCTGATGACAGACCGAAGGGAAGCACCTTGTAACGATACCAACGCCCTTTCCAAGGGAATTGCAAATATTTTTGATGAGAGGGGCAAATGGGGACCGTCAAATATGCATCTTTTAAGTCCAGCCGGACCATCCAGTCGTTCTCCAACAGGAGGTCTCGTGCAAGATGGATGCCTTCCATCTTGAAGTGGCAATAAGTTACAAAGGGGTTGAAGTCCCTCAGGTGTAAAACAAGGCGCTGACCGCCTCCTTTCTTTTGAACTAAAAAGACGTTGCTGCAGAAGCCTTCTGGAATGAAGGGCCCCACCGCAATAGCCTCTTTTGTCAAAAGCTCTACCAGTTCTGAGTCGATAAAACTCTGTTCGAGACGGGAAAAAGGAGAGGATGAGGGGGCAAGGGTTGCAGGGGACATTCCACCATCTCTATCTCGTAACCCTGGACGGTCTGAAGGACCCAAGCATCCGCAGTGAGACTCGCCCAATTCATTACAAAATGATGCAACCTTCCCCCTAGAGGGACCAAAGGGCACAATTGACTTACCGGAGTACTGATTGTCGAAGTTTTTGTAACCTCTGTTGACCCCTCGATTGTAGCGGCCTCTGAAACCGCGGGATCTTGACGGGTAAAAACCAGCTTGGTCCGGTTCTTGCGTGTACCCTCTGCCACGCCTGGGGGCGTACCCTCTTTGAGGACTGGAATTAGAATAGCGGCCGGTCGAGCGTCCTCTGCCACGTCCGGCCCTATTAGAGACCTGGTGTAACACCCTTTTCAAGGAGGCTTGAGACTTATCCAGAGACGCAAACGTATTGACAAATTTAGCAATGTCCTTCACAAAGTTGTCTCCAAACAACTGTCCTTCCGCCAAAGGACCCGGCTCCGAAGAAGCCATCTCTACCAACTGAGGGTCAATCCGGAGCAAGACTGACTTCCGCCTTTCAGAAGCCAGAGCACAGTTGGCGTTACCCAACATGCAAATGGCACGCTGCGCCCATCCATCCATGGAGAAGTGTGGCTCAGGGGTGGAGAAGTGTGGCTCAGGGGTTAGAGGCGGCAGACCCAGAAGCTGAGATCGGTCCTGGACCAGGGTTCAATTCCCCGCCTCACCGGGTCTTGGGCTCAAAAATTCCATGGACTCGATAATTCTCGTTCCGGTGCCTACTTGACTCATGGGTTCACACTCTGTGACTCTGGGCAATAGCTTGCTTAATCTCCACTACAGCCCCTTGCGGCGGGATGCCTGGCTTTCACCTTGTGGATACCCTGCTGGGGCTATCTCACAGGGGAATACCAGGACGGGTTCCCAAGGCAAGCGCCTTGATGCCTACGGGTGATACGTGCGCTATATAAATCGCAATACATTTACATTTACATACATCCCGCAAGGACTTCCGGATGGATGGCAGCACCTGTTTCTTGAGCTTGCAGGGCCAGTTCCAGAATCTTGGCCAAAGGGCCCGAAAGGTCAAGGACCTTATCTTGGCACGCTCTGAGCGCACGATCAATTTCTTTTTTGGGGTCTTTCTTATACTTTTTAAGGAAAGTGGTCATGGAGGGATCGATGTCAGGGGTGACGGCCACCTTGTGGGCCAAATCGGGACGGGGGCATTCTGACTTAGGGCGAGCTCTCACCTCTTTATCAAAACCTTTTCGGAGATGAGACTCCAAGTATTCCGCCACAGCAGGGGGGGGACTCAATCGGAGGACCTAGGATGTACAATGTCCGTGGAGTCAAAGGAGAAGGGAGAAGGAGTGACCGAAGGAGAGGCATGTTTGCGCTTTTTTGTGCGTTTACGTGGAGCCGCATCTGAGGAATCTGTATCAGTGCCAGTGTCAGTAGTAGTGACAGTTAGGGGGGAGAAGGGAGGGCATGAGGCTTGTCACCAGTGGAAGACTGTTTGACATTATAAAGCTTATCATATGACTGGGCGTGAGGCCAGGTAGAGTCAGAGGCCACCTTTTTTGGGGGAGGGGGACGGGAAGGGTCCAGGCCAGGGAGGGGGAGAGGCTTACCAGGGACTAACAGGTCTAATTTCTTGGCTAGTGGAAGAAGGGCCGAAGAAAGGGCTTTATCCAATTTAGTGTTCAGCTTTTTGTCAATGAGATCCTCCGTGGATTCTTCCTCATAGTACTCATCATTGCCCTGGTAATCACACGCAGTACCCTCCTCGTCGCAGTATTCAGTATCTGCCATAATCAAGGGGAATTATGCAATTCCAATCCAAGTCCCCAGAGAGAAGCACAAAAGCCAACCCAGGAAGGGTGTCGAACAGGGGAAAGTGCCAGGCGCAGGAGCCGGAAATACTAAAGGTAAAATATCCAAACAAGTCAACAAGTCCAATGCTAGGACTAATGGAGGGAAAAAACCCTTAACCAGCTCTGGAAAGGGTCTCCAAAAATTGCCCCACTTCCACACTCCCTGGGAAGTAAGGGGTTAATAAATCAGACCTCCGTTGCCAATTGAGAGGGAAAACGCTGTTAATATCGTGTCCAAAACGGCCCCCAGGCTCCTGGCCAACTGCGTGAAACCCCACTTCAGCCGGGGGCAGAGCGTCTCAATCGGCACTTGGGACGAGCTGCGCGCGCATTACAGCATGCGTGAGCCGTCGGAGACGCACGCCGGGCCGCGGACGGCTCTGCTGAGCGCCTCCTTCCCCGAGGGGGGGGCCAAGTCCCTCCTAGTAGCGGACCGCGGGGAAAGGCATCCGCGGCCGTCAGCGACAACAGGACACAGCGGGGGCCTACGGGCGCAACACGCGCACCAGGAGGGAAAACACTAAAGACGCGGAGCGGGTCCGGGAAGCCCCGCTCTGAAGTCGGGAAGGGTAGAACGGCGCCAGAGGCGAATGGCAAGAGAAGCGCAGCGCGACTATCGGCAATACGGTAACCAAGGCACCACAACAATAAGTTGAGCAGAGCAAGATATGAAAAACGCTCAAGGCGATATAATCAATATAAGGTCAATGAAACAACAAGTCAAGCATATAAAGTAAGGAGCACTTATCTGGGCTGCGGAGCAGCAAAGAAAGAGGAGGCCAGATTAGTGTCTCTATACTTTATTATTATTATTATTATTTTTTTTTTTTTTCTCAAGAAAACATAAATAAGTTACAACACGCTTCAGTCTTTTAAGTACTTACAATACTGACATCATTCTTTTGATGGCAAAGTAGGAATATAAACGTAAATACAAAGAAAAATAAGAAATACAAATTTAACTTCAAAAATACTTTTCAGCTTATATCTTCGACTATATATACCCTCACGACATCCTTCCCTTACTGATTTATCGTCCCGTTTTTCCAGTTTACAACTGGATGCCAGATCCTCTTACCCAAGGATCTGCCTCTTTTACCTTTTCTATCATAGATTGCTTTTTCTAGGTTGTAAGTTGACAATAACCTAGCAATCCACATTTGAAAAGTTGGTGGTGCCCTATCAAGCCATAATGTTGCAACACATATACGATATACTGCGGATACCATAAACATAAACTCAGTAGGAATATCCTCTTCCCCCATCACCACCCCCAGCAATAGTAATTAATCGGTAAGCTTGATTTTGTAACCTAGTGATACATCAATACATTTTTCAATATCTTTTTTCAAGGAGTACAGTTGCCGGCATTTTGAGAATACATGAATTATATCTGCATCAGTAGCATCACACCTGGGACACGTAGTACCTGAGGTACCCCCCCCTTGTGCAATCCTCACTGGGGTGTGGTACAGTGAATACAAGGTCTTATAGTGCCACGCCTGGGGGCGTACCCTCTTTGAGGACTGGAATTAGAATAGCGGCCGGTCGAGCGTCCTCTGCCACGTCCGGTCCTATTAGAGACCTGGTGTAACACCCTTTTCAAGGAGGCTTGAGACCTATCCAGAGACGCAAACGTATTGACAAATTTAGCAATGTCCTTCATAAAGTTGTCTCCAAACAACTGTCCTTCCGCCAAAGGACCCGGCTCCGAAGAAGCCATCTCTACCAACTGAGGGTCAATCCGGAGCAAGACTGACTTCCGCCTTTCAGAAGCCAGAGCACAGTTGGCGTTACCCAACATGCAAATGGCACGCTGCGCCCATCCCACAAGGACTTCCGGATGGATGGCAGCACCTGTTTCTTGAGCTTGCAGGGCCAGTTCCAGAATCTTGGCCAAAGGGCCCGAAAGGTCAAGGACCTTATCTTGGCACGCTCTGAGCGCACGATCAATTTCTTTTTTGGGGTCTTTCTTATACTTTTTAAGGAAAGTGGTAATGGAAGGATCGATGTCAGGGGTGACGGCCACCTTGTGGGCCAAATCGAAACGGGGGCATTCTGACTTAGGGCGAGCTCTCACCTCTTTATCAAAACCTTTTCGGAGATGAGACTCCAAGTATTCCGCCACAGCAGGGGGGGGGAACTCAATCGGAGGACCTAGGATGTACAATGTCCGTGGAGTCAAAGGAGAAGGGAGAAGGAGTGACCAAAGGAGAGGCATGTTTGCGCTTTTTTGTGCGTTTACGTGGAGCCGCATCTGAGGAATCTGTATCAGTGCCAGTGTCAGTAGTAGTGACAGTTAGGGGGGAGAAGGGAGGGCACGAGGCTTGTCACCAGTGGAAGACTGTTTGACATTATAAAGCTTATCATAGGACTGGGCGTGAGGCCAGGTAGAGTCAGAGGCCACCTTTTTTGGGGGAGGGGGACGGGAAGGGTCCAGGCCAGGGAGGGGGAGAGGCTTACCAGAGACTAACAGGTCTAATTTCTTGGCTAGTGGAAGAAGGGCCGAAGAAAGGGCTTTATCCAATTTAGTGTTCAGCTTTTTGTCAATGAGATCCTCCGTGGATTCTTCCTCATAGTACTCATCATTGCCCTGGTAATCACACGCAGTACCCTCCTCGTCGCAGTATTCAGTATCTGCCATAATCAAGGGGAATTATGCAATTCCAATCCAAGTCCCCAGAGGGAAGCACAAAAGCCAACCCAGGAAGGGTGTCGAACAGGGGAAAGTGCCAGGCGCAGGAGCCGGAAATACTAAAGGTAAAATATCCAAACAAGTCCAATGCTAGGACTAATGGAGGGAAAAAACCCTTAACCAGCTCTGGAAAGGGTCTCCAAAAATGGCCCCACTTACACACTCGCTGGGAAGTAAGGGGTTAATAAATCAGACCTCCGTTGCCAATTGAGAGGGAAAACGCTGTTAATATCGTGTCCAAAACGGCCCCTCGGCTCCTGGCCAACTGCGTGAAACCCCACTTCAGCGGGGGCAGAGCGTCTCAATCGGCACTAGGGACGAGCTGCGCGCGCATTACAGCGTGCGCGAGCCGTCGGAGACGCACGCCGGGCCGCGGACGGCTCTGCTGAGCGCCTCCTTCCCCGAGGGGGGGGCCAAGTCCCTCCTAGTAGCGGACCGCGGGGAAAGGCATCCGCGGCCGTCAGCGACAACAGGACACAGCGGGGGCCTACGGGCACAACACGCGCACCAGGAGGGAAAACACTAAAGACGCGGAGCGGTTTCGGGAAGCCCCGCTCTGAAGTCGGGAAGGGTAGAATGGCGCCAGAGGCGAATGGCAAGAGAAGCGCAGCGCGACTATCGGCAATACGGTAACCAAGGCACCACAACAATAAGTTGAGCAGAGCAAGATATGAAAAACGCTCAAGGCGATATAATCAATATAAGGTCAATGAAACAACAAGTAAAGCATATAAAGTAAGGAGCACTTATCTGGGCTGCGGAGCAGCAAAGAAAGAGGAGGCCAGATTAGTGTCTCTATACTTTATTATTATTATTATTATTATTTTTTTTTTTCTCAAGAAAACATAAATAAGTTACAACACGCTTCAGTCTTTTAAGTACTTACAATACTGACATCATTCTTTTGATGGCAAAGTAGGAATATAAACGTAAATACAAAGAAAAATAAGAAATACAAATGTAACTTCAAAAATACTTTTCAGCTTATATCTTCGACTATATATACCCTCACGACATCCTTCCCTTACTGATTTATCGTCCCGTTTTTCCAGTTTACAACTGGATGCCAGATCCTCTTACCCAAGGATCTGCCTCTTTTACCTTTTCTATCATAGATTGCTTTTTCTAGGTTGTAAGTTGACAATAACCTAGCAATCCACATTTGAAAAGTTGGTGGTGCCCTATCAAGCCATAATGTTGCAACACATATACGATATACTGCGGATACCATAAACATAAACTCAGTAGGAATATCCTCTTCCCCCATCACCACCCCCAGCAATAGTAATTCATCGGTAAGCTTGATTTTGTAACCTAGTGATACATCAATACATTTTTCAATATCTTTTTTCAAGGAGTACAGTTGCGGGCATTTTGAGAATACATGAATTATATCTGCATCAGTAGCATCACACCTGGGACACGTAGTACCTGAGGTACCCCCCCATTGTGCAATCCTCACTGGGGTGTGGTACAGTGAATACAAGGTCTTATAGTGCCACGCCTGGGGGCGTACCCTCTTTGAGGACTGGAATTAGAATAGCGGCCGGTCGAGCGTCCTCTGCCACGTCCGGCCCTATTAGAGACCTGGTGTAACACCCTTTTCAAGGAGGCTTGAGACCTATCCAGAGACGCAAACGTATTGACAAATTTAGCAATGTCCTTCACAAAGTTGTCTCCAAACAACTGTCCTTCCGCCAAAGGACCCGGCTCCGAAGAAGCCATCTCTACCAACTGAGGGTCAATCCGGAGCAAGACTGACTTCCGCCTTTCAGAAGCCAGAGCACAGTTGGCGTTACCCAACATGCAAATGGCACGCTGCGCCCATCCCGCAAGGACTTCCGGATGGATGGCAGCACCTGTTTCTTGAGCTTGCAGGGCCAGTTCCAGAATCTTGGCCAAAGGGCCCGAAAGGTCAAGGACCTTATCTTGGCACGCTCTGAGCGCACGATCAATTTCTTTTTTGGGGTCTTTCTTATACTTTTTAAGGAAAGTGGTCATGGAAGGATCGATGTCAGGGGTGACGGCCACCTTGTGGGCCAAATCGGGACGGGGGCATTCTGACTTAGGGCGAGCTCTCACCTCTTTATCAAAACCTTTTCGGAGATGAGACTCCAAGTATTCCGCCACAGCAGGGGGGGGGACTCAATCGGAGGACCTAGAATGTACAATGTCCGTGGAGTCAAAGGAGAAGGGAGAAGGAGTGACCGAAGGAGAGGCATGTTTGCGCTTTTTTGTGCGTTTACGTGGAACCGCATCTGAGGAATCTGTATCAGTGCCAGTGTCAGTAGTAGTGACAGTTTGGGGGAAGAAGGGAGGGCACGAGGCTTGTCACCAGTGGAAGACTGTTTGACATTATAAAGCTTATCATAGGACTGGGCGTGAGGCCAGGTAGAGTCAGAGGCCACCTTTTTTGGGGGAAGGGGACGGGAAGGGTCCAGGCCAGGGAGGGGGAGAGGCTTACCAGGGACTAACAGGTCTAATTTCTTGGCTAGTGGAAGAAGGGCCGAAGAAAGGGCTTTATCCAATTTAGTGTTCAGCTTTTTGTCAATGAGATCCTCCGTGGATTCTTCCTCATAGTACTCATCATTGCCCTGGTAATCACACGCAGTACCCTCCTCGTCGCAGTATTCAGTATCTGCCATAATCAAGGGGAATTATGCAATTCCAATCCAAGTCCCCAGAGGGAAGCACAAAAGCCAACCCAGGAAGGGTGTCGAACAGGGGAAAGTGCCAGGCGCAGGAGCCGGAAATACTAAAGGTAAAATATCCAAACAAGTCAACAAGTCCAATGCTAGGACTAATGGAGGGAAAAAACCCTTAACCAGCTCTGGAAAGGTTCTCCAAAAATTGCCCCACTTCCACACTCCCTGGGAAGTAAGGGGTTAATAAATCAGACCTCCGTTGCCAATTGAGAGGGAAAACGCTGTTAATATTGTGTCCAAAACGGCCCCTCGGCTCCTGGCCAACTGCGTGAAACCCCACTTCAGCCGGGGGCAGAGCGTCTCAATCGGCACTTGGGACGAGCTGCGCGTGCATTACAGCACGCGCGAGCCGTCGGAGACGCACGCCGGGCCGCGGACGGCTCTGCTGAGCGCCTCCTTCCCCGAGGGGGGGCCAAGTCCCTCCTAGTCGCGGACCGCGGGGAAAGGCATCCGCGGCCGTCAGCGACAACAGGACACAGCGGGGGCCTACGGGAGCAACACGCGCACCAGGAGGGAAAACACTAAAGACGCGGAGCGGAGCGGGTCCGGGAAGCCCCGCTCTGAAGTCGGGAAGGGTAGAACGGCGCCAGAAGCGAATGGCAAGAGAAGCACAGCACGACTATCGGCAATACGGTAACCAAGGCACCACAACAATAAGTTGAGCAGAGCAAGATATGAAAAACGCTCAAGGCGATATAATCAATATAAGGTCAATGAAACAACAAGTCAAGCATATAAAGTAAGGAGCACTTATCTGGGCTGCGGAGCAGCAAAGAAAGAGGAGGCCAGATTAGTGTCTCTATACTTTATTATTATTATTATTTTTATTTTTTTTTTTTTTTTTTTTTTCTCAAGAAAACATAAATAAGTTACAACACGCTTCAGTCTTTTAAGTACTTACAATACTGACATCATTCTTTTGATGGCAAAGTAGGAATATAAACGTAAATACAAAGAAAAATAAGAAATACAAATGTAACTTAAAAAATACTTTTCAGCTTATATCTTCGACTATATATACCCTCACGACATCCTTCCCTTACTGATTTATCGTCCCGTTTTTCCAGTTTACAACTGGATGCCAGACCTCTTACCCAAGGATCTGCCTCTTTTACCTTTTCTATCATAGATTGCTTTTTCTAGGTTGTAAGTTGACAATAACCTAGCAATCCACATTTGAAAAGTTGGTGGTGCCCTATCAAGTCATAATGTTGCAACACATATACGATATACTGCGGATACCATAAACATAAACTCAGTAGGAATATCCTCTTCCCCCATCACCACCCCCAGCAATAGTAATTCATCAGTAAGCTTGATTTTGTAACCTAGTGATACATCAATAGATTTTTCAATATCTTTTTTCAAGGAGTACAGTTGCGGGCATTTTGAGAATACATGAATTATATCTGCATCAGTAGCATCACACCTGGGACACGTAGTACCTGAGGTACCCCCCCCCCCATTGTGCAATCCTCACTGGGGTGTGGTACAGTGAATACAAGGTCTTATAGTGCTGTGACTGTAGGGTCGCAGAACATAAGATTGTTCGACCCAAGTCTAAAGATAGCTGGAAACCCTCTAGTTGTAGATCAGTTTTTTCCGTCCACTTCCTAGCAAATTTGTCTCTATCATCGCTTTTGTATTTACCCAATTCTGCATATAGACACCGGATTGTACAGTGAGTGCTATTCTCTATGTAGTCCATTATACGACATGAGCCAAGACCCAGAGATCCACCTTGTTTATTTGAAAGATAGCTTCTAATCTGAAGATACTTAAAAAAAACTATTGTTTCCTACCTTAAAAATACTTTGGATCTCATGAAACTGCAAAATTCCACCCTGTTGGTCCAATAGATTCCCAATTTTCTTAATCCCTTTATTATCCCATTCCTTCATCACCGAATCCCTAAATATCTCCCCAGGTAGAGATCTGTTAGTATACAACCGTGTGTACCTGTTGTACCTTCCCAAACCTATTTTCTTTGAGATCATCTTCCAGATAGTGTAAGCAGCTTTAAGAGTTTTAAATCTTGTGTGTTTAAAATAACTGAAGTCAATAGTATTCAAAAGTCCGTTTACTGCCCCATCCCCCATCACCACCGTATAAACATTGAAAAACCCTTGTGAACTAGCTCCCTGTTCTGTACTGCCGCCACCAATTAATCCCTGAAAATACTGCATAGCTACAGCCCAGTAGTAAAACCTAAAATCAGGTGCCCCCCAACCCCCTCTTTCCCTTGGAAGTGTAAGATGTCGATATGCTCTTCTAGTTTTGCCATGTGCCCAAATAAATTTATTTACTATAGCTTCTATCTTGTTAAACCATATATGCTCGAAATATAACGGTATAGCTCTAAATAAATATAACAATTTAGGAAATGTAATCATTTTTACTACATTTATTCGTCCCATCAACGTCAAATGTAATCTGTGTACCCTTTCTGTGTTCTCTTTTACTTTATTTAATAGGGGTCTGATGTTGAGATCTACCAGGCTATCAAGGTCTGCCGTAACTTTTATACCTAGATATGTTGCTTCCTTAACCACTCTAGTATCCTGGAATAACATATGATTATTTTGTACTATTTGGGTTTTCCCACTATTAATTTGGTATCCTGAGAGTGCCCCAAAGTTTGATGCTTCTCTCTCTATCTCAAGTAGTGCTATGGCTGGTTTGTTGGTAATAACGGCCACATCATCTGCATATGCAAATACTTTATAGTTTCTTTCATGTAGCTCGATTGGGACAATGCTATTGTTTTTTTCCAGTCTTCGTAGTATGGGGTCAATATAAAGGGCGAAGAGCAGCGGGGATGCTGGGCATCCCTGTCGTGTCCCTCGTTTGATCTGAACTGTTTGAGTGTATCCTTTATTGATTCTTATTCTAGCCGTAGGGCTAGAATACACTGCCTGTATTGCTCTAATATACCCACTGCCAATTCCAAACCACTCCATTACCTCCCATAGGTAGTCCCAAGAGACCCTGTCGAAGGCCTTCTCCGCATCCAGGAATATGACCGCGACAGGGTCTCCTGCAACCCCCATAGCATCCAAAATCGTGATCATTTGCCTTGTGTGTTATGTGGTTCCCTTCCCTGGAATAAACCCGTGCTGTGATGTGCTAACCAAGTGCTCTACAACCTTACTTAACCTATGTGCAAGTGTTTTTGTGTATATTTTAGCATCCGCATTCATAAGTGTTATTGGACGATAAGACCCAGGTTCTAAGGAGGGCTTGTCTTTCTTTAAAATTACAATAATATCAGCCCCTGCCCAGGATTGTGGTACTGATTCTCCCCTCTGTGCCTGAGTTAAAGTTTCGTACATATCTTTCCCTAATATATCCCAATTTTTTTTATAAAACTCTGCTGGTATCTGATCTGGGCCTGTAGCCTTCCCAGAGCGGAGACTATTCACTGATTCCTGAAATTCCTGTAGTGTGAATTTAAGATCTAATTTTTCTTTCTCGTCATCTTCTAGCACTGGGTGTATTATAGTTTTAAGATATTCCGTGATCTCCAATTTTGATTTACTTATATTCTGTTCATAAAGGTTAGTGTAGAATCTCTTAAAAACATCCTGTATATCTGTTACCTTATTTATAACTTCTCCTAACTCATTTTTTATTTCCTTGATCTCCCCCGCTGCTAACTTCTGCCTACTTCTAATAGCCAGAAGATGCCCAATTCTCTCGTTATACTCATAACTTTCCTCTCTTTTGGCTAAGTAATTGGCCGCAGCCCTCCTTACTACGCTTTCGCTCGCCTCTGCCTTCTTCAGCTCTATGTTTAACAGTAGGCCTTCCAAAGGATCTTGATTAATAATTGCTAATATTAAGCAATCTTCTAGTTCCTTTAAGTCCCTTATCCTTATCTCCATTTCATCTTTCTCCCTCTTAGTCCTTTGAAGCGTAAAGCAGAGGGTTTCCCCCCTGATGCCCGCCTTAAAGGCATCCCAGACCATACCAGTTGCTGCTGTCCCTCTGTCTTAATCCAAGTCCTCATTCTGTTCACATAGCTCTCATCTTTAAGGAGTCCTCTCTCAAAGGTCCAGTTATAAGAGTTCCTTTCCCCTGCTATAACCTGTGGGAGTGTCAATATGATCGGATAAAATCCTAGGTAGCCTCTCTAATTGACTAACACCTACTAAAGAGCTAGAAATCAGGAAGTAATCTAGTCTAACAACCAATCTGTGTGGTGCTGAGTAATACGTACTACCTGTCCCAGGTGGATGTCTCTGTGCCCATAAATCGACTAACGCATTATGACTCATAAGATCGCATACAGCCTTACAAACCCTCTTCTTCCTCCCCCCATACATCCCCCCTCCCGTCATGCCCTTCATGCCCAAACCATTCATCCCATTTATATTCAAATCCCCACAACATATGATTGGCTCAGGCCATAGAGGCAATTCCTGATCCAAAAATTCGAAGACCTCTGGGTCATCTTCTGTGGATCCATAAACAGAGACTATGGTACAGCATCCTGCGTTTGTTTCTCCCTCAATTATAACCCATCTCCCCCTCTGATCTTCTTCTTTTCTTTTTGTTTTAAAGACTCCTTTATGGTGCACATTCCGCTAGAGGTGCGATGGCCTCTAAGGCCTATTTGTTAGGTTCCCGCTTGGAGGATATCCTAAAAGCGGCTGATTGGTCTTCGGACTCAATGTTTAAAGTGTTTTATTATAAACCTATTCCTCATGTTTTTGATGCTGTGATTGATGAGCTTTGATTGATGAGCTTTGAACCAGCATAATCAGAAGCCTCCGGTCCTGCCATAGAATACAAAATTTTCTAGCTATCGCGACAAGAATTTTAGATTCTATTAAGGACACGGAGGCGAGGATTATCCCACCCGTTGGGACAGTTACATTACTGTAATGTTTTTACAATGCTGTTGTTATCAACGTTGTACCCACCCTCTGAGAATTATTAGTTTGTGGGCTTCTTTTCTCAAACTTCTTTTTCTGTTTCAGGAAACTACTCCAACAAGAGTTAATTGCCTTCTGTGGATTGCTGCTGCTCCTTCCTGCTGGAAGATGATTCCTCATGGTTATGGATTTTTTCTCCGTTGAGAAGTCCTAAGGAACTGTTCTCTTCGTTGAGAGTTAAAGACGTATTCACTGTGACTAGACTGTTCGCGCAAAGAAAGAGGAGGCCAGATTAGTGTCTCTATACTTTATATGCTTGTGATTACTGTGATTGGTTACTGTTAAGGAGGGGTGGTTCAAAGCCTCATGGGAAATGTTGTTTTTTACTCATTGTAGTTTACTTTTCATTGGCTGCTGTTGGTGCAGTAAAGAAATGAGAAAGCATAATCAGAAGCCTCCGGTCCTGCCATAGAATCAGGGGACGGGAAAAAACAGAGGATTGGATTAGTGGGCGGAGTCAGAGGTGTGGCTTGAAATAGCAAAACATACCAATTTTTATTATGTTTGGCATTTCACTGACCAGTTACAGCTTATAACGTTATTTAATTCAAACAATCGATAAACATGTTTATTTGAGGTTTAATATATAAGTTGTTTACATTTAATACATTTACAATGTGGGACATGTTTCCAGTCACAGAATATTCCAAATACGCTTGTAAGTGGAATCATAAGCCATTTGTCTCCGAGCCATGCAGTTTCTTTATTTATTTTATTTTTAAAGTTTTATAGAGCGCGAACAAGATCCTTGCAGATATCAGAGCGCTTTACACACAAGTAGGATAAAAACAGATAAAAAGCTAAACAAGATATAAAACAAAGTTGAGCAAAAACAAATTGATCAAATGTAAACAAGGAGGGGAGGCAACCGTGTAAAGGAGGGCAACTGTACAGTAATAAAGGAATGAAAGCTAAACAAAATATATCAAGCAAATATGAGCAAACAAAATAGGCAAATGTAAAACATGTGAGGTAGCAACGTTGTAGAGGTGGGCCAATGAACAGAAAATATGTCCAGCATAGATGCGCAAAACAAATTAAGTAGATGAAACATGGTGAAGGTTGTAGCGGAGTATGGGAGGACAACTCTGCAAAGTTTTCTGGAGGAGACAAAATGAGAACGAAGGTATATTAGATTAAATTCATGTGACTTTAGCTAAGAGTAGGGCTTTTACTTCTTTCTTGAAGGAAGCCGTGGATGGTATAAGTCTGATTTCTGGAGGAAGGGAATTCCATATCCTGGGGGCCATCCCAGAGAAGGAGCGTTTATATGTCTTCATCTTGTGGAATCTTTGGGGTTTCAGAAGAAGGTTCTTTGCACTTCTTGTATCTCTTGTGCCACCCGAGATTGTCAGTTTCTGAGCGAGATAACTGGGTGAGTTGTGGTAAATGGCCTTGTGAGTCATGCATGCTATTTTCAGGTGTATTCTAGCTTCGTATGGTAGCCAGTTCAGGGATATGAGGTCAGGAGAGATGTGTGACCGTTTTTTTGAGCCTGTGATAAGTCTGGCTGCAGCATTGATAGAGGCTTTAAGTGGGGCGGTAGTCGAAAGGGGGAGGCCACAGAGGGCAACACTTCCATAATCCACTTGAGGGATTACTAGGGCTTGGACTGCAGTTCTGAAATCATTAGCGGGTAGGAAAGGTTTCAGCTTTCTTAATGTGTTGATTTGGAAATTAGCACTTTTCATAGCATTGCTGATGTGGTGATGCATATTGAGATTGCAGTCGAGGGTAATGCCTAATGATTTTGCTGAGTCCACGATAGTAGGTTGGACGTTAAGTGCAGTGAGATGATTTAGCCAGGACTGAGTGATGGGGACTTTGGAAGGAGGAGCAATTAAGAGGAATTCTGTTTTGAGGGCGGTAAGTTTGAGATGATTCTCTGCTAGCCAAGTCTGTGTGTTTCTGAGCGTTGTGTTGAGAAGTTTGATGTCTTCAAGGGTGTCAATTTTAAGGTAGATCTGGGTATCGTCCGCGTACATGTGAAATTGTACATTAGATGCTTGAAGCAGTGCGGTGAGTGGTTCCAAGACTAGATTGAACAAGGTAGGGGAAAGGGAGGATCCTTGAGGGACACCTAGAGTTACAGGAACTGGGGTAGACATATTGTTGTTAATCTTGAATTTCTGAGTCCGGTTATGTAGAAAAGAGGTGAACCATTTGAGTACTGTCCCTGAAATACCCATTCTGAGATTTAGCAAGTCGAGTAAGTTCTCATGTTTGACAGTATCGAATGCTGATGAGAGGTCAAGAAGGATGAGGAGGCAGGTGCCATTCTGATCAAGAATTTGCAGTGCATCATCAATTATATGTGTCATAGCTGATTCCGTGCTGTGACCTGCTCGGAAGCCTGATTGGTGTGCGTTGAGGAGTTGAAAGTGCTCGATGTGTTTTATCAGTTGGAGATGTACACATTTTTCTTTCATTGGCACTTCTCCTCCCTTTTTCCAACCATTTCTGAACATAAAATTCAGGTTGAAATTCAATGACAGGAGGCCCCACGATGTTTATGAACATTATAGAAGACAGACGAATGATTGATATTCTGTTCTGCATTGGTGTGAGCACATCATTCATCACACTAAAGCCCGTTCACATTCAGCAGTGGAGGTACAAAGGGTGTTTATAATGTGCACTAACGGTTTCAGGCTTTCAGGGATGCAATTTTTATTTTGTTTGTACTCTCTGAAACCAAGGATGTAATGCCTAGAATCAAATACATGCAACCTGCTACAAAGGTTTTGTAATTCTCCCTCACCGTATAAGATGTCTACTGGCCAACAAACTTGTTGTAGGAGTTTGATTCTATGTACTAACTCTTTGTATTCTATTTCGTCAATGTTTGTGGTTGTGCATCTAGAAACATTTGATGCATTAGACATTTTCATCCTTTTTCGCAGGTTATTTGCTAAGCTCCTAAAGAACTGTGCCCTATTGATGCTAACACAGCGTTTGTCCTGTTGCAGTCCTACACCAGCAAACTGCATCCTTTCAGCAGCATTTAATACAGTTGTAGCAAAGGGCCCAGGTGAATCAGCCATTGATTCAAACGCTAAAGTCTGCATCATTATTGAACGATCGGCCTTGTATATGGTCATATCATGCCGCTGCAGCCTTCTGGATAGGTCACCCAATTCTGTGAGAGCATCATATAATATGCCCATATTTTTAACAAACACCAGGGAGGTTAATAATCGGTTTAAACAAGCATATTTCCTCTGCTCAATGTCACTCCTCGTTGAGTCTTTGGAAGATTCCATGAAATGTTTACTAAGTGCTTTGTAGCTCTTCCGTATTTTTCCACAAGATACATCTGCCGCATAATCTGATGGTTTTAACAAAAAAATAGTTTATAGCTCAAACGGATCAAAAGTTACTAAACAATGTGAATTGTGTTGCTGTGAAGTGGAAGGCCGTGTGCAAAGTTTGACTGGTCACCTTTCCCACCGCTGCATTTGCATCTTACTCTGGAATTAATTAGGCGAAAGCTTTGCAATGACTGTTAGTATGTGTAAAAATGTCTAAATAATAAAGTATCAGAAAATGTACTACATAACACTGCAGGACAAATGTCCTGGTGGGACATTTGTCATCTGAATATCTTGCTCGCATCTTGCTTTGCCTCCTTGTCCATGGGTTTTTCTCTTCGCCACAGGTACTTTCAGTTTCGATAGACCAAAGGTGAGAGTGTAGACTGGCCACAGCTTGAGAGGAAGTTCCTTCCAGTTCAGCATTAGTTTCTGCATACATATATTCAAGACCCGACTGTAGCCCAGGGGTCCTTCTTCGATCAGCCCGTTGGTCACCAGATTCTGCGGGCAGATCCTTCATGTTAGACACACGCATGTCACACATTCCAATGCTTGAAGAGGCTAGGATACAATGCAACCACACAGAACAAGCCAGCGTATAGCGTTACACACATTACAAATACAACAAACATTAGATCGCAAACATGCAAACACATTACATTGCAAACATACAAGGAGCATGAAAGCTCACTATGGACCAGGCCTACATATCTTCAAGGCACAGAACCAACTTACATTATGACACTTTAATAACCTTAAGTACCACCTGGACTCGATTTTCTTGTGCTTTTTTTGTCTTACTCTTCAGTGCTGGTTGCTAGGCCAAAGCAAATCAAATTATGTGGACGGAATCTCACTCACGGGTGAATGCTTTGAGCAAAATACACCTTGCGGAAACAATAAAGCCTCAGCTTTGACACATTTTCTCCTTGAACCAGTGTCTTGCCTATTCTCCTGTGAACTTTGGCCATAAGGTTTGCTCTTGCAATCACTTTTCAGGCAAGAGCAGTTCATAAAAAGGTTCTTGCAAGTTTGCATGATTTTAATAAAATGTCATAAAAAATCTTTTGCGATTTCTTTTCCTTTGTTTGCTATCTTCTTGGTCAGTGTCTCGCTTCCTATGCTGCAGCCCCTCTTCGCTTGTATTTCCTTTTCTTGAGTTCTTGTAGTGCTGAATTTCTCCTTCAGCTCTGTACTAGGCCCTGCTCTCAAACTCAAACCTACAATTCCTGCAGCCTTTTTTGCCCATTTCTTGGTATTACATGTGTACGTTTGTATTTCTTGTAACATTCATCCATGTTGTATGCAAGTCCTTTTATTTGGGGTTTTGCTGTTTGTCTCGAGTAGGCAACCTCTGCCCATCTCTTTGTATCCCCTGTGTGTTGCATTTGTTTTCATGAAGCAGTCACGTTTCCGTTCCTGCTGAACTTTTACATCTTGTACATTTGCAATTTTTTCTGTTTGTATCGTTTATGTAACGCATGTAATCCTAAGTCCTTATGTTTTGCAACTGGTTCTTTTGTAAAGCGCTCTGACACCTTCGGGTAAAGTCCGCGCTACATAAAAACGCATAAAAGAAATAAAATAAAAAATAAAACTCAAACAGGCTGTTATTTCATCAGTCTTCAATGAAACCCTTTTCTTTCCCAGGTGGCATCAAGGGCGGCGCCACAAAAGTATTCTGATGGTCACAGTGGGGGCAGGCAGGCAGCCTCCTCACTAAATGAGGTGTGAATCACGGGCTCAAGACAGCAGCAGGGCCATCAGAGGCAGCCGTGCTAAGACTGATGGCCCTTTCAGTGTCACTGTGCAGGCCCCTAGACACAGAGGGGAAGGGCGCGCTGCAGATGCCTTCATCGATGTGCACGGTGCACCAAACAGGCTGAAAAATAAAGTTGTACTTTTAAAGTAGGGCTATTCTTACAGTCCCGGGATGCTTTTTTCCAACAAAGAAGTAGGGGAACGGACTAACATAATTTTTACAAGTAAGGGCACGCCGTGCCCTTCCGATCCCGCCCACTTCTTACACTGCATATAAATATTGACACAACATTCCAGTGTACGTCATAACCGTGACCAATAACAGAGGAGAGGGGAAATAAGGAGGGGAGAAAAAGACTAGACCTGCAACATCTCCCTTTTATCAGAATAAAGATAACAACAATTACAATAACTCGTAATCTTTGAGGCCAGTGGGTAATTTAGATATTCTACCATACCTGGTACAAGTACTTTCCCAACCTCCTTGACAATTAACTCTTTCTTCACTGGATGTACTGGAAGTACTGGGTTTGGGATCAGACTCAATTTCAATGATGGCTTCCCTTTCGGTAGTACCATCCTCGTCATGACTTTCCTCAATTCCAGTAACAGAATTCCTCACATCATTTCTATGCTTTTCTCCCATGCCATATTTATCATGTTGACTTACAAACTCTTTGTGTGGTGATATAACATGTTGATCATCTTTGCCAGAATACATATACAACCATGAAAACTCACTGTCAAACAATTCTTTGTTACCTACACCCTAGAACCATAACTCCACTTGGCCTTTATTCAAACATATTGCATCACTTTTATTGCGCCAACCCAGAAATCTCAAACAAATGGCACTATCAGTGACTTCTACAACTTCTTCGGGGTCATAGTACTTGGACTCTCCTTTGATCTGGCCATCATGTCTTCTGATGAGCGCCCAATCCCCTTTGCTAAACTTTTTGTTAACTGCTTTGTGTACTTTGTCATGATATGCTTTAGCTTTGACTTGGCTATCAACAATCTTTTGCTTAACATGAATCTGTTCATCGCTTATAACAACAGGATCAGGCAAACACTTCTCAAACTCTTCTATTTTCGGCACAATCTCATTATCGCATCTTCTCCCCCTCATTAAAAAGAATGGTGAAAAACCAGTTACACTGTTTGGGGTAGAATTGTACGTAAATACTCTGTCCTGTATGAATTTTTTTACAGGAATATTAGAAGACAAGGCCAATTGGATGCCGTCCTTAATGAATCGATTCACCCTTTCTATTTGTCCATTAGATTTTGGGGAGTATAACGGAGTTTCCTCCTGTCTAATGCCATGAAATTTCAGGAATTCTGTCATTTTGTTGGAAGTAAGTTGCTTCCCGTTGTCTGAAACCAGTATGCGTGGGCTTCCTTCAATGGAGAAACATGTGTCCAAAAAGTCAATGACAGAGTCCGAGTCAATAATTTTGACAAACTTATGGTATATCCATTTACTGTAATAGTCACTCATCACGATGAGAAATCTGGATTCCTGGTCCAACATTTGGAACGGTCCGGCCATGTCGATGGCAATCTTGTACCACGAAGAATTAGGGATGGATACCAATTGCATCTCCTGAACTCTGGGTTTCCAGTGCTTGTCGGATCTGATACACTCAATACATTTCTCCACAAATAGGTTAACATCAATGTCCAATTGGGGCCACCAATATTGTTCTTTTAGTCTCTTTTTAGTCATAGTGGCACCGAGATGAGTATTGTGGGCGATAGCTATCAATTTTTTCCTTAGTTTACATGGTGGAACTAATAAGTCGCCCCTCATTAGAAACCCGTCAACACAACTTAATTCTTCTGAAACTTGAAAGAAGGTTTTGAATTCGGGGGACAAATTTCGAACAGGGGGCCACTTGTGGGACATGAAATATTTGACTTTCATTAAAACAGTATCAGATTTTATGGCTTCTAACCACTCATTTTCTGACATAGCATTACCTGTTACTTGAAAGCTGGATATGGTTGAGACTACACATTCAGTGTCGTCCTCGTTCTGAATCTCAATATTTTCGGTGGGTAAACTTGAAAGAAAATCTGCACGAATATTGTCCTTGCCTGATATATGTTTAATAGAAAAATTATATTCTTGCAGTTTTGCTAGCAGTCTCACCAACGTGGCTGAGGCCTTACCGTTAGCTCTTCCGTACCCATCAAACATGAACGTGAGAGGCTTGTGGTCGGTAACTAGTTCAAATTCTTTTCCCCACAAATACATTTTCAGCTTTTCCACCGCCCACACACATGCGAGAGAATCACGCTCAATAGTACTGTAATTTGTTTCCGCCTCTGTTAGTCTGCGTGAAATAAACGCTACAGAGTGTACTTGTTTATTAACTTTCTGGGTGAAAACTGCGCCTATTCCCTCTGAGCTGGCGTCTACAGTTATTATGTTGGTTCCCTTTGTGTCGAATGGTTTCAAAGTTGGAGCATTTACAATACACTTTTTAATTTCAGCAAAGGATACTTCATGTTGTACCTCCCATTTAAATTGCTCACCTTTGCGTAAAAGTGCTCTCAAAGGTTCCACTAACTCTGCATAGTTTTCTATAAATCTTGAGTAGTATTCGCTGAGCCCTAAAAAGGACCTCAGCACATCTCTGTCTTCAGGTTTTGGGGGCTTCAGAAATTGCTCTGACTAAATTCATTTTAGGTTTGATACCCTCTTGGCTAAGCACATGGCCTAAATATTCCAATTCGGTTTTTAAAAATTCACATTTTTTTTCGAAACAGTCATACCCCTTTCTTGTAACTTACCAAGAACCTTTTCCAGAATGACATTATGTTCACTTACAGACTCAGCATGGATGAGGATGTCATATGCCCAAACATATTCTCCATTAGCTTTTGGAAGACGCTAGCTGAGGACGCCAACCCAAAAGGTAATCGTACATATCTGTAAGCTCCAAGGGGTGTGATAAACGTGGTCAACTCTTTGGATTCATCATCAAGCATGACCTGGTGGTATGCTGATCTGAGGTCGATTAGGGAAAAAAAATTTGAACCTGCAGTTGCTGCTAGGATCTCTTGAATTCTGGTAAGGGAAAACAATCTACCAGAATATTCTTATTTAGCAACCTCAGATCTGCGCACAGGCGGAACTCACCATTCCTCTTTATTATCAACACAATACCCGAAACCCATTCAGCAGAATCTGCTGGTTCAATAATTCCTTCACTGACCAGTTTTTCTAGAACAAGCTTTAAATCATTCTTGACAGATAGTGGGAGAGACCTTACTCTATGTCTTACCTGCACAGCATCTTTTTTTAGAACTATCTTATGTACAAGCCTTTTACACGGCCTATTCTATCCTCAAACAGTGAATCATATTTACTGAGAATAGTGGTTATGCCTTCATTCTTGCATGTGATTGTAGAAACATTTATGCTTGGTACAAATCCCTCATCGAGTACGATGGGATCTTCAGCGCCTGGCTTCAAAATTATTTTCAATTTTGCTAAGTCTCTCCATCCCACAATGTCCCTGCCACGTTCTGCAACATATGTTTTAGTATTAATACATCTGCCTTTGATATTTAGGATGTCTACAAAATACCCAAAGATATTGATGTCAGATTCTCCTCAATGGTAAGTACAATGTTAGAACACATATTTTCGTCAAAATCTTCTACACAGCTTACTTTTGTAGGTGTAAATCGTTTTTGGCCAAAGGTGACGCATACCCCCGCAAAATGCCCTACCTTTAAACATCTTGTGCACTTCTTCCCCAATGCCAGGCAATTCAAGGAATCGGCCTTGTGGTTGTGAGAACCACATCTATAACATACAAATTGAGATATATTAATATTAGCATGGTCGCGTATATATTCATCCACTCTATCTTGATAATCACACTTAGTTGCTAAAACTCTCAAAGCTGCTATGTATTCTTCCACATTTTCATTTTCAGTTTGTTTTCTCATTGTGAAATGGTGTCTGCCCACCATTATATTTTCCTCCTCATCAAATTGTCTTTCCAATCTCTTGACAGCCTCTTGGAACTCATCTAATGGAATAAATTGACCTGGAGGTGGTTCATACTCTGGCAGACTATAAAAAATGTCTTGCCCTGCCACACCTAACAGCCCAACGAGAATAGCTGTTTTTCTTTCTGCGTTGAATTTCTTACCATTTATGGCAATCAAATAGTTTTCAAATGACCTGTACCAACTGCGCCATTTCATAACTGGTTTGCCAGGTTCGTTTAGAAAAACTGCAGGAGCATTGAAGTTCGATTCACTGGCCATGTTTTCCAGATTGGAATCTGCAGCCTCTTTTTTAATAAATAAATCAATTTTGACTGGTTAAAACCAACTGAGCACTTGTAAATAGAAGCGTTTACAATTCTTTATATATTTATTATGAAAGCAGTAAAATGTGTTCTTTTTATTCAAGTCGCGTGTAAATATCTTCTGTTTTAATTACCTTTTAGCTCCGACGCGCTGCCTCGAATGACAAGAAACAAAATGGCGTCGCATAGATCACGTCGATGACGTTGCGACGTAAACAGCTGCTGTTTGACACACAGCAGAGGAGATCGGAATGACGGTCGGTGCAATGTGTGGAGAAAAATATGACAGTTGAACTGTCACACGTCAAGTACTGTCGAATTCCCCATCAATCTGCTACACGCTGCAGGAAAACACGCAACCACACTTTACTTGAGGCATCAAATGACACGAAAAAAATTATCTCGTAACTTGCCTTTTGAACTCTTGAGAGCTTCTGTCAGCTTCGACTGCAATTTCTCCGTCTTCGTCAGCTTTTCCACCGACGTGAGAATTTCGGTCAGAAAATGCTGTAGATCCAAAATTTAATACAAAGAATTAAATTAAAACTGTATGGGCTTTGGAAGTGTGCTGCTGCAGGATCGGACATTTGAAACGTAAATGCACGTTTTTTTTCTTACCTTTCAGAAGCATGGAGCATAATGGCAGGCAGAGAGGGTGATGCAAGTGTTGGGCACTGGCCTGGCAGGTTGGCAGCCCGGGCTGAGACCGCTCCCCCCCCCAGTACTTCGCAGGTCTTTAAAAGACGATTCCCTTGTTAATGACGCTTTGTTGGTTTTTCACTCCTCCGAGAGCCCCTGCATCGCCACTCTTTGTTGGAAGAATAAGCAATTTACACAATACCAAGCCCTGTCATCTGAAACCCCCGACAAATCGGGTTTTTGCTTGTAGAAATCGGGAGGCGGGAGACTAGCCTTCAAATCGGTAGTCTCACGCCTGAATCGGGAGGGTTGGCATGTCTGCAAGAATACAGAGCTCTAATTCCATAAGAACCAAGTTTTCAGATTTCTTAAGTTTGATGTTATGTCAATTTGCCGTCCGGTACAAAATAAGCGAAATCACCTAAAGCCGATATTTTTGTTTAGCCATTATCTGCATATACTTGAATAGCAACTATAAATAGAAAGCACTTTTAGCTGTGTTATAGAGCTGTTTTAAAGATTCCTGACTAGTAATTAAACAAAGCAAACACAAGGAGATGAGGGAACGATTGCTGAAACCTTTCAGACACTCATGAATCCATCGTTCTTTAGCTCATTTCGCCACCCCAGTTCAGATCTAGGGTGACCAACTGGCATGGGTGCAAGTTCAGGACAGTGAGTGCAAAAATTCCGGACAAAGGGTAAAAATTCATGACAGAAGTTTAGAATTCCGGGTGAAAATTCAGGACAAAAGCAGGGCTCCAGTTGGGGTACCAGACGGGTGGACGGTGTGCATACATGCCAACATTTCAGGAGAGCAAAGTGGGAGATTTAAAAATAAAAAATCGGGAGAATGGGGCTTTGAATCGGGTTACTGGCATGTATGGGCTTTGGAAGTGTGCTGCTGTAGGATCGGACATTTGAAACACAAATGCACTTTTTTTGTACCTTTCAGAAGCATGGAGCATAATGGCAGGGTGATGCAAGTGTTGGGCACTGGCCTACCAGGTTGTTGGCAGTGCATGCACCCCCCATCCCCCTGTGCCCCCCTCCCCCCCCCAATTACTTTGCAGGTCTTTAAAAGACGATTCCCTTGTTAATGACGCTTTGTTGGTTTTTCGAGCCCCTGCATCGCCACTCTTTCCCTGGAAGAACACTTTACACAATACCAAGCCCTGTCAGCTGAAACCCCCGAGGAATCGTGTTTTTGCTTGTAGGAATCGGGGGGTGGGAGACTAGCCTTCAAATCGGTAGTCTCACGCCTGAATCGGGAGGGTTGGCATGTCTGGGCGTCCCCCCACTTATTTTACCAGGTTTATACCGGGTGGACGCCGCCCCCCTGCCCAAAAGATGGAGCCGGTACCTGAGTCTGCACCAGCGCATAAATGATAGCCTTTCAAATGCACCCGAGGCTCAGACTAATCTCCCCTTCCACCTCGCGCCCTCCCCTTGCTAGCCTTTCTCAGAGCACAGCTGAGGTGCTAAGGCTTCATGTAGATGCGCTGTCAACATGCTGAGCATGTCACTTCCATGGACCCCGACAGATGCACTTAGTGCCTATGGCCTGAGTCTGTAATAACCGTGTAATCCGAGGAATGGGTCCTGTGTATAGTGTGCTCTTGTGTTTTGAGTGACTGCCACATATTGCAGTATTATACCTCGACTTGTATCTTGTATGTATTCACGCATTTCAGACGGAGACTGGCAAATTTTGTGACGTCACTTCCTGTTGTGATGTCACTTCGGTGACAACATCTAACTTGGAGCGTACCCCCACTTTTTTTTCAGGACTTGTGCCCTGGACATAAGGTACGTTTTGCATACACATCAGAGGAAGTCAGCGCGATAGTGCCTAAGTAAATAGACAACCAACACAAGCGCAAGTCAAAATAAGTTTATTTTAACCCCTTGCCTGCTTATGATGGAACCACGCCGTCATGAGCCACGGGCGGCGGGTGCTTATGACGGCGTGGTTCTGTCATGCTGCGGCCACTCCGCCCACGCAGCATTAATTCCCCGCCTGTGTGGGCGAATTAATGAGCGGGCGGACCCGTGACGGAACCACACCGTCATGAGCACACGCCACCCGTGGCTCATGAAGGCGTGGCTCCGTCACGAGCATAGCAGCGCCGCGCTCACCTCCCACTTCCCCCCCCGCCGAGCGCCACTGTGGAATTCGCGCCGCGACCAATGGGTTAAGTTGAGAGAACCTTGCACTCACTGCATCTGTTGTGTACACGAGTGAAACACACCTGCGTATTCATATTAAAAAAGAAAAGTGAAGAAAAAGATAAAAGCTGAAGGTTTCTCAGATCTTACATGCCCCCTCTTTCCCCCTGTGGTATATAAATAAATAATACCGGATCTATTTTTGAATGAATGAATGAATAACAGATAGCTCAATAAATAAGAGTCAAGATTCGAGGTAGTAGGAGTTTTGCAGGTTTAATACAGCATAAGGACAGGAACAGGACAACCTGCATAGGAATAGGATGACAGGGCCCAGCAGCTGCTGGGGCTGGATCTGGGATGAGCGCGCTCTAACATTTAATAACAATACATGAGCATATATACATAACGCAAACACATAGCATTACATTGCAGTAGGCGTAGCAGTGGGTGGAGCAGAAGGCGTGACGCGTAGCAGTCGCGAAAGATAAGAGTGAAAAGAAGGTGTAACTCAGACATGTGATGCAAACGTAACAGAATATGTCATGAATGGGCGGAAACATTGGAGGGGGCTACCTAAGGAGCCGGGACCTCTAACCTGGTGGTGCGCGCAAACTGGCAATGACGTGTTACAAGGAGAAGCTGGGGGCTATGAACTCTGTGCTAGGAGCAGAGACTAAAGTCTGGAGGGTCGGAGCGACATGTACCTAAACCCTATCTAGTATCTGATGTTTAGGGAACATGTTGATATAAACTAGAAGTCATGAGGGGAAAAGCTAACGGACTCTAAGACTGAAGCATGAATTTATTCTACATGTAGTGCGTGATGAAGAATATTAAATGACCATTAAATACAGTATTTCTCTTAACATGGAGCCGCATAGGCTAGACAATGACGGAAACTATTGATGCAGTTCAGTAGCTTAGGAATGCAGAGAAGGAGGACTAAACTGATAGCTGGAATCACAACATAGTCTTGGCAGACTCAGAGGCAGAGCCAAGCTGCACCGGGCACTGCGAGGCAGGAAGTAAGTGAAAGGTCGAGGATACAGGTGGGGGCTGGATCGCTCCTCAGCGAGGCTCAGGAGACAGGAGCTGAATCTGATGTCCGGGCCCTGTTGAGGCCTGGAAACGGGGACTTTATAATGAAATAACGTGCACACTGAGAAACGTGGCAACATTACTTTACATAGGCCTGATACTCATATTACTCATGAGGACTGGGGAATGACATACCAGAGGTGGACACAACTATAATTGCGTCTTTAATCGGACATGGGGAATGCATATGCATATTGATCATGCACACATAACATATGATGGATGACACGTAGTGACACAGAACATGACAAAATTTACTTTTCCACATTCCCTCCTTGTCACTACGTTTCCATCAGGAAACATCAATATTCATGATACCATCTATCATTTCATACAGTACCATTTGTTCATCTCGAATTGTCTTGGAACGAGATTTAGAACGGGGCTTGGGACTAGGAATACAAGAGGTAGCACACATGCCGCAAATCGCAGGGCCACATTGTATACAGAGGCAGCAGCTGAATATGATCGCTACTGCTATACCTAGAAAGGACAGGACTTTCCATCCCCAGGCGGAAATTATATTCCAGAACCAACCGGACCATGTCCAGGTGCCTGGATCTTGGTGTAACAGATGGGCAATTTTATGAAGTCTGGTTATAGCTGAATAAACAGACGGCGCGTTATTTGGAATGAAAATGCAGCAACTAGATCCGATGACTCTACAGGCCCCGCCCCTATCGGCCAGTATGACGTCAAGGACGAGACGATTCTGGAGCACAACAATTCTCATAAAGGATTGCTCTTCGGTTAAGTTACCTAGAGCGGAGGCAGTCTCATCTACTACAGCTTCAAGGGTTCTTGTTAACCTACGGATTAGCTTACTGTTTACAACTGTACCTAAATATGGGAAAACACCTTTATCAATATCAATGAATTGCTCTGCAGCAGTTTCAGTATAATCGACAATCGGGAGGTTTCTCTTGTGTCTAGTATGTACTAGGTAGGAATCCCTATGGTAGTCAGGTGGGGCTAGGAAAACAGGTGGCAGTAGGAAGGCAATGTAACAGGTTCCCTCCCAATCGAGGGGCAGACGAACATATGCAGTTTGACCACAAACAAAATAAGAATGACGTGAAGCTTTGAAAATAGATTTCCCACTGTCACTGTACTTGATAATAGTAATACAATCACTATGTCCTACGTGTACAGAACCATGATTTCGGACACATAATTCGCCTTTGACTGGTAATACTGAAATAGCAGGTGAGTCTGGAGTAGTATCAGACTGAACATTCAGGACCATGAAGTTCGACGAATAGTTACCTAAATTGTACACTTCATTTTCTAGATCTAAACCTGTTCTGTGGGGGAAACCTTGCTTGTCTGGGAAACATGTGCTGTTAAGAAAAGACATATCTGTTGAGGATGACGTTAACGTGGACCATGCTCCACACGAACCATTATGTGAAAATGGATAAGGAAAAAGTGGCAGAACTCCCTTTGACGTCTGAAAAGGGGGGAGTCGACCACACACCCAACAATTAGTGGCATTGCTGGTCTGGTGTGAATAATGCAACATGCGGATAAATGTATTGTTACGCATAGCGAGGCGGTATGAATATTCGTGAGGAGGCAGATCACTAAACGTGTGCTCTACGGTAACATTAGAATGCTTATTTACATGAGGAACTGGAAAACACAGGAAAAATGCGTAACTAGTGCAGGAAATCATTATGCTGAGAAATAATATGAAACTTAGAAAAACGATACATCGGATAGAGTTTTGACTGACTCTCTCACTATGGGGGTCTATTTTATACATGTCAGAAACAGTCTAACCGTTTCACCTAGGGGAGGACTTAGACAATCAAACTGACTGACTTATTTTACTAGACCGGAGTTTTTGCTTATACTCCTGCTGCGGAGTTTTCTCTAACAGGGGAGGGGTTGTGTCAATGTCATTTGCGGGACAGTCCTTAGGAACAATGTTTTGACAAGTCTTGATATCCTGGGAAATGTTCTTGGAGAACGGCTTTAATCCGTAGAATTTCTTGACGTGCGAAAGATGCACCCAGCCGCGGCGTCCTTCCAATTTCACGGCTGTACGGGTGGTGAGGAGGACCTGACGGGGCTCCTTCCAACGTGGCTCCAGCGGACTTGATCTGTCGAAGTTCCGGACGAGCACCATCGAACCTGGAACGATTTCATGCGGTGCCACCTCGGTATTGTCTGGAAATGTGGCGGCAACCTGTGAACGACATGAGTTGAGGGCAGACATCAAGGAAGCTAGGTAATCTGTCAGCATATTACATGAAACATCAGTAATACTTCGGGGTCTAGGAGTACCCCACATGTTAGGGGGGCGGCCGAATACGACCTCATACGGGGACAGACCTGATCTGGAATGTGCGACCATGCGCATATAAAACAAAGCAACTGGCAGAGCTACTAGCCAGTCCACACCCTTATCTTTACATATTTTGGCAATTCGGATTTTCAGAGTCTGATTATGTCTCTCGACTAGACCGGCTGCTTCAGGATGGCGTACACAATGAAACTTCCACTGGTACCCTAACAACAGGGAAACGTGCTTCATCAACTCAGATGAGAATGGCTGACCGTTATCAGAATATACGACTCTAGGGAGTCCATATCGAGGGAAAAACTCACGAACCAACTGCTTGGCAGTGGTCGCGGCTGTGTAATCTGGGACTGGATATGCTTCTGTCCATCTGGACAAAGCGCATACAACTACAAGAACATACTTGAAACCTCGACATCGCTCCATCTGAATATAATCCATCTGGAGGACCTCAAAAGGGTGGTCAGGAGGCTGGAAACCACCTTGTTCCACCGGGACACTTTTGCCTGGATTAAACTGACAACATATCATACAGGTACGGACTTTCTGCTTAGCTGCAGCTCGTAAATGCTTGTTGAACCAAATGTTCTGGATACTGTCTAACATTGCTTTTTCTCCTAAATGTGCTGGACTATGTGCGGTATTAATGATGACTTGAACCATAGAGTCGGGGAGAAACCATGCGGTCCTACCCTTTGTCACCCATCCTTGATCTGTCTGGACCCCTCCTTGTTCGGACCATTTCTTGATTTCATCGGGAGTAGCATGTAACTGGATATCTATGACATCTTGAGTAGGGTCCTTAACTGTCATACATGTAGTCGGATCTGGAGTTTGTGTCTGTGTCGGATTAACTTGAATGTCTGGAGTCTGTGCTGTAAGCTTGGCTGTGCGATCTGCTAGATCGTTACCCTGGGAAATAACGTCAGTAACTTTCGTATGTGCTTTGCACTTCATGATAGCAATAGATGTCGGTAAATGTATGGCATCTAACAGAGCTTGAATAAGGAAACCATGCTGAATTTTGGTTCCATGAGAAGTCATGAAACCTCTCTCTTGCCAAAGCACTCCAAAGTCGTGAACAACTCCGAATGCGTAGCGTGAATCTGTGTAAACATTAACTTTCAGGTTCTTGGCGTGTATACAGGCTTGTGTCAGAGCAACTAGCTCTGCTGCTTGAGCGGACAGAGTGTCAATGCGGTGTGTCTTAATAACTTCGGTGTCAGTAGTCACTGCATACGCGGCAACTAAATCTCCTGTACTAGTTCTCATACATGACCCATCCACATAAAGTGTCAGGTCAGGGTCTGGTAACGGAATATCTGTCAGATCTTGTCTTGGCTTTGTCGTAATGTTAACTACTTCCACGCAATCATGTGTGGCTGGATTTGAATTAACTGATGGTAACAGTGTAGCAGGATTCAGGATGTTGCAGCGTCTGATTTCTATGTGTGGTTGGAACAGTGTCAATTCATAACCTGTTAAACGTGCAATTGTCAAGTGCTGTGTTTGTGTTCTATTTAAAAGAACTTCCACGGAATGTGGAACTTGTACTGTCAGGGAGTGTCCTAAAACTATGGAATCACTTTGTCTGATAGCTAGTGCTGTGGCTGCAACTGACTTGAGGCACGCAGGCAGAGCCTGGGCGACTGGATCTAATGTGCTCGAAAAATAAGCACAAGGCTTGTATTGTCCTGCTTGGTCTTGTGTGAGAACAGATAATGCTATACCTTCACGTTCTGTGACGAAAAGTGTAAAAGGCTTACTGTAGTTCGGCGTAGCTAGAACTGGAGCTTGGCATAAAGCTTTCTTTAACTCGTTGAAACTAAGTGTATGTTCAGATGTCCAAGGGAGGACAGTCGATACGGCTGCCTCCTGTGTCGTTAACTGTATCAGTGGCTTGGCTAGAAATGCATACTGAGGAATCCATTGTCTGCAATAAGAAGTAAGGCCAATAAAAGCACGTACCTCCTTCTGGGTTCTGGGCTGGGGAAGACTCGCTATCAATTGGATACGGTCTGGTGTCAACTGCCTACCCCTCTTGGACAGTAAGTGTCCTAAGTAAACCACTTGCTGGACACAGAATTGAAGCTTCGAAGGGGACACCTTGTGCCCCATCTCGGCTAGGAAATACAGAACCGTCAGTGACGCTCGCTCGCAGTCACGTTCAGAACGGGCTGTGATCAGTAGATCATCGACATACTGGAGCAGGGCAGTGTCAGTTGGCATGTGAATGTTATCTAGTTGTCTCTTGAGTGCTTGACTGTAAATACTAGGGCTTTCTGTGAAACCTTGAGGAGCGCGTGTGAACATATAGCTCCTTCCATTTAAACAGAATCCGAAAAGAAACTGGCTGTCTGGATGGATGGGAACACTAAAAAATGCATTCTTGAGGTCTATGACAGTGAAGAACATGGCTTCGGAATCAATAGCAGTTAACAGGGAAGAGATATCTGGGACAACTGGGTACTGAGGAATAATACATTTGTTAAGCTCTCGTAAATCAATCACTAATCGATATACTGGGGGTGCATTTGGATCAGTACGTTTCATAACTGGAATGATCGGAGAGTTACATACATTGGAGTCAGTTTCTACAACTACTCCTTGAGCCATGAGCTCGTCTATAATTTTGGATAAGGCTGCTACAGCCTCGGGTGGCAATCTATACTGCCTGATTCGTGGTAACACTACACCTGGTTTGAGAGTCACACGATGGGGTGTGATTTGCATGTAACCTACATCAGTTGGACCTTGCGCCCATAAATGCTGCGGAACTTTAGACAGTCTGGGATCAAAATCTCGTAATACATAGTGACCCTTAAAGTCACGTAGGAACAGACGTATTCCCTCCGGGGAACAACATATAACTGCACCCAACTCTTTCAGTGTTTTAATGCCTAATAGATTTTCTGGACATGACTTAGTAAGTAACAGGTCAGTAGTGCGGGACAATGGACCTACTTCTAGAGTGACTGGCTTTGAAATCTCATTAATGATAGGCTTTCCTGAAAATCCAAGGGAAAAATTTCTTGAGCCTGAGAGCGGAGCCCCTGGAACTTCGGCGTGACTAATTGTGGTCCTACTTGCCCCTGTATCAATCAAAAACTTTCTGTCTTTCCCTAATACTTGACTGTGAACATAGGGACCATCTTGATCTACAGGTATCTCGATGAGAGGCAAGCTTACCTCCCTCTCTAGGCTGTTTCATGAATATGGCTGGTACTCTGGATACTCAGACTGTGCATACTGGTACATCTGCGATGTAACATGCTGTGTTGCAGCAATAGGCTGCGGTGCTGTAACTGTCTGTGGTGCATTCTGTGACTGAGGAGTCTGTGAAACTTGTTCTTGTCTAGGCGGACGTGGTCTTTCTTTAGTCTTACCAGTAGCTATGTTATGTTTCAGAACCGTACACTCGTTTATGAAATGACCTGGTTGTTTACAATAATTGCAGTTCCCTTTAACGGGTGCTGCAGGATGACTGGCTTGATTCGGACCCCTCTTCTGACTGTCTTGGGGAACGGATTGTGCAACTAGCACTTTCATTTTCGTGTCTTTCATACGTTTTCTCTCGTGTTCTTGTTCTTCTCTGATTCTATTCTGGTGATACTGGAGCATCTGGAGCATCTGGGACGGAGTATTTGCTTGCCAGGTGCTTTCGACTTTCAAAACTCGGTTTTTAACTTGTGGGCTTGAATTCTCAACTAATTTAGTAACGAAAAGGTGAGGATATGACTCACTACTTGTCTTGAGACCACTGTTGATACTAAAGCACTTTTCAAACCTAGAATAAAAATCACTAATATCTTCATCTTGTTTCTGTTTACAGGCTGAGATTGCATCCCAGTCTTCCTTTTTCGTTGTTAATAATCTGGGTAAAACTTGAATCAATAATTCTGGTAATTCTTTACATTTATCTCCGAGACCAGTACCTGGTACTCGTATCTTATCTTCTGCTTCTAGGACTGCCCAATCGATCTTTTTCTCTCCCACCTCCCATTCTTTTTCCTTTAGTTTTTCATACACCCCTGCGGGCAACAGAACCTTTAACATTTTAATTATATCCGGGTATGTGTATTCTCCCATACGGAGCATGTCCTTTAATTCTCTATGGAACCCTGCTGGATCTTTGTCATGACAGGGAATTAATTTCTTCATTTCGAGGAGTTCCATCTTTGTGATCGGAGTGTATACAAACACTCGCTGCATTTCGCCACCCGCTCCTCTGACTGGGTGGACTTCTCGTAACGGATTCTGTCTGTCTATGTAGAATGATTTACTTTCTGGGGGTGAGACATGAACAAAATGCGGGTTCAGAAACGTTCTATATTTATGACGTTGTTCTAGAATAACACTAATTAAATCGGTACCTAGACCTCTCCATCTATACTGGAGTAACTCGTTCAGGATATCATGTAACGGGCCTGGATCAGAATGTTGACCCTCATACAGAGTAATGAGGTGCTGAATCATATACATACCCACCAGTCGTTGCTCGGCTGGGGGCATTTTCAGAAACATTTGTGCCACTATTTCGTCTGGAAAAGTGGTAGGATCAGTAATCCATCGGACTGCTGACCGAACTATTTCTTGTTCATGCATAGTACTTAACTCACTATAACCGATTCGTGATTTCAGAATGTGATCGGTAGCTTGAAATACTTGTTCTAGGGAACCTTGTTCTGGTGCTGAATGATGGAACATAGACTTGGGTTCTAGACGTAAATGGCGATCTGGAAATCTAGGTTTTCCTACATACGCTATTCTGGCAGTATTCTCATCGTCTTCCTCTTCAGGATCAGAGGTACTTTCTTTCTCGCTTACTTGTGCTGCTTTACGCTGTTCGTGTATCTTTATTATCTCTCTACGGATTTTCTTGTACATACTTTCCATGGCACCAATGGTATTGTGCTTTCCTTCGGCTATATTATCACTCCACTTTGTTAGAGTTTTCATTTCTTCCGGATCTTTAGATGGGTAATCCTGTTCTCTTATTAGACAGTTAATTAAGAACTTTAATATCATGCGCTGAATCTCGGCTTTCCTTTGAGACATGGCATTACTAATACTTTGTGGGTCATCCCCTGTACGGATGAAGCGATATATCCGGTCTAGATCTTCTTTCATATTCGGCAGGGTGACTAGATACTCGGTCACTCTCCTTACGCGTACGGAATATAAAACCATATTAAACTCGCCTGGAACTGGGTCATAGACACATTCGCCAAGGGTTTGCCTGATCTCTGCAACAGACTTATTACTCTTAGGAGTACGCTGTGATGCTTGAGCATGTAATTCGAGTGCTGATAAACGCTTGTATGGCGGCGGGGTTTGAGGAAGACCTCCTCCTGCGGCCCCTAAACTAGAATCATCAACTGATGCTTTTCGTCCTGGCAGGGTCGGTAATTGTAACGTGGGCTGGACTTGTATGGCGGGCTGACCCGGGGGGGCTGTTAAGGGCACCCCGGTGTCTGGAGGAGCAGGAATTACCTGATTTACAGGGACTGGCGGAGCGCGAACAGGATTTGCATATTCGGGGACTGTGTCGTCCAGATAGGACGAAATAAAAATATCAGCTGCGGTCGGTTTGTGACGTAGCTTGGTCGGAACTAACGGTGGCGGGAAATTACTGGATGCCTCCGGGGTCGCTTTTGGCAAGCCCTCGGCAAGAAGAGGATACATACCCTTAATAAGGGCATGCCTCTGTCTGTCTCTCTGTTCGGCTTTGACTTGTTCACCTATCTCGATCAATTCTCTTTCTTGGGCTCGTTCTGAACATTCTCTACTTAGTTCTGACTTTCTGATTTCTTTTTCGGTTCTTTTATGAGCTTCTTTGCGCCATAACTCGATGGCGTCCTTCTGTGACTGTCTGGCTTTCTTCTTCCATAATGCTTCTTCTACTCGCATGATGCACTCGGCATCCCATGTACCCGATACGGGCCATCTATACTTTTCTTCTAACTGTTTGGTATATTCTACCCATAAATCTAGATACAATATGGCGCTTATGCCATGTTTCTGATACATAAAATGACCTGGACTGTCCCTAGGCGGGACGGGAACTGCTGCTTCCAGCAGACCCTTTCTAGTTTTTAACTGACGTAACTTGGAAAATATGGGCATGACTGAACTGTAATCTAGACACAATACAATACACAATAAACACGATACTTATTTCCCATTCATACCACGACATTAGAATACATGAAAAACATTTAAAATAACAGTTCGAACAAAATACTACCTGGAAATACTGAGAACAGAACACATGAATTTTCTCGAGAACAGAACTGACTAGAACAGAAACTAGATGCACTGCTGAAACAGTACGAAACTTACCGGTCTCTTAAAGAGACACGTCAGGACCCGCATCCACCGAAGTGGACACTTCGTTTGTGGGACTGTGTACCACCAACCCACAGACCAGAGTCAATTAAATTGACCCTGTCTAGATACCACCCCAGTAACGGTACTCACCGGGCAGCAAGAACGGAAGGCCTCGGACTGGACTGGACTGCTACGACGATGACGACGAACTTCGGACTTCGGACTTCAGTTACGGGTGGACCTCCGGATACCTCGGACCTTGGACTCTTGGCTTGGGCTCTGGTCGGGACTCGCCGCGTTCCTCCACCGTCTCGTCTGGATGCTGGACCGCCTCCTCCGTCTCCTCCGTGGGCCTGAGGGATACTTGAGCAGAAATATCTGCCACTGCGCAGAAGAGTTCCGTCACGACTGCAGAGGGTCAGGGGGTCGGCGTGGCTTCACCGACGCGTGGGGAAAGGGCAAGTCCCTATTCGGGCGCCATTATGTGGTATATAAATAAATAATACCGGATCTATTTTTGAATGAATGAATGAATAACAGATAGCTCAATAAATAAGAGTCAAGATTCGAGGTAGTAGGAGTTTTGCAGGTTTAATACAGCATAAGGACAGGAACAGGACAACCTGCATAGGAATAGGATGACAGGGCCCAGCAGCTGCTGGGGCTGGATCTGGGATGAGCGCGCTCTAACATTTAATAACAATACATGAGCATATATACATAACGCAAACACATAGCATTACATTGCAGTAGGCGTAGCAGTGGGTGGAGCAGAAGGCGTGACGCGTAGCAGTCGCGAAAGATAAGAGTGAAAAGAAGGTGTAACTCAGACATGTGATGCAAACGTAACAGAATATGTCATGAATGGGCGGAAACATTGGAGGGGGCTACCTAAGGAGCCGGGACCTCTAACCTGGTGGTGCGCGCAAACTGGCAATGACGTGTTACAAGGAGAAGCTGGGGGCTATGAACTCTGTGCTAGGAGCAGAGACTAAAGTCTGGAGGGTCGGAGCGACATGTACCTAAACCCTATCTAGTATCTGATGTTTAGGGAACATGTTGATATAAACTAGAAGTCATGAGGGGAAAAGCTAACGGACTCTAAGACTGAAGCATGAATTTATTCTACATGTAGTGCGTGATGAAGAATATTAAATGACCATTAAATACAGTATTTCTCTTAACATGGAGCCGCATAGGCTAGACAATGACGGAAACTATTGATGCAGTTCAGTAGCTTAGGAATGCAGAGAAGGAGGACTAAACTGATAGCTGGAATCACAACATAGTCTTGGCAGACTCAGAGGCAGAGCCAAGCTGCACCGGGCACTGCGAGGCAGGAAGTAAGTGAAAGGTCGAGGATACAGGTGGGGGCTGGATCGCTCCTCAGCGAGGCTCAGGAGACAGGAGCTGAATCTGATGTCCGGGCCCTGTTGAGGCCTGGAAACGGGGACTTTATAATGAAATAACGTGCACACTGAGAAACGTGGCAACATTACTTTACATAGGCCTGATACTCATATTACTCATGAGGACTGGGGAATGACATACCAGAGGTGGACACAACTATAATTGCGTCTTTAATCGGACATGGGGAATGCATATGCATATTGATCATGCACACATAACATATGATGGATGACACGTAGTGACACAGAACATGACAAAATTTACTTTTCCACACCCCGAACAAAACCCACCAGATCCCAAATGCTGTCACTGGGCAGAGAAGCCCATTATCATTCTGTATGTGATAATTAGACCGACATACAGAATGATAATGGGCCTGATAGCAGTCTGTGCCAGGTCCGGGTGGGGCTGCTGCAGGCCACAGATCACAGCAGGAGCGTGAGCTGGCCCCTGAAGGGAGCGTTACAGGCTGCTTGCAGGGGGCAGCTCACGCCAATGTCTGAAATTAAGGACAAAAGGCGTCCGTGGAAGAAACCCTTACAGACAACTGACCAGAGGCCCAAATTACGGGCTGTCCGTGAAATTTACGGAAGGCTGGTCACCCTATTCAGACCCACTGATATACAAATCAGGCAGGACCTTGTTCCTCACGCACAGTCCAGCCCGAACTGCCAAGCCAAGTCTTCCCTGGACCAGAAACAAACATCCTGGGACCAGTTTCGGGGTATCACCACTCATCAGCCAGGCTAGCTTGAATCCAGTGAGCAAGGGACCCACGTATGGGCATACTCTGCCAACTTAGGGTGAATAAAGCAAAAACAAGGAGATGATGAACAGAGTCCTGAAACTTCTCAGACACTCACCCCCCAGTCACAGATCTGGGTTGAATGCATTATCGTTCTTTAGCTCACTATGCTTCCCCAGGTCAGACCCAGCCATATGCAAATCAGTCATGACCCTGTTCCTCATGGGAACAGTTCAGTCCGAACTGCCAAGCCAAGTCTTCCCTGGACTGGAAACAAGCATCCTGGGACCGTTTTCGGGGTAACACCCCTCATCAGCCAGGCTAGCTTGAATTCAGTGGCAAAGTGAGCAAGGGACCCACCTCTAAGCATACCTTGCAATCTTAGGGGGAACAAAGCAAACACAAGGATATGATGGAAGGAGCACTGAAACTTCTCAGACACTCTCCCCCCTTACATCTCTGGATTGAATCCATCATCGTTCTTTAGCTCACTTCGCCACCCCAGTTTAGAACCAGCCATATGCAAATTGTGAGAAGTTGGCCTGGTATATGATGTTCACTATTCTAGTGAGCACCTTGCACCAGTCCACACAACCCTTATGGTGATGGTTGTAAAGTCAACCTTATAGACCAGCTATCCTAGTGGTAGCATGGACAAAAGCAGTCTTAGGCTAAACTCAAGAGGGCATGTGAAGCCAGTTGTTTTACCATATGCAATCCCTTTAATACCAAATGAAAGGACACCATACAGGTTATATATTCAAAATATATATGTATTTATTTCTAAATCAATCCTCTGAACTCTTTATGAGGGCAGAGGCACAAGCGCATAACAAGTAACTCAATATAACATACAATAAGTTGCACAAATATGGATAGGCCCTGGTGGCCCGCTAAATCATATACTAAAATAGTGGTATAAGAACCACGTCACGAACAGTTGAAAGGCATAGGGCCTAGGAATTCGCTGGGGCTACACTGGACTAACAGTAGTTAGGAAGCAGGAGGCCCACGGGATGCGGGTGCAGAGTCTAAATTCACACGCGTGCACACAGAAGTCAATGGGTGCGTAAAGTTAGAAAGTTAAAGATTTAGGAGTCTTCCGACTGGACTAGAAGCTAACCACTTGAAACTAGGACACTAGGAGAGTTAATCTTCACAGGAGCACAGCAGTACTCGCGTTACCTCACCCACAGGAAGCAGGTGCATAGGTTCCAAAGTGTGTCGGGTTTCGTCGTGGAGTTCTATGGAGCCTTGGAGAAAAGATGCTGCAGGCGACCAGGAGAGAAGAGTCCGGTTGGAACCAAGGGCGGATCGAGGATGAAGAGTACCTGAAAGCAGAGGGGACAGAGTCTGGGTCACTAGCCAGGGACCAGGATGGAACCAGGAAGGAACCAGGCGATGTCGGGAAGCAATCAGGTGATGCCGTGAAGCTTGTCTCTGCTGCCACGTTGACCAGGAGGTGTCGACGATGACCAGGAGCTGGGCACGGACTGTCCCACGTAGGCTCTCGCTGTCGGCGGTGTCAGCTTCCAGATTGGAGTCAACAAGACTTGGCAAAGGCAACCCACGCAGGATTCGAAGAGGGCTTCTTACTCAGGCCAGCAAGGACTGAGGGGCTTCTCCTTCGCAGAGAAGCGAGGGCCAGTCTGGAGCAACCAGACCAGCAGTGTAGATTTCGGATTTGGTCGTCAGAGATGCCACTAGCCAATGGGCAAGTGACCGGACAGACGCGTTGAGCAGGAAAATGTAGAAGGGCCCCACGCAGAACTCGTGGAGTGGGGAGGGCTGATCTTCGGTGCAGTTGGTGCTCTGGGCTGGGGCTTCTCAATCCCCAATGCACAACTTCGAGGGTGCCTCAGAAGTTGCACGGAAAGCAATTCGCTGGCTTTCCAAGATGGCCGGTCCCACGTCTCTCGTCGCCTCCACGGGTCCCAGCTTTGCTGTGGCTGTGGATCGAGCTGTTGGATGTCTGGAAGTCCGGGTCTTGTCAGGCTCTGTGTTCAGGCTCCGGCGGGAGCAACGACAAAGCAAACCATTGAGCGCTTGATGGTGCCTGCTTGTGCAGGGTGGTTACTCCTTGACCACAAGGGAGATTCTTCAGTCTTCTACGTCGAGTAGGATGTCGAAGGTCCAGAGTTTCGTATCAGAGTTTCAGTCAGGATACATCTAAAGTCTTGGGACTCAGCTCCTACCGATATACCAAATCTAGGGGCTGGGTTACTTGCTAGGTCCCTCCTATGGGTGGGACCCAGGAAGGGGGTGTTTACACCCCTTTCCCTTTGTCCAGTTTCACGCCAGAGCTGGGGCTGGAGTGCCCCAGCACCGGTTTGAACTGGACTATGCATGGGACACCTTGTGTGCCCCAGGCAGTGTCTCATTTCATTCAGCCCTCCCTGCCCCAATACACTATAGCCTGTCTGGGGTGGTGCTAGTACCTCCCTGTGACAGGAAACCTATTGTCCAAGCCTCCCTTGCTGGAAGGACTCCCAGCAGCAGTAGGTCAGACTTGTGTCTGTGGCAGCAGCATCCATTTTGTGATGCTGAGGCTCTGGTTAACTTTAACCGGGATTAATGGAAGTAACATGTCTTCTCCCTCTATAAGGGTGGAATGCTACCCCCGTCGCCAGAACTGGCAAGGGGATAGTATTCCAAAGCGTATGACACCTTAGACAACATGTTTTGATACAGCCAAACCAAAGTTAGCATCTGACCGCGAGGTTCATAATAAACTTGAGAATATATGGTATGGCAATATCCTAGAACAGCTATAAGGACATGGTTCCGAAAGCTGCAGACAGGCTCAGCTCATGCTAGAGCACCATCTCACATAAAATCAAGCACTCTGCCTCCAGGATTGTTAAGGCCTGCCATAGGAGTGACTTATAGGTGTATATGTGTCTAGATATAAGGTCAGATATAGGAATACTATATCTAAGCAAGGGGTGATTACACGACCTTGCCCCAGCTGAGTGATCAGCCAGTTGTGTCAGTTTGGATGGCCAGCCAGGGGTGGCAAAAGATATGCTGCAGCCCCTTGTAGGCCTGGGTGCACCTATGCCCTGGGTACCTATGGTACACTGTACAGGGACTCATAAGAGTGACCCAATATCCAATTAGGTATGTACCTAAGGTACATGGAGTCCATTTTATAGAGAGAGCAGATAGCCTGGGGCCCTGATTAGCAGGATCCCAGGCCAACTAAGTCAAAAACCAGCTAAACACAAGGCAAAAAATCTGGGGTAACCATAGTCAGGTATCTACCTTCCTACACAAATCAGTCATGACCCTATTCCTCATGGAAACAGTCCAGCCCGAACTGCCAAGACTAGTCTTCCCTGGAGCGGAAACAAGCAGCCTTGAAAAAACAAAGATGGATTTAGTGCCAGATGTCTGTACTGGGGTGAATTTATGACATTGTTCTGTATTCTGTTAATCAATTGTTCTTTTTGCATTTGTCACCCCAAGTGGGACGGGCATGCCCAGACGTGGGTCCCATGCTCTTCATGCCACTGGAGTCAAGCTATCCTGGCTGTTGATAAGGGGTGAAACCCCAAAACTGGTTTTAGGATGCTTGTTTAGAGTCCAGGGAGGACCTGGGCTGGACTGATCCCATTGAGTGCAGGGTCAAGACTGATTTGCATATGGCTGGGTTCAAACTGGAATGGCATGGGGAGCAAAAAAAACGATGGATTTAGGCCCAGATTTCTGTGAATGTATGACATTGTTCTGCATTCTGTTATTCAATTGTTATTTTTGAATTAGTAATTTAAAAAAGGCAGAAAAGTAGTGTTACAAATTAATGCATACAATTTTCTTTAAAAGTTCTGTTTAGTATTGTGATCGGGCCTTTGCAGACTCTTAAAACAAAAAAAATGTGGCTGGTATTTATCTGTTGGAAAGGTGGCAACCCTAGTTACATGTCATTCTCTGATTCACATAGCAGCCATGTTTACTGCTGGATCGTGTTGACATTTTCATGTTTTCAGTGCACTTGTATTGACATTTCATCTCCTTTTCTTTGCAGTTTTTCTATAGCGCAAATTCAACCCGAAGGTAGTGGAGCGCTTTATATGAGCACCAGTTACATTACACAAGGAGACATTCATTTTTCAGTAGGCACATGGAGATTAAGGGATTTTCTCAGAATCACAGGACATTGAGCCAACGCCGAAACTCAAACCCGGTTCCCCAGCTCCAAAGTCAGCAGCTCTGGCTATAAAGTGACACTTTATTGAAAGATAAACAAAGCAGTTATGTCTCTTTAATTAGATGAACTACAGAAATGGATCCTTTTCTACAATGATCCCCAGGGTCTGCGAGCGTGCCTTGAAGCTCCTGGTCACCATAAACCCTGCTGGTGATTGGTTCTTCCTCCCATCATTGGTGGTATCAAAGGGACGTTCCCCCTTTCAAGCCGAGGATCTTCGTTGTTGTCTATGATCCTGCACTGATGATACTTGGCCCATCCAGTCCACTGAAAAGAAAGAAACACAAACAAATGACTTAGTTAAATACCCTCAAAACAGAATTTCTCCTGATTACCCCTCTAACCACTCGGCCCGACACAAAACTGGATCAAAAAATTCTTAGCACTCAACTGCACCCTTCATATGGTGGACTCCGCCTGTTCTTTAGGCGTCACCCTGGACAAATTCCTAAACATGCAAGGGCACATCAGTGCCACCATTAGGAGTGACGATGACGATCTCGACGAGGACTTGCTGAATATTTGGGAGAAAGAGCTGACTTCAAACTCATTCAAATTAATTGATATACTGACAGAAAATGCCGGCAAACAAGTCCAAAAACTCCAAGTAGAAATAGCGCAGTTAGAAAGCAAAATCTCCGCTTTAAACTTACCAGAAGCCACTACTAAGAATTATGATATCCTGAATGGAATATTATCAAACCACCAGAATGATGTGAAACAAAGAAAAGCGCGCAAATTGAAGAGAGATGAGGCAGACTACAATAGCGGTAGGATTTTTACATTCTCAAAGAAGTATGATTACTATTATTAGTGTAAGGGGATAAGAGAAAGCTAGTTTCAGACCCTGTTTCAACCAACCCGAGTAATGTGTCACTAAATACGATACCAATGAGTTAAAATGAGAATGAGGCAGGATTAGGTACCTCAAGCTCTTTAGGAATTCCTCCTTCTTGCAAGAAGTGAACCTCATAAAGAGGGGCAGCAGGGAGCAAGCAAGGAGAGGATCAAATATAGAAAAACCAGGCGGGGCAAAAGAGGGGGGAGCAGAAGAGAAAAACAGGATAGGCATTACAACGAGGTTCTGGAACAAAAAGAATGAAGGACTGCGGGAGAATGTGACATGAATGTGATAAATATTTCAGATCAAACACTAACTGATGATATGATCTCTGTGCTCAAGAAGGGATTGGGCTTTTGTCCGGATTATAAAGGCAATATTTGTGATTTGAAGATAGATCTTTTTAAATGTATAAGGTGTTTGAAACGGCAGAAGTATTTTGCACTTAACCCGCAGCAAAATAAAATGAATGATACACATGCAGGAGGTGTGACTTTGAGTACATCCACCATACAAGAAATACATGACACAGTGACTTTGTTATCAATCACTGAACTGGAAGAGGACCCTATTACAATAGCCAAAGTCAGATCGTTTGGATATTAGGGTGGATATGACACTTACTAGTGGGCTTAAAACTAAGTCACGATGGTCACCAAACTTAACCAGTGGGAACAATGTAGAGGTCTTCCACAACCTGGTGATTAAGGACATGGAGGATTATATTGCTTAACATGGAACTTCTTTGGGAACCAGAAAGGACAACCTGACTCCCAATGAACGTAAGGCACTGAAATGCCTAATGATGAATGACAATCTGATTATAAACAAGGCCGATAAAGGCAGCAACATAGTGGTGATGAATAGAGAAGACTATGAATGCGAGGTGTATTCCCAATTGAATGATGCTCGATATTATGAAAAGGTAACACATAACCCCATCTTTACGTTGGTAGCTACGATCAATGGGTTACTTAAAGAATGGCATGATAAATGTTTGCTAAATGATGAATGAGGAATATCTTTATCTAAAAGTGGATCGCCCGAGATATCCATGTTTGTACACACTGCCAAAAATACATAAGGATCAGCCATTTCTACCAGGGAGACCAATTATGTCAGGAATAGGGGGTCCCACAGAAATGTTATCACAGTTTGTGGATATTTTTCTTCAACCCCTGGTACACAATCTACCCTCACATATAAAGGACACAGGCCACATACTTAATATTCTGGGAGACATTGTTTGGGAACCAGGAATGATAATGGTGACACTAGACGTAGTATCATTATACACGAGTATTCGTAACAAACTAGGTCTTAAAGCACTAAGCCACTTTCTATCAAAAAGATCAGCTAGTCTTTGGGAGCATACACAAATGCTGTTAGCAATGACGGAAATAATCCTACAAAATAATTTCTTTTTATTCAAAGATGACTGGTTCAGGCAAATACAAGGAGTTGCAATGGTCTCCAGGTTTTCACCTGCCTATGCAAACCTCTTTATGGGGTGGCTAGAAGAGGTGATGATCTGGGGCCTATTGTAGTGAATACATATTATATTGGGGGTCCTTACATAGATGACTGCCTCATGATCTGGACAGGCTCAATGGCAGAATTACAGAAATTCTGTGATTATTTAACTGACAATGATGTAAATATTCACTTTACAACTAACAGTAGCACATCTGAAGTAACCTTCTTGGATCTTACACTGTACATTAAAGATGAACAAATACACAGTAAGATATATCAGAAACCGACATCCTGCAACTCAATCTTGCACGCGGGAAGCTCACATTCCCGTCATCAAATTAAATCAATCCCCAGAGGGGAGATGATTAGGGCAAGAAGAAATTGTAGTGAGCACACCCACTTTATAGCACAAGTTACTACTTGTGTAACGATATATCTGTAAGAGACATTAGTTAGTGATAGATTCCTTACCTTTGAATACTCCCCAGGCGTCCGACTGGATGTGGAGAATTTTGCTTAGCAGTACCCCTGCATGTCGGTAGGTGGCGTCGAGCGGCTCCGCGTCTGTCACTGGCGTCGTGAGCGCCGAGATGACATCACGGAGACTACTTAAGCACCACCCATGCGCTGACGTCAGTTCTGTACACGACTTTCTGCGCCGAAACTCAGAGACATGCAAGATACCGACCATTGGTGCATAAAACTAGGGCCCTAAAAGGGGATGACCTTAACCCTAGTAAGCAGTTCACCGAACGGGGAGGATGGGTGGGGCGGTAAGGAATCTTTCACTAACTAATGTCTCTTACAGATATATCGTTACACAAGTAGTAACTTGTGCATCTGAAAGAGACACGTTAGTGATAGATTCCTTACTTTAGAATAGATACCCCAGCAATACCAACCCCGGTGGTGGGTCTGCCAACAAGATTACACCTGAAAGTCACGGAGCACAGAACGGCCAAAGAAGCCGTCTCTCCCGACCTGACTGTCAAGGCAGTAGTGCTTGGTAAACGTGTGCAGCAAGGCCCACGTAGCTGCCTGACAAATGTCCTGCAAGGGAACGCCACGTCCCAAGGCAGTCTTGGCTGCAGTTGCCCTGGTTGATTGGGCACGCAGCCCCACAGGAGGCTCCTTCTTGGCCAAGGAGTAACATGCCTTGATGCACAGAACAACCCACCGGGAGATGGTCAGTTTGTGCACAGCCCAACTTTTTTTTTTTCAAAATAAATTTTTATTGATCGATTGCACACAAGGTGCAGCTCTCCACATTCAGGAGAAAACTGCAAAAAATCAACAGCAGCAAATGATTGGCAATCTAAACATCTTTTGACTTCCCTCTCCCCCCCTCCCTGTCCCCAACTCCCCCCACTGCCAACACCCCCACCCGGATCCCTCCCTAGCCCACTGCACGATACCATCTCATTCTCAACTAGTTTCACATGTAAAACAGTGTACACAGTTCCACTATCTCCGGGCAATTCTCACGTTCTGCCGGTGGTTCTAACCATAGACCCCTATATTCCGCCCACCTCTTCCATATTTTGTAGGGTTTCCTAGGGCAGCCCCGGGACTCAAAAATAGGACGCTCCAACCCCATTCAAAAATCCTGTCCCTTTTTCCACACCACTACTGGAGGTGCCTGTGTATCTTTCCAAGCTTGGGCCACATCTCTCTTGGCGACGGTGAGGCCCAACAGCAGCAGATGCCTTTTATATATGTTATGTGACAAATGACTAGGTTCCCTATGTGTTGAGAGTATGAAATCTCTAATTGACAGTCACCAAACACCTAGCCACCTTACAGTAAAAAAACACTATGAAATTGCATGCAGCATAGATCAAAACATTCATACAAGGATGTATGTTCAGTACATTTTATTAGGTGTAACACATATTAAAAAAGGCAAATACAATTGTTTAGGCAATAAAAAGACACAGTTGTCTAGACAAAATTAAATTAAAAGATAGGACATTGAAAATATCCCTACAGTTAAAACATGGCAAAATGCCAATTTCAATAATCACAGATGATAGTTGATCACAGTACTTATCCAAACTAATTGGTAATACAAGTAAAATATTTGTGCAGAAAAACTTGTCGACGCAGCGTTTCGGTTTAGTTGCAATTTTTACACCTTCTTCAGGACTGTTTCTCAATGGGTAGTTTTGTCTAAAGGCCCGTTATATTGGGTTTAGAAGGCAGGTTTTGATGGTGTGCACTTCTTGGGATGTGTACTGGACTCAGCTACTAGCATCCAAGTTAGATTGACAAACTTTATTCGCAGTTTTAATATCAATATGGAACCAGGGGAGCCACCGTTTCAAATTTTGGTAGTTGCAGAGTAAAATCAATAAAAACAATAAGAATCCTATGCCCATTCAACCTTGATTGTGATGCTGCTCATCAATAACGGCATGAAGTACTTCTTAATTGTACTATGGACTCTATTTCTTTTTGGTAGGTCGTGATATAAAATAGCGGCCTCCCTGCTCCCTCTGGCGCGAACAAAACTGGATAACGCGCCAGAGGGAGCAGGGAGGCCGCTATTTTATATCACGACCTACCAAAAAGAAATAGAGTCCATAGTATAATTAAGAAGTACTTCATGCCGTTATTGATGAGCAGCATCACAATCAAGGTTGAATGGGCATAGGATTCTTATTGTTTTTATTGATTTTACTCTGCAACTACCAAAATTAGAAACGGTGGCTCCCCTGGTTCCATATTGATATTAAAACTGCGAATAAAGTTTGTCGATCTAACTTGGATGCTAGTAGCTGAGTCCAGTACACATCCCAAGAAGTGCACACCATCAAAACCTGCCTTCTAAACCCAATATAACGGGCCTTTAGACAAAACTACCCATTGAGAAACAGTCCTGAAGAAGGTGTAAAAATTGCAACTAAACCGAAACGCTGCGTCGACAAGTTTTTCTGCACAAATATTTTACTTGTATTACCAATTAGTTTGGATAAGTACTGTGATCAACTATCATCTGTGATTATTGAAATTGGCATTTTGCCATGTTTTAACTGTAGGGATATTTTCAATGTCCTATCTTTTAATTTTATTTTGTCTAGACAACTGTGTCTTTTTATTGCTTAAACAATTGTATTTGCCTTTTTTAATATGTGTTACACCTAATAAAATGTACTGAACATACATCCTTGTATGAATGTTTTGATCTATGCTGCATGCAATTTCATAGTGGTTTTTTTACTGTAAGGTGGCTAGGTGTTTGGTGACTGTCAATTAGAGATTTCATACTCTCAACACATAGGGTACCTAGTCATTTGTCACATATCTTTCCCCTGTCCCTGAATGGATTAAAATAGGGGTCCTCTCTAAATTTGTCTTTTTATATATGTTACCCCCCACCCCCTCTAGAACATGCAAAAGACCTAATTGTGGGGTACGCGGAAGTTCCCATCCCAACACCTCAGACAAACAGTCCCACACCCCTTTCCAGAACCTAACCAAGACACTACAGCTCCATACCGTGTGAAGTAGGGTGACCACCTCTCGACCGCACCTCAAACAGTCCGGAGACGCAATCAGACCCGCCCGCCACAGCCTCTCCCTAGTGTAATAAGCTCTGTGAAGATATTTGAATTGGATGAGTCGTAAGCGTATTGCAATGGCTGCACCTCGGGGAGCTTCAAGGGCTTCCCGCCAATCTTCCTATTCCAACGTTCCGACATCCCTTTACCAGGATTCCCTCAATTTGTGTAGGGAGGAGGAACAATGTGTAACTAGAGTCTGGTAAATGCGGGATATTTTCTTATCCTCTAAATCCCCCTTAAATACCTTTGCCTCTAGTGGGCTAAATTCAGGTAAGGAGTCAAGTCCCTCCAGACTAGGTGCAATGGCATGGCGGAACTATAAATATTTGAAGAATTGGGTTCGAGGCATGCTATATTCCTCGCTAAGGTCTTGAAATGATTTAAGGGCCGTACCAGACATAACATTACCCAGTGTTGAAATTCTATGCCGTCCCAGCCCCTAAAGCCCTGCAGGGATGCCAGTGCAGGCAGACGACCATTACGCCATAGGGGGGGTCACCTCCGTTAACGTACCCCACCATCCCATGCAGCGCCTGCCTCCAGACCTGAAAGACTATCTGGGTAGCCTGCGGCAACCGCCTCCTCAACCGCACCGAATATAAAATAGTGTGCAGAGTGTCGGATCCCATAAGATAGCGCTCAAGAGCATAAGCCGGGTCCCCCCTATCTCCATACCACCATTCGTACAGGATCAAAAGATGGAAGGCCTGATAGTACGACAGGATATCGGACGTTGCCAGCCCACCACAGTATGTCGATAAAAAGCAGGTGCGCAGCGCAAACCGCACTGCACCCCCCGCCCAAAGAAAGTGCCCCAGCACCGAATTGACCCGCCTAAACCAATGAGGTGAAATCGGGTAAGGGTGGTTCTGCAATTGGTATAGCAGACGTGGGAGGGCGACCATCTTAAAAATCGCCGACCGGCCATAGATAGTCAGGGGCATACGGGACCACGTCTTTATCTCTGTTCGAACCCGGTCCCAGACCGGCACTATGTTGCGTTCCCAGGAGACTATGGAGGATTCAGACAGGAACACTCCTAAATACTGAAGGCCCCCCACCACCACCTGCAACGCGGACACCCATGGTCCAATTCCCGTGCGGTCTCCCAGCACCCACAGGGTGGATTTACGTGGATTCAAGCAGAGTCCAGATGTTTCACCAAAGCTTTGCATTATCTCTAAAATACGCGATCCCGACCTAATAACGTTAGTGATGAAAAACAGGACATCATCCGCGTACAGCGCGATTCTATCCAAAGGTCCGGCCTCCCATTCAAAGCCTTTCAATTGTGCGTCCATGCGCACCCAAGCCACCAACGGCTCCATACTTAGGGCGAACAAATACGACGACAGGGAGCATCCCTGCCGAGTACCTCGCCCTATATAGAATTTGGTAGATGTGGCCCCGGCCACCCTCACCGAAGCCGTCAGGTCTGTGTATAATAGTTTTAGGTACGACAAAAAACGGGGCCCAAGGTTAAGAAGAGACAGGAGAGCAAACAGGTAGACCCAACTCAACGAGTCAAATGCCCTATCTATATTTGCCAACAGGAGCGCTGCCTGCTCCCCAGTGCCTCTAACCGCCTGCACTGTGACATGAGCACGTCTGATGGCATAAACCCAGCCTGATCCGGATGGACCAGCTCTGTTATATAAGAAAGGAGACGATTCGCTAGCACCTTGGCCAGTATCTTTGCTTCGACATTTAGGAGGGAGATGGGTTGGTAAGACTCATGCCGTTCCGGAGACCTACCAGGCTTGTGGAACACCACCACCTCCACATGTCTCCAGTCTGCCGTCAGGCGACCCTGCTCTCTAGCTGCCTCCAATGCTGCCCTATAGTGCGTTCCCAATTGGAGGTGGTATTTTAAAAAAATTCACTCGGGAACCCATTGGGCCCTGGTGCCTTTCTGGTATTATGCTCCCTAGGGCAGTGCCCAGCTCTTCAGCAGTTAGGGGGAGTTCAAGACGCTCCCGCACCTCTTCCGATACCGCACGTGGTGGTAGGTTCGCAATAAACGTATCTACCACCGCCACAGGGAGACACTCCTGCCGAGCATATTGTGCCGCATAATATAGTGCAAAGCTGTCCGCTATCTCTTTGGGGTCCGTGATCGAGGCCCCGGCTGCATCTGTGATCCCCGGCAGCGTCTGAGCCTGAAGCGTATTTTGGCAGAGCCTATGGAGCATAATGCCTGACTTATCTCCCCACTGATATATTCTGCTACGCGTCGCCAACCACACCTGCCGAGGCTCGTCGAGTAACAAGGACGCATAAGACTGCTCTGCCAGTAGTAGCTGCCCCACCTCTCTACCCTCCCAAGCTCCACTGCATCGCCCCTCTAGAGTCTCAATATGTGCTGCGGCCTTCACTAATTCCTCTCTGCGCTTTTTACGGGCTGCTGCACACCAGGCGATGTCCACCCCACGCAGTGTGGGCTTCAGGGCCTCCCAGAGTGTCACAACATCTGCAACCGACCCCACATTATCTTCCCAGTAGTGGGCTATGGCCCCCCCATGTGTTTTCTATAATCCTCCTGCTGAAGATGCCACGTGGAGAGACGCCACCGGAAAGGTTGCCGCCCTTTGTCTAGCCAAATGTCTACCGCAACCGGAGAATGGTCCGAGAGCCCCCGTGGTAATATAACTGCTGATTTCACTCTACTGACAACTGTGCGGGGGACAAACACATAGTCCAATCTAGAAAAGGACTTATGAACTGCGGAAATATATGTATATTCCCGATCAAGCCCCTTCTGGACACTCTCCATGTCGGTCACTTTGCACTTAAGGGTCGCCACATCATCTTCCACCTCCGAAATCCTGGTTTCGACCTCCGTGATGCGAGCCACAGCGTTCCGTAGGTCTTGACGCAATAAAGTGACATCCGCACCCATGGCACCTATTTTCGCATCAAGCATATCCCTTGACTGGGTTATCGCCGCCATCAATGCCGCGTTATCAGGTCCCTGGCTGTGCTGGCCCCCAGCGGCTCCAGCTCCACCACTCGGCCCCGTGTACTTGTCAATGGGCCCCTGCTTCGTGGACCCTCCACCACCTCCGCCTCTGGTCATTGTCTTCGGCGGCCGGGGACACACTCCACCAGGATCAGCCACCTGTATACCCGGATTTCGCCTCCTATATCGCCGGTGGGCACTGTGTGTTAGGACCCCCTGTGCCTCTCCAGTCCGGTTGCCTTATCGCTCCCCCAAGGTCCTGGAAACTGTGCGTCGGAGCTGCGCACTGGCCACACTCTGCAGGAATGTCCCTCACCAGGCCTCACACTGCCGGGCAACTGACCACGGCCACTATTTCGTGCTCAGAGCACTCACACTACAGCTGCCCACACCAAGGCCGATCCACCCCCGAATCACCTGCTGGCTTAGTCCGGTGCATGAGCTGTCCACTCGGATATCGCGTGGCGCCGGTTTTCAGTGGCGCCACCAGTCACTGGGCCTCACTACGCAATATCCCTTGCACCACGGGCCAAAAGGAAAGTTTGCCGCCACTTGGTGGGCCTTAGGGACTCCTCTGAAGGCACTGGCTGTTTCACCAAGGTGGCCCCAGGTCTCGGGTATACAGGGGACCCACGCCAAAACCAGTCCTCCTCAGGACCTCCGACTACCTCTGGCAAGCCCGACTGCTGGTCGTGCACACCCCCGTGGCACCCTCCGAAGGCCGACCTGCCCCCCGATCACCTGCTGATGTTGTCCGCCGTCAGGGCGCGGTTTTTCGGATGGCACCAAACTCCAACTCCCGGCTGTGCCCTGGTCACTAGGCCTCGCTGTGGGAAGGCTCCGGCCCCACTCGCCCGGATTGTGCGCTCCTCCCTCCAGCAGTGTCTCACAGTCAGCCGGGCTGCCACAGTAGAGGGCCTCCGATGATTCCAGGAGCGTTTCGGCCTTCCAGCACCTTCCCGCGGCACTCCGCCGCTCGCTGCCGCCCCCGGCGCTCCCGGGCCGGGGAGCGCGAAACTTGAGGCCCCGGCTGCACTTGCCCGGACCAGGCCGCAATTCGTTCCTCCGCTCCTCACGTCGACCGGGGGGGAAACAACCTTTACAACGCAACTTTTACAACGCATTACCATTACAACGAAACTTTTACAACGCAAAAACTAATACAACGCATGTATTTACAACGCATGTTTTTACAACGCAAGTACCTTTACAACGCATACCATTACAACGTAAGTATTGGTAAGTATATAATTATATTTTAAATGTTATATGTTTGGGTTTTTTTAAGGGGTATTTTTAGGGTTCAGGGTCAGTTTTCAGTTTTTGGGTAAAGGGGTATTTTTAGGGTTCAGGGTCAGTTTTCAGTTTTTGGGTAAAGGGGTATTTTTAGGGTTCAGGGTCAGTTTTCAGTTTTTGGGTAAAGGGGTATTTTTAGGGTTCAGGGTCAGTTTTCAGTTTTTGGGTAAAAGGGTATTTTTAGGGTTCAGGGTCAGTTTTCAGTTTTTGGGTAAAGGGGTCTTTTTAGGGTTCAGGGTCAGTTTTCAGTTTTTGGGTAAAGGGGTCTTTTTAGGGTTCAGGGTCAGTTTTCAGTTTTTGGGTAAAGGGGTATTTTTAGGGTTCAGGGTCAGTTTTCAGTTTTTGGGTAAAGGGGTATTTTTAGGGTTCAGGGTCAGTTTTCAGTTTTTGGGTAAAGGGGTATTTTTAGGGTTCAGGGTCAGTTTTCAGTTTTTGGGTAAAGGGGTCTTTTTAGGGTTCAGGGTCAGTTTTCAGTTTTTGGGTAAAGGGGTATTTTTAGGGTTCAGGGTCAGTTTTCAGTTTTTGGGTAAAAGGGTATTTTTAGGGTTCAGGGTCAGTTTTCAGTTTTTGGGTAAAAGGGTATTTTTAGGGTTCAGGGTCAGTTTTCAGTTTTTGGGTAATGGGGTATTTTTAGGGTTCAGGGTCAGTTTTCAGTTTTTGGGTAAAGGGGTATTTTTAGGGTTTAGGGTCAGTTTTGGGTTTTTGGGTAAAGGGGTATTTTTAGGGTTTAGGGTCAGTTTTGGGTTTTTGGGTAAAGGGTATTTTTAGGGTTCAGGGTCAGTTTTGGGTTTTTGGGTAAAGGGGTATTTTTAGGGTTCAGGGTCAGTTTTGAGTTTTTGGGGTACGGGGTATTTTTAGGGTTCAGGGTCAGTTTTGGTTTTTTGGGGTACAGGGGTACAGGGTAAAATAAAATTAAATTAAATTATTTAAATTAAATTCATTTAAATGGGTTTTTGGGGTACAGGGGTATTTTTAGGGTTAAGGGTCAGTTTTGGGTTTTTGGGGTACAGGGGTACAGGGTAAAAATAAAATAAAATTAAATTTAAATTAAATTATTTAAATTACATTTAAATTAAATTAATTACATTAAATTAAATTAAATTAACTGAAATTAAATTAAATTAAATTAAATTAAATTAAATTAAATTATATTAATTTCAAATAATTTAAAATAAAAAAATTAATATATACTTACCAATACTTACGTTGTAATGGTATGCGTTGTAAAGGTACCTGCGTTGTAAAAACATGCGTTGTAAATACATGCGTTGTAATAGTTTTTGCGTTGTAAAAAATTCGTTGTAATGGTATGCGTTGTAAAAGTATGCGTTGTAACGTCATACATCCCGACCGGGGCCCCCAGAGCTCCGCGAACGGAACCGGAGCACAGCTGCTCAGTCCAGGGCACCGCGCCGTCCTCTAGGGCAGTGGGATCAGGAGGGGAGACAGGATAATAGGCGGATAAGTGGCGGGCTGGACGGAGCTCTTCTAAGCTACGTCCACCATTACAGCCCGCTATGCCACGCCAGCCCGACCTTTTTTGGTGCCCACGTAGCCAATGAAAAGCTGATCATCCACCCGGAACTGCTGTGTACGCTGCAGATAGAATGCAAGCGCACGTTTTGGGTCCAGACAGTGGAGCCTCTCCTCTTCCCTTGAAGGATGCGGAGGTGGAAAGAAGGTGGGCAAAGTGATTGTCTGCCCAATGTGGAAGGGCGTGACAACCTTTGGCAGAAAAGAAGGACGGGTCCGTAAAACCACCTTGTCCAGATGAACAGAGAGGAAAGGAGGTTTAGAAGAGAGAGCCTGGAGCTCACTCACTCTCCTGGCAGAGGTGATAGCTACCAGGAAAGCTGTCTTAAGAGTAAGAAGACGTAAGGGACAGTTATGAAGGATCTCAAAGGGAGCGCACATCAGAAAAGTCAAGACAAGATTCAAGTCCCACTGAGGCATTATGAAAGGCACAGGTGGAAAGGTGCCTTTGAGGAAACGGTTAACAACCGGGGACTTAAAAAGAGAAGGCTGATTTGGAAGCCGTAGAAAGGCGGAGTCGGCCGAAAGATAACTTTTGATAGTGCCCAGAGCAGAGCCATGTTGGGCCAAAGGTAGAAGGAACAGAAGGACCTCATAAAGAGGGGAAGAAAGGGGATCCACAGCCTTCACTGAGCACCAAGCCACAAATCTGTTCCACCTACAGGCATATACCGTTTTGGTGGAGGGACACCTGGCTGCCAGAATGACATCATAGACTTTGGAAGGAAGATCGAAAGGTGTCAACTGTCACCGCTCAATCTCCATGCATGGAAGTGGAGGCTGGACAGGTTCGGGTGGAGAACCGTCCCCTGCTGCTGTGACAGAAGATCCTCCCGAAGAGGCAGACAGATCGGGGGATCGATGCTCATACTGAGTAGCTCGGGATACCATACTCTTCGAGCCTAGTCCGGAGCCACAAGAATCACTTGGGCCCGGTCGCGCCTGATCTTCTTCAGCACTCTGGGCAGAAGTGATATAGGCGGAAAGGCGTACAAGAGACCGCAGCTCCACTCGTGACGAAAAGCGTCTCCAAGCGAGCGCCGCCTTGGAAACTCCAACGCGTAGAACTGATGACATTGCACGTTCTCTTCGGTGGCGAATAGATCTAACCAAGGCTCTCCCCACTACAGAAAGACCCTGCACCACGTCCGAGTTCAGACGCCATTCGTGATCCACCATGCACCGGCAGCTGAGTTTGTCCACCCTGGCTTTCAGAGAACCTGCCAGGTGTTGAACCACTAAGGTAATGCCTTGATGTTCCAGCAATGTCCAGAGGCGCAGAGCCTCCTGAAATAGGGTCCACGACCCCACCCGCCCTGTTTGTTGCAATACCACATGGCGGTGGTGTTGTCCGTGAACACTTGCACTACACTTCCCTGGACAGAGGGAAGGAATGCCTTCAGTGCAAGCTGGATTGCCCACAGGAGGGCCGAACCGGAGCCGTATCCCAATCCAGATCCCAGGCCAGAACGAAACGGTCCGAGAACCGGGGCAGGGGTGGGATAAACGGCACCCAGTGCAGCACCTGTGGCGGAGCCAAGGGCGGCGCCGGGGCCGGAGGCAAGGGGCGGCGCCGGGGCAGGAGGAAAGGGCAGCGTCGGGGATGGAGGCAAGGGCGGTGTCGGGGCCGGGGCCAGAGCCAGGGGCGCTGCACCTTGTGGCGCCAGAGGCACAGGATCCTGTGGCGCCGGGGCTGGCGGAGCCGCCGGGCCAACAGGATCTGGGCATGGGACCGCGGGACCCGAAGGCGCGCCGGCGGGAGTACGGAGCCTAAAGAGGCAGTCCATGGCAGCAAGAAACTCTTGCATCTGTTCAGGAGTCGCCGACAGACCCGGGTATAGCGGGTAGGCCGCGTGACTCCCCGGCTCCAGAGGAACCGCAGGGGCAGAGCCCCTGTCCCCCTCGTCTGCCTCCGGGGAGCGACGGGGGACTTCAGAGAGCAAACACGCTTCTTCATCTTCTTTTTCTGGCGTCGCTTACCGGAATCTGAAGGGGAAGACTTAGAGCCTGAGGAGCGACGGCTCCGGGTCCCGGGAGCGGTTACGCGAACGGCCCCTAGACCCGGAGCGGCAGTGAGAGGAGTACCGGACCTCCAGCAACTTTCGCCGCTGCTCCCGCAAGGCTTTGGGGCCATGGCTAGACAGTCTCGACAGTCCCGGGAGTCATGGCCGGTCTCCAGGCAGTAGAGGCACACATCGTGGGGGTCCGCCACCGACATGTTACGGCAGCACGACCCACAAGACTTAAAACCGGGCATCCCTATGTGCACCAGGAGACAAGAAAAGGAGACAAAAAGTCTCAAAAAGGAGTAAAAAAATGACTGAGGTACTTGCTCAATCCAGATCTGCGCTTTCGGCGCGGAAAAAGAAAGAACTGACGTCAGCGCGCATGGGTGGTGCCTAAGTAGTCTCCGTGACGTCATCTCGGCGCTCAAGACGCCAGTGACAGACGCGGAGCCGCACATCGCCACCTATGGATGCGCAGGGGTAACGCTATGCAAAATTTTCCAGATCCAGTCTGACGCCTGGGGAGTATTCTAAGGTTTGGAATCTATCACTAACGTGTCTCTTTCAGATTCTTGTCTACAGGACATGGAGAAAAGATTTGCCCAGAGAGGTTATTCTAAACAAACAGTGACAAAGGCCTAAGAGAAGGCAATGGGGACCACACGTGCTAAAACACTAAGGGTGAACCATGTAGTAGCTGCCCCACCTCTCTACCCTCCCTAGCTCCACTGCATCGCCCCTCTAGAGTCTCAATATGTGCTGCGGCCTTCACTAATTCCTCTCTGCGCTTTTTACGGGCTGCTGCACACCAGGCGATGTCCACCCCACGCAGTGTGGGCTTCAGGGCTTCCCAGAGTGTCACAACATCTGCAACCGACCCCACATTATCTTCCCAGTAGTGGGCTATGGCCCCCCCATGTGTTTTCTATAATCCTCCTGCTGAAGATGCCACGTGGAGAGACGCCACCGGAAAGGTTGCCGCCCTTTGTCTAGCCAAATGTCTACCGCAACCGGAGAATGGTCCGAGAGCCCCCGTGGTAATATAACTGCTGATTTCACTCTACTGACAACTGCGCGGGGGACAAACACATAGTCCAATCTAGAAAAGGACTTATGAACTGCGGAAATATATGTATATTCCCGATCAAGCCCCTTCTGGACACTCTCCATGTCGGTCACTTTGCACTTAAGGGTCGCCACATCATCTTCCACCTCCGAAATCCTGGTTTCGACCTCCGTGATGCGAGCCACAGCGTTCCGTAGGTCTTGACGCAATAAAGTGACATCCGCACCCATGGCACCTATTTTCGCATCAAGCATATCCCTTGACTGGGTTATCGCCGCCATCAATGCCGCGTTATCAGGTCCCTGGCTGTGCTGGCCCCCAGCGGCTCCAGCTCCACCACTCGGCCCCGTGTACTTGTCAATGGGCCCCTGCTTCGTGGACCCTCCACCACCTCCGCCTCTGGTCATTGTCTTCGGCGGCCGGGGACACACTCCACCAGGATCAGCCACCTGTATACCCGGATTTCGCCTCCTATATCGCCGGTGGGCACTGTGTGTTAGGACCCCCTGTGCCTCTCCAGTCCGGTTGCCTTATCGCTCCCCCAAGGTCCTGGAAACTGTGCGTCGGAGCTGCGCACTGGCCACACTCTGCAGGAATGTCCCTCACCAGGCCTCACACTGCCGGGCAACTGACCACGGCCACTATTTCGTGCTCAGAGCACTCACACTACAGCTGCCCACACCAAGGCCGATCCACCCCCGAATCACCTGCTGGCTTAGTCCGGTGCATGAGCTGTCCACTCGGATATCGCGTGGCGCCGGTTTTCAGTGGCGCCACCAGTCACTGGGCCTCACTACGCAATATCCCTTGCACCACGGGCCAAAAGGAAAGTTTGCCGCCACTTGGTGGGCCTTAGGGACTCCTCTGAAGGCACTGGCTGTTTCACCAAGGTGGCCCCAGGTCTCGGGTATACAGGGGACCCACGCCAAAACCAGTCCTCCTCAGGACCTCCGACTACCTCTGGCAAGCCCGACTGCTGGTCGTGCACACCCCCGTGGCACCCTCCGAAGGCCGACCTGCCCCCCGATCACCTGCTGATGTTGTCCGCCGTCAGGGCGCGGTTTTTCGGATGGCACCAAACTCCAACTCCCGGCTGTGCCCTGGTCACTAGGCCTCGCTGTGGGAAGGCTCCGGCCCCACTCGCCCGGATTGTGCGCTCCTCCCTCCAGCAGTGTCTCACAGTCAGCCGGGCTGCCACAGTAGAGGGCCTCCGATGATTCCAGGAGCGTTTCGGCCTTCCAGCACCTTCCCGCGGCACTCCGCCGCTCGCTGCCGCCCCCGGCGCTCCCGGGCCGGGGAGCGCGAAACTTGAGGCCCCGGCTGCACTTGCCCGGACCAGGCCGCAATTCGTTCCTCCGCTCCTCACGTCGACCGGGGGGGAAACAACCTTTACAACGCAACTTTTACAACGCATTACCATTACAACGAAACTTTTACAACGCAAAAACTATTACAACGCATGTATTTACAACGCATGTTTTTACAACGCAAGTACCTTTACAACGCATACCATTACAACGTAAGTATTGGTAAGTATATAATTATATTTTAAATGTTATATGTTTGGTTTTTTTTAAGGGGTATTTTTAGGGTTCAGGGTCAGTTTTCAGTTTTTGGGTAAAGGGGTATTTTTAGGGTTCAGGGTCAGTTTTCAGTTTTTGGGTAAAGGGGTATTTTTAGGGTTCAGGGTCAGTTTTCAGTTTTTGGGTAAAGGGGTATTTTTAGGGTTCAGGGTCAGTTTTCAGTTTTTGGGTAAAGGGGTATTTTTAGGGTTCAGGGTCAGTTTTCAGTTTTTGGGTAAAGGGGTATTTTTAGGGTTCAGGGTCAGTTTTCAGTTTTTGGGTAAAGGGGTCTTTTTAGGGTTCAGGGTCAGTTTTCAATTTTTGGGTAAAGGGGTATTTTTAGGGTTCAGGGTCAGTTTTCAGTTTTTGGGTAAAGGGGTATTTTTAGGGTTCAGGGTCAGTTTTCAGTTTTTGGGTAAAGGGGTCTTTTTAGGGTTCAGGGTCAGTTTTCAGTTTTTGGGTAAAGGGGTATTTTTAGGGTTCAGGGTCAGTTTTCAGTTTTTGGGTAAAAGGGTATTTTTAGGGTTCAGGGTCAGTTTTCAGTTTTTGGGTAATGGGGTATTTTTAGGGTTCAGGGTCAGTTTTCAGTTTTTGGGTAAAGGGGTATTTTTAGGGTTTAGGGTCAGTTTTGGGTTTTTGGGTAAAGGGGTATTTTTAGGGTTTAGGGTCAGTTTTGGGTTTTTGGGTAAAGGGTATTTTTAGGGTTCAGGGTCAGTTTTGGGTTTTTGGGTAAAGGGGTATTTTTAGGGTTCAGGGTCAGTTTTGAGTTTTTGGGGTACGGGGTATTTTTAGGGTTCAGGGTCAGTTTTGGTTTTTTGGGGTACAGGGGTACAGGGTAAAATAAAATTAAATTAAATTATTTAAATTAAATTCATTTAAATGGGTTTTTGGGGTACAGGGGTATTTTTAGGGTTAAGGGTCAGTTTTGGGTTTTTGGGGTACAGGGGTACAGGGTAAAAATAAAATAAAATTAAATTTAAATTAAATTATTTAAATTACATTTAAATTAAATTAATTACATTAAATTAAATTAAATTAACTGAAATTAAATTAAATTAAATTAAATTAAATTATATTAATTTCAAATAATTTAAAATAAAAAAATTAATATATACTTACCAATACTTACGTTGTAATGGTATGCGTTGTAAAGGTACCTGCGTTGTAAAAACATGCGTTGTAAATACATGCGTTGTAATAGTTTTTGCGTTGTAAAAAATTCGTTGTAATGGTATGCGTTGTAAAAGTATGCGTTGTAACGTCATACATCCCGACCGGGGCCCCCAGAGCTCCGCGAACGGAACCGGAGCACAGCTGCTCAGTCCAGGGCACCGCGCCGTCCTCTAGGGCAGTGGGATCAGGAGGGGAGACAGGATAATAGGCGGATAAGTGGCGGGCTGGACGGAGCTCTTCTAAGCTACGTCCACCATTACAGCCCGCTATGCCACGCCAGCCCGACCTTTTTTGGTGCCCACGTAGCCAATGAAAAGCTGATCATCCACCCGGAACTGCTGTGTACGCTGCAGATAGAATGCAAGCGCACGTTTTGGGTCCAGACAGTGGAGCCTCTCCTCTTCCCTTGAAGGATGCGGAGGTGGAAAGAAGGTGGGCAAAGTGATTGTCTGCCCAATGTGGAAGGGCGTGACAACCTTTGGCAGAAAAGAAGGACGGGTCCGTAAAACCACCTTGTCCAGATGAACAGAGAGGAAAGGAGGTTTAGAAGAGAGAGCCTGGAGCTCACTCACTCTCCTGGCAGAGGTGATAGCTACCAGGAAAGCTGTCTTAAGAGTAAGAAGACGTAAGGGACAGTTATGAAGGATCTCAAAGGGAGCGCACATCAGAAAAGTCAAGACAAGATTCAAGTCCCACTGAGGCATTATGAAAGGCACAGGTGGAAAGGTGCCTTTGAGGAAACGGTTAACAACCGGGGACTTAAAAAGAGAAGGCTGATTTGGAAGCCGTAGAAAGGCGGAGTCGGCCGAAAGATAACTTTTGATAGTGCCCAGAGCAGAGCCATGTTGGGCCAAAGGTAGAAGGAACAGAAGGACCTCATAAAGAGGGGAAGAAAGGGGATCCACAGCCTTCACTGAGCACCAAGCCACAAATCTGTTCCACCTACAGGCATATACCGTTTTGGTGGAGGGACACCTGGCTGCCAGAATGACATCATAGACTTTGGAAGGAAGATCGAAAGGTGTCAACTGTCACCGCTCAATCTCCATGCATGGAAGTGGAGGCTGGACAGGTTCGGGTGGAGAACCGTCCCCTGCTGCTGTGACAGAAGATCCTCCCGAAGAGGCAGACAGATCGGGGGATCGATGCTCATACTGAGTAGCTCGGGATACCATACTCTTCGAGCCTAGTCCGGAGCCACAAGAATCACTTGGGCCCGGTCGCGCCTGATCTTCTTCAGCACTCTGGGCAGAAGTGATATAGGCGGAAAGGCGTACAAGAGACCGCAGCTCCACTCGTGACGAAAAGCGTCTCCAAGCGAGCGCCGCCTTGGAAACTCCAACGCGTAGAACTGATGACATTGCACGTTCTCTTCGGTGGCGAATAGATCTAACCAAGGCTCTCCCCACTACAGAAAGACCCTGCACCACGTCCGAGTTCAGACGCCATTCGTGATCCACCATGCACCGGCAGCTGAGTTTGTCCGCCCTGGCTTTCAGAGAACCTGCCAGGTGTTGAACCACTAAGGTAATGCCTTGATGTTCCAGCAATGTCCAGAGGCGCAGAGCCTCCTGAAATAGGGTCCACGACCCCACCCGCCCTGTTTGTTGCAATACCACATGGCGGTGGTGTTGTCCGTGAACACTTGCACTACACTTCCCTGGACAGAGGGAAGGAATGCCTTCAGTGCAAGCTGGATTGCCCACAGGAGGGCCGAACCGGAGCCGTATCCCAATCCAGATCCCAGGCCAGAACGAAACGGTCCGAGAACCGGGGCAGGGGTGGGATAAACGGCACCCAGTGCAGCACCTGTGGCGGAGCCAAGGGCGGCGCCGGGGCCGGAGGCAAGGGGCGGCGCCGGGGCAGGAGGAAAGGGCAGCGTCGGGGATGGAGGCAAGGGCGGTGTCGGGGCCGGGGCCAGAGCCAGGGGCGCTGCACCTTGTGGCGCCAGAGGCACAGGATCCTGTGGCGCCGGGGCTGGCGGAGCCGCCGGGCCAACAGGATCTGGGCATGTGACCGCGGGACCCGAAGGCGCGCCGGCGGGAGTACGGAGCCTAAAGAGGCAGTCCATGGCAGCAAGAAACTCTTGCATCTGTTCAGGAGTCGCCGACAGACCCGGGTATAGCGGGTAGGCCGCGTGACTCCCCGGCTCCAGAGGAACCGCAGGGGCAGAGCCCCTGTCCCCCTCGTCTGCCTCCGGGGAGCGACGGGGGACTTCAGAGAGCAAACACGCTTCTTCATCTTCTTTTTCTGGCGTCGCTTACCGGAATCTGAAGGGGAAGACTTAGAGCCTGAGGAGCGACGGCTCCGGGTCCCGCGAACGGCCCCTAGACCCGGAGCGGCAGTGAGAGGAGTACCGGACCTCCAGCAACTTTCGCCGCTGCTCCCGCAAGGCTTTGGGGCCATGGCTAGACAGTCTCGACAGTCCCGGGAGTCATGGCCGGTCTCCAGGCAGTAGAGGCACACATCGTGGGGGTCCGCCACCGACATGTTACGGCAGCACGACCCACAAGACTTAAAACCGGGCATCCCTATGTGCACCAGGAGACAAGAAAAGGAGACAAAAAGTCTCAAAAAGGAGTAAAAAAATGACTGAGGTACTTGCTCAATCCAGATCTGCGCTTTCGGCGCGGAAAAAGAAAGAACTGACGTCAGCGCGCATGGGTGGTGCCTAAGTAGTCTCCGTGACGTCATCTCGGCGCTCAAGACGCCAGTGACAGACGCGGAGCCGCACATCGCCACCTATGGATGCGCAGGGGTAACGCTATGCAAAATTTTCCAGATCCAGTCTGACGCCTGGGGAGTATTCTAAGGTTTGGAATCTATCACTAACGTGTCTCTTTCAGATTCTTGTCTACAGGACATGGAGAAAAGATTTGCCCAGAGAGGTTATTCTAAACAAACAGTGACAAAGGCCTAAGAGAAGGCAATGGGGACCACACGTGCTAAAACACTAAGGGTGAACCATGTAAAGCAAGGATCTGACACAAACGTAAGATTGATAACAGATTACACACACCTAAGTCATGTTCTGCGTAAAAGCCTCTGTAAACATTGGGGCATTCTGAAAGGGGACGGAAGCTTAGAGGGATGCACGACAACCACCCCACAAATAACATATCTAAGAGGTAGGACATTGGGATCTATACTAAGCCCAAGCTACCAATCACCGATATACAAGGAACAATGGTTAACCATGTTGTCAAAGGGATTCTACAAGTGTGGGAATTGCGGAATGTGTAAATGGGCACAGGATAAAACCAGGGAGTTTGGCATCATTCCAGACCAAAAATAAACAATACTCACTAACATTAACTGTAACACTAAATTCGTTATATATGTCATCGCTTGCAAATGCAATAGAATTTACGTTGGGAGCACAATAAGACCGCTAAAAGTGAGAATTAGTGAACACTGGAGGGCTGTTAAACACAACGATATGAGATATCCTACTGCGGAACATGTTAACAACTATGAAAAACAAGGAAGCAATAAAACATTTACTTTCTATGGTATTGAACATGTTACAAGGAACCCTAGGGGTGGCAACCGTGAACTGAAGCTGCGCAGACATGAAGCTAAATGGATAATGCGCCTTAGGGCGGTCGAAGACGGATTACATTTTGATTAGGAATTGCAATATTTCTTAGGAAACTAAGGATCTTGCTTTCAGAGACTACTGAGATTTTAAATACAGAGAAATTAGATTGTTGGATTGGTTTTGTCCTCGGTACTACCTGTGAGCCTCTTTAGGCAGTATAGGGATTTCGAATAGGGATGAATCACATTGTTAGATCGGTTTTTGTCCTTGATACTAGTTTGTACCTCAGATGGAGCAATGTTTAATATACTTTGATTTATGAAATTACTTTTTCACTAAGCAGTTTAAATCATGTAATCTGCATAATACCAAAACCTGCCATACATGAACACCCCCCAACAATAATACTGATGCCGCCTGATTGTGTAGACTCATAAGATTAAATAATCTTGCACTAAACCTATGAGTAAACGCATATGAAGTTAATTCAATGCTGCTTTGGCCAATCTTGAATGAGGAAGTCAAAGTTAATAAGTGGTTTAATGACATAAGAATATATCACCCTGAAGAGTAGAGGTTTAACAAAGGAATATATTTTTTGCCCGCTTTTCTGAAATAATCAAAAAAGTGTGACGCCAATACTAGCAAAATGTTTATTTTTAGAATCAATAATAGGACAAATTGTCGTCACACGAAGGCTCAATTATTATAGAAACAACCGGACTTCTTAGTTCGGCTTATTTTGATTTGGCAATTTTCGCCATTTGAACTAAATGGTTTGTCCGTAATTATATATTTATTTCTTTTATTTTTATTTATTTGGGACTTGTAATGCGCACGGCTGCCTCAGCGACGAGGCGTCCCAGCGCAACCAGAAACCAGAGACAAAAAGCAGAGAGACCTCCTAGCGCCTAAACATCAGATAATGGAAACAGCCAGGTTTTTATGGTCTTACGAAACATCAAGAGATTGGGAATACCTCTAATGTGCGCTGGGAGAGAGTTCCAAAGTTTAGCTGCTAGAAGGCCAAATGAATGTCCCCCTGCCCTCGCTCTATAAACTCAGGGGACACAGACCAGCGCACGGTCGGCAGATCTCAATGCGCGCCTGGGCACATAGGGCATCAGTAGACAAGATAGCCGAACAGGGGCTTGGTGCATCAACATTTTATAAGAAATGCACAATACCTTAAACTGAATGCGCTTTTCGATGGGCAACCAATGAAGCTTGGGAAGCACATGCGCCACCGAGCAGGAACTAGGTAGAGCCACTAACAGATGCGCCGCCGCGTTCTGAACCCTCTGTAGGCGTTTAATACTGGCTTTGTTGGCACCTAAGTATAAAGAGTTTCCATAATCACGCGTAGCAAGAATGAAAGCCTGCACAATAGTCTGACGCACTCTGGGAGGAAAAAAGCCAAGCAAGGGTCTCAGTCCTCTCAAAAGCCCAAAACAGAAAGCGGCAACAGCTTTTGTCTGTTTCTCAAATGGTAATCCATTATCGAACCAAACACCCAGGTTCTTAACAGCCTCCTTGGGTGACGGGGCGGGTTTAAGATGGTCAGGCCACCACTGTTCAGACCAGAGTTCCTGATCCTTCCCAAACAATAACATCTTGGATTTACCGGTGTTTAACTGAAGACAGTTAGCCCTCATCCAAGCTGAAATGACTGACAGATCCTCCTTAAACTTCTCCAAGTTGGCACAGCAGTTTTTAGAAAAGGCAATCACCAACTGGGTGTCGTCAGCATACGACACCAAGGACAGCCCCCTACCTCTAGCCACTTCCGCCAAGGGTCTTACATAAAGGTTGAACAAGAGCGGGCTCAAAATAGAACCCTGTGGTACCCCCTGGCACAGGGCATAATCCTGGGAATGAAAAGGTGGCACTGAAACCTGGAAGGACCGCTCTTCCAAAAAGGACCGAATCCAATCCAGGGCACCGCCCCCAATCCCAACTTCACGGAGGCGTTCAAGAAGGATCGTATGAGACACTGTATCGAAAGTGGCGCTAAGGTCCATCAGGACCAAGGCCGCAGAGTCTCCCACATCCAGCCTACTCCGGATATTAAAGCTGGAATTACAGAAATGCCTTTAAGAATTCTAGTTAATTCTAGATCAATTACCGCCATAGATATTATATCCGCCCATTACCAATCAAAGATGGAGCTGGCTCTCTATGAAGAAACGGGCAAGTTAGTCCGACTTTTATTTTTATCCTTATATCCCGGAACTGATTTTCTAGGGAAGATACAGCCCGATTCCTGAGCCTGTATCCGGGAGGGATTGACTGGTACACGAGGTGACGCCACCAGAGAAACCACATGGTAAGGGACGGAACGCTCCCTCTTCTCTTTGATTATTAGTTGATAGGGAAAAGGGACAATGTTAGGAAACCTGACAGGTATCAGGTTACTGATACACGTTCCTCTCGTTTCAGGGTTTAACGAAAAACTCAGAGAGGGAAGGACGGTCAGACAGACAAGAATAGCGTTCAAAGACCAGAGACATTCAACACGCTCAAGACTATGCTTCCAAAAAAGAAGATAAGCCAAAGCAAAAACCACAGTTCAAAAAGAAGAAGGTTGCAGGTCTAAAGATCAGACATGCACAGAATTCTGAGGACTCAACTGTTGAACGGAGAATGGACTCAGGCAATGCTATACCATATGGCAGAAGTAACAATAGCTCGCCGAAATCTGTTGGAATTTCTGGTGACAGCGGACTTGAATGATTACATCAGAGTGAAAACACCTGAAACTAGGGTAAGTTATATGAAATAACACTCCAGATGGAGGGTGACAAGCCCAGGAAAGTTAGAGGTCTCTTTTGGGAGAACCTGACGTTTGGTTATGACATCCTATTAGCTGAACAAGTTTAGCCGCCAGCATTCGTTATTGATCGCGCCAGATGGGAAACAGTAATCTTACCTGCTTTCTCCGACCCAAGTATTTAAAATACACATGTGCACGGGAGTGTGCGGTAGCCCAAACCCGACATTATATAAAAACCAGGTTGGATGGGATGAGGATTCAACCCACCACATAATTCCTTTAAAAAATACTCCAACTGCACAGAGGCAGTACCTAATAAAGCAAAAAGCTAAAAAACAGGTCAGGGAGATCATAGATCATCTTGAATACCAAGGGGTGATTGAAACATGCACCTCTCAGATGAACAATCCTTTGTTCCTGTAATGAAACCGGACAACTCATATCATCTAGGTTTAGATCACAGACACTTAAACACTTGCACAAAGACATTTGCAGTCCAAAATGCACATAGTGCTGCATTAATAAATAACGATGTGCGGAAGAAATACAAAAAAACAACACTTGACATCTCAAATGGATTTTCTGCCAGAATATAGCGCCTGAAAGCAGGTATTTAACTGCATTCTCCGCGTTAGGCTCCCATATCAATTCTATCGACTCCCCCATGTGTATAAGAGCAGCCTGGGGTTGTTTTCAGCAAGAATAACGGAGTTACTACACAATTTGGATAAAGAGGCATTGTCCTATGTGGATGATATTTATATAATGGACGATAACCTAGAGGAACACTTGAACAGAGTGAATACCATAATTTGGGGATTTGCCTCTGGGGGTTACAAATTCAACTTTAAAAAATCGAAAATTGTCCACCTCGATGTCCTGTTTCTGGGATATGAGCTTTCAAAGTGAAGGGAAAAGCTTGGCAGCTAACTTTTTAGAAAAGTGTGCCATGCGCAAACCTCCAAAATCATTAAAAAGCTTACAATCGATTCTGGGATTCTTGAATTTTGGCAGAACATACATTTTGGATTACACAGAAAGAGTTAAACCGTTCTACGATTTAATAAGACCTGACTTTTCAGTTAGACAATGGACACCGGAACACACAGAAACTCTACGTTCCCTACAAGCTGACATGATAGCTGCAGAACACTTAAAAACACGTGTGAATGTCCGCAACCAGGTGACTCCTATAGTTGCGGGTCAATCAGGGTACACCTACCTAGCATACAATGAAGGTGAAACAGTACCAATAGCATACAAATCACATTATACACAAATGCTGAGATGCGGTTTGCATCAACAGAAAAGATTCTAACAGCAGTACAGATGGCTGTAGTGAGAGAAAGAGCACTGGCTCAGGGGAAACAAATAATTGGCGTGGCTCTGGGTTCCAGCCTTAGACGCTGCAACAAAGGCGAGCATTCCCAACACTAAAGCCTTACATCCGAGATGGATACAACGCGCTAATTCTCTCACTGCAACAGATGTAGAATACAGGTACGACCCAAGTCTTAAGATACAAGCATTTCTGCAATACAAACAAGAACTCAGCTGGCTGAGTTAAAAGCACTGTTACTGGCACTGATAAATACGGATCGAGAATTCCCCACACTAACAACAAGAATATCCTCTCCCACATGAAATGATGCCTCTAGATCAGTATGAATATATAATTTACAGTGACGGATCTGCTCAGCCGGCCATAGGAAGTAAGCAGCAATACAGCGCCACATGCGCTATCGTTAAAGGTCGCATGCAGGATGGGAAGTTCCATCCCAGTTGTACATTAACTCTATCTCTAGGAGACTGCACGGCGGAGCTGGCTGAGTTAAAAGCACTGTTACTGGCACTGATAAATACCGATCGAGAATTCCCCACACTAATTATGTGTGATCCCTTTTACTGTGTACAATCATATAATGAGTATTTGCACCTCTGGGGGAAGAACAGGTTAAAGATACAAAAGGTGGCATAATTAAGCACAAAACGCTATGGGAACAGGTAGTTGAGTTGAAAAATGAACTACTTGAGGGCTCACATGATACATACACTGAGTCAACAGCGTGATGGCGTTTACGTTGAAGGGAATTCATTGGCTGATGAAGCCACAAAGGGGGCTGTACGTACGGCTTCCGTAGCAGCAATCACTCATTCAAAAACGAGAATAGATGGAGAGATTATGGTTGCAATTATTGCTACACGCAATAAAACAGCACTACCTCAGAGGTTTCCACTCAAGTACTCCTACAAGTTAGATGCCAAAAACATTCCATTTGTTCAGATCCTGAAGTGGAGGATAGAGTAATTCCAAACATGGATGGTAGGTTAGGTTTAATTCTAGCAGTACACGAGGGGATAGGTTCTGCACATGCAGGAGTTACGGCGACTGTTTCTCTACTGAAACAACGCTATTGGTGGCAGGGTTGACGAAGCAGACTAAAGGCTATGTCTTGAAATGGAATAAACCACAAAAGGCACCCCACAGCTATAGAAATAACTTCAACTAACCCTGGTTAGGAATGGGGAGGTTAATAATGAGGCATCCTAGTTATTACCCACTAGGTTGTGGGAAAGGACAAGATTCATTTTGTTTATATTACCCTCACACACCCTAGTGGTGTCATGCTTCATCATCGTTTCACCCCGACTCCTAAAGGTCAGGATGGGCTCAACCGTTTTTCAGGGAGCTCTTACGAGAGGTGGCCAGGGGGTCTTAAAGATTAAAAATCCTCAGACAATACCCGGTATCCATTTTTTCTTGGAAATGTCTCGGATATTAAAACTAAAAGCTTATAAAGGGGCAATTGGATATTAATGGTCTTATGACCCTAGTGCAGACATGTTTCAGCCCAATATATGGTAAAAATTGATCCAGGGCTTTCTTCAGGGCTACAAAAAAGAAGAAATTCCCTCGCTGGTGAGAGCTGAGGGTCAATACCACGCTACTCCTATTTCGTTAAGAAAGGGCAGATAGCTGCTCCTTTGTTATAAAAAAAAAGATAGACTTATCTTGTGCTTGTTAATTTTCTTTTTACTCCATCCCGCTTTGGGAGAGGTAATTCATCTCAGGGAATTGCAGTTGGAGGGGTAGCCCTCTAGTCAACTTTCGTCAAGGGTCCTACCCCGTGTGGAAACTTACTTGGTTCAGTGTCTCCGGGCTGATGGGAACGGGTAGTATTGACCGTAAGCTCTCACCAGGGAGGGAATTTCTTCTTTGTTGTAGCCCTGAAAAAAGCCCTGGACCAATTTATGGCCATATATTGGCCTGAAACATGTCAGCACTAGGGTCCTAGGACCACTAATATCCAATTGCCCCTTTATATGCTTTTAGTTTTAATATCCCAGACTGGATAGATTAGCCTTTACAGTGGCAGAATCACCACCCACAGAATGGTTCATCCATGGCCACATAACTCTACTGGTCACTACATTTCAGTTTGAGTATTGCGTTGAACAAAAGCAGGCAGGCAGATATGAAGAAATTGGTAGGGAATACATCAAGTTATCAGGGAATTACCGTATAGGTTTTGAGGTCAGAGTGGGGATAGAGAAGTGTTTCTAAACGGTACGAACTGTGATATCACTTTAAGTGGATCACTCGTATGTCAGGATATAGGGCCAGATATAGGACCCAATTTGCGCAAAAATTGAGACTCGCAAATACCGAGTCGCAAAATACAATGTACCTACACCTCGTCCCCACACATTGCGGCTCGGAACGCAAAATTGCGAGTCTAAAATTGCAATACGCTAAACCGTCGCAAATACCATACGCCATTGAAAGCATGCCTTTTGCATGCGCAAATAGCGTACACGATTGCGAGTTTATATAAACATTGAAGAAAAAAACGTCCTGGTTGATCTGAAGGACCCCAAACCAGGAAGTGGTGTCCATGGAGATGCCTGATCATAAACACAAGCACATGGGCTAGGTGCACCAGCTCAATTGAACACTGCTACACAGACAGAACACCACAGCAAGATGGCTAGCCAGACTACTGCCAAAGAAGGGAAGAAGAGGCTGTGTATAGTCAAATTTTCTGACAAAGATTTGGACATCATCATCAATGAATGCTGCGACAACCACGAGCAGCTGTTCAGTCGCACCTCACATACTGTGCCAGAGTCGGACAAACGCAAAATATGGTGTGACATGCAGCTGCATGTGAATGCCCTAGGTGTTGCAAACAGGACAATAGATGACATCAAAAAGAGGTGGTATGACCTCAAGGCCAGGGCAAAGGAGAGGGTGGCTGAACGGCTTGCAGCTGCGCAAGAAACAGGAGCTTGCCCATCAAGCCTCCCGGAGGACACCACAGCAGAGGCTATGTTGGAAGCCACCACAGAGCCAGAGCCTGCAGTGGGAACTGGAAGTCTGGACATATCCCAACCTCCACCACCCACAGGTAAGTGAGAAATGAAAAACAATGTATGTCACACTCAAGCCAGCACCGCACATGCATGCACCACACACAGGCAAAACTGCATGTACATGCACAGTCTGCAGGCTGAAAAACTCACAGTTAGTGCATCATGGGAAATGTAGTATGTCACACAAACATTGCTGTCAGGGACTGAGATGAGTTGTTAACATAATACAACCACAGAGATAGTGACTACAAACATTTCCTTTATTTCTTCTGTTTCAACATAGATACATCTTTGGGATTAGAAACAACACAGGAACATACTGACTCTGAGTAGGAGCATGGGCAGACGGATCAAGGGCTGTATGATTCTAGTACTCCTTTTACCTTGGGTAGTGCACAAGGGTGTGATACAACAGCCCCACAGCAGCAGACAACCAGACGTCGCACTCTGGGCACAAGGGGAAGCAACCCACGTATGAGCCAGCGATACGGAAGGCTGCTCCGAAGCCCTAGGCACGCTCCTGCCAAGACCATGGTAGTTACTCCATCTCCTTCTGCTGGCCTGGAGGATTCCATGATCAAAATCCATCAGCTGCAACACAAACAGATGAGAAAGATGAACATTAATTTGAGAGGATGGCAAATCAGATGTCAGAGAATCAGGCATGTATGGAGCACAAAATGGATGCAATGACTGATGCTATTGTGCAGCTGTGCACAGAGCTCAAGGAGGACAGGGCAAATAAATGTAGGATGGAACGCAGAAGGTCACATGACATGCACTCCATGACGAGGGCAATTGGACGTCTGGCGAATGCAACAAGCCTTCAGAGCAAACGCACCCATAGCACTGCAGGTAGAAATGGGCCACATCTATGGTGATGTAGTGAGAGGACTACAACACATCACAGCTGTGCAGACACTGCAGAAAGTGAAGTGTCCAGTCACAGTAGTGTTTCCACCTCAGATGCCCCAACACAGCGGAGAAGCAGCAGTCGGCAAAAGATGAATAATGCTTTACACTTTTATATGTGGTGAAGTAACCACTTTTCATTTATAATTTGGGCAGTGACTGTTATTTGAGAGGGACAGGTTGTCCCATATACACAGTTAATATGACCTTAAATTAAAGGCATATTTAAAAACACAGTTTGACTCTTTCTTGTGTAATTTCCGTGGCATATTTGTGAATTATAATGACTTACCTTTAAAAGTAATTCCTGGCTATGTGGTCCCTGACCCTTTTCCCCTCTGCTGCGCTTCACTCATTTGGTTGTTGTACTGGGTGTCCAGGCTCTTCTTCCTCCAAGTCTACATCTGACAACTCCATGGTCAGCCCCCGCCTGCATGCAATGTTGTGTAGTATTGCGCAGCTTGCGACAATTTTACAGGCTGTCTCAGGGTTGTATTCCAATGCGCCGCCACTCTTGTGTAGACACCTGAATCTTGATTTTAGTATGCCAAACGTGCACTCGATGACTAACCTTGTGCGTCTATGTGCCCTGTTGTATCGCCTTTCATGCACGTTGGAGGGAGACAGGAACGGTGTGAGGATCCATGTACGCAGGGCATACGCACAGTCACCTGCGAAGAAAAGGAAGGTTTTGAGACAACATGCAGACAGACATTTACTTCTTTAACATCTCACTGTGGGTGTGGGGGTTCATTACCTAGTAGGTATCCTTCATAAAAATCACCTTTTTCTAATTTCTGGTATATGCCACTGTGCCTGAAGATGTAAGTGTCATGGGTGCTACCTAGACATTTGGCTACAATGTCTGTGATTATGTTTTTGCCGTCACCGACAACTTGTATGTTGAGTGAATGTGTGCTTTTCCTATTACGGAAAATATATTCTATGCGTGATGGTGGACATATGGGCACATGGGTCCCATCTATGCACCCTATGACCTGTGGGAATCTTGCAATTCTATAGAAGTTCCTGATCATTCATTCCTTGGGATATATATGTATTCATGTATGTGGTGTAGCAGGGCATCTATGAATTTGCGTAAAAAACGCGATAACGCACTCTGTGAAACACCTCCACCCACTGCAATTACGTCTTGATAGCTACCAGTGGCCAATAGGTGGAGGGAGCACAACACCTACACATGTGTAGGTATTGCATTGCTGCGCTGAGTTCTGTTTTCCAAATGTGGCTTCAGGGTGTCAATTAGGTCTAGGATGACTGTGCTACTCAGCCTGTACTGTTCATAGAGTTATTCCTCCGTCTTCTGGAACAATGTCAGCGTCACTCTAAAAATCCTCTCCCCTCTCTGCCTCCTCTGTAGAGCTGCACGTATACGCATCATTCTCCATATCATATACATGCCTGCCATTTTGGAAAGGTTTTGGTGCATTCTGGGCCTGTTTTTATAGTTTGAGACTGGTTACAGCCTGCTTCAGGTTAGTGGTAAATTGCATGTGCAAATGGGCTATTTTGCGCATAGTCGCAATTTGCGAGTATTCTGTACATTAGTATTTGCGAGTCGGTATTTGTGACTCGCTAATTGCGACCCGCTATTAGCGTTCGCTTTTTCTGCAACTCGCTATTTACTCGCAAAGCTATTTTTCCAATTGCGAGTGCATATCGTACATAGCATACAGCCATTATTGCATGCGCAAATCAATTTGCGACTCATTTTGCGCAAGCAAAATGGTCGTACACCTGGCCCATAATGCTGCATGGAGCTTGTAATGGTTCAGTAGCAAACATGTCCTGTCACTTGAGGGGTGCCCCAGCTGCAGTGATCACACCAGTTTTCAGGCTACTCTCTAATGGGAGTTACTTGATGCTGAACTATCAAGGTTGCTGTGGAATGCTTCCGGGCATCGCATATCTGGCAACCGTGAGCTCCAGGGTTACTTGCTGTATGCAAGTATTGTTTCCCCAACACATACAGTCAGGGAGGCGCCGTTATGACCTCCACTGAATGTTTCTTTAATATAGTTTAATGCTCTCAACAGAATGAAAGCCATGCTTCTACAGAAGTCCGTGCCCTTAACCTCATCTCGAGAGACTTTTGAACTCCAAATAGCAAGGTCTTCGGCAGAGAGACCAACACTCATACGTACAAATTGCCCCTTTCATTTAGCAGAAATGGTAAATCGTATCTTTAACATGTCTGATACGACAGGCACGTCCACTCATTAAGACCATATGTTCTGGACTTCTAAGCGCCTTTCAGACGGTACTTGGAGTTATACCAAACTTAATTCTTTGGAGGACTTCCGCTGATCCTGTTTCTAATAGCAGGTATCCTGATTGGTATTTTACTGCTACGCAATGGACGTCCCAGTCACCAAGAAGATGGAAAAAGCACTCCTAGAGGATTAATACCGTGACCGCATGCTACAACATCTAGGCATGCCTCACCTAAGAGAACTAAGTGCGTCTTGGTTCTTGTCATTTCAACCAGTCTGGTTGGCAGCATCTTACCTGATCCCCAATGCCTGTTTTGCGGAGAAGAATGCATGTTAGACTTCTGTTTGACACTCCCATCATGTGCGCAACCGGACGTAAATGCTTAACTGGACCCTATAACGGCCCATGTTCTGCAGTGTCCTCAGCGTATTCTGATGTTAATGGAGTAATTCCTTGAGCCACAACAGGTATTATCTGCACCTGTTGGTATGGACACCGGATCCTCCTCGGACACCCAGGCTTTGGACGGCAGACAGGCTGCCCCAGCAATGACTGTGGACAGTACGGAACATCATCTGTGAGGTGTTACAGGGACTATCGACAGTGAAAGCAGGCAACAAACATGTTGGGTCTACCAGCCGGGACACATAAACATCTGACTAATTTGGCTCGCCGTGTGCTGAAAGAAATTTGGCCTTTTTAAACAGGCTGAATTAGAAACTCAAAATTTGTCCTACCTGCAGTCTCGCCTGAACTTCTTGCTCCCCTCTGCACTACGGCTGGGCTTGGCTCCGCCATTCTTCCTCTGGAACCGACCGGCCGGGCTTGGCTCCGCTGGCCGGACCACAACCCCCAGCAGCCTTTGGGGTCAGCGACGACGCCTGCAACGAGCGCGCCAGGAGGCGCTTAAAGCACCGACAGGGGCTGAGTCCCCTGTCTTTCTTATTTGTCCTACCTGCAGTCTCGCCTGAACTTCTTGCTCCCCTCTGCACTACGGCCGGGCTTGGCTCCGCCATTCTTCCTCTGGAACCGACCGGCCGGGCTTGGCTCCGCTGGCCGGACCACAAACCCCAGCAGCCTTTGGGGTCAGCGACGACGCCTGCAACGAGCGTGCCAGGAGGCGCTTAAAGCACCGACAGGGGCTGAGTCCCCTGTCTTTCTTATTTGTCCTACCTGCAGTCTCGCCTGAACTTCTTGCTCCCCTCTGCACTACGGCCGGGCTTGGCTCCGCCATTCTTCCTCTGGAACCGACCGGCCGGGCTTGGCTCCGCTGGCCGGACCACAACCCCCAGCAGCCTTTGGGGTCAGCGACGATGCCTGCAACGAGCGCGCCAGGAGGCGCTTAAAGCACCGACAGGGGCTGAGTCCCCTGTCTTTCTTATTTGTCCTACCTGCAGTCTCGCCTGAACTTCTTGCTCCCCTCTGCACTACGGCCAGGCTTGGCTCCGCCATTCTTCCTCTGGAACCGACCGGCTGGGCTTGGCTCCGCTGGCCGGATCACAACCCCCAGCAGCCTTTGGGGTCAGCGACGACGCCTGCAACGAGCGCGCCAGGAGGCGCTTAAAGCACTGACAGGGGCTGAGTCCCCTGTCTTTCTTATTTGTCCTACCTGCAGTCTCGCCTGAACTTCTTGCTCCCCTCTGCACTACGGCCGGGCTTGGCTCCGCCATTCTTCCTCTGGAACCGACCGGCCGGGCTTGGCTCCGCTGGCCGGACCACAACCCCCAGCAGCCTTTGGGGTCAGCGACGACGCCTGCAACGAGCGCGCCAGGAGGCGCTTAAAGCACCGACAGAGCCTTCGTCCCGTGAGGACGCGCGCGGGACGCGCCGGACGAAGCCCGGACTAAGGGCGGACAGTCTGCGACAGTCCGTGACTGTCAGAGACTGGACTGGGCCAGTTACCCTGTTCGTTATTGTCAGGTGAGACTGTTCTATTGATCGAGGAGGATCCTGGACATTATCAGGCATTGACTTTACATGCATTGTGCCTAATCCGATTTGTGAGATCGTGGTTCACACATTCAGTGCATTTACACTGTGTCTCGGGGGGGTACTGTTGTTTGTTTTATTGGTGCGTTATGCCTAGTAAAAAATTGTCCCCGGTAAAAAACACTATGGACAACTACTTAGTGCAGGTAGTTGCTAAAATTAATAGTGAGAGGAGATCCTCACTTGGCCTGGGTGGTTCCCCAATGTCACCTACATCAATTCTGCCAGCACCCGTCTCTGTTCAATAACCGAACACACTTAATACCAGTTGTCCGGTTGTAATGCCTGAATCTGATGATATTGCTCCCCTGGACCAGACTAATTGTACACTTGAGGTTAGTGATAGTGAAAATGAGGTTGATTTACACCCCCAAGAGACAAAAGCCCCTACCCCAGTACTTATGAGACGCACTACCAGAGGAGCAAAAAAGGGTCACCAAAAGCGGGGAGGGCTCCGTTCAAGCCGTAAGAAGCCTGCCTCCCCACCAAGTAACACTGTGGGGGAGGAAGAAGTGTTACTTGATGAAGTGGGTGTGTCCCTAACTAATGAGCAGTTTAGGAAGTTGCTGGCTATGATAGACACCAAAATTCAGGGAATTGTAAAGCCATTGGTGGGGAAGATAGATAAGCTCACTAATTAAGTTAAACGATTAGGGGGCCTTTTGAGCAAAACTCTGGAGGAAGTAGAAAAACTGCCTGAAGAAATGATAAATAAGATTGAGTTAAAGAATGCAACATCTAGCTCTGAGGGTGAGGGTGAGGGAGGAGCATCCCCCTTGTCTAATCATCCTGTGATCTCACAGGTAGAGGTAGGGGAGGGTGCACAAGGGGTAGTTGTCCCTCCTGTTGTACTTCCAGACCAGGATTATACGAAAGGCTCGGTTGAGCTTATAGTTGAGGCTTCCCCCTTAGTCCTTGTTCTAGCTAACGTTCCTAAACTGGATCCAGGACAGGACGAAACCACATCTTCATTGTTGTCTAAAGCCGTTTCAGTAATCTTTATTTCGGCAATCTGCCATAAAAGATACAATAAAATTAATACAAAAACCCATCATACCTCCAGCCCCCTGAAAACAATAAAATACAAGATGGATTACATAAAAGAAGCAGTACATAATCATGCTCATAGTAAATGTTAACAATATACAACCAGTCAATGCGAAATTAAGCTAAAGAATGTTGGCAACATGGTAAAAATAGCTCTTGCATACAATTGCATAATTTACAGAACAAATGGGACACAAGCAGGCAAGAAATCAGGGTGTCCTAGCGATTAGGCGTAGTCTCGTATGCCAGGCTGCCTCTAAAAACTTCGCCATTACAAACACAGTTACCTTAGACAAATCGGTTTTAAGGATTCGAAAAGCCTCGGAGCATCTGCGAAACCCTAGATTCTTACATAGGGGGACTACCCAGAATCTTCTAGCAGCAGAGTAGGCGGGACAAAAGAAGACTAGATGGAGTTCGTCTTCGAGCCTACAATTGCAGCCCGGGCAATTCTCCGGGTTTGATTGTTTCCATTTACTGGTAAATGCTCTTAACGGCAGAGTACTATAACGCCATTGGAGGAACAGCTTCCGGGCCAGATTTGGGAAAATATCATCCAAAACTGGCTCGAACTTGTAAGAATCCTTTACCACAAGAAATTTATCTGACAATGAATCTGGGCGAGTACCTTGGATGTGGGATGCCAGATTGCATGCATAAAACGTAGCCACAAGATGTTTGCGGGGCATGCTCTGGCAGGCAATTAAAGGATCGTTCCACAGGGACGGAAGGCCCAACCGATCAAATTCAGTTTTAATGTATTTGAACCACGGGATGTTTTCTGCATCTGGTAGTGCAAGAATTCCCTGGAGTTCCTGCCTATAGTTAGCTAGCTCCGGGGTTGTCCATAGCCTTCTCCAGAATGTTAGAGGTTTCACACCCACCACTTGGTCCAGGGGTTTTAGGCCCAGATCCAGCCTAAGTGGCAGGAGTGGAGTGCTTGTCGGTAGTTTTAATAGCTGCCTAAGAAATTTATTTTCTAGGGTGACTAGATCTTTTTGCAAGCATATCCCCATATTTCACTACCATGGAGAATCGCTCCTCTAGCCTGGAGTCTATAGATCTCCAGTGGCGGGGCTAACGGCCTAATGGTTGATAAGTTGGAATTTGCCAGCCTAATGATACCCCCGGATAATTGAGCCAATCTAAGATGTGACTTGGCCTGATGATCACCCCAATCGAATTTATCATTAATAGTCACACCCAAATATTCAAAAGTGTAGACTCTTTCTAGTTGGTTGGCACCTATGAGTGGATTAGGGCGTGTCTTTTTGGGTGGGTTAAAAATCATATACTTTGTTTTTGAGGCATTTATTTCAAGTCCATGTTCTTGACAAAATGCCTCAAACCCTACCAAAACTCGTTGAATCCCCATAGGGGATTTTGAGAGCAATAAGGTGTCATCCGCGAACATAATCGCGGGCACCCTAGTACCACCCAGACGCGGAGCATCTGTGTTGTCAATGTTATTTAAAAAATTGGTTACCCCATTGACAAAGAGGCAAAACAGAGTCGGCGCCAGGACGCAGCCCTGCCTTACCCCTCTGTCAACGGGGAATCTGTTAGAGAGACGGCCGGCTCTCCCACACCTTACCTGAGCAAAGTTTTCAGTATGTAGACGGATAATAATATCTAAAAGAGGTTGGGGGAGCCCAAGTTTGGCCAATACCGTCCACAGTTTGCGCCGTGGAACAAGATCGAATGCCGCTCTAAGGTCGACAAAGACGGTATATAGCGTGCCCCCCTCCAGCCTCACCGTCTTCCAAAAAATAAGGGCCAGCCTAAAAAGTTGATCCGTGGTCGAGACCTTGCTCCTAAAACCCGCCTGGAATGTACTCAACACTGAATGATCAGTCATCCAGTCCTGAAGGCGGTCAAGAATCAGCCTCGCAAAAAGCTTTTGCGAGACATCAATCAGGCTGATTGGCCTATAGTTGGCTGGGAGCAGAGGAGAGCCCTTCTTGAAGATTGGGACAATCTCTGCTCCCAGCCAAGTACTAGGGACCGCCATGCCTGCAAGAATTGTATTAAAAATAATTAGCAAGTATGGAGCCCAGATCGAGGGTTGATGTTTGAATAAGTCACCTGGAATTTTATCTAATCCCGGGGCTTTCCCGGATGGTTGTTTTACTATTGCCGCAATAATCTCCCCCAAGGAGAACTGCAAAGGGTCAACTTCTTCCACACTTGGGTGGCAAACATTTGGGAAACCCAACAGCAAAGAATGTTCCATCGATACGCACAAATGGTGCTCCGGCGAACCCGGAACCGCCTCTTCATAGAGGCAACGAAAGTGATCCTCCCAGACCACAGCCGCAATGTTGGCCTCAACTGCTTGGGTCGGCACTGATGAGCCTGTTTTCACAGTTTGCCAAAATTTCCGGGTGTCTTTTGTCTTAAGAGAGGACAGCATACATTCCCAGTTTGTGTGGTCCCAAGCCACCTTTGCATTGTGAATGGCTTGCTTTAGGCCGGCCCTCCTTAACCTAAATATCCCAGGATCCCTTGGGTGCCTCAGCGCCTCAATCAGTTTGCCCTTTGCCTCCCTACAAGCTAGATTGTACCAAGACTGGCTTTGCACCCTACTGGGCCCTTTCCTCACCACTGGATTCAGGAGATCCGCTAGGGTTCCCACCAAATCCTTATGGAGTTTGCCCAGCTTCCTGAAAAGGTCTTCGGAGTGGGAAAGATTTATAAGTGTCTCCACGGATTCAAGCGTGGGGAGTAGTCTCTCGTAGAGCTCCGGAATATGGTCAGGATTGTCTAAGAGTTTAGACCATCGGACTCTGCGCCTATCAGTTGTTAGGATTAAGTTATCCTTTAATATCGATTGATCCGATTGATCAATCTTTAGTTCGGATGGCAAGGCCAGAGATAGAATCAGAGCATTGTGGTCACTCTCACTTCTAGGCACTACGTCAAAGGTCAAGACCCTGCTCCAGTCCATGGTCTGGACTAAGACGTAATCCAGATGTGACTCATGACCAACCTTATTAAAGGTCGGTTTAGAGGGAATATCATTCCCACTCCTACCATTACAGGCCCTCAAGGAATTGCTAAGGGTAAAAGCCAAAATTTGTGTCGCTAACGGCGACCATGATTTGGCTGGGGGGCCCACCAGTTGGGGAATACCCCACTGATCATCCTCTTCCCCAAGGGCTCCCTCCATTGTCAGAGTAAGCGGCTCAAACTGGCAGTTGAAGTCACCCCCTACCACACACATAACACCCTTTGGGAGGTGTGGGAGGAATGCAGAAAGTTCCTCAAATGTGGGAGATGTTTTTGTAGGTCCTACCGGTCTAGAATAGACATTAATGAGTGCAAGTTTTGAGTGGTTTGGCCATTCTAATAATACACACTGAACATCCAATGAATTGGTATTGAGGGCTCTAGCCATGCAGCCCAGATGCGATGCCACCCAAATACAGAGCCCCCCAGACGGTCGTCCTCTCCCCTCCCATTTAGCTGGAATGGTAAAGCTCGCGTAACCCAGACGCCTTTTATCCTCCCGAGCCCATGTCTCCTGGAACATGCAAACCTCTTGGCTGTCAATAAAGGACACCCAATCCTGGTTATCTAGCTTATTTTGAAGTCCAGCTACGTTCCAGGAGAGAATAGACAGACTTGGGATACTCCTAGTTAAAACCGGAGGGAGAATAGAAGGAGGGGGCACAGTAGAGGGTGACAGATCATAGGGTGGATCCTTAGGATTAGTTCTCCCACCTTGGACATCAGTAGACAGTGGTTTTATTTGGGCACCTGTGTACTGATCATGCTGTAAGCTTCAATCACAGGTGTCCAATCCCGAAAAGACGTCAAACCTGTTGGTAATCTCTAGGGGTGTAAATAGTCTCAAATAGTCCATTCTACTATTGGGGTCACTCCTTGGCCGAGCCGGTATTGTATTCCACCCCAATGGGTCAGTAACATGGTAAAGTTGTGGAATTTGAGGCAGGTAAGCAGGGTTATAGGGCGGTTGGAGTACACTGTGTATAGGTAACTGTCCACCAGTGTATGTTGGGGGAACAGCGGAGATCTTGGATAGAAGTAGGTCAGGGGACGAGGAGTGACAGTATTACTACCCCCACCCTGAGACCAGTTTAGAATGTAATTAACTGCACACGGGTCCCTAAAGTTAATGACAACAAGATCACCATCGATGTCCTTAACCCTGCTACCCAACCATGACAGACGTCTTACGTACACAATCTCCCCATTGATGTTGTGTGTGAGTGGTCGGTGCTGGGCTAGCCAGTGCATGATTTTATTTTTGAGCTGGAAGTACCCCTCCCTCTTGTTGTTAGGTAGGGTGGGCACTCCCGTCAGGACAACCACGTATGGGGCCGCTTCCGGAGGCAGTTCTGTTTGTTGGGCTCTCTGGGGCGTTCTTGTAGATCTGAAGGGAGCCCTTGTGTTCTGATGGGGATTCCCAACGGGGGCTTTAATGTGAGCAGCCTGAGTTGAGCTGGATACCTTTGGAGCTGGAGTAGGAGCCTCGTTGGTAGTGGGTACTTTATGTTGTATAGGGTTCTTAGTTTGTGTAACTTGGGGGGCGCCCTTAGAAGTACTTGGCTCACAAGAGGTTGCCCCACGTGATGGTATAGGAGCACCTCCTGACAAACCCCCTGTGGTCCGGGCTTCAAGCACCTCAAGCTTTTTCTCAACCCTCCTCAACCTCTCTATAATCGGTAGAATAAATGACCTAATAAGATGTTCCATGCTGTCCAAAGAGGCTGGCTTTAGGTCAGAGCTGTGAGGGGGATCGGGAGGAATGTCATTTGTGCCATTTGCACTAATTGGTTGTTGTACTTGCTCCCCAGATTTTGGAGTAACCGGTTTGGGAGAGTCGACATCAATTGCCACTGGGGCCAGGTCAGTCCTGATTGTTCGCTTGGAATTTTTTCCAAAGTCCGCGTGGTCGATCTTTGGTTTTGTCATATCCACCCCCTTCCGTCTTCTCTTAGCAGGTGGTGGGTGATGAATGGTTACTTACCTCCACATGTTTCCTTGATTTGGTTAGAACATGTTTGGCCTGAACTGTAGTTCTAGTAGATAACACTGCGTCAGGGGACAGGGGAATAGGAGGATTATTAGGATTTACTGACTCGGATACCTGACTCAAAGGTGTTGGCGTGCAGTCTCTCAGGAGAAGTGGAAAGCTTTCCAAAATAGGGGGGTCGTCAGTAGATGGGGTACAACTGATAGTAAGGATGGAAGTCTCCATGAGAAGGTCGGCAGAGGCTTTGTTCTTCACGCTTTCAACAGAGCGGCGACGCTCAGCCCTACGTTCTGCTAGACTTTTTTCCCTATCACTATCAGTTACGTGTTTAGTAAAATAGTTATCAAGGGGACCATTAATAGTACTCCCTACCTTATCAACAGAAGGGTGCGCCAAAGACTCAGCCATGAGGGGATCCAAAAGGAGCACTAATCACAAGTGAAATGGAGGCGGCCCTGCCCGGCCTCACTCGGTCTCTGAGGGCCTCAGAGGGCCCACTCTTTGCCCGGTCTTCGCTCGCGTCCCGCGTTCGCGTCCGGGGGCTGGCCGAAATAGGAGAAGGGGGCGGGAAGAGGCACCAGGTGCGCGCTGTCTCCAGGCGCAAGCACCTCTGGTCCTCGCAGTCCCGCTCCCGGCGTCGGCACACAGGTTATCCCCTCAGCGTCTCCCAAATGCACAAGCAGCCGAGCTCACGGGCTCCCAGGCTGTAAATCCCACTCAAGTGATGTTTGGTTTGTGGCAGATAGGAACGACTGGCGAGCGGTAATTAACAGTAATTAACAGTCCCTTCACCAAACTTTGATATCCAGTTTTGATGGTTTAGTAGTACAGAATTACAATAAAGGTGCCTGCCTCGACCCTGCAGAGCACCAACTGCTCGAGGTGCATCAAGGTGCATCTGCTCCGATCATGGAGCACAGTTCAGACTGCTCCTGCCGTTGAGTGAGGCTGTGGCCTCGATGAAAACAAAAGCGGCTCCGACTGCTAAGCACAGTTCAACTGCTCCCGCCAGTAAGTCCCGGTTTCAGACGAAGCTTGGGCGGCTCCGAATGCAGGTGGAGCTCAAGCGGTTCAAATGGCTCCAAGACGCAAGGTACCGGCTGAGAGAAGCTTTGAGAGGCAGCTCCGGCCGGCCGTGAGCAAGAAGGATAGGGCGGGCCCCGGCCGCTGAAGCAGACAGGCTGAAGAAAGGCTAGAGCGAGACCCCCCCCCCCCCCCGATCACACTCTCTCGGCACTCGGCTCCCGGGCTCCCGGGCTCCCAGCAGCAGCGGAGCGACACGAACAGCCTGCCGAGTTACTGAGTAACAATTAGCACACGTGGAACAGCAGGCGGGGCTTCCACTCGGTCAGAAGCAGAAATTCAGGGGAAACCATGCCAAAAGATGCCCTATACTGGCTAACTAACAATATGATAATAAACCACTGGGGTAAGAAACAACTGGCAGAGGAATTAGTTAAGGCTAAGAGGGTTGAGTGGATAGGCAGCAGACCAAAAAGATTTAAGGGTGACTGTGTTGTTTTGCATTTTTCAGACCCTGAGGTGCTAATTAACATCTTGCCCCATCTTCTACCCCCACAGAAAAGGTCTACTGATATTATCCCTCTCACCCTAGACTTTTTCTACTATCGGAAAGGGGGGGTTTCCAACCGGTATACACTAAGAACAAAATGGAATGTGGTACCTGCAAAGGGGAAGAATGCTGTTACTAATTCCTCTGAGTGGGGACTAAATCTTGAGAATAGGTTCTCAGCCCTCTCCAATTTAAACGATTGTGACTGACTTCAAGGGGGCAAACGTTCAGTATCATTTGATGCAAAAACCCAGAGAATTTGCCCCCGGAATGTTCACAAAAGTAGTGAGGTTGCCCATTTGAATCCTATAAGTACTTTAGCGCAGATAAGTTTAGCGATACCTGTAGTAGAAGTGCCCTCTCCTTCGATCTTAACTCCTGATGTTCAACTTGATCTCCCAACCGGGATGGGGAATCTAATATCTTGGAACTTGGCAGGGCTATGCTCCAAACTAGATTGTGGGGACTGGCTTAGCTTTGTTAATTTATATGATGTATGTATGTTTCAAGAGACATGGGCATGTAAACCTGTATTTGCGCTGGGATATTTAAATTTTTCTGTGCCAGCAACAAAGGGCTCGAAAGGGAGACCAATGGGGGGTCTTACAATCTGGGTCTGACAAACCCTCAAACTTAAAATAACAAATATTGAGACTAGTCATAATGACATTCAGTTAATCAGGGTAACCAGTGACGAAACAGGGTCACTAGATATATATAACATATATGCTAGGAATGTTAAGGGTGTTAAATCTGATGTCTTAATTGCATTGGGTAACCTCCTTGATAAATTTTCACCTGATAACAGGGTGGTGATAGCAGGCGATTTTAATAGGACGTTTGAGCCCCTGGTCTCAAGCGAGGTTTCTATTGGAGCAGAAGAGGATTCCCAATGGGGCATTCCTGTGTTAGATCTGAAGCCAGTTACTCGATGGACTGAGGAAATTATCGATCTGAATGCACTGTGCTTAGAAAAAGGTCTGAGAGCTTTGAATGGACGTACAGTTTCGGATAGAAAAGGCTCCATGACCTTTGACAACGGAAGACACAAAAGTAGGATAGATTATGTTATCTGCAGCTTATTACTGTGGTCATCTGTCCGGGATATGGAGGTCGTTATAAGACCAGAGAGCGATCACAATCCTTTATGTGTGGAGCACAAATGGTGGGCCGTTGGGACAAATCTTACTTGTTCTAACACTCTTGCTCCACCCTCCCTCATCCCAGAGAATAACATGCGTAGGCTTAAATGGGATAGTGTTGTGACCAATGAACAAGCTATTGAAAATATTAATTACGAAACTGATCAAGCTATAGCTGCTTTTGAAACAATTTGTGTTTCCCCCTCTGGCCTGAAGGAAGTGGTTAACATTCATGATACTCTGTTCGCCAAGATTAAAAAACATTTCCTGAAACCTGTTAGGCGAAATGGGGCTAGAGCTGGTCAAGATGCTAAATGGTACAACGCAGAATGTAGGGCTGCACGTCTGGCTCTAGGGCAGGCTGTTAAAAGGAGGGAAGCTGAAAGCACTTGTCAAGCCAGAAAGAATTACAAAGCCTGCATAGAGAAAGCTAAAAGAGCCTGGGACGAGCGTCACTGGTGTAAATTGAAAAAAGCAAGTGATAGAAAGGACTCCAGAGCATTCTGGAATATCTTTAAATGGGGTAGTGTGAGAGTAGAGGAATCCCCTAATAATAATGTACCTCAGGAAGCTTGGGTAGAATTTTTTAGCTCGCAGTACGCTCTCAATACACAGATTAGTGGGGAGGACAGTATTAATATGTCTTTTTCTCACGGTAATCTTTTTAATGTTAAAGAGATTTTGATTGCCATAAATGCTGTGAACAGAGGACGCGCACCTGGATCAGATGGCGTTCCTGCAGATATCTTTTTAAATGATAAAGAGCGGTGGTGTAAATATATCTATTTACTCATCAATTTTATTGCCAAGGGTGCTGAGGTCCCAGCCTCTTGGAGAGGTGCTGTGATTGTCCCTGTGTTCAAAAAGGGAGATCGTGCACAGCCGGGTAATTATAGGCCAATAAGCCTTATCGATACAGTACAAAAAATAGTCGGCCGTGTGGTGGTAAACAGGCTCCTAGATTGGGCAGAGGACAACAACATCTTATCACCGTATCAAGCAGGATTTAGAAGGGCAACCAGTACGGTTGACCAAGTGTTCCGTTTCCAACTGCTTCAGTGGAAGACTGTGGTGCTGGGGGGAGGCAGCCTTTATGCAGCATTTGTTGATTTGAGGGCTGCCTTCGACCTGGTCCCGCGGGCAAAACTGTGGCAAGTTCTTCAGAGTTTGGGGGTCCCTGAGGAATTACTGACCTTGGTAATGCGATTACATGAGCTTACTTTTGCCAAAATACAGTGGGGTGGGCACGACATGGTTACAGATGAATTTCCAGGCCCCAACCTTGTTCACTCTGTACATAAATGGTGTTGTCCCCCGTATGATAACAGCTCCTGTAGATGCTCCTTCTCTATCAGGGTTAAAAATCCCTATATTAATGTTTGCGGACGACACGCTCATTATGTCGAAAACGCCTAGTGGTTTGCAGCGTGCTCTGTGTATTTTTGAGAATTTCTGCGGGGAGCATGGGTTAGAGGTGAACGCCACCAAAACCAAACTCATGGCTTTCAAACCGCATCGTAGCTGTAAGCCTAATATCATCATGAATGGGAGGCCTCTTGAGGTGGTTAACTCATTCACATACTTAGGAATTCTCATTGCAGATAATAATAGATGGAGCCAACATATAAATACTGCCACTTTGCGACATAAGCAATTGTCGGGTGCCATTAATATTGAACATAGGAAATCTTTGACCAAACCTGTTAAGCCAGCTTTATTGGTTTATGAAGCAAAGGCTATAGGTTCGGCACTTTACGGTGCGGAGATATGGGGCTTTGGAAATCTGAACTCTTTACAAGGGTCAGAAAATAAGTTTTTAAGATTACTTACTGGTACCCCGAAAAGCACTCCTCTCCTGCCTTTAAGATATGAGCTTGGCAGGAAGCAAATCAAGGATCTGGCCAGACTACGTCCAATTTTATATTGGCGACGACTATGGACTACCCCTGAGCTTGCGCATTATGCCGAAGGTTTTATTGATGTCATTAAGGCAGACTGTTTACATAGAATTAGTTGGCTCACTACACTGAAGGTACTACTGTTCGAGCTCGGGCTAAGTTCTATATGGCTGGACCCAACAGGTGCATCATTCCCTACCAAGTCTGCCCTTAAAATTATATTCTGCGAACATGTTGCTAACAAGAGTTTGAGTAATTTGAGTAATGGATCTATGTCCGCTGGATTCCTAGAGGTAAAACTGTACCCGGTTTTGGAGTCGTACTGGGATATTGTTTCAAAACCGGGTGACAGGAAGCTCCTATTCCAACTGAGAGCGGGAGCTCTCCCTATAAGATCTTTGACAGTCAAATGGGGCTCAGGGGGGGTGACATCTGCCCAGCCTGTGGAATGGGGAAGGAAACCCTAGGACATTTTTTGTTTTCTTGTAAAGCATACTGTGTTCCTAGACGCGCTTGGTTAGCTCCTATGTGTAGGAACCTTGGTACAACTTGCAGTTCTGTTGCGCTGCGCATTATAGGCACAAGCCAATCAACATGGATATTAATAGCGACAGCTAAATATATTGGCTGGGCATGGGCGATTCGGCAGAGACTGCTAGTCAATTAACTATTCTCTGGGTGAACATGCAGAGACTGCTAGTTATTTAACTATTCTCTGCCTGTAAAATCTGTTTTTATAAAATCTCTTCTAGTTTTTAGAACAATAATGAACTTGATAGATATTCAGAGACTGCTAGTTATTTGACTATTCTCTGTATCTAAAATATGCTTTCAATGAAATTGACACCGCTCGCTCTTTAAACTTTATATACCTTTTATTGTATAAATCAAATCTCATATACATTTTTTTAAATCTTTCTGTAAATACTGTGAGATTTTGTTCTAACCAAATGTACTGTACGTATTTAGTAGTGCTTTGTAAATGTTTTTGATTGTAAATTTAATTTTATCTTAATATTGTCAATATTTTGTGTTTGTCTGCTTTTATGAGTATACACTCGAATAAAGCACTTTTTGAATTGAATTGAAACTCAAAAACACAATTGACAACCCTTTTTTGGGCACACATGGCTTTCTAATGCTTACAGTGGTTCGGACTATACCTACGCTTTAGAGCAATGGCTTGAATTACACATTTTAAGCCTTTTTTAAAGATTTTAGAATTTTTTAGAAGTTTTAAACATTTTAGCAAAACACATGTTTTTTAGCTTTGTGCGTACCAATATCTAGTCAGCCTAGTAGTACGTTAATAATTTACATATGTCGTCCAGTCGGAAGAGGAGTGGGTGTTATATTCCATATAGGTACCCTAATATAGGCACGGGTAACATTGCGACCTTTCACCTATATTCTTCCCTACAGTACACACATAACGGTTTACAGGGACTGACCTTTTACCTAGATACAACACTGCATTCAGAATACAGTTTTTCCCTAGTTTGAATCTCATGAGGTTTCTTGGAAGCACAGCAGGACTACCATCTCCTGTATAATAGGAAGACAGAGGAGACCAAGACTTCCTGGCTGATACACTGACCAGAGACGCTGCAGTTTCTGCATGCAGACACTCCAGCTCGCAATGGTCTAACATCCCTCGCGGGGTGTCCAACTCGGGACCAGGACAGGGTCCCACAGTCTCTCACTTCAGGTAATTGGGTTGACTAAATCCTAGAGGGATTCTTGGCTTAACACCTACACAGATGCTAGGTACATTTAGGTGCATCTAGTTAGGGAGGCATTGTAGGAGTAAGCACTTTTTATCATGTGTTTTATATACTTGTATGTATTCATGATTTTTGCAAGATGGTAGAACTATACCATCCATTTACTTTCATAGTGCTTCTAATCATTTATCTCTGCTACTATCTAACGGTTGTTGCAGCTCATCTATTTTACACTAGAATAGCAACTGTTCACTAAATCCGTATTGAAAAAGCCCAGCCTGTTTATTCTGTGTTTCTCTCTGAGACAGACTAAATAAGCACTAGTGACTGAGCGGAAAGTAGCATATTATTTCCACGATTCTGAAGGATCAGAGTTGTCATGTTCGATGGTTGCCAATAACTATTCTCTCCCCAGTAAGAGGAGATTCTATTAGCACTGTGAGCTAGCTTATACAGAAGGCCAACATACTAGGTGGGGGTGTACAGAACGTGCAGATCCTGTATAATTTTAAAACCGGTCCCAGGATGCTTGTTTCCGGTCCAGGGAAGACATGGCTTGGCAGTTCGGGCTGGACTGTTCCCATGAGGCACAGGGTCAGACTGATTTGCATATAGCCATGTCTGAACTGGGGTGGCTGAGTGAACTAAAGAATGGTGATGGATTAAACCCAGATCAGTTGACTGGGGTGAGTGTTTGATTTGTTCAAGCGCTCCGTCCATCATCCCCTTTTGTATTAATTTGATAAGAACTACATGACAGGTTAGGAGATCTCCTAATTTCATGTAGTCCCTGCCACCTTTGCTTTGCTGTGAGAGGCGGCTGAGATTAGGGAAGCTCTGTATCCTGGCAACAGGTGCTGTCAAACATTTCCCTAACAATTTTAGAGATGAGTTCCTGTTGTCTCATCACCTCAATGACAGCCCAGCCCCTTCCCTATTTATTGGCACCCAGGAAGCCCTTAAAACGTCAAGGAAGAGGAGATTAAGGGAGGGCTCAAACACCACTTCTACTGGAAAATTTGGCATCATTTTCCCTTACTCCTGAGTCTTGGTATGTGGTTGCAGTCCTATTACCCTCAGCCTAGGAATCCCGGTGTTGTTCTCCTAGTACTCAAAGAGTGCGAGCAGAAACACACCACCATCTGTTGCTGCCTTTGTAATTGCTTCATATTCACTAATGGACACTTTCTGGCCTAATCTTACAGCAGAAAATTCAGTTTTTGAAAAGCATACATTCAAATCCTTCAACTAGCCTTTCTCCTCCAGTGTTTGTTGGAAGTCCCAAGCTAAGTCAATCAACATGGATTTTTTTTTTGTAAGAGCTGCCCCTCAGGGTCCAGTTCTTTAGAATCACACTTGAAGTTTCTGCAAATCACGGAGACTTCAGGGCAAAAAAACAATCAACCTTTGCCACCTCTGTTTATCCTCTGTTGGAAGGTAATTTTAAGGTGGTTTTTACCACATAATCTTGTGCAGAAATGTGCTATCTAAAATAATAGGACACACGTGTGAAATGCAGGAAGTGGCTCAAGAGTGGCACATTTATTAAAACAATTTAAACAATGAATGTCAAAAACACATTATTATTCGATAATAATACTATGCAGGCTAGCAATTAACAAGTGTCGAAGACACATCGCAGATCAGGAACTAAAACATGAAATCTAGTAAGTTCAAAATCACAGCAATACAAAGAAAGAAAGATAGAGAGAGAAAAACTTAACATCAAAGTACAATGACGCATTACAACCTCAATCAAAAATGCTAAATAAAATGGTTAACCGGGAGCACCATCGACGTGACAAAAGGGACACTGTACGAGGTGGTCAACAAACTGGAGAGTAAGCAGTCCTTTTATACATTTGAAATGAGGAACCGTTGACCACAAGATCTAATTTTGGCTTGAACGCAGAACATAACAAAAGTTCGAACTTTTTATCAAAAACACTTTGTGTCACCTCTCAGAAGCTTTAAGGTGGAAGCTCCTTATAAGGCTATTGTTTATTTTAAGCCCTGTCGCTATTTTAGTTTCCAAAGGTGCGGAAAGTCCCAGTTGGCCCCCACTCCTTCATCAGAAAGACAGTGACCTGAGGTTATTGGCCTTCATAGGAGAGATACATCTGAGGTTACAGGAGGGTGAGAGGCCTACTGCCTCTGTAGACGCTCAAGGTAGTGTGGATAATTTTAGCCCAACACTGTCTATGGGCTGGTTGGGTCAATTGAGACTCTCATGCTTCAGATGTGGGTAGAATGGGCTTGGGACACTATATGGTAAAACTAGATCCTTCTTCACCTCAGGGTCTAAATGCTCTGCGTAGACTGATCTCCCCTGGATAATCCGTAAGAGATGTTAAGAGGAAACATTGAGAGCAACAATGGACAATCATGGATAACATTTATATACATTTGACCCCATTGCTCTAAAAGATTGCCTGTTTGATTTTCTTAATGCTAACTCCCTTTAGCAGCCCGCCCCACATTGCACATTGCTACAATATCTTCTTGACAGGGATACTTCACACACCTCATTGGGTCCATCTGTTCTAACTATTTGCAGTTCCTTGTCGGAATTTATTTATTTATATAGCGCCTGAATCGATCCCCGAAGGGGTATCTCTGGGCTTCGGACAAGCAACAAGAAAAGATGATGAACAGAATCATAAGCAGAGTCAAAACAGGATGGTCTTAAGTTGCTTTCTAAATTGGAGATGGGCAGGGCATTGTCTCAAGTAAATAGGGAGCTGATTCCAGTAAAGAGGGCCAAGGTGGGAGAATGCCTTCCCACCCAGCCTGGCTTTCCTGACTCGGGAGATCACAAGAAGGGATTTGGTTCCTGAGCGGAGGGACCTGGAGGCCGTGTACAGCGTGAATTTCTCTGCAAGATAGGCAGGACCAAGGTTGTATAAAGCTTTGTGAATGGTACAGCAGACTTTAAAATTAACCCGCTACCGTACTGGGAGACAATGGAGCTGACGGAGAAGATAAGCGGACCTGGGGAGGGTGGCGTTCAGAACCAGTCATGCCACAGTGTTCTGGAGCACCTTCAATCGACAAAGCGAGGACTCATTGGCTGCAACCAGGAGGCCATTGCATTAGTCCAGACGGCTCAGTATAAGTGCCTGCGTCAGGGTTTTCAGAGTTGAGTCAGGAAGCAGGGGAAAAACTCAGGATAATAGGCCCAGCATATGAAAGCAGGAGCCTGATCCAGCAGTAATTTCACGGTAATTCCTCAATGCAAAACATAATTTACCTCTAGTTTACCGCTTCAAAGGTGATGGACCTTGGCCACCGTTTTTTGTCACCATCAGGAGACTTTACATAAACATGAAAATCAAATGCTAAATATTTAAGTCAATAATGAGAGTTGTGATTAGTTTTAAAGGGTTTTATTTTCAAGTTAAAGGTTAAAGTTCTCCGACCCTTTATTCCTATTCAAATATCAATCAGGTTACAGAATTGAAAAAAGGAAAAATAGAATGAATACAGAACATATTACAAATTGCATACAAGGCACTCCATAACGGAAAAAGGAATGAGGCATAAAAATGTCAGTCAGAACTCTTTAAAGAGTTTCAGGAAAAATATAATTCAAGAGTGAGTTTTGCCAGGCTAATCAATAATTAATAATTAGCAAAAATCTCCCATGAAGAGAAATAAATGCATAAGACAAAAAACATCTTTGCAAAAGCCAGTTAGTCAAAGCATAAACTTTGAATTTAGCACCTAAAACTGTCCAGTTCTATCAGCTTGTCCTCTCAGTCTTCACTCTGCCTGCATCTCTGCCCCTCTGTGTCTGACACAGAGATTGCCCTCCCTTCACAAGACAACAGAAGCTGTTATGTGCCAAAAAATCCAACACCTCCCTAAAATATGTGAACAAGGCCCCTGTTCTCTGTGCCTCCTTGGACACAATCTCCACCCAGTCTGTATCCTCGACGTTCACGTACCTAACCTGAATGATGTCTGGTCAGATCTCTCCCATCTCCTCCTAATCACGCCCCTAGGGGACACTATTTATACCCAAATTCTTGGCTAAAAATATTGCAGTTTCTGTGGAAACTCACACTGTGATTGGTTGGCACAGGTGACATAGGGGTCTTAGTATCCTGTTCTCATCGCAAGTCCAACCCATACCAGTTCTAACAATAGGAGCTTAATGCTAAGAACAATATACATAACATGTATCAATAAGATCTCTTGCAACATTTTAAACTACAAAATGTATCAGTCAATTTCTGTCTCGCTTTCACATCGCACACATGGATGACACTCTTCCACAAACATTGGTACATTGGCATGGTGACAGGAGTGTGCAGATCATTGTGGCCTTGACCTATGTGTCTTCACTTGAGGCACTTGGCAGTTCATGTAGCTGGCTCTGCGCATGCGTCTCCCATTCAGCACACAGCTGACAATTCTCAGCCATGCTGGATTCCTAGGCAGCCATTTTTGTGGGCGCAAATGTATACTAAAGCAAAAACAGACACAAAAGAATATTAATTTATGAAGTGAAGCCCATTATGTTCACCTCCCACCATTCCAATATCCTGTATTAATTATTACCTAGCAAAAGCTATTAATTTAAAGCAGCTTTTCTATTATTTGTGCACAACGTGCAAAAATGTGCAAGTACAACATAGCATAAACATGCACTAGTGCACATTTTTAAAGTGCAAACAGTTAATTCATGCTCATAGCAACATGCTCTAATGTTTTAGATAGCTTTTCATGCAAAACACATTTGCCCCACGTGTTTTGTTGGTGCAAGGCTGATTAATTAATACATATTATAAGAAAGATGTGTTATAAACTGAACATGCATTGTTTAAATATGCAACAAAGCCAAGGTGTCTTGAGACGAGAACAGAGGCATAAATTATAACTAGGTCTTTCATGTAGAGGAGAAGATGGGAGGAAACAGAGAGCAAACATTCCTCTGTTATCTCCAAGGCTATAGAGGCGACTGTAAGCCTTCCAAAGGAAATTGAAATCACAAGTTTCTTCTACACTGCAAAATGCCTGTTATTTCAGCACAACTATATGCTACTTTAAAAGTTCTCAAAACATTCTCTAAATTAAATGTACATTCTTTAGTGAGGTTAAATCTAAACTACACATTGTAACCACCTTGGATTAATTCATTGAGAATGGGTTTTAAATGAAAGCAATTTAGACTGAAAGCACTTTGACCAGGCCTCATTTCATGTTTTCACTTGCACCAAAATGTGTGTGTGTGACGAGGGGGACCCGGACTCGGGTCCCCCGGGCCTGCCTATTCATGTGTCACCTCTTTTTGCACAGAACACCGACTCCTGGAAAACCCCGGATGAGGACAGCTGCCAGCCCTGGACCTATGCAGAGGAACCCTGTTTCTTTAATTGGGCGGACCCGGTTCAGGGCCCCGCCCTCCAGCTGACTGTAAAGCCCGGCCCTGCAAACACACCGGTGTGTGTTACACCTGGAGGAGGCGAGTGGCGACTGGAGAGCGAAGGCGGAGCGGAGCGGAGGATGAGTGAGGACGGAGAGGAGCAGAGGACGAGCGAGGACGAAGAGGAGAGGAGGAAGAGCGAGGACGGAACGGAGCAGAGGAAGATCGTGGACGGAGCAGAGTCGGGGAAGAGCGAGGGACGGAGACTACTGCGGAGAAACCAGGCGAAGCAGACAGCGGAGAACTCCGGAGACAGACCAGAGGAAGAGCGAGAGCGCAGCGACACGCCAGGAGGCCAACGTGAAGGCGCATCGCCCAGCCACGCTTCCCGGGAAGTGTGGCTAGGACAGGTACGGTCTCGTTTCCTGGGCTGGGTGGGACGCAAGTGGGACAAGCCCCCTTGACCCGTTTTTAGGAGTAACTGTGCACGAACTAAAACCCCCCCCTCCCCTCACGTCACCACTCAGAACCGCGGGGTTGTTTAAAGTGCACATGTGCCTCCTCACCACCCCTTCCCTACCTGCAGTTGTCCAAACAGCAACGTTACAATAGGTTTCTGTTTTTCTTTTCTTGGGTTTGCTGACCTGCCGACCCTGCTGTCACAACGGCGGAAGCCCGAACTACCTCACCCAGAAGACCCCGGGAGTTGAGACGGCGGGGAAACCTTCGGGAGGCCACGGAAGACGTAGACACTCCCCTACCCTACTATAGAGTGCCTGTACAGAAAAGGAGACTATACAAAATAATAAAACCAGCACTACCTACAAACCCGTTGTCCGTGAATCTGTTCGACGAACCCCCTGAAACCCCACAAGTGGTGGAGAATGCGGGCACGCCGAAGATAGCCATCAGGGACACAACGATGGAGGAGATGCTGCAGGCCCTCGTTAAAGGGCAGGAGCAGTTGGGGTGGGCCGTCGAACAGCAACTAGCCGCCGCCCAGTTGGACAGAGACACCTTTCGGAACACAGTGGTAGCGCAGCTCGAGGGGCTGCACCACCCAATCGACCCTGCCAGTAATCCCGGGAGGGAGAGTCGACCCCCGGCCACCCCTGCTGGTATCTCCCTACAAAAATATGTCACTGGAGAAGATCCGGATGCCTTCCTAACGAACTTCGAGAGGGTGGCGTTGGCTTGTGGATGGCCCCTCGAGAAATGGCCATTCTTTCTTGCTCCCCTATTGACCGGAGAGGCACAGGCTGCCTATCAGGTAGCCAATGGCAGCGGACAAACCCCCTACGGACAAATAAAAGTAATCATCCTAGACCACTTGGGATTGGACGCGGAGGCGTATAGGGTACGTTTCCGCAAGGAGAGAGGACAAGCCGGTGACAACCCGAAGACGTTGTTTTTTCGCTTAAAGGCAGCCGCCGATAAATGGCTCACCCCTGGGACAAGTACTAAAGAGGAAATCATGGACAAGATATATTTGGAGCAGTTTCTGGAGGCCCTACCATATGGGACCCAGAGGTGGCTCAGGCAACATTCAAACCTATCGACCGCCCAAGCAATGGAAATGGCGGCCACCTTCGTGCGAGCACAACCACGTTCACACTCTACCGAACCTGAGAAGCAGGCCAGGCCCGTACCCAGACCCGAACCCCGACCACGAGCCCCACCACCCGGGAGACCGATGCCAAGACCTTTGATGACCGACACACCCCCTTTCCGTGGCCCACAGTGCTTCGACTGCGGAATGTGGGGTCATATTGCACGCCTCTGCCCCCACAAACGCTCCCAAGAGGAACCTATGGACGTCAGCTATTTACCCAAGGCCATCATGTATTCCGCGGAACTCGGCGGAGCCTATCACATGAGTGTAAAAGTCAACGGTACAGAAGTCAGGGCCCTCCTGGACTCGGGCTGCAAACAGTCAGTGATACAGACCTGTTATGTGAGGCCCCTTCAGGTAATGCCAGAAGCGTTAGTGTTCATTAAATGTGTTCATGGGGACGTCAAGCCTATATACCCATTGAAGTGGAGGGAAAGAGTACCTTGGTTGTGAAGGTGGGGGTCTTGAATACCCTTCCAGAGAGCTTAATATTAGGGACCGACAATCCCCACTTCCTTGACCTGTTTGAAGGGAGGCTACAACAAGACAGGGAAGTCGACACAACATCTCTCCCTGCCCTGACATCTCCTGAACCCTGGGAGGGAGACCGGAGTTTTAAGTTTGCCCAGGCCAACGACGCCTCCTTACTCAACGCATGGGAGCAGGCCCACAGCGAGCAGGATGATCCCCAACCCCGATATCCCCGTTTTTTGATTAAAAACGATCTCCTCTATAGACAAGCAAAAGCAGAGGACCCGTTGCAGCTGATTGTGCCAGCGTGTTTTCGCGACCAAATCATGTTCTATGCACATACTCACCTGTTGGCAGGACATACAGGGAGCGAGAAGACAACCCAGAACGTGTTAAGGGGTTTTTACTGGCCTGGAGTGTACCAGGACATCAAATCCCACTGTCAGACATGCGACGTATGTCAAAGGAAAAACACACAGAGGCCACCAGCGGTTCCCCTCCAACCTCTGCCCATAATAGGTACCCCCTTTGAGAGGGTCGGTATGGATCTCATAGGCCCTCTTCCACGGACAAAGAAGGGGTACCAATATGCGTTGGTTATAGTGGATTACGCCACACGCTTTCCGGAGGTGTTCCCCCTGAAAGCCCCCACTTCCCGGAACATTGCGGATAAATTCCTGGAGCTGTTCTCAAGGGTCGGGTTTCCCAAGGAAATCCTGACCGACCAGGGGACCCCCTTCATGTCAAGGGTCATGAAAGAAGTGTGCCTCCTACTCGGACTCCACCAGATTAAAACGTCAGTGTACCATCCTCAAACCGACGGCCTGGTGGAGCGCTATAACGGGACCCTGAAGGCCGTATTGAAGAAGATGCTGAGCGTGAATGGAAACGAGTGGGACCTCTTGCTTCCTTTGGCCCTTTACGTGATCCGAGGACAAAAACAAAGCAGTTTAGGCTGTTCCTCATTCGAGATGTTATACGGGAGACAACCCCGGAGCCTCCTAGACATGACCAAGGAAGTGTGGGAGGCAGAAACAACCGGAGAAACACGTTCCTTGCTAGATTACAGTCAAAACCTGAAGAATAAACTGGGGAAGATACGAGAGCTGGCCTTTACTCATCTGGAAGAAAGTCAAAGAAAACAACAAACCCACTATGACAAAGGGAAGAAGTGGAGACATCTCATAGTCGGCGACTGGGCTCTCGTGCTACTACCCTCCCCCATAAAGAAACTACAGAACGAGTGGCAAGGCCCTTATAAAGTCGTAGAAACTATAGGGAAGACCACTTACAGGTTGCAACTAGAAGGGAGGAAAACCCAGATCTTTCATATCAACTTACTGAAGAAGTGCCATGATGCTCCCTCCGGAGCGAACGTTGCGCTATAGAAATACCCCCTCAAATACTCAAATACTCAAATACTCAAGTGGTTGGGAACTCCCCCCCGGCCATCCCACCTCACTATGCCGGTGGGAAACGACACGGAGACCACGTTGAGTGAGCTGGTTGTCAACGACGAATTGTATCAAAGTGAGCAAGAAGGACTACAAGAAACTTTACGCCCGTTCCAGACGGTATTTTCCTATCTACCGGGTATTACCCGGCTGGCAGAACACCGGATAGAGACCCCAGCGGGCGTCACCGTCAAGCTACGACCATACAGGATCCCGGCCGCCAAAAGGGAAGCCATAACAAAAGAAGTAGACGAAATGATCCGACTGGGAGTAATCCGCCCGTCTAGAAGCGAGTGGTCCTCGCCCATAGTGATGGTGCCCAAACCTGACGGAAGTAGCAGGTTCTGTATGGACTTCAGGGCACTGAATGCTGTGTCATCCTTTGACGCATACCCAATACCCCGGATTGATGAACTCATTGAGAAATTAGGGGATTCGAAATACATCAGTACCCTGGACCTGACCAAAGGATACTGGCAGGTGCCGCTGAGAGAGGAGGACCGAAGAAAAACCGCCTTCGCTACACCGGACGGTCTGTATGAATTCAATGTCCTACCATTCGGATTACATGGTGCCCCGGCCACCTTCCAGAGACTTATGAATGAGGTTTTACGGGGACACCAGGGATACAGTTCGGCTTATCTCGACGACATCATTATCTTCAGCCCGTCGTGGGAAGAGCACCTCCGTCATCTGCAGGTCATACTCCAACAACTGCGGGACGCCGGTCTCCACGTCAACGCCAAGAAGTCCAGGATAGGGTTTCAAAAGGTCAAATATCTAGGGTACTTGTTGGGACACGGAGCCATTGAACCCCAGATAGAGAAGGTGAGAGCTATCGCAGACACCCCCTTTCCCAAGAATACGAAAGAGATGAGGGCCTTCTTGGGACTGGTGGGTTACTATCGGAGGTTAATCCCTTCGTTTTCAGATGTGGCAGCCCCATTGACGGATACATTGAAGAAGCAAGCCCGGCGTCTCGACTTCCATACTCCAACACCAGCCATGTGGAAGGCCTTTCAGACGCTGAAGAAAGCCATAACTACAAGCCCAGTGCTCACGTCCCCAGATTTCACGAAACCCTTTATACTGCACACTGACGCTTCCGACTTTGGCATAGGGGCCGTTTTATCACAGGACACGGGGGTTGGGGGTGAATGGCCTGTCCTATACATCAGTCGCAAGCTATTCCCCAGAGAGGTGAAATACCCGACGATCGAGAAAGAGTGCCTCGCCATCCGGTGGGCGGTAGACAAGCTGCGTTATTACCTGGAGGGGCATCTGTTTATTCTGTATACTGATCATGCCCCTCTGTTATGGATGAGCAGGAACGCCTCTAACAACCCCAGGGTCATGAGGTGGTTCCTGGCCCTCCAGCCCTACAGGTTTCAAGTCCGCCACAGGAGAGGGAAAGACAATGTCAACGCTGACTTCCTGTCTAGGTTTCCTCTCCCCGATCGGGAGAATCCTAGGGGGGAGGTGTGTGACGAGGGGGACCCGGACTCGGATCCCCCGGGCCTGCCTATTCATGTGTCACCTCTTTTTGCACAGAACACCGACTCCTGGAAAACCCCGGATGAGGACAGCTGCCAGCCCTGGACCTATGCAGAGGAACCCTGTTTCTTTAATTGGGAGGACCCGGTTCAGGGCCCCGCCCTCCAGCTGACTTTAAAGCCCGGCCCTGCAAACACACCGGTGTGTGTTACACCTGGAGGAGGCGAGTGGCGACTGGAGAGCGAAGGCGGAGCGGAGCGAAGGACGAGTGAGGACGGAGAGGAGCAGAGGACGAGCGAGGACGAAGAGGAGAGGAGGAAGAGCGAGGACGGAACGGAGCAGAGGATGTTCGTGGACGGAGCAGAGTCGGGGAAGAGCGAGGGACGGAGACTACTGCGGAGAAACCAGGCGAAGCAGACAGCGGAGAACTCCGGAGACAGACCAGAGGAAGAGCGAGAGCGCAGCGACACGCCAGGAGGCCAACGTGAAGGCGCATCGCCCAGCCACGCTTCCCGGGAAGTGTGGCTAGGACAGGTACGGTCTCGTTTCCTGGGCTGGGTGGGACGCAAGTGGGACAAGCCCCCTTGACCCGTTTTTAGGAGTAACTGTGCACGAACTAAAACCCCCCCCTCCCCTCACGTCACCACTCAGAACCGCGGGGTTGTTTAAAGTGCACGTGTGCCTCCTCACCACCCCTTCCCTACCTGCAGTTGTCCAAACAGCAACGTTACAATAGGTTTCTGTTTTTCTTTTCTTGGGTTTGCTGACCTGCCGACCCTGCTGTCACAACGGCGGAAGCCCGAACTACCTCACCCAGAAGACCCTGGGAGTTGGGACGGCAGGGAAACCTTCGGGAGGCCACGGAAGACGTAGACACTCCCCTACCCTACTATAGAGTGCCTGTACAGAAAAGGAGACTATACAAAATAATAAAACCAGCACTACCTACAAACCCGTTGTCCGTGAATCTGTTCGACGAACCCCCTGAAACCCCACAGTGTGGCATTTTAAAAGCAGTCTGTCTGAAACTTAAAAAACAAGGCAATGCTTAATCTTGGTGAAATCTAGCTTCATCAATTCACCCTTTGATGATAACAAATCATGATACTTCAAATGATTTGTAAATCATCACACTTATTTATTTTCACAGGTGACATTTGATTAATAGCACACTCATTAATTCAGTCTAATATACTTTTTTCTACATAAAATATTATTCATTAGCACACTTATTTCACACAGGTATATAAGAAAAAACTACTAAAATTAGTTATTATTACAAAAGCTGAGCATATAACAATTCCCCTCTATTTCTAAGGCAACACAAGTTTTGTCTGTAATCAGATCATATATAGCCAAGCACAAAAGTTTAGTGCAAAGTTCTGTGAGTAGCTTCTTGGAACTGTAGTCTTCTCTAAAATATGTAACTAAAAAAATAAAAGGAAAATTCAACAGAACAGTTCTCTTTTCTATTTTCTTTTCTTCTTTTTTCTTTCATCATTCAATGATTCATTTCTCTTCAGCTCTTGACAGTTCCTAGTTATTGTTTCAGCATTTCTTGGTTCTTTGTCACCAGCTTGCCATCAGGGTGGCTCATACAGTTCAATCCTCGCATGACACAGTTCATTCAATGTGGCATTCTGTACTTTTTACATGCATTTTGAGCATGGTGCTGAAAAACTCTGACAGAGCGCCATCAATTATTTGCACATTTTCAATCCAGGCCTTTCACTTTTATTTTCATTTTGATCAGATTCAGATGTTTCAGCTATGGGTGCAAATGAGTTTTCACAGGACCACTGCAATTGTTTTGGATACCCTTTCAGCCAGCTTATCGCTACCTCTACTCTTAGGCCCATAACACTACTTTCCTCTTCAGAGACTGCTCCTGACTCATTCACCCTTCTAACACCACTTTCATCTGAGTCAGTTTCGACTTTTCCAGTGCCACTTCAGTTTGTTCTAGTGCTGCTGTGCGCTCTAAGTGTTCCCTCACAGCTTGACTGACCCTCTTCTGTGGACTTTTGACCACTGCTGGCATCTCTTCTTAAAGAGGAGCTGTGTCATCAAGGGGACACTGGACCATACGTGTATGAGAGGCATGCACCCAATTTGGAAGGCCACCAAATTTCACAACAGTCTTTGCAGGATCATTTGGAACAGGCCTTTCCATTTCGCAGCATCTCTCAGACCAAAGTTTTGGCACCATCCTTTATGCAGATCTTGTGTAGCAGCTGAAATCTGGTGAGAAACTGTACGCTCGACATCAGTCATACCTTCACAGCAATGGCTAGCCTTTTCATCTGTGTTTTTCACAAGTGCATTTGCATGTACAAATTCAAGCCACTTCAGTGATGCTGAAACACAGTTTTTTGCAAAGTGAGACTCTGTACTGTCTTTGTGTTGCTTTATTATGCTTGAAACTTCAGGCAGATAGCTACAATCCAATCTTTGTACAGTCTGTGGTTCTGCACATATCATTTTTGAGACCTCATTATGATCTGATTTCAGAGAAACAGGCAAGCTATACCTGGGCATCAGTTTTTGCAATTACACATTTGCTACTATGCAGTTGTCATTTACGGTATCCTTCTTAGATTCACATGTGAAAATTCCATTTAATGCATAGGCTAACAGGACACAATGTTGTGCAACTGAATTAGCATTTCTCTCTCCCATGACAATAGTGACTCCCATTTTAGCAGCTATACTGCATATTATGGCAAGGGCAATTAATTTCGAATTTTGGGCTGAGGTAACTATTGAAAGACATGACGCTTTGACAAAATAATGTATAGGGAGCACATCATGTGCTGTTCTTAATGTGTCATTGTTACCTTTTAAATATGGGCCATCTGCAAAATGGACATTGTTGAGTTCAATCAGACGTTCATCCTTAAAGTCTGATCTTGGCTTCATTCATATATTCATGACACCTAGACATTCAGGTTCAGTTTCATCACTAGCAATTTCATTTGCTGGCAAAATGCTAAATACATTTGAATTTAGACATTTCTTGCTCACAATATTTTCACAGAACAACTCCACAAAGGAAGGAACCATTTTAGAAATTGGTTTTTTCTCTCACTATTTTCTCACTTTTTTTGTGACTGACTCTCACTACAGCTACTAATTTAAGTCATCTGGATATTTCTGTTACATGGGGTCAAGGGTCATTGGGAAATACGTCAAAGACCTTTGAACACATCCATGTTTTTGAACAGGCACTGAGAGAGCGCAGCCCCCCTCTCACTGCAAATTGGTGTATTTTCTTTTAAATAAACTTGCATTTGGGGGCGTGGCTTGCAGCCAACCAAGATGGCCGCATCCTAGTGGCGCTCTGAGGGTGAGACCGACTCCCCTAATAAATCCGGCCAGTTATCCGATTTAACCGTTGTCCAGCGGTGCATATCTTCGCGGCGGAGGTGAAGCGGAGCCAGGCGATCCCTCTCTGAGGCCCCTACGACTTCGGAGCACGAAGTATCGACGGAAGGAGAATTGGGGCCTACAACCACGTTTCCAGCACCGGCCTAAATTTTGGCGACACTCCGGCGTGTGGGCGGCGCGGCGCGGCTGCCTCGGCGCGGATCTATGCGCCGACAGTAAGAGGCATGGACGGCTGATGCGGGCGGGGCTGCCTGCGGATGGTGCGAGGTGGAGGTTCCCCCCTCCCCCGTTGATGGTGGCGACTGCGGCGCGGGAATAAAAGACTGTCTTCAGGTGATGAACGGTGCGGAGATGGCGCCGGTGCGGTGCGGTGGGCCGCCGGTGAGGACATTCTGTTGGTGCCGGGACTAACGCGCCGCCATACAAGATAGAGTGCCAGAGATAAGATCTCGGGGTGTGGTCGGATCGGACGCCCCGTCCTCCCGCTGTTGGTGGCGGTTCCCCCCCCAGAGAGAACCCCTACATCTCCTATCGCTCTCCGGTGGCGTTAAGCGAGAGAGCTGGGGGAGTACAGCGTGAGGAGCGCAGAGCAGGCGGACAGTGAGTGAAAGGCCCCCGACTGAATGGCCGTATGAGACGCCGGCTGGATTCCAAGCATGGCAAGACCGGGGTGAGTGGACACGTGCCACACCACTGTGGGGGCGCATAATATTGGCGCATCTGCTGGCGACACACTGCACTGTACAGGGTGCGAGGACGGCGCCGCTGGGGACTATCACACCTCGAACTCCACACATCCTGAATATACTCCCAGAAGCTTGGCGTCTGCTTGTGGTACCTGCGTACGAGGTCATTTCGGGCCTTGGTGTGTGCAGGGCTTGGCCGCTCCCCCCCCCCCCCAACCTGTCTGTTATACATATTATTGGGGCCCGGGACGGGCTGACCGTTTCGGGCGATCCCAAGCAAGGAGGCTCAAAGACTGCAATTAGGGTCCTGTGGGTGCCGATCTGGCGGTGCAGTAACCGGACTGGCAGTGTGTGTGACGCGGGGTCTTGCACGGACATATCCACGACGTACCTATTGAAAGAGCTGGGGGCCGAGCGAGGCGACGATCACCTCTGGGAACTGCAGTACACGGCAGCAACACCTGCACCTGCTGGTAACACAGAACGGATTACCCTTCAACCGGGCGGGGTACATAAAATGCAGACGCACACACGTTGTCAGTAACAGTGTGGTGGGGAGCAGTGGAAGCTGATCCTTCACAATGAGTGGCAGAGGCGATTGAGTGCCCCAACAAGGCAAACTTGACAAATATGCCTATGCTAAGGATTTTCCCCCACTGCCGGATCAAAAAGGAACTGGTACTAAAGGAGCAGAAGGGGGGGTAACCCCACAATAACGCTGGAGGATGTTATGGCGGCCCTGCATCAGGTACAGACCACGGTGTGTACGATTTCGACGGACGTTACGCTCCTACGGGCGGATCTGCAAAAAATTTCATCCAGAGTCACTGCGGTGGAACAGGTGACGACGTCACTCACCACAGACACTGCACTCCTGGTTAAGAGTGTCACACAACTAGAGGAGGACAATAGGCGTATGGCGGACAAGCTGGACGAACAGGAAGGGCGCTCCCGCCGCAATAATATTCGCATCATTGGGCTTCCGGAATCGGAAGGGGGACCTGCCATGGACCTCTACGTGGAGGATCTCGTAAAGAATACGCTACAACCTAAAGGCCTTTCAAACTTTTTTTCTGTGGAGCGGGCCCACAGGGTACCAGGAGGACGTCCACGACCAGGGGCCCTTCCGAGGCCTGTATTGGTGCGCATATTTAACTTCAGGGACCGTGACGCAATTCTCCAGACGGCAAGGGTGGCACCGCCCATACGGATCCAAATTCGGAGGTCTCCTTTTTCCCAGACTACACGACGGCAGTGGCAGCGCGACGCAGGAGCTTTCTTGAGGTAAAGAAGTTGCTGAGATCCCGCGTACTGCCGTACTCCATGCTCTTTCCGGCACGACTCGAGTGGTGGCTGATAAGAAAACCTGTTTTTTTGATACGCCGGAGGAGGCACACGACTGGCTCGAGGGGTGGCGTCATGCGGAGGGGTCCAGTCGGCAGAGCAGAAGGCGGAGACAACAGGGAAAGACTGGCGAATCTGAAGAACCCGAGCGGGAGGAGGGAGAGGAAGCGGACCTGACCAAGGACTCCGGGGAATGATTCCTTCAGGCACTAGGGAAGTATCTACCCCTTTTCTTTGTTTAGTGTTGTAATGACCTACTTCTCCGTATGTTTTGGTGCTTCTGTCAGTCACCAGTCTATTACTTACCACATCCTTTCTCAGGATCCAGAAAGACACCACATTTCACAATACTTACCCAAGAAAGGAATAAACATTGACAACATATAAGACCATTACCGAGGAGCTCGCAAATAACAAGTCACAACTACTCCCCATCCGAGAGGGTACACAACGCATGCTCCTCCTAGCAATGTATTGGATAGAATTTAGACATCCCTGATGGGAGCCGATTTCCCTCCCGTATCAACAATTACCCATTAGAGGGGAATCGCCCATCCCTCTGTAAGTACTTGGTAAAAAAGGGTCCTGACCTTCCCTCACAAGGAATACAAACACATGATATGCTCTAGGGTTTCTTTATTACATGATAATAGAATGACAAGGAAGAAGAACTGCGAGGGATTCCCCCCGACCCAACCCAAGATGGCCGCTGGGTCGGACCCAACCGGAAGTGGGATTGGCGCTCCAGTCGTCCTCAACCAATCAGGTCGTGCAACGTCCGCTTTGTGGACACAAATGGCCGAGTCAGCAGAGCCGGAAGAGAGAGAGCTGGAGCGGGAGCTGAACGACCAAGAGGAGACCAGTGAAGACGCCCCGAGGAGGAGAGACCAAGGAGAAGACGCCGACAAGAAAGAGGAGATCCCCGAGGACGCCACGAGACAGAGCGACCAAACCGAAGACGCCGAAAGGACCCCAGAGAACGTGAACGAGACCGGCCCCCTGAAGGAACCAGAGGCGGCGGGATCTCACAATACCACGGTCACCAGGGACCGTGGCAACAGGCGAGTGACGGGGGAGACTGGGTATTGGTTTAAAGGGTGGTGGACGGGCCGCCTGAGCACCTCACTGCGTTGCTAGCACATTACTCCCCCACTTAGGCACTCCACAGTTAGGGACCGGTATAAGGTGCACACATCCCCTTCCCTGAGTGTACAGAGTGAAGCCAGAAACACTGACGCTTGTGTTTTCTTTCCTTTCCTTTTTTCCCTCCCCTGGATTCTGGAGGCCGGTCCACATCCTCAACCCAGTGAAGTCAAGCTCCATCCGAAGAAGGGATCAAGAATCAAGACCTTGTTTGGAACACCCATTTCATTTACCCCCTGACTTTCCTTAGTTTGTTTTCATTCTACATCAGTGACTGTACAACTGAACCTTTCTGTTTGTGTAAAGAGTGTTACTTTGTTCATGAGCCAGCCAGAGTACTCAAAACCAAAAAGAAGCAATAAAGCTGGTAAACCTTACCCCCAGACTCGCTCATATCTCCTTTTACCTAGGGACCGGGACGGAAGTCCTGACAATGGTGTCAGAAGTGGGATCTCGACCGCGATATCGCCGTCGGACCCTAACAACATGGAGACCATAGTCAACCAGCTAGCGGAAGGGCAACGCCACCTACAATTGATGGTGGAAGAGCAGGGAAAACAAGCCCAGAAGGATCGAGAGGAGCTACACACAGCTCTCAGAGATCAGGCTTCCTTACTGGTTAATAATCAACAAGTACAGGATACGGCCATTCTACGTTTATCAGATGTCGTGGCCAATGCAAGGGTCCATCCCAACGTATCCAGTGCCGTACCACAGAAGTATCAAACAGGCGAAGATCCTGATTTTTTCTTTGTAAACTTTGAAAGGGTGGCCAACACTGCTGCCTGGCCTCCCGAGCGATGGGGACAGTATGTGGCCCCCTTACTGTCTGGGGAATTGCAGGCGGCCTACCAGGCTGCTAACCCTGATGGAAGCACGCCCTATTCGGATATCAAAAGAACAATCCTGGAAAGATTAGGATATGACACAGAATATTACAGAACACGCTTCCGGAAAGAAAAGTGGTCTGCGGGCGACAACCCTAGAACTCTGTACTATCGCATTCGCGATCTTGGGTGTCGTTGGCTGCAGCCTTCCACCGCATCCGTAGAGAACTTAACAGAGAAAGTTGTTTTGGAACAGTATCTGGAGGCTCTGCCCGGCAACACCCGGGCCGGGATACGACAACATCCTAATCTCTCAGTATCTATAGCAGTGGATTTGGCTTGTGCTTTTCATCGTTCCCCTGATTTCCGTCCTCTGGGACAACGCGCTCCCTTCACACCGGTCCTCCCTCCTTTACGCCCACCTACCCCCCTACCCGAGCCCCGGAGTACCCCTCTTTCTGGCAGACCAGCCCCTAGGTTTCAGTCCCCCGTCACCCCACACCAAGGCCCCCAGTGCTTTCATTGCGCCGAGTGGGGTCACATCGCGCGCAACTGTCCCACGACAGCCCCTGGGCCTGAACCTATGGATGTGGTATATTCCAAGGGGAAGATCTATAGTACAGGGGAGGCACAAATCCATACAATATGAAGGTACACGTGAATGGGAAACCAGTGACAGCCGTACTTGACACCGGCTGCCAACAAACGGTAGTGGCCGCTGACTTAGTGCCCAAGGCCCTTTTGATACCAAACACCCAGGTTAAGATCACCTGTGTGCATGGGGACCATAAGCTATACCCTCTTGCCGAGGTGGCATTGGAGATCCAAAAGGAGGTCCAGCTACCTACAGTAGGGGGGATCCCTGACCTACCCGAACGTGTCCTCTTAGGAACTGACTTACCTCGTTTTTCTGACTACCTACAGTCGTTTACAGGGTCTCCCTCAACAGCAGAGTGGTTGACGAACGCCCCTTTTTCCAACACCCCCATAGCACAACCAGCGGACCGAAAGATGAAAAGCAAAAAGGGAGGAAAGGCTTCTTTATTCCCAACAACAGTATAAACCCACAGTGCATGTTCTTTCCTCCTCAGAACAGACTCCAAGCAACCATCGCAACTTTAGGGCCGACCAACGAGAAGACAGCTCACTCCATAATGCATGGACACAGGCTGAGGAAGAGCAAGAGGGAAAGGTAGGACCCTATTTCGTGATTAAAAGGGGTTTGTTGTACCGTCTGACTCATACGGCTAGAGGGAAAAGGGAACAGCTCCTAGTCCCAGGTCCGTTTCGCCCTCAGGTCTTGTTACTGGCCCATAGCCAAGCAGGGGGAGGTCACTGTGGAAAAGAAAAGACCCTAGATTATTTGTTGGATCGATTTTATTGGCCAGGGGTGTATCACGAGGTTGCCAGGTTTTGTGCTGCGTGTGTGCGCTGTCAACTAGTCAACAACCCCACCCTACCTAGAGCCCCCCTTCATCCCTTGCCCATTATCGATATCCCCTTTACCAGGGTAGGAATGGACTTGGTGGGACCCCTGATTCCTTCTGCCCGTGGACACCGCTTTATCCTGGTCATAGTGGACTATTCCACTCGTTATCCTAAGGCTTTCCCCCTTACCACCGCAACCTCTAAGGCGGTGGCACAGGCTATGATGACCCTGTTTTCGAGGGTGGGCTTCCCCAACGAAATCCTCAGTGACCAAGGGACTCCTTTCATGTCACGCCTTATGAAGCAAGTCTGTGACATCCTACAGATTAAACAACTAAGGACTTCTGTGTATCATCCCCAGACCGATGGTCTGGTGGAACGATACAATAAGACCATCAAAACCTTGTTGAGGAAACACATTGATAAAACAGGCAGCGACTGGGATCGTCAGCTACCCCTGATCCTTTACGCCATCCGCACCCATGAACAGAGGTCGACGGGATTCTCTCCCTTTGAACTTATGTTTGGAAGGAAGCCCCGTACACTTCTGGACATGGCTGCAGAACAGTGGGTGGAAGCGGAGGACGAAGGAAAGCCCCTTCTCCAATATAGTGAAAACCTCAGAGATACCCTGTCTGCTGTATGGGAAGAAGCACACACGCACTTAGAAAGCGCACAAACAGAGCAAAAACGTTTGTACGATAGGAATACCCGATTAAGGGAGCTGAAGGTGGGAGATAAGGTGCTTATTCTGTTGCCATCTTCAGACAAGAAACTGTTAGCCACCTGGCAAGGTCCGTTTTCCGTGCTAGCCAAAATCACACCGCTCACCTATAAGGTGGCTGTCCCACACCACCATAAGGCTTCCCAGATTTACCATATCAATCTCCTGAAGGCCTGGGAAGAGCCAGATCCGCTCCCTTCTGGTTCCAGGACAAACGTGGGGTTGGTGGTTACAAACAAACCCTTAGAAGTGTCACATTATACCAACGAAAACACTGAAAACCCCTCCTGGGGTTCCCAAACCACGAAGGCACAAAAGAAGCAACTAGAGGCCCTCTGTGCTTCTTTTCCCACGGTGGTCTCCGGAACACCGGGGAAAACGACGCTGGTGGAACATGTTATCACCACCCACACGTCCCAACCCATTAAACAGGCTCCTTACCGTTCCCCAACAGCCAGGCGAATAGCAATAGAAGAAGAAGTCAAAACGATGTTGGAGGCCGGGATTATCAAACCATCAAAGAGTCCCTGGTCCTCTCCCATCGTCTTAGTGCCAAAGCCGGACGGAAGCATCCGCTTCTGCATCGACTTCCGGAAAGTAAATGCAGTATCCCAATTCGATGCATATCCAATGCCAAGGGTGGACGAATTGGTCGAGACGCTAGGTCAGGCAAGGGTCATGTCCTGTATAGATTTAACCAAAGGATACTGGCAGATCCCTCTACACCCAGACAGTAGAGACAAAACGGCCTTTACGACACCCCTGGGTCTCTTTCAGTTCAAAGTAATGCCCTTCGGCCTCCATGGAGCACCAGCAACTTTTCAGCGGCTGATGGACATTATTCTGGAACCCCATAGAAAGTACGCAAGGGCATATCTAGATGATATCGTGGTATACAGTCCAGATTGGGGGACCCACATGCTCCATTTACATCAGGTCTTTAGAGCCCTTAAGGAAGGAGGCTTAACTCTCAATCCCCGGAAAACTACCCTAGGTGCTAACCACATAGAATACCTGGGATATGACATTCGGGAGGGACAAGTTCGCCCACAGGTAAACAAAGTAGCCGCTATATCCCACATTCCTCGCCCCACAACGCGAAAAGAGGTCCGCTCCTTTTTAGGCCTAGTGGGTTATTACCGGCGCTTTGTTCCCCATTTCTCCTCCTTGGCCAGTCCATTAATGGACCTATTTACCAAACCACTTGCAAGGGACAAAATGCCCTGGACCGCCGCTCAAGAACAGAGCTTCACGGACCTGAAAACAGCTCTGTGTAAAGACCCCGTTTTGTCCTGCCCGGATTTCCTTAAAACCTTTGTGCTTCAGACTGACGCGTCAGACAGGGGTTTAGGTGCCGTTCTGTCCCAGCCCAATGAGAAGGGCCTACTCCACCCGGTCTTGTATATCAGCCGCAAACTGTTCCCCAGGGAGGTGTCATATGCAACGATTGAAAAGGAATGCCTTGCGATTAAATGGGCAGTCGAAGCACTGCAGTATTACCTCTTATGCCGTCATTTTATACTGTTGACCGACCATGCACCTTTGAACCTGGCTTGCCCTGCATAAAAACACTAACCCCAAGGTTTTGCGGTGGTTTCTTGCCCTCCAGCCTTTTTCCTACAGCACTTTCCACTTGCCGGGGAGTATGCAGAACAACGTGGACTTCCTCTCCCGGTGTCCTTTGTCCGAATGGCCCGATCGTCCATTCAGGGGGGAAAGGCCGTGTGAGGGATTCCCCCCGACCCAACCCAAGATGGCTGCCGGGTCGGACCCAACCGGAAGTGGGATTGGCGCTCCAGTCGTCCTCAACCAATCAGGTCGTGCAACGTCCGCTTTGTGGACACAAATGGCCGAGTCAGCAGAGCCGGAAGAGAGAGAGCCGGAGCGGGAGCCGAACGACCAAGAGGAGACCAGTGAAGACGCCCCGAGGAGGAGAGACTGAGGAGAACACGCCGACAAGAACAAGGAGATCCCCGAGGACGCCACGAGACAGAGCGACCAAACCGAAGACGCCGAAAGGACCCCAGAGAACGCGAACGAGACCGGCCCCCTGAAGGAACCAGAGGCGGCGGGATCTCACGATACCACGGTCACCAGGGACCGTGGCAACAGGCGAGTGACGGGGAGACTAGGTATTGGTTTAATGGGTGGTGGACGGGCCGCCTGAGCACCTCACTGCGTCGCTAGCACATTACTTCCCCACTTAGGCACTCCACAGTTAGGGACCGGTATAAGGTGCACACATCCCCTTCCCTGAGTGTACAGAGTGAAGCCAGAAACACTCTGAGGAGTTGAGTTAAGGGGATAGCTATCTCCGCAAATTGGGGACTGAAGCGTCGATAATAGCCAACCAGTCCTAGAAATGCCCGTATTTCCCTTTTGTTGGTCAGAAAGGGATCATCGGATATTGCTTTGATTTTTTCTGACTGTGGAGCGTTTTCTCCGTGTCCTAGGACATATCCGAGATACTTGACTTTCTGATATCCTGCTCTTGATTTCTGCGCATGGATATGTAGACCCGCCTTTTCTAAAGCTTGTAGAATTGTTTTCAGGTGTTGTAAAAACTCCTTCCAGGTTTTACTGAATACTACTATGTCATCCAGATACGCTGAACAAAATAGGGAGTAGGGTTAAATGATGGTGGTCATTAGTGTCTGAAAGGTAGCAGGGGCCCTGTGAAGCCCGAAGAGAAGGACGTTGAATTCGTAGAGTCCGTCTTCTGTTTCTGTTTTTCAATGAGATCGTCTACTCCGGGAATGGGGAATGCATCAAAGGTGGAGATTGCATTTAGGGCCCGGAAGTCCATACAAAATCTTATCGAACCATCTCGCTTGGGGATCATCACGATAGGCAAGGACCAATTACTGGTTGATGGGCGTATGACTCCAAGTCGGAGCATTTCTTGTACTTCTTTCCTGACAGCCTCCCTTCTTGCTGCTGGTATGCGGTATGGTCTTTGCTTCACCGTCTTCCCTGCCTGTGTTTCAATTTTGTGTTCTGGCAAAGCGGTTCTTCCCGGTACATCTGAAAAACTGGATGCATAGGGCTCCAAGGCTTGACGGAGTTCCTGTTTCTTTTCGGGTGATAGTTCCTCATTGACTACCAATAGCCCTAGGGTGTTTCCTGGGATTGAGGTAGTAGTCGGTAGGGTAAGGTGTATTACTTTGGACAGAGGCCCCAACCATTTCTTTAGCAAGTTTATATGGCAGCACTGACTGCGAGTAGGGGTTATTCGAACTCGGTAGGTGGTGTTTCCCTATTACGCGGTAAGGGCCCAGCCATTCACTACGGAACATCTGAGTGGAGGATGGAAGCAGAACCAACACCCAGTCACCGTCGGATAGTTTGCGCCATTTTCTTCCTCTATCGTAAAAGGCTTTCTGTTTCTTTTGGCTTTTCTCCAAGTTGGAGTATGCTAACTCTCTCATTTTACCGAGCTTGGATCTTAGTTGTTGTGTATATTCGAGGAGCGTCTTCTGCTCACCTTCCTACTGTTTCTCCCAAGTGTCTTTGGTCATCTCCAAGAGTGATCTTGGCTGTCGACCGTACAGCATCTCAAAGGCTGAGCAACCCAAACTACTCTGTACTTGAGCTCTCAACACGTATAGGGCCAAGGGGAGAAGATGGTCCCAGTCTCTCCCTTCCACTGTTAACATTTTCTTCAAGGTGTTTTTCAGAGAACGGTTGTACCTCTCGACGAGACCGTCTGTCTGAGGATGATATACAGAAGTTTTTATTTGATGAAGATCCAGAGACTTGCACACTTCCTTCATGAGTCGGGAAACAAACGGGGTACCCTGGTCTGTCAACAGTTCTTTAGGGAATCCGACTCGGGAAAATAACTCCAGTAGCTTTTCTGTGACGTTCTTGGCAGTAGGGACTCGGAGCGGAAAGGCCTCCGGGAATCGGGTAGTATAGTCCACAATAACCAGGGCGTAGAGATAGCCTCTTGGTGTCTTGTGTAATGGGCCTATCAGGTCCATTCCCACCCTCTCAAATGGTTTTCCTATCAGTGGCAAGGGTTGGAGCGGTACTGCCGGTGGCCTTTGCATGTTCTTTTTTTTGGCAAACTTCGCAGGTTTGACAGTATGTTTTGATTTCTTTGTATACTCCAGGCCATAAAAAATGGCGTAAGACGTTTTGCGTTGTCTTTTCTGTGCCAGAATGACCAGCCATAAGGTGGGCATGGGAAAAGAACAGGATTTGTTCACGAAAAGGAACATGGACTAGAAGTTGTAATGGCTCATCTGGACCTCCTTGTCTATACAAAAGGTCGCCCTTAATCAAAAAACTGGGGTATGAATGGGATGGGTTGTTTTGTTCCACGTGAGCGGCTTCCCAGACATTGAACAAAGTGCGATCATTGGCCTGTGCAAACCGGAAGCTGCGGTCTAGGATCCAGGGTTCTGGTGTAGTAAGGGCTGATATACGAGTTTCTTCACCTACCCTTGTTTCGATCTGAAGTTTGAATAGGGACATGAAGTCAGGGTTATCCACTCCCAGAATTATGTCTTCAGGTAAGGTATCAACCACCCCCACCCAGACAATACATGGGGGTCTTGCTACCGGAACTAGGGTAAGGAATGCTAAGGGATATGGCTTCACGTCCCCATTAACGCATCGGATGTACACTGTTGTATTGGGAATGTATTGAGAAGACAAGCTTTTTCTGCACTACGGATTGCCGACACCCAGAGTCCAACAATGCCTTAACCACCCTCCCATTCACCTGTACACGTACATAGAAGGAAGAGCCCATCTCCGCCAAGTAGAGCACTGCCTTAGGAAGGTAGCCAACCTCCATGGGCTCGTCCACAGGTTTTCTTCGGGGACACATTCGGGCGATGTGGCCCCATTCGCCACACTTGAAACACTGTGGGCCTTTGAGGGATGGCAGCTCTGGTTTAAGAGGTTTCGGTTTTATTAGGCCGATTGGTGGTTTTGGTTTCTTCTCTGCCTTAGAAGGTGGGACCCCTCTGGTCTTTTTGATATCCCATACTGGAATCCAGGGTTGGGCTCTGGAATAAATCGCAGCCATTTCTATCGCTTGCTCTACCGTTAGATATGAGTGCTGTTTTAACCAGCGTTGTGTCCCGTAAGGAAGGGCCTCCATAAATTGTTCCAAATATACTCTATACATAATTTCTTCTTTTGTGCTAGTAGCCGGGCGTAGCCATTTGTCTGCGGCCGTTTTCAATCTAAAAATAGTGTTTTAGGGTTTTCCCCTGGGATTCCGCGTTCTTTACGGAACTTTATCCTGTAAGCCTCTGCATCCAAGCCTAGATGGTCGAGGATTACTTCTTTTATCTCCTGATAAGGTGTTTTGCCCGCGGCATTGGCTATTTGGTACGCCGACTGTACTTCTCCTGTCAAAAGGGGTGCCAGAAAGAATGGCCATTTCTCCTCTGGCCATCCACATGCTATAGCTGCTCGTTCAAAATTCGTAAGAAACGCATCTGGATCTTCGCCGGCTACGTATTTTTGTTATGATAGCCCAGTAGGCGGGGCGGTATGGCAGGTCTTCTCTCTACAGGGGCTGGGGCCCCGGGATCCTGGATCCTGTATGGCCTTATGCAGTCCCTCAATTTGAGCAGAAATCGTGAGCTTGAACATTTCTCGGTCCTCTTGTGCGGAGGCCATCTGGCGTTCAATGGCCCACTCCAACTTCTCCTGGCCTTTGATCAAATGTTGTATTAAGGTATCCATCCTTGAGTGACAGATGTGCAGAGAGGTATCCAACTTCTGACACCAGTGTAGCGGGGTTCAAGAATAGCGCGGAGGCCAGGGATGCAGACAAATAAAGTTTTATTATTCTTTTCAAAGGACTACAGGTATGTGGGGGTGATAAGTTCAGCCAAACAGAGGAATATATGCCGTTGGACCACTTCTTCTGATGATACTCCGATTCTATTTTACCCACGTCGGTTCTTACTCCTTCTGTGTAAGCCACGCTCCTCCAGGAGCATGGCGTGCCAAATCACGGGGTCTTTGGCCTCCCGGCACTGCTCCGGATTCTTCTTTTCTTGCCCGGGTCTTGGATTCAGCTCCTCATCTCCTCCGGCAACAGCGACGCTCACGTTCTTCTCCTCCTGACCGGTGTCGGTGCACCCTGGTTTCCGTGTGTCCTCTGTCCTTATTGGTAGACCGGTCTTGATTTCAGCTGCGAGCGGGGTTTCCTCTCCTTTGAAGCCCCAGTTAAAGGAACCGCAGTCCTCTTCTAAAGTTGTCGGACTCCAATGGGAATACAGCGGTGTAGACCATTCGTCATTCTGTTGGGAGACAAGGGGAGTAGAGGGAGACTTGGGCGACCACCAGTTCATATAAGGATCAGTTTTCTCCTGGTCCGGACCCACCCCGTTACAGGAACTTTGGTGTTCTTGCGGACAGGCATAACGTGTGCTGCTTTTCATTCCAAAGGAAAACGACCCTCTCTCATGGAGAGATTGAGAAGAGACTCTATGGGTGGAGACAGTTGACAAGACAGGGAGGCTGCGACTTTGGCCAGGATAATACCTAGGGGGATCCAGATTTTACTGTACGAAGCAATGCTTCTACGTCTACTGAGGTTAGAGGGGGGAAACTCACTAACTAACTGGAGGTTTGCTTGTTCTGGTGGATTGGATGCCATAGCGACCGGAGGCTGGCTTCCTGACGCGACAATCTTGTTGTAGATAAGCTCTATTTTCTGCTGAAAATGTTGTGCGATGTCATTGCAGAGAGATTGTGAGGGAGCCTCTAGATTATCACAGGCCTTGGGATTGGTGAAGGACCGAAGGATTCGGTAGAGGCTCTTGGGAGCCTTTCCAGCCTGGGCTAACTGAGATGCGATGTGAGCTTTCTGTGCAGCCTTTATGTTTTTGTGATAGCCAGAGAGAGTGACCTTAAATCTATCTTTGTTGCTCTCATCCTGGGTACTACGCCAGCATATTTCTTGTTTTTTGCATTGTTGTTTTGAGCTCAGAGCTCAGGGGACAACCAAGCTGTCTGGGGACGCTTGGAAGAATTGGGGAGAGATTTCAATGGTGCAAGCTGGTCTATGGCGCAGGTGACAGCAGAATTATATTTAGCTAGTGCATCCTCTAGGTTCAACGTTACAAGGTGCCAAGATGGAGGCTTGAAAAGGCTCCGGAGAGATTTTCTTCCATAGTCTACAAGTATAGTGAGTGACAGGGCTGGGGTCATTCGTCTCCCTGGGACCCTGGATGAGGAATTAGATGGATGCATGATCTGACCATATCAATGACTGGGGAGATTTACACAAAATGCTAGAAGAATTAGAAAAAATGATATCCAGTGTGTGACCTGCTATTGGTGTTGGACCTTCGTTGAGCTTAACTAGGCCTAGAAAGGCAAGGTCTGCCTAGAGCGTCGGTGCATCTGTATTGGTGGTACATTCACTGTGAACATTAAAATCTCCCAACAATAAAAAATTGTTGGTCGAGATGACATGGGGAGCTATTGGTTCAGTAAGTTAGAATGAAAATTCGGCCAAAGAGCCCGGGGGCCGATAGACTAAGGTCCCCTTCCAACTGAGTTGCGAAAGAAGGTGTAGCCGAAAGACCAGAATTTCAATATTATTGTTACATCGCTGCTCCAGTGAGGTGACTTTGATGCTGTCCTTATGTATTATAGCTGTCCTGCCTCCCACCTTAGGCTGACTGTCCATTCTTATAATCCTGTAACCATCAGGCAGGGCTATCGTAATGGCAGGAGTAGAACGGGGCTTAAGCCACGTTTCTGTCAAGAAACCAAAGAAACCAAATCAGGCTTCATGGAGGAAAGGAGATCCCATATCTCAATTGGGTGCTTCGGCAGGGATCTAACATTGCATAGCACACTTTTCCACCCCGGGTTGGAATTGTCGAAAGGTTTCACTGAGTCATTGATAGGAAAGGTGGCGCGTGTAGAAAGGGAGGGACCTTTGCTATGGAGAGAGCAGCGGGGTTCCTCAAAGGTGGGAGCTGCCGCTTTAAGAGTACCTTAATACTGGCAGGCTTGACAGGAAAAAGGACCCTAAAAGGTTGGCCAAGTCCCAGGCTGGCAGGGGGCAAGGGGTCTGTTCTCAGATCTAACAGCTCCCTGCTGGAATAAGACAGGAGGGAGATCATGCCCAAGTCGGGGCGGATTGGTCAGGGTTGCTGGCGACGTCAGGGCGCGGATGGGCCCAGATGGGCCTGCCTTTGGCACGCCACCCGCGCATCCGGTGAAGCATCCGGTTTTGTAGAGCGGGTTTAGGCAGCTAAAATGCCAACCTCACTCGCAACCGGAAGTGAGTCAAGTCTCCCTCGACTCGAACGAGAGAATCTTGCGGTGGACCGGGGAGAGATGACCTCCGATGTACAGTGCCATAAATCCAAAATTAATGTGCAGCAAGAGGGTGAAATATTTTTAAAAGGCCAGAGTTCAGGAATTAAAATATATTTATGAACAGTGCAAATAGCGCAATAGTAAAATCATTCAAAGTAAACTCTTGTTACAGGATTCGTCAGCTTTACCTGCACGCGTACATCCCACTGTGCATTAAAAAAGTCTCACCCTTGCAAGGTACTATGGAAAGACATTGAAGATGTGAGGCAAGCATGCACACTTGATACAGATCCAAGTATCAACGGGGCGACTACTTTCCTATTCAATATTGGGAAAGGAGGGTGGGAATCCCAATATACCCTTGCGGGCTTGGGCAGATTAAGATATTTCAAAGAAGTGCCAGCAAGGGATTTTGCTTGAAGGAATTTATCTCAGATGACAGACTATTTATTAAATACCTATATGTGTCTGTTCCAATTCAATTGGTGTCTGTAACATTTATCATAAAGCTACCTGAGTAGACCATGTAAACAATAAAAATGAGAAGGGAGCAACACAGGAGAGTTTTCATATCAAAAAGTATTTTCTTTTATTTAAATTTTTAAACAAAAATTCATAGGGTACATATAAACAATGAGAATTAATCATCACTCATTCAAATGAACAAGAAAATATAAACTTATTCCTATAATTAATTTGTACAGAAAGTCATAACCAATGCAAATAAAAAACAAATGACTCTTATTTTGCTAAAATAAAGATCACTTGTGTAATGAAAAGCAGGTAAGGTAATGGACTTTGTTGTCGACGTTTCGGTCTTATATGGTATAACTCTTTCAGACCATCTTCAGGACAAAAAATTTGTTTGGAGCTGTGTCCCCCTAAAAAGACATAATATAAACAATTATCTATATGTCTCAGTAACTTTTTAAAGACATTTCATAAAACCTGTATGCAGATTTCAACCAACATGTCTCTATTGGTTTAGTTTGAGTTATATAACATTTCTCAAATAATCAAGGTATGTTTTGTATGATTATTAGGCTGTCTGACCTTTGAATTGATTAAATCTTGTTTCAACAAATCCGTTTATCTAGGACAGAAATTCTAATTTATTCGCTTACTTTTTCCAAAAACTTTTTCAAAACCAATCCTTTGCGATTTCAGAATTGATGGAGTATGACATGTGGTAATGGTCTTGATAATCTGAAGTAAAAGAACCATTTGTCAAAACATTGAACCACTAAAAAAAGGGATAGTATTTGCCTCTTTTGTTATTCGACACACATTTACCTGAGTAGTCAGTGTATGTCAAATTGGAAGACGCTTTGAGTGATCCTTGTTCTCACGAGCAGTCTTTTTCAATTAGGTAAATGACCTTAGTTATTCTGGCCAATCTGTAAAGATTCCAATTTAAAGTTCTTGTTTAAAACGCCATTTTTGAATCATGCTTTGAGCATTATTAGAGTCTCGTGTGTGGATGTCTAAAGCCACATGTGTTATGAATACAAGGGCTGCTGAATGCTTAACACATTGTAGCAAACAAGTTACATCCGGTAAAAATATTCATTGTATTGATAGAGAGCGGTAATTTCTTCTGGTAGTTTCTCAATGCAAAACCCTCATGCTACCTCTATTTTACCGCTCAAAAGGTGTTGGGCCCTTCACACCATGTATTACCATCAGGAGAAATTTAAATAAAGATGAACAGTCAAAATGCAATTATTATTGTAAGCCAATAAAGAGAGTTGTTGATTATTTTAAAGGGTTTTATTTTCTAGTCAAAAAGTTAATTTTTCTCTGACCCTTTATTCATTAGTAAAATATCAATTAGGTTACAGAATTTTGGAAAACAGGAAAAATATCAATAATACAGAACACATTACAGTCTGCATATAAGCATTACATGTAGTTATGAAAATGTGGCGCAAAATTTCAGTCACAATTCTTAAAGAGTTTCTAAGAAAAATAGTCTTGCAAAGCTAATCAATAATTAAATAGTTGGCAAAAAATCTCCCATTAAGAGAAATAAATGCATAAGACAAATAAATCTTTTAGACCTAATTAATTAGTCAAAACATATTAGCATCTAATCCTATCCTGATCCACTGCACTCTCTGTCTGTCTGTGTCTAAAGAGGAAAGCAGCCCGCCCTTCACAGGCCTCAAAGGAATGTGGCAATGAAGTGCCAAGATATGACGTGGAAGCAAGAAACCTCCCCCTGACACTCCTCGGACGCAAGCCCGCCCATCAGCAATCTCCCGGGACGTTTCTCGTACCTAACCCATAGAAGCCAGCTGAGCTGAGAAAAAGAAGAAGTGGAAGTGGTGGCTCCCATCCAGAGAGGACAGTATTTATACCATAATTATTGGCAGAGTACACAAAGATGTAACATTTTTCAGGAGAACCTTACGTGATTGGTCAGTCATAAAGGCATGAGGTCACACTTCCCTGACTCATTCTAAAAACCTGACTTCACTAGTCCTAACAAAAGAAGCATACATGAATAAATACATTTATAAACATTTGCAACATTTACTAGGAAAAATGTTTCAATCTAATTCATCCTTCTTCCTTCTCAGCGCAGTAGATGGATACTTTTAACTAACTGGTACATTGGCAGAATGACAAGAATGTGCAGTTCATGCTGTTCTTGTCATGAGGAAAGCTGCCACAGTCTGCGCATGCTCCCTTCTCATTAAATTGAAAGTCAAAGCCTTGATGGATTCACAGGCAGCCATGTTTTGTGTAGGCCCCAAAAATAAAACAAATACAAAGATAATATTAATTTCATGTAAATCAGTCCATTATGTGTCCCAAGTGCATTATTAATTCACACACATTATAAAAAGAGGTGTTATTAACTGAAAATGTTTATCAAAATATGCAACAAGTCAAAGTCTATTAAGACAGGAATAATACATTTAGTTTACATGGATGTGCTGGGAAGAGAGAAACACATTCTATTAAAAATCTTCAAAGGTAAAAAGGCCACTTTTTCTCTACATTGCAAAAAAACACATGTTAATTTAATTCAGCAAAAGCATTTTCAGTCTGAAGTGAATAGGCCTCACTTTTCATGTTTTTCATGTGCCATGTTTTTAACCTGCACCAAAATGTGCGTGGCAATTTAAATGCAGCCTGTCTGAAGCACAAAAAATAAAACAATGCATGACTGCAGATGAAATCTGCTCCATCAATCCACCCTCTTGATAATTCAAATCATAATAAAATGATTTATAATTAATCACACATATTTCATTTCACAAGTGACAGTATATATTTTTTTTTTTTTTTTATTGCAAAGCTGAGCATAAAGAATGTTACTTCTATTTCTAAGGCAAAACATAAGTTTGGTCTGTAATCAGATCATATATAGCCAAGCTCAAATGTTTTAGTGCAGAGATCTGTAAGTAGCTTCTTGGAACAGTTAGTCTTCTTTAAAATAAGTAACTAAAATAATAAAAAAGGAATTCAACAGGACAGTTTCAGCATTTCTTTACTCATTGTCATCAGCTTGTCATCAGTATGGCTCATACTTTCCATGCAAATTGGACTACTTAGGTGCTGAGAAACTCTGACAGAGCACCATCAATCCTTTGCACTTTTTCAACCAAGGCCTTTCACTCTTATTTTCACTTTGATCAGATTCAGATGTTTCACCACAACATCTCTCAGATCAAAACCGTTGCACCATCCATTATGCAGATCTTGTGTAGCAGCTGCAATCTGGTGAGAAACTGCACACTGTACATCAACCAGACCTACACAGCCATGGCTAGTGTTCTCATCAGTGTTTTCCACAAGTGCATTTGCATATGCATTTTCAAGCCACTTTAGTGTTGCTGAAACACAGTCTTTTGCAAAAGGTAACTCAGTGCTGCCATTGTGTTGCTTTATTATGCGTGACACTTCAGGCAGATAGCTACAATCCATTTCTTGTCCAATCTGTTGTTCTGCACTCATTATCTTTGAGACCACATTATGATCTGATTTCAGAGAAACTGGCAATTTATACCTGGGCATCAGTCTTTGCAATAACACATTTGTCACTTTGCAGTTGTCATTTTTCTCAAAAACAGTTCTGATACAACCCTGTTGTGCTGCTTCAAAAACATTTTCTTGAGCCTCTTTAAACTTAACTGTGAAGATTCCATAGAATGTATATGCTAACAGAACACAATTTTGTGCAACTGAATTAGCATTTCTCTCTCCCATGACAACAGTGACTCCCAATTGAGCAGATATACTGCATGTTATGGTAAGGGCAATCAATTTCGAATTTTGGGCTGGGGTAATTACTAAAAGCCATGAAGCTTTGACAACATCATGTATAAGGAGCACAGCATGTGCTGCTTTTAATGTGTCACCTTTCAAACATGGGCCATCTACAAAATGGACATTGTTGGGCTGACTCAGATGTTCATCCTTCAAGTCTGAACTTGGCTTTATGCATATTTTCATGATATTTAGACACTCATTTTCAGTTTCATCACAATCCAATCCATTTGCTGACATTTCTGTGAAGTTAGGGTCAAAGGCCATTGGGCAATACATCACAGACCCTTGAAAACATTCATCTTTTTGAATAAGCAATGAGAGAGCGCAGCCCTCCCTCTCACTGCAAATTAGTGTATTTTCTTTCAAATAAACTTTCATTCCTAGTGCTGGGGCGCGCCATTTTTTCTCTTTCAACTCTAGGAATGCTTTTGTGCAATTGTTGTCCAATGGAAGCGGATCAGACACACCTGAGTGTGTCAGCCTCAGTAAAGGCTTAGCCACTAGGGAACTGTTTATTAACCACTCTCTACAGCAGCTAACCATTCCCAAAAATGTCCTGACTTCTTTCTGAATTTGAGGTGGATTCATCTTGGAAATTATTTCCACCTTCTCTGGTGACACCTTTCTACCTCCCTTTCCAATTTTGTGTCCCAGATATTCATCTTCTTTTTGACAGTACTCCTGACTATTCTCATGCAATGGCACTGTGACATGAACTTGGCAAAAATCAATAAAAGTAAGCCATTCTTCACCACATGGAATGTGAAAAAATATATTGGCTGGATTCGGTACCACAGGACAACATGGAAAAAATATGCCTTTAATCTCCTGCACTATTCTGTTCTTTTTATTTGGTTTCTGTGAACCTGTGATCAGAAAGTTACATAAACTTCCAATCAATTCCATCAAAAATCCTTTTATTGGTAAAATTCCTGCAACTGATTGTGTTCCTGAATACATGTCATCTGGTTCAAATTTTAATAAGACATGTTCTGCACACGTTATTAACCTGGCATCCTTCTCTGTGAACTCTCTTATTTCTGTGTTTATTATTTTTTCCAAAGCAGAAGGTAATTTTTCAACTGTCTTTTCTGAAAACAATGCTACAACTGTCTCTTGTTGGGCCATTTCAAAATGTACATCCTCATCAGGAATCTGAAAAATAACATTATGTGGTGTACAGTAATCTGTACTGCTTAATTTGAAAAATATTTGTTTTCCTGCTAGGCCTGAGTCACAGACAACAGTTTTGCAATCTTCCTCAAATGGGCCTAATTTTGGGGCAAATTCTTCTAAAACCTTGTTTGTAATTTCTTTGTTTAAAACTCTTGCAACTAAATCTGGACTTTCCACTGCCTTCGCAATGGAATTGGTAAATTCAGAACTGTGAGTGTTAAAATTCTCATTTGCAAAAAGAGCAACCTGTTGAACTGGATTCTGATTTTTTCTCAGGAAATAATTCCCATTTGCTCTGGACAACCTATTTAAATTAATGTTAGCATTTTCCATATTTTGTGGGACCATCTGTGCTTGAAAAATTCCTGCCATAGGTACCTGTTTCTGAACTGACATTTGCATTTGCTTAACTGGCATATTTTGCATCTGCAGTTCTCCATGTTTTTGTGCATCATGTTTAAATTTATTTTCCTTCATCCAACGCTCAAATCTCTTAAAAAGATGGCAAAAGGGCACATTTTCCAGCAGTACAACATCCATACCTGAATATGCACTAACCAAAATACCTTTACTTCCATCCTGTGTTCTTTTAATCTGTACCCAATCAACATATTTTGCTAGCACTCTGCCTTTTAGGAAATAAATCACTGCTATATTTTCCTCCATAACAACAGAAAATGATGGTGCATTCATGCAAACCCTTTTCATTGTCTCTTCACTTGGCCCTTGAACAACAACTTTAGATTCAAAGCACAATTTAGTCAGCATGGCAATATAAAAGAACATTTCCAAATTAATGCACAACTCTTTTAAAAAGTCATCAAATCCATCAACTTGTGGGTACCACAGCACAAGTCTGTCTCTCAGTTGTGGGAATGTGTTCAGAAATGCTGCAAGTTCACTTTTATTCTGTGGCATATGAACATACATTTCTCCCACCTTTTCTCTCAATGAGTAAGCAAAAGCTTCTCCCTCATTCTGCTTATTATTTTTCTCAACTATATCTGGTGGCTTCTTTTCCTTATCCATTTTCCTTTCTAGGTCTGGTCGTTTCTTTTTCTTCTCATGTTTTCGTGCCCATTTGTCTCCTAATTTCTCAAACCCATTGCATTTGAAAATATATTTTATTTCTGCAAGGTGCAATTGCATTTCTGAAGAATACATTTTCTCATTTGCTTCATCATCCATGTGTACCCTGAAACTTTTCTGAAATGGAAAACTTCCTGAAACATCATTTTCATATTTTTGAGCCAAATCTGTCAGTCCATTATGTGTAGTTAATGCACATGCAGCTGTTTCCTTACTCAGGGAAATTAATTCTCTTTCCTGACACTGGTTCACATTTTCATTATTAAAACAGCAGAGACTGTTAATTTCTCCATGTTCAAATGTTGAATTTAAAACACTAAGCTGTTTCTCTTTTTCAGGGCCTGTGTAAATATGTTCTCCCATGTTCTCTATCTTTTTAATTACTGCTGCTTCCTCAGAGCAGGTTTGAAAAATCCCATTTTCAAATATATTTATTTTATCCTGGGCTGCAGATGTTGTAAATACCATTTTTCTCCCACCTTTCAGTGCTTGGTGTACTTTCTGTTCAATAATCTGTGTGTTCTTAGTTTCTGAAATAAACCCTGGCAAAATCACTGATTCTGCAGCTCTTTGAACCTTTTCAGTAGGGACCATATTAATTGGGACAGTCATAATTTTTCTAGGCATTATCTGTGCATCTGCAGTTTGCAATTCTTGGACTAAATCAGGCACATTTAAAGCAGTAACACCTGGAGGTATCACTGTCAGTACTGAATCAACAGGTAATGGTTCAATATAAAATGTCTGCACAGTTCTCTCAGTCTGTATTTCTCTCTGTTCAACAGAAGCAGTAGCCCCTGTAGTATTTACTGGTGCACTATTTTCAGTATTTTTCATGGGAACCACATAAAGTGGTGGACACTCAGTTAACAATGCATCCATTATTTTATTCCCTGAATGATTATTTATTTGAAGCTCATTGTCAGCATTAATTCCCTTCTCCTGTATATGGTGCTTTACCTTTTCATCCTCACTTGCTTTCTCTCTTGCTGCTTTTTCCCACAGGCTTAAGGCCTCAAATTGTGCAGCTTTAGATGGTGTCTTTATTTCACATAACACTTCCCTTAATTTGTCAATAATTTGCAATTCAAAAGTACCATCTTTTGGAAACCTCAAAGCACCCTCTTTTTCAGTAATCTTGCACCATTGTTGAACCCACATACATGTGTTTTGTCCCAAACTGGTAGACATAAAATGCACAGGTGTTCCTTCAGGAGCATCACCAATAAAAAACGAATTTTTCACTTTACCTCCTAACAGCTTCTTTAAACCTTCAAACAGTTTCATTTTTGCAATAGTTCAATGCAATTTCTTTTCTCCAAAGCTGTCAATCTAAATTTCAGTCAGTTTTACTCCTACCACTGACCCTCCACAAAATCTTACTGCAATACTTCTCTTAATCAATAACTCTGTTAGTAACAACATAAATACATTCGCTACTCTGTCTGTTGTGCTAAATAAAGGATAGATTTATATTCACTGCGAGTAACACATTCCGCTTACCCTTCACAAAGTAAGACTTTCCGTTTACTCTTCAAACACTACAGGTAAATCCCTTCCGCTTACCTTTCAATCAAGCTCAGAAGAACCTGCTACTCCTTTGGACTTATCCTTCAGGATATATCTTAGTCCAAAGTTTCACCAGCGAACCCTTTTGCTGTCAATCAAGCTCAGAAGAACCTGCTACTCCTTTGGACTTATCCTTCAGGATATATCTTAGGCCAAAGTTTCACCAGCGAACCCTTTTGCTATCAATCAAGCTCAGAAGAACCTGCTACTCCTTTAGTGTGACCCTTTCTAGGTGATATCAGACCAAAGTTTCACCAGCGAACTCTTTGCTATTAATCATTCACACAGAAAATAGTCCCTAATTTAACACTGCCAGCCCTCCTTAGCTTCTCAGTGTTATTCCAACAGACGAGTAACCTCAGTGCAGTGTGGCTTCCATTTACCACCCGCTATTCCTTCCCGGGATTCCACAGGTGTGCATACCTGCGTGTTCCAGACAACACAGAACAAAACACTAACTTAACATGAAGAGTTAAAACATGTAATCAATAACCAAAAAAGTATGTCCTATGAAATGACCAATATAATCAATAACACCATCAATTCAAAATGAGCAAAATATCACCAACAGTAAAAAATCCTTACTATTTTCAACACTTCAAAAATACATGCTAGCATATTAACAGGATTTCACAACCCTATTGATACTCACACCACTTCTTGCATCACCTGCCAGTACTGCTTTGCCAGTCTTCAGGTTCTGAGCATTGGAGTCAGGAATCAGGACTTGGACATTTATCTAACTTGGGCAATTATTTTATTTCCCTCTTAAGGTCAATGATCCATTAGTTGAGTAGTTGATGGTGAAATCAATAATTACTAATCACCAAACTAATCAATAATGACCATCCTCTGCTTACCAAAAACTGATAGAGAGCGGTAATTTCTTCTGGTAGTTTCTCAATGCAAAACCCTCATGCTACCTCTATTTTACCGCTCAAAAGGTGTTGGGCCCTTCACACCATGTATTACCATCAGGAGAAATTTAAATAAAGATGAACAGTCAAAATGCAATTATTATTGTAAGCCAATAAAGAGAGTTGTTGATTATTTTAAAGGGTTTTATTTTCTAGTCAAAAAGTTAATTTTTCTCTGACCCTTTATTCATTAGTAAAATATCAATTAGGTTACAGAATTTTGGAAAACAGGAAAAATATCAATAATACAGAACACATTACAGTCTGCATATAAGCATTACATGTAGTTATGAAAATGTGGCGCAAAATTTCAGTCACAATTCTTAAAGAGTTTCTAAGAAAAATAGTCTTGCAAAGCTAATCAATAATTAAATAGTTGGCAAAAAATCTCCCATTAAGAGAAATAAATGCATAAGACAAATAAATCTTTTAGACCTAATTAATTAGTCAAAACATATTAGCATCTAATCCTATCCTGATCCACTGCACTCTCTGTCTGTCTGTGTCTAAAGAGGAAAGCAGCCCGCCCTTCACAGGCCTCAAAGGAATGTGGCAATGAAGTGCCAAGATATGACGTGGAAGCAAGAAACCTCCCCCTGACACTCCTCGGACGCAAGCCCGCCCATCAGCAATCTCCCGGGACGTTTCTCGTACCTAACCCATAGAAGCCAGCTGAGCTGAGAAAAAGAAGAAGTGGAAGTGGTGGCTCCCATCCAGAGAGGACAGTATTTATACCATAATTATTGGCAGAGTACACAAAGATGTAACATTTTTCAGGAGAACCTTACGTGATTGGTCAGTCATAAAGGCATGAGGTCACACTTCCCTGACTCATTCTAAAAACCTGACTTCACTAGTCCTAACAAAAGAAGCATACATGAATAAATACATTTATAAACATTTGCAACATTTACTAGGAAAAATGTTTCAATCTAATTCATCCTTCTTCCTTCTCAGCGCAGTAGATGGATACTTTTAACTAACTGGTACATTGGCAGAATGACAAGAATGTGCAGTTCATGCTGTTCTTGTCATGAGGAAAGCTGCCACAGTCTGCGCATGCTCCCTTCTCATTAAATTGAAAGTCAAAGCCTTGATGGATTCACAGGCAGCCATGTTTTGTGTAGGCCCCAAAAATAAAACAAATACAAAGATAATATTAATTTCATGTAAATCAGTCCATTATGTGTCCCAAGTGCATTATTAATTCACACACATTATAAAAAGAGGTGTTATTAACTGAAAATGTTTATCAAAATATGCAACAAGTCAAAGTCTATTAAGACAGGAATAATACATTTAGTTTACATGGATGTGCTGGGAAGAGAGAAACACATTCTATTAAAAATCTTCAAAGGTAAAAAGGCCACTTTTTCTCTACATTGCAAAAAAACACATGTTAATTTAATTCAGCAAAAGCATTTTCAGTCTGAAGTGAATAGGCCTCACTTTTCATGTTTTTCATGTGCCATGTTTTTAACCTGCACCAAAATGTGCGTGGCAATTTAAATGCAGCCTGTCTGAAGCACAAAAAATAAAACAATGCATGACTGCAGATGAAATCTGCTCCATCAGTATCACCATATTGATTTGATGCAATTTGCATTTTAAAACAAACGAATTGTCCCCGGCCTGTATCTGGGTTAAAGTTGTTGTAAAGTTTGTTCAAAGATGCCAGAAATAATGACATCTCTTATGTCGAAAATTATCATCAAATTGGCTACAGACTTGCGCCCACAGTCTAGATAGGCAACGGGAGGTATGCCTCGAAGTTAATCACAAACTACCATTGGCAGTAGGTAAGAACCACTGTATATTCTGGCCATAGATATTAAACAGGGAAGTTATCGTAAAAGTGCCAGCCGTCTACTGTCTGCAATGCAAACAATTAACCGTGAGCGGCTGCTCGCTCAGCAAACCATCTTATGCTTCAGGTTTTTAAAGCTGACTATATCACCTGGATGGAAGCGTTATCGGGGGGACTTACTTGTGAAAAAGTGAGAAGAGCACCGGCGTGGAAATGCTAAGATCCTTCCGGCAGAGACGTGCTGATGTGACAGAGTCACGTGAAATCCGGCATCAACGTGACTGAGAAACACCTCCCTTTTTAAATGGCAGTCCCGCCCTTGATCGGAGCCCTTTCGACTTTGAATGTTACGTGTCGGCCATCTTATAACATCACATCTATCATAAAGTTAGGAGTGTAAGCTGTTAACTTATCATCTAAACTGTAGAATTTGTGTTGGTTCATTATAAAAAACCTTTTTATGGTACACACAACGTTTTCTTGAGATAAATTTAAGTCATTCATTGTAAATTTCAGTCATGGATCGTATACTATTTTAAAGCAAACTTTATGATAGATGTGATGTTATAAGATGGCAGACTCAAAGTCGAAAGGGCTGCGATCAAGGGCGGGACTGCCATTTAAAAAAGGGAGGTGTTTCTCGGTCACGTTGATGCCGGATTTCACGAGACTCGGTCACATCAGCACGTCTCTGCCGGAAGTATCTCAGCTTTCCTCAAACATTCGGAGGAAATACGCAATCTCCTCACAGGATCCCTGAAACAGGGTAAAGCTAAGATGCAGGGATGGTTCGACTCGGATTGTAGTAAGGCCCACGCATACTTGCTGACGGTGCTTAAGAGCGAACCAAGACATCTGGCTGAAGTAAGATTCGCCAGAACTGCATATCAACATGCAGTCAAAAATCGTAAGAGACAACTGAAGCAGGAGGCTTGGCAGGCATTACATCAAGCTTGTCTAGTTAAAGATAACATAGGGTTTTGGAAGGCGGTAAACGCCCCATTTTTTGCAGATAATAAAACTGACACAATAGAAGTGGCAATTACTGAAGATAAATGGGTAAACTACTTTAGCAAGCTTTATCAGGCAGATGATCTAACTGAGAATGTGAGTTCAGATCCAACTGGAGGAGAGAAAATCGTGGCCCATGGATTATTTCCAATATATATTGAATTCTCACTGCTAGAAGTCCAAACTGCCCTTAATGATAGTGCTGCAGGGAAAGCCCCAGGACCGAACGGGGTGCCGGTCGATATATACAAATTTAATACAGAGCTATGGGCCCCACTTTTAACTAATGTCTAAAACAGCTGTAACAAACACGGGTTCTTTCCTACATGGCAAGAGGCCATTGTGGTCCCAATTTTTAAGAAAGGCGATCGCAACGAACCAAAATGTTATCGTCCAATTTCTCTATTGGATTCACTTATGAAGGTTGCTGGGAGGGTAATACTAAACAAATTACAACTTTGGGTGGAAGATAAAGGTATACTCTCACAGTTTCAATACGGTTTTAGGGCAGGACTTGTTAAAACAGAGCAAGGTCTGAACTTAGCGTTGATTATAGCCAAGTATGTAGCGGCTAAAAAAGAAAAATTATTTTTAACATTTGTCGACCTGAGTTTGGCATTCGACTGTTTGAATCATGACAAACTCTGGACCATATTACTGCAACTAGGTATAGATCCAAATCTGCTGACTTTTATTAAGGAGTTATATCGGGGGGCTGGGGCTAGGGTACTGTTTGGGAACCACGGCGAGTGCACCACCAAATTTGGCATAAAAAAAGGAGTCAGACAGGGTTGCATACTCGCACCTTTTTTATTTAATCTATACATAAATAGTGTGGCTTCCCATCTTACTCAAGATAAGCAGGATTGCCGCCAAGTTAGGAATACACCAGTCCCCATTTTATTATATGCAAACGATGCAGTAATTATGGCACGGACCCAAGTTGGCCTCCAAAGATCGCTCACTAATTTTTCAAAGTATATGAATGCCAGGGGTTTAAAAATAAATATAAGCAAGACATTCACAATGTGCTGCACCACAAAGAGAACTTCTACATGTAAAATCTTCCTCTCGAATACAAAAATAGACACAACTAATACATTTTCGTATTTGGGTATTAATTTTGATAAAAAGGGGACCTGGTCTTCGGCAGCCCAGGCAAGAAAACTGCCTTTTTCGCGAGCCATTGGAGCTGTTCAAAATTTTGCCAACAAGCTGGGAGGTCGACCAGTGCCAGTGTTAGTGGACATATATAAATCTAAATGTGTGTCCACAGTGACATATGGCGCAGGTATATGGGGGGATAACGGAAACCCACAATATACAGCTCTGTGAGAACGCATTCTTCCGCTATTTATTAGCCGTTCCAGGGTCCACTTCTATTAATGCGTGCTACAAAGAGCTAGGTCTGTATTACATCTCAGACCTTATCAAAGTTAATCCCATTTTATTATGGCATAAGGTATGGTCTACTGATGAGACAGGTCTTAACAGAGATATAATTGTGGACTGTCTCAACCTTCATGGGGTCTCAAGAATCCCCTGGATTATGTACGTAAATAAATTTCTAAACGATATTGGATACCCTGAAAATTTGATTTGTTTAGCGACTGTCTCAAGGAAAAAGTTGAAAGAAACTTGTCTTCACTTCTTAGAGAATAAACGTTGGCTGGCAGAGAAAAGTAAGACCTCAGTCATGGAGAATCAACTGATTCTCCAAGGACAGGGTATTCAGCCATACTTGATTCAGATGCAAAGTTGTTACTCTCGCATGCTACTTACACAATTTAGGGGGGGACCTTTTTTAGACTGATTACGTTTCCTGAAGCAAATTCCTGGTCTAAAAATTTGATATTGTGCCCATGTGACAATATTTCTGTACAATCCATGCTACATTGCATATTGTTTTGTAAATTCTATACCCTGCCGAGGAAAAGATTTTTAATACCTATGTTGAGAAAGTGGGGATTGAGACATTGTAGATTAGCGTTTTTGAGACTACAAATGTTGGAAGTTGAATTGACCATGTATTTAATGTCATCGTTCCTAAAAACTACAATTAGATATAGGACATCAATGAACTGACCTAACACCATCCTCCAAAACATTGTAAATCTTCTTTAATGTATTTTATCTCTATTTTGTATTGTATTCATATGAATTATGATGATAATGTTTTTTAACTGACTTCCTATTTGTGCTTTTATGATTTTTATAATCAAAATCGAATAAAGCTGTTTTTGATTTGATTTGAAGTGTTTCCTGTAGAAGAAAAGGAATTTAAAAGTAGGGACAGAAATTCACAAGTAACTTAAAAAATAAAAAAAGTTTTACTAATGGGGCAGGGCTAGAAGCTGGCAGTGTTCTAATCGGCTTCTTCAATCACTACAAATTCATGATATGGCGAGTGACGACCCTATCTGCTGCTGACTACTAACTCCCTAACTTCTGCAGCCTGTCCCCACCCCCCTGGTGCAGCCGTCAGGGATGTGGGGATGGGTTGTTGCTAATTTGGTAGGCAGCCCAATGAATACTGCACTGTTGTGCCTTGTCCGTGTGGCTCCACTGGGCCACATATAGTGACTAGCTGGGACAGGAGAGGCCACGCTCTTACCTGGCCTATCCCCAATACGAAGGTGCCAAACCAGGCGCTTGTCAGGCCTGGACCTGTCGTGGTCAGCAAGGACTTCCACGTACTTGCAAGCGTGAGGCAGAGATAGAGGTGCATGTATTCTGCCTGAGGCCGCCATAGTGGAATAGCAGAGGGCCTGAACCTAATCATACCTACATGTGGCTTTTACCCTGTCACACTCGCCCTACCTGGGGACTTCAGGTCGCTGCGACACGTGCGAGATAATACTGCTTCTTTTTCACCTGCATAATCCCTCCCCAATGAACTGATGAAATGCTCTCTTGAATGATGCAAGGTGTCTTCTGATTCCCTGAGAGCGTGTGGATGTGTTGTGGCAGGTGGACATTTCAGAGCTCTTGGGATTAACTATTTTCTGATTACCATCATAGGTGCATATTAACATTAATCTGTTATAAATTAAATGAAAACACTGAGAAGTTTAGAAGTACACTTTTCTGGCCTGTGTTCAACTAGGCCTCAGCTTCTATTGAATTAACCCCTTAACTGTTGACCCTTTTTCACCTCGATACTGAGCCTTTTTTGGCTATTTGGGGTACTTCATGCTTAGGCCTTCATAACTTTTTTTGCACATAAGGTATCTATGCCAATTTGCTCCCTTTTTTCCAACAAACTGTTGATTCTAACGGTACATATGGTTTGTGGATTTCCCTCAAGGGAACTGAGAAAATAGCCAAAATGTAGCTAACTTTTGAGCTTTTTGAGGAAAAAGGACTAATGTGCTCTGCAATATATGTCTGCTTTTCTCCCTAATAATGACATCAACAAAAAGTTTGCTGTGCTAAAGTCACAATCTTCCCATCTTTCAGAAACATGCAAACTGAATAAAAAAAGAAAAAAAATGTAACCACAGTTTTGGCATTTTTCAACGAAGTAGCCCATTTTTTTCAAATTTTTGAGCTTTTAACCTACTTACAGTTTGTGGTGATAACCGGTGTGAAACCCATGTGTGTCCTGCAAAGCTATTGATTTCTGAACCATGGACAAAATTCTGAATTCAACAAGAGCACATTTGTGTAGATCCTTCAAAGTTTTCCCAAAGAAACTAACTGTGGAATTTATAAATACTGAAAAGGAATAGGAAAATAACATCCATTTGTGGTGTTTTCATCTGTAACCTTTTGTGATAATGGACGATTTACAAAAGCAATATACCATTATGACCAATAGACTCTTCCGGTTGCAGGGGATTATAAGGTTTGTAGATTGTTCAAGAACCCTAGGTACCCAGAGACAACAACTGAGCTACACTTTACAATTTTTTTTCATTGTTTAAATTTTCAATTTCAAATTTATCCAGATGTTCGGTCTTTTTAAACCATTACACCAAAACAACTTATTTTAAATGCATAGAGCATCCTAATAAAAAACATTGATAGGAGGTAAAAAACGTTGATACTTATTCTACACCTTTGCTCCGGAATATTTAGTTGGACAAGCCAAACTTGAGTCGGACTTGAGCCGCTGATGCTGATTACTGAATGCAGAAGATGTTTTTATAAACTTTTGTTTGGATATTATGTAAAGTTGGAATTTCACGATCCCTCATTATTTCGCTTCTGTAGGTCACGGATGGCATTAGCTGTGTGGATGAAGGAAATGACCCGAATAGGGTCACCCAGTCCAGGGCTCGAAAAATTCACTCGACCGCTCGCATTTGCGAGTGAGATTGATTAAGGACAAGCTATTTGTAGGTCCTACTCGCCCTTTCTGGCGAGTAGGAATACAAACTTGACACTTGACCTCTGCCTCTGAAATCAGAGGAAATGTGACAAGATAGCAAGATTTAAAGGCATCTTTATTGCTCACAAAGTAAATGAGCAATAAAAATGCTTTTAAATCTTGTTAACTTGTCACATATGCTCAGTTTTCAGAGTTTGAGGTCAGGTTCATTTAAGTTAGGTCGAGGAGATTTTGCAGTTTACTAGACCTGCAGGTCTAGAGCATTTTTTATGATTTGTCGAGCCCTGCAGTCATTCTGGACCACCTCTATGCCTTCCCAATAATGAAGAGTTGGTCAGACAGAGGCGAATACAAACCAAAGTATGTATTAGTCTTTCACTGCAGCGGAGCCCGGTCTGACCTGTCTCCTGAGAGGACGGCCTAGAGACTGGCCCCCTTCTACACGGTAGTACCAGGTATACATTTCTCACACATTCACGGGTCCGCTCAAAATGGAATTTTCCAGCTTGGACCAATGTGAATAAAGGAGGCATACAAAGATGAGCCACGTTACAGGTCTGGGTACATGTTATCTCGACCCCAAGGCCGCTCTGATGGGGCCTACCATTCTAAAATGTGGGAACAAGCATATCGTAAAGAAAAGGTATCAACAATAGATAGTACATTCATTAGTGCAGCAAAACTTCAGCCATGTGAAATAGGAGGCGGAGGCGCAGGAGCAGCTTTTCAGCTGAGGCAAGAATCAAAATGGCGTCATCAATGCTAACTTAAGAACGTAAATTAACAAAAGCATAGGAAGGGGGGCATTTCGGGTCTATGCAGTACGGGAATGACATTCCAATTCTAACAGACCCTCCTTTTAGTACTGCTTGCTAATTTTTATTAGTGCCACAGGTAGGGTCTTTACAATTCTAAAGATGGGAACGGAACACTTACACATTCTATCATTTAGTAATACAGAACTGCTCACTGGAACTAGTACTGTAAAATCCTAACATACATAATCAATACTCAAAAATGCCTTTGATTACACAACAGGCACAGCAAGCCGGGAGACAGTGTGTACATAAGCAGCAGGTAAGGACAATACCCACTATGGCCACTAAGAAAATGATAATCTTCCAACCCCAAGTAGCAAACAGAACACAGAACCAATCCATAAAGGACCAGGTACCATTCTCCTGATGCATCTTTGAGGCTATCTTGTGCAATTTCTGTATGGCTGCATACACAGTGGGAGCATGGTCAGGGACGTAAACACAACAGCTACAGCCAACAAAGCGACATGCCCCTCCCTGATTAGCTAAGATAATGTCTTAAACCAGCCTGTTCTGAAGAGCAACAAGTCTCGTAGTCTGTACCTCTACTGTGATATTCGTCAGAATTCGCGCCCTTATATCAATAACCCCCTCTACCACCCTGGTGAGCCACCTGATATTAAGACTGTTGGCCATAGGGCTCCAGAAGGGTATAATGCCTTTCATCGCATCTATAAACTAATGCAGAGTTGTGTCTGTCTGATCTATGTCTTCTGTGTCAATCATTCTCCTAACTCGGTGGGCAGGTGATCTTTATGGTATTTGGGAGAGGCTATATATACTCGTGGCAGAAGGTAGGAAAGGTAACACCACCCGGACCATCCCTCAGGGAGCCAAACATAGCCACAAGCTCCACAGACAAAATAAACATTGGGTGGCGGGATCAGGGGCGGGCTATTTGTTGCCCTCAATGTGTAAGTAGTGCTGCATTGACTCTCCCCACCTCTATCTCTCGGCCGCCTGGATACAAAAAGGGGCCATAACATCCACTACTGCCAAGGGTATCGGCTTGTCTTTCGTAACTTTGCGGGTCTGGAAGGATTGGTAATATTCCGATGCATTGAACTGTAAGAATTTTTCCCTTTCCACCAGCGACCTATTCCCCTCCCACACCCCCTCTGATGCCTAGAGGCAGGACCTCATGATCAACTGGCCAAACTCTTTACACCCAGGGGAAATGCCAGGGGGAACTCTATGCTGAAAGTGTACATTCTGTGTCATGGTGTGAGAACTAGTACTCTTTCGTCCCAGGGTGTCAGCCTGAGGGAATGAACGGACCATGCTAGGCAATGTGAACCAACCATCACAACTATTAACATATGACAAAGGCATGGGTAGCAAATTCTCACTTCTATATGTTACAGAGGGCAACAAACCACATGCCTAACATTTTGTGGTATTATAGGTAGCATGTGCTTGATGCAATGTCTAGATGAAAACATTGTCCTTATAAGACTTCCTGTGTTCTTCCTTATGGGGTGCTAAGGGGGCAAAAATTTGCTTAGGGGAATGGGCGTAGTACTTATCCATGCGTGCACGGGGTATTTCTCCTCTAGAATTTTTTTTACCCCAAGCACCAGTATCAGCAAAAGCAAAATGATTACTACAAAAACAACCTTACTTTTCACAGACCAGGAGGACCAAACAGGCCCATCCTGACTGGGGTGTGGAGTTGCAAAAGGCTGCTCCTCGTCATGGATGGGGCGAACAAAGGGATTCATTCTATTAAGCAATGGAAAAGACTTACACTTAGAACCAAGCTAGAATAATAACAAAAGGAAAATGTGAGTTAAGACTATATAATGTTCATCAGGAGTTGGTGCTGTTGAGCACCAGCGCTGGAGCTGGTCGTCTAGCTCGGATCCTAGTCCCTCGTGGCACGGCAACAATCTTTTCCTTAGAAACACAGTTATTTTGCCCCGTTCGGTGAGTGTGCGAGAAAAAAACTGCAGCAATCTCCCTTTCCCTAGACTGTCTCTATTACCACGGACAGGGTACACTCATCCTAGTCTTCAGCAATGTAGTCCATCCCTAGCCTTTAGCAATGCAATCAATCCCTAATCATTAAACTGTCCCTTTTGGTGCACAGTACTTTTTGCGGGGGCGTGAATTGTATCTCAATGCTCCAGGTACAACAGGGTCAGAAAACAAGGGGTCGGGCTTAAGGGGATCAAGAGGCAAAGGGTCAGATTCAGACTGATCAGTGGACAGACGCTCAGAGGAACATGACTCAATCACCGGTGGGCCAGCAGAATGAGACTCCTGAATGGCCTTTATTTCAGGTGGCACAGCCTCATTCAGCACTGCATGACTTTCTTCCTCCATTGGTGCGAATGTGAGGCGGGTGTCAGAGAAAGGGATGAACCGCTGCACTTGCTCTCCCTCACAATCCCCTATCCCGTCTGTGACCCACTGGTCGTAGGGCAGCGGGAGGGGAACCCTTTTTACGTGGGTGCTGTGGATACAGTACTACCGACAGTCAACCTTGATCGTTGTCCTGGTGGCCAGAAGGACCTGCAAGGGTCCCTTCCAGCGTGGCTCCAAGCTACTCTTCCTTGCAAAATGTCTCACCAACACCCAGTCCCTAGGCCGTTTCTAATGGCCCGGTCCCTCAGGATGGGACTGCAGGGCCTCCGCAACCTGTTGGTGAATAGAACGCACATTTTTTGTCAGCTCATAAAGGTAATCTATCAACAAGGGGTATTCTATGTCGGAGAATATTAGAGGTAGCGGGACGCCCCAGATATTTGCCAGGCATCCGAACACGACCTCATAAGGGGATATTGCTGTCTTGGTGTGATATGTGACTCTCGCAGACAACAATGCTAGGGGGAAGCCATCTGACCACTGAAACCCTGTGCTCTCTTTGATCTTGGCCATTTTCAACTTGAGACTGCCATTATATTTCTCCATTGACCCTGTGGACTGGGTGGTTCGCTGCATGGAACTTTTGCCGAATGTGTAACCCATCACACACCAACTGAATGACCTTGGCATTGAAGTGGCTGCCGTTATCACTCCGGATCAAACGGGGCAAACCAAAGCGCAGAAAGAACACTTTCAAGAGCGCTGTCACCATGGCAGTGTTCTCTTTGGTGGGGTAAGCCTCAACCCATTTGCTAAATGCACAGACAACCATCAGCACATACTTCAAGTTATTCACTCGTTCCATTTTGATGTAATCCATCTGGAGAACCCCGAAAGGGAAGGAAGGCGGTGCAAAACCGCCAACTGGAGTGTGGGTACCTTTTCCAGTATTGTGCATCAAGCAGATCATACAGTACTTTACCAGATGTGCTGCAACCTTGGGAATATGTAATTCTGCCATACGGGTTCTAGCAGGTGCAGATCCTCCATGCACTAATGTGTGCTGGTCCATGTGCCATAGTAACCGCAGGGAGGACATACACATCAGGCAGCATCCATCTCCGCTTTCCGGAATTGTCAGTCCAACATCCATCCTCATCCAAATCAGTTGTACTCTCTTGCCTTATGGCCAACTCCTCAATTGTGGCCTCGCTCTGAATCTCTTTCACACTTTCCAGTGTGTCCTCCAACACTCCATTGTCAGGCACCCATCTCGCGGGGCCTGCCACAAACATCCTTTTCATCTTGGTCCGTGCTGTCTCCTTTGCTGTCTGATCTGCAAATGTGTTCCCCCTCCTAACATTATCAGTTATTGCCTTGTGCGCACTGCACTTCACCACTGCCAATTTCCTAGGGAGTTGCAGGGATGACAAGAGGAGTCTATGTAGCAATGGGCCATTCAGTATCTTCAAACCGTGTGACGCTAGGAACCCCCTTTCTGCCCAAAGCCACCCAAAATTGATGAGTCACCCCGAATGCGTACTGGCTGTCAGTGTGTATATTCACAGTCAGTCCCTCACCCAGCTCACAGGACGGAATAAGGGCCACTAACTCTGCAGCCTGTGCTGATTTATAGGGGACCATTGATGTCTCAACTACAGTGCATAGGATGGTGATGGCATAAACTGCCGCTGTCGTGCCATCTGGTAAATTAAAACAAGAGCTATCGATATATAGCTCGCCTTGGGGTTCAGATAAGGGAACATCAGTCAAGTCTACCTGTCCCTTTGTCTCTTCCTCCATGTGGAAAATACAATCGTGCACATCTATCTCTTCACTCTCAGAAGAGAGGGGTAGTAACGTGGCTCGGTTCAGAGTGGCACATCTTTTTATGGTGACGTGTGGTGCACACAGGGTCAACTTAGAGCCGGTTAGACGTGCACTGGTAAGGTGCTGTGTCTTCGTTCTGTTCAAAAGTGTGTCCATGGCATGTGGGACCATGACTGTGAGATCAGGATCAGGGACGAGCCCTTCCGATTGCCGTATAGAAATGGCCACAGTCGCGGCCGCTCTCAGACAGCTCAGGAGGGCTCTGGCGATGTTGTCCAGTGGAGCGGAAAAATACGCACACAGTCTTTGCTTATCTTCGAAGGCCTGTGTTAAGACAGAAAGCGCGCAGCCAGCCGTTTCATGTACGTACAACACGAACAGCTTCTGATAGTCTGGGGTACCAAGCACAGGTGTAGAGCAAAGAGCTATCTTTAGCTGTTCTAAAGCATGCTGGCAATCATGCGTCCAAGGCCAGGGTTCATGCACATCTTTAGTGGTTAAAAACAACAGGGGCTTTGTTAGGAAAGCAAAATTGGGAATCCAGTGGCGACAGTATGAAGTAATGCCTATTAAAGGCATGAACATCCCTCTGCGTCTTGGGGATGGGCATCTTAGTAATGGTAGCAATGCGCTCAGGTGTTAGTCTCCTTCCTTCCTTTGACAGTAGGTGACCTAAGTAGGTGACCGCCTGTCGAAAATATTGAATTTAGAAAGGGACACATTATGTCCATTTTTGGCCAAATGTAACAATAATTTAACTGTTGCATCTTTGCAGCCCTCTTGCGTATCTTAAGCAATCAGAAGGTCGTCCACATACTGCAATAGGACATTCCCTGAGGGAACGACCAGGGAGTCCAATTGGCCTTTGAGAGCTTGACTATGGATACTGGGGCTTTCAGTCTAGCCCTGAGGAGACCGATAGAATCTAAAACGTCTGCCTGCTATGGAGAACCTGAAAAGGTACCTGATTTCCAGGTGTATTGGAATGCTAAAGAATGCATTCTTCATATCAATGACAGGTACAAAAGGGGGTGGTGATGGACGGAGCATCTGAACCAATCAAACACTCACACCCAGTCAACAGATCTGGGTTTAATCCATTACTGTTCTTTAGCCCACTCTGCCACCCCAGTTCAGACATGGCCAAATGCATATCAGTCTGACCCTGTGCCTCATGGGAACAGTCCAGCCCGAACTGCCAGGTCATGCCTTCCCTGGACCGGAAAAAAGCTTCCGAAGACCAATTTCTGGCATTTCAGCCATCTTCAGCATGGCTTGCTTGAATCCAGTGTCAAAGTGAGCAAGGGACTCACGTCTGAGCATACCCTGCCAACTATGGCGAACAAAGTGGTACAAAAGGGGGTGGTGATGGACGGAGCATCCGAACCAATCAAACACTCACACCCAGTCAAAAGATCTGGGTTTAATCCATCACCGTTCTTTAGCCCACTCTGTCACCCCAGTTCAGACATGGCCATATGCAAATCAGTCTGACCCTGTGCCTCATGGGAACAGTCCAACCCGAACTGCCAAGCCATGCCTCCCTGGACCGGAAACAAGCTTCCGAGGACCGGTTTCTGGCATTTCAGTCGTCTTCAGCCTGGCTTGCTGGAATCCAGTGGCAAAGTGAGCAAGGGATTCACGTCTGAGCATTCCCTGTCAACTTATGGCGAACAAAGTGGTACAAAAGGGGGTGGTGATGGACGGAGCATCTGAACCAATCAAACACTCATACCCAGTCAACAGATCTGGGTTTAATCCATCACCGTTCTTTAGCCCACTATGCCACCCCAGTTCAGACATGGCCATATGCAAATCAGTCTGAACCTGTGCCTCATGGGAATAGTCCAGACCGAACTGCCAAGCCATGCCTTCCCTGGACCGGAAACAAGCTTCTGAGGACCGGTTTCTGGCATTTCAGCCGTCTTCAGCCCGGCTTGCTTGAATCCAGTGGCAAAGTGAGCAAGGGACTAACGTCTGAGCATACCCTGCCAACTTATGGCGAACAAAGTGGTACAAAAGGGGGAAAAATATGTGGCAGAGGGGGAATCATTGTCAAAATGGCAGTGATGAGGGGGCGTGGCTTGCAGCCGTGAGGAATGGCCGCTGCCTAGGCAAGCTCCTTCCCCTATGAAGACACTTTTACATATCCTGAGCTGTCCGAGTACATATGCTGCAGAGAATTAATGGGGGTTTGACTCTTGGACCCCCCGTGCTGCCTTTTGGACCCCCGCCGTGGCATATGACACCGTGGAAACGGTTTGGTGCGTGTGGGGATCGGGTGGGGAAATGGAGGACCTGAGATGAGACCGTGGAGAGTAGAGGTCCCGGAGTTAAACTGCGATCCTGCCCCGAGAGATCTGCTGCCGAGAGGGAATTGTGGGGATCGGAGGCGGCCGCGCGTGACCTGCTCTGCTGGGTCGGAGCTACACTATTCTGCGAGGGAGACAGGCCGGTCTTGCTCCACGGGCCGCACGGACACTTGAGGCCCCGGCTTTGCGGCCTATCCGGTAAGGGAGCTGGACCACGGCAGCAGCGGGCGGACTGCTGGAGGTGCCCTGCGGGGGCCCAGGGAGCTGCAGGAAGCCCAGGGTGCGGCGGCGGGGATCCACATCGGACGTCTTGCTCCCCCTCTCCCCCCCATAAATGGGCATACACGCGAAGAGGGCTGGGAACAAATAGATTGGTGGTTGCAGGGGCGGGGCTAATCGGAGGCCACTGTGACCATGAGAATGTGGATCCCGGGAGCGTGATCCTGGGGGTGGTGGCGCTTCGGCTCCCCGTGAGGGCCCAACAGGCTGTTGGTGCTGGAGAAGCTGCCTAGTGCTCAGAGGCACACTGGAGGAGCACTGGCTGCTCTCTGAAGGTTTGAGGGAGTGCAGCCCGGTCCTGAGCCTTTATGGAACTTTGTCAAAGGAGGAGTGAAGCAGGTACAGTGAAATCCATTGCTTTTTGTGATAGGAGAGCCTATGATATTAGGCCTAACTGGACCCACTCTACCTACCCCGGGATAAGTGAAGAGCTGTGGACGAGAGCCTGATGGAATTATTGTACAGACTCTGCCCAGTTTAAATCTCCGGTTGAGTGACTGCGACGGAGACCGGAGATACAATCCGTTGGAGTGGGCGCTGCTCTGGAGTTGTGGCATTGCTTTGGAGGGCCTTGTGCGTGTGCCTGACCTGCTGCGGTGGAGGGTGGCCCTCTCTGGGGTGCTCTAAGAAACGGAAGTATCATGAACTGCAGAGAATATTTACCTGTGGAATCTGGCCGGTCGCTGGAGCAGCTGATCCTCGACTTTTGAGGTCAATTGTGGTAGGTGACGGCCTGCCTGCGGTGTCGGCCCCGGGGGTGGATTTGAATTGAATGTAAAAGCATTTATTAAGCGCACATATACCAGGCGGTTTCTTGGCGCTGAGGGATGCAGCAGCTGGGAGGCAGAGGGGTGGAAATTAGGACGAAAATGCTTTCTTAAAAAGAAAGGTTTTGAGCGCCTTGCGGAACTCAGTATATGAGGGCGTGAATCTGATGGTGGGGGGAAGGGAAATCCAGAAAGTGGGGCCGAGAACGGGGAATTTCATACCGCCCAGTCTATTCTTCCCGAACCGCGGTACAGAGAGAAGAGACTGGGTGGAGGAGCGCAGTTCTCTGGCAGGCTTATAGTTTTTGATTTCCGGGTTTATAAAATCTGGAGCAGTTCCGGCGCGAGCCTGAAATGTAGTGCATCCCATCTTAAAGAGGGCCCGCTCTCTGATGGGGAGGCAATGCAAGGCCTTTAATAGCGGAGTAACATGGTGCGACTTAGGAAGACCATAGATGAGGCGTGCGGCTTGGTTCTGGACTAGTTGGAGACGTCTGAGGGTATAGGCAGGAACGCCATTGTACAGGATATTGCCGTAGTCTAGGCATGATAGAACCATCGCCATCAAGGTAAGTTTTAGGGCAGGAAGAGAGAAGAATCTGGAAATCTTTCTAATGGTGCGAAGGGTAAAGAAACAAGAAGAGACCACCATGCTGATCTGGGAGTGCAAAGTAAGATGTTGGTTAAGCATAATCCCAAGTGTTTTGACAGAGTGGGAAGGTGTAGGGGGGGGACCCAGGGAGGGTGGCCAAAAAGTGGGGGTCCAGGGACTGGATGTACCACCGGTAAGAACTAACTCGGTTTTATCAGGGTTAAGTTTAAGATGGTTGAGGTTCATCCAGTCCCTGATAAAAATCATAACTGATTGAAAACTGTGAATGGAGTTTGGGGAATGGGAGAGGTTAAAGATGAGCTGGAGGTCATCCGCATAGTTGAAGACCGTAACCTCCAGCTCCTGTAAAGCAAAAATGAGGGGAAAGATATATAGATTAAACAGAAGGGGGAAAGGGAGGAACCCTGGGGGACACCGCACTGCATCTTGCGGGGGGAGGCAGAAAAGTCTGCCAGATGAACGGTCTGAGTACAGTCACTCAGAAAAGAAGTGAGCCAAGCCAAGGCAGACCCCCTGATGCCCGCCGCCTCGACACGGGTGAGAAGAATGGAATGATCAACCGTGTCAAAGGCGGCGGATAAATCTAGGAGGACCAGAGCCTGGGGCTGGTTGGCATCCATCCCCTCTCTGAGTTTGTCCATGACTGAAACCACGACTTTCTCGGTGGAGTGGAGCGGGCGGAAGCCGGCCTGGCAGGGAGCTAAACAGCCATGGTCCTCGACAAAGGAGCTGAGGACTGTGGTAATGTGGCATTCCAGGATTTTGCCCAAATAGGGAAGGAGGGAAATGGGACAGTAGTTGGAGAGGGAAATGGGGTCGGCACCTGTTTTTTTCAAAATAGGGATTATTGTTGCCGATTTGTGGTGGTCAGGGACACTGCCTTGTTTGAGAGAGTCATTGAGGAGAGCCAAGGGGGGTCCAGGGCAGGCCAGAAAGATCTCCCTCAATACAAAAGCAGGGCAGACATCGGAGGGGGAGCCAGATTTGACCCAGGCCAGCAGGGGAGAAAAGGATTCCTTGGTCAGGAGAGGTATGTGATCCAAATGGAAACCGTTGGGCGGGGGTTGAGGAGCGACGAAAAGGGGGGAAGTCGGTGGTATATTGGCTTTGATGGCTGCAATTTTTTCAATGAAAAAGTTGTTAAGAGAGTCACAAAGAGATTGAGTGGGAAAAGGTTTAAGGGAAGCTCTATCTGACGAGGCCAGCTCGTGTACAGTGGAAAAGATTTCCCTAGGCTGATTTTCTGCCGAGAGAATTTTGCCCGAAAAGCAGTCCGTCTTGGCAAGGAGAATAGCCTTTTTATATATATTGAGTGTGAAGGAGTAATGTGCTTTTAAAGTCGGGCAGTAGGCGCGCCTCCAGGCGCGCTCAGCCTGACGCACAACCAGTTTTTTCTATTTAAGGTCGTCAGTGAACCATCTGTTGGCATTGTGGGAGCGTCTGACTGCGACGCGTCTCAAGGGAGCCACTTGGTCACACGCCCTAGAGAGCCAATCATTGATGGCAGCTACCTGAGATGAGGTGACAAGCTCCTTTAGGGCGAGGCAGAAACCTTTGAGGGAGGAGCAGTGGGAAGGCATGTCGACCCTATTCCAGTTGCGAGCCCAGGTGTTCTTGGGAAAGGAAGGGCGTTTAGTAAGGCTGAGGTCAAGGAAAAACGAGATCAAATAGTGATCGGACCAAAGACAGGGCATAATGATTGGGGATGTGACTGGGATGTTGAGTGACCAAATTTGGTCCAGGGTATGCCCCCGGACGTGGGTGGACGTGTGGACATGTGACACAAAGTTGAGACTACAAAGGAGGTCGGTGAAATCTTTAGATGCCGCGTCTTCCGCCGGGTCAGATGGCCAGAAGTTGAAGTCCCCAAGGACTAGAACGGAGGAGTTGTTGACTACAAGCGTAGCAAGCATTTCCTGAAACCCAGTAATGAAGTGGGGTGTTGATTGGGGAGGGCGATAGACAAGGACACAGGTAATAGGGACTTGAAAAGAGGCTGATCGCATCACCAGACAGTCGACTGCCATGATGGCCGGGGAGGAGAGCAATTGAAAATGGAGGCCAGACCGAGCAATCAGGGCAACGCCACCTCCTGCCTTGCCTGCCGGTCGATCGGCCCGCAGGACATAATAAGAGGAGGGGAGGGCCGTGAGTAAATTGGGCAGGGAATCTGGGCAGAACCAAGTTTCTGTCAAGAACAGGAGATCTGGCTTGTGGGAATCAAGGAACACAAATAGCTCGAGGTGGTGCTTGACTGCCGATCTGGTATTTAGAAGAAAGGCAGAGATAGTGGATGTTGAGTGGGGTGGGGAAAGGGGTTCTAAGGGAGAGGGAGAGAGGGGAGGTGGAGGAGGTGAGGTGACTGGGAGAGGGGGGGCAGGGTGAGGCTGAGCGAGGCCAAGTTTGGCGATTTGGGCGGCAGTTCCAGGGCTAATGATCCAAGGGCCCTGGTAGAGGCGGAGTTCTTCCGAGGTATAGGTTAAAATTTGGGCATAGTGGGCTGCCCCTAGCCCCAGCCGGGTGCAGACGGGCTTGCCTTTGGTGCGCTTGCTCTCCGCCCTAGGTAGTCTGGGGCCGTCGAGAGACTGGAGCGCTACTTGCAGCATCCGCCGGAAGTGAGGTTCGATTTGCTCCCGGTGTAGCCCTCCAGTCAAACGGCACAAGCCGTGCTGGAACGAGGCCTCGGGGCACAGGAAGGAGTGGAGGAATAGAGAGTAGCTGGCAAATCAGAGTTAAAAACACAAAGTAAGTGATCGATTTTAAAAAATACAACTAACAAGCAAAAGCGGCACCTCTAACATCAGGCTGCTCGCATCCACTTGACTGCTCCGGTCTCTCCGCCCTAAGTAGTCTGGGACTGTCGAGAGACTGGAGCGCTACTTGCGGCATCCGCCGGAAGTGAGGATCGATTTGCTCCCGGTGTAGCCCTCCAGTCATACGGCACAAGCCGTGCTGGAACGAGGCCTCGGGGCACAGGAAGGAGCGGAAGAATAGAGAGTAGCTGGCAAATCAGAGTTAAAAACACAAAGTAAGTGATCGATTTTAAAAAATACAACTAACAAGCAAAAGCGGCACCTCTAACATCAGGCTGCTCGCAACCACTTGACTGCTCTGGTCCCTCCGCCCTAAGTAGTCTGGGGCCGTCGAGAGACTGGAGCGCTACTTGCGGCATCCGCCGGAAGTGAGGATCGATTTGCTCCCGGTGTAGCCCTCCAGTCAAACGGCACAAGCCGTGCTGGAACAAGGCCTCGGGGCACAGGAAGGAGCGGAGGAATAGAGAGTAGCTGGCAAATCAGAGTTAAAAACACAAAGTAAGTGATCGATTTTAAAAAAAACAACTAACAAGCAAAAGCGGCACCTCTAACATCAGGCTGCTCTCATCCACTTGACTGCTCCGGTCTCTCCGCCCTAAGTAGTCTGGGGCCGTCGAGAGACTGGAGCGCTACTTGCGGCATCCGCCAGAAGTGAGGATTGATTTGCTCCCAGTGTAGCCCTCCAGTCAAACGGCACAAGCCGTGCTGGAACGAGGCCTCGGGGCACAGGAAGAAGCGGAGGAATAGAGAGTAGCTGGCAAATCATAGTTAAAAACACAAAGTAAGTGATCGATTTAAAAAAAAAACAACTAACAAGGAAAAGCGGCACCTCTAACATCAGGCTGCTCGCACTTGCAGACTCCATACTCTGACCACCCCTGGAAGACCCTCCCCCCGGCGCAGAGTCCTGCTTTGGCTGTTTTCCTCATTTTTTTTTTTTGCAGAGTTTTATATAGCGCGAACAAGACCCAAACTGAATCAGGTATCAGAGCGCTTTACATAGCACCAGTTACGTTACATGAGGACACGCATTCATTTTTAGGCACGGGGAGATTAAGTGATTTGGCCAGAATCACAGGAGTTTTTGGCGTCGTTACCGAGACTCGAACCCAAATCACCAGGTCGGAGGTCGAGCGCCCTAGCCGTTAGGCCAACTCCTCTCCCCTGGTTGCGGCTGTGTCCGGTGGGCCGTCTTCTGAACCTATCTGAGGATTATACAATCATGGCTACGGGAGGGAAAGGTCCCAAGGCCAACGCCCAGCAGCAGCTGGCGAAATTTGCATGGACAAAAGCAGGCGAAAAAGGAGATTCACCGCGTTCAGAGAGAGATGTGGTGACGGGGGGCCCTGCGTCGGGACCGGAGCCAACTCTTCATGATGCTATGGCGGATTTTGGAGGAGTGCGTACCTCAGTGGACTCGGTCACTGTTGAGGTCTCCTTGCTTAGAGCGGACTTCAAGAAAATGGATGAGAAGGTTAAGGAACTTAAGATATTGACAGGTGCTCTGCAGAGGGACACGTCGGAACTCCAGAGACAGATGCTCGACTTGCAGCAAAAACAGGCAAGAATGTCACAACAGCTGGACGACTATGAAGGCCGAGCCCGCCGCAACAACATTCACATTTTAGGGGTTCCGGAACGAACAGAGGGGCCGGCGGCAGATTTATACGTGGAGAAACTAATCACGAAACACCTGAAGCCTAAGACACTATCCAACTACTTCTCTATAGAAAGGGCCCACAGGGTGCCGGGTGGTAGGCCTAAACCGGGCGCGCCTCCAAGACATCTGATTGCCCGGGTGTTCAATTACCGTGATAGAGACATAATACTACAGGCATCATGGTCCAGCCCACCTTTGAAGATAGATAACTATGAGGTGGCGTTCTATCCGGATTTCACAGCCAAGGTTCAGGCACAACGCAGAAGTTTTCAAGCGGTGAAGATGGAACTGAGGCACCGAGAGGTGAAATATGCCATGTTCTTCCCTGCACGACTGCGAGTGGAGAAGGATGGCAAGTCGTGGTTTTTTGACTCACCGGAAGCGGATGGAGGGCTGGAACATTGTGGAGGGCCGTCGGAGGGACAGTCGGAGATCCAATATACAAGGAGGAGTCCGGATGGAGACAGAGAGTGCTGACCCTGCGGCGGGGTCTAGCCAACTGGAGGAGCAGGACTGATGACTTTGGCGCTGGGTCTGAAGAGCCTCGTACTGGCACTGATACGCAAGTAGAGGGGCATGGGAGGGAGGAGGGATAACTCACTGATGCAAGACTGTTACTATAATCAGGGAACTGTGGCTTGGTGCTATTTATCGGTTATATTGATGTGATATGCTATTGTTTTATTACTGGTATTGCAGGATGGCTGTGACATGTGATAATTATAATATGTGTCTAGGGGGGGTCGGTTCCCTCTGCATTTTCAGCATTTCGGGGGGGGGGAGAGGCGTTCTGCCATGTTTGGGGGTGGGTAGTTTTAAATCCACGGGCAGGGGGGCAGGGAGGGGAGGGACTTGGGAGTGAGGGGTGGAGAGGGGTGTTTTGCAGTTTACTGTGATTTTCTTATTTGGGTTTTTGGTGATTTGGTTGCTAAATTGGGACAACTGACTTACATCATGTAGGAGGAATTGTTTATTCAAATGTTATTTCTCACATGCCCGAATTGTGAAATGGCTGTACTGTTTGATGAACGACACTTGCCCGTCATACAGAATTACGCATTATCCTATATCAGGGGTCTTCAAAGTGTGGGGCGCGACCCCCAAGGGGGCCGTGGAGTGATGGAAAGGGGGTCGCGCATTCCCGATCACACTTCTGCCCGAGCCCATCTGACTACAGGGATTCAGCCCCCCTCCTCCCCCGTAGTGTGTCTCAGCTCCAGCTGCTGTGAGCTGCGCTGGGCTGTGTCTGCAGTCTCATCTCCAGCACAGCCCGGCACCCCTGAGTTTTTCACAGGTCGTTAAAGACCATTTGCATATTTACATACCTTTTGAAAACTGGTTACTGAGGCTTAGTTTTTTTTTATAGTTCCAGTCCCCCCTGGGCCCCAACTCAGCCTTTTCCTCACATTTGTATTTTACATTTACTGCAATAGTGTGAGAATGCATTTCATGAAAAGAAATAGAAAGTAGGGTTGCCAGAAGAAAAAAATACCAGCAATTTCTCTTGTAACACACAGTTTGCTACCTCTCACATTTTGTTTGCTTTAGATACTTGCACAAGTGCCACCATTGCCTACATAACGTCTGTTCTTGTGCTGGAGTGTCTGCCATTTATTGCAGTATTATACCTCTACTTGTACTTTATGTGCTTTTGTAACCTGCACACATATCACTTTTTTCTCCTGTAATGTACCGTTTGCCACCTCTTGTATTTTGGTTGCTCACTATTGTCACTTTTGCCTCATGTAACTTAACGTTTGCTTTTGTAATTTGTTCACTTGTAATTTTCTCCACATGTATCATTACTGTTCCTATTGTGAAGCGAGTAGCCCTGCTGACCCGTTTTTCCAGTGTTGGACACAGCGAGGAGAAGAACAACTGCGAGGCCGCAGAGGAGGTGAGAGGCGCGGCCCCGGGACTGCGAGGACCAGCATTCACTATCACCAGCTGGGTCCTCTTCCCGCGTGAGCCGCGCCCCCTCCCAGTGCCTGCCCCTACCCTCCTAATCCGAACTTAACCAAGTGCTACAACGCGCACCGCGGGACGCGCGCGGGTCGCAGCCCGGGGCGAAGACCGGGCAAAGAGCGGGCCGTTCGAGGACCTGAGAGACTGGACTGGGCCACATTTCGTACGTCCTTATTTGAGATCATTACCCTTTTTACTACTAACACTAGCCTCATAGCCCAACAAAAATGGTTGTTACCAGAGGAACTAAATCCAAAGTCCCGGGTAGTGTTGTCAAACTGCTTGGTCCTATGGACGACTTCATTACGAAGGCGAACACTTTCATAGACCAAAGCATATCACTAATGGAAGAAAGGGTCTCCTTGGACCTGGCTTTTGCCAAGAGATCCTCACTGGGGAACTTGGCGGATGCCAGGTCACCAGCCACAGGAGCCACAATTGCTGAGGCTAACCCGATACGAGAGAGACGCAGCCTACCGAACACAGTTGACCTATCAGTGTCCCAACTAGCTGAATCGCAGCTTAGTTTTGATCTAGAAAAAACACCTGACCTAGTCCCGCAAACCCCCCCACCTATTTCCTCCATAGAAAAAATGATAGAAAGGGGAAGGAGGGAGGGTGCGATAAGTAAGAAAAGGGTGGCACTGAATCCCCAAACACTAAATAACCCGATCCACTTACCAAGCGCAGTAGAAGAAAGGTCGGTTAGAGCAGAACAACTGGAGGCTCCAGTCTTAGTACATCAATCAGAGATCGAAACACCTACTCCGATAGATCTGGACCCTCCAATTGTCACACAATCCCCCAAGGGCTTGCGGGAGATGGAGGTCCCCGATTCATTATTAACCAAGATGGCTAATATATTCAAACACTCATTGCAACCCTTAGAACAAAGAATAGCGAACTTGGAGTCACAGATCCTACAACTTGTAAAAACTCAACAATCTGATCATCTTGTAGGTTCGCACAAAGAAGGGGGAAACAATATTAAAAAACCATTCCCCACAAAAACATTAAATGGAAATCCAAATTTGACTAATCCCCAGCAGAAGACTCTCCAAATTACAACTCCCAGTGCCCCTATTAATATCAATACCCCGAATCCAGTCAAGCCTACACACACAACAACCACCTCGACTATCTCTAACAATCCAACAAATATTACTTTATTGACTTCCTCAGGAACGTCAATTATTCCGGCATCGAATTCAGAGGCATCTAATAAAATCATTAATAAAATCACCAATAAAACTACAAACAAATCATCTAATAAAACCCCGGTTCCCCAGACTCCAGCTTCAAACACCCCGCCCGTCAGGACCAGGGGAAATATCGCCAAAAATTTAGGCAAATCAAGACCGCCAGCAGATTTTCCACCTGAGGCCTCACCGTATGTGGCGGTTATGGCCGGTGTCCCCGAGCTTCCTGACCACAACTCGGAACCTGGCTGGTCTCTAAAAAACAAGGCACAGCACTGGCTGCAGACGAACCGTCCGATCCCGTCAGCTTGGCAGGGTAGGATTAGATCTGTTGCCAGGGTTCCATGGGTGGGCAACACACGAAAAACAATTCCTGGGGATTGCATAGCGATTACCTTCGAGGACCCACGAATAGCAGACTACATCTGTTCGTGGGAAGATATTACCACAAACGGAGGTATTAAGATTAAATCGCTCTCTTTTTTCTACCCTTTTAGGCTAACAAATGGACTACAGGAACAAGAGCCCCCTTGGGCAGCCCCACCCCCTAGATATAATGATTCAGCGAACCCCAGATTTCATGGTCCCCCTAGAGTCTACGAACCAGATTACTCTTGGAACACAGTGGGTCCACGTTATCAGGGGGGAGGCTGGGAAGATAGGAGACCCTATAAACAAAGGCCGGCGATCAGAGATCATCCCCGAAAGGGACCCATGGTATAACATCCCCTAGTTAAATAGGTATAGTGGACTTGAAATGGTCGATTGACCATCAAGCGAAGGCATGTCCAACAACCTTCATGCACCCACCAGTCCGGGGAACCTGAATATCTCCTCGGGACTTACGATCTCTGAAGTCGTACTTCCAGCAGAACAATTAAAAGATGATACTCCCCCGACTTCCATTCTCTATTGGAACATAGCAGGTCATCGTACCAAAATCGAGGATGGGACTGCACAAAACTTCCTAAATCCCCACCAAATAATCTGTCTCCAGGAGACTTGGTCATTAGAAGATTTACATCTACAAGGTTATAAAACCTATTCAATTCCAGCTCTAAGTAGCACAATGGGAAGAGCCAGAGGCGGGTTAGTAACTTATATAGCGAATACCCTAACCCTCACAAAAGTGGCCATAGTCTCTCAGGATGCCAACTTCCAAATCCTTTCTTTATCGTTGGCTAATAAGGAGACCATCTTCCTGACCAATTTATATAACAATCTTCCTGAAGATCAATGTATAAATCTCCTCAATCAGGTACATGAGAACCTAAAACAATCTTACCAATGGAGAACTGGCAATAGGGCAACCCATCTAATTTGGGGAGGAGATTTCAACCTCCATCCATGTTCAAAGACTAACCCACTCTGTTGTGGGATGGCGGACGAATTCGATGCCCCATTAGTTCATTTCACACACAGTAAAGCAGGGAACATATTAAATGCTGTCCTCTCGGACCTGGACCTGCAAATTGCTAATTGTCAAAATGCAGATTCCAACCTACTAAGTCCGACATACCTGGGTAGAGGTTATCACACAACAGTAGACTATATATTTTTATCGTCTGGCCTGTTGGGTATAACCAAGGACTTTGAGGTCATCGGCAACCCACTTAGTGACCACTCAGCCCTAAGGATTAACCTGCACTTGTCTGCACCTAATACCCTAAATTCGGATATCGTAAATATGCTCGAACAAAATAAATTAGAGATTAGTAAAAAGAATGGTTACTCAATCAGAGGGGCTAAAATTAACCCCACCGTAATCACAAAAAAACTTATAACTCAAGCATATCCAAACATCCTAAAATGTCTTGACCTCTCGTCTAACCACGAGGAAGTTCTAACGAACTTTAAACAAATTCTGGAGTCCATTAAGGACTTACTTTTGTCAAAACCTAAACCTAATCACTCAGCAAAGAAAGGGTGGTTTAACCAAAATTGTACAACAGCTCTAAAAAAATTAAAATTAGCACTGCACAATAAACCGAGAGACACAGCCCTAATCCAACTCCTAAGGCGCCGATATATAGGAGAACGAAAATTGAGAATCGCCCAACTAAAGCAGAAACTCTGGGACGACCTTCACGAGAGTGCGGTCTCAAAAAACGGCGAGCAGTTCTGGCGTATAGTCAGAACCCCATATCTCTCGGACACTGGCACCCCCAGAATAGAAGTTGCCATAGACGAGAAGACATGGGTCACACATTTTTCCAATATCTTCAAAAATGCTGCACCAACAGACTTATTGCCTTTAGGAGTACAGTACCCCATTCCGCTTCTCTTTGACATTCCTGATTTATTGGAAGCATTGCAGAAAAGCAAACTGGGGAAAGCACCAGGCCCAGACGGAGTTCCAGTGGACTTTTTTAAAAATAACCCAGAACTCTGGGCCCCGATTCTAACAAGAGTGTGCATTGCAGCCGTGAATGAGGGAGTGTTAAGTTCTTGGACTAAATCAATAATGGTCCCCATTTTTAAAAAGGGGGACCGACAAGATGTGAAGTGCTATCGGCCCATCTCACTGCTGGACTCGCTTGGGAAGGTAGTGGGGAGAGTCATCCTAGAGCGCCTCCAGCAGTGGAGTGAGGACCGAGGTATTATCTCCGACATCCAATTCGGCTTCCGTGAGGGCTTTGGAACAGTTGAGCAGGCCCTCAATCTCACCCTATTAATGGGAAAATACATACAGGCCAAGACTAATAAAATCTATATGGTCTTTGTCGACCTCTCCGCAGCGTTTGACTGCGTTTCGCATGCAAAGCTGTGGACGGTCCTTGCCCAAATGGGAGTAGAACCCCCACTCCTGGATTTCCTACGAGAACTCTATTCCGGAGCCACGGCTAGAGTACGATTTGGCGTAAATGGCGAGTTGACGGCCCCGTTTAGCGTAGGGCGTGGAGTCAGGCAGGGTTGTGTCCTGGCCCCCTTCCTCTTCTCACTCTACACAAATGGTCTCGAGGGGGAGATGTTGAGGGGGGCTCAGGACCTCCCACGTATAAATCAGCGCCTGATCCCCGCCCTGCTCTATGCGGATGATGCAGTCATTCTCGCGCGCACCCCTCGGGAGCTTCAATCTTCATTGAATAGGTACACGACCTTCATGGGCAACCTGGATCTAAGGGTGAACGTGAAGAAAACTTTTGTCATGACAGCAGGCAGGGGAAAAAAAAGAACAAAAGCCATTTACCTTGAAGACCAAAAACTTGAGGCTACCCCCCAATACCCCTACCTGGGTATCATGATAGATGATCAGTTAACATGGAAGCCAGCCGTAGTCACAAGGGGTAATCTATTCAAGAGATCAATAGCTGCTTTAACAAGCTTTTCCCAGAGACTAGGAAAAAGGCCCCCGGTGGAGCTATTAAAAATCTACAATGCCAAGTGCCGGGCTACCGCCTTATATGGGGCGGGAGTATGGGGGTATACCGACACTAGCTCCATCCAGAAGGCGGAAAATGTCTTTCTCAGATTTCTCTCGGCTACCCCGAAAGGCACCTCAACATATGCCATGCACCTGGAATTAGGAATACCCTACATAGAGGACCTAATTAAAACAGAACCTGTGATGCTGTGGCGGCGCATATGGACATCTGAAAATAATAAGCTGACCAAGTCTATCATCGTCGACACGATGGCTCTCGACAAATCCTCCAAGGTAAAGTGGCTGTCCTATGTAAGAAATTTCTTAAAAGATCTAGGGCTTGAGAACTACTATTTTAAACCTGAATCTATAACGGACATCCCAAAAAGAGATCTTAAACAACTAGCTCTAAGACATTTGGAAACCCTAAGATTGGCATCCAACTCACAAAAAACGGCGGTAGTTCATGCTAACATGGTCCAAATATCCTATGACATTCATCCGTACCTGACTCTGCAATTAACAACTTACGAGAGAATGCTACTAACAAGATTTAGGTTAAATAACTTTTTCAGATTGGTTATGTTCCCACTGAAAAATTGTTGGAAAGCGACCCTTCCACCCTGTCCGTGCGATGGATTATCAGCACAATCAAATCTACACGTGACTATGCTTTGTAAATTCTACCAACCACACAGAAAAATTTGGTTATTACCAATATTAAGGAACTGGGGACTGAGACAATGCAGACCCGCCCTTCTTAGACTCCAAATGTTGGAAAATGAAAAAATCTGTTATTTTGTGAGTAACTTTTTAAAATGTATTACAAAACACAGGAAAAATTTATAAACGCCCCTATTAATGATACATCGAGCAGATCCTTATAGAAAACTTTTAACTAATTTTCTCTTGTATGAAATTTTATGAAATACGCTTCTTTTAACTATCCAAAATGTAATGAATGTGATTTACTGTCTCTTTTGTGTTTTTTCCTTTGTGAACAAGCCGAATAAAGAATTTATTATTATTGTGAAGCGCTCTGACACCTTCGGGTAAAGTCTGCGCTATATAAAAACGCATAAATAAATACATTTGTAATGTGACTTTTCTGTCTTTGTTCCCTTTAATTATCAGTCATGGATCATTGAGGCAGCCCTAGAACACAATTAAAAGTGCTTTCTATTTAGATTTTCTGTTCCCAGTATGCACAGATGAGTGCTGAAATATACAGCTTTAGTTGACTGCTTATTTTTGTACCGTCTGGGACATCAAAATAATCAGCAGTCAACCCTAACCATAGGACAGGAAGTGTGTTGCAAGATCAGCATATTATTTATTTCCTCCACTTTCGATCCTGATTAATGTCATAATAGCAATAGTTTAACTTATATCTTAAACCCTACTCTGCCGTCAATAATATGTTGAGTTACTTCAAGTGTCTGGAAATGCACCCTGCATTCAGAGAACTCACTTCTCATTCTCGCACTTCACTTTCACGCTCACCCTGCACTCACAGCGATCACAATGCACTCACACTGATCACCATGCACTCACATCATTCACCCTCTCACCCTGCACTCACAGTGATCACTAGCATTCAAAGCTCTTCATGGCACAGGTACCAAATATATTAGGAAAAGACTGAACTTTTATTTGCCTTCTCGGTCGCTCAGGTCATCTTCATTGGCCTTGGCTTCCGTTACGGCAATAAAACGAATGAGCATCGGAGGTCGTTCCTTCAAACCTTTGGCGCCACAGATGTGGAATGCTTTGCCTTTGTCCTTGCGGAAGAACGTCAATCTCTTAGCTTTTAGGAAAGACCTTAAGACTTGGCTTTTTGTACAGTAGGTTTGCCATCTCATCAGACTTCCGTGTCCTCTTTGGGGTCTAAAGCGCCTGGACACTCTTCAGAGTAGCTGAGCGCTATACAAGACATATACTAACATAACATAACATAACATAATTCTGTAATAACAATGCACTTGCGTTGTTCACCCTGTACCTCAGCCTGCAGTCACACTACTCATCTGCACTCATCCTGCACTCACGTGACACCTCATTCACCTGCCCCCCTCACTGCTCAATTTGCAACTCGCTCAAACAAGCCCATCATTAACCATGCATTCATTCGACCCACTCTGCACTTATATCCACACCCAAATTCAAATGGCCACCTCACTCACCCTGCAGTCACTCCTCTTTCCCATCTCTCATACTGTTGCATCACTCACCGTGCACTCACATGGGCACTCTTCTCATCCACAGAGTGCAGAGGGTTAATGTGCCTGCTACAAAGAATATGTACTATGCAGATCACAGAACTGAGTGTGAGTAAACTATGCGTAGCACTATAAAAAAAATGTTTGTCAGAAAGGTGCTACAGAGAGATGAGGTGCATTGTTGGTGCCACTGCAACTTTAACGACCCACCCATTGCCTTGCCTGTGCGGCCAATGACAATACCTATGCAACTACCAACCATAACACTGTACAAGTGTGACTATTTCAAGCCCCCAAAGCTATAAGAATGGCATGGATGTCAGGAGTTTATCGATTTTAATGTATATCGAATTAGTCAGTCAAAATACTTTATTGCGATAACTTAATATCATATAAAGACAATGGCAAAATACAAATTTAAAATACATGTGCAATAAATACATTATTTAAAAGACAGTTAAAATACATAAGTCATACAAGAGATCAAACATATAGTGCAATGTACAAGGTACCTAGATCCCTAAAATACAACAGATCTAAACCAAATAAACCACCGTTACTAGTCCTGTTACAGTCAAAAAAGTGCCTTTTATAAAATTCTGTTTATACTTTATATGCTATACTGTTGAGGGAGGATTTGTTCTGTTCTTTAACCTAATGTTCCTGCTCCTGATGGCACTCACCAGGAAACTAGCCACATGGAACATAATCCTAGGAGTCCCTAAAAGCTGTAAATAGATAAGAGCAGGTTTACTTGAGTAAAACCAGCCTCCTTTAGAATGGGCACAAGAAACTTCCTCCTCGCCTCAGTGTAATGCCCACAAAACATCACTAAGTGCATAGTATTTTGTACGGAGAAATGATCACAAGAACATGGTAACGCCTTTTCTGGGGTATTCCATACAGGATAAAAACCAAGATTAAAATGTATCAAATTAAAACGGAACCGTGTTAAAATAAACCTGTGGTAAGGATGAGTCACCATGTTCAGGTAGCTTTCTGGGCCGACATGTATAGATAATATTATGCTGGCCCTAACACTTGTTTTTTTTAACTCCCTCTCTTCTCTTTCCAGGGATAAAAGCTCTCTCATTGCACACTTTGTTAATGCAATATCTTTTGGTGTTATAGACTCTATTGCTGAATATAACTCTGGCCTCCCTAACTTGGTGAAATTTTCCTTAATATACGTCAACCACTTGATATTATTAACTGTATCCAAACACAAACAATCTTTCATAATGATGTGGTTTAGGGGAATTTCTTTGTTAAGCCACATCCTCAACCAAGCTACAAGAGGTGCTGTTTTTATCAAATCTGAGATGTAGCCTTCCCCAAGTTCCAGGTGTGCAGTGTAGGACGGGGTTGACTGTGGAACACTAAGGACAGATCTGAAAATTTTATTTTCCATGATCTGTAGGGGGTCTGGTAGCCCCAAATTGAGCTACCATAAGATGCAACAGAGATACATTTAGCCTTATAAATTTTCATTATGGCTGCAATAGGCCTACCACCCAGTTTTTTGGAGAACCCCTGGAGAGCTGAAGATGTTCTTGCTAACGAGATTACTCTATTCTTTAGCTGAAGGCCCCAGTTACCCTTTTCATCAAATGTGATCCCTAAGTAAGGGAAAGAAGCTACTCGAGCCAGCTTCTCCCGTCCGCAAAAAAAGGTTTTATGGCAGTTTTTCCTTGCTGCGCTACCCATAAACATAATTTGGGATTTCTTCGCGTTTATTTTTAAATCAAGAGAGCCCATAAAGATTTCGAATGCGTCCAAGAGACGTTGGAGCCCCACCCCGGTACGTGCAAGAAGAACCGCGTCATCCGCGTAAAGGAGAACAGGAATCCCCTGCTCCCCTACACGCGGGATGTCGGGAGTCACGTCCCTCAGGGCGGGTTCCAAAGCGTTCACATATAATGTGAACAACAGGGGAGCAAGGATGCACCCCTGTATATCGAATTAATAAACAGCTGTTCTGCTCATCTCTAAATTACACAGACAGAGCCACCATGTGGCAGACGGTCATAGTGCCAGTGTGCACAATTAGGTGCCAGTGCGGAGCACCGGAAACCACCTGCTCTAATTAAGCACTGGTGCTGAGGTAACAGGGGAGAGTGACATTTGTTCAAGAAGGTGTGAAAGAACAAAGTTGAGATGCGAAAGATGAATAGGAGGACTGGAGAGGTGTAAGATACAAATAGACAACAATTTGAATGGAGAGACTTCAGGTGAATGAGAGGTGCAGATGGGCACGGGAGGTGACGGGGCCAGAGAGGCCATGAGATAAATGCGAGAAACTGTTAGAGAGGAGGGCAGTGAAAAGACAGAATGGCAAGAGATGATTAAGGGTGAAGTGAGAAGTTGAATGGGGAGAGTTCAGAAGTTGTAAAAAGGGGTGAAAGAAAATGCCGGAAATATGAGATCAGAGGGAAGTGTATTTTTGGGGTTTGCCCTTATCTGATGAGTGGGAGGAGCGTATATCCCTATACGCCGATGACATCATCCTCTACATGGCCAGACCATACCACTCCATGGCGCAGGCGTTACATTTTTTTGAACTTTTTGGCAGTTACTCCGGCTACACGATCAATTGGGCCAAATCCCTTATTTACCCACTGTCGGGTCCCCCCCTAAGGAGGGGACCCGACAGTGTATTGTCTGTACAGTGTCTTTTAATAGTACATGATACAAAAATTGTTGTTGAAAGTTCTTCTGTACATATATCCCAAAGAAAATGAAACAAGCAGCCGACACATGTTTCGTTACTGGAACGTAACTTCCTCAAGGCTTATATGTCTTGTAGTTGGGAAGCGTCAAATACAGGTTAAAAGTTTCCCAAAAAACGAATACATTGTAGAACCTTAGTTAAAAGGATGAATTGCCTCCCAATCTTGTAAGTCAACTTGCTGTACCCCCAAACGTCACAGAAATGTGATTCTGAAAAAGCGATGGCGTATAAAATGAGTATCTCCAATGTTAAGATTCCAATCGGTCCTATGTGCGAAACCGGCAGCACATTGCTGAGTATAGTGTCTCAATACATGTATCCTTCAGCAATGTGGTGGGAACTCTGATAGGCCCCTGAACAAAGTCGGTAAAAAGTCTTTAGCTGAAGCGATAGGAACTATAATATGCCCTTAGAGAGCCGTCGCACGACACGGAGATCTGGGTTGTTCGGAGGAAGTATAATCGGACGATTCTATGAAAAACAAACCTTTGAGTGCTGAGGTACAACAAATCTCCAAAATTCTTGGGGTGGGCGGGCACAGTAACGGGAAGGACCCCGCTTTGGACCGGAGATCTGCAGACGGAAGTGAAACGATTAACCGGTTTTAAGGGTTGGAAACTGATCGGGATTGACTACCTTAGGGATGTCTGGAAGGGCAGTGCCCCTAGATTCTTCGACTATCTCAAAAATGAGTATCAAAAGCGTGATTCCCAGCACTACCACTACCTCCGCCTAGTGCATGCCCTGCGCGCACACATATGCGCAGACACCTCGGTCCCAGAGTACTCGCCCATGGAAGACAGACTCCTGCTAGATCCCATTTTAGAGAAACCCACGGCCACTATTTACTGCAAACTTATAAATAATATGCCCGATCCATTGGTGTCTCTGGGGGCTAGATGGGCAGAAGATATTGGAGACCTGGCAGGCGACAACTGACAGGATGCCCTGCAGAGCCCCCGCGAAGTGGCGATTCGGATTAGGTTCCGCCTGGTTCAACTTAAAATCCAGTATCGGGTGTATTACGCGCGCACTCACCTGTTTGCTTGGGGTAGGAGTCTGTCCCCGCTGCGTGCAAGGGGGTGTCACGGGGAGGGCTCCTTTTTCCATATTCTTTCGGACTGCCCGTTCATTGTGCCGTTCTGGACCAGGGTGGCACACACGATGGCTACGGTAGTAGGCTCACCGGTCCCGGTGGATCCTAGGTGGCTTCTGCTTATGATTAAGGGACCGACGGACTGGTCAAGGTATGCTGAGATTTGGTTGGCCCTGGCGGCTGGAGTGGCCAAGAGGAATATTGCTAGTGCATGGGGGACGCAGGCGCCTCCACAATGGGACCAGTGGCAGCGAGACTTGGACTGGTGTCAGAGGGCAGAGGAAACAGTCTAGAAAGCCAAGGGATGTGTGAAGAAATGGAGGAGGGTCTGGGGTCCCTGGCGCAAGTACAGAGCCCGGAGAGGGGGGGCGGGACAGGACTGATAAGTATTGTTGTTCTATGGCACTGTATCGTATGTTTCGAATGGAGACTGTATGGTTATCCTTCCACATGCCATGTATACATTGTTGTGTATTGGATGAGTCACCGAGCAAAGTTAATAAAAAGATTTGTAAAAAAAAAAAAAAAAAAAATAACCAACCTAGAAACAGGGCTCAAATTTCTTCAGCCCGGAAGGTGTACAAGCAAGAAAGAAAAGGGAAAGATTTCTGATGGAGGAAATATGGGCCAAGCTTGAGCAGGACTCCAAAAACGGTAATAGTAGAGAGTTTTGGGAATTAATTAACTCACCTGATTTCAAGTCTAAGGGAGAGCCCTCCGTGCATACTAACGTGGGTGAAGAAGTGTGGGTGGCCCACTTTCTGAGTATTTTCTCTTCCAATACTCTGCCTGCTACATCCGTTCTCATTACCTATTCTACTGACCATGAAAGTCTATCCTTCTCGCTTGGAGAGGTAAGGGATGGGTTGGGAGCCTGTTCTCGAAGAAAAGCACCAGGCCCAGATTGGGTCCCAATAGATTTCTTTCAAGACAACCTAGATCTTTGGGTTCCCTTACTAACCAATGTTTTAAAGAACATAGTCCGGACAGGCCCTCCAGTGTCCTGGAAATCTAGTATAATTGTTCCTCTATACAAGAAGGGTGAGAGGGGGAGCGCTAAGAATTATAGGCCAATTTCTCTCTTAGACACAACTGCAAAGTTAATGGGTCTACTCCTATCTAGGCTGGAGCTATGGGTAAAAGAGAAGAGCATACTCATGCAAGCCCAGTACGGGTTTCTGCGAGGAAAAGGAACTGTTGATCAGTGTCTGAACCTCTCCTTGAGTTTGGATAAATACACTAGGGCAAAGGTTGGGAAACTTTATCTTGCCTTTATGGATCTTTCGCAAGCGTTTGATTGTGTTTCCCACTCCAAGCTCTGGCACATAATGGAGGAGATGGGTTGTGAACCAGCGGTTATCAACTTTATACGCCAGCTATATTCAGACGCTACTGCATCGGTGCGTTACGGGAACAACAGGGAATGCACCCGCCCTTTTAAGATCTTAAGGGGGTAAGGCAGGACTGTGTCCTGGGGCCTTTCCTTTTCTCGATCTATACGAACGAAGTGGAAAAGGCGCATGTGCCTACAACTCTGGATGTCCCTATGGTTGATTCCCTCCCAGTGCCCATTCTGGCTTACGCAGATGATGTTGAACTCATTGCCCGAACAGGGTTAGGCCTCCAGACTCCATCTCAGCCTATACGTCCTTTATGGTTTCACTGGACATCCAAGTTAATCAAACTAAGTCCTTTGTAATTGTAGCAGGGGCAGTAAGACGTGACAAAATAAGTCGTTTCTACATGGACTCGAGGAAAATTGGGATAGTGGACTCCTTTCCTTACTTGGGGGTCCTTCTTGATAAAAATCAGACGTGGCAACAATTGGTGGAGGGAAGAACACTGGTTCTTGAGAGAAGTCTAACAGCAATTAAGGCTTTCTCACAGAAACTGGGCTCTAAGCCACTTAACCCCATCAAGAAGATTTACCAGGCTAAAGCAAAGTCTGAGGCGACCTATGGGGCAAGGGTGTGGGGGACGCCCCCCGTTGACTCCCTACAAGGTATTGAAAACAAGTTTTTTAAGTCTTTGGTGTCCCTACCTCAATCCTATTCGAATTACATTGTGCACATTGAGTTGGATTTACCTTATATTATAGACTCGATTAAGTTGGCCCCAATTCTCCTCTGGCGCTCTATCTGGAAGTGGGACACTCTGACCCTAACCCAAAATATTATCAAAGATTGCGTAAAATTGGAGAATCGTGGTAAAATTAGATGGCTAACTTACGTAGAACGGGAATTGATAAAGATGGGTCAAATAGAATTATTTAAAGATCCACTATCTTGCAACAGAATATCCAGGGGAAAACTGGTGGATATCTTCATTAAGAGGGACCAATATCTTAGAGCAGAGATGAACTATACTAAACAGTCGGTTCTTGCTTACCAATTGGTCCCTTCCCTGGTAGGGGGTGGCTACTCTAATCTAGTGGATATCTCGTTCCCGCAACACAAGTTTATTTTAACTAATTTTCTTCTCAACCTCCTCCCATTAATGTTGGGTTTCCCGTCAAAAAGATTGAAACACTCTGATCTATCACACTGCCCTTGTGACGGGAAGTCGCCTCAGTCTGATCTACACCTAACGTTTTTCTGTGGTTTCTATAAAAAAGAACATATGGAATATATTGTCCCGGTTTTAAACGGTTTAATTTGAGACAGTGTCGAGTAGCATTATATTTTTTAAAGTCATTGCCCGCTCTTTTAGTTTGCTATGCAGCCGCTGGCTACTGGTGGGCGTGCATGGGCAAGAGGAAGCAGCTGGATCTCGATCTTAGATGATTCATTTATATATTTTAAGTAACCTGCATTTTAATCAAAATGTTATATGTTTTGATGTATTTGTTACTGTCTATTTTGGGACACTTAAAATGTTTACTGTTCTGATATCTGATTGAGGACAATTTTGGAAATGAACTGTTGTCTATTTTATTGAAAAGAGAAAAAAAAATACTGCCCTTCCATGATTCAGGAATTCTGGGGCATATTATCAAGGGGGTTTATCTACGCTTTTTTGGCTTTAAAAGCCAAGAAAGCGGAGATACAATTATCTCCCTATTACCTAGCTGTCGCTAACACCAGTTAGCCACAGCTAGTAGGAGATAGCGACCATCTTGGGCCCCACTTTGCATGTCAGTGATATTTATCACTAATGACATGCAAAGTGGGCGTGCCAAGATGTTAGCGACTGGAAACAGTCGCTAACATCGCTATCTCCTATTACCAACTTTTGGAGATATTCGCGCTAAGCGCGAATATCTCCAAAAGCTAACACCTGCCCTGAGCAGTTCTTAGCCATGTTATCCAATGGGAGGTGGATAACATGGCTAAGAGCATTAGCTCGGTAATGCATGAATATCGCTGACTTTTCAGCAATATTCATGCATTGCGGCCGATTTTTATCGCATTTGCGATAAACCTTGGTAATACCAAGGTTTATCTGCGATAAAAATCGCCGCAGCTCAGCGGTAAATTTTTGTCTCTAACCAAGCAATAGTGATAATTATCGATTTTGCTTGGTAATATGCCCCTCTATTTGTCAAAAATAGCTCATTACAAAAGGTGTGAAGTAGTGCGCCCAGTACGATGCTTCTCGCTTGAAGAGAGCATTTGGAATTCAGTTTGGGCCTGCTTCGCCTTCTCTTTTTAATTTCTTTATGATTTTTGTTAATTGATCTATTTCCGTTACCTCAAGAAAGTTTTGACTATGATGTTCAATGTCCGTGATGTTTGCTTTGTGAACCCCTGAGGGTGTTTGTGTTGCTGGTAACGAGCCCCTTCTCCTTTTGGTTATTGTATCTTGACTATCTGGTTTTAATTTGAGCTCTGGTTCTTTACACATTGCTCGAACATGGGCCTCACATGTTTCTGCATTGATCCCTGCGTTTTGTTGTTTGGTTTTCCACATAGGAACTGCACATCTTCTTTAAACACTGGTTTTCCCATGTGCCAGGGCATTTTTCACCTCGTTGTTTACTCGCCATAAGAAGTTTGTTCCAGATGAATACATTGTAGTTTATTTTTGCTTCGCGGCAGCTTTTCTTATATTGAGTTCTTAATTTTTTTTTTTTTTTATAATCTATTTTTATTAGCATTAGTAAAAACAAAACATATGGAGACAGTGAAAATTTGCACGATACATCAATGTCCATCATCAATAGATAGCAGGAGGCCCAATCGAAATACAAGGCCTTTGAATCAGCCTTCTCGCATAAGGAAAAGGAGTAACAAAACAAGCGGGAAACCAGCATAAAGTTCAACCCAGTAAGTTTAACCTTTTGCCCCATACCTTCTCAAACTCTTCAGGGCTGCCCCGGGGTTCAAAGAGAGGTTCCTCTTGGGCCGCGCACTAGTCGACTCCTAGGCGCCATTTACGCACAGTGGGAGACTTTGCCTGTGACTAGGCCGCTGCAATATCCCATTTGGCCACCGCCACTGCCGTGCCCAAGAAACGCTTGTTGGCTCGAGAACCATCCAAGCCATCAAATACCACTAAGAGGAGGCGTAAGGGATCGTGTGGGACCTGCCACCCAAGAGTGTACGTGAGTTCAGTTTCTATACCTGCCCAGAAGGAGGTGAGAACAGGGCATTGCCAGACCATGTGGTAGAAATCGGCCAGGGCCTGGCCGCAGCAGGTGCAATCCGATGAGGGGCGCAGACCTGCCCTGTGTAGGCATGCAGGGGTAAGATATGCCGTGTGGAGGTAGTACAGCTGAATGAGGCGTATTTTAGAGGAGGACGTCAGGGTTTTGGGAGCCACCAGAGCATCTCGCAAATCTGCCTCTTCCAGGGCACCCACCCATCCCTATCAGCGGGTTTGCAGTGCATCTAACATGGCAGGGCCGTTATTTACTAGAGAGCAATATCTCCATGACACTTCCCCTTTACCCAGGTTGCCCATCATGACCCGGGCCTCCAACAGACTAAATTCAGGGAGTAAGGTGCCTGGTGAAACATGTGTAGTAAGGGTGTGACGAAGGTGCAGATATTTATAAAACTGAGTAGGGAGAAGGGAGAAGGGAGTAACGTTGTTGCAGTTAAGACAAGGCCTGAATGTGGTCCCCCACGCAGACGTCCCCAAGGAGTGTAATCCCGATCCGATCCCACCGTTGGAACCCTCGGAGAGCTGATGTGTCGCGCAGCCATGTACCTTGCCACAAATGCGTGTGTTGAGTGAGTTTCTTGTCCCATTGCATGTAGCGCAAAGCAGAGCGCCAGGCTGTTAGGACCGCTCTGGTGATTGGCGGGATGGTCTGCTGAATAGGGGTCCCGTACAGGTAAGCTAAAATCCGTGGGAAGTCTATAGTTCTGAGCTCGGTCCGTTAGGCCGGGTCAGACCAGCCTCCAGCAAACCAGTTGTGGACGACAATGATTCGGGTGGCCAGGTAGTAGATGTATCCGACAGCGGGCCAAGGCCATACGTGGTCTCCCATTCCCCCACAGAAACTTGGTAAGTACCCCGTCAAACTCATGGAACCAGTTACCCGGGAGATGGAAAGTGATGTTTTGAAGGATGTATAAAAAACGGGGGAGGATCATCATTTTAAAAAGTGCCCCTCTGCCCAGGGGGTTGAGCGGGAGGGATTACCAACGCTTAAGGTCAGATTTGGCTTTTGTGACCAGGGGCGTGAGGTTAAGAGCCCACTCCAGTACGGGAAGCAAGGATATCTAGAGCCCCAGATATTTAAATGATTGTCTTCGCAGGGGATAGTAGACTGCCAATCAAAGCAGGCTCTCGCTGGGTGGAGGGGAACCAGGTTGGATTCCGCCGGGTTGAGGTGTAGACCCGAGACTGTCTCAAAGGTCCAAAGCACCTCCAGACAGCGCGGGCCGGAGGTCTCCGGGTCGGCCAGGAAAATCAGAACATCGTCCTCATAGAGGGCAATTTTGTCAATCTGATGGGGTTCCCAGGACCACCATCGGATTTGGGAGTCACTGAGTATGAGGCACGCCAGTGGTTCCATCGCCAGCGCAAATAAGAGAAGCGAAAGAGGGCATCCCTTATGGGTGCCTCTGCGGAGGGGGAATGCTTCTGAGAAAGCGCCGTTGGTCAGGACCCTTGCCTTAGGACTCAAGTACAAGACTCGGATGAGACGTTAAAAGTGGGGGGCCAAAACCCATTGTGGCCAGAACGTCTTCCAAGTAGCCCCAGTCCACCGTATCAAAGGCCTTCTCAAAGTCTATTAGCAACAGGGCCAAGTATGGGGTGAGCAATTGGCGATGGGCTAGGGCAAGATGGAGGCGTCGTATACAGTGCCGAGAGCAGGCATAATGCCAGAGTTCCTAATTTTTTAAGCTTACATTTATCCGATCTTCCTGCTTGTTTTAATTGGTTTGTAACTATTCTAATTTCTCGCAATATTAGGTGTTTTTGCTTGTGTAATTCCGTACTATACCAGGGTTGGTGGCTGTTCACCCGGTTGTGCTTGTTGTGGAAGATTTGATGAGATTGCTACTTTTTGTGTGGGAATTTTTCCAGTAAGACGGCTATTAAGGATTCCTAGGCCCTTAGTCTCTCACTGTTCACTAATTGTTGGGCTTCTTGATTCCCTGATTCCTTTGTTGTTATTTCTTTCCTTCCTGCTTGAAGGTATACTTCGGCCATCACTTTCTCTGTCCCTATTCCTCTCTATCTCAGGCTTTTTAGATTTACGTGCGTAGGGCGCAGTGATTAGTTTGTTGGGTGCCATCAGCCAAGCAAAACATTATTCCCATTGCATTGCTTGTGGAAGATGATTGCTCTTTGTGTATGAAATTATTTAGAATTTTATTGTGTACAGGGTATAAAGTAAGTCATATGGTAAAATATCAAATGGGCATGAAGGAACCCCATGAATTTCTGAACTGTACACCTGATACAGAGTTTAGGAGCAGTTGTTATTTGTTTGTCGCTGAATTTGTGGATACCCATACTAGCATGTTATTCAGAGGGCATTTTTCTTACATGCTGGATTACATTTGGAAGTCACATATGCAAAGAAATATAATTGGTAAGAACAAACGTTCTATTATTCTGTGCTCCAACATGACTCCCGATAAAAATGGTACCCCACTAATGTGTGTAGGCCAAATGTCCATGACAGAAACAAGCTCAAATCACAACATTGGACACATCTCATTTTTCCAGTGAAAACTGATCCTTTTTTTTCAATGTGGGTAGCTGTGGCTTTTGGGCCCTAGCTCAGCCAACTGAACACATTAGTGCGACACGATTTAATAACTCCTCCATCAAATTCTACCCTTTTTCACAAGGGAAAAGCAGCTGAGTATCGTTGGCATATGATATTACTTTAGCCCCCAATGCCTCAGCAAAGATGGCCAGAGGTGTAAGATAGGCATTAAATAATGTAGGGCTCCATGCTGACCCCTGAGGTACTCCAACTGTTAAAGCCGACTCCAGGATGCAAGCGGGGGGGATGAACACTTCTTGGCCTCTGTTGTCCAAAAAGGAAGTCATCCACTTCAAGGCCAAACATTTAATCCCAATGGATTGTAGACGGGCCAGCAATCTTTATTGGGGGACCATATCAAAGGCCGCAGATAAATGCAACATAATCGGGACGGCCCTGCCCCATTATTTAGCTTGTCTTTAATGTAGTCAATGACTTCCAGCAAAGCTTTTTACATACTGCACTTGGCTCTAAAACCCGAATGACTTGGATGCAGAAGATTGTTATTTTCGAGATAACCTGAGATATGGGAGTTAACATGTTTTTAAAATGCCAGAAGAAGAGAGATCGGCATGTTGTTGGCTTGGACTTTAGGATCAGCCGACAGCTTTTTAAGTAGAGACCGAATTTTGGCATATTTCCATTTGGTAGGCACCCTTCTCGAAAACAGGCACGCATTCAAAACTCTATTTACAACGGGGTTAATAGCCTGAGGCACCTTGGAAAGTACCCTGTGCCAGCAAACGTTCATCCATAGAAATGGGTGTAAAATTAAGAAAGGTGGGTCACTCAGAGGTGATCACACTGGAATATAGCACCTCACTAGAACAGTCATCTGCCTGAGAAACACTCAACAGACTTGCATGAATAGTGGTTATTTTATTGTGAAAGTACACGGCCAGCTGGTCATACCAGTCGGCGTAGGGGTGTTGGTGTCTAATAGCTGCATCTGGATTCAGAAATATTTTAACAGTTTTGAAAACTTTCTTTAGTTTTTTTTGTCTGATTCTTCAATTTTCTTCTCAAAGAAAGATTTTTTCTCTAAACGGACTTAAGAGTAATAGTCTTTTAGTGCTGCCCTATACGTGCATTTGTCCTCTAGACTGTGTTTTTTTCCTCCATTTCCTCTCAAGACGTTTACAGTGTGTTTACACATTCTAAGACTCTCATTAAACCAAGGGGCCGACTGTGTAGTTCTGAGGGATCGAAGTGCGGAGAATGAAGCTAGGTCAATAAGGCTGCTAAAAATCCAATCATCCATATGCAGTGCAGAGCCCTGCTGGGCAAGGGTCAAAATAAAAAGCAAAACCTGAGAAAGGGAAACAGAAAGAGGATCAGTAGACCTTTCTGTACAATATCTTACAATTTTGTGCCAACGGCAGCTGTACACGGTCTTGGTAGAGGGACACCTGGCTGCCACAATAACATTACAGATTTTGGGAGGAAGGTCAAATGCTATCAACGGCAGCAACTCAATCTCCACTCAAGAAGGCGTAGAGTTGACCGGTTCGGGTGGAGGACCCTCCCTAGTTGCAGCGACAGAAGATCCACCCAAAGGAGCTGTAGGAAGTTGCTCTCTATATACTATACCAAAGGAAGGTATAGTGTGCACAGTCAAGTGGATCACCAGAGGCTAAAGTAGATAACAATAATGCTCTCATTTGTGGTAGTGTGGGCGAGCAGACGGCAGTGCTAAGCATTTGTTGTACACACATAGTGAATAACTGATACACACACTCAATGACTAATCCAAGACCAATGGTTTGTAAAAATATTGCTGTTGGTATATTTATTGTATAGAGCTAAAGATATTTCTATGCATGCAAATACGTTTTGCAATATCAATGCTTTTCAATGTAAAAAGTGGACAAGGCATGTTTCAACAATGCAATGTTATCCTATGGGATGAAACACAAGCTGCATTAAGCAGGTAAGTAAAAGATTTTCAATATTGCATTTCTGAATAGAGAATCAGTATCAGGTGAGTAACAAAACTGGACCAACAGCAGCACTGGGGCGACCGGGTGCAGAGGTCAAACTTGGTATCTGGTGCCAATGTTATCCAATGGAGAAAGGGGGCAATCGAGCTGGTACTACTTGCTGGTAAGTAGCATGATATGGTAACCCAGGGGGTTAAGGTAAGCACAGGGGTGGGCCAAAAGGCAGCACCAAACTTACATCTCCATCTGCACGGGGGCGGGTGGGTGCAGAGTGCCAACAGAGAGTTGGGTGCCAAATGCAAACCAATGAGGAATCTCGAAGTTGGAAAAACACTACAGGCGTAGACCAGGAGTCTGAACAAAGGAAAACTACAGCGGCACAGGTAAGTTGGGCTGTGCTGGAGCATCGGGACACCGTCAGTTGATCTCCCCAAGGCCAAGGGGCTCCGGTGCAGGGATGTCCTTCGTCGTCAGAAAACAGCTTACCGGTACAGGTCGCGTTTGAGGGGGTTGTCGTGCAGATCCTGCAGGTGTGGACGTGGAGTCTGTCAGGGGTCAGCCCACGGTGGACTCTTGCTCTGAATCACTGGGGAACCTTTGCTAGACCATTGAGCCACTTGGACTCGTGTCGCGGGCATCGGGTGCAGAGGTAGTCAGTTTTGCGATTCTGCAAGCAGAGCTCTGGTCTTTGAAAGTTGTTTTTCTTTTGGACAGGTCCACTGTCCACAGGAGATTAGGAGTCTTTATAGAAGGCAGGCAGTCCGCCAAGGGTTTTAATGAGGTCGATGGTCTGCAGGGAGAGTCGTGGAAGCTTGCAAAGTTTGCAGACAGGCTGGCAGGGCTGAGATCAAGTCAATTGCTGGAGCTTCTTGTCGTGCAGGGATTGGCTCTTCTTTGTCCTCTTCTTCGTAGGTCATTAGTAATCTGAGGAGTAAGGCTCAGAGGTGCCTCTAAATACTAAAGTTAGGGGTGTTACCGGAGTTAGAAGGTAGTTGCCAATGGGCTACCTACCCCAATGGTATCTACACCCTTTTAATGTCCACTCCCTATGGGGAGGTGCATATCCATAAGCCTATTAGCTAGAGTCCTCTAAAACATAATGGAGGATTCTGAAAGGAGGCGTTCACTTTGGCTCAGGGCACCTTAGGGGTAGGCCTGGCTGAGAATGGACACACCTCTCCAGCTTACTAATTTTCCAGCCAACCTTGGTGCAAAAATGGGGATTGGTCAAGGGGGCGGGCATCTCCACTAGCTGAAGAGGCCCATGTCAACATGACAAAGGAGGGGAAGCCTCTGAGGCACACCACCTTTCTATGCTGTTCCTGCTTGGGTGTAAGTGTGATGCACCTCCACCCAGAGCAGGCTTTGTTTCTGACCCACGAGAACAAAAATATCCCACCTCAGGGGGTCAGAAACATGTCTACAGGTAGCAGGCTGGTGGGGACCAGTCAGGCAGACACTAGCGAGGTTGTAGGATTTCAGGGGGCACTTCTGAGGTGCCCTCTGGGTGCATTTCTTAATAAATCCAACACTGGCATGAGCGTGGGTTTATTAAGCTGAGATGTTTGGTACCAAGCATCTTGGAATTCAGTGATGCAATCATGGAGCTGTGGAGCTCGTAATGACAACAGTGATGGCTCCTCTGCTCTGGCGGAAGAGCTTTACCTCACCTCTCTAAGAGCAGTGCAACAAAGGGAAAATAAAATGATAATAATAATATTATCATTTTATTGCTCTGTGCTGAAGCCAGTTTTGGGGCGGGCGGGGCTTGGCTGTTGCCACCTCCAGCAGGAGGAGGATTGGTGGGCACTCTCTAAAGTGCGCATGACGGTTTGGCCGGCCATCTTGGGCTGGTCAAACAGTCATGTGTACTTGACATGTTCTCCACTGGCTGTATTGCACAGCCTGGGTGGAGAACATGCACAGGCTCCCACCCCCTGTCTGAGCGCTGAACCAAGACGCTCAGACCAATCATAAATGCTGTTGCATTGCGGGTGACATCAGCGTTGGGATTGGCTAGGGAAGCCTTTGTGCTTCTTTGCTGCCAGGAACACAGCAAGGATGGAAGAGAGGGGGGGGGGGGCTGGTGACCGGTGACCAGCAGTTAAGTAGTTTTTTGTTTCTATCCCCCTGCCACCGTTTCATACCAGCTGCCACTGAATGACAATCTCCCAGCTTATGTACTAAGTATGGCTTCACCGTGCACTTATAATATCGAAGAATGGACTTAGACACTATAAGGACATATCTGCTCAGGCAGTTATACCCTCACATGAGGGATAGTGCACCCTACTTTAGGGCTGTAAGGCCTGCTGTGGGGTGACTTACCTATGCCTCCTGAAGTGCTGTTAGGCCTGGCACACAGGATTGTGTGCTAGGTTGACTCTTCAGTTTTATCTGCACCAAAACACACAGGTTGCAGTGGAAGTATGCCTGTGTTTGGCGAGGGATCTCTTAAGATGGCACAATACATGCTGGAGCCCATGATGTTGCCCTTAGAGACCCTAAGGCACAAGGCCCTTGGTACCACTGATACTAATTACAAGGGACTTATATGTGAGCTAGAGGTGTACCAATTGTTGAAACAATGGTACAGTTTTGGGAAATAATACTGGTACTGGGAACCTGGAGAGGAGGGACCCAGTACACGTCAAAGTTGCATCAAAAGCCAGGCAAGAAGTGGGGGGTAACAGAAACCCAGTTTCCTACAGGGGCAGCCTGATAGGAGGATTGATGCTCATTTGGAGAATCTTGGGATACCAGACTCTGGGTTCCCAGTCCAGAGCTACAAGAATGACTTGGGCCAGGTGTAGGTAGCTGGCTCTGTATATACTATACCAAAGTAAGGTATAGTGTGCACAGAGTCTAGGGAGTCCCCAGAGGTATAGCCGAGGCTAATTAGGTAAGTACTGACAGCCCTCTTTGTGGGTGTGTGGTCGAGCAGTTAGGCTAATCCAGAGGGTGTGATAAGTATTTATTGTATTCACTCGATCAAGATCATCAGTATTGCTGGGGAGACCTCCTTGTGGTGTAGGGCCACTGAAACTCAGGCCGTGGTGTTGGGTGCAGAGTGGTGCAGAATCACGGAGCCGCCTGGATCCAGATTCTCTAAGTGAGTCTTGAGTTGAGCAAATCCGGTGCTCACAGGAGAAGAGTTAGTGAGATCAGTGCAGGGCAGGTCCTCCAGCCTCTGGGGGTTGCTGGCTGCTGGACCCCCGGAGTTCTTGTTGTAGGCAGATTGAAATCAGGACAGACTGGTAGGGCTGGCGCCAAAGCAGTAGGTATCCTCTTCTTCCTGGGTCAGCAAGGCTCATCAGTCCCTGGGTCCCTTACATGGGGTGAGTACACCCCCTTTTATGCCGTCATCCAGTGGGGGAGGGGCATGAGCCTCTTCCTAATTGGTTGGGTCCCCTCATCTCAAAGATGGAGGGGACTGAGATGTATGCCTCACCTCGCCTCCCCCACCTGAGGGGTGGGGTTGGCAAAGGTGGGCACACCTCTCCTCCTAGCTAGGTTTTCCCTCCGATTTTCCCTCCCAAAGTGGGGGTCAGAACTGGTGGGAGCCAGTTACTGGGGGCAGCAAAAGACAGGTGCAGCTTACAAAGGTGGCAGGGCTTTGAAGCTCCCCTTTCATGGTCCCAGCCCATCCTGGGGAGGACATTTGTTCAGTTCAAATACAATACAAAACATACAAGAAAAATTTGTTTGAAAACATTTTCATATCTTAAAACACTCCCTTTCTCTCATTCATACAACCACTTGTGTGTGAACCGCTTGCATACAATTCCATACACTCCAAAAAAAAGACACGGACCGGAACAAATCATTGCATTTCAAAAGCAATCATCCACGGAGCCTCAAGGAAAACCTTCCCTACGGACAATTTTTACGAATTCGTAGAAATTGTCACCAAAAAGAAGAATTCATGAAACATTCGGATAAATTGATAACAAACCTGATTGAGCGTGGTTACCCAAAAAAACTACTGAAAAGAAGCAGAAAAAGAGCATGGTGGACTCCAAGGGAATGTCTCCTGGAAAAGAAAAATAAGCAAAAAATGAACCGGATGGTTCTAGTGAGCACGTATTGCCCCAATTCTAACAATTTAAAAAAAGTGATTAAAAGCAATTGCCACTTAATCAAAAATTTAAATGAGGAATTCACGAATGCCCCCTTATTCGCGTTTCGAAAAGAGGCCAGCATAGCGAATAAACTGATAAGAGCGGCAATCCCCACTAAAGAACAAGCCACTCTAAGAAACATGTTGGGATTTCCGCCAATCCAGGGACACCACAAATGTGGTAGCTGCAATTGTTGCGCAACTACAGATGAAGGAATTGTCTTTAAATATAGAACAATTTCATGGAGACACGAAAAATTCACCAACTGTAAGTCACGGTATGTTATCTATGGAATAACATGTCCATGCAACCTACTATATGTAGGTAAAACCAATCAAGAAATTAAAACACGAATTCAACAACATCGATCAAGAATCAAAAGGAAGGTACCCAATGCTCCCTTAGTTCAACATTGGCAGCTGAAAAATCACACTGATACTGATCTACGTTGGACTGTCATCACTAAGGTGGAGAATGATAAGAGAGGCGGAGATTTGGATGCAAAATTATCCCGCTATGAAGCAATGATGATTGTTAGATTCAATTCTGCGATGGAAGGATTGAACAAAATTTCTGAAATGTATAAGTTGTAATTATGACGACAATATAAAAAAATCAAAAAATCCATTAAAGGACAACATTTCCACAACAAGCCTATGCACAGCGAGAAAAATCCAATGTTACAATGTTTTCGTAACGTAGCAAAGACAACAACCAAAAAGAAATAGCTAAAACTACTGATTAATATGAGCGCCACCACTTTCCAACATGGCGCGGGCGTTTGAATCACATTAACATTGGCCGCTTTCCGGAACCAAAATATATGGCCAGAGCGCATGCGCACCTGATCGGACGACGGTCAGTGTATGCACAGATCCCAAGGAGCCGGCGTGCAAATCCAAAACAAGAAGAATAAGGTAAACTTTGAGCTAACAAGCCCGGCCGCACGATTACTAAATGAGCAAACAGACGCGCAATATAGCACAGCGCGAAAAAACAAACACGCAATGTTTTGCCGTTACAGGTCTTCAAGTCGGCTCCCAGTCATGGCGTCTCCTTGAAAAGGTAAACATACGCCGATCTCTCGATTTGCCCTGAAAAAAAGTGTTTCGAGTAAACATTATAACAAACACGCAATAATTTTGGTTGCCCCCACAGTTACCCCGCCAAGACATCCATTAGAATAAAGAATTGGGAAGCCCCTAAAGAATTTAAATAGGTAAGAGAACATACTCAAACCTGGCAATAAAAAATAGAGCCTGGAGGAAAGAGAAATAAACTGACAATACATATCATTTACTTACAGGGTGGTACATTGAAATCAAGTGACAGCGGTGAGTGATCCTAAATAAGTCAGGCTGAACAATTTGTAACATGATGCATGGTTGGTAGTGGAACTAAAGTAGTGTCTTTTGATGTCATTCAGGTTGTCCAGCGTCGTCTCTTATATATCTTACAATTAATGGTGACACACAAATGAGGTAAGCTGCTTATGGTGGCTGTTGAGCTACATAGTGGTTTCTGATATGGTAGCGAACCCAGTCCTAATCAAGGTTTTCCCCTTCTTTATCTTACAGTTTGGTCCTGATGAGAACTCGAGAATAAATAGAGTTCGAAACGCGTAGACCGGATGTTCATTATGCCATAAGATTAGGATTTAATAAGATTCTGTATAAACGAACTAAAAAACATATGAAGTATATATCTATGGCAGCATTGTAATCACAGTGCATGATTTTTTCAAAAATTTTGTTGATTCATTGTAAATATTGTGGTGTCTATTGGAGTGTATGGAATTGTATGCAAGCGGTTCACACACAAGTGGTTGTATGAATGAGAGAAAGGGAGTGTTTTAAGATATGAAAATGTTTTCAAACAAATTTTTCTTGTATGTTTTGTATTGTATTTGAACTGAACAAATGTTTTTCGCAAAAAGATTAACAAATAACCCTATGAAGTAAAAAGGAAATAAAAAACCTAGATTGATTCAAGGAAACGAGACCCCCTCGCTTTATGTTTTTTTTTTTTTTGTAAAATTTTTATTTTCAATTTCAAGAAAACAGTACACACATGAAATTCACCAAGGTGCGATACAGTTCCCCTCGGGGGGGTGCTATCCGGCAGTAGAAAAGCAGAGGCGCCCAGTCCACAACAACACTGGCAAATGTTCGGCCTTGGCTAGCGCCCATGGCGTTCATGTCCATTGTACGGTAGAACTAAACAAACAGGCCAAGGAGCCTCACTATGTACCTCGGTGAACCACAACCAAAAAACAGAACTCCCCCCCCCCCCTCCCCTTCCCTCCCCCCCTGGTGGCGACCCAATCAATCCAAACACTTCGAGCAGCCAATTTAGACCTGAAACAAATGGAGTGACCTCAAGGATGCGGGGCAGACAGCGGACGGCAGGCCCCTAGACAGGAAAGACACCAATGGGCCCCACTGGAATTGGAAGTTCTTAAAATTACCATGGAATATGTCCGCCATTCTCTCCAGACTCAGAAGTCTCCACAGCCGTGCGTGCCACAGTGAAATTGCGGGTGCCTCTTTCTGTTTCCAGGCAGCTGCCAGCGTAAGCTTGGCTGCACCCAGGCAGAGCCACAGAATCTTCTTGTCCGCCCTGGTTTGGTGCTCCAGGCCGGGTTCCCGGAGGCCCAGTAGGACGGAGGCCATCGAGTCCTCTATAGGATACTGTAGGATATCCCGAATATGCGAAAGAATCTCTTCCCAATAGGGCCGAATCACCGGACAGTCCCACCAGATGTGGCGAAAGTCCCCAAGAAACCCGCAGCCCCTCCAACATTTATCGGAAGTAGCCGGGTAGAAGCGATGCAGCCTGGTCGGACATAAATACCACTGCATAAGAGTCTTAAGGTGGGCTTCCCTGAGGTGAAGCGAGTGATTAAACTTTGTGAGATCCCGCCACAGTGCTGTCCATTCAGCGTCCGAGATATCTCTCCCCAGCATCTCTTCCCATTGTCCCATATATCGAGGCCTAGGCGAGATCGCCGATTTAAGCAGAAGCTGGTACAGGAAGGAAATGCCCCCCCTCATTGCAGACGTCCGCAGCAGAAAAGCCTCGAATGGGGAAGGTGGTCTCGTGGCCGCCTCCAGTACCCCCGGCGACGTGGCCCAGTGGAGCAGTTGTGCATGACGATATTGGTCATTCTGGGGAACCCCATAGTCCCTCACGCAGTTAGCAAAAGTGAGGGGGACCGGACCGTGGAACAGGTGGGTCAGAGCCCTACATCCCCCCTCCCTCCAAGCATCGAAGTTCCCCTCCCGCAGCGCCGGCGGGAAGGCCGGGTTGTAGTGCAAGGGCGTGAAAGGTGAGGGGAACGTAGTCCAACGTTCGTCCCCAGCAAGGGTGTCCCAAACCTTCAGGACAGTACTCGTGGGTGTACTTAAATAGGCGTTCAAAGGACGGTCCTTCTTGGGCTTCCAGGCCAAGTCCCATATCGACCTCCCTGCCACACTCCTGTCCATGTGCAGCCAATGTTTCTCCGACGTTTGCTGCGACCACTCTACCAATATTCTCAGTTGCGCCGCCTTGTAGTAAAGCTGCATGTCAGGAAGACCCACACCGCCCTCAGACCGCGGCCTACGTAGTAGTGCAAAGGACAAGCGAGATCGGCCCCCCTGCCACACAAATCGCAATATCTGCGTTCTAAGGCGCCGAAAATAGTCGCAGTCCAAAGAGATGGGCAGGGCCTGAAACAAATACAAGTATTTGGGAAGGAGAACCATCTTCACAGCGTGGATCCTTCCCAACCAGGACAGAAATTGAGGCTTCCACCTGTCCAATTCGGCCCGAGTCTTTGCTAATAAGGAGGGGAAATTGGCTGCGAAAAGTTTGCCCACAGTAGGAGTCAAGTGGACCCCCAAGTAGACGATCGAATCAGCAGCCCAGGCTAAGGGCGTCAGAGGGCGCACTCGTTCCACGTCCAGCGGCGATAGAGTAAGATTCAGTACATACGACTTGCTGTAGTTAACCTTAAAGCCGGCCACCTCCTCATAGTCCAGCAAGGCTTCCCTAACACAAGGCAGCGAACGCTCTGGATCCGCCACGGAGAGAAGCACGTCGTCCGCGAAGAGCGTGATCTTGTGCTGCTCTCCCGTGAACGGAATGCCCTGTATGCCCACATGTTCCCTCACCGCCACCGCCAAAGGCTCTATGCTCAACGCGAACAGAAGCGGGGAAAGGGGACATCCCTGCCTAGTGCCTCTGGTATGCGGGAAAAAAGCAGACATGTGACCATTGACTCCCACTCGAGATCTAGGACTGCAGAAGTTGGCCTTCACCATGGTAACGAACTTTTCGGAAAAGCCAAAAGCCGTCAGCGTAGAGAACAGGAAGCGCCAGTCCACCCGGTCGAATGCCTTTTCGGCATCCAACCCCACCAGGACCGCCGGAATGCGAAACCTGTCCGCCTTTTCAATGAGATGCACAACTCTGCGCGTATTGTCGTGCGTCTGACGCCCCTTGATAAACCCGGACTGGTCAGGGTGTATGATCGCTGGCAACAGGTCCTGCAATCTATGCGCCAATATCGCCGAGTACAATTTCGCATCCAGGTTAAGGAGCGCTATGGGGCGAAACGAGGCACACTGGGTGGGGTCTTTCCCCGGCTTCGGCAGGACCGTTATAACCGCCTCGGCCAGGGAACCGGTCGAAGAGCCGGACTCAGCCATGCTGTTAAAAAGGGTCACCAAGAAGTCACAAAGTTCAGAGGCGAACGTCTTGTAGAAGACAGCAGTATATCCGTCTGGCCCAGGGGCCTTGTGCAGTTTCAGAGCCTTAATAGCTCCGAGAACCTCTTCTCTGGTAATTGGAGCCTCCAGGACGGCATTCCACTCTTTGGACACCTGGGGAAGGGTCAAGCGCTGCAGATACTGCTCCTGGGACCTCTCATCCAGCTCAACTCCCGCGTAAAGGTCTGCATAAAAACGGCCAAAGATGGCAGCCTTTTCCTCATCCCGGTGATGCACCTCACCCGTCACGTCCCGAATCCCCCCAATATACTCACACTCCCGCCTATCGCGCAGTTGCCGTGCCAGATGTCTTCCCACCTTATTACCGCAGGAATAAGACTGCCTGCCCAACCTCAAAAGCGTCAATTCAGCCCTGTTATTGTAGTGGGCTCTCAATTTCCCGCGAATAGCGGTCAGAGGCCGGAGAGTCACTCTAGAAGGGTTCAGCTTGTGAGCCTGCTCAAGTTTCGCCAATTCGGTCTCCAGAGCTTCCCTGTCCTTGCGCCGCGCTTTATTAAGATTCGCATTGAGGCCCAAGCAAGTGCCCCTGACGGACGCCTTTAAGGCATCCCAAGTGTTGGAGATCGAGGTGTCCGACACTGGGTTCAGTTCAAAAAATTCCCTGATGGCCTTACGAAGCACCTCACTAGAGACATCGTCCCGCACCACCGAAGCCGGGAAGTACCATTTCCGCTGCCCATCACCAGGTGACGACCATCGGAGGGTAAGCACCAACAGACTGTGGTCAGAGACCGAGAGTGGAAGAATGACGGAGTCAAGGACATCACCCCGAAGTGCTTGGCTAATAAAAATGTGGTCCAATCGGGAATAAGAATGATGGACATGCGAGAAAAAGGTGTAATCTCGGGAGGTAGAATGAAAGAAACGCCAGCCATCCACCAGTCCTAGGTCACCCACCATCCGCTGCGAGGAGGGAGAAAACACCCCAGTATGTGCCCTATGAGCACCAGAGCTATCCACACTCGCATCCCACACCAGGTTAAAGTCCCCCAGTAGGAACAGGTTCCCTTCTGCAAAGTCACCCACACGTTGCAACACACCTTGCAAAAATTGATTTTGACTAGCGTTGGGGACGTATACCACCACAAAGGTACAAAGCCTCCCTCGAACAAGTCCCTTCACCATCAGCCAGCGGCCATCCTTATCACTACATACATCATGAGGCTGGAAGTGCAGTGTAGAGCGAAATAGGAGAGCCACCCCCCTGTGCTTCGTGGACGCCGAAGATCTATATATAATGGGAAACGCCTTATGGCGAAGGCGCAGCTCGTCCTTGCGCGCCAGGTGTGTCTCCTGGAGCCCCACAACATCCAACTGATGGTCAGTTATATACTTCCATACCTTCTGCCTCTTTTGTGGCGAGTTCAGGCCCTTAACATTCCATGTCCCTATGCTAACAGGCATGGTGATCCCACAAGCCAGAACCCTCCATAGACAGCATTAGTGCCCAAAACCCCACAGACATCCCACCGTCATACAGAGGAAACAGCGACAGACGGCCCAAAGTCCCCCCCCATGCCACATCGGCCTGACCAGCCGCCTCCGGGGAACCCTCCAACACCGCAGCCTGCTCCGCACTCGCCACAATCACTCCCCTCCAGAGCCACCATATGTGCCACAACACGCTCCAGTCGCCACCAACATTACCCACCCCCGCCCCCCCCAACATTCCACCCCCCCCCTGAACCATAAAGGAATAGGAAAATTGTAAACGGAACAGAAACATTGAAAATGATACTCATCAGTCTCAGTTGTCCAAAGTTCGCGGAGGTCCGACCACTCCGGGGACAGGGTAGGGAGACCATTTCGGTACCTCCCAAGGACACGGTCCGGGGAGTCTTCTCCAAAAGTACATTCATGCACCCAGACCAGGGGGCCCATGCCCCCTCCAGCGCCGATTCGCCATCAATCGATGCACCATCATGCCGCCCCCGAACTGGCCTGCGACACCGGCAGAGTCGCTGAAACTACTGAAGCCACCGCGTTCCCCCTTTCCTGCAAGCTAGAGTTGCGGTCCGGGCGCCCCCGAACAGGAGAGGACCCCACCCTGTGCCAGGAGGAGGATCGACGCCGCCGTCGAGATGGGGATGCATTCGACTCCTGGGATGATGCAACATCATTCAAGCCTAAGAGATCCTTCGCCTCCTGGAGGGAGCGTATCTGCACCAGCCGATTCTGCCACCGGAAAATGATCCTGAAGGGGTGACCCCAAGAATATGCGATGTTGCGCCCCCGCAGAAAGGAAGTCACCGGGCGAAAATCCCTCCTTTTCTGAAGCGTAGAAGCTGCCAAGTCCTGGAAAAGCTGAGGACGATGGTCCCTGAACTGCAGCGAAGCAATGGCCCTGGCTTTACGAAGAATACGCTCCTTCACCTGAAAATCATGGACACAGACAAGGATGTCCGGGGGAGGCCCCCCCCCTCTCCTGGGTAAACCAACTCGGTGGACTCTATCCATCTGGATATCCTTCACATCTTCTTCGTCCAGGATCTGCAGGAACAGTTCCAGAACATAGCCTCGCAGGTCTCCCGCCTCACCATCCCAGGGCACCGCCTTAATCCGAATGTTGTTCCGGCGGGAACGGTTCTCAAGGTCCTCTGTGTGTGCCTGCAAATCCAAGTTCTGTGCCGTGAGACGGAGGACATCCTGCTGGAGCAAATGTACATCATTGGCCGTGTTCAAATCATGGTCCTCTAGAGTCGCCACTCTCTCGCCAATCCCATCCACATCTCTCCTCACCTCCCGGAGGTCAGAAGCCAGCTGCGCACGTAGCTCGGAGATATCCTCCTTGATGGAAGCAAAAAGTTCAGTCATAAATGCCTTGGTGGCCGGGGCCTCATCGTCGGACACCCTCGGCGATCCACTGGGGCCTGGGGACGGCGGTTGCTGGGAGGACTTGGCCGCTCCCTCCTTCACCACGCGTCCCTTGCGCGCCTGGTTAGACATACCTCCTGGCAACCCTCTTGGGGGCGGATGGCCCACCAGCCACTTCCAAGGCCAAACGGTACAGGGACTGGGGTCCGCAGGCGGAGTAACCGACTCCGTAGGATAGCCCAACCCGGAATCCACTTCACCACACCAGGCCGGAGGCTCCAAGAGACCCCCCGGACGCCGAGACTCCACTCTGCGGGAACGCACAAATACCAGGGAACAGGGGGTCCCCCGCCACTGACGGCAAGTCCTTAAGGGGACGGTGCAGCGGGGCAACACAATCGCCAGCTATCTAAACAACAGCAGGAGGCACCCAAGCGATCCGGGCAAAATGGCGCCGCCACTCTCCGTGGCCAGACGTGCTCCCCCAGCCTCTCCTCCAATCCCGCCCCAGTCACTGCTGGTCCGGGCCTTGCACCCCCGAGGCCTCACGAATCCCCAGATGTCTTCGCCTTGCGGGCCGGTGGTCGGCTCCCTCTGACCCATGCACCTCCCAGGCCGGCGGTGGCGGCTGCAGTTCCCAGGGCTCCTCCGCGCCACAGGAAGCCAAACCTGCTTCCACTGGACACTCCCCGCCCGGATTGCTGGCCTGCAGCTCCTCTCCCCTGCCAGGCCGGCGCGCAACCCCACTGGCCGCTGTCGGGCCCCTCTGCGTGGCCCAGAGATGCGCAACGCCCGGAAAGCGCCCCAGGCCTCCACCGCTCCTCCGATCCGGTACACTGGGGCCGTCGCGCCCCTCCAAGCACAGGCCCCCTCCTCACCTCCGGCCCGGAAAACACCACCGGTGGCCTCCTGCACACAGCGCCGCTCTACTCCGGGTGCGCGGCGCGCTTCAGGCAGCCGGTGTCTGGAGGGTCTTCGGGTGGGCGGCGGGCGAGCCCCCTCTTCCGGCGTGGGAGCCCGAACTTCCGGCCGGCCTCCGGATCACGCGAGGCCGGGGATCCCAAGGCCCCTCCACTCCCCCGCTCTCCCCGCCTTCAAGCGCGGCGCCGCGCACCGCTGGCTGCACCGGACCCCTCCGCCACTCCTCACAGACCTCCGCCAAGAGTCCGGGGCCCGATCTGTGCCGGTGACACCGAGCGATAAGTTGCTGTGAAGAATCGGCGCCGGAGAGGCACGGAAAAGCGTCCTACTCCGACGCCATCTTGGCCACGCCCCTCGCTTTATGTTTTAATCGAAAGTGAGACAACCAAGTTGATGGTGAAATAGTGTTGGCAGCATTGGCATGTTGGTGATTATATTACTTTAGGCTGTGGCTTGGCCTTGCTGCTTGGGAGCCCGTACCCAGTGGTGTTTTTTGGCATCCTGGGGAGGAGGCATGACACATCTGTCCAGGATGGGCTTTGTTTCTGGACCGAGAGAGTGGAAGCTCTCTACCCAGGGGTCCAGAAACCTGTCTGGTGGTGGCAAATGGTGGGCAGCTATTCAGGAACCACACCAGGACTGGTCGTTTCTTAGGGAATCTCTAAGATAGCCTCTGTTTGCAATTTACATTAAATCCCACACTGGCATCAGCATTGGTTTAATGTGCTGAGAAGTTTGCTACCAAACTTTCCAGTTTTTGGTAAAGCCATTATGAAGCTGTGGAGTTCGTAATGACCTACTCCCAGACCATATGCTCTTAATGACTTTACTACACTTACAATGTCCAAGAATAGACCTATAACAAATAAGAATGTCCCTTCAAAAAAGTACTGTTTTAATCCTCTAATACTAGATGAAAAAGAAGAGGTGGGGTGTTCCTGGGTGTAGGATGGTAAGTCTATCAAGTAAGATTTACAGAGAGAATCTGGTATGTGGCCAACCTGTTGTTACGGTTGAGAAGGGAAAGAGACCCTTTTCTTTTTATAGCCCTCGCTCACTTTTGCAGTGACATGCTCCATCATTGGGCTCACCCAACTCCTAAAGGTCAGGGTGGGCTCAACCATCGTCCAGGGAGCACTTCAAGATAAGTTGTATGGGGACGTACCTTTAAAGATAAAATTCCTCACCCTCTCCTAAAGAATTCTTTATTAGTGGAGTGGGAGGGAAGGTTAACAAAAATGTACTATAATCGGGTATCAGGTTGTGATGGTCCTATGACCCTAGAATAACCACCAACATGTTTCAGCCCTCCTTAGCTGGCCTAAGTAAGTCCTGGTCTTTCGTTAGGGTGGGACGTACAGAGGTTACTTCCCCCAGAGACGTGAGTGCACACACGCTATTTGTTTATGGCACTTGGAACAAGCCTAATACTTGCCACCTGTTTTGGATGAGGAATTACCTATATATAGACCGAGAGATATAATACACACTCATTAATATGTACATTTTGACCAATGTTGTTAGTATTAAGTTACCGATGTTGAAAAAGCTTTATTCGAGTTATACACTCATAAAAGCACACACAAGTAAATTTACACATTTAAAACTCTAAACATACTTTGGCAATAAATTACAGATAAAAATACACAGTATACACACATAAAATAATTACCAATAATAATTAATATAAGCTTTCTCAGAAGATACTGAAGCTAAATGCAAGTTAAAGTGCAAAATCACCCGCTTTATGGACCATAACCAAATTTGTACAGTCTAGGCTCTTAACGTACATATTAGCAACATTTTATAACTAAAATTCATAATTCTCTCCCTTGGGATACTAGCAATGCTAATTCATACAAGCAAAAAAGCGAGATTCAAAGCCTGTTAGGAGATAGAGCCCTCCGCCTTATGGACCAAGCCCACCCCAGGTATTTTGCCGTTCCTACTACAATGGGCAATTCGGTGGAGGAACAAATAATTCTCAGCCCCTCAACACCACTTGAGACACCAAGGTTTCTACAAACAGGTGCCAACCACGATTTTCTCGGATTTACATAGGCCTCACACAAGAATAAAAAATGTGCTATACTTTCGTTTGGGGCGCCACATGTCGGGCAACACGAACTACTACTAGTTCCCCAACTGGATGTCAATGACCTCAGGGGGAGGGAACCTGCCCTTAGCTGGAAAAATAATTTCCTGTCTAGCGGAACCGTTATAGTGTCCCAGTACTGTTCTAGTGCAGGTCTTGTTTTAATTTCCATAAACCTACCCCCCATAGATTCTGAGGTCACACTCCTCCAAAGCTTCTGGTCAATGTAATCCCAATATAAAGCTTTTATAGTTGTTTTACTTGGGAACACTTCCCCAAGGGGATTTTCCCAGAGTTTGGAGAGACCAAGCTCAGCAAGGGCGTCCCTAAGCATTTTTAGCCATGTAATTTTGTGGAAGACATCTGATTTAACTAAGGCAGAGAACCCCTCAGCATAGTGTCTAATTTCTGGGGTCGTCCACAACTGTCTCCAGTAGAGGATAGGCCTTAGTCGGGCACGATCACTAAGCGATCTTCTTCCTAAATCTAAGCCAAGCGGTTTTAGAGGGGTGCTTTGGGGAAGACTAGTAATCCCTCTCAAGAACCTGTTCTCGGATCTTTGGAGCTTATTAAGCCTCTCAAAGCCCCAGACTTCAGCCCCGTAAAGGGCTGCGCCCAAGGCTTTTGTGTCGTATACCATGAGAACAGGTTTGATAGGCCTGGTTTTGGATTTTGCTTGTTCTACCCGAAGCGCTCCTGAAATCTGCTGGTGTTTCAACACCGCCTTCTCAATATGTCTTGACCAACCAAATTTGCTTGATATCTCCACCCCTAGGTATGTAAAAACGTTTACTACCTCTAGTCTGATGCTATTCAGAGATACCCTAGGTTGGAATTGGCGCTTTTGCCCAAAGACCATCAGCTTAGTTTTGTTTACATTAACTTCGAGACCTCGTTCCTTACAGAACATATCAAATATGTTCAAGGCTCGCTGGAGTCCTGCCGGGGTTTTGGACACGATCAAGGTATCGTCGGCGAACATCAGGATCGGAACCCTGATGCCCGCTAGCGAAGGTGCATCAACCCTCGCATCCAGCATCCTATCCACTATACCATTAATGAACAAGAAGAACAGCAGGGGTGCCATGGCACATCCCTGACGTACCCCCCGCTCAACTGGGAAGTTGGTGGTAGATTCCCCATTCCTCCCCCACTGGACTTTGGCGAAATTGCTTTCGTGGAGGCGCATTATTAATGTAAGCAGTTCGGGTGGGACCCCTATCTTACTCAAAACAACCCACAGCTTACTCCTGGGCACCAGATCAAATGCAGCCCTCAGATCTACAAATGCTACGTAAAGGCTGCCTTCGCCCAGGAGTACAGTCCCCCACCGTAGCATAGTGAAGCGAAAAATTTGATCAACCGTGCTGGTTGCCCGCCTAAATCCTGCCTGGTAGGGGGATAAGGCATTATTCTCATCTACCCAGGCCATAAGTTTGTCGACCACCATCCTCCCCACCACTTTTTGGATAGTGGCCAGCAAACTTATAGGTCTATAATTTGCCGGGAGTGACCGATCGCCTTTCTTAAAGATCGGAATAATAATTGCCCCTTTCCATACATCCGGGATTTTTGCCCCTTTTGCAAGGGCATTTCCCAGCACAGTCGCATATTTTGCCCACCGAACCTTATCGTGTTTGAAAATATCTGAGGGAATTCCATCCAACCCTGGAGCTTTCCCCCCCTGCAGTAATGAAATTACAAGTTCAGCTTCTTTAATTGAGAATAAATCTCCCTTGCAAAATACCTCAGGGATTGGTTCTATGGCCATTATATCCCTATTCTCCGCATACTGGGGTTTGAAGGAACCACACCAGGACTGGTCGTTTCTTAGGGAATCTCTAAGATAGCCTCTGTTTGCAAGTTACATTAAATCCCACACTGGCATCAGCATTGGTTTAATGTGCTGAGAAGTTTGCTACCAAACTTTCCAGTTTTTGGTAAAGCCATTATGAAGCTGTGGAGTTCGTAATGACCTACTCCCAGACCATATGCTCTTAATGACTTTACTACACTTACAATGTCCAAGAATAGACCTATAACAAATAAGAATGTCCCTTCAAAAAAGTACTGTTTTAATCCTCTAATACTAGATGAAAAAGAAGAGGTGGGGTGTTCCTGGGTGTAGGATGGTAAGTCTATCAAGTAAGATTTACAGAGAGAATCTGGTATGTGGCCAACTGTTGTTACGGTTGAGAAGGGAAAGAGACCCTTTTCTTTTTATAGCCCTCGCTCACTTTTGTAGTGACATGCTCCATCATTGGGCTCACCCAACTCCTAAAGGTCAGGGTGGGCTCAACCATCGTCCAGGGAGCACTTCAAGATAAGTTGTATGGGGACGTACCTTTAAAGATAAAATTCCTCACCCTCTCCTAAAGAATTCTTTATTAGTGGAGTGGGAGGGAAGGTTAACAAAAATGTACTATAATCGGGTATCAGGTTGTGATGGTCCTATGACCCTAGAATAACCACCAACATGTTTCAGCCCTCCTTAGCTGGCCTAAGTAAGTCCTGGTCTTTCGTTAGGGTGGGACGTACAGAGGTTACTTCCCCCAGAGACGTGAGTGCACACACGCTATTTGTTTATGGCACTTGGAACAAGCCTAATACTTGCCACCTGTTTTGGATGAGGAATTACCTATATATAGACCGAGAGATATAATACACACTCATTAATATGTACATTTTGACCAATGTTGTTAGTATTAAGTTACCATCTTCACATGGTCCCCCTTGGAGCCATTGTTGTGATGGTGTTGGGGTATCCTTCACCCCACCAAGGTTTTGATAAAATCATGCTGCTATGGTGTAGTCATACATGGTTTGCGCTTACCATACCATGTACACTCCTGTGGCTTTCACAAGTGCTATTGGTTGTGCATGCAGGCATTATTTCATTCACAATAAACTTGCATATTTACCATCGATTCACCTTATCACACTCATTCAAATCCAAACCAAGTTCTTACGGTTTTAAGTTTTTTTTTGCACTCATCTATGAACTCAGGGCTTATGATTCCCAAAGGAGGAGGCCTTGTAGTCACACACTGTAGGTAACAAAGCTGTGACAATATCGTTGTTAGGTAAGTTTAAAATGTAAGAGGAACGAAAGATGAAGAGAGAACGCAATTGAGTGCCTTAGCCTCCGTCAGACGTCTCGAGTGGTCTCTCGTTTAAAAGGGACTGAAGTCACTTACTTCGTCTAAGGTCCTTCCCTTCTGAAACCTACTCATTGTTGAGCTCCCCGGCTTGTGCAAATGCTTAGTGCTGGTGCTGTCGTTAAGTGCTGTACTTCGGCGCTTCCGGGAAACCCCGTGAAAGAGCTTGACACGCCCAGCGGGATCCAGCGGGTGATTGGTTACTGTTGGGGGCTCAGCCAGCGTTGTGGCGACAATGCCATGATGTGGGAATTCGTCATGAAGTGTGCGCCACTCCAGGAGCAGAACATGAGACCAGGGACAGGCAGGCCCGAGCAACCAGTAGATCTGGTGGTCAACCTGTCAAAGGAGCAATTGTCAGAAAATGAATTGGATGTCCTCAACAAGGGACTAGTATTTGTCCCCACTACAACTATGGACAAGTTCCGGCACAAATGTCCTACCCCACAGCATTCCCCTGAGTCTCTTGAGTAAAATTATACCTCACTTGTGTGGGTGGGGCAAAGGCCTGTGACTGGGAAGAGCCCAAAACATAGGGAATAAGGGTATAGCACTGAGAATTGTAAGCGCTACATTTTAAAAAAAATACGTTTTTAGCCAATTTTGCATTGGACACCCACACAAGTGAGGTATCATTTTACTCTGGACACTAAGGAGAACGCTGTGGGGTAGGACATTTGTGCCACCATGTTGATTCCAAACAAAAATATGTGGAAAATGTGGATTTTTCAGCTAAATTTGAGGTTTGCATGGCACTCTGGGTAGGAAAATGTTGGCGGATCCACGCAAGCCATACCTCATTAGACTCCCCCGGGTGTCTAGTTTTCAGAAATGTTTGGGTTTGGTACTTTCCCAAGATGGGCAATAAGCCCGGGCCCAAAATCTCAGGTGCCCCCCCAACCAGGTCGTTTTGTTATAGGTAATTTTGAAGTCACCACAGTACAATTTGGGCCATTTCATGTTGCAGCAACTATGCCTACCCACACAAGTGAGGTTCCATTTTTATCGGGAGACCTGGGGGAACGCTGGGTGGGAAGAAATTTGTGGATCCACGCAGATTCCAGAACCTTCCCACACAGAAATTTGAGAAAAAAGTGATTTATTCAGCGAAATTTGAGGTTGGCATGGGATTCTAGGTAGGAGAATGTTGGGGGACCCATGCAAGCCATACCTCCCTGAACCCCCCAGGTGTCTAGTTTCCCAAAATGTGTGGGTATGGTAGGTTTTCCCACATGGCTGCCGAGCCCAGGGCCAAAAACTCATAGGACCCCCCTTGCAAAACCAGGTTGGTTTGTGATAGGTAATTTTGATGTCACCTCAATAGGTTTTGGGCCCTTGCCCGCCGCGGCTCCTTGACCCACCCACGGGAGCGAGGTACAATTTTTATCAGGAGACCTGGGGGAACGCTGGGTGGGAGAAAATTTGTGGATCCACGCACATTCCAGAACTTTCCCACACAGAAATTTGAGAAACAAGTGATTTTTTCGCTGGACTTCCCCGGGTGTTCAGTTTTAAAAAAAATTTGGGTTTGGTAGGTTTCCCTAGCTGGCCGCAGAGCACAGGGCCAAAAACCCAGGTGACCTCCCCCTTGCAAAACCAGGTCATTTTGAGATAGGCAATTTTGATGTTGCCTCAATACATTTTGGGCCCTTGCTTGTCGCGGGTACTTGAGCCTCCCACACGAGTGAGGCACCATTTTTATCGGGAGACCCAGGGGAACGCTGGGTGGTAGGAAATGTGTTGTTTCTTTCTGCAGCGTGAAAACTTGGGCACAATAATGCAAGGAAAATATGACAGACACATTTTGAGGTTTGCAGGATATTGTGGGCGAGATAACTTGGTAGGTTATTTTTAGATGTAATATACACCTTGGCAGAGAGACTAAAAAGACAAAGATCCTGCACAGCCATCTATTCCTTAAGCACACACACATACTGGTTGGATTTGGCATGAGGGCAAGTGATGGTTCAGTATAAAAAGATTTCACAAAAATGAAATGCACTGTCAATAATTGAAAGGACAAAAAACAGAACCAGTGACTCGCAGCTTGTGAGCTGTAAAGCCACGTCAAGGCCCCAACTGGTTTACAGGCCATTCACGCACCTTTCATACGTGATACACACTAGACCATTCACACCACCAGGCACGAAACCAACACTTTACACCATTCACACAAAGGGACAAAGTACACCCTGCTTGAGAAAGACAGAAAAGACAAATATTTCTGAACAAACACCTATTCTTCAAGCACACAGACATACTGGTTGGATTTGGCATGAGGGTGAGTGATGGTTCAGTATATACAGTGGTATTAACCAGAGATTTCACAAAAATGAAATGCACTGTTAATAATTGAAAGGACGAGAAACTTAACCATTGACTCACAGCTCGTGAGCTGTAAAGCCAAGACAAGGCACCAACCGCTTTACAGGCCATTCATACACCTTTCATACGTGTGACACATACAAAACCATTCATGGGTTCTCCGTTAGCCCAACACTTTTTAACATTTATGTTTCCTCTTTGGCATCTCTAAAAAGAGCAAGCATAGACAGTCAGTTTCACGCTTGTATGGAGGCAGTAGAGAGGTGGATGGCGCAAAACTGTTTGAAACTTAACTCAAGTAAGACGTAAGTTATTTTATATGGAAACAATCCCAATTTCTGGCCCCCAAGTTGGTGGCCAGATTATCTGGGCACCCTCCCTACACCTATGAGGAAGGTAAAGAATCTGGGAGTAATTATTGATGATGAGCGCATTTTTAGTGATTACATAAATGCGGTGGCTTCAAGCACTTTTACACTTTGAGAATGATCAAGAAAATGTTACACTTCCTGCCAGCAGACAATAGGTGGACAGTGGTTACTGCACTTATCATGTCTAGGTTAGAGTACTGTAATGGGCTCTACCTAAACTTGCAAGAACAATTCATGAATACGTTGCAATTGCTGAAAAATGCTGCCGCTAGATTACTTACTGTATGCCTATTTCTAATGAAATAAAAAAATTCCACTGGGTGCCAGTGAGGAAAAGGGTGTGTTTTAAGGCCTTGTGTACTGTGTATAAGGCTCTGCAGGACATTGGCCCAGAATATCTAAAGCAGCGGCTGCAATGGTACCATCCTATTAGAACACTGCGTTCCATTGGGGCAAAGTTGGTTTCAGTACCAACCACAAAAAAAGCTTCATGGGGCGGAAGAAGCTTTATAGCGTGTGAAGCAAGAGCTTGGAACAATCTCCCCTTTTACTTGAGAAACTTCACAGACTTGTTAACTTTTCGGAAGCAACTGAAGACCTGGCTTTTTAACTTATAATCTGTGTCTTCATCTTAACGCCCAGAGAAAAGCAGTCAGCACCAGGACACCCTTGGGTAATCGTTCGTGCTTTAGAAATGCCAATAACATAACATAACATAACACCGCCAGCAGCGGGCCCAGCACATTACATCACTCACACCAGCAGACAGCGCCGTTCAATGGCCTATCACTTTCACACGCCCACATTCCTGATACAGCAACCACACCAGCTCACGGATTGCGTGGAGTGGCGTTTAGCTAGCAGTGTGTGAAGTGACCAGCAACAAGTCATACTACCAGCCAAGCGTCAATCCTCGCACACTGCCAACCAAGTGCCAATCTACGCACACCAGCTAAGTGCCAGTCCACTCAATGCCAGCCAAGCGCCAGTCCATGCACACCACCAGCCAAGCGCCAGTCAACGCAGACCGCCAGCCAAGCGCCAGTCCACGCACACCGTCATATATTTTTTTTAAAGAAAGTAAACACAAACCAATTGCAACTAAATACAAAACAATAACTACTTAAACAACAGCAGTAACTAAAGAGATTCTATTGCCAAACGTTAAACTGGACAACTATATAAAACAATACAGACCAGGCAGTACACTATTAGACTCACAGTTGCTCCCAAAAACTCTTTTGAGTATGATACAATCTGAAATATCTGGGCACACACAGCCCAGGATTAGAAGGACAATCAGCACAGTGCATACAACGCTCCTTCCACACAATTGTTCGCAAGCAGACTCTACATCTCTTACAGAGATTGTTTTTTTGGGGCTTGGGAGGTATTATATCAGGAAAGTGGCGATCTTTCAATCTAGCCACATCCTCCACCACTTCAACTCTAGGAACACTTGCCTGTTCCACAACAACAAGGCTGCCTATCACACACTCCTGAAACTGAACAAAAGTAATCTTTGACGCAGGAGAACACTCCTTGTACACAACAAAAGCATTGAAAGTTGCTAAATTGAAGAAATGGATAGCCAACGTTTTATACCAAATGTAAGCCTTACAAATAGCAGTGTAAGGTTCTAACCTCTGATCTACTCTATCAACACCACCCATGTGCTTATTGTAGTCTAAAATGCACACAGGTTTGCACACTTCACCAAGCTGACTCCAAACAGTCACAGGTGAAGTACTCTCATCATGAATGGTAGTCAGCATGTACACATCCCTCCTGTCCACACTTTTCACTCACAGCTAGCAGTTCCTCGCTACGTAAGGCACTGCACTGTCGCCTCTGAAGCTTTTTGCAAACACGTTCTTTTGGGTAACCTTTACGGTTAGAGCGGATTGTGCCACGAGCAAAAGTGTCTACTTTGAACAATTCCTTCAACAATTGCACAGCAGTGTAGAAGTTATCAAGTTATAAATGGTGGCCTTTTTAAACAGTCCTCTAGCAAGATCCCACACAATTTTCTCTGAAACTTCAAAAGTGGACGGACAACCAGGGGGGTCAATAGTGGAATCTCTACCAGTGTACACCCGGAAATTAAAGACATATCCTGTCCTACTCTCAGACAACATATACATCTTAATTCCATAACTTGCCCTCTTGCTAGGAATGTACTGCCTACAAACCAAACAGCCCTTGAACAGGACCAACGACTCATCAACAGATATTTCTTTGCCTGGAGTATAGATCTCTGAAAAATTTTCTACAAAGTGATCAAGAACAGGCTGAATCGTAAAAAGATGGTCACAGTCGGGGCTATCTCGTGGCAACGCCAATGTTAATGTTAATGTTACTGGGATTTATAAAGCGCACGAATACCCAGAGGTGTGTTGGCGCTGAGGACATTAGTAAGCCTGCTCGGACATCTAGTTCTGGAACAACCAGGTTTTTAGTCCTTTCCTGAAGGAGGAGAGGGAGCTTGCACTTCTGAGGTCCCTCGGAAGAGTGTTCCAGAGTTTAGAGATGCCAAAGCAAAAGCTGCAGCCACCCCAGTGCGATGTTTGAATTCTAGGCACTGTCAGGAGTTTGGACCCTGTAGAGCGACGATGTCTGGTTGGTTCATACCAGGCGAGAAGGTTTTGTAAAAAGACAGGGCCTGTGTGGTTCAGTGCTTTGTAAGCCAGACACAGAGCCTTGAATTTTATCAGTTGTGCTACAGGAAGCCAGTGCAATTTGCGAATCATTTTGGATACAGATTTTCACCTAGGGGTGTTGGACAGTAGCCGTGCTGCTGTATTTTGTACAATCTGAAGCTTTTTTAAGCACTGCTTCTGAATGTTTAGCTATAGCCCGTTGCAATAATCAAGTTTGGACTGAATCAGTGATGTAACTACAGTTTTTCTGGTGTCCACTGGAATATAAGGAAACATCTTCCTTACTTTCTTGATAAGGAAGTGGGAGGAAGAAACAGTTGCATTTTTGTGCTAGGTAAGCGAACATTTGTTGTCCAACCACACTCCCAGGTTCTTGGCCTTCACCGCAAGTTTAGGTGGATCTCCCATCTCTGCCGGCCACCACAGATTGCCCCAGTTAGGCTGCATACTGCCAAAAATCAGGATCTCTGGTTTATCAGAATTAAGTTTAAGACAGTGTGTACTCATTCATCCGTTAATGGCACACATGCCAAAGCATTATCAACGAAATGCAGCATCCAAAGCAAAAGTAAATACAGATCACGATTCATAATTGCAGGAAATATGGCAGTTGCTATCAAGGGACTGGTACACCAATATGAAGCAAGGGACGGCTTCCTTATCAAGCCCATCAAAGAAGTCAAACCAAAAAACTTCTTCATCTAATCCAGATTTGTGGGAGTCCACCGGGTAGCTCTAGAGCGGGGCCTAATACTGGCACTGTTGTCCCTCTAAAACTGTTCAGCATACAAATTAGTCTGCTCAACAATCCCACCCAAAAATACATCATCCATGAACAACTGAAAAAAACTGTATAGGCAAAACATTTTCACAATCCACTCTACACCCTGCATCACCACTAAAGTCAGGCAGCACCGTCTGCACCATGTTTGGATCACCCCAGAGTCCAGCACTTCCAGAAGGAAGCCTAGCAGCCTCAGGCTGCAATCCAGATGCCTCTTGTACCATCAGCACAGCAGTGTCTTCCTCTAAAACAGGCACTTCATCCGCACTGAGAGTAGCTTCATCCGCACTGAGAGTAGCTTCATCTGCACTGAGAGTAGCTTCATCATCCGATGATTCCATGTTGTTGGACTTGGTCCTTCTGGCAGGTTCACCCCTGAACTTTTTGCTTTTATTGGTGATGGTGATTGCTGGTCTTTGCGCACTTTGACACTGTGGCGCAGTGTAAAGTGCGTGCGCTCCCTGAGTGCGTGTGTGAGATTAGCCTGCCCTCCCATAGGAATGCATGGGAAATGTATGTGTCCCTGGTAGTTCCTGATGCGTGGGGTGTGCAGGCTCGAGTCTGGTATGTGCGGACTCGTGTGATTGAATGCTGCGAGATGATGTATGCGGCGTGTATGTGTCTAGTGTGGAAGTGCCACTTCTAGACAATGGTGTGCGTGTGCAGTAAGTATGCTGGCGCGTGATTGGCTGAAGCTGGCTGGGGAGCCTGTCTCCAGGAGTCTGTGTGGGTCTGCCCCGGTGGTGAATGGAGAGATTAGCATGCTGATGTGAGGGAGGGGCTGCACCTGGGTCCTGAATAGGGCTGGGCTTTCTCCACACAATGCTGGCTCCGCCCCCTGTGGTGCGACTGATAACCCTAGCCTCCCTAGTGAATAGAGTGAGGGGCTGAGCACATCAAGGGTGCTCCCAAACCAGCTGTGACTGGTTTCTCCCCCACCCTGCACCTTTAGACAAAGGTTTTCAATGTATAAAAGGAGGCTGTGACCTCTTGTCAAATGTTCTTGTGTGCCTACTTGAATCTGCCAGGGGCATGCTGCTGCTGGGGCCCAGGGGAAGGCTTGCCTCCCTGGGCCCTGCCCAGCGCCTGGACTGCTGATGTCCTGGACTACTGAAGGACTCTTGTTGCTGGACTTTTTATTCCTCCAGCGCCTGATTCCTTCCCTAAGCGTCTTGGGAGCGCTATATTTGCTTTGCAGGTGCCCACCCTGCTTATGGTTGCCCTAGCGAATGCCCACCTCGTTTATTTGCCATTATTTTGTCCCCTGGCAGGTGCCCACCCTGCCAGGGACCTTGCCGCTACTTTTATATTTTAACTCGAGGGAGCCCACCCCTCGGTTAATTCATCCCCTGCCTGCGGTGCCTGAGAAGGGCCGCCGCGCTGCCCGCGACGACCCGGAAGTGGTTATCGGCCGGCCAATTGACTATTGAAACAGACATGAACCTATGTACATATAGACTGATACCTATATCGTCTAACATTGCAATCCAATTGCTATCGAATGTGTGTTTTTGTGAATCACCAAAAAGCATATAATCTTTACATCACAGTTGGTCTGGCAGGAACATTTCCTAATATACTTGGTATTTGATTTCATAACATCAAGGGTACTATACCCTCACGTTCCGCCGCCCCCCCACCCCCCAAAAAAAAAAACACCTAAATCAAATTAAATTAAGGTATTGGTCTTGCATAGACATAATCTATAAGCAAGAACCATAAAGTACCGGGATTATGGCGACATAAAAACATCAATAATAGATGACCAAGTTCGAAATGTCTTAAAATAGGACCAATGAAATTGCTTTGTGGGAATGTATCAAAAATAATATCTGCCTCTGTAAATATGGGGGAAAAGGGTAAAGAAATGCACCATAAAACCATCTACATGTATATAGAACGTCTGCATTGTGGATTAACTGTGTAAATAGCGAAACTACATGTCCCAGAATTCATGGGCATGACAAACAGGAAGTTATGTAAAAACAGTTGCTGAAGGTATTACCACTTACCGTGACCAAGGCCGCAAGGCTCAAACGCGTTGGTGTGCAGACTGGGCTCTGTTGAATAAAGAGTAAAAAAGAAAACCAAGTTCCTGAGTGCGGCGCCTTCTTGTTGGAAAAAAGAAGAAAGAAAAAAAAATTATATATATATATATATATATATATATATATATATATATATATATATATATATATATATATATGTTATTTGTTATGTTATTTGGATTTTTAAGCGCACAGCTGCCCCAGCTAAGGGGCGTCCCGGCGCTGTAATAAAAGGTAACATAGCTAACATCGCAAAAAAAGGTGGGGGTGATTAATAGGGCAGAGGAAAGAGATGGGTTTTGACAGCTTTTCTAAAAGCAAGAAGGTCATCCAGAGCGCGAATGTAGGCAGGAAGTGCGTTCCACAGTTTAGAGACCAAGACTGTAAACGATCGGCCACCCAGTCTACATTTTTGGAAACGGGGAACAAGTGCCAGATTCTGACCAGCAGAACGAAGGCTGCGCAAAGGAGTGTACAGGGACAGAAGGTGCTGAAGGATGATAGGAGTGTCAGATCTAAGAATTTTAAAAGCAAAACAGAGGGCCTTGAACTCTATGCGCCTAATTACTGGAAGCCAGTGCAAGTTAGAGATTGTACTACGGGCTGAGCAGAAGCGCGGCAGGCCCACCAAGACCCTGGCTGCCGCATTCTGCACCCGTTGAAGTCGCACGACTTCCGCCTGGTTGGCGCCCAAGAACAATGAGCTCGCATAATCGAGCCTCGATAATACGCTAGCTTGGAGCACCATCTGGCGGGTGGGGGCATCGAAAAATTTGAGGATAGGCCTCAGACCGCGCAATATGCCGAAGCACATGGATGCCACCTTCTTAGTGTGGAACGAGAAGGTAAGTTTGGAATCCACCCAGACGCCAAGATTATTAAGTTCAGAGACAGGTTTTGGGGGAGGTCCCAGCTCCTTAGGCCACCAGCTAGCACCCCACAGCTCAGGATGTTACACCAGCACCATCACCTCAGTTTTGAGGGCGTTGAGTTGTAAACAGTTGGCCGTAAGCCAGCTAGCAACAGCCCTCAGACCATCCGCAAAGTTCGATGCCAGTTGGTCAGAGTCCCCATTAAGAGTCACCGCCAACTGGGTATCATCGGCGTATGATACCATAGTGAGACCCCATCTCTTCGCTACCTCCGCCAGAGGTTGAACGTAAAGGTTGAAGAGAGTGGGGCTCAACGCCGAACCTTGTGGGACTCCTTGAGTGATAGCGTGGGGCTTAGATCTGAACGGTGGCGCCACAACCTGAAAGGATCGTTCCGAAAGGAACGATTGAAACCAGTCTAACGCCCTGCCTGAAATACCAGCCTCACTGAGCCTTCGAATAAGAATGGTGTGAGATACAGTGTCAAAGGCGGCACTAAGGTCCAAAAGGACCAGTGCCGCCGTTTGACCTGCATCTAGTACAGAGCGGAGATGTTCGACCATGTATAGAAGTGCCGTCTCTGTACTATGTCCAGATCTAAAACCATTCTGTGTAGGATCCAGTAGATGTGCAGATGCCAGATGGTGCGTTAAGATGTTATTCACGTGGGCTTCTGTAATCTTTGCCACCCAGGGAAGAAGGGAGATAGGTCGATAACTCTCCGGCTTCAACGGATCCAATCCAGGCTTCTTTATGATAGGCATGACACAGGCAGCCTTCCAACTAGGTGGAACTGAACCGATGGTAAGGGATTGCTCCACCAGATGGCGAATAGGAGGAAGGCAAACGGACGCCGAGTCCAAAAACTGGGCAGGCCTCAAAGGGTCATCCGGAGAGCCAGACTTGACCTTGGCCGCTAGGAGATTAAACTCCTGCTCCGAGGGTATAGAGAGAGAGGCCAGGCACTGAGAAGTGCGCAATGTCAAAGTCGTACTGTCAGGGTCAGCTTTGGGAAAAGAGCGATAGATGGCATTTACTTTTTCCACAAAAAAGCTTGCTAACGACTCACAGTGGGCAAGAGAGCAGATCTCCGTAATAGGAAGTCTGTTCACTGTGAGCTCCTTCAAGACTTTAAAAACCAGTTTGGACGGGTTAGAACTCGCCTGGAACTCCTGTGCATAGTAATCAGCACGGGCCCGGCAGACAGCTCTATGGTATGTCTTTACCTTGGCCAGATAGCATACCTTCAGGTCTTTATCATAGTTCTTCCTCCATGCTCTTTCAGCCTGTCGGCAGGTGGCTTTAATACACCTGAGTGCCTCCGTGTACCAGGGGTTAGGCTGAGAATGTCGATGCCTACTCCAACCGGCTGGAATTAATACGTCAAGGACTTTAACAATCCAAGCGCAAAAAGTGGTATAGCCAGTTGCAACATCATCCGTGTAAGCCAAAGGTGTAGTGATCAGAAGACTATGAAAATCCTCCAATCTGAGCTTTTTCCAGGGCCGCCTGAAAGATGTTTTACCAGGCATCCCTATAGATTGTGTCACCATTGTGGGAAAGAGCTCAATAAGGTAATGATCACTCCATCCCAAGGGTCTAGGGGGTGAGACCTCGACCAGTTGAAGGTTTGTAAAGACCGGATCGAGGATATGACCTCCCTCATGGGTCGGATGATGGACCAGTTGGAGTAGTTGTACTGCTTCAAGGTCGTCCAGCAGACCTCTAACCGCTGGTATCTCCATGGCATCAAAGTGTATATTAAGATCGCCGATGATGGTAATATTGGAGGAGAACAAAGAAAGAGAGCTTACCAGCTCAGGAAGGGCTTTCCTGAAGGCACTGTCACTCCCTGGAGGGCGGTAGATCAAAAGACCTGATAACGTTTGATGCTGACTAAAACCGATGGAAAAATGGGCACACTCTGCGCCAGCCAGGTTCATAGGCTTCCAGGTGCAAGTATAGCAAGTTTTAAAAGCCACGGCTATGCCTCCGCCTCTCCCCTTACGATTTAATGTATGGATTGCGTAGCCCGGAGGAAGGGCCAGATTAATAATGGCCGTGTCCTCATCACCTAGCCAGGTCTCCGTCATAAAGAAAACATCAGGACTTTCTAAGGAGATAAGTTCATAAATATTTCGGTGATGTTTCGACAGAGATCTGATATTGAGGTGCCACAGTTTGACGGCACTAGGAGGTAAAGGTTCCTTCTTACAATGCAGAGGTACCTGGCTAGGGGCCATCGTTGGTGCCGATAGTTACCACCATCCACATGGACAGGCATGAGGGCCGCACAAAGGATACTGAGCCGAGTGCGAACAAGAGGGCAAACATCGTCTAATCCGATGAAGTGCCTGACTGGAGTACTGATGGATCATACTTGTAGCACGATGGGGTCCTGCCACGTCCTGCGTCTTCCTTGCGCGGACGAGCGCAGACGGGCAGGACTCTGGCACAGCGAAGGCGTCCTGACTGCGCGTCCCGCTGCGCGGGAGGGGACGACTTTAAATAGGCGCTCCCCGGAAGAAAACTAGCGTAAGAACACTCCAAGATGGCGCCCGCCGGTCTTGCCAGAGCCCAAAGCAATCGGACCCCGAACCTCCCAAGGAACCCAGGACCCACCAAAACGGTGGTGTAAACTCGTTTATATGCGGTGAGTGGAGGGGGGAGAGACAGCCCAGCCCGGTCCGCTAAAACCAGGGGAAAACGAACAAATAAAATATATATATATATATATATATATATATATATATATATATATATATACACGAACAGGTTGCCCTTTGTGGAAAAGCACGCACCCGGGAAGTGTTACCTCCATCGTGAGTGCAGAAGATGAGCCAGCCTCGCCCTCCAAACACACGCCAAACATGTTTCGGACGGAAAACGTCCTTGATCACTGGCAACAGATGACGCACAGCAGCAATTAGTGGGATACATGCCTCTTTATTTGATAAGTTCCCGCCCCAGTGGGCGTTGAGGTCTCGCTCGATAGGCGTATGCCAAATTGCATGCTGGTTAACACAGTCCCGGTAAACTATGAATCCATGTAGGTGCTGCTGTCTGCCATCTGTATATTTAATGTTCACCCCAGTGGGTTGGTTGAAGTTAAAAACTGGCTCCTCTACCAGTACCGACGTCACTCATAGTTGGGTACCACCCGGTCCTGCCGGGTTACCGAGTCAGATAACCCAGGATCCGCGGTCTCTGCGGCGGGGCCTTTCCGCAACCGGACTGGCCGCAAAACATAAACACGAACAGGTTGCCCTTTGTGGAAAAGCACGCACCCGGGAAGTGTTACCTCCATCGTGAGTGCAGAAGATGAGCCAGCCTCGCCCTCCAAACACACGCCAAACATGTTTCGGACGGAAAACGTCCTTGATCACTGGCAACAGATGACGCACAGCAGCAATTCGTGGGATACATGCCTCTTTATTTGATAAGTTCCCGCCCCAGTGGGCGTTGAGGTCTCGCTCGATAGGCGTATGCCAAATTGCATGCTGGTTAACACAGTCCCGGTAAACTATGAATCCATGTAGGTGCTGCTGTCTGCCATCTGTATATTTAATGTTCACCCCAGTGGGTTGGTTGAAGTTAAAAACTGGCTCCTCTACCAGTACCGACATCACTCATAGTTGGGTACCACCCGGTCCTGCCGGGTTACCGAGTCAGATAACCCAGGATCCGCTGTCTCTGCGGCGGGGCCTTTCCGCGACCGGACTGGCCGCAAAACATAAACACGAACAGGTTGCCCTTTGTGGAAAAGCACGCACCCAGGAAGTGTTACCTCCATCGTGAGTGCAGAAGATGAGCCAGCCTCGCCCTCCAAACACACGCCAAACATGTTTCGGACGGAAAACGTCCTTGATCACTGGCAACAGATGACGCACAGCAGCAATTAGTGGGATACATGCCTCTTTATTTGATAAGTTCCCGCCCCAGTGGGCGTTGAGGTCTCGCTCGATAGGCGTATGCCAAATTGCATGCTGGTTAACACAGTCCCGGTAAACTATGAATCCATGTAGGTGCTGCTGTCTGCCATCTGTATATTTAATGTTCACCCCAGTGGGTTGGTTGAAGTTAAAAACTGGCTCCTCTACCAGTACCGACGTCACTCATAGTTGGGTACCACCCGGTCCTGCCGGGTTACCGAGTCAGATAACCCAGGATCCGCTGTCTCTGCGGCGGGGCCTTTCCGCGACCGGACTGGCCGCAAAACATAAACACGAACAGGTTGCCCTTTGTGGAAAAGCACGCACCCGGGAAGTGTTACCTCCATCGTGAGTGCAAAAGATGAGCCAGCCTCGCCCTCCAAACACACGCCAAACATGTTTCGGACGGAAAACGTCCTTGATCACTGGCAACAGATGACGCACAGCAGCAATTAGTGGGATACATGCCTCTTTATTTGATAATTTCCCGCCCCAGTGGGCGTTGAGGTCTCGCTCGATAGGCGTATGCCAAATTGCATGCTGGTTAACACAGTCCCGGTAAACTATGAATCCATGTAGGTGCTGCTGTCTGCCATCTGTATATTTAATGTTCACCCCAGTGGGTTGGTTGAAGTTAAAAACTGGCTCCTCTACCAGTAACGACGTCACTCATAGTTGGGTACCACCCGGTCCTGCCGGGTTACCGAGTCAGATAACCCAGGATCCGCTGTCTCTGCGGCGGGGCCTTTCCGCGACCGGACTGGCCGCAAAACATAAACACGAACAGGTTGCCCTTTGTGGAAAAGCACGCACCCGGGAAGGGTTACCTCCATCGTGAGTGCAGAAGATGAGCCAGCCTCGCCCTCCAAACACACGCCAAACATGTTTCGGACGGAAAACGTCCTTGATCACTGGCAACAGATGACGCACAGCAGCAATTAGTGGGATACATGCCTCTTTATTTGATAAGTTCCCGCCCCAGTGGGCGTTGAGGTCTCGCTCGATAGGCGTATGCCAAATTGCATGCTGGTTAACACAGTCCCGGTAAACTATGAATCCATGTAGGTGCTGCTGTCTGCCATCTGTATATTTAATGTTCACCCCAGTGGGTTGGTTGAAGTTAAAAACTGGCTCCTCTACCAGTACCGACGTCACTCATAGTTGGGTACCACCCGGTCCTGCCGGGTTACCGAGTCAGATAACCCAGGATCCGCTGTCTCTGCGGCGGGGCCTTTCCGCGACCGGACTGGCTGCAAAACATAAACACGAACAGGTTGCCCTTTGTGGAAAAGCACGCACCCGGGAAGTGTTACCTCCATCGTGAGTGCAGAAGATGAGCCAGCCTCGCCCTCCAAACACACGCCAAACATGTTTCGGACGGAAAACGTCCTTGATCACTGGCAACAGATGACGCACAGCAGCAATTAGTGGGATACATGCCTCTTTATTTGATAAGTTCCCGCCCCAGTGGGCGTTGAGGTCTCGCTCGATAGGCGTATGCCAAATTGCATGCTGGTTAACACAGTCCCGGTAAACTATGAATCCATGTAGGTGCTGCTGTCTGCCATCTGTATATTTAATGTTCACCCCAGTGGGTTGGTTGAAGTTAAAAACTGGCTCCTCTACCAGTACCGACGTCACTCATAGTTGGGTACCACCCGGTCCTGCCGGGTTACCGAGTCAGATAACCCAGGATCCGCTGTCTCTGCGGCGGGGCCTTTCCGCGACCGGACTGGCCGCAAAACATAAACACGAACAGGTTGCCCTTTGTGGAAAAGCACGCACCCGGGAAGTGTTACCTCCATCGTGAGTGCAGAAGATGAGCCAGCCTCGCCCTCCAAACACACGCCAAACATGTTTCGGACGGAAAACGTCCTTGCTCACTGGCAACAGATGACGCACAGCAGCAATTAGTGGGATACACGCCTCTTTATTTGATAAGTTCCCGCCCCAGTGGGCGTTGAGGTCTCGCTCGATAGGCGTATGCCAAATTGCATGCTGGTTAACACAGTCCCGGTAAACTATGAATCCATGTAGGTGCTGCTGTCTGCCATCTGTATATTTAATGTTCACCCCAGTGGGTTGGTTGAAGTTAAAAACTGGCTCCTCTACCAGTACCGACGTCACTCATAGTTGGGTACCACCCGGTCCTGCCGGGTTACCGAGTCAGATAACCCAGGATCCGCTGTCTCTGCGGCGGGGCCTTTCCGCGACCGGACTGGCCGCAAAACATAAACACGAACAGGTTGCCCTTTGTGGAAAAGCACGCACCCGGGAAGTGTTACCTCCATCGTGAGTGCAGAAGATGAGCCAGCCTCGCCCTCCAAACACACGCCAAACATGTTTCGGACGGAAAACGTCCTTGATCACTGGCAACAGATGACGCACAGCAGCAATTAGTGGGATACATGCTTCTTTATTTGATAAGTTCCCGCCCCAGTGGGCGTTGAGGTCTCGCTCGATAGGCGTATGCCAAATTGCATGCTGGTTAACACAGTCCCGGTAAACTATGAATCCATGTAGGTGCTGCTGTCTGCCATCTGTATATTTAATGTTCACCCCCGTGGGTTGGTTGAAGTTAAAAACTGGCTCCTCTACCAGTACCGACGTCACTCATAGTTGGGTACCACCCGGTCCTGCCGGGTTACCGAGTCAGATAACCCAGGATCCCCTGTCTCTGCGGCGGGGCCTTTCCGCGACAGGACTGGCCGCAAAACATAAACACGAACAGGTTGCCCTTTGTGGAAAAGCATGCACCCGGGAAGTGTTACCTCCATCGTGAGTGCAGAAGATGAGCCAGCCTCGCCCTCCAAACACACGCCAAACATGTTTCGGACGGAAAGCGTCCTTGATCACTGGCAACAGATGACGCACAGCAGCAATTAGTGGGATACATGCCTCTTTATTTGATAAGTTCCCGCCCCAGTGGGCGTTGAGGTCTCGCTCGATAGGCGTATGCCAAATTGCATGCTGGTTAACACAGTCCCGGTAAACTATGAATCCATGTAGGTGCTGCTGTCTGCCATCTGTATATTTAATGTTCACCCCAGTGGGTTGGTTGAAGTTAAAAACTGGCTCCTCTACCAGTACCGACGTCACTCATAGTTGGGTACCACCCGGTCCTGCCGGGTTACCGAGTCAGATAACCCAGGATCCGCTGTCTCTGCGGCGGGGCCTTTCCGCGACCGGACTGGCCGCAAAACATAAACACGAACAGGTTGCCCTTTGTGGAAAAGCACGCACCCGGGAAGGGTTACCTCCATCGTGAGTGCAGAAGATGAGCAGGACGGGAACTTATCAAATAAAGAGGCATGTATCCCACTAATTGCTGCTGTGCGTCATCTGTTGCCAGTGATCAAGGACGTTTTCCGTCCGAAACATGTTTGGCGTGTGTTTGGAGGGCGAGGCTGGCTCATCTTCTGCACTCACGATGGAGGTAACACTTCCCGGGTGTGTGCTTTTCCACAAAGGGCAACCTGTTCGTGTTTATATATATTACCTACTGGCGGTCGCCAGTAGGTATATATAGTTAGGATTTTTTCTCTATGGGATGTTTGAAAATTCTATGTCTAATAACTTTGGCGTTTGTGGACGGAATTAGCTGAAATTTTCAGGAAAATGGCACATTTTGTTTCTGAGCAGCCCCTGAAAATTTTGGGGGGGTTCGTCAAGGGGGGGCCGAGAAAAAAGGGGGGTCCCAAAACGCGTTTTTCCCATGTTAATTTCCATAGGGCGGTTGGCCTCACTTTTAGCCCGAACGGCTGAATGGATTTGCACGAAACTTGGCAAAATTGTAGGGACTGGTAGCCCGATGTGCCTTTTGTAGGTCTCAATATATGTGCTCCAGTGGATTTTGAGAAATTAACGTTTAAAAAAAGATATATATCTGTAACAGCGGACCGGGCAGCGCTCCAGGACGCGTACTTTTCGCGCAACGGAGCTTTGTGAAGCGAAGCTGATTGGTTCTCCGGCGTCTGTCAACATTCCAAACAGTCCGTAGCGGCCGCCATCTTGTCTCTCGGTAGGATCGAGAGACAAGAGGAGGCCAAAGCGAAGGGGCAAATGACCATAAGGGGGCATAGTAGATTGTCGCTGACCCCCTAGGTTTGATGTGGAGGTTTTAAAAGGGCCCCGCGGGGCAAAAAAAAATAAAATAATAATAATCGAACGGCTGAATGGATTTGCACGAAACTTGGCAAAATTGTAGGGACTGGTAGCCCGATGTGCCTTTGCTAGGTCTCAATATATGTGCTCCAGTGGATTTTGAGAAATTAACGTTCAAAAAAAGATATATATCTGTAACAGCGCTCCGCTTCGCGTACTTTTCGCGTTACGGAGGTTTGCGAAGCTGATTGGTTCTTCGGCGTCTGTAAACATTCCAAACAGTCCGTAGCGGCCGCCATCTTGTCTCTCGGTAGGATCGAGAGACAAGAGGAGGCCAAAGCGAAGGGGCAAATGACCATAAGGGGGCATAGTAGATCGTCCCTGACCCCCTAGGTTTGATGTGAAGGCTTTGAAAGGGTCTCGCAGGGCAAAAAAAAAATATACCGTTTTTTTTGTTTTTTTGCGTGGAGTGCGCCCGGTTCGCGAACCGGGAAGCGTTCTGGGGAGCGTACTTTCTTGAAAATTAGTGAAAAAAGTTAGAGTAAAATAATAATTGTGAGTGATTAGATGTAGGGTAGCTCTGAGAAGAGCTTTTGGGTTTATGGTACATTTAGGTACTTATAAGTAGGTACCAATGCACAGTCTTAAATTCAGAGTGAAAATTCTGTTGCCCTCATCTGAGAAGTGAACTCCATCTCCTCTGTAGATATCTTGCATGTAGTAACGCAAGTTATTGTTGTACAGGGAGCCCATTCCATGGTCTCTCATGTAAGCTGAAACAGATTTGTTTACATGCTTCCTCGATTTCTCAATTTGTGGACAAAATTGGTTCGACCACCTCCATTTTTGTCTTTGGCATATATTTGAATATACCAAGGCAGTCTGAGGAAAAAAGTGCCATCAATTGCTCGAAGGTGTCCTTTAAAAGCATTTCCAGACCTACCCCAGTCAAAGTGCCCAAATCATTACCTCCACAGTGCACAATTAACAGGTCAGGTTTTGGCAAATGCATAAAGGTTTTCACCAATGGTATCAATTGGTGACATTTTAATCCTCTGTGGCCAAACCACTTAATTTCCACATCTTGTAAATTGAGGTTAGGTAAATTCCTGTTTTCAGCGTACCTTTGAGCCCAATAGATATAACTATGTCCAACAATCCAGACAGAAAACATGGCGAGAGAAGGTTCTCCTGCAGTCAGATGAAGTGTGGCAATGAAATGGCAGTTGAAAAAATGAGAGTGTAAAATGAAAAAAACTGAGGAGTTTCTGTGTTAATGAAGCAGTAAGAGTGATTGGTGGATTTTGATTGCTGAAAACAGAAAGTTAGTGTGCATGGATGAGTTCGTTGAAAGATGTATTTTGAGTGGCGAAGAAAAAATCATTAAATGAAAGAATGCTCTGGATATGCAGGTGCACTGAGAGTTCAGAGTTCAATTGCAACATTGTTGTGTGAGAGGTCTTGCAAGAGGTGGTTGCTATGCAGAAAAAGCAGAGAGGGGGCAGAGGGGGGAAGGGTTTTGCTTTGAAAAAAGTGAGGGAAGAGTTTTGATTGGGTGACATGAGAGATATGTGTGAGGAATTACAGCATTTCTGTGCTTTTGATAGCTGCAGACTCTGGAGTGCATACCTTTTGCTCTGCTGAAGACAAATTGGTGTGTTTCTGAGACTGTTTTGAAACTCAAAGTATTTGCTAAGGTGAGAAAAGATTTCTTTAATTTAGATAGAAAATAGTGTGCTTTAAGGAGAAAATTATGAAGAAAGTTGTGTTTTTCAAATGTTGCTTTGTCTCAAGTGTTTCACAAATAGATTTTGTTTCTTTGAGAAATTGTAATTGGAGAAAATGTGAAGTATTAGTACTGACAGGGCTTTTATGTGCATAGGAGCTGTGGAGTGTTTTCAAATTATGACTTGTAAATCGTTTTTGAGAAAAAGCAATGGTTTTAATATTGATGAGAAGGACATAATGGTGTCTGCTTCTTTATAAGGTAATTGAGAGTCTCTGATGTTATTTTTCCCATTTCAATGTAAGAAGTTTGTCTGTGGAGCAAATTGCTTGTAAATATGCTCCCACCTGTGCATGGCAAATTTAGATTTTGAATGTTTGCGTTACATAGGCATGTTAAAGGTGACTGAAACATGCTGCAAAGGCAATCAAAAAACGCTTTTATGTGTCTTAAGGACATTTTAAGTCATTTCCCCATGTGCAGTGTTTTCAAATTATGAGTTGAAAATCGTTTTTGAGGTAAAGGAATGTTTTCAAAATTTATGTGCGCCATATGACCCCAAATTTCTTTTTCAGGGGTGCAGCAGGGTGTTCTTGAGACACCCCTGCACCCTCGGAAAAATTCGTAATTTGCGATGAGGTAATTGCTAATCCCAAATTGCACCTTCATTCCTATGGGCCTCCTGCTGCATGGAAATGAATGGGTAATTTGTAATTAGCAAATAGGTAATCGCAAACTAGGAATGGTAAAGAATCGCTATTTATTCCTTAAAGTTCGCTATTTAGGAAATGCAAAAAACTTTGATGATACATATGGCGGTTCATCTCTAACAAGATAAGAAGCATAGGGATAGATTTATGATGACTGGCGCATCACCAGGGATGTGTTAGTCATTCTGTGCCGCTGTTCCGTCACCTATGGTGTGCTGCATTTACAATGCGGCGCATCATGGGGCAAAAACAGCACAGATGCGTGACGTATTTGTGCCGTAAAGGTGGCGCATTGCTGGAGTTGTATCGCAAGTGTGATGAAGCTCCAGCAAGGCTGAGGGGTGCCCCTGTCGCAGGGTTTCTGTTCTCACACAGAACTGTGGACAGAGGATTGGAACCTCGGCGAATTAGGGTGTCCCAAAACTCACCTTAGTAATCAAAACCCCTTAGCAAGCTAGGTACAGTGTCACATTGGATATAACAAACTCTCAATGTTTAGACAATCCAGAATATGAACTTATAGTACCTCAGGATACGTGGAACTCATGAACAGTCGGTCGTTATATATTTCTTAGAAACCAGAACATGGAGTTAAGAAGAACACATGTGTATTTGAAATGTTTATTTACTAATGCCGTCTTCTCAGGCGTAGTATCTTAGATTATACAAGTACACATATTATCAGTAGCAAAATTACCAGCATAGTCAGTAGTACATAAAAAGCGAATGGTGACAGTATGTTAACATGCTGTAAATGAATAAGAGTTAGCAACACTTATAAGCAGCCGCGGGCCGTGGAGGGAGTTACGGTGGGGCAGGGAGGCGGGGAGGGGGAGGGGCAGGGTGGAGAGGGCTCCACCCTGCCCCTCCCCCTCCCCGCCTCCCTGCCCCACCGTAACTCCCTCCACGGCCCGCGGCTGCTTATATCTCACCCTCCCTAATACACATAATATATTATTTGCTAAGAAGGTCTCTTTGTGTTGGTTTAGGGCGTGCCGATACTTTAGTGTCTTAGATTTGAAGGAATCACATCAGCATACACCAGCTCTCTCTTCATGTGAACCGCATCAAGTGTTGTGTATGTGTGTTCGGCAAAGCAATATAAAACCCGCCTCATGCCCAGAATTGGGAGAAGCTGCACTTATGTTATGAGTATGAAGTCGTGGAGATCAGACCTCATAACAATTCTGTATCGTGTTGTTCTTGAAACTTCAGCACTCGCTGTACAGATATAGTTTAACAAGTAAAGCAGATAGTAGAGCAATAACATATTATTCTCATGTAAATCACGATGAACTATTTGGTTGAAAGCTAAAGCAACAACTAAGTGTCGTGTGCAGAAGTTGCAAAAAAGGAAAAAATGGCGTTTAAACCGGTAATGAGTCCATGCTAACTTAACACGGTGTAAAGATATCCAGGACCTAGATGACACCTCCCCATGATCCGGAAACGAACTGAATAAGATAATAGAAGTGCCATCTCATGAGAGCAGATTGCAAGTTTATATGTGGACGGTCCGCAAGGTAAAACATTAAAAACTAGGAAAATTTAATGCTAAAGAAAAATAAAACAGCCAAGTACTTTATCGAGTCTTAAGCCAATAGGCAAGCTAAATAATAAAAACTTGACAAATAAGTCAATGAATTGTCAATGAAATGCTAGTACTCAGCATATCAAACATGAAAAAGGTCTATGACATAACTGTGTATGCAAAATAATCTGCAACAGCCTCCAATAGGAAGTCACCGTCTTCATCCGAAAAGAGTTCAGCCATCCAATTTAAAAGCGGAAAAGAACATACGTGCTCTCCCAGCACCGGATCCTCTATCAACATCAGAGGACAGCTCGGTGGGTTTTCAAGAAAGCTCTGTTCCAAGAAAGACTGTGTTGCCGCCAGTAAATTCCAGGGACCAATTAGTCCATGCATCAATGCCACAGCCATAATCCTTTCGCCAGGACAAACCAACTCGTGAGTAATGATAGGAGTCATCAGCTGATTAAAGTCGACGTCAGGAGAAACCGGTCCGCAGAGACACAAATCAATGGCCCAATCGAAATCACAGGTCAGGCAGTGAAATACAGGCTGGACACAGGTGAAGTAGGAGAATCGAAAAGATAATCCATATGCCGTGTTTAATATCGCCAACGGCATTGTGCCATAATATTCTAGCATGCGATTGCGGAACAGTGTCAGCAGCTGCAGGGCGGGAGCTTGCACAGGAGGGACATCCATATTTAAAAATGTAAAAAAGCACAAGAGCGTCCGCTGGTAATGCAAGTAAAAATGGGAATCCACGAAGCAGAGTGGAAAAAATAGAATGAAAGAAAGCAGGGATGACTCCAAAGATTTTCTCAAATGAAGTCACGAGACCACTGGTAACAACTTTAAAAAAGTGCGCCAGGCCCTTTGTGGAGGACGCGTTAGAGATAGTCCGAACCATCTTGCTGAAATGGAAAGGCGAATCTGTATTTAAAAGGGTCTGCACCTCTGTACGGGTGTTCGCTATGTGAAGCACGAAAGTTTCACGGGCCGAAGTCAAGGCCACCTCTCTCTGAGACAAAAGAGCTCTTATTCTTGTCATGCCGTTGAAATGTGCTCCCAAGGTTGGTATTTGTGGCCAGATTGAAAACTCCCTATGTTCATGTGTGGGAGGAAATAGAACATTTCTGCAGCAAATACCCCTTTCATTTACTGTTACGATAAAATGAATACTTTTAATTAACCCAGAACAATCTTCATTATTGAGCATCAAATAACTACCATTTTCCAAGAACTTGAACGTGGGGATGATAGCAGGAACTGGTGTGCCTTGCAACACGCAAGCCATATTTGGTCGGTGTTTGTTGCATGAACCGTGTAACTGTATGTGCCTACACATTAGTGAATGATCTGGCGTCTCAGTGCATTCCTCTCCATTCAGATAAAGTTCTTGATCATCTTTGAAAATCTGTATGTGTATGGAAGCGACCAGACCTCATGAAGAAAACCACTACCTAAAGGTTAATAACGACCTATTGGTATATATTTCATACAATTTGAAAACTTATATAAAGCAAAAGGCAGCGTTATTAAACCGTGGATAAGGCACGTTGCCAAAGCAGTCAACCTTTTGGATTTATACTGGAAATGTTAAAGGAAGAATTACGGAGTAGGGCCTGTAAATCTTTAATGGACAACGAGTAAAATTACTCCAACCATCATATTCCTCTAACTCCGGGATAGTAGGGGTGTTTAATTTTTTAGAAGTAGCCAATCCAAAGCATTTGGTCTGGGAAATTGTTTCATTCACAAACAACATATGATTTGGGATGAGACATGCACGGTGGAAAGCCTCAGTGCCTTGTACCTGCCAGGTTCGTGAACCCCAAACTGATGTAGATCCTGGATATTTTTACTCTGTGTTACGTTAGCATGGTCTCATTACTGGTTTAAACGCCATTTTTCCTTTTTTGTAACTTCTGCACACGACACTTAGTTGTTGCTTTAGCTTTCAGCCTACCTGCGTCAAGATCTATGCCTGCTTCAAGCAGGCGCAGGGTTTTGATGTAGCTTTGTCCTATCTGATTGTAAATGCGGCACACCGTGGGTGGCAGAGCAGCGGTGCACGTTAACTGGTGCATCCCTGGGGATGTGCTAGTTAATATAAATCTGCCCCTTTACATTTAATTATGTGCAGGGGACACAGAGTAGGTGAGGTTTATCCAAGGTTAAGAAGAGATGAGTCCTGTTCAGTGAAAAATTGGAGATAGGCTTCAGTATATTATATACTTAAGTAGTGTGTTAAGTTTTTGATGACTGTTATTAATTTACTGTTGGGTAATAGTGGTTAATAACATTTTTTATTATATTTTACCACAGATTCAACTGCAGATTATTTCAAGATTTTAGGATGCCAAGCAAAGAAAGAGTGAGAAAGGCTGCAAAACGTCAAAGACAGCAGGACCATGGAATAATGCAGCAGTCCTCTAACAAAAAGATTTGTCAAGTCACCAAGAAAGCACCGGGTAAGAGTCCAAAAACAGTCATAAGAAATATGTCTAGTAAAAAAAATATTACTACAGAAAATGTTTCAGTCCAGAAAAGGAGAAACAATTCAAATGGTAAGGAAAGGCCAATGAGAAATGTTACTGCTAGAGTAAGAGATAACTCTATGCATGAAAGTAGAAGGAAACAACAGTTTAGGGACATTCGTAAACGAATGTTCCGCAACAGGATAATTGGGAATTTGTTAAAAAATATTAAGAAAGGTCAACAGAAAGTGGTTTTTTATAAGAGAAAAAAAATAGTTGAGAAAGTTATTGATCAGGCATTTGAAATTAAACGTAAGTTATTTATTTTGACAATCAATAGAATTAGGAAGCTAAACAAGGTAATTTATGATTTCAAAAGAAATAGTAGATGGAAGAGAATAGTTAATCGTAGTAATTTTTGTGAAGTTTTTTCTGGAGAATGGATGCATAGTTCAAGCTCTGGGGCATTTTTTAATGAGGAGAGTTATTTCCAGGATAATGATTTGGTGCATGCAGTTGACACCAGTGGTCGAGCTTATGAAGTGAAAGATGGTTGTCCAGTTGAAAAAGAAAAAGTTGTGAGAACAGAGATAGAAGAGGTGTTAGGTAATGAGGTTTTAGGGAGACGTCCTAAGGGTCCTGTGTACACCTGGAAGTGTAGTAGTATTTGCAGTGTACGACAGGATTCCATCAATTTGCTTTGTGATTTTGTACGGTCATTTAATAAGAAAAGTTTGAAGCAGAAAATGAAGTTGTTGCAAGAATTAGATCCTTGCAGAGTGAGAGAAGTGATAGGTTTGCATGGTCATTCACTGGCTTGTCTTTCCAGGAGAGTATGCCAGAGTGTTTTTCATCATTTCAGGATGCTAGCAGTGCATCATAATAAAGTGAGGAAATTAGTTAGAATGTTGTATTATGCTAAGAGTCCAGCAATTATGCTTAAACAATTATGCGCTGCTCTTTTGCATGGTTCTGAAATAGATGTGAAGAATATATGTGAAGAAATTGAGTTTTGTTACTTTGGAAGTAAAGAGGAGAATGTTGAAATTGACCAAGAAGAAGAGAGTAATGTGGAAGATAGTGTACAGGTTTCCAGTACAGATAATTTCCAGAGGGAAATTGCGACGTTTGAGGTGAAATCAAGTGAGAGGCCAAATTTCACTTGTGTGTGTTGTCGACGCACTTATTATAAGAATCAGACTAAGTTAGTGGATTTATATGGAAAAAGTGAAAGGGAAAATAATAGTGAATGGAAGGATTTTACAACATACTTGATGGTAGAAAATTGTTTTGATTTGGGATTGGATCAACGTGTGTGTACTTATTGTTGTAACAAATTAAATCAAAACCAGATGCCTGCTAGAGCAGTTCATAATAATCTGGAATTGGTTGAGATTCCTTCTGAATTGAAGGATTTAAATACTTATGAATCTATTTTGATTCAAAGTATCCATCACTTTCAGGCTATTGTAAGAATGGAGCCAAAGACAGGGAAATTGCCTCCATCAGATTTACAGAGAGGATTAAAGGGAAGAGTTGTTTATTTGCCTCTAGATTTGAAGAAAAACATTAACACAATTGGAGTAGAAAAAGTGGAAGAGGAACCTCTTGTTATCTTAGTTAATGGGGTTCCGACAAAGAATAAGAAAATATGGCAAGATTTAGTAGATGTTAGGAAAGTCAAAAGGGCAACATTGTATTTGAAAAAATATAATAAATACTATAAAAATGTATATGTTGCAGAAGAGGAAGTAAGTGAGGAAGAGGATAGCGATTTGTGTGCTGGTCAAATTGAGAAAGTAGAACCCTGTACTAGTGAAGAAATATATGAACATTATAGTGTTCATCCTTTGCATTCCAAGGAAGTCATGGGGAATGCTATTGAGTTGTTTCAAATGAAACAAGCGAAAGGGAGTCCCATTAGTGTTTGGGAGGAAAGTTTGGAAGCTCGGTGTTTCCCACAGCTTTTTCCAACAGGTCAGGGAGGAAGATATGATGAGCGACCTCATCAAATTCCTGCTTCTGAATACCGGACTTTGCGATTGTATGCAGGAGATCCTAGGTTTCGACAATGCATTCCTTATTTGTTTCATCTCCTGTTTGAAAGCGATCTGTCTGGACTGTCATATGCAGTGAACCACATCTTGAAAAGTGGTATACACATGCAAAACATCTCGGCAAGTGACTTTATGGATAAAGTCAATGTCCAAGACAGTATTTTGGATTCTCACCTGATTAATCTCATGGCGTGTCAGCGTGGTACTAATGAGTACTGGTACCGTCGTCATGGTGATTTAAAATGTATGCTGAGGAACTTAGGAACTCCCACATGGTTCCTCACTTTGAGCTGTGCTGAGTATGGCTGGGAAGACTTACTTGAATTTCTACGAGAGGCAAATGCTAACGTAGAAAACATCGAATTCAAGACACCCGGAGAACTGTGCTCTTTGGATCCAGTCAATGTATGTAGGTACTTCAATCATAGATTTGAAGGTATGATGTCTTTCATCATGAATAAGAAGAATCCACCTCTTGGAGAGGTGTTGGATTTCTTCTGGAGGAAGGAGTACCAAGCAAGAGGTGCTCCTCATATACATATGTTGCTGTGGATCAAGGATGCACCTAAATTTGGAACGGATGCAGAAGACTCAGTGATGAGTTTCATAGAACAGTATTCTACGTGTGCTGTTCCAAACGCAAAGGAGAAAAAAAGCCTAAGAGAAAAAGTTCTACGTTTCCAAAGCCATCGATGTGGAAAGTACTGTCGTCGTAAATTCCGGAACAAAGACAAGTTCTACACCAAATGTCGTTTCGGCTTTCCACGACCGGTGATTTCTAAAGGAAGAGTGAACAGTTTGATGTCTTCGCTGCGACATAATGTGATGAAGAAATCACCTAAAAACACATACAATTTGAAGAGGAACGAAGAGTCTAAGTACATCAACGACTACAACCCGGTGATTTTGTCCATGTGGAATGCTAACATGGATATACAGTTTGTGGCTGATAACTGTATGGCTGTGGCTCGGTATGTGACATCTTACATCACCAAAAAAGAGAAGACAGAATTGAAGGATATGTGGGAGGACATTTCCCATGAAAAGAGCCTCAGCAAGAAGTTGTACAGTTTCAGTCTGAAGATGTTGTCGCATCGAGAAATCGGAGCTTACGAATGTTCTGACCGGTTGTCTTCAGCAAGTCTCTATGCCAAGTCCAGGAGTATTGTTTGGGCGAGTGTTGGTCTTGCTGCAACGCGTAATCGAGTTCTGAAACCTGTGCGGGAAATTGAGTATTTGGCGGAAAAGGAGCCAAACAGTACCGACATTTTGAAGAGCAACATGTTGGATACATATTATCCAAATCGAAGCAGTCACCTCGAGAATGTTTGTCTGTATGAGGTTCTGCAAAATTACATATTCAAGAGGAACATCAAAGAAGATACTGAGAAAGGAGTGTATGCTGTAATAGGAAGTGAGGGATGTCTGGTCAAGCAAAGAAAATGCCACTTGATAAACCATCGAAAATTGAGTGGCGAATCTCCTGAAAAAAAGGAGTTTTTCTATTTAGCACTTTTGCAACTTTTTAAGCCTTGGCGTGCAGAAGAGGAACTGCTTGGAGATTTCCTTTGTTACGAAGACTCATTCAATGCTGCCAAGGAGACCATAGAATGTCCTGCTTTTCCCAAATATGTAGAAATGTTGAATGTGGAAATTGAGCAAGAAGCAACGATTGCAGCCGAGATTGCCAGAGACAGTTCTCAGGACAGTCAGAGTTCTGCTTCATTGAGTCAGGATCCACTAGGAGGACCTCTTATCGAAAATGAAGCTGCCACTGCTATGAATGAAGTGGAAAGAGCCATGGCACATGCTCAGGAGGATGCGGTTAACTTAGAAGAGTTGGAAAGACAACTCAACGTTGAGCAGAGGAAAATATATGACGAACTTACCATGCAAATTGATCATGGATTAAGTCATGACAAGAAAGAGTGCTCATGTACGTCGTTGAAGCCTGTCCGACTGTACGTGAGTGGAGAAGCGGGAACTGGAAAAAGTTTCCTTATTAAAGCAATTTCATGTTATTTGCAGGAAAGGACAGAGTCATCGCTGTCTTGTGTTGTCACCGCTCCAACTGGACTGGCAGCACATAACATTAAAGGGATACTTTACATCGTTTACTGATGCTGCCAGTGGAGCATGACAACAAATTAGAATATCACAAGCTATCTGGAGATGCTTGTTTTGAAGTTTCAAGAGTCTTGAGGAAAATGAAACTTCTTATCATTGACGAAGTAAGCATGGTTTCCAATGTCATGCTTGCGTTTGTGCATTTGAGAATGCAAGAAGTTCTCAAAACAGAGTATGATGTGTTATTTGGTGGCAAACACATCATTGTTTTCGGAGATCTTCTGCAGCTGACACCAGTGAAAGGGCAACCTGTGTTCAAAATGCTCACGCATGAAGATACCAGGAAGTGCTTAGGGAGCATTGGCAACGTCAATATATGGTTAAACTTCAATTATGCTGAACTGCATGAAAATATGCGTCAGGCAAAGGATGAAGTTTACAAGACTATTCTACAAGATGTTAGAATTGGAAAAGTGACCGAGCATGGGAAAGAAGCTTTACATGCACGATTACTGACAAATTTATATCCAGACGAAGATGTTGTGCCTGAGAATATTTTTCAGAAAGTTACTGAGAAAAAATCTGGAATATGTTTGATGCCAACTCTTGCAGAATGTGCCAAATTCAACAACAAAATGTTGCATTTAGAAAAGCAAGAGATTGTGAAACTGGAAGCTATTGACAGAGTAGAGCATATGGGATCAACAATTATTTTGTCTGAGAATCTGAAAACAAAATTGGATTCATTAGAGAAGAGTATATCTAAAACTGCGGGTTTTGAAAAGACTCTGAATGTGTGCTTGAACTGCCGTATAATTTTAAGAAGGAATTTACATGTTGAAAGAGGTCTGGTAAATGGATCAATGGGTAATGTTGTTGATTTTGTGAAATACAGAAATAGAGATGGAATTGAATTTTTAAAAATTAAATTTGATGGCATTGAGGAAGTACAGCTAATTGCTCGTTGTTCTGCTAGATTTTTGCTTGTAAAAGACTTATATGTTCGTCGTAAGCAGTTTCCTGTTTGCTTGGCATATGCGGTGACAATCCATAAATCGCAAGGTTTAAGTGTAGACTGTGCATTGGTGAATATTGGCAGTTCTGTGTTCAAGGAGGGTATGGCATATGTGGCATTGTCACGAGTTAGGACTTTATCGGGATTGTACTTGATTGAGTGTGATGTCACAAACATTTGTGCGGATCTAGATTGTGTTAAGGAATACAATAGGTTGAGAAGAGAGTATGCGCCACATTTGCCTCAGTATCCTTTGTTTGAGAAACGTGTGGTAGGCCGGAAACGAAGAAATGTGACCAATACTGGGGAGGTTGTAGCAAAAAGACGAAAAGGCGATGAACCTGAAATTATAAGCAGAAACAAAAAAGATTCTGTTGAAGATGTTGTTGGTTTTCAATTTGAAAACAGTTCTGGTGTCAACTGCTATGCTAATGTAGTGGTTAATGTTTTGTTTTCTCTAGAAAATGTAAAAGAAGAGATTGTGGTCAATTCTGATCAAAGATTTTGCAGTTTGTTAAATTCTGTGTTAGAGAAATGTAGCACTGATAGAACAAACATAGAAAGTGTGTCTGAAATTCGAAATCTGTTAGACAGATGTTCAGGCCAAACACAATTCTCTCAAAATAGTCAGCAAGATTGTCAGGAGTTTTTAATGTATATGCTTGATGTATTGCATGATGAAGGTGTAGATGTAGATCACCTTTTTTGGCTTTCTTATCAATGGCAGCATGACTGCGAGAACTGTAGGGTATCAAGTACTACTAGTGTAGACTCAGAAAGATTTATATATTTAACTTTGCCAGACAGTAAATCAGTCTCTTTTAATAAGCTAGTAAAAGCAGCTGATCACAACATGGAGTGTAGCCAATGTAAATCTGAAATGATGTCCACATTATTTATACGAACATATGGCCAGTATGTCATTTTAATGTTCCAACGATGTAGGCCTGATGGAACAAAATTGACAACTTTAATTAAAAATGTTGTGGCTTCACAGTTGTCAATATCAGGAAGGACTTTTGTAACTGTAGCAATTATATATCATGATGGTCCTTCAATAACATCAGGACATTATACAGCTTATTTAAAGTGTAGAAATGGCTGGTCATTCTGCAATGATTCTGTTTTAATTTAAAAAAAAAAATTGCCATATGACCTTAAAAACTCTTACCTGGTGTTTTTAAAACCAAAATTTTAGGGAAAGAATCTCGGGATGTGCTCTGAGGAATTTCAAGAAGTTCTCATGGCTCCTACACTATTTGGCCTTGAGGATAAGTGTAGTACAGAGACATAACTTCTTACCATAACACTGGACGTCATGGAGAAATACGTGCACTTTGAATGAGTTCAGAAAAACGATTTCTTTTTATAAGCTAATTGAAGCAGCCAATCAAAACATGGAGTAGAGGGAATGTAAGTCTGCAATGCTGTCTACTGTTTTACATTGCTTTGTGATTAAAAGTGATGTAGAGAATTAAATAATTGTACTAGTCATAAAGGTAGTGTAAGTCTGCTTCATAGTAAGCAGTATCAGTGTGATAGGAAATGTAGAACATGATTGAGCAAGAAGGGGAAGATATTACTAGTCCAGGATTGTGTAAATGATCTTCAACATTTTAATTCTGAAAGTTGCGGAAATGCGAAAAGACGGGATTGGCTTACAAGAAATCCAAGAGTTATAAATGGGTCTGACAAGATTTGGCCTTGTGGAAACTTGTGGTAGAGAGCAAGAAGTCATTTATTGTATGTAACATGTTTTTGAAAACGATGGAGGTTTTCTTCCAGAAAGTGGCGGGTTGAAAGTAATAACAGCACAACAGAGTGTAAGCTGTTCATAGGACATCCTTGGCCGTCATGGAAAGTAAGTTAACTTTAAGGAGTTCTGAATTCTGATTTGTTATGTTGTATGGGTTTTTTAAACACAATCATTTTGATTGTGGTTTTTTTCCCCGCTGTTATATGATGAATACCTTCAAGTCACTGTTTTTAGTGAAATTTGATACATTCTGAGAACAGCAGAAATAAACCATTTAACATGTATAATTAATTCTGTTCTGTTTGCATTTATGATGTACATGTAGAACTGTGTAGGAGGCATGGAGAAGGTGAGGCTTCTGTAAGTGTCAAAGTTGTTGCATACAGTGAACACATTCACACATCGGTCCACTCTTCCTTGGATGTGGTGGAGGTGGTGGGGAAGCACCAGCTGAAGCTACTAAAGAAGCCATTGCTCACTGGTAACAAAGGGTCTTTCTCTCACAATGATGAAAGTCAGAGTGAGGAAAGAAGGAGGGATTTTCATCATTTGGGAAAAACAATAGTTCTCAACCAATGAAAAGTGTTCATTTTAGATTATATGACCTAGTCTTACATCATTAGGAAACCAAAAGTGAAATGAACCAATGAAAAGTGTTATTACCAAGTCACATGACCTGCTGTGTTTACGTTACGCGCTTTGCAGGGCCTCCCGGTTTGCTTCCAGAAACCTGCGCTTTGCGCCTCGGTAAGCGTACCAGTTCGCTAACGTAGCACGTCATATGACGTATCACGCGACAACGCGAAACGTCATGCGGACGGGAGGCGTCACGATGTTGTTTTCTAACGCGGCAGTTGCGGTAAAGGAACGTTTACCGGCTCGCGGTCTATTTCGCGGCATCAAGGTCAGCTAACGGGAAGCTTCCCGATTCGCGAAGCAGGAACGAAGAAAAAAAAATATTTAAAAAAAAAATTATTAATAAACATATAAAATATATTTTTGGATTTAAAGAAGAATACATTTTACAGCTACAGATATTAGCTGTTAAAAAACCAATGAAATTCACTGAAAAAACCATAGGTTATAGACCATATATAGTTAGGAATTAGCATTTACAAAACCTTGAAAATTCACTGAAAAAACCATAGGTTATAGACCATATATAGTTAGGAATTAGCATTTAGAAAACCTTATTTTACTCACACAAAACCATTGAAATTCCATATATAGTTAGTTGCACTAACTATATATCGCGCACCCGCAATCCACTGCTGATGATGTCACATATTACATCATTCATGACATGGTCAGTGACATCACTGATGACATCACTGATGACATCTCAAATGACATCACTGATGACATCACTGATGACATCTCAAATGACATCACTGATGACATCATGACACACCAATACCAGTTACTACATACGCACTCACTGATTCCTACGTCTACACACACATTCACTCATTCACCCATACAATCACTCATACATACAGTCACTCATTATTACAACACTATCATATGCACTCATACACCTATGCAGACAGTCACACACTGCCACTCATCCATGGAGTTACTCACACACCAAGTCAGTCCTGTAAAGAATCAATCACACTTCCATTTCCTCATCTATACAGTTAAACACAGAACACCATACTTCAGTGACATCACTGATGACATCACTAATGACATCTGAAATGACATCACTGATGACATCTCAAATGACATCACTGATGACATCATGACACACCAATACCAGTTACTACATACGCACTCACTGATTCCTACGTCTACACACACATTCACTCATTCACCCATACAATCACTCATACATACAGTCACTCATTATTACAACACTATCATATGCACTCATACACCTAGTCAGTCCTGTGAAGAATCAATCACACTTCGATTTCCTCATCTATAGTTAAACACAGAACACCATACTTTTCACACATATACTAACACATACTTACTCTCTTATACAATCACTGATACAAGTACACATTGATATGCACAGAGTCACACACCTCCCAGCCAGCCACACACACACTCAGTCTTCCATACATCCAGTCATTCTTCAATATGTAAAACGTATTTAAACTTTACAAAAACACACAGACACTAGATGATGTCATCAGTGATGTCATTTGAGATGTCATCAGTGATGTCATCAGTGATGTCACTGACCATGTCATGAATGATGTAATATGTGACATCATCAGCAGTGGATTGCGGGTGCGCGATATATAGTTAGTGCAACTAACTATATATGGAATTTCAATGGTTTTGTGTGAGTAAAATAAGCTTTTCTAAATGCTAATTCCTAACTATATATGGTCTATAACCTATGGTTTTTTCAGTGAATTTTCAAGGTTTTGTAAATGCTAATTCCTAACTATATATGGTCTATAACCTATGGTTTTTTCAGTGAATATATATATATATATATTACCTACTGGCGATAGCCAGTAGGTATATATAGTTAGGATTGTTTTCCATAGGGAATAACTTTGGCGTCGGTTGAGGAATCTTCCTGAATTTTTTCTTAACTTTGCCTCGCGGCGCTCCGGTCCTTCCCTGAAAGTTTGGGGGGGATTCGTCGAGCAGGGGCCGAGATAAAAGGGGGGTCCCAAAACGTGTTTTCCCCATGTTAATTTCCATAGGGCGGTCGAACTCACTTTTAGCTCGAACGGCTTAATGGATTTCCACCAAACTTGGCAAAATGGTAGGGACTGGTAGCCCGATGTGCCTTTGCTATGTCTCAAGATATGCGCTCCAGTGGATTTTGAGTAATTTAGGTTCAAAAAAATATATATTTCTATAGCAGCTTACCCGTGAGCTTACCCGTGCGCTTACGGTACGCGCACGTACGCGTACGGTATGCGTACCTCTAGTGCACGAGCTGCATGCTGATTGGCTGTCACTGTCTGCCAATATAGTTAGGTATTAGCATTTAAAAAAACCTTTGAAATTCACTGAAAAAACCATAATTTTCAGGAGTTATATAGTTAGGAATTCGTTTTTAAAAAACCTTTGAAATTCACTCAAAAAACTATAAGTTTTAGTGGTGTTATAGTTAGTTGGACATTTTACTCATCATCAGTGATGTCATTTGAGATGTCATCAGTGATGTCACTGACCATGTCATGAATGATCTAATATGTGACATCATCAGCAGTGGATTGCGGGTGCGCGAAATATAGTTAGTACAACTAACTATATAGGAGCAATTTCAATGGTTTTGTATGAGTAAAATGTCCAACTAACTATAACACCACTAAAACTTATAGTTTTTTGAGTGAATTTCAAAGGTTTTTTAAAAACTAATTCCTAAGTATATAACTCTTGAAACCTATGGTTTTTTCAGTGAATATATATATATATATATATATATATATATTCACTGAAAAAACCATAGGTTATAGACCATATATAGTTAGGAATTAGCATTTACAAAACCTTGAAAATTCACTGAAAAAAACCATAGGTTATAGACCATATATAGTTAGGAATTAGCATTTAAAAAACCTTATTTTACTCACACAAAACCATTGAAATTCCATATATAGTTAGTTGCACTAACTATATATCGCGCACCCGCAATCCACTGCTGATGATGTCACATATTACATCATTCATGACATGGTCAGTGACATCACTGATGACATCACTGATGACATCTCAAATGACATCACTGATGACATCACTGATGACAACATCCAGTGACTGTATGTTTCTGTAAAGTTAAAATATGTCTTACATATTGAAGAATGAGTGGATGTATAAGTGTCTGGACGAAGGATTTAGTAGGTGCATGACTGAATGTATGAGTGAGTGATTAAATGTGTCTCACTGAGTGCATGGGTTAGTGACTAAACTGTCTTAATTTGTGCATCATTATGTCTGTTGTTCTGTAAACTGCTGCATGTGTTGATCAGTAGCTATATGAGTAACTATATGGGTTATTGATTGATTGCCCAAGTATTTGCATGGGAGACTGAGTGTGTGTGTGGCTGGCTGGGAGGTGTGTGACTCTGTACAGATCAATGTGTACTTGTATCAATGATTGTATAAGAGAGTAAGTATGTGTTAGTATATGGTTGAAAACGTAAGGTGCTCTATGTTTAACTGTATAGAGTAGAAAATGGAAGTGTGATTGATTCTTTACAGGACTGACTAGGTGTGTGAGTAACTCCATGGATGAGTGGCAGAGTGTGAGTGTCTGCATAGGTGTATGAGTGCATATGATAGTGTTGTAAAGATGAGTGATTGTATGTATGAATGATTGTATGGGTGAATGAGTGAATGTGTGTGTAGACGTAGGAATCAGTGAGTACGTATGTAGTAACTAGTATTGGTGTGTCAATGGTTTCAAAAATTATACTCTGTTTTTAACACTGGGTGAAACAGAGGTTATATTAAAATGTGAGGAGATGCATTGTATTGTCACGTGAATGATATCATCAGTGATGTGGTCATTGATGTCAAATGAGATGTCATCAGTGATGTCATCAGTGATGTCATTTGAGATGTCATCAGTGATGTCATCAGTGATGTCACTGACCATGTCATGAATGATGTAATATGTGACATCATCAGCAGTGGATTGCGGGTGCGCGATATATAGTTAGTGCAACTAACTATATATGGAATTTCAATGGTTTTGTGTGAGTAAAATAAGGTTTTTTAAATGCTAATTCCTAACTATATATGGTCTATAACCTATGGTTTTTTCAGTGAATTTTCAAGGTTTTGTAAATGCTAATTCCTAACTATATATGGTCTATAACCTATGGTTTTTTCAGTGAATTTCAATGGTTTTTTAATAGCAAATATCATAAGCTGTCGAATGTCAAGTACGTGGTAAGTGAAAACATTTTCGTGTTTATGCACACTGATCTGCTTTGAATGGTGCCCCCCCCCTCATTTCTATTAGGAGTACTCTCTCTTTGCAGATAGTGAAAGGTAGTTAACGCAGGCCTTTGCCCCCGTTGTAATCCGTCGTGCCTGCTTCTCTCTCCATTTGATTGATTGTTATCCAAGTATTTACTGTTTTAGAATTAGTTCTCTTTGGTTCATTCTCTATTTACAAACAAACACAGAGTCGCAATACTCTGTTTAGTCTTTGCAGATAACGAAAAATCGTGTAAAAAAAAAGAAAAGGAATCAAGTAAAATCAGTAGGCCACTAATGGGATCTCTTTTTGACCTCGCTAAAATAGAAACATTAGGAACAACCCCTCATGACAAATACAAAACTAGTGAGATGAACTGAACTCCACACAATGATGGCTGCAAAACAGCTCGGCTCCGCCACCCACCCCGCCCAAAATAACGATAAAGAGCGGCTGCCATGATTGGTTGCGGAATGGCCACAACGGAGCTACGAAATGGTGGTGCTCTCATGCTAACCCCAGCTTCAGTCTGAAACATCCAGAAACACTGTAGACTACCAATTCGATCAGTTCCGGTAGCGCCCCAATGTAACCCGGTAGAGAAGAACTAGCCCTCCCCTCTTTGACTGATGGTTCTTGTTGCCTGTCCCTTCTGTTGTCATTTAACAGAACTATTTAGCCTGCTGAAAGGGGTTGTGTTTCGACCGCTGGTTGGTGGAGACATTTTGACTATATTCTGGACCTGCGTTGTCGCGTAATGCGTCATATGACGCGCCGCGTTAGCGCATCCGGAAGTCATCCGGGGCGCGCAGCGCGTAACGTAAGCATAACAAGTCATGTGACTTGTTAATAAAACTTTTCATTGGTTCATTTTACTTTTCTTATTCTAATGATGAAAGCCTTGGTCATATCACCTAAAAATTACGCTTTTAATTACTTCCGAACATTATTTTTTCTTAAATATATGTTATAATGTTCCAGGCTAATGTACTTTCCCGGAAATTTTACAACTGTCCTGCAAGTAAAATATATTCTTTTTTCGAGAAAAAGAGCGTTTCTTCGTCCCATGACGGAGCCGTTGAGCAAAAGAGGGTCGACCTGCTGTCTTAGTCGCCGATACGCCTGAATATGAGATTCTTATCGATCACTTTATGTTGCAGGAATAGAAAACACAACAGCCCTTGACCATTTATCTTTACTGCGTTCCTTCGTATTATACCTTTTACCCTTCATGTAATTGGTCTGCTTTATTTCACTTGCCTTTTAATGATTCTAAAACAGTGACTATTATTAAAAACTTTACCAATGTATATACTACTACCATGTTTTCTTTTAAAAACCTTTATTGTGAAAATTTCATTATACAAATACGAGCCTATAACCACGTGGGCCTGCCACGGAGCAAACTGTAATCGTATATGATGAATAGACATTTACACTGTAGAGGAACGTAACGGGCGGGCCATTAGGTTGCAAGAACTAAGGTGTCTAACAGTTACGGAATCGGTGGACGTACATTTTATAATTAAAATACGACAGGGCCAGTTACAATAAAATTATCTAGATATACATTTGCGGGCAAGTACCATGGGTGACGTTAATTCGAATTTTCAACAGTACAGTAATCAATAACACATCAGAACTTAATATCAATAGGGATGTCGAAATATTCAATCAATTCTCGTCCCCGCCCGCCATGTGCTTCAAAACTGCATACGTATCTCGTGATTTCAAGGTTCTGCAACCAGTACACAACAAGGAGTTACGAGTCCCGTTTATTCCGGCGCCATTTTGGGCGAGGATGGGCAGGTCCAGGATATAGTCAAAATGTCTCTACCAACCATCGACTATGATGATGTTCATATGCTGTATTTATTAGAGTAACACTCATCTGTCCACATGAAATTAATTTACCACAATCTAAACATGTCATTTTAATCTTTCCAAAGTTCTTCTAAATATTTGGGACCGTTTCCCTTGCCTCTGAAGCTCTCAGTGCCACTTCTTTGATGAATGTACTAGCAGGTCAGGGGTTCTCCTCCAAATCTCTCTTTTATGCAGCACTATAATTAATTGGTGCCACCTCTCCATATGACGATGCATGGTATAGTTACCACAACTATATATTTTTTCGGTTCCTCTGGAGAGTTCATCGTGGCAGATGAAGCGTGTAACGTACCGGGCATTTACCTTTTTTTGCATGTACAGGAAAGTAAAAAAAAATCGAGCGTCCGAGTTCTAAGGTGTCCCAGGGCCATTTTAGTGGACCAGGCCCAAATCCAAAGAACAGGCCGCCATTTTGAGAGTCCTCTTGCAGCCGCCTGTCGCTGTAGCATCAAGAGCAGCCGAAACTCAGCTGAATGGCAACTGAAACGGTAAATGGGCGCCCCACTACATTTCAGCATTGTAGGATGACCACACCAGTACAGCAACTTGCTAGACATCACCTCGGTGCCATCCGGATCTCGGCGCCCCACTGCAGATGAAGTGCCTCTCAACTATGAAACCACCACGGTGACATCCGGATCTTGGCGCGTTGTGCTGCCTTCGGCCTATTCGCACATCGGTCCGCTACTGACGCCATCTCACAGGCTAATGGGGTGACCCACGCCGAGTTTCAGCATTGTAGGATGACCACACCAACTTGCTAGACATCACCTCGGTGCCATCCGAATCTTGGCATCTCAACGCCTAGTGGTATCTTCCATACAGAAAATATTGTTACGCTGCCTTTGGCCCCATTCGCACATCAGTCCGCAACTTAGACATCACCTCGGTGCCATCCGGATCTTGGCATCTCAGCGCCTTGTGGTGTCAGTCAGAAAATATTGTTGCGCTGCCTTTGGCCCCATTCGCACATCAGTCCGCTACTGACACCATCTCACAGGCCAATAGGGCGCCCCACGCCGACTTTTACCATTGTACGATGGCCACACCAGTGGCACAACTTGCTAGACATCACCTCGGTGCCATCCGAATCTTGGCATCTCAACGCCTAGTGGTATCTTCCATACAGAAAATCTTGTTACGCTACCTTTGGCCCCATTCGCACATCGGTCCGCAACTTAGACATCACCTCGGTGCCATCCGGATCTTGGCATCTCAGCGCCTTGTGGTGTCTTCTACTCCGAAAATATTGTAGAAAATATTGTTGCGCTGCCTTTGGCCCCATTCACACATCAGTCCGCTACTGACACCATCTCACAGGCCAACAGGGCGCCCCACGCCGACTTTTACCATTGTACGATGGCCACACCAGTGCCACAACTTGCTAGACACCACCTCGGTGCCATCCGGATCTTGGCATCTCAGCGCCTTGTGGTGTCTTCAAATCAGAAAATATTGTTGCGCTGCCTTTGGCCCCATTCGCACATCGGTCCGCTACTGACGCCATCTCACAGGCCAACGGGGCGCCCCACGCCGACTTTCAACATTGTAGGATGGCCACAGAAGTGCGACAACTTACTAGACACCACCTCGGTGCCATCCGGATCTTGGCGCGTTGTGCTGCCTTCGGCCTATTCGCACATCGGTCCGCTACTGACGCAAACTCACAGGCCAACGGGGCGCCCCACGCCGACTTTCAGCATTGTAGGATGGCCACACCAGTGCGGCAACTTGCTACACACCACCTCGGTGCCATCCGGATCTTGGCATCTCAGCGCCTAGTGGTGTCTTCTATTCCGAAAATATTGTTGCGCTGCCTTCGGCCCCATTCACACATCGGTCCGCTACTGACGCCATCTCACAGGCCAACGGGGCGCCCCACGCCGACTTTCAGCATTGTAGGATGGCCACACCAGTGCGGCAACTTACTAGACACCACCTCGGTGCCATCCGGATCTTGGCGCGTTGTGCTGCCTTCGGCCTATTCGCACATCGGTCCGCTACTGACGCAAACTCACAGGCCAACGGGGCGCCCCACGCCGACTTTCAGCATTGTTGGATGGCCACACCAGTGCGGCAACTTACTAGACACCACCTCGGTGCCATCCGGATCTTGGTGCGTTGTGCTGCCTTCGGCCTATTCGCACATCGGTCCGCTACTGACGCAAACTCACAGGCCAACGGGGCGCCCCACGCCGACTTTCAGCATTGTAGGATGGCCACACCAGTGCTGCAACTTGCTGGACACCACCTCGGTGCCATCCGGATCTTGGCGCGTTGTATTGCCTTCGGCCTATTCGCACATCGGTCCGCTACTGACGCCGCCTCATGCGCCAACGTATTTTCTCCGCATTTTACACCCTATGCCGCATAACAGGTCATGTGACTTGTTTATAAAACTTTTCATTGGTTCATTTTACTTTTGGTTTCCTAATGATGGAAGGCTTGATCATGTGACCTAAAAACAACACTTTTCATTGGATGAAAACTTTTTTTTTTTCCCAAACGATGAAAGCCGCACCTTGTTTCTGGATGTTTCAGACTGAAGCTGGCGTCAGCATGAGAGCACCACCATCTCGTAGCTCAGTCGTGGTCATTCCGCGAGCAATCATGGCTGCCGCTCCCCACCAGAAGCCTGCAGGAGTCGGAGCCCCCAAAACTTTTGATGAATTCTCAAGGCGGAGGGGACGCTTTCGAGAATGGGGTCCAAGACCTAGCAGACAAGCGTCCGATTTCCAAGGTGTCCCAGGGCCATTTCAGTGGACCAGGCCCAAAAAGGAAACAGCCTGCCGCCATTTTGAGACTCCTGTGACAGCCGCCTATCGCTGCACCGCAAGAGTGGGTGCAACTCAGCTGAATTGCGGAATTTGACACAGTGGACCAAAAACGGACGGAATGGCAACTGAAACGGTAAAGGGGTGCCCCACTACAACAGATGACACTCCACCTGGAGAGGCCCGTTCACGCCGCCTCCCCCGGGGCGCCCCACGCCGTTATTCGGAGCAGCATTGTAGGATACCAAAACCAGTGCGGCAACTTACTGGACATCACCTTGGTGCCATCGTTCTGCTGCCTTGGAACTATTCGCGCAACAGTTTGCTACTGATGACCCACCCCCCGCGACGCCCCATGCCGTTATTTGCTGGGTGGCAACTTACTAGACATCACTTTCGTGTCATCTAGATTTTGGCGCGTTCTGCTGCCTTGGAACTATTCGCACAACAGTTTGCTACTGATGACCCACCCCCCCGCGACGCCCCACGCCGGAAATCTGGACGTTGTGCTGCGTTGGGACTATTCGCACAGCCGACCGCTACTTCGTTGTTTTTCCCTAAAAATGTTTATATGTTATTACTATTTTTGTTTTCTTGTATATATTTATAAATTATTAAAGTTTTATAATCTTACTACTTTGTCGGAGTGCTATATATTTTTAATGTGACACATAATTGTAAAAACTTTGATGTACAAAGAGTCATCCCTGGAATCTTCCGCTTCAGGCTCGGTCCCCTCCCCAATCACAATACAGGATGGTTTTCAGATAATAGCAACGCTTCTGCTGTGACGGATCTCATCGAGTGTGGGCCTTGATCTACTATAACTCCTTTGAAGAGGGGTGATTCTTTACAGCTGTGGCCATAAACTACATCTGCAGGGCTAGCTGATACCCTAGGACCAGCCTGGACAATCGGACACAGAGGAAAAGGAGTGTCAGAGGGTGCGGTAGTGAATAGGGCGAAAGGGAGGTGTCGGGCGGGCACAGGGTGTGATTCTCAGGGAAGAGCAGCGCAGATGGGGGGAGGTTTATTACCCATGCATAAGACAGAGAGCGGGGGTGACCACTGCCTGGGGGAGATGCTTGCGAGGGTGGGGAGCCATGCTAAGGATCGACAGCGTGCACAGAGAGGGTCTGGTCAAGGCATCTAAAATGGCTGCCGTGCACGACAAAAGTGTGGCATTTGAAAAAAGACAAGATGGCGCAGACAATGTTTTTCAACACTTCCTGATTTCCTTCGAATCGAACGTTAACAGACGTTGGGGCATATTACCAAAGTTAAGCGATATTTATCCCTAACGATGCTTAGCAACGATTTTTTTACCGTCAGAAATTATCGCAGATAAACCTTGCTATTATCAAGGTTTATCGGAAATACGATAAAAAACGACCGCAATGCATTAATATCGCTGAAAACTCAGCGATATTCATGCATTACCGAGCTAATGCTCTTAGCCATGTTATCCACCTCCCATTGGATAACATGGCTAAGAACTGCTCAGGGCAGGTGGTAGCTTTTGGAGATATTCGCGCTTATCTCGAATATTTCCAAAAGTTGATAATAGGAGATAGCGATGTTAGCGACTGTTTCCAGTCGCTAAAATCTTGGCATGCCCACTTTGCATGTCATTAGTGATAAATATCACTCACATGCAAAGTGGGGCCCAAGATGGTCGCTATCTTCTACTAGCCGTCGCTAACTGGTGTTAGCAACAGCTAGGTAATACACATATAATTTTATCTCCGCGAAGCGGAGCGCTGTTACAGATATATATCTTGTTTTTGAACGTTAATTTCTCAAAATGCACTGAAGCACATATATTGAGACCTAGCAAAGGCACATCGGGCTACCAGTCCCTACAATTTTGCCAAGTTTCGTGCAAATCCATTCAGCTGTTCGATCCTACCGAGAGACAAGATGGCGGCCGCTACGGACTGTTTGGAATGTTTACAGACACCGGAGAGCCAATCAGCTTCGCTTCGCAAAGCTCCGTAACGCGAAAAGTACGCGAAGCGGTGCGGTGTTACAGATATATATCTTTTTTTGAACGTTAATTTCTCAAAATCTACTGGAGCACATATATTGAGATCTAGCAAAGGCACATCGGGCTACCAGTCCCTACAATTTTGCCAAGTTTCGTGCAAATCCATTCAGCTGTTCGATTATTATTATTTTTATTTTTTTTTGCCCCGCGGGGCCCTTTTAAAACCTCCACATCAAACCTAGGGGGTCAATGACAATGTACTATGCCCCCTTATGGTCATTTGCCCCTTCGCTTTGGCCTCCTCTTGTCTCTCGATCCTACCGAGAGACAAGATGGCGGCCGCTACGGACTGTTTGGAATGTTGACAGACGCCGGAGAACCAATCAGCTTCGCTTCACAAAGCTCCGTTGCGCGAAAAGTACGCGTCCTGGGGCGCTGCCCGGTCCGCTGTTACAGATATATATCTTTTTTTAAACGTTAATTTCTCAAAATCCACTGGAGCACATATATTGAGACCTACAAAAGGCACATCGGGCTACCAGTCCCTACAATTTTGCCAAGTTTCGTGCAAATCCATTCAGCCGTTCGCGCTAAAAGTGAGGCCAACCGCCCTATGGAAATTAACATGGGAAAAACGCGTTTTGGGACCCCCCTTTTTTCTCGGCCCCCCCTTGACGAACCCCCCCAAAATTGTCAGGGGCTGCTCAGAAACAAAATGTGCCATTTTCCTGAAAATTTCAGCCAATTCCGTCCACAAACGCCAAAGTTATTAGACATAGAATTTTCAAAAATCCCATAGGGAAAAAATCCTAACTATATATACCTACTGGCGACCGCCAGTAGGTAATATATATATATATATATATATGGGTCAGTTTCTGCTGAGAACGGTTACGACCACAGAAAAAATCACGGACCACCACGCAGCTCGTCGAGTGTAACAGAGGTGTTTATTATCCATTTCAGGTCAGGATCAGCATGACGCGTTTCGGGCAGGAACTGCCCTTGATCACATAGCAACCATGCAGTAATGAGCACTTTAAATAATGCATACACTCTTTTTTTTTTTTTTTCTGATCTATGATCTCACCACGTGATCTAGTGATAAATAGTGAAAACATACTGTGGATGTCAAGTGCTGAAGGGTAACTGGGTTTCTAGCACACCTGCTTAGTGACCATCATGAAAAAAACATATTCTTGTTTGTATGTTGCAACAACATCTGTACATTATTTCCGCTTAAATGCGTTGTGTAACAATAGGTTAGCAGCTTCAGAGCGAACAATTTTCAAATAGCATGTTATGTACAACTAATAAATAACATATAAATCAGCTAAAATATTGTAAACATAACCTCATGTAAAAACCATAAAATTGGTCTTATATTACATGTGCAAAAATTCATGCCAGGTTAAATGTGCAAATAACGCTCTTAATAAATACCATGAATGGTTTACTTGCATGCATGCATATTCCAAAATGCAGAATGAAGCTGCCTCGCTGATGAATTATATTGGATTCTTTATATGTGCTCATGATGTCATAGGTTGGTGAAAGTGCTAGTGCTTAGGTAATTTCAATAGATTAAGGGTCCATCCCACTCCTGGAAATGGCCCACTATTAAATTGATTATCCACATTTCGCAAATACCCAATAGTATGTGAGATACTGAGTGAAAAATAGTGCAAATTTGGTAAAACAGTGATTAAAAGAGTATGAAAAGAGTTAGAAAAACATCATTCAAAGAGAGTAAAAAATTCTGATATGTGACACGATCTATTTACAAGTAAATTACAGTTCTTGCTTTTGTGGCCTATGTTCCATACTAGTCATTTCGGAAAGACAGTGTGCGCAATGATGAGATAGGTACATTACTATAGAAAGGTATGCATATCCTCTCTATCATTAAGACCATTGGGATGTTTACTGTTAAGATTGAGTATATATCTGGTCTCTAGTTGTCTTAGTGCTTTATCTCTGTCACCGCCTCTTTTTTGTACCGGAGCCATGTCAATCACAAAATAAGAGAGACAATTGACATCTTTGTTGTGACTGAGCTTAAAGTGTCTAGCCACCGGATATGCCGGGTCACAGTTAATGATGGCACGGATGTGTTGTAAGATTCGCATATAGACAGGATTCTTAGTGCTGCCTACGTATCTCAAACCGCAGGTACAGGTGAGCACGTATACTGCATATTCTGTGCGGCAGTCAAATTTACCCCTAATCAATTGTTCTTTAATTGTAAAGGGGGTCCTGTACTTTACAGTGTTGATTCCAAAGTTGCATGCCCGACATGTCGCGCATTTCCGAAAACCACAAGTCGTCGGTAACCAGTTAAGAGTGTTTTGGGTGACTGTAGGTGTTTTTAAAGATAGTAGAGTAGCCATATTTTTGGCTCTCCTAAATGTTACACTGGGATGTTCTGGTAAGGTGGTTTTCAAAATGGGATCTGTTAACACTATGGGCCAATTTTTGGTCAAAATGCTCCGTATCTTACGTTCCTGTCTGCTGTATGTGGTAATTAACCTTGGTGATTCATTACCTTCAGTTGTGTTAGTTTCCTGTTCTATGGCGTTAGGTAACAAGGCAGATCTAGGTCTCTCATTGGTTTTAAGTATGGCTTTCTTGAGGATGTCTTCGGTGTAGCCTCTCTGTCTCATACGCTCTAGACTCAATTTACTACATGCGTCAAAATGTTCTGGAGTGCTGCAAATGCGCTTGAGTCGTAACAGTTCCCCGTAGGGGATACTGGCTATCAAGTGTCGCGGATGCGCACTTGACGCATGTAGAATAGCGTTGCCTGCAGTAGGTTTTCTAAATGCAGTAGTGGTCAATGTATCATCAATTATTTGTATCTGTACATCGAGGAATTCTACCCTATATATATATATATGTGTGTATATATATATATCCACTGCATTGGAAGCGGGTCCTTTCAAGACAACAAGGGGTCGTCTTGAATCAAGGAACGGAGCAAGCTGTTACTCTGCAGGGAGCTGGCAGTTTGGTGCTCGGACTGTCATCTGTAAAGCAAGGCAGGAGTACGCCTGTAGCACACATCGACCCACTGTGGATTTATTTGTCTAAAGATGTGAAGGACTATGCAAGCGCACTCACTTGGGATATAATTGTGGACTACACACCCCAGAAGGCCATGCAAATGACCACGCCCACTATGGCAGGTGTGTTATAAGTTAAGTGTGCAAAGAAAGACGCTTTTATTTCTTCTTTGACCTACGCCGCTGAGGAAGGGATTTTCAGCCCCGAAACGCGTCTGGCGTTCACTTTGAATGTGTGTTGCTGGTGAAGTCGCCTGTCAGCAAGCTGCCGATCAAATAAATGAGCTGATGTTTAAACTCCGAGTGGCTCCAGTTAATTGGGTTCCTGCAATTGATGGTATATATATATATATATATATATATATATATATATATATATATATATCACATCTTAGAAAGACGGAGGAGACCGAGACTTCCCGGCCGACACACTGACCAGAGACGCTGAGGTTCCTGTATGCAGACACTCCAGCTAGCAGTGGTCTAACTTCCCTCGCGGGGTATCCAACTCAAGACCAGAACAGGGTCCCACAGTCTCTCACTTCAGGTAATGGGGTTGACTTTATCCTAGAGGGATTCTTGGCTTAACACCTACACACATGCTAGGTACACTTAGGTACATCTAGTAGGAGGCATCGTAGGAGTACGTACCTTTTTACTGTTATATACTTGTATGTAACTGCAACAAATGATGGATGGAATGTTGGATGATTCAAACATTCTCCCCAGTCAAGAGATCACGGTTAAATCCATTGTTCTTTTGCCCATTACGCCATCCTAGTTTGGACCCAGCCATATGCAAATCAGTCTTGACCCTGTGCCTCTTGGGATCAGTCCAGACCGAACTGCCAAGCCAGTCCCTGGACCGGAAACAAGCATCCTGGGACCGGTTTCAGGGTATGTCACCCTTCATCAGCCAGCCTAGCTTGAATCCAGTGGCACAGTGAGCAAGGGACCCATGTCTGGGCATACCCATCCACTTAGTATGTATTCATGATTACTGCAAGATGGTAGAACTATACCATCCTTTTACTTTTGTAGTACTGCTAATCATTTATATCTGCTACTGTCTAATGGTTGATGCAGCCCATCTATTTTACACTAGAATGCCAACTTTTCACTAAATCCTTATTGAAAACGCCCAGACTGTTTATTCTGTGTATCTCTCTGAGACAGACTAAGTAAGCATGAGTGACTGAGCGAAAGGTAGTACATTGTTTCCACGATCCTGGGGGGTCAGGGTTGTCATGTTCGAAGGTTGCCAGGAACTATTCACTCCTTGGTACGAGGAGATTCTAGTGGCACTGTGAGCTAGCTGATACAGAAAGGCTAACATAAGCCTCCAGCAACCTGGGAAATCCCCGCTGCACTGTAAGAACGACCAGTTCTTAGTGACATCTTTATTGACGTCTTATGTCCAGCCTTACGTCAAACCCGGCACCTCTCAGGTATAAATATACCAACGCTGCCTTAAGCAGACACGGTGGTGATGAATCTGGAGCAGCTACTACTTGCCCGAGAGCCCAGCTGATGCGAGAGCCCACGGACGCTGCCCCTCCCCTTTTGACGCGCTGAGAAAGACGCTGTCTTTTCTCCTGCTGAGAAAATCCAGCCTCCGGCGTTTCCAGCTTACCCTTGCGGGTGACTGGGATATCGAGTCCTGAGATAGAGATACCAGCCCTCCTGCCTTCTAATACCCAGGTACTGAACTGACTAAACCCTTACAGAGAATTCTTGAGTCAGATTCTTGGCAAAACAATCTTAACTTAAACTGCTACTTCCTTACTCCTTCTCACGTATTAGGCTTAGGTCAGGTACACCGGGGTAGGCGTATTTAGAAGCACCAGTTGAGTACGATTAGTCAATGTATATATGTATGTATATCTTTTATCCATTTTAAAGTACCATATGGCTAAGAAACCATATCAATGCTTTTACAGTATTATTTTATTATCCTGCTTTTACTATATGCACTTTACTTTACTATAAGTATTGCAATTGTAGCAATTCATTTCTCTTGTATGAGGAAGGAGACTGCTCAATAAATAATACCTTTTATTTAAAACGCCTGTCTTTCTTTTTCTCTGCAAGCTGGTGAAACTAAGTACGCACCTTTTGACTGAGTGAAATAGCTGTCTTTTGTTTTCACACGACTCTAGAGATATACTCTTAATCAGGGAGAGCAAAGTTGTCATGTTTTATGGTTGTCAGAAACTAAATCCCTTCTTGTCTATCCAGGGAGGTTAAACTCCTCCTCGCTTATTCGAGAAAGTTTCTAGTGAACTCTGAGCTAGCTGGCAAAAACTTAAGTCTAATATAGTCAGTAGAGACCTAGTTAACCTCAGTCCTACGTCTACACTACTGAAGATATTATTCCAATGCGCAGAGCCTATTGGGACTATAGGAACTACACTACATGGCGCCCAACGTTTTGTAAGGCGATAAATCTAACGCAAGACGTTAGAGTAACTCAATCGTGCTTTTTCACACAGACCCTTTCTCCCGTAAATACTCCAAAGACGTCTGGAGTGGGTCAAAGGTTAAAATCCGCCGGAACTTAGTAGGAAGAGATTCCTATGTATGGTTTTTGGTTTATTCAACGTTGAAGGATACAGTGTTCCAAAATATTGTGCACCTAATCTTTGTTTCCTTGGAAACCTGCTCTGCAAACTTTCATTAAAACAATGTCAACTAACGGCGACAACAACGAAACCGGTGAAACTGCAGTAGATGCAAATCAACGGGGTTTCGATGATACAGGGTTTAATGAAAATGAACCGGGTGCAATTATTATCCCGGAAATCATAAGAAAAACTATAACTCTTAAACTTATAGAAAATGGACTAACATCGAGAGGTGGTACAGTCATATTCGTAATTGAGGCACACGAATATCGGCAGACAGAGGTATTCTATTCATTTTTTTTTTTAAATATATCTTTTATTGATTTCACAGGAGGAAAGAAAACATGGTTTGTACATCATACATGATCTCACATCTCGAGGATGTGTGCAATGGTCGCGGGGCGGATCACATAATACAGTGTTACATCACATTTTGTATTATAGCAGGATTATATCACATTCATTCCAGCCGTAAAGTCTTTGAAAAGGGGGTGGGGTTATCAAACTTGGAGGTGTGAAACATGTGTCGTGGTGGGAACGTGTCGATGCAGTGGGGGCTCGGAGGTGTCATCGTATTTTGCCTATGGTTGCTCGTCAGGTCCTGGGAGGGTGGTGTATCGCCAGTGGGAGGTGCATGGTGTGGACGAGGTAGGGAGGGTGCCGCCTTATCGATCAGGTGGAGGTGTCACCAGTAGGTCCAATAATGGCACAATCTGGTGGTTCGTGTTCATCCCTATCGGGGACGTCGGGGCTGTGGCCCACAGCGTCTATTCCGTTCATCGCAACGTGGCCTCTTCTGGGGGAGGTGTCATGCGAGGGAGCTCCCGGCGTCTGGCATTCTCTATGGAAGGAGCTTAGCGTTTCGTCCCATAGAGTCGCAATTGGGAACCGTCTCAGTCCTGCCGTTTCCTCATTGTGAAGGGTAATGCTTTCCGCTCTTGCCCAGTTGTCTAGGGAGGCGTGCCAGTGTTCTGGTAGGGGCGGTTCTGGTTCCAGTGTTTGGTGATGAGTCTCTTGGCTGTAAGGAGGCCAAGGTCCCAAAAACGGGAAGGGTCTTTATTGTGTTTGGTCCTCTTGTAGAGGCCCAACAGGCATGCCTCCCACGTGTGCGGTATTGGCATGGCTGTGCTCCGCTCGAGTAACGGCAACACCGACCGCCAGTATGTTTGAATCCGTGGACACTGCCACAGCATGTGTAGCAGGTCCGCCCCCACCAGCGTGCATCTTGGGCAACCTGCCGCGGCGCCCGGGAAGTACTGGTTAATTTTATCTGGTGAGAGGTATGCCCTATGTAATATGTAAAACTGAATCAGTTTAAAGCGTGCGTTGCGGGGGATGTTTTTGGGGCTTGCTAGTACCATCGCCCATTCCTTGTCCGTCCAGCCTTTCCCCCTGTCAACCGCCCATTTGTCACGCAATGGTTGTAAGGTATGTTGTGTGTGTGATAACAGCGCTTGAGTCAACCAGTGTTCCACGTGTGAGCCATCTCCCATTACGTGTAGGCATTGTATTAGCTGGTGTGTGGGAGGTTCCTCAGTAATGTTTCCCCATCGTTGTGTGTATGCCATGATTATGGAAGCGTGTTGTAAGAACTGTCCCGCCGGCAGTCCCGTGTCGCTAGCGAGCATCGCGAAAGATATCAGGGCGCCATCGGCGTATAGGTCCGCCATGGTGTCCACTCCCGAGCGTGTCCAGCGTTCCATTGCCGCTTCGGTGACCACGGTTGTGGTCTTGGGGGTGCCTAGGAGTGGGAGCGCTGGGGCATATGGCCTAATGGTTTTTGTGAGTCGTAGGCTCCTGGTATAGCATTTTGTGGCCACTGCTACATGTAGTTGTGTCTGTTTCCTCGTTTTTGTCAGTGGGTGGAATAGTGAGTGTATCTGCAGGGGGGACAGCGTGTCCGCAGCCGTGGCTGTATCCTCCAGGTGCCTGCCAGAGAGCCAGGCCGCTACCCATTGTAGTTGTGCCGCTAGGTAATAAAGCTCTAGGTTTGGTACTGCAAGGCCACCATCACCGACGGGTGTATATAGTTTTCTCAGTGCCACTCTGGGCCTTCCTGTGTTCCAGATCAGATCTCTGATCATGGTTTCCAGTTCCTTGAAAGTGTGGACCGGGACGTATACTGGAATGTTGGCATAGTAATATAGGAGTCTGGGTAGAACAATAATTTTCGTTAACGTCACTCTGCTTGGCACATTGAGTGGGAGAGTCTTCCAAAAGGTGACCTGGGACCTTATGGATGTGATGGCACGCGTCAGGTTGCCATCCAGGATATCCGGGGGCGTCCTATATATATAAATTCCTAGATATTTGAACGTGGTGCGGTGCCATGGTAGCCTCTCGCCATTGATTCTGATTTCGGGTTCTGGGGCGTCAGGAGCAAATGAATACGCTCCCGATTTGGCCCAGTTCACCTTTAGGCCCGACATGGTCTCAAAGGATCGGAAGATGTCCGATAACTCCGGCGGTAAACGGGTAAGGTCTCTAATGTACAGGAGCAGATCATCTGCGTATAGCGAGACAACGTGTGTGCCGTCTGCTAGTGGGATGCCCCAGTGTGCGCCTCTGCTACGCAATATCTAGGCGAGGGGTTCTATCGCTAACGAGAAGAGCAGTGGGGACAACGGCCAGCCCTGCCAAGTGCCCCTTCGGACTTTAATGGCATCGGACAACAGCTTGCCCGTGCAGACTCGTACCTCGGGGCTTCTGTATAGCAATCCGACCAACTCGATGTAGTCATCTCCCAAGTCGAACTTACACAACACTGCCAGCAAATAGGGCCATTCGATCGAATCGAGCGCTTTTTCGAGGTCTAAAATCAAGCAGCCCGATCTCGGCCACTTTTGCACTGCATATTCCTGCACCCGGAACAGTCTCCTTATATTCTGGGAGGTGCACTTAGTGGGCACAAAGCCGTTCTGGTCACTGTGTACCAGGGCGGGTACCAAGGCTGCCAGCCGTCGGGCTAGGGTCGACGCCAGGATCTTGTAGTCCGTGTTCAAGAGTGCCAGAGGCCTATATGAACCGAGGAGTGTGTCATCCCTGCCCGGCTTAAGAAGAGACACTAATGTCGCCTCGTTCATCGACTGGGGCAAGGACGAGTCTTCTAGCGCCACTGAGTATACCCGGAGGAGCTCCGGGATCAGGATATCGGAACAGGCTTTATAGTATTCGGCCGGTAGCCCATCTGGGCCAGGGGCCTTGCCATTTGAAAGGGCGAAGATGGCGTCAGGCAGCTCATCTGCCGCTATTGGTGAACCAAGGTCGTCCCGTTGGTCATCAGCCAGGGTAGGCAGTGTGATCTCATCTAGGTAAGCGGCATTGTCTGGTTGTGGATTCTGCAGCCTCGACCTATACAGTGCACAGTAGTGTGTTACAAAGGCTTCGTGAATTTTCACCTGAGTATATACCACTGGGCCGTCAGCTGGGTGTATCGCCGTCACAGGTGACGTTCGATCCTCGCGCTGTATCAGCCAGGCTAACAATTTGCCGGGTTTATCCCCAGTGCGATGTGTGCGGGCCGAATGGGCTATATAATTAACGTGTTTTAATCTATCAACCAGTTTGTCGTGCTTCGCCCGCGCCTCCTGCAGTCTGGTGTTTGCGCCCTCAGTCGCTTCCTGGCGCCTCAGATCTGTCTCTATCTGTCGTCGGGAATGAACCTGTGTGCCCAGACATTGCCCCCTGAGGACTACTTTGAATGCGTCCCATTCAAGCTGAGGTGTCGACGCCGTGCCAGTGTTGTCTTCGAAATATTGCGCTGTTTGTGTGCATATGGAGTTCCTAAATGGGCCGTCCAATAGCAAATCAGGCTGTAGCCTCCAGGTAGGCACTGGGGGTTGCGGTTGCTCCCATGCCAGATCTATGAGGTGTGGGTTGTGGTCTGAATGTGTGCGGCCCATGTAGCAGGTGTTCGTGACATATGGTAGAATCTCGCTGGTGACCATGTACCTGTCGAGGCACACGTGCAGGGCATGTGCCCCAGAATAGTATGAGTAGACTCTGGTGTGGGGGTTGCGGCTGCGCAACGCATCTTGTAAGTCCCATTGCGCGGACCAGGCCTGAAGGGTGTGCGCGGCGTTCTGTGCCTGTGAGCTAGGTGGCGGGGGTGGGACCGGTCTAAGGTCAGATCTAATGTGCAGTTGTAGTCTCCACCCAGCACCCACGGGATTCCATGCCAGGGCGCCAATGTGTTTGATAATTGTGCGAGGAAATCCGCTAGTCCCGTGTTGGGCGCATACACCGAGGCCAGCACCAATGGGTTCCCGTTTAATCTACCTTTAAGCACAACGTATCTCCCTCCGGGGTCTACATAAGCGTCTAGTGCTGTCCATGGGGTGCCCGGCCTTACCCACACAAATGTCCCCCTAGCGTAAGATGAGTAGTGTGTGGCATATAGTTGCCCCCGCCATCTGCGTCGTAAGGTGCGAGTTTCCGTTTCACTGAGGTGTGTCTCCTGTAAGAGGGCTATTTGTATGTGGTGGCGTTTAAGGTATAAATAGATCTGGTAGCGTCGGGATGGTGTGTGCATGCCCCTCACATTCCACGTACATATTTTAATAGCAGACATTACAGTTCTTCAGCAATTCTCCTCCCCCAGCCCTCCCACCATCCTCCTGTGCGCCTCACAGTTCTCATCGAGCAAATGGTCCCTTCAATACTTATCGGAAGTATATCCACTTCTTCACACCACTTCATCGAAATTGGGGGGGGGGGTTAAGAAACATGGCTAATGGAACAATGAGCCATTGAACGTGATGAACATATAGAATACCAAAAGGTCGAATGCCAAACGTGCTCCCGTCCATACTCTCGAGGAGAGCAACAAAGCCTAAATCTAAGGGGGTTGCTGTGCGATACGCACTATAACAGTGGTTTTAAGTCAACAAAGTCATTGTATGAAGGCCCCCCGCCTTCCCGGGAGGTATATGCCAGTCTAAACCACACTTTGCATTACAGGGAACCATTCGCACATGTATTAAACACCATACTTTACGTGTCCCAAGCGGCCGGCTGCCAGGCAAGTCGTCTCCGGACTCGTGTGCTAGTCGCACGCAGGTTTCTGGGCCGTCCCTGAGTCGTGCGCCCACTGGAGAGGTATCGGGTGTGCGCCTGCTCCTCAGATTGCAGTCAGGGTCTAGTGGGCCACTTGCTGCTATGAACGTCTCTTGCGTTCGTGGTGTCGCGGCCCAGTCAGTCCATCACTCCGTGGCCGCTGCGGCACTCCTCAGTAAGTGTCTCTGGGGTGACATATCCTATGGCGCAATCAGCTTATGTAATCCGCTGTCTGAGGCGTGACGTCTGGTCTTTCCTCCGAGACCTGGGAGTCTGGTATGCCATAGATGGCTTCATCGTCGCTGGGGAGGTCCCGTGGACTGCCGCCTGCCGCTTCGCTCTGCAGAGGGGATCGGCTGAGTTCCATCACCAGGCGAAGAGCGTCCTGTTTCTCCTGCTGTGTGGCGTCCGCCGGGGGGGGGTGTCCCCGCCGCTCCTCGCGTACTGGTCTGTGATCTCTGGCGGGGTCTGCGTCTCCTCTGGTTGCCTCCGGATTGGCGTTGAGTAGCGGGGCCTGCGGCTGCTCTGGGGTCCGTATCCATGCCACTGTCTAGCCATGCCTCCACCTCGGCTGGGTCAGTGAAGAAGTGTGTCCGTTCGCCAGCTACAACTCTCAGTTTCACGGGAAACAACAGAGAATATTGCAGACCCAGCTGCCTCAGGCGTCTTTTCACCGCTAGGAAGGAGTGTCTTTGTCTCTGCACTTGCACAGTGTAATCCGGAAAGAACATTACTGACGTATTCTCAATCCGTACCTCTTGAAGTTTGCGTGTTTCGCGTAGGATGGAGTCCCTATCTCTGTAGTTCAGTATGCGGAGCAGCATGGGTTTCGGGTTGGAGCCCGTTGCTAAGGGCCTTGTAGGAACTCTGTGAGCACGTTCCACTATGAAGTGCGGCGAGAGCGACCCCTCCGGCAGTATTTCCTTCAGCCACCGTTCCATGTGCTCCTCCGGACTCCTTCCTTCCCATTTCTCCAGAACCCCAACTAGTCGCACGTTGTTCCTTCATGCCCTACCTTCCGCATCCTTGGCTCTGTCTTCCAGAAATTCCACCCTGTTCAGCAGGTCCTGCATTTGTTTATTCGATTGGCTGACTTGGGGCTGAAGCTCCTTCACGTCGCTTTCCAGGGACGTGGTGCGGTCCGCCAGTTTTTTATGGTCCGCTCTCAGATGTGTGAGGTCTATGACTACACTATCGATTTTGGTGGCTAGGGAGGTGCGAGTGAGCTGGATGGATTCTTCTAGCCTTTCCATGGCTGCCAGCATAGTGTCCAGTTTGGCCGTTGTTGGATCCGGATCGGTGTTCTTTCCGGACTTGTCCATCTTGCCCTTAGAGCTTGCGCCTCCGGTCCCGGTCCGAGTCCTGGGTAGACATCAGTGCCCCGTGCGCGCTCAGCCACAGCAGCGAGACCTGCGACGACGCGGCCGCCGGAGGACGGGCCGGGGCGTGGACCTGTAGTATGGTGGGAGCCGGGTCAGCTACGTTGTGTTTGTGGCCGGTAGGTGGGCAGCTGCCTGCTCCTCTGCTGCCGTGGCGGTGATCGGTAGTGCTCAGTGCCAGCTAGGCCGCTGTGCCGTCGCGTGCGAGTCGCGCAGCCCCGGAGCTCTCTCCCCAGGGGGGGTATGTGTATGTCGTCTGGCCTTGCAGGCCTCTGTTCGCTTCTCAGGCGGCGCCGTGCCACGAGGCGCAGCCAGCAATGGGGGCGTCACGCATCTCGTATCTTCTCTCCTGTCCCGCCCGGCCTTCTCCCAGCTGTGGGTACCTGCGCACCCTCGCCACACGCCAGCAGTGGGTGGGTGCTCTATCTCCGGCTGTACTCGACGGCACCAGCCCCCAGTCTGCGTCCCCGGCCTCAGTCTCCCAGGCTGCGTCCTTCGTCTCCCAGGCTGCCTCCGCTCACCTCCGCCTGCTCCGTAGTGTGGGCACCGTGATGTCCGTAGTCGGGGGTCCGGCTTCGTGCTTCTGTGGTTGCCGGTTCCAGGCCTCTGGTCTCAGTGGGTCGCTCCTCCACACTTCGCCCCCAGTCCGCAGCGTTCCGGCGGCCGCGTCGCGTCCTTGCGTCGCCACTCCGCCGGGTCAGCGCCAAATATGGCAGCGCGCAGGAAACGGCACCCTCAGCTGGTTAGGTTTGGGTCTCGGGCATACTGCTTGTGCGGCAGTGTGCTCCGCCAGTGCCAGTCGCGGGCCGCACTTTTGGGCCTACCGCTCCCGCCGGAGCCTCGAGCTATCCTGTGCACACGCCGAGCCCGGAGGTGACATGCGCGGCTGTTGCTCCGCGAAAACCGCGGTGTGGTTTAGTGTCACCGATTGCTGCCGGAATCGGTGGGGCACTCGATTATGGTGTCCCGCTGCAGCGCCTGTGGTTACTGGTCGGCTGCAGGTGTTAGTTTACCGGATAATTTCGCCGGGAAGGGGAGCTCAGCGCGGAGCTCTACCCGAAGGCGTCCATTGCAGTCGCGTGCGTAGCCACGCCCCCACAGAGGTATTCTATTCATGGATAAACTTTCCAGCAGCAAACGCTGTCACACGTGAGTTCCACTATTACAAAATAGAGGAACCACCGGATGAGTACACTCCTTTCGAGGAGGTGGAAATCCCATTAAAATACCAAGAGCACCTGCTCTGGTTTAAAGGCGCCCTAAAACATAATGATCACATCACCAGGCTCGGTCCACTAGGTAGACCAGGAGCAACGTGGCCGGTTCTAGCCAGCTACACACCACATCCAGACATTGAAAAAATGTCAATACCAGAACTTTTAGCACAGCTAAAAATACTAATTAAAATACATAGACAATTAGTCCAATATGTAATGCGGACTTCAACAGTCCAACCAGCTAATAACATTCCACAGCTGACCCCTCACCAGGGGAACACAAATAAAATCACACCACAGAACATACAGTCATGTCTAGGTAAAGTACCCATAAAACGGGAACAAATTCCATTCTGGTTAGCACAAAAAATCACTCAAATTGAGGCAGTATTTCCGGATACTACCCCTGTTGAGAAACACAGAATTCTGACTATCTGTCTTCCAATGGGGATCGCGCCACATGTGGAGGACTGTGACACTTGGGGCACAGTCTTTGCTTCCATTTACACAAAAACACATGGTGTTCCGTCTATGGCGATAATACCAGATGTGCTAAAACAAATTCAAAATGAATACGGTCCAGAACCTGCTTTAACTCTGGGTATGAAATTACTGAAAGACTTCAAGCAGGTCTCAGCTTTACTATTATCGAACATAAAAGGAGAAGCAGCATCTGTAGCGATCCGCCAGAAATTGAAAGAAACAGATATAGCAGAACAACCATTTGAACTTGCCAGAATCATAGAAAAATCCTATGAAGAACTAGGAAGAGATAGTTTGGGTGGGAAACCAGTAAAACCCCAACTAACTGAAAATACTGAAAAGATATTTATTAAAAATAATCTAAACACTCCTAAAAAGAGCTGGGATGGAAATAAACAATCCACTCCCAAAGAAAAAAGATTCCAGTGCAGAGGAAGGTCTCCTCGGCGGAGAGAAAGATCTCCGGACCAAGGACACAAGTCTCCCCAGAGGGAGCCCTCTGAGAAAAGATACAACCTTAGAAATAGGGATAATTTGAAGAAACCTGATAGATATCAAGATATTGATACAGGTCCCTCTCGATCTTTTCAGAATTCCTCGCAGAAATCGGAAAGAAGAGGACGGTCAGAACACAGGGAAGAGCACGTCAAGTCCAAAGACAAGGAACCTGCTCATCAAAGTAAAAAAGTTACAATTTCCAAAAAAGAAGGTAGCAAGTATTAAAGTAATCAAACATGCCGAGGATCCTGAGGACACAGCTGAAAAACGGAGAGTGGGCTCAGACAATGCTAGACAGCGCAGCAGAAGTGAGCATAGCTCGCAAGATCCTGATGAATCATCTGGAGACAGTGGACACGAATTAATACATTCAGGTGGAAACTGCAGATACCAGAGTTAGCAAACCTCATAAGATATACGAAATCACATTACGTATAGAGGGAGATAAGACTAGGAAAATAAGGGGTCTATTTTGGGATAACCTTTTCAAAGGCTCTGACATCCTTTTAGCTGAAAAGGACTGGCCACCAGAGTTTGTCAGGGAGTGCCCTCATGGCGAAGAAATGATTATGCCTGCCTTCTCAAATCACATTCCAATTCATATAAAATACACACTTGCAAGAAAGTGGGCAGTAGCCCAAGCTCCTGCATTATATAAAAACCATGTTGGATGGGATGAGGACTCTCCTCCTCACAAAATCCAGATAAAATGTCAACCAACTGCACAGAGGCAGTACCCAATTAAGCAAGAAGCTAAAAAACAGGTCAGGGAGATCTTAGATCAACTTGAATACCAGGGGGTGATTGAAACTTGCACCTCACAAATGAACAATCCTTTGTTTCCTGTCTCCAAGCCAGACGATTCATATCGACTAGTTTTGGACTACAGACACCTAAACTCATGTTGCAAAACTCTTGCAGTACAAAACTCACACAGTGCAGCACTAATGAATAACATTGTGCGCAAAAAATACAAAACAACATTAGACATCTCTAATGGATTCTTTTGTCAAAACATAGCACCTGAAAGCAGGTATTTGACCGCTTTCTCAATAATGGGCTCGCAGAAAAAAATCTGTCAACTCCCACAGGGGTTCAAGAACAGCCCAGGATTATTCTCAGCAAGAGTAACAGAGTTACTACAAATGTATGATGATGAGGCATTATCTTATGTCGATGACATCTATCTAACAGATGATGACTTGGATACTCACTTGAAAAGAGTGAACACCATAATACTTGGGTTCGCAGCAGAGGGTTACAAATTCAACTTTAAAAAGTCACGAATTGCCCATCTAACTGTCCTGTTTTTAGGATATGAATTATCAAGTGAAGGCAAAAGCCTGGCAGACAATTTCTTAGAAAAATGCGCTGTAATCCAAGCACCAAGAACCTTGAAAAACTTACAATCAATTCTAGGTTTCCTAAATTTCGGAAGAACTTACATTCTAAATTATGCAGAGAGGGTTAAACCTCTCTATGAACTAATAAAACCAGATTTTAAAACAATCAATTGGACGCAAAAACACACAAAAATTTTGAGATCATTGCAAACAGACATGTTAGCTAAAACAAAATTGCAAACACACGATAACACACGCAACCTTGTAATCCGAGTCATCCCAGGAAGATGCGGATTCACGTACCTAACCTCTAATGAGGGAGAAACGGTACCAATAGCATACAAATCACATTTGTACACAGAAGCTGAAAAAACATTCAGTATTGCGGAAAACATTGTACATGCGGTTCAAACAGCTGTAGCAAAAGAAAGAGCCCAAGCCCAAGGCAGACGGATTACTGTTTTAACAGCAGAATCAGCCTTTGAGGCATTAACAAGCCCATGTAATTTAACTACCATGGCATTAAATCCAAAAAGGATACAATGGGAAAATTCTCTTGCTACAGACAAAGTGAAATACTATTTTGGCCCGAACATGAAAAAATTAAAAAATCTAGAATATGAAAAAGAATATCCTCTGCCAATCGACATTCTGCCCATACAACTTTACGCCTGTGTAATATATACAGACGGATATGCACAACCCTCAGTTTGGGGAAAACAAGCATATAACGCCACGTGCGAGATTGTTAAATGCGGGTGGCAAGGAGGTAAATTGAAACCTCTGGTAACAATATCACAATCTGTAGAAGACAATTCAGATCAACAAACTGAACTAATAGCTTTGAAAATGGCGCTAGATATTGCCAATCGCAAATTCCCGACACTAACAGTGTGCGATTCGCATTACTGCGTCAAATCATACAATAACGACTTGCAGAAATGGGTTCAAAACGGCTCCAAAGATGACACAGATGCCACAATCAAGCAGAAATCGCTTTGGGAACAAGTAGTTCTTTTACAGAAAGAACTACAAAAGACTCACGTGATACATTCACTGAGTCATCAACGTGATGGCGTTCACATTACTGGGAATTCATTGGCTGAGACAGCCACAGCGGAAGCAACTAAACCGGCTTCCGTAGCTACAAAAAAGTGTGCAGAAAAATACATAGACGGGGAAACCATGCTAGCGGTAAAAACGTCATCAAAAGGCGACTGTGCAGCATTACCCGTGAACTATCCACTCAATTATACATACGTAATCGATGCAAACTCAGTTCCTTTTGCTCAAATCCCTGGAGTGGGGGATAGGGTAATTCCAAACACGAACAGGAGAGTATTGTTAATAGCAGACGCACACATGGGTGAAGGTCTAAGACACTTTAAGATTAAGGAATCTCTGAAAGAATTACAATCAATATACTGGTGGCCAGGAATGAGCCTGCAAACATCACAAATTTGCAATCAACTGCCCAGACCGCAACAGAGATCGCAGTGGCAAACCGGCAGTTGTATTGCCATGGCCCTTCGCTTAAGATAGGATAAGGCTATCTATATGCAAAACCCAGTAGGAATAATGCGTCATATTAACATATAGAGACTAGTTTCACTTAAAATGTAGACCCCAGCTCTCGGCTGACGTCTGAACTGTTATAAAAGATTTGCGAGTCTATATCGGCATATACGCAATTGGCATGCTACACTCTGACCAGGGTCCTGCTTTTAGCTCTCGATCTTATAAGGAGGCCATGACCAGGATGTGCATTGCAGTGCGGTAATCTTATCACTTCCTTCCTGAGGGAAATGGGATGGTGGAAAGAAAAAACCGAGACATAAAGCAATCTATAACGGCAAAGGTATTAGGTTCGGGGGTTGGGTGGGTCAAACATTTAACAAGTGTCCAACGTAGTCTTAATAATCTGCCAAGAAATTCTCTAAAAGGTTTCAGTCCGTGCGAACTATTGTTCGGGACTAGAATGCATATCCAGGACCTTGATAGTCAGACTTCAGTGGTAGAAGGAAAATGCTTTGATATCAAAGATCGTTTGGCTATTTTACAGGACTTAAATGAAACGAGAAAAGACCTGAGCAACATAAAGTTGAAACAGCAGCCAACAGCCACTGAAGAGAAACCACCTGTCCCAGCAAGGCCTGTCTGGATTCCAAAAATTGGGGATCGGTCAGAGAGAAAATCGCGGTGAAGAAGGAATTTGGGCCTTCTTACAGAAAAGCAGTACCTATCTTAGCTATCAACGGAACAAGATCAGTAGTACTACCGCCCCTTGCTGGTAAAAAGGAGAACCGAGTTGTATCCATCGACCTGGTTAAACCACAATCATGTGGCCAATAATAAGTAGTAGGCCAAGTGGACTCCCAAGAAATAGCAGAACACCAAAGTTTGCTACAAAACAAGAGGTTCAAACTGAGAGACTAATCACATTTGATGAACCTACAGTGAATCAACAAGGACTGTGCAACAAAGCCATGGAACTTATGCCTCTTAAAACCCAAATTGCAACAATTCGTCAAGAAACACCTATCTACAACGATGTAGCCACAGACTATGCTAATGAAACAAAGAAAATTCCAAAAGCAAAAGAAAATCCGGAAGCAATTCCAACAATTGACAGAACTGCATCAGGCTACTTCATCAATTTCGATGACTTTTCTGAGGATCCAAGCGAACCTGAAGAACAGCCAACTACAAAGACTTTTAAAGACAAAGCAAAAGAACTCTTTCATCAACTCAAAGAAACCTATCTTATTTCTCCATGGATTGAATTTTGGTTTGTGCTAGGTGTACTTTTCCTCCTGCTTTGGCTCATCATGGTACTGTGCTTGGGACATTTCATTGAGGGAAAATATAGTACAATGGACACAGCAAGTCAGAACATCAACTTGGTCCTAAAGCCACACAAGTCATCACACATCGAGAAAAGAGAACTGTCATCAGTAAATTTCATGGCCAATCCAATACCCGGTGGGGTAGCTTGGGACAAAACAGATTACGAAATTTATGGGCCGGTCGAGCTCTTGAAGTATCCACATCAATTCAAGGTTTCATTAAGTGACTTTGTAAAACCGAGCACATTCTCTGATGATTGGGACTTTGAAAGTATTAATGATAAGATGTCAGACTTAGTTATGTCAGCAAAATTTACAGAACATGATTATTTACAGGGTTCATCAAATTATGAACAGATGTACTGCTACAATCACTATGCTAACCATTATTTGCATAAATCTGCTCAACCAAGAAATGTTTTTAATTATAATCAATGGGAACATTGTGCAACTCCACCAAAAGACAGTTCAAAAACATTTTATGATAAATTCCCATACTTCTCAGGGTTTAACACGAGTGATGCAGAAACGTTTTATTTCAAACTGTTAAATAAGACAGGAATGAAAACGATGCTGACAAACACTAAATTAATCTATTCTGAATCATTTTTTGAAAAAATGAATACATTTGGTTTTGATTTTTGGAAAAATAATATTGAAACGAAAACCATCTGGGGTACCAGAGATTGGCAGGTCCAAGGTATAGAATCATTATTCAGAGCCTGCATGATCCCAGAACAAATTATATTCTTGAATGACACAATTCAACAGACAACCTGTCTTGGCCTAGCCAAAATTAAAGACTTAAATAAACCGTCTATTCCAAAGCCAACACCTGACAGTAATAGCACTACAGATGTTGAGATAGACGTATCCCATATTTTTAACCAAAATAGAACACATCATGATTGGAAAAAATGGTTGATCTGGCCCACAGACACTAATAACTGTCAAGATAGATTCCTGAACAAAATACAGGGGTTCAAATTGACCAGGCCAGACCCTAGATACTCCCAGAGACAACATCCAGGGATAGTTACAACATACAGTGTAGGAAAACTCTGCCTCGAATGGCTACAGACATCCACACTGGCAGAAATTAAGCAACACTTGACTTTACTTAAAGAAGGTGCTGACTTGCGTGATTTCATACTGGGACCACGCAAACAGCGTCAAAAACGTTTCATAGCGGCCTCTATATATGCGGCATACAACGAAGCTTGGAAAGAAACACAAATTGAAACAGCATAAAAAATACGGGAAATTGACCGTATCAATTTGGAAAAATCACTTTCTGTTGTGGACAATGGGTTAATGACTCTGTCTTCCAGAATATATTTACTGGACAGTATTGTATTATCTGCAATTGATATAATAGAACAGGACTTACTAATGTTACAACACGGTCAGTCCCAATTACGTTCTATTGTACAGCTTGGCTGGACGTTACAAAATCTGCGTTCAGGCTACGTGCCCTGGCGTTTAATCAACACAACGTCATTATTCTCTATCTTTAACCTTACTGATACACAAATCAGCTTGGCACAAAAAGGAGCGGAATATACAATTCTGAGCATTGAAAAACTTGAGAGATTACCATTGACAATGTCAGAACGACCTGTCATTGAATGGATAATACACGGAATCATAACTATTCCGATAACATCTTTCCAATTTAGATACTGCCAAGAGTATATACGAGCAGGCCAGTATGAAAAGTTGGGTAAAGGATACATTAAGTCATCATGGAAATTACCTTACACACACACATGTTATAGTGAAAAAGGACAGAATGTATTTCTTAGTGGTAATAATTGTAAAAGATCACTAAGGGGTATACTTCTGTGTCAGGGTATAAATCTACATGGGGCCTGTGAGGGGACTTCAAATAACCTTTCATGCCACCAGTATGGCGCACCTGCAACTCGAATAGAGCCATTCTTTAGACGGCTTTCGAATTGGAGCTACATTCTAATAGTGGACCACAGATGTTGTGGCTTGGTGCCAGGAAAAGCTTATCTCGTAAGCGTCTCTTCCATGGTCACTTGCTGTATGCAAGTATTGTATCCGAACAACACTCCAGACAGGGAGGAAAAAATTTGACCCATTGTGAATTTCTCTTCTATTCGAATTGATACTTTAAGCAGAATGAAGTCTGTTCTTCTACAGACGCCTGTGCCCTTGACGTCATCAAAGGAAACGTATGATCTGCAAGTTGCAAGGACAACGGCAGAGATACATAACCTTTGATCAACAAATTGCCCCTTACATTTCGCAGAAATACTAAACCAAATCTTAAACATGTCAGATACGAATGGTATCCCTAGTGTATTTAAGACCATTTTTTCGGGACTGTTGACACCCTTTAAAGCAGTCCTGGGCATCTTTCCTAATTTTGTCCATTTGGTCTTTGGCGGCTTTCCACTCCTGTTGGGACTCATAGCAGGCATTTTATTTTTGATTCTCCTGCTTCGTTATGGCAAGCCATGTCACAGACAAGACTCCAGCAACAATGGAAGAAACGATCCTAGCTATACGCTATCGGGACCGCATAACTAAAGTCCTTGGATTAGCCCGGCTAAGAGATCTGAATATGACCTGGTTTCTTTCATTCAGACCCATCTGGCAGAATTGTATCTTACCTGTGTTAAGATGTATGCTGTGCGGAGAAGAATGCGTGTTGGACATCTGTCTCACACTACTATCAGAAGTACCATTGGATACAGATACTTTGCTAAGTCCTGTAACGGCTCATGCATCGTGTTGTCCCCAGCGGTTACCTATCCTGATGACGGCATTCGTGGAGACTTCACCACTGCGATTAAAGGGTAGTGAAGTACAAGATGAGAGCAGCATCAACCAGGTACGACCTTCTGTAAGCAATGCTGATCAATACATCGATGACAGCGATCATGCTCAAGACTGCATGGTAGCTACATTTTCCAACTTGGTCGAACTTTCACCTGCAGCGGTAAACTGCTTTTTTGAAAGTCTGTCTGAAATGATGTTCTCCCCTGAACAGAAAGAATAACTTTAAAGCAAACGAGCACACAGCGTTCCCTGAACTCTGAATTCGGCCTTCAGCTTTGATAAACAAAAGCTACTGGAAATATTTGGAACGTTTTTTTCTTCTTCCCCTGACAAACGAAATTATTTTTTCCCCGGGAATCAAAAATATTTACCTTTTTTTTTGGCACTCATTCTCTGCTTAAAGTAGAACTATTCTTAGAGAACAGAGCTTCTATTTTTAGGAACTCTAGAGACAATATATTACCTCAGCCTCTAGCATATTTACAAATAACTATTTATATGTGATGAAATGGTCTCGCACTTTCCTTTTCTGTATTAAGAGCCATTTCATGTGTAATTTTCGCAAAATCATTCCGCTGATATATATGCATCCTAATTTATGAATGATTACTCTGCTTTACAAACGTACAGTACCTATACACATTTTTCATGTATTTCGCATACGCCATTTCAAATGCAAAAAAATGTTTTTTGGGGTGGATCGGTATACACATGCACCGTTAGATATGTTTACTATTGCTTAGTTTTAGTAATTATGGACATGTATTCGTGGAGTGGGTGTAGTGTGTTTATCTAGGAACCTGAATCTATATTCCTATTCTTTGCCCTTGTCCGGTTATAAATCAATAATATCCCTACAACGGCATAGAAACCCTATTCATAATTCAGTCGTAGCGCATGCTGTCACATTAAGCAAGCCTACTCCTCCAGCCCCCCTAGAAAGCACACCGAGTTCTTAAACAAATCCAAGCCTCCAGCAACCTGGGAAATCCACGCTGCCTTTGTTTTGATTTCGTCCAAGAACTCCTGTAAAGCACTGTAAGAACGACCAGTTCTTAGTGACATCTTTATTGACGTCTTATGTCCAGCCTTACGTCAAACCCGGCACCTCTCAGGTATAAATATACCAACGCTGCCTTAAGCAGACACGGTGGTGATGAATCTGGAGCAGCTACTACTTGCCCGAGAGCCCAGCTGATGCGAGAGCCCACGGACGCTGCCCCTCCCCTTTTGACGCGCTGAGAAAGACGCTGTCTTTTCTCCTGCCGAGAAAATCCAGCCTCCGGCGTTTCCAGCTTACCCTTGCGGGTGACTGGGATATCGAGTCCTGAGATAGAGATACCAGCCCTCCTGCCTTCTAATACCCAGGTACTGAACTGACTAAACCCTTACAGAGAATTCTTCAGTCAGATTCTTGGCAAAACAAACTTAACTTAAACTGCTACTTCCTTACTCGTTCCCACGTATTAGGCTTAGGTCAGGTACACCGGGGTAGGCCTATTTAGAAGCACCAGTTGAGTACGATTAGTCAATGTATATATGTATGTATATCTTTTATCCATTTTAAAGTACCATATGGCTAAGAAACCATATCAATGCTTTTACAGTATTATTTTATAATCCTGCTTTTACTATATGCACTTTACTTTACTATAAGTATTGCAATTGTAGCAATTCATTTCTCTTGTATGAGGAAGGAGACTGCTCAATAAATAATACCTTTTATTGAAAACACCCGTCTCTCTTTTTCTCTGCAATCTGGTGAAACTAAGTACGCACTTTTTGACTGAGTGAAATAGCTGTCTTTTGTTTTCACACGACTCTAGAGATATACTCTTAATCAGGGAGAGCAAAGTTGTCATGTTTTATGGTTGTCAGAAACTAAATCCCTTCTTGTCTATCCAGGGAGGTTAAACTCCTCCTCGCTTATTCGAGAAAGTTTCTAGTGAACTCTGAGCTAGCTGGCAAAAACTTAAGTCTAATATAGTCAGTAGAGACCTAGTTAACCTCAGTCCTACTTCTACACTACTGAAGATATTATTCCAATGCGCAGAGCCTATTGGGACTATATGAACTACACTACAGTAGAAGTGCCGGAGACCCAAGGAACCACCCGAGGTAAGTAACTAGAAACCCCACAGAGGCCGTGTGCAGAGTGGGAACACGACTGCAGGCTCAATACAAGTCAATGGGTAAGTCGCTGTTGCAATTTTAAAGAAGAAGGACCCATCCCAGTGGACCCTGAAGAAACCCAGTGGAAGACAGAAGGTTGAAGAGCTACCCCACCCGTGGATAGCCTAGGAACCAGGATACCTACACCAGGGAAGCAGGGTGCATATGTGTGAAGTGGCATCAGAAACCGCAGTCAAACTCAATGGAGGAATTCAGGAAGATGCCGCTGCTGGGAAAGGTGAAAGTGTCCAGTGGATTTAAGTTGAGAAGTACCTGCAAGCAGAGGGGACAGCGTCTATGCCACCCAGGAGTGACCCGGAGGCACGGAAGACGAATGTTCACCGATGTCAAGTGTTACCGGAGAGATGATGTGACCGTGGAGCTGCAGTTGTGATGACCAGGCGACGCTGTGGAACACCAGAAGCCGTTCATGAGCTGCCCCACGTCGGATGTTGAGAGTTGAGGGGTCGGTGTCCGTCGAGAGCACCAACAATCCTTGGCAACTGCGAACAATACGGAACACAGAGAAGGTGCAGTGTCGGGACCAGCAAGGTCCAGGTGACTCACCACAAGCAGGGGTGTCAGAGCAGGCCCCGAGCAATCAAGGGAGCCCACAGAATTCAAAAATGATCCTCAAGAGGACCCACAGGCCGGAGGCACTGTAGTCATGAGAGGACCTCGAGCAGCTCACCAAAGATGCAGGCCCACGGTGATTTTGTGAGGATGAAAATCTTGGTCACAGGAAATGCTTGAGGTTGGGGCTACTTGGAGCCTGAAGATCTTGGTGGAAGAAAGCCACCAAGCCTTTGCAACTGCAAGTTGACGCGCTGCACAGGGGTTCGGTCCCTGCGGCTCCGACTAAGGATACTGGCCTCAAACTTTGTAAGAGAACAGGGCAGGCCTCGGGATGTGAAGAACCACCACCTGTGTTGCTGAGCCTTTCGGCGACTGTGGGAGCCCTGGATCAGCAGACCAGTCAGCTTAGTTGCGGTGCCTGCAGATGCAGGTAAGTGACTCCTTCGCTTCAAGTGAGATTCCTTCAGGTGTCTAGGATGCCCACATGGCCTTGGAAGGTTTCTGTATGCACAGGCACGGACGTTGCAGAAGACAAGCAAGGACGAGATTAGGAGCAGAAGGAGCCTTCTCAGTTGCAGCCTTGATGCCCAGAGCAAAGTCTAGAGGGCCCACATGGTTGAGGAAGTGGTGTCTTGAAATGAATCTTGTACCACAACAGATTTAGGGACCCACCCTCAGGTAAGCCCTTCAGTACCCTAACAAAAGGGTTGGGACAATTCAGGGTTCCTTGCCAGGGAAGGGGGTCAGACAGTGGGGAAGATACTCCCATGTCATTTGCCCAGAATCGCGCAAGAGCGGGAGCCAGCGGCTCCCAGAGCTGATTTGAACTGGACTATGCAAGGAAGGCACCAAATGTGCCCTTCATGCAGACTGAGTGGAACTGGCAAGCGCTCCCACCCGGCCCCAATACACTAAACCCTGTCTGGGAGGTGGTCACACCTCCCTGTGACATGATACCAATTGTTCTGCCTAGCTCAGCGGCAGGATGACAGAATCGTGTCTCTGGTCGACATTAGCCATGTTGTGCTGTCCGGGTCTAGAAGAATGGTGCCGGGAGTACTGAGGGCCTCCCGGAGGAGCTTTACAGTGCATGGAATCATGCCTCCCACACAATATGGTGTGGGGGTATGATTCCAACATATTTGATGTAGGAAGGTGGATATCTGACTATGGTTGCCCGCAACTTTTTGCCTAGTGTTTAGCTGGTTTTCGACCTAGTTGGCCTGGGGCCCTGCTATTCTGAACCCCAGACTAATTGCTCTCTCTGTAAAATGGACTCCATTTACCTTAGGTACATAACCAATTGGATACTGGGTCACCTTATCAGCCCCTGTACAGTGTACCTTAGGTACCCAGGGCATAGGTGTACTCAGGGCCAACCAGGGGCTGCAGCATGTATTATGCCACCCCTGGCTGGCCATTTAAACAGACACAACTGGCTGGTAAGACAGCTTGGGCAAGGTGGTGTAATCACCCTTTGCTGTAGATATAGTATACCTATATCTAACCCCAAAATGGACACATATATTCCTATCAGTCACTCCTATGGCAGGCCTTATCAATCCTGAAGGCAGAGTGCTTGGAATTAGGTGAGATGGTGCTCTGGCATGAGCTGAGCCCATCTGCAGCTTGCGGAACCAAGTCCTAATAGCTGTTCCATGATAACGCCATACCATATACTCTTAAGTGCATTATAATCCTTGCGGTTGAATGCTAACTTTGGTATAGCATTATCAAAACATGTCGAGTAAGGTGTCATACGAATTGGAATACTACCCCCTCGCCAGTTCTGGTGACGGGGGTAGCATTCCACCCTTCTAGAGGGACACGACATGTATGTAACTGTGAACCCCGTTTAAAGTTAAACAGAGCCTCAGCATCACAAAATAGATGCTGCCACCACAGACACAAGTCTGACCTCCTGCTGCTGGGAGTCCTTCCAGCGAGGGAGGCCTGGACAAAGGGATCCTGCCTTGGGAGGTGCTAGCACCACCCCAGACAGGATTTTGTGTATTAGGTAGGACAGGCCTGAAAGGAATGAGACATGCCTGGGGCACACAAGGTGCCCTGTGCATACACCGGTTCAAACCAGTTGCTGGGGCACTCCAGCCCCAGCTCTGGCACAAAACCGGACAAAGGATAGGGGGTGTAACCACCCCCCTTCCTGGTCCCACCCATGGGAGGGACCTAGTCACAGTACAGCCCCCTTTAGGAGGATAAAGGTAGGAGCTGGTCCCATTCCAAATTAGATTATCCTGAATTGAAACTCTACAAGAAGAAACTCTGGACTTCGACGTTCTGCTCTACAGAAGACTGAAGAATCTCCCTTGTGGGCAAGGAGTGTCCACCCTGCAACTGCAGGCACCATCAAGCATCCTAGCGGTTCACTTTGTCGTCCTTCCTGCCGGAACCAGACTTCAGAGCCCGACGAGATCTGGACTTCCAGCCCTCTCCGACCTCAACCTACATCTGCAGCACAGCTGAGATCCGTGGGTGTGACGAGACACATGGGACCGGCCATCTTGAAGAAACTGCACTTCGCTTCCAGCACGACTTCAGAGGCACCCTCGAGAAAGTGCTTTGGGGATTGAGAAGCCCCAGCCCCGAGCAGCTCCTGCACCGAAGACCAGCCCCCCAGCATCCACGAGATCTGCGTGGGGCCCTTTTGCTTGATTGCTGCTCGACGCGTTGTCTGGTCACTTGCCGGCTGGCTAGTGGCCTCCTAGACGACGATTCTTGAAATCTTCACTGCTGGTCTGGTTGCTCCAGACTGGCCCTTGCTTCCTTCCAAAAGAGAAGTACCCCGGACCCTCCTGGTCCGCACCAGACGCTGTTTCCACTAACCGCGTGGGTTGCCTTTGCCAAGGCCTGTTGACTCCAAATCCGGACCCGACACCGCCGACAGTGAGAGCCTGCGTGGGACAGCTCGTGCCTCCATCCTGGTCATCGAAGACAACGCCTGGTCCACGTGGCTGCAGAGACAAGCGTCCACTCTTCACCTGATCGCGACGACAGCATCTGGTTCCTTCCTGGTTCCACACCGGTCACTGGCTAGTGACTTTGAACACTGTCCCCTCTGCTTTCAGGTCCTCTTCTTCCTCGATCCACCCTTGGATCGCACCGGACATCTTCCTCCTGGTCGCCTGCAGCATCTTTCTTCAAGGCTCCATTGACTTCAACGCGGAAACCCGACACACTTTCACACCTATGCACCCGCAGCCCGTGGGTGAGGTAACGAGAGCATTTTGGTGCTCATAGGTAGATTGACTCTCCTAGTGTCCAGGTATCCAGTCGTTTTAGTCTTAACTAGTCGGAACTGTCTGTTACTTACCTTTTCATAATTTGTTCTGCCCATCGACTTTGTTCCGCATCTCGCGTGTGAGTTCACACTCTGCACACGTGTCCCGTGGGCATCCTGCTACTTACCTAAGGTTAGGGTAGTGTAGTCACAGCGATCCTACAGCCTCTGGGCATCGTCATTTCCTCTATCGATTTCCTTATACCATTTACTTAGTATATGGTTTGTCGTGCCCCTAGGGCACCATTGTAATATGTGAGACTTACAGTATTTTTCTTAAGAGTATTGTTATGTACTTAGCCCTCTGATCTCATAAAGAGTTCAGAGGTGTTTGTTAGTAATAAATATATTGTTTATTTTCATAACAACCTGTGTGGTGTCCTTTCATTTGGTATTCAAGGGGTTATATGTGGTAAAACAGCTGGCTTCACATGCCAAAAGAGTTTAGCCTAAGACTGCTCTGTCCATGCTACCATTAGGATAGCTGGTCTATAAGGTTGACTTACAACCAATCACCATAAGGGTTGTTTGGACTGATACAAGGTGATCACTAGAACTAGTGAGCATCATATATCAGGCCAACTTCTCACATTTGATACCAACCATGTTAGGGTTTGTTACAGCCTGTTTAGCGATGGTCATCACGGAATCATTCATGGTCACTCTACGTATCGTAATGGCTGATGCACTTACAGCCCGGGGAAATAGACTCCGAAGGCTGGAGGGGTGTCCTGCTCATGCAGGGGCACCCTCATACTTAGAGCCGAGCACCTTGCCACAGGATTGAAAGGCATACTTTAGAAGTGACTTATAGGTTTTAAGTGCAGTGACTTTAGATATAGGGAAACCTATATATTTTGCAAGTGGTGCTAGCACCAACTTACACAGGCTGCAATGGCAGGCCATTACTTACAGTTTGAGTGGTCCCTCATGGGTGGCATAATACATGCTTCAGACCATGGGGGAACCCTGGTGTACCTATGCCATATACTCGGGACTGAGAAGAGTACACCAGTGTCCAATCTGGGATGTACCTAAGTACTTACCATACCAATTTCAGGGGGGAAAGCACAGAGACTGGGATCCTGATTAGCAGGATCCCAGTCAGTCTAGTCAGAAACAGCATAGCACCAGGGAAAAAGTGGGGGTAACCATAAAAGCAGATCCTACTTCCCTACACCAGGCATCATAGCAGTACCCCGTCGGTCAACTCTGTGTGACGTCGTCAGCGTCGTCTCCATCATCATTTTGTCTGCTTCGTCTATATAGGCGTCACCTCAGTGCGCTGAAGTCAGTACTTTTCACAACTTTCCATGCCAGAAGCATGGAGCCATGAAGTTGACGGACAGTGGTGTGTTTAGAGTACTAGGGGTCTAATGTATGTGGCTAAATACCGGTCGGTCACGCCAAAATTCGGTAAATTTCAGTTGTACCGCCCGGTATTTAGCCATTCCTAATGTAGGTAAGGGATCGGTAAATAGGGAATCGGTAAATACAGATTCCTTATTGCTCTTGCATTTAAGGAATCGGTAATACCAATTCCTTAAATGCAATGTAGGAAGCACATTAAAGAGTGTTTTTGAGCCGTAAGAAATCGGTAATTACCACCAACTTCAAGGAGGTGGTAATTACTGATTTCCTTTAAAAAAATCACTTTTTTGTTTTTTGTTAAGTGAGATTTGGCACACATTCATGCCCTTAGGGCATGTATGTGCGCCACATGTGCAAACATGCACATTTCAGGGGTGCAACAGGGTGTCCTTTTGACACCCTGGCACACTCGAAAGTGCTCCCACTATTAGCGATTCAGTAATACCGAATCGCTAATAGTGAATGTCTTCACATTCATTCCTATGATCCTCCAAGCCCATAGAAATGAATGGGTAGGTATTCCTTATTACAGAATCTCAATTAACGATTCGGTAATAAGGAATATTAAGGATTCAGTATTTTTTACCGAATCTTTCCCTATATAGGAAATACCAATTTCTTAATAGCGAATCAGTAAAATTCGCTATTAAGAAATCGGTATTTCAGATTTACCTAAATCTTGCCCTAGGGCTCTTAAGGGGAATATCCCTGACATGAAGAACTGCAGCATGCGGAGGATGGGTGGGAGGTGTAGGAGTCTAACTTAGTATATGGTGCAGACTTATTCAAGTGATGAACCTTGCACTAATCCAGACAACCCTTATGGGGATTTTAGTGGTCTTTGATAACTTTTGAAAGCTCTCAAAGTGGTAGCTGTGGAGAGCAGCCTTCAGGTTTATCTTGAAGGAGTGTTAAGCAGCTTGTTTTACCAACTTTAATCAACGGTGTAAGTTAAATGAAAAAGAACCACAAAGTCATTATATAAAAATACGCCTATTTATTACACAACACTCACTAACACCCTGGTATATCTCCTATCAGGAGATAACAACACAATACACAAGAATACTTTGCAAGAATCAAGTAAGTAGCACAAATATACACTGGTCTCTAGGAGGAGACCAAACCATATATTAAGAAAGTGGAATGCCAACTGCAAAAGAGAATTGGATTTGGATTAGAAGACCCGGAGGAGCCAGGGACACAAGGAACCACCAAAGGTAAGTACCTAGCAAAACCTCACGGAGGTGTGCAGAGTGGAAACACAGCAGTGTGTCCAATGGAAGTCAATGGAGAATTTGTGGTTGCAGTTTTAAAGAAGGACCCACCCTGGAGGACCCTGAAGAAACCCTTTGGAAGACAGAAGTTTGGAGAGCCACCCCACCCATGGATGCCCCATGAACCAGGTTACCTGCATCAGGGAAGCCAGGTACATAGGGGTGAAATGATGTCGGAACATTCCATAGACAGCAATGAGAGACTTCGAAGAAGATGCCCCTGGAAAGGACTGTGAAGGAATCCGGTGAAATCGAAAGGTGGATTCTGGAAGTGAAGAACCTGCAAGCAGAGGGGACAGTCTATGCCACTTGGAGGTGACCAGGAGGCACAGAAGCACAATGCCCACCTATGCTGAGAGGTTCAGAAGATTTGACAGTGACCTTGTCCAGAACAGATCCAATGAAAGGGAGCGTCTGGGAAGGAGTCAGGTGTGACTTCGGCATGTTGATAGTGAACCTCAGAAAATGCAGAAGGTTTGCTGTAGTCTGGAGGTGGAAGACGACTGCCTGGGTGAGCCCGCCTTCAAAAGTCAGTCATTGAGATAGGGGAAGACTGTAACACCGGATCTCCACAGATGAACTGTGACCACCGCCATTTTCTTGGTGAACATCTGAGGGGCACTAGTAAGGCTAAAGGGGAGCACAGTAAACTGAGTGTGCTCGTGGCCCACCATAAACTGCAGGTAGCGGCGATGAGCAAGCACAACGGGAATATGTAAGCAGGCGTCCTCTAGGTCCAAATTTACCTTCCAGTCTCCCGGATCCAGGGCAGACAGAACCTGAGCAGGAGTGAGCATCTGGCACTTCTCTTTTCTGAGGAAGTAGTTTTGGGCTGTGAGGTCGAGAATAGGACGGAGGCCTCCTTTCTTTTTGGGGACCAGTAGGTAGCAGGAATAGCAACGGCAGCCTATTTCTGGCACCGGAACCCTCTCTATGGCTCCCTGGTCCAAGAGTCGTGACGGACTCTCAAAGTAGGGCATGTGAGTCCTCGTTAACAGATCATATGTGTGCTACTCGCCAAAAAAAAGCACTTCAACACCCCATCACGGGTAAAAAGCGCTATATAAATACAAACCTTTTCATCCTCTTCTATCCTTCCGAATCCAAATAACTGACTGTACTATCCACCACTTTAATTACTTTCATATTTCACCATACTAATTCAACACTAATCCTTTATGGGTCTTCGAGTAGTGTGCTACTCTGTGAAAAAGCGCTTCGATGCCTCGCCAGGGGTAGTAAGCGCTATATAAATTATTATTATTATTATTATTATTATTATTATTATATTTATTTTTATAGAGCGCAACAGCTACCCTAAGGTTTCCCGGCGCTAAGAAAGAGGCTGAAACCGGTAACAAGGGGAAAGGGACAGTTGAGCAGATGAAGTTTAGTTATTGGTTAAACAACCATGTCTTCAGGTTCTTACGGAATTGCAAATAGCATTCATTTGTGCGGAGTTGGATTGGAAGGGAGTTCCATAACAAGGGGGCCAGATAGGAAAAAGAGCGACCTCCTTGTCTAACTCGATTGATCCTGGGTACCTGGAACTTATGTTGAGTCGAGGAGCGTAGAGTTCTAGTGGGGACGTATTGTTTAACCAAGGAGCTCAAATATGCAGGGGCCTTACCGGCCTTAATTCTATGCATGAAACATAGAGCTTTAAATTTTGCTCGTTGTTCAATCCGGAGCCAATGGAGACTCCGGAGACCAGATGACGTAGAAGATCTTTTTGGTAACATGCATATCAGTCTCACAGCTTCATTTTGCACTGTTTGGAGTTTCTTGGTAACATCCTTGCATACTCCCAGGTATAAGATGTTGCCGTAGTCCAGCCTAGAAGTAATTAGAGCTTGGACTACAGTTTTTAGTGTATTCTGGGGGAGCATCCACCTGATTTTCCTTAGCCACTTGAGTATGGTAAAACACGTAGCTGCCACTCTGACCGTTTGCTGTTTCATAGATAGGTTTTCATCAAAAATGATGCCCAGGTTGCGAGCATTGGTAGAGGGGGTGGGTGTCGGCCCCATCTGAGAGGGCCAATGTTGTGGGCCCCACAAGGAGGTTTGTTTTCCAAATAAAAGTAATTCCGTCTTTCCTCCATTGAGTTTTAGCTTATTCTCAAACATCCAATTGGCAATGTTGGAGAGGCCCAAATGGAGGGAAGATGGGTTGGAATGTGCATTTGCCGAGAGTGAGTAAACAATCTGGGTGTCGTCAGCGTATGAGTAAATTGTCAACCCAGATTGTTCGGCTAAACGGGCAAGGGGACTGACGTATAAATTAAATAATAAAGGGCTGAGTATCGAGCCCTGGGGAACCCCATAAGGTTGATTATGGGGTTGAGAAGAGGATGTGGCCGAAAATACTTGAAAAGTTCTCTCAGAGAGAAAACTACTAAGCCAAGCCAGTGCTGGTCCTGTGATACCATAGGTTTGCAAGGTGTTAATGAGGATGGTGTGGGAGACCGTGTCAAATGCGGCACTTAAGTCGAGTAATATAAGTGCCACGGTCTCCCCATCATCCACTTGCCGACGTATGGTTTCAGAGACACCAAGTAAGGTGGGTTCCGTTGAAAAACCTGTCCTAAAACCGGATTGGGATGTGTGAAGAAGGTGATTGGATTCTGTGAAGTGAGTGAGTTGGGAGACAATATGTTTCTCCAAAATTTTGGAAAAAAGGGGCAACAGCGAGATTGGACGGAAATTAGAGGGGTCGTTTGGATCTGCGGTAGATTTCTTTGGAAGAGGTGAGACCATGGCATGTTTCCAAGCTTTAGGGACTTCAGCCTCTCTCAAAGAACTGTTCAGAAGCTCTAAAATGAGCGTGAGGGAAGGGGTATCAAGTGAAGGAAGGATTTGGGGGGGGAAAGGGTCAAGGGGAGAGCCAGACTTGATAGTTTTTATAATTTCGTGTAATGAAAGCAAGTTAAGGGGGACCCAGTTGGTTAGAAGCTGGGGGTGAGTGGCTGAGACGGGGTGATTAATAACTTTTCCTGATTTGGACAAGCTTTCCGGGGAGTTCGGGACTGATGGAAGACTATTTGGGTCTTTGAACTCCTCATAGATTTTGTCGATTTTATTTTGAAAGAATTCTGCCAGAGCATTGCACTGTGCAGAGTCTAGGGAGGGTGCTTTTGGTTGGCAGGATGAACCAGATAAATCCCGGATGATTTTAAAAAGTGCTTTGGGCCGATTTTGGGCATTTTCAATAGTTGTTTTAGCAAATTCGGCTCTAGCTAATGCACAATTTGCATGGTAGTTCAGAAGGGCTGCTTTATATAATAATTTTTGTGCGGGATCATAGTGGGCACGCCATCTGCGCTCAAGATTTTTACAGGTTGTTTTTTCCAGCCTAAGGGCATCAGTAAACCAGGGAGCAGGAGGATGGAGTGGAGTTTGGTTTATATTTTTCTGTGGAAGACATGTATTTATGGCAGAACTGAGCCAGTTTTGGATAGTTGTAGCATCTCCTATATTTGTTGTGTTAATTAAGGGCCTGGTGTCCCTAAGACAGGTATTGAGCTTCATAGCATCCAACTTTTTCCAGTTCCTTAACACTCTGGGACCAGATGGAGCTTTACGAGAGATGGTCAGCTGTGGTATTGCTATTGTAAATTCCACTAAATAGTGGTCAGACCAAGGAATAGGTTTCGGTGGTTTGCAAATGATGTTATCTTGATTGAAGAAGATTGGATCAAGGAGATTGCCTGCCTCATGGGTTGGACCTTCATTATGAAGGGTGAGATTTAAGGCCGATAGATCTGCTAAAAAGTTGGTACTGGTGTGACTGGAGATGTCATTTAGATGGATGTTTAAGTCACCAACTATCAAAAAGTTGGTTGCCTCTAGTAGATATGGTGCAATGAGCTCGGGAAACGAAGCAGCCCACGTGCTGGCTGTGCCCGGGGCTCGATATATTAAAGCACCAGATAGAGTGAAATTCGAAGATAACTTAAGCTTAAAAGAACCAGCTTCACAATTGGGAATGTCAAGATCCATCCATTGACATACATAGGAGTTTTGAAAAATAATGGCGATACCACCCCCTTCTTTATGTGTTCTGTTTTTGCTAATATAGCTATAGTTAGTAGGTAGCGCAGCTGCAATGTCTGGACCCGAGCTATTGGTCAGCCAGGTCTCCGTAAGAAACAGTGCAGCTGGTTGTAAATCAGAAAGAAGATCATAAATATCCCTTTTGTGTTTAGGTAGTGACCTACAATTTAAACTGATAAAACAGTGGTTGACTAAAGGTTGAGGGGGAATTGGTATATGCCGCTTTGGTGGAAAGTCGGCAGTTTCCAAATCAATTTCAGAGGGTATGGACAGAAGACAGAGGTTACATTCAGAACAGGAAAAAGGGGTGTATGTGCAGTTTATAATCTTGCCTTTTGAGCATGTAGAAGGAATACATGCCAGAAGAGCCTCTTTCGAGTAAGTAATATGGGAGTGGCTGGCAGCGCCAAGGGTCGTGGCCGCTGGCCGCGACTGGTCGCGGACGGGCGCAGACGGGCAGGACTTTGGCTTGACTTCGGCGCGACATCGGCGCACCCGCTGCGCGCGCCCGCTGCGCGGTCGAGGACACATGGATTATAGGGGCAGGGGCGGAGTCAGCTTCAGGTCGCTGACTGGTTGTGCCCTGGAAGTAGCAATCACTTCCTCCGTGGTGGGCGTGGCGCCGTCCCTCCACTCAAACCAAACTTTTGGCGGTGGACCGGGGATGCGCTTTAAATTTAGGTAGGTGAGTGCATTTACAAGTTTAAAAACAGTTTATAGACACTTTAAAATCGTGTGCAAACAATGGTTTTTACCAGCGCTCATAAATCGTGCTCTCCTTCGTATCACTCTGCTTCAGAATCAACAGAGGGAAAGGCGGGCGCGGCTTAAGAACCTGTGGGGAGTCAGCTTCAGGTCGCTGATTGGTTGTGCCCTGGAAGTAGCAATCACTTCCTCCGTGGTGGGCGTGGCGCCGTCCCTCCACTCAAACCAAACTTTTGGCGGTGGACCGGGGATGCGCTTTAAATTTAGGTAGGTGAGTGCATTTACAAGTTTAAAAACAGTTTATAGACACTTTAAAATCGTGTGCAAACAATGGTTTTTACCAGCGCTCATAAATCGTGCTCTCCTTCGTATCACTCTGCTTCAGCAATTACAATACAAAAAAATACAATATGTAGGTGGCATGGAGGGAGGGGTGGTCTCAAAGGGGAGGGAGTAGCCTCTTCGGGCTATCTGTAGAACCCACTTGTCCGAGAGGATGTCCCGCCAGTGGTGGAGGTGATGGCGTATCCTGGCACCAAATGGACGCCCATGAACTGGGAGAATTGTCGGCATGGGGTCAGAGCGAGTCGTGCCCATGCCAATGCAGAGTTTGCAGAACTTGCACAGGCCTCTGACTAGGATAGATCTGGCGAGCTGGAAGCCCCTTCCGCAGCTGAAGCCCCTTCTGCAGCCACGAAAGGCAGACACCGGATGGGATGTTACAGAAAGGCTCAAGGACTTGGCCGTTGCCTGCGACTCCTTGAAGCGCTCTAGCGCTGCGTCTGCCTATTCTCCAAAGAGGCAGGAGCCATCAAAGGGCATGTCCATAAGGTTGGCTTGGGCATCCCCAGAGAAGCCGTACGTTCTCAGCCAGGCGTGGCGCCGAATGGCCACTGTCGAGGAAACTGCTCTGCCCAGCGAGTCAGTTGTGTCAAGGCCACAGCGGATGGTAAACTTCGCTGCAGCTCTCCCATGATCAACAGCTTGGAAGAGGACAGCGAAAGCCTACTCCAGGACTTGTGGCAGCATGTGCGCAACCATCTCAAATAAAAAATAGGAGTAATGAGCCAATAGACATGTAGTGTTTACCGACCGCAATGCTAAGCTGGTGGAAGAGAAAGGTTTCTTTCCAAAGCGATTCAGCCTTTTGGATTTCCTACTTGGGGGTGCAGAAGGGAATGCGCCACAAAAAGTAGAGACTTGGACCACCAAGCTCTCGGGTCGGGTGAGGTGTGAGGAAAGATGGGTCACATGGAGCAGGGCGGTGGCGGTGTGTGATAGTTCTATTCACAGGAGCCCCTGGGTCGGAGGCTAGCTTAGCATGTGATTCACGCTTAAAGGAGTGATACACCTTGCCCTAATCCAGCCAACCCTTTTGGTGATTTTAGTGGTCTTTGATAATCTTAGGCTCTGAGAGTGGTAGCTGTGAAGAGCAGCCTTCAGGCCTATCTTGAAGGAGTGTAAAGCAGCTTGTTTTGGCACATTTAATCAACAGTGTAGATTAGATGAAAAAGAACAGTGTTTACTATTAGTATTTATTTCTATAAACACAGAGTGTTTATAGAATAAGTCTATTTATTATGCAACACAATCACTAACATATTGATATATCTCCTACCCAGAGATATCAACAATACACACAAGAATACTTCAAACCAATCAGGTAAGTAGCACAAATATACACCGGTCTCCAGGGGGAGACCAAACCATGTACTAAGTAAGTGGAATGCAAACTGCAAGGAAGAACAGAACTTGGACCAGAAGATTCAGAGGAGCTAGGGACCAAGAAACCACCCAAGATAATTACCCAGGAACCCCAACTGTGTGCAGAGTGGAAACACAGCCATGTGCCCAATAGAAGTCAATGGAGAAGTTGTGGTTGCAGTTTTAAAGAAGAAGGACCCTTTTTAATGCACCCCGAAGAAACCCTTAGGAAGACGGAAGGTTGGAGGGCTACCCCACACCACACTTGGTTGCCCCAGGAACCAGGTTAACTGCACCAGGGAAGCTGGGTGCATAGGGGTTAAGTGACGTCGGAACCTGCAGTTGACGATAATGGAAGATTTCAAAGAAAGTGCTTCTGGAGGTCTTTGAAGAAGTCCGGTGGAATCCAAGTGTGGATTCTTGAACAGGAGAACCGGCAAGCAGAGGGGACAGAGTCTATGCCACTCGGAAGTAACCAGGAGGCACAATCCCAATTGTTGTCGGCAAGTTCAGGAGGAGAACCAGGAGCCATGCATGAGCTACCCCAAGTCGGATGTCGGTGTCTAGTTGCTTATGTCCAGCAGGAGCACCAACAAGCCTTGTGAGCCGAAATTGGTGTGGAAAGCGAAACGATGCAAACGTTGGGACCAGCAAGGTCCAAAGGACTTACCAAGTGCAGGGGAGTTAGAGCAGGCCCCGAGCAAGCAGGGGAGCCTACTGAAGGAAGGCCCTCAAGAGGACCCGCAGGCTCAAGACACAGGAGTCGCAAGAAGACCTCCGGCAGCTTACCAAAGATGGAGGCCCATGGTGCAAGGGATGAAGTGAGGACGCTAATCTTTGATGGATGAGGTGCTGGAAGCTGCAGCTTCTTGTAGCCTAAAGACCTCTGAAGTGCAGAGCAAATAAGACTTGGCAACAGCAAGTCGACATGGTTTGGTCCCAGCGGCCCCGACGAGGGATACGATCCTCAAAATGGCCGATGAAGACAGGTAAGGTCTCTAGGAAGCTGCAGAACCACCACTTGTGTTGCTGGGCCTCGGGAAATACGTAGGATAAAAGGAACAGCAGACTGGTCAGCTTTGTTGCGGTGCCTGCAGATGGAGGGGAGTGATTCCTTCACTCCAAGGGAGATTTATTCAGATGTCCTTGATACCCACAGGTCTTCTGGAGAACCTGAGCGAAGCACAGACACAGACGAGGCAGAAGAGTTGCAGAACAGCGTGACCAAGAGCAGCAGGAGTCTTTCTTGATGCAGTCTCGATTCCCGACAAAGTCCAACGAAGTCGAAGTGTCCAGACAGTCGAAGAGTGTCTTGGTTTCAGAGGTGAGTCTTGTTCCATGACGAAACTGAGTACCCACCCACAGGGGAGCCATTAAGTACCCTAGGAAAAGGGTCCCTCCCAGAGGAGGGGCTGGACAGAGGGGAGGCCACTTTCCTGTCCTTTGTCTAGTTTTGCACCAGAGCAGGACTAAGGGTTACTGTACCGGGTCAAACCAGAGTATGCAAGGAGGGCACCAAATGTGCCATTCAATTCAGTCTGGTGGCAATGGAAAGCACCCCCACCACAGCCCAATACACTAAGTCCTGTCTGGGAGGTGGTCACACCTCCCTGTGACAGGAAACCTATTATTCTACCTTCCCCTGCTCGAGCTCAGCTCAGCAACAGGATGGCAGAACAGTGTCTGTGGTCAGCAGCAGCACTAGCTAGCTGGCACACCCTGAAAGGCTGTTACCGGGATAACAGGGGGGGGGGGTTCCACTAAGGAGTTCTTCCAGTACATGGGATCATACTTCCAGCACCAGGAGTCGGTGTTGGGGTATGATTCCAACATGTTTGATACCAAACTTGACCAGGTTCGGTGCAGCCACTATATAGTTTGACATGTCATATGACTGATGTCAGCTATACATCTTAAAAAGGCTGACTGCACTTACAAAGCCTGGAGAATCTACTCCGGGATTTGTAGGGGTGTCCTGCTCATGCAGGGGCATCCTCACACTTGTATCCGAGCAGCCTGCCCTCAGGACCAAAGGTCCTACCATAGGGGTGACCTATAGGTTTTAAGTGCGGTGACCTCAGATATAAGGAAACATATATCTGTTGTGAGAGGTGCAAGCACTAACTCACATGATGCAATAACAGGCCTCTAGTCACATTTAGAGTGGACTCCCATGGGTGGCACCATACAAGCTGCAGCCCATAGGAGACCTGGGTACCTCAGTTTCATATACTAGGGACTTGTAGGGGTATACTTGTAGCCAATTGTGGGTGTACCAAAGTACTTAGCAGAGCCAATTTAGGTGACAGAGCACAGTTGCTGGGGTCCTGATTAGCAGGATCCCAGCAGCCTACAGTCAAAACATGCTGATATCAGGCAAAAAGTGGGGAAACCATGAAAGCACATCCTACTTTCCTACAACCTCTGCTGTGCTTGGACCAAGTGCCCAGAAGAACATTAGCTGAGGCCTCATTAATTGGCAGCAAGGGTTCCAAAGTGGAGACACCAGGCTGGAGGACCTCCGCCAAAACATTGGTCTTGACCGCCACAGTAGGAATCTGCAGGTCCAAGATCCCTGCAGCCCTACATACTACCATGGCAAAAGAAGCCCCCTCCTCCATAGCCAAGTAATGAGGGGAAAGCATGTCAGGCTCTGGAGAGGTATCCAAACCACTGGCATCACCCAGCTCCTCATACCAGTCCATTTCTTCAGCAGAAGGCAGAACTTTTAAGGGGTCATGTGTCCCCTCCCAATATTCCTCCAATCCTAGCACCTAAAAATAGGGCTGAGGATGCAACAGTGGTACAAAAGGGGGTGGTAATGGACGGAGCATCTGAACCAATCAAACACTCACACCCAGTCAAAAGATCTGGGTTTAATCCATCACCGTTCTTTAGCCCACTCTGCCACCCCAGTTCAGACATGGCTATATGCAAATCAGTCTGACCCTGTGCCTCATGGGAACAGTCCAGCCCGAAGTGCCAAGCCATGCCTTCCCTGGACCAGAAACAAGCTTCCGAGGACCGGTTTCTGGAATTGCAGCCGTCTTCAGCCCGGCTTGCTTGAATCCAGTGGAAAAGTGAGCAAGGGACTCACGTCTGAGCATACCCTGCCACACTTATGGCGGCCAAAACGGTACAAAAGGGGGTGGTAATGGACGGAGCATCTGAACCAATCAAACACTCCCACCCAGTCAAAAGATCTGGGTTTAATCCATCACCATTCTTTAGCCCACTCTGCCACCCCAGTTCAGACATGGCTATATGCAAATCAGTCTGACCCTGTGCCTCATGGGAACAGTCCAGCCCGAACTGCCAAGCAAGCTATATGCAAATCAGTCTGACCCTGTGCCTCATGGTATCGCTTTGTTCGCCCTAAGTGTGGCAGGGTATGCTCAGACGTGAGTCCCTTGCTCACTTGGCCACTGGATTCAAGATAGCCTGGCTGATGAGGATTATGAATCCGAAACCGGTCCCAGGATGCTTGTTTCCGGTCCATGGAAGACATGGCTTGGCAGTTCGAGCTGGACTGTTCCCATGAGGCACAGGGTCAGACTGATTTGCATATAGCCATGTCTGAAATGGGGTGGCTGAGTGAGCTAAAGAATGGTGATGGATTAAACCCAGATCAGTTGACTGGGGGTGAGTGTTTGATTTGCTCAAACGCTCCGTTCATCATCCCCTTTTGTATCGCTTTGTTCGCCCTAAGTGTGGCAGGGTAGGCTCAGACGTGAGTCCCTTGCTCACTTGGCCACTGGATTCAAGATAGCCTGGCTGATGAGGATTATGAATCCGAAACCGGTCCCAGGATGCTTGTTTCCGGTCCATGGAAGACATGGCTTGGCAGTTCGGGCTGGACTGTTCCCATGAGGCACAAGGTCAGACTGATTTGCATATAGCCATGTCTGAAATGGGGTGGCTGAGTGGGCTAAAGAATGGTGATGGATTAAACCCAGATCAGTTGACTGGGGGTGAGTGTTTGATTTGCTCAAACGCTCCGTCCATCATCCACTTTTGTATCGCTTTGTTCGCCCTAAGTGTGGCAGGGTATGCTCAGACGTGAGTCCCTTGCTCACTTGGCCACTGGATTCAAGATAGCCTGGCTGATGAGGATTATGAATCCGAAACCGGTCCCAGGATGCTTGTTTCCGGTCCATGGAAGACATGGCTTGGCAGTTCGGGCTGGACTGTTCCCATGAGGCACAGGGTCAGACTGATTTGCATATAGCCGTGGCTGAGTGGGCTAAAGAATGGTGATGGATTAAAACCAGATCAGTTGACTGGGGGTGAGTGTTTGATTTGCTCAAACGCTCCGTCCATCATCCCCTTTTGTATCGCTTTGTTCGCCCTAAGTGTGGCAGGGTATGCTCAGACGTGAGTCACTTGCTCACTAGGCCACTGGATTCAAGATAGCCTGGCTGATGAGGATTATGAATCCGAAACTGGTCCCAGGATGCTTGTTTCCGGTCCATGGAAGACATGGCTTGGCAGTTCGGGCTGGACTGTTCCCATGAGGCACAGGGTCAGACTGATTTGCATATAGCCATGTCTGAAATGGGGTGGCTGAGTGGGCTAAAGAATGGTGATGGATTAAACCCAGATCAGTTGACTGGGGGTGAGTGTTTGATTTGCTCAAACGCTCCGCCCATCATCCCCTTTTGTATCGCTTTGTTCGCCCTAAGTGTGGCAGGGTATGCTCAGACGTGAGTCCCTTGCTCACTTGGCCACTGGATTCAAGATAGCCTGGCTGATGAGTATTATGAATCCGAAACCGGTCCCAGGATGCTTGTTTCCGGTCCATGGAAGACATGGCTTGGCAGTTCGGGCTGGACTGTTCCCATGAGGCACAGGGTCAGACTGATTTGCATATAGCCATGTCTGAAATGGGGTGGCTGAGTGGACTAAAGAATGGTGATGGATTAAACCCAAATCAGTTGACTGGGGGTGAGTGTTTGATTTGCTCAAACGCTCCGTCCATCATCCCCTTTTGTATCGCTTTGTTCGCCCTAAGTGTGGCAGGGTATGCTCAGACGTGAGTCCCTTGCTCACTTGGCCACTGGATTCAAGATAGCCTGGCTGATGAGGATTATGAATCCGAAACCGGTCCCAGGATGCTTGTTTCCGGTCCATGGAAGACATGGCTTGGCAGTTCGGGCTGGACTGTTCCCATGAGGCACAGGGTCAGACTGATTTGCATATAGCCATGTCTGAAATGGGGTGGCTGAGTGAGCTAAAGAATGGTGATGGATTAAACCCAGATCAGTTGACTGGGGGTGAGTGTTTGATTTGCTCAAACGCTCCGTCCATCATCCCCTTTTGTATCGCTTTGTTCGCCCTAAGTGTGGCAGGGTATGCTCAGACGTGAGTCCCTTGCTCACTTGGCCACTGGATTCAAGATAGCCTGGCTGATGAGGATTATGAATCCGAAACCGGTCCCAGGATGCTTGTTTCCGGTCCATGGAAGACATGGCTTGGCAGTTCGGGCTGGACTGTTGCCATGAGGCACAGGGTCAGACTGATTTGCATATAGCCATGTCTGAAATGGGGTGGCTGAGTGGGCTAAAGAATGGTGATGGATTAAACCCAGATCAGTTGACTGGGGGTGAGTGTTTGATTTGCTCAAACGCTCTCTCCATCATCCCCTTTTGTATCGCGAGGATGCAACAGAGCCTGAAGGCTCTATCGGCGCCGGCCTCTGCATCATTGGACACACAGCCGTCTCCGAATCACCGGGGATGAGAATGGGACTGACGCGGCTGGCAGGCGCTGGCGACGTCCGGAGACTCTGCGTTGAATGTAACATCGGGGAAGGTCGACGAGGTGTGACCGGCCCCAGTTTGGATCCGGGAATGGATCCATGAGCGCCGGGGCTGGAGCAGCTGGCACGGAACCCAATGGAACTCATTCTGCTGTGCCTGCGAGGCCCAAAGGCGCACCAGAGGGTCAGGCCTCCAAGAAAAGGCACATATGGCATGCTTTGACTTCTTGGGTGTTTTTGTGGTGTTTCTAACCAGACACCTTTGAGGACTTCGAATGAGAGGATATTGTTTTGGAGCCCTGGAGCAGAGCTCGGACTCTTCTCTCGAGGGAACAAGACCTCCGAGGAGACCTCTTAGGTGCCTGATGCCGACTAGCAAGCAGCTTTAGGGACAGCTCCCTCTAAGCTTTAGCCGCCACGGCCCTGCAGTCGAAGCACAACTTCGAGTCGTGGTCACGCTACAGGCACCAAAGACACATGAGGTGGGGATCCATGACCGACATGGTGGGGTAACAGGCACCACACGGTTTGAATCCCAAGGTCTTTTTGGACATGATGAGTACCTAAACACCACTTCAAAAATGTTGACAAATAGTCAAAAAAGGTCTGTCAAAAAATGACAGGGAGTAGCTCTCTTCGGTGGATCTGTGCTGGCTGGTGCAGAAAGAAAAGAACTAACACCAGCATGCGGAGGTGGCGCCTATGTAGATACAGATGTAGCGATGACGGACACAATGCCGACCACGTCATGCAGAGTTGACTGACAACATCTATCGGCACGCAGGAGTACTGCTTAAGAAAAACCTTCCAGATCCAGTCTGATGCCAGGGAAGTTCAAAGGTAAGGAATTTGCAGCTAGATGTCTTTATCAGATGTTAAGATTACTTGGGTAGGGTACACACTACACTATCTAGTGAGGAACCCAGTCAGACTCAGGTGTCTGGCCACAGTGCCCTTAGGTTCCAGGAACTTAGGACCCTGTTTAAGGCTAGAAAACTAAAGACCGGTAGTAATCCTACTAGGTCTTTTCTCATAGAGTTACTCATTCAATATGACCTCCAGAATCCTCGAAGCGCACTTCGGGAGAAAGACCTTGGTGAGGAGGATGACCTTACAGGAAAAGAGCTAGAGGTACTTAGTGCTGCTGGCTCTGTCACTGGACATGGCCTTGATGAGTCAGAAGAGACTCCTATGGACAACCCTATACCTGTAGAAGGAGGTACTGATGGTACAGAAGGGGTCACAGAAGTAGGCCCATTTTCTCTCTCACTAGGTTGGTACGCAGGGTTCCTAGGAGCAACAGGTCCTCCTCATCCTTACTCTCCTAAACATCCCATGCTGCGCGTCCATCCATTCTAACATGGGGGGAAGCTTTAGATAGAGGGTACAGCATCCTCAGATTTGAGAAGGCAAAACTCAACTTGATGAGGGAGCAGCTGCCTCTTGATAGGGAATCCCTAGATGTAGAGAGAGAGAGAAAGAATTTGGGGTTAAATCCCCATGGCGGAAGCACAAGAGACTCCAGAGTCAGCCAGGAACACTTTGACACTAGGAATTCTAGCAGGACAGTCCCTCCTTACAAAACTGGGGATGACATCCACAAATGGTTACTGCACAGGAGAAGGCCTGTAAAGTCCAACAGGTCCCCCAGAAGCAGTGGGCAGCTATCCTGTGGCTCTCCTTTGCAGACAAAGGCAGAGACAAGTGCTTGGCAGTTAGAGAAGAGGATGCAGACAACTGCCAGATCTTGAAAGAGGCACTCATTGAAGGGTTAGGGCTTACCTGTGAAGAATACAGAATTAAGTTCAGAAATACCAGAAAGGAGACCTCAGAAGACTAGGTTGATTTTATAGACTGTGCAGTCAAGGTACTGGAAGGCTAGTTATATGGTAGCAAGGTACATGACTATGAAAGACTGTACAATGTGATCATAGGAGAGCACATCCTTAACTGTGTGTCTGAAAAACTGCACAATATCTGGTGGATTCTGATCTGACCTCTCCTCAAGAATTGGGAAAGAAGGCAGACACATGGGTTCGCACCAGAGTGAGCAGTACGTCTCATAGTGGGGGTGACCAGAAGAAAATGAATTCCAAGCCCCAAGAGAAAGCAGGGAGAACACCTAAAGATAACAAGAAAGAGTCTTCTTCAGGTCCATAAACTTCTTCCTCTGGGGGACTGTAGGAAGGTAGGAGCCTTCTGGCATGGTTACCCCAACTTTTCGGCTGGTATCAGTGTGTTTTTGATCTAGTCTGCTAGGATCCTGCTAATCAGGACCCAAACAACTGTGCTTTCTCCCCTAAGATGGCATGGCAAGTACTTTGGTACCCCCACAATTGACTACTGATGTACCCATATAAGTCCGTAGTATATGGTACTAGGGGACAGAAGGCAGAGGTACACTAGGGGTCTCCCCTGGGCTGCAGCATGTATTGTGCCACCCATGGGAGTCCACTTAGACTGTGATTACAGGCCTGCCATTGCAGCCTGTGTGAGTTGGTGCTTGCGCCTCTTACAACAGATAGACGTTTTCTTATATCTGAGGTCACTGCATGTAAAACCTATACTTCACCCCTATGGCAGGCTCTTCAGTCCTGAGGGCAGGGTGCTTGGTTATAAGTAAGAGGGTACCCCTGCATGAGCAGGGCACCCCTGCAAACCCCGGAGTCGATTTTCCAGGCTTTGTTAGTATGGTCAGCCATTTTAAGACAAATAGTGGATATCAGTCATTATGAGATGTCTAACTATATAGTGGCTGCACTGAACCCGGTCATGTTGGACATGTTGGAATCATACCCCATGTAGGAAAGTAGGACCTGCTTTCATGGTTCCCCCCACTTTCTGGTGGTGTCATTCTGTTGTCTGAGTAGTCTGACTGGGATCCTGTAAATCAGGACCCCAGTCACTGTGCTCTCTCCCTGAATTGGACTATGGTCATTACTTTGGTACCTTCCTAATTGGCTACTGGTGTACCCTTCTAAGTCCCTAGTAAATGGTACTAAGGTACCCAGGGCATAGGTACATGCCTTCCACGGGCTACATCATGTATTATGCTATCTATGAGAGACCACTCAAACTGTGCTAGCACCACTCATCACAGATATAATTTTCCTTATATCTGAGGTCACTGCACTTACAAACTGCAAGTCACCCCTAAGGCAGGTCTTTTAATCCTGAAGGCAGGGTGCTTGGTTCTAAGTGTGAGGGTACCTTGCATGAGGAGGACACCCTCTACATACCAAGGATTCTCAAGGCTTTGTAAGTGCGGTCAGCCATTTTATACATATAGTGGACATCAAATCAGTTACGAGATGTCTAACTGTATATTTGCTGCACCGAAACTGGTTATGTTTGGTATCAAACATGTTGGCATCCTACCCCAAAAACGAATCTAGTATTGGATGTAGGATCCTACGTACTTGGGGGCTCCCCTAGTAAGCTCCCCTGTATTCCTGGTACCAGCCTTTCAGGGTTTAACAGCAAGCTAGTGTTGCGGCCGACCTCAGACAAAACTCTGCCCTCTGGCTGCTGAGCTAGCCTCGAGCAGGGGAAAGCAGAACAATAGGTTTGCTTTCACAGAGAGGTGTAACCGCCTCCCAGACACAAAGACCACTTTGAAGGGCACATTTGGTGCCCTCCTTGCATACTAGTTAAAACCAGTTTAGGAAGCTGTTGGCTCCCGCGCGAAACTGGACAAGGTAGTATCATCCCCTCTGTCCAGCCCCTCCTCTGGGAGGGACCCCAAAATCGTCCCAACCCTTTCCTTTGGGTATTTAAGGGTTTACCTGTAGATTCAGATCCGAAACACTTAAACTTTAATTGTCTGGGCACTTTTGACTTGGTTGGACTTCGCTTTGGGAACGGAAACTGAATCTGGAAGACTCCTGCTGCTCCTTGTCTCATCGTCCTGCCAGTTTTCTGTGTCATCTGTGCCTGTGCTCCATCCAGGTTCTTCTCCAGGCCTGTGGGCATCAAAGACACCCAAAGGAATCTCCCTTGGAGTGAAGGAGTCACTCCCCTGCATTTGCAGGCACTGGAACTAAGCTGACCGGTCTGCTGCTCCTGACATCCCCCAGACTTCAAAAGGCCCAGTAACACAGGCTGTGGTTCTGAAACTTCCTCGAGGCCTGTACTGTCTTCTCAGCAAGTTTGAAGCCATTATCCCTCGTCAGAACCGCTGGAGCAGCATCCATGTGCTCTGCATTGACTTGCTGTTGCCAAGGCTTGTTGCCCATCTTCTCCAGAGATCTTCGGGCCCCAAGAAGCTCCAACCTCCAGCACCTCTTGCTACCAAGATCTTCGCCCTCACCACATCCTCTGCACCATGTCTCTACATCCTTGGTGAGCTGCTCGAGGTCCTCTTGCGACTCCAGTGCTTTTGGCCTGTAGGTCTTCTTGAGGGTCATCTTTGACTCCAGTGGGCTCCCCTGTTTGCTCGGGCCTGCTCTGACTCTCCTGTACTTGGTAAGTTCATTGGACCTTGCTGGTCCCAACACTGCACCTTCTTCATTTTCCACATCTGTTGCAGCTACCAAGGCTTGATGGTGCTCCCGCTGGTCCCCGATGCCCTGGTTCTCGACTTCCGACGTGAGAAAGCACGCAAATGGCTCATGGTCTTCCATAGCATCGCCTGGTCCTCACAGCTTCAGCGACAAGGGCACCGTAAACTCTCCTACATCTTCCGTCATCGGTGGTCATTGATCTTTTCCGTGTCACCTGGTCACTCCTGAATCGCATAGACTCTGTCCCCTCTGCTTGCAGGTACTCCTCTTCAAGAATCCACCCTTGGATTCCATTGGACTTTTTCACCCTCTTTACCAATGGCATCTTCACTGAAGTCCTCCATTGTGGACTACAGCAGTTTCCAACGTCACTTGCACCTATGCACCTGGCTTACCTGGTGTAGGTATCCTGGTTCCTTGGGTATCACCCGGTGTGGTGACTCTCTAACCTTCCATCTACCACGGGGTATCTCCAGGGACTGCTGAGAGGGGTCCTTCTTTTTAAGTGGTTCCTTGGGTCCCCACATCTTTTAAGTCTTCTACGTGAAGACTTTGCTCGCAGTTTGCATTCCACTTAATTAGTATATGGTTTGGTCTCTCCCTGGAGACCACTGTGTATTTGTACTTACTTACCTGTCTTACTATTTAAATATTATGTGTATTGTGTTTATGTCTCAGGGCAGGAGATATATTTATGTGTTAGTGAGTGTGGATAATAAATAACTATTTTTATAACTACACTGTGTGTTTCTTTTCCACTTAACCTACACTACATGATTAGATCTGGTAAAACAAGCTGCTTAACACTCGTTATGGAATAAACCTGAAGGCTGCTCTCCACAACTACCACTTAGAGAGCTTTCTATAGTTGTCTAAGACCACTAAAATCACCAAAAGGGTTGTCTGGATCAGTGCAAAGTGCTTCACTTAAATAAGTGTGTACCATATACTAAGCCAGTCCCCTACACCCCAACACTGATTCCAGTGTTGGAAGTGTGATCCCATGTACTGTGGGGCTCCCTAGGAGCCTCCTCCTGTACTCCTAATAACAGCCTTTCAGGGTCTTCAAGCAAGCTAGTGCTGTTGCCAACCACAGACACGATTCTGCCCTTCTACTGCTGAGCTTGAGCAGGGGAAGGTATTACAATTGGTTTCCTGTCACATGGAGGTGTGACCACCTCTGTAGTGAAGGCAGGGCCCTGCTTGCACACATTACGATGTTAGCATAGGCTTATTAGAAGTTTAAACACCATTTAACCTTTTTGCGGCATTTGCACACGACACTGCATGTAACTGTTGTTGCAAGTTAGACTGCTTGAATTTCTTCACATGAGAACGGCTTGTTTTCAACATCCCTAGACTTACATCGCGTCCTTAGTCTGTACAGTGAGTGCAGAATCCTCCAAGGTTACCATAACAATGTTAGCTGTCATTCGGGCTGATCGGCCCACGCTCTAGACACAACACACACACAGATGCAGCTAACTGAAATTCTAGCGCCTTTAATATTGCACTGCATGCATGATTAGGGCACTTGGAGAAAATCATTTTCCAGAGAGAGAGAGAGAGCTTTTGCTGATCCTGATGTGATTCACTTCTGCTGATCTTGGAGGTATGGGGTTCCCCATTCAAGCCTAAGAGACCTTCTATTGTTATAAAAACCTAGTTTCTAGCAGAGGAGGGTGGTACACAAGGTACTATAGGACCTGTTCCCACTATCACTATAATATGATTTCTCCCTTTGTGTTTTATGGAATTGTAACAATGCTGATCGTATTATTTTTAATAATATGCCTGCTTATGTTAGCAAAAATACTGCATCTTAGAGCACGTCGTTAAAATAAACATTTTAAACTTTTCTGTGTCTCTATCTACATACGTTGTGGACTGGTATGAGAATAACAAACTAAAGAGTGTTCTTGATTCCCACCATTCCTGAGAGTAGCCTAAGGAACAAGTTACTTACCTTCGGTAACTTGTTCATCTGTAAGAAACAGTAGTTAGTATTAGATTCCTTACCTTAGAATATCCCCAAGCGTCAGACTGGATCCGGAAATTTTTAGCAATTTTTGTAGCAGTACCCTTGCGCGTCGGTAGGCGTCGTCTGCGGCTCCGCGTCCGTCGTCGGCGTCGTGGGCACCGTGATAACGTCGTCGGAGTACTTAGATGCCGCCTCCGCGTGCTGACGTCAGTTCTTAGACATAGCTTTTCCGTGCCAGAAACGCAGAGCCATGTTAAAAACCGACACTGGTGCGATTGAAACTAGGGCCCTGAAAGGGGATGACCTTAACCCTAGATATCAGTTCGCAGAATGGGAAGGATGGGTGGGGCGGTAAGGAATCTAATACTAACTACTGTTTCTTACAGATATCAAAGATATTCGTTACCGAAGGTAAGTAACTTGTTCATCTGAAAGAAACAGGTTAGTATTAGATTCCTTACCTTAGAATAGATACCCCAGCAATACCAACCCCGGTGGTGGGTCTGCAAACCAATAATCACACCAGAAAGTCCTGGAGGACAGAACAGCCAAAGAAGCCATCCCTCCGGAATTGGCTGTCCAGGCAGTAGTGTCTTGCAAACGTGTGCAGCAACGCCAACGTAGGTGCCTGACAGATGTCCTGCAAGGGGACTCCACGGCCCAGGGCAGTGCTTGCCGCCGTGGCCCGAGTGGAATGGGCCCTCAGCCCAACAGGAGGCTCCTTCCTCGCCAAGGAGTAACATGCCTTGATACACAAGACGACCCACCGAGAGATGGTCCTCTTGTGCACCGCCCGTGCCTTCTTAGCGCCCACGTAACCAACAAAGAGTTGGTCTGTCAGGCTCAGTCTTCCTGTGTCTTCGGGATTGTGCTGAAGATGAATAGGTTACACCTCCTGACGTCCCCGGTGTCTGAGATAATATATACAGAGCACCAGGATAGTCAAGCGAGGGAGGGAAAGGAAGGGGACAGCGGGGAGGGAGATCTGCAACAGCAACAATATTGCACTCAATACATGTAATACCAGTGTAGTTTAGATCAACTGAAGTTTCTTCCTTTACCCCTAGTCTAACCATACAATCTTCCTACCTGAAAAGGAAAATAGTAGTCTTTGTATGAAAGAAGAGATAAGGAGATCCCAGGAGATATTAGACCTCTAGGAAGAGACAACAACATTTAGATAACATGTTAAACATGGCGTACAATTATTGCATAACATGAGTCACAACCTACCAACACGTTTCGTGTGAAGTTCTTAGGACTATGATCCCCTGTGAATCCCTTGTATACTCTCTTCTATGTGAAAACAAAAAGAACAGGTTGTGGAGAAAAGAAAATAGGCAAACCAGATAGACACGATAATAATCCTTAACGTCTCCTTCCAAAGCATACAACGGATTCTGTAGATTCTTCAAGGTTTAACAAACAGTTATTGTTTTAACCGAAGATTGACAAGTCCAGACTGGACCCCAATCACTAGTACAATCCCACGTAAAGCACTCCTAAACTCCTGTTAAATCCACACGGAGAATGCCTGAGTGGAGACGTAGAACAAGTCAGAAGCACCGTTCCGATGCAAGAAAAGTCTCCCAAAACGGTTCCCTTTATACGGAACCGAACGTATAGCAACAGTACAAAATAAACAATGTGCATAGAAGTCCAGTACTCAGCGCGTCCTTCATACACGTAGAACAGCAGAACAGGCTTCCGGCAACCAAATAGGGTACGTGAACGGCAGTGCTAAACGCACAGCACTTACCCAGAATCCGCAATCTGAAGTAGCATCAACATAGGCAAAATATTCGGTAACGCCGACTTCCTCCGGTCCGACCTTATTTCCTGATAGAGCGCGGGTGCGAATTACGTCGTTGACGTTCCGGGCATGCTGGGAATTGTAGTTCCATGCCCTAGAACGTAAATCACTAGAAAAGAAAAAGGTCAGCGTAACAAGGATCACGCAGTCTGTGACAGTACATACCCCTTCATGAGGGACGCTGACCAGCGCCCGGTTTATCAGGACACAGCCGGTGGAACCGCTCCACCAAATGAGGGGCATGAACCGCCCCTGCAGGCTCCCATGAGTTTTCTTCTGGCCCATACCCCTTCCAAGAAATCAGATAGCACACCCTCCCTCTCACCAGCTTGGAATCCAGCACCCTCTGAACCTCATATTCCCTGTCCTGATGCACCCAAACTGGCGAGGGAGGCCGTCGAACAGGGCAGTGTGAGGGCTTGAGAAGGGACACATGAAAAACAGGGTGTATTCTGAGATGCGAAGGCAACCGTAGCATCACCGCTACAGGATTGAAGTGCTTCAGCACTCGAAATGGACCAATGAACCGGGGATTGAATACACTACGTTTCTTAAACCTAATGTACCTGGTGGATAGCCACACCCACTCCCCCTTCTTGTATACAGGACAAGGTTGCCTATGCTTGTCAGCCTGAGTTTTGTATCTATGCTTGGCACATGGAAGATTTGAGCGTGTGGTGAGAAGAATCTTGCGAACACGCAACAATCTGTCCCTGACATTTGGCACATGGCAGCTGGTACTGGGGAGCAACAAAGGGTTAAACCTAGGATGGTGACCATAAGAGCTGAAAAAAGGGGTATGAAGTGTGGAGGAGTGTTGCGTGCTGTTGTATGCTATCTCTGCCACCCACAACCAATCCACCCAGGCCTCGGTATTTTCTTGCACATAACAACGCAGATACTGCTTGAGCGTTTGGTTCAGCCGCTCCGTTTGCCCATCGGTTTGCGGATGAAAGCTGGTGGAAAGGGAAGAAGAAATCCGCAATTCTGCACACCAGGTCTTCCAAAACTGAGCCGTAAACTGTGCCCCCCTATCCGAAACTATGACCCTAGGGAGGCCATGCAGCCGTACGGCAAGTACCAATAGGAGATGTGCCAATTGATCTGCCATGGGAACTTGAGCACAAGCAATAAAATGGCCCATTTTCGTGAGGTAGTCTATGACCACAATGATGGCTGTTTTTCCCTGATCTTTAGGGAGGCCTACTATGAAGTCCACAGAGAAACTTTCCCACGGCAGATCAGGAGTGGGCATAGGTTGTAGCAATCCTTGCGGTTGTTGCCTATCAGATTTCATTTGAGCGCATTTCACACATTTCTGCACCCCATTTCTGCACATCGGGCCGAATGGAGGGCCACCAGAACTGTCGCAAAACTTTTTCCAATGTTTTCGCATAGCCTGTATGTCCAGCACAAGGAGTGTCATGACACCATGAATACACTGCAAAAAACACAGTTGATGGACGGAATGTAGAACAATGTCATACATTCACCCCAGTACAAGGATCTGGGCCTAAATCCATCGTTTTTTTGCACTCCACACCACCCCGGGTTAGACACTGGCTATATGCAAATCAGCTCTGACCCTGTGCCTCATGGGAACAGTCCAGTCCGAACTACCAAGCCATGTCTTTCCCAGACCGGAATCAAGCATCCAAGGACCGGTTTCTGGCTATCAGCCTTCATTCAGCCTGGATAGCTTGACTCCAGTGGTGTGGAGAGCCTGGGACTCACGTCTGAGCATACCCAGCCCACTCGGGGTGAAAATTGCAAAAAACACAGTTGATGGACGGAATGTAGAACAATGTCACACATTCACCCCAGTACAAGGATCTGGGCCTAACCCAGGGTGGTGTGGAGTGCAAAAAAACGATGGATTTAGGCCCAGATCCTTGTACTGGGGTGAATGTATGACATTGTTCTACATTCTGTCCATCAACTGTGTTTTTTGCAATTTCACCCTGAGTGTGCTGGGGATGCTCAGACGTGGGTCCCAGGCTCCCCACACCACTGGAGTCAAGCTATCCAGGCTGATGAAGGCTGATAGCCAGAAACCGGTCCTTGGATGCTTGATTCCGGTCTGGGAAAGACATGGCTTGGTAGTTCGGACTGGACTGTTCCCATGAGGCACAGGGTCAGAGCTGATTTGCATATGGCCAGTGTCTAACCCAGGGTGGTGTGGAGTGCAAAAAAACGATGGATTTAGGCCCAGATCCTTGTACTGGGGTGAATGTATGACATTGTTCTACATTCTGTCCATCAACTGTGTTTTTTGCAATTTCACCCTGAGTGTGCTGGGGATGCTCAGACGTGGGTCCCAGGCTCTCCACACCACTGGAGTCAAGCTATCCAGGCTGATGAAGGCTGATAGCCAGAAACCGGTCCTTGGATGCTTGATTCCGGTCTGGGAAAGACATGGCTTGGTAGTTCGGACTGGACTGTTCCCATGAGGCACAGGGTCAGAGCTGATTTGCATATGGCCAGTGTCTAACCCAGGGTGGTGTGGAGTGCAAAAAAACGATGGATTTAGGCCCAGATCCTTGTACTGGGGTGAATGTATGACATTGTTCTACATTCTGTCCATCAACTGTGTTTTTTGCAATTTCACCCTGAGTGTGCTGGGGATGCTCAGACGTGGGTCCCAGGCTCTCCACACCACTGGAGTCAAGCTATCCAGGCTGATGAAGGCTGATAGCCAGAAACCGGTCCTTGGATGCTTGATTCTGGTCTGGGAAAGACATGGCTTGGTAGTTCGGACTGGACTGTTCCCATGAGGCACAGGGTCAGAGCTGATTTGCATATGGCCAGTGTCTAACCCAGGGTGGTGTGGAGTGCAAAAAAACGATGGATTTAGGCCCAGATCCTTGTACTGGGGTGAATGTATGACATTGTTCTACATTCTGTCCATCAACTGTGTTTTTTGAAATTTCACCCTGAGTGTGCTGGGGATGCTCAGACGTGGGTCCCAGGCTCTCCACACCACTGGAGTCAAGCTATCCTGGCTGATGAAGGCTGATAGCCAGAAACCGGTCCTTGGATGCTTGATTCTGGTCTGGGAAAGACATGGCTTGGTAGTTCGGACTGGACTGTTCCCATGAGGCACAGGGTCAGAGCTGATTTGCATATGGCCAGTGTCTAACCCAGGGTGGTGTGGAGTGCAAAAAAACGATGGATTTAGGCCCAGATCCTTGTACTGGGGTGAATGTATGACATTGTTCTACATTCTGTCCATCAACTGTGTTTTTTGCAATTTCACCCTGAGTGTGCTGGGGATGCTCAGACGTGGGTCCCAGGCTCTCCACACCACTGGAGTCAAGCTATCCAGGCTGATGAAGGCTGATAGCCAGAAACCGGTCCTTGGATGCTTGATTCTGGTCTGGGAAAGACATGGCTTGGTAGTTCGGACTGGACTGTTCCCATGAGGCACAGGGTCAGAGCTGATTTGCATATGGCCAGTGTCTAACCCAGGGTGGTGTGGAGTGCAAAAAAACGATGGATTTAGGCCCAGATCCTTGTACTGGGGTGAATGTATGACATTGTTCTACATTCTGTCCATCAACTGTGTTTTTTGCAATTTCACCCTGAGTGTGCTGGGGATGCTCAGACGTGGGTCCCAGGCTCTCCACACCACTGGAGTCAAGCTATCCAGGCTGATGAAGGCTGATAGCCAGAAACCGGTCCTTGGATGCTTGATTCCGGTCTGGGAAAGACATGGCTTGGTAGTTTGGACTGGACTGTTCCCATGAGGCACAGGGTCAGAGCTGATTTGCATATGGCCAGTGTCTAACCCAGGGTGGTGTGGAGTGCAAAAAAACGATGGATTTAGGCCCAGATCCTTGTACTGGGGTGAATGTATGACATTGTTCTACATTCTGTCCATCAACTGTGTTTTTTGCAATTTCACCCTGAGTGTGCTGGGGATGCTCAGACGTGGGTCCCAGGCTCTCCACACCACTGGAGTCAAGCTATCCAGGCTGATGAAGGCTGATAGCCAGAAACCGGTCCTTGGATGCTTGATTCCGGTCTAGGAAAGGCATGGCTTGGTAGTTCGGACTGGACTGTTCCCATGAGGCACAGGGTCAGAGCTGATTTGCATATGGCCAGTGTCTAACCCAGGGTGGTGTGGAGTGCAAAAAAACGATGGATTTAGGCCCAGATCATTGTACTGGGGTGAATGTATGACATTGTTCTACATTCTGTCCATCAACTGTGTTTTTTGCAATTTCACCCTGAGTGTGCTGGGGATGCTCAGACGTGGGTCCCAGGCTCTCCACACCACTGGAGTCAAGCTATCCAGGCTGATGAAGGCTGATAGCCAGAAACCGGTCCTTGGATGCTTGATTCCGGTCTGGGAAAGACATGGCTTAGTAGTTCGGATTGGACTGTTCCCATGAGGCACAGGGTCAGAGCTGACTTGCATATGGCCAGTGTCTAACCCAGGGTGGTGTGGAGTGCAAAAAAACGATGGATTTAGGCCCAGATCCTTGTACTGGGGTGAATGTATGACATTGTTCTACATTCTGTCCATCAACTGTGTATTTTGCAATTTCACCCTGAGTGTGCGGGGGATGCTCAGACGTGGTTCCCAGGCTCTCCACACCACTGGAGTCAAGCTATCCAGGCTGATGAAGGCTGATAGCCAGAAACCGGTCTTTGGATGCTTGATTCTGGTCTGGGAAAGACATGGCTTGGTAGTTCGGACTGGACTGTTCCCATGAGGCACAGGGTCAGAGCTGATTTGCATATGGCCAGTGTCTAACCCAGGGTGGTGTGGAGTGCAAAAAAACGATGGATTTAGGCCCAGATCCTTGTACTGGGGTGAATGTATGACATTGTTCTACATTCTGTCCATCAACTGTGTTTTTTGCAATTTCACCCTGAGTGTGCTGGGGATGCTCAGACGTGGGTCCCAGGCTCTCCACACCACTGGAGTCAAGCTATCCAGGCTGATGAAGGCTGATAGCCAGAAACCGGTCCTTGGATGCTTGATTCCGGTCTGGGAAAGACATGGCTTGGTAGTTCGGACTGGACTGTTCCCATGAGGCACAGGGTCAGAGCTGATTTGCATATGGCCAGTTTCTAACCCAGGGTGGTGTGGAGTGCAAAAAAACGATGGATTTAGGCCCAGATCCTTGTACTGGGGTGAATGTATGACATTGTTCTAGATTCTGTCCATCAACTGTGTTTTTTGCAATTTCACCCTGAGTGTGCTGGGGATGCTCAGACGTGGGTCCCAGGCTCTCCACACCACTGGAGTCAAGCTATCCAGGCTGATGAAGGCTGATAGCCAGAAACCGGTCCTTGGATGCTTGATTCCGGTCTGGGAAAGACATGGCTTGGTAGTTCGGACTGGACTGTTCCCATGAGGCACAGGGTCAGAGCTGATTTGCATATGGCCAGTGTCTAACCCAGGGTGGTGTGGAGTGCAAAAAAACGATGGATTTAGGCCCAGATCCTTGTACTGGGGTGAATGTATGACATTGTTCTACATTCTGTCCATCAACTGTGATTTTTGCAATTTCACCCTGAGTGTGCTGGGGATGCTCAGACGTGGGTCCCAGGCTCTCCACACCACTGGAGTCAAGCTATCCAGGCTGATGAAGGCTGATAGCCAGAAACCGGTCCTTGGATGCTTGATTCCGGTCTGGGAAAGACATGGCTTGGTAGTTCGGACTGGACTGTTCCCATGAGGCACAGGGTCAGAGCTGATTTGCATATGGCCAGTGTCTAACCCAAGGTGGTGTGGAGTGCAAAAAAACGATGGATTTAGGCCCAGATCCTTGTACTGGGGTGAATGTATGACATTGTTCTACATTCTGTCCATCAATTGTGTTTTTTGCAATTTCACCCTGAGTGTGCTGGGGATGCTCAGACGTGGGTCCCAGGCTCTCCACACCACTGGAGTCAAGCTATCCAGGCTGATGAAGGCTGATAGCCAGAAACCGGTCCTTGGATGCTTGATTCCGGTCTGGGAAAGACATGGCTTGGTAGTTCGGACTGGACTGTTCCCATGAGGCACAGGGTCAGAGCTGATTTGCATATGGCCAGTGTCTAACCCAGGGTGGTGTGAAGTGCAAAAAAACGATGGATTTAGGCCCAGATCCTTGTACTGGGGTGAATGTATGACATTGTTCTACATTCTGTCCATCAACTGTGTATTTTGCAATTTCACCCTGAGTGTGCGGGGGATGCTCAGACGTGGGTCCCAGGCTCTCCACACCACTGGAGTCAAGCTATCCAGGCTGATGAAGGCTGATAGCCAGAAACCGGTCTTTGGATGCTTGATTCTGGTCTGGGAAAGACATGGCTTGGTAGTTCGGACTGGACTGTTCCCATGAGGCACAGGGTCAGAGCTGATTTGCATATGGCCAGTGTCTAACCCAGGGTGGTGTGGAGTGCAAAAAAACGATGGATTTAGGCCCATATCCTTGTACTGGGGTGAATGTATGACATTGTTCTACATTCTGTCCATCAACTGTGTTTTTTGCAATTTCACCCTGAGTGTGCTGGGGATGCTCAGACGTGGGTCCCAGGCTCTCCACACCACTGGAGTCAAGCTATCCAGGCTGATGAAGGCTGATAGCCAGAAACCGGTCCTTGGATGCTTGATTCCGGTCTGGGAAAGACATGGCTTGGTAGTTTGGACTGGACTGTTCCCATGAGGCACAGGGTCAGAGCTGATTTGCATATGGCCAGTGTCTAACCCAGGGTGGTGTGGAGTGCAAAAAAACGATGGATTTAGGCCCAGATCCTTGTACTGGGGTGAATGTATGACATTGTTCTACATTCTGTCCATCAACTGTGTTTTTTGCAATTTCACCCTGAGTGTGCTGGGGATGCTCAGACGTGGGTCCCAGGCTCTCCACACCACTGGAGTCAAGCTATCCAGGCTGATGAAGGCTGATAGCCAGAAACCGGTCCTTGGATGCTTGATTCCGGTCTAGGAAAGGCATGGCTTGGTAGTTCGGACTGGACTGTTCCCATGAGGCACAGGGTCAGAGCTGATTTGCATATGGCCAGTGTCTAACCCAGGGTGGTGTGGAGTGCAAAAAAACGATGGATTTAGGCCCAGATCCTTGTACTGGGGTGAATGTATGACATTGTTCTACATTCTGTCCATCAACTGTGTTTTTTGCAATTTCACCCTGAGTGTGCTGGGGATGCTCAGACGTGGGTCCCAGGCTCTCCACACCACTGGAGTCAAGCTATCCAGGCTGATGAAGGCTGATAGCCAGAAACCGGTCCTTGGATGCTTGATTCCGGTCTGGGAAAGACATGGCTTGGTAGTTCGGACTGGACTGTTCCCATGAGGCACAGGGTCAGAGCTGACTTGCATATGGCCAGTGTCTAACCCAGGGTGGTGTGGAGTGCAAAAAAACGATGGATTTAGGCCCAGATCCTTGTACTGGGGTGAATGTATGACATTGTTCTACATTCTGTCCATCAACTGTGTATTTTGCAATTTCACCCTGAGTGTGCGGGGGATGCTCAGACGTGGGTCCCAGGCTCTCCACACCACTGGAGTCAAGCTATCCAGGCTGATGAAGGCTGATAGCCAGAAACCGGTCTTTGGATGCTTGATTCTGGTCTGGGAAAGACATGGCTTGGTAGTTCAGACTGGACTGTTCCCATGTGGCACAGGGTCAGAGCTGATTTGCATATGGCCAGTGTCTAACCCAGGGTGGTGTGGAGTGCAAAAAAACGATGGATTTAGGCCCAGATCCTTGTACTGGGGTGAATGTATGACATTGTTCTACATTCTGTCCATCAACTGTGTTTTTTGCAATTTCACCCTGAGTGTGCTGGGGATGCTCAGACGTGGGTCCCAGGCTCTCCACACCACTGGAGTCAAGCTATCCAGGCTGATGAAGGCTGATAGCCAGAAACCGGTCCTTGGATGCTTGATTCCGGTCTGGGAAAGACATGGCTTGGTAGTTCGGACTGGACTGTTCCCATGAGGCACAGGGTCAGAGCTGATTTGCATATGGCCAGTTTCTAACCCAGGGTGGTGTGGAGTGCAAAAAAACGATGGATTTAGGCCCAGATCCTTGTACTGGGGTGAATGTATGACATTGTTCTAGATTCTGTCCATCAACTGTGTTTTTTGCAATTTCACCCTGAGTGTGCTGGGGATGCTCAGACGTGGGTCCCAGGCTCTCCACACCACTGGAGTCAAGCTATCCAGGCTGATGAAGGCTGATAGCCAGAAACCGGTCCTTGGATGCTTGATTCCGGTCTGGGAAAGACATGGCTTGGTAGTTCGGACTGGACTGTTCCCATGAGGCACAGGGTCAGAGCTGATTTGCATATGGCCAGTGTCTAACCCAGGGTGGTGTGGAGTGCAAAAAAAACGATGGATTTAGGCCCAGATCCTTGTACTGGGGTGAATGCATGACATTGTTCTACATTCTGTCCATCAACTGTGATTTTTGCAATTTCACCCTGAGTGTGCTGGGGATGCTCAGACGTGGGTCCCAGGCTCTCCACACCACTGGAGTCAAGCTATCCAGGCTGATGAAGGCTGATAGCCAGAAACCGGTCCTTGGATGCTTGATTCCGGTCTGGGAAAGACATGGCTTGGTAGTTCGGACTGGACTGTTCCCATGAGGCACAGGGTCAGAGCTGATTTGCATATGGCCAGTGTCTAACCCAAGGTGGTGTGGAGTGCAAAAAAACGATGGATTTAGGCCCAGATCCTTGTACTGGGGTGAATGTATGACATTGTTCTACATTCTGTCCATCAATTGTGTTTTTTGCAATTTCACCCTGAGTGTGCTGGGGATGCTCAGACGTGGGTCCCAGGCTCTCCACACCACTGGAGTCAAGCTATCCAGGCTGATGAAGGCTGATAGCCAGAAACCGGTCCTTGGATGCTTGATTCCGGTCTGGGAAAGACATGGCTTGGTAGTTCGGACTGGACTGTTCCCATGAGGCACAGGGTCAGAGCTGATTTGCATATGGCCAGTGTCTAACCCAGGGTGGTGTGGAGTGCAAAAAAACGATGGATTTAGGCCCAGATCCTTGTACTGGGGTGAATGTATGACATTGTTCTACATTCTGTCCATCAACTGTGTATTTTGCAATTTCACCCTGAGTGTGCGGGGGATGCTCAGACGTGGGTCCCAGGCTCTCCACACCACTGGAGTCAAGCTATCGAGGCTGATGAAGGCTGATAGCCAGAAACCGGTCTTTGGATGCTTGATTCTGGTCTGGGAAAGACATGGCTTGGTAGTTCGGACTGGACTGTTCCCATGAGGCACAGGGTCAGAGCTGATTTGCATATGGCCAGTGTCTAACCCAGGGTGGTGTGGAGTGCAAAAAAACGATGGATTTAGGCCCAGATCCTTGTACTGGGGTGAATGTATGACATTGTTCTACATTCTGTCCATCAACTGTGTTTTTTGCAATTTCACCCTGAGTGTGCTGGGGATGCTCAGAAGTGGGTCCCAGGCTCTCCACACCACTGGAGTCAAGCTATCCAGGCTGATGAAGGCTGATAGCCAGAAACCGGTCCTTGGATGCTTGATTCCGGTCTGGGAAAGACATGGCTTGGTAGTTCGGACTGGACTGTTCCCATGAGGCACAGGGTCAGAGCTGATTTGCATATGGCCAGTGTCTAACCCAGGGTGGTGTGGAGTGCAAAAAAACGATGGATTTAGGCCCAGATCCTTGTACTGGGGTGAATGTATGACATTGTTCTAGATTCTGTCCATCAACTGTGTTTTTTGCAATTTCACCCTGAGTGTGCTGGGGATGCTCAGACGTGGGTCCCAGGCTCTCCACACCACTGGAGTCAAGCTATCCAGGCTGATGAAGGCTGATAGCCAGAAACCGGTCCTTGGATGCTTGATTCCGGTCTGGGAAAGACATGGCTTGGTAGTTCGGACTGGACTGTTCCCATGAGGCACAGGGTCAGAGCTGATTTGCATATGGCCAGTGTCTAACCCAGGGTGGTGTGGAGTGCAAAAAAACGATGGATTTAGGCCCAGATCCTTGTACTGGGGTGAATGTATGACATTGTTCTACATTCTGTCCATCAACTGTGTTTTTTGCAATTTCACCCTGAGTGTGCTGGGGATGCTCAGACGTGGGTCCCAGGCTCTCCACACCACTGGAGTCAAGCTATCCAGGCTGATGAAGGCTGATAGCCAGAAACCGGTCCTTGGATGCTTGATTCCGGTCTGGGAAAGACATGGCTTGGTAGTTCAGACTGGACTGTTCCCATGAGGCACAGGGTCAGAGCTGATTTGCATATGGCCAGTGTCTAACCCAAGGTGGTGTGGAGTGCAAAAAACGATGGATTTAGGCCCAGATCCTTGTACTGGAGTGAATGTATGACATTGTTCTACATTCTGTCCATCAACTGTGTTTTTTGCAATTTCACCCTGAGTGTGCTGGGGATGCTCAGACGTGGGTCCCAGGCTCTCCACACCACTGGAGTCAAGCTATCCAGGCTGATGAAGGCTGATAGCCAGAAACCGGTCCTTGGATGCTTGATTCCAGTCTGGGAAAGACATGGCTTGGTAGTTCGGACTGGACTGTTCCCATGAGGCACAGGGTCCGAGCTGATTTGCATATGGCCAGTGTCTAACCCAGGGTGGTGTGGAGTGCAAAAAAACGATGGAATTAGGCCCAGATCCTTGTACTGGGGTGAATGTATGACATTGTTCTACATTCTGTCCATCAACTGTGTTTTTTGCAATTTCACCCTGAGTGTGCTGGGGATGCTCAGACGTGGGTCCCAGGCTCTCCACACCACTGGAGTCAAGCTATCCAGGCTGATGAAGGCTGATAGCCAGAAACCGGTCCTTGGATGCTTGATTCCGGTCTGGGAAAGACATGGCTTGGTAGTTCGGACTGGACTGTTCCCATGAGGCACAGGGTCCGAGCTGATTTGCATATGGCCAGTGTCTAACCCAGGGTGGTGTGGAGTGCAAAAAAACGATGGATTTAGGCCCAGATCCTTGTACTGGGGTGAATGTATGACATTGTTCTACATTCTGTCCATCAACTGTGTTTTTTGAAATTTCACCCTGAGTGTGCTGGGGATGCTCAGACGTGGGTCCCAGGCTCTCCACACCACTGGAGTCAAGCTATCCAGGCTGATGAAGGCTGATAGCCAGAAACCGGTCCTTGGATGCTTGATTCCGGTCTGGGAAAGACATGGCTTGGTAGTTCGGACTGGACTGTTCCCATGAGGCACAGGGTCAGAGCTGATTTGCATATGGCCAGTGTCTAACCCAGGGTGGTGTGGAGTGCAAAAAAACGATGGATTTAGGCCCAGATCCTTGTACTGGGGTGAATGTATGACATTGTTCTACATTCTGTCCATCAACTGTGTTTTTTGCAATTTCACCCTGAGTGTGCTGGGGATGCTCAGACGTGGGTCCCAGGCTCTCCACACCACTGGAGTCAAGCTATCCAGGCTGATGAGGGCTGATAGCCAGAAACCGGTCCTTGGATGCTTGATTCCGGTCTGGGAAAGACATGGCTTGGTAGTTCGGACTGGACTGTTCCCATGAGGCACAGGGTCAGAGCTGATTTGCATATGGCCAGTGTCTAACCCAGGGTGGTGTGGAGTGCAAAAAAACGATGGATTTAGGCCCAGATCCTTGTACTGGGGTGAATGTATGACATTGTTCTACATTCTGTCCATCAACTGTGTTTTTTGCAATTTCACCATGAATACACTGTCTTCCGTAATGCAATGGTGGGGATCAACACCTGTGTGACTGGATTCCTGCTTTCACCTGTGCTAAGATGTTTTCCGTTCTTGTTGCGCACACAACATTCGAGGGGTTGATTATTGCTCTCTCCGGGGTTACAGCGTGCAAAGTTGGATTTTCTTGGCGCGTTAAGGCATCCGCCATCCGGTTGTTTACCCCAGGACGATAGGTTAGCGTGAAATGGAATTCCTCAAAGAACAACATCCACCTCAACTACCGAGGCGTGAGATGTCGGGCAGATCGCATAAACTGCAAATTACGGTGATCCATATAAACAACCACCTGATGGCGAGCACCCATGAGCCAATGCCGCCATTCCAGAAATGCATCTCGAATGGCCAAGAGCTCCTTTTCAGCAATCGTATAATTGATTTCAGCCGGTTTCAATTTCCTGGACATAAAAGCAATAGGATGCAGATGTCCAGTCTCAACATGTCTCTGTGATAAAACCGCACCCAACGCTACTTCAGAAGCGTCGGCTTCCACCAGAAAAGGTAGTTCGGGGTTCGCATGAGTAAGAACAGGGGCTGTGGAAAATGCCGTCTTCAATCGAATGAAAGCGTCTTGTGCTTGTTCGTCCCATGCAAACGGAGTGGTTTTTCTGGTAAGGCGTGTTAATGGGGTAACCATTTCAGAAAAACCCCGAATGAATCTGCGGTAAAAGTTGGCGAATCCGAGCAGACTCTGTATATCCTTGACATTCTCAGGGCGAGGCCAGTCCTTTACCGCTTGCATCTTTCGGTCAGCCATTACCTGTCCAGACGGAGTTAACATGACTCCCAGAAACTCCACTGTAGCCACGTGGAACTCACACATAGTAAGTTTACAATACAGCCGATGTTTCTGAAGCGAGTGCAGTGTTTTTTTAACGTGTTCCACATGTTCCTCAGTGTTATCGGAGTAGATCAAAATGTCGTCAATATAGACAACAACATATAGGTCCAGATGTTCCCTCAATACCTCATTCAAAAAGAATTGAAAAGCGGCTGGGGCATTACAGAGCCCAAAGGTCATGACCAAATACTCGTAGAGCCCATACCGCGTCTTGAAAGCTGTTTTCCATTCATCCCCTCGCTTTATACGGACAAGATGATAAGCGCCCCTCAGGTCAAGTTTGGTGTATATCTTGGCTTGACGCACTTGTTCCAACAGCACCGGGATCAATGTAAGAGGATATTGATTCCTCACCGTGACAGAGTTAAGGGCTCTATAATCGATACAACACCGCTTCTCCCCATTCGCCTTAGGAATAAAAAACAAAGGGGAGGCTGCAGGAGATCTCGAGGATCGGATGAATCCAGCCGCCAGGTATTTGTCCAAATAGCTGCGGAGTAGATCGTTTTCGGGCAAGGTGAGCGCATAGATTCGTCCACTAGAAACCACCGCGCCTGGGAGGAGTTCGATCCGACAATCATATTCGCTGTGTTGTGGGAGGACTTCAGCTTGAACGTCACTGAAAACATCTTCATACGCTCAATACTCCTGAGGCAGAACCGTTTCCTTTTCGGCTGCCGTAGCAATGTATGCGGAACAGGAAAGTTCTTTTGCTGGTCTATTTGGCTGCAGCAGACAATGAGACCTACAAAACTCGGATTCAAACCGCACCGTTTTGGAAGACCAATGTATAAATGGCTCATGTTTTTGCAGCCAAGGTAGTCCCAATGTGACGCCATACTGAGGGGCTTGAATGATGTTGAACGATATGGTCTCTTGATGATAATTGTCATGAATTAGAACATATCCAGGGGTGTGATATCGTATGGGTCCAGCTTCCAATTCTTTCCCGTCCACAGCATACACTGTTTCTGGTACACTTTTGGACAAAAAACAAACCCCCAATCTATGAGCCACATCACAATCCATAAAACATCCAGTGGCTCCTGAATCCACCATGGCCTTTATCTCATTCTCCACTTTGTTGATGACAACAGTCATGGCAAGAAATACATGGGTATTCTCTTGCGTACTAGCTTGAGTCAATGAAGGAATGATGTTGATGCTCGAGGGTTCTTTTTCCTCCACCCTCAAGCGTTGGAGTTTTCCGCCCCCTTTTCAGTGACTCCGGCTATGTTTCGACCAGATCGAAACCTCCCAGGTTGTGGTTTAACCGGACACTCCCTGAGATAGTGCCCCTTTTTTCCACAATAAAGACACAGTCCTTGTTTACGTCGAAGGTCACGCTCGCTCACTGTTAACGAGGCCCTCATGGCTCCTATCTCCATGGCTTCCACGGTGGTTATAGGTTTCTCACTTTGACCCACTCTTTCACAGGGCTGCAAGGAGCGTTCATGTTTCTTATTGTCTCCTTTTCTATCTGTAAGTCTGTGATCCAGCCGTTGGGTAAGTTCAATGAGCGCCGTACATGTGCGGGGTTGCGAGTCTACATGAGCCACTGCATCCTTTAGTTCATCATTGAGTCCTTGGTAGTACACAACGGATTGTTTAGACTCAGGCCAGTCGGTTTCTGCCACCAATCTGTGGTAATGGTTGAGATATGTGACTAAATCCGATGATTCTTACTTCAATTTTAGGAGATCTCTATCAGCAGAGAACGTATCCGCCCTGCGATCAAAAGTCTTTTCAAATTCTCTGCGGAACTCATCCCAGTCATACAGCAAGGGATCCTCTCGCTTCCTTCACTGTTGGTACTGCCCACTGCGCTGCATCACCCCCTAGGTAAGAGATCACAAACGCTACCCTGGCCTGATTGGTAGCAAACATTTTGTGTTTACACATGAAGTGTAGTAAAACCTGGGTTATAAAAACTTGAACTTTATTATTATCCCCAAGAAAACGTTCTGGAGGAGCTAAAGGTATCTGAGCAGGCATTTCAACTATCACTGAGGCCGGAGGGGTGTGACTACCACTGGCATTGAAAGGATTACCCTGCAACCTGTCCACACGGGCTTGCAACTGTGCGGTTTCCGCTCTAGAGTCGGCAACTTCTTGACGAGAAGCAGCCAACTCGGTTTGTACCAACGCCAGGGCGGCCATCACATCGTCAAGGGAGGCCATGTATATTACCTTCAGCACAATCAGGAAGTAGATGAATTCGTGGGCCGAATATTCTGTCAGGCTCAGTCTTCCTGTGTCTTCGGGATTGTGCTGAAGATAAATAGGTTTCACCTCCTGACGTCCCCGGTGTCTGAGATCATATATACAGAGCACCAGGATAGTCAAGCGAGGGAGGGAAAGGAAGGGGACAGCGGGGAGGGAGATCTGCAACAGCAACAATATTGCACTCAATACATGTAACACCAGTGTAGTTTAGATCAACTGAAGTTTCTTCCTTTACCCCTAATCTAACCATACAATCTTCCTACCTGAAAAGGAAAATAGTAGTCTTTGTATGAAAGAAGAGATAAGGAGATCCCAGGAGATATTAGACCTCTAGGAAGAGACAACAACATTTAGATAACATGTTAAACATGGCGTACAATTATTGCATAACATGAGTCACAACCTACCAACACGTTTCGTGTGAAGTTCTTAGGACTATGATCCCCTGTGAATCCCTTGTATACTCTCTTCTATGTGAAAACAAAAAGAACAGGTTGTGGAGAAAAGAAAATAGGCAAACCAGATAGACACGATAATAATCCTTAACGTCTCCTTCCAAAGCATACAACGGACTCTGTAGATTCTTCAAGGTTTAACAAACAGTTATTGTTTTAACCGAAGATTGACAAGTCCAGACTGGACCCCAATCACTAGTACAATCCCACGTAAAGCACTCCTAAACTCGTGGAGACGTAGAACAAGTCAGAAGCACCGTTCCGATGCAAGAAAAGTCTCCCAAAACGGTTCCCTTTATACGGAACCGAACATATAGCAACAGTACAAGATAAATAATGTGCATAGAAGTCGGGTACTCAGCGCGTCCTTCATACACGTAGAACAGCAGAACAGGCTTCCGGCAACCAAATAGGGTACGTGAACGGCAGTGCTAAACGCACAGCACTTACCCAGAATCCGCAATCCGAAGTAGCATCAACATAGGCAAAATATTCGGCAACGCCGACTTCCTCCGGTCCGACCTTATTTCCTGATAGAGCGCGGGTGAGCATTACGTCGTTGACGTTCTGGGCATGCTTGGAATTGTAGTTTCATGCCCTAGAACGTAAATCACTCGAAAAGAAAAAGGACAGCGTAACAAGGATCACGCAGTCTGTGACATGGTCATCCACCCGGAACTGGCGTGTGCGATCCAAATAGAATGAAATCGCACGCTTTGACTCCAGGCGGTGGAGCCGCTCTTCCTCTTTAGAGGGATGCGGTGGCGGAAAGAAGGTGGGCAAGGTGATAGACTGCCCGATATGGAAGGCCGTGACAACCTTGGGCAGGAAAGACGGCTTAGTCCGCAACACAACCTTGTCCGGATGGACAGAAAGGAAAGGGGGTGTACATGAAAGAGCCTGGAGCTCACTCACTCTCCTGGCAGAGGTGATGGCAACCAGGAAAGCAGTCTTCAGTGTAAGAAGGCGGAGAGGACAGTTGTGAAGTGGCTCAAAGGGAGCGCACATCAGAAATGTAAGAACCAGGTTCAAGTCTCACTGAGGCATCACAAACGGAACAGGAGGGAACATGTGTGTGATGCTCTTCAGAAAGCGAGTTACAATAGGGGACTTGAACAAAGAAGGTTGATCAGGCAGCCTCAGTAAGGCTGAAAGGGCAGAAAGGTAGCCCTTGATAGTGCCCAGAGCAGGGCCCTGCTGGGCAAGAGAAAGAAGGAAGAGAAAACCCTCAGAAAGAGGGGCAGAAAGTGGATCCACAGCCTTTGCTGTGCACCATGCCACAAATCTGTTCCACCTGCAGGCGTATACCGACTTTCTGGAGGGACGTCTGGCTGCCAGAATGATTTCACAGACTTCAGGAGGCAAGTCAAATGGCCTCAACTGTCGCCGCTCAATCTCCAAGCATGGAGGTTGAGACTGGACAGGTTCGGGTGGAGGACCATCCCCTGCTGCTGCGAAAGAAGGTCCTCCTGAAGAGGCAGGCAAACCGGGGGATCGACTGACATACTGAGTAGCTCTGGATACCAGTACCTTCGTGCCCAGTCCGGAGCCACAAGGATAACTTGGGCCCGGTCGCATTTGATCTTCTTCAGCACTCTGGGCAGAAGTGGTATAGGCAGAAAGGCGTACAACAGACCGCAACTCCACTCGCGACAAAAAGCATCTCCGAGCTGTGGAAAAGTAAATTTTGCCATGTTCTGTGTCCCTACGTGTTCCCCATCTTATGTTATATGTGCATGATCAATATGCATATGTATTCCCTTATGATCGATTAAAGACGCAAATCTAGTTGTGTCCAACTCTAGTATGCCAGTTTCCAGTTCTCGTGAAAGCTACGAGTATTAGGCCTATGTAAAGCTATGTTGCCACGTTTCACAGTGTGCACGTTAATTCAGTAAAAGTCCCCGTTTCTAGGCCTCAAAAGGGCCCGGACACCAGATTCAGCTCCTGTCTCCTGAACCCTCGCTGAGGAGCGATACAGCCCCCACCTGCATCCCTGACCCTTCACTTACTTCCTGCCTCACAGTGCCGGCTCGGCCTGGCTCTGCCTGCCAGTCTGCCAAGAGTATGTTATGATTCTAGTTATTAGTCCAGCCCTCCTTCTCTGCATTCCTCAGCTACTGAATCGCATCAATAGTTTCAGTCATAGTCTAGCCTTTACGTCTCCATGTAAGAGAAATACTGTATTAATGGTCATTTAATATTCCTCAACACGCACTACATGTAGAATAATGCATGCGCCAGTCTTAGAGTCTGTTAGCCTTTGCCCTGATAACTTTTTGGATTCTATCAACATGTTCTCTAAACATCAGATACTAGATAGTGTTTGGGTACATGTCGCTCTGACTCTCCAGACTTTAGTCTCCTCTTCTAGTGCAGAAGTCATAGCCCCCAGTTCTCCCTAGTAACACGTCATTTGCCAGCTTGCGCGCACCACTAGGTCAGAGGTCCCGGCTCCTTAGGTAGCCCCCTCCATGTTTCCGCCCCATTTATGACATATTCTGTTACGTTTACATCACATGTCTATGTACACGCCTCTTGTTACACCTACTTTCTGCCTTATCTTTCGCGACTGATACGCACTCCGCCCACTGCTACGCCTACTGTATTTACTGCAATGCAATTGTTTTAGTGTATATATGTTATACGCTGTTATTAAAGTTACCCCTTATGCTCCCAGATCCTGCCCCCCGGCAGCTGCCATCCTATTCCCGTGCAGGTTGTCCTGTTCCTGTCCTTTATGCCTGTATTAAAACCTGCAAACTCCAGCTACCTCGAATCTTGACTCTTATTTATTGAGCTATCTGTTATTAGTATATCTTGTCAAAAATAGCACAGGTAATTAATTATTTATTTACCACATAATGGCGCCCGAACAGGAACTTGCCCTTTCCCCACGCGCCGGAGAAGCCACGCAACCCCTCTGATCCTCTGCAGTCGTGACGGAACCATCCTGCGCAGTGGCAGATATTTCTGCTTCAAGTATCCCTCAGGCCCACGGAGGCGACGGAGGTTGCGGTCCAGCATCCAGACGAGGCGGTGGAGGAACGCGGCGAGTCCCGACCAGAGCCCAAGCCGAGAGTGCAAGGTCCGAGGTATCCGGAGGCCCACCCGTAACTGAAGTCCGAAGTTCGTAGTCCGTCGTCGTAGCAGTCCAGTCCAGTCCGAGGCCTTCCGTTCTTGCTGCCCGGTGAGTACCGTTGCTGGGGTAGTATCTAGACAGGGTCAATTAATTTGTCTCTGGTCCGTGGGTTTGGGTACGCAAATCCAACACGAAGTGTCCACCTAGGTGGATGGGGGTCCTGACGTGTCTCTTTATGAGACCGGTAAGTTTCGTACTGTTTTAGCAGTGCATCCAGTCATTCTAGTTTCTGTTCTAGTCAGTTCTGTTCTCGAGAAAATTCATGTGTTCTGTTCTCAGTATTTCAGGTAGTATCTTGTCCGAACTGTTATTTTAAATGTTATTCCATGTGTTTTTCAATGTCGTGGTATGAATGCTTTGTATTCAAGTAATTATTGTGTTCATTGTGTATTGTATTGTGTCCGAACTCCAGCCTAGTCATGCCTCTGTTCTCAAAATTACGTCAGTTAAGAACTAGAAAATGTCTGCTCGAGGAAGCAGTTCCTGTCCCGCCTAGGGACAGTCCAGGTCATTTTATGTATCAAAAGCATGGCATAAGTGCCATATTATATCTAGATTTATGGGTGGAGTACACCAAGGAATTAGAAGAAAAGTATAGATGGCCCGTATCAGGTACATGGGATGCCGAGTGCATCATGCGAGTAGAAGAAGCATTATGGAAAAAGAAAGCCAGACAGTCCCAGAAAGATGCCATCGAGTTATGGCGCAAAGAATCTCATAAAAGAACCGAAAAAGAAATCAGAAGGTCAGAATTAAGTAGAGAATCCTCAGAAAGAGCCCAAGAAAGGGAATTAATTGAAATAGGTGAACGAGTTAAAACCGAACAGTCAGACAGACAGAGGAATGCCCTTATTAAGGGTATGTACCCTCTTCTTGCCGAGGGCTCGCCAAAAGCAACCCCGGAGGCATCCAGTAATTTTCCGCCGCCACTAGTTCCGACTAAGCTACGTCGCAAACCGACCGCTGCTGATATTTTTCTCTCGTCCTACTTGGACGACACAGTCCCCGAATATGCAAATCCTGCTCCGCCAGCTCCTGTAAATAATGTAATTCTTGCTCCTCCAGCCACCGGGGCACCTGTTACAGCACCTGTTACGGTACCCCCGGTCCAGCCTACAGTACAAGTTCCCGCTACATCGGTCACTCTGCCAGCACGAAGAGTATCAGTCGACGATTCCAGCTTAGGGGCCGCGGGAGGAGGTCCTCCGGGAACCCCGCCGCCACACAAACGTGTAACGTCAGTCGAGTTACATGAACGTGCGTTACAGCGTACGCCCAAACATCAGTCCGTTGCAGATATCAGGCGAGCTCTTACCGAATGCCATTATGATCCAGTCCCAGGTGATGATAGTATGGTTATATATTCATTGCGCGTAAGACGGGTGACCGAGTATTTGGACACCCTACCGAATATGAAAGAAGATCTAGACAGAATATATTGTTTCATCCGTACAGGAACAGATCCAGAAAGTATTGGCGAAGCCATGTCTCAAAGGAAAGCTGAGATTCAGCTCATGCTATTAAAGTTTCTAATTAATTGTTTAATAAGGGAACAAGATTATCCGACTAAAGATCCGACCGAAATGAGAGTTCTGACAAAATGGAGTGATCATATAGCCGAGGGAAGACACAGGACACTCAGTTGTATAGAGAGTATGTACAAGAAAATTCGTAAGGAAATAATAAGGTTACACGACAAACGCAAAGCAGCACAAGTAAGCGAGAAAGAAGACGACTCACCTACCGAAGAGGTAGATGACGAGAATCCTTCCAGAATAGCGTATGTAGGTAGAACTAGATTTTCCGACCGACATTCACGTCTAGAACCCAAGAAAACTGTTCCTCCTCCAGCACCAGAACAAGGTTCCCTAGAACAAGTATTTCAAGCTACCGATCACATTCTGAAATCACGAATCGGTTATAGTGAACTTAGTACCATGCATGAACAAGAACTAGCCCGATCAGCAGTCCGATGGGCTACTGATTCTACCACTTTTCCAGACGAAATAGTGGCACAAATGTTTCTGAAACTGCCCCCAGCCGAGCAGCGACTGGTGGGTATGTATATGATCCAGCACCTCATAACACTGTATGAGGGTCAACATTCTGATCCAGGTCCGTTACATGATGTATTGAACGAGTTACTCCAGTATAGATGGAAAGGTCTAGGTACCGATTTAATTAGTATCATTCTAGAACAGCGCCACAAATACCGAACGTTCCTGAATCCGCATTTTGTTCATGTCTCACCCCCAGAAAGTAAACCGTTTTACATAGATAGACAGCATCCGTTACGAGAAGTACACCCAGTTAGGACACAGGGTGGTGAAATGCAACGAGTATTTGTTTACACCCCGATTACAAAGATGGAACTCTTAGAGATGAAAAAGTTAATTCCCTGTCACGATAAAGATCCAGCAGGGTTCCACCGTGAATTAAAAGACATGCTCCGTATGGGAGAATACACGTATCCAGATATAATTAAAATGTTAAAGGTCCTGTTGCCTGCGGGCACATATGAAAAACTCAAGGAAAAAGAATGGGAGGTGGGAGAGAAAAAGATTGATTGGGCAGCTCTAGAAGCTGAAGATAAAATACGAGTACCAGGTACCGGTCTAGGAGACAAATGTAAAGAATTGCCAGAGTTATTAATTCAAGTTTTGCCAAGATTACTAGCCACAAAAAAGGAAGACTGGGATGCAATCTCAGCCTGTAAACAGAAACAAGACGAGGATACTAGTGATTTTTATTCTAGATTTGAGAAATGTTTTATCATCAACAGTGGTTTGAAGACGAGTAGTGAGTCATACCCTCATCTTTTTGTTACTAAACTAGTCGAGAATTCAAGTCCACAAGTTAAAAACCGAGTTTTGAAAGTCGAGAGTACCTGGCAAGCTAATACTCCGTCCCAAATGCTTCAGATGCTTCAGTATCACCAGAATAGAATCAGAGAAGAGCAAGACCATGAAAGGAAACGTATGAAAGACACGAAAATGAAAGTATTAGTTGCACAAACTGTTCCACAAGACAGTCAGAAGAGGGGTCCGAATCAAGCCAGTCATCCTGCAGTTCCTGTTAAAGGGACCTGCAATTATTGTAAACAGCCAGGTCATTTTATAAACGAGTGTGCAGTTCTGAAACACAATATAGCTACCGGTAAGACCAAAGAAAGACCACGTCCGCCTAGACAAGAACAAGTTTCACAGATTTCTCAGTCACCACAGAATACACAACAGACAGTTACAGTACCGCAGCCTATAGCTGCAACACAGCATGTTACACAGCAAATGTACCAGTATGCACAGTCCGAGTATCCAGAGTACCAGCAGTATTCATGAAACAGCCTAGAGAGGGAGGTAGGCTTGCCTCTCATCGAGATACCTGTAGATCAAGAGGGTCCCTATGTTCATAGTCAAGTATTAGGGAAAGACAGAAAGTTTCTGATTGACACAGGGGCAAGTAGGACTACTATCAGTCATGACGAGGTTCCAGGGGCTCCGCTCTCAGGCTCTAGAAATGTTTCCCTTGGATTTTCAGGAAAGCCAATAGTTAACGAGATTTCCAAACCAGTTTCTCTAGAAGTAGGTCCATTGTCCCGAACTACTGATTTATTACTTACGAAATCATGTCCAGAAAATTTGTTAGGCATTAAGACACTGAAAGAATTAGGTGCAGTTATTTGCTGCTCCCCAGAAGGAATACGTTTGTTTTTACGTGACTTTAAGGGTCACTATGTATTACGTGATTTTGATCCAAGATTACTGAATGTCCCGCAGCATCTATGGGCACAAGGTCCAACTGATGTTGGTTGTATGCAGATTACACCCCACCGTGTGACTCTGAAACCAGGTGTAGTGTTACCACGAATCAGACAGTTCAGATTGCCACCTGAGGCTGTAGCAGCCTTATCCAAAATTATTGACGAGCTCATTGTTCAAGGAGTGGTTGTAGAAACTGACTCCAATGTATGTAATTCTCCTATCATTCCAGTCATGAAACGTACTGATCCAAATGCACCTCCAGTATATCGATTAGTGATTGACCTTCGAGAACTTAATAAATGTATCATTCCCCTGTACCCAGTTGTTCCAGATATTTCTTCCCTATTGACAGCCATTGATTCTGAAGCCACATTTTTCACTGTCATAGACCTCAAAAACGCATTTTTCAGTGTCCCCATTCATCCAGACAGCCAGTTCCTTTTCGGATTCTGTTTAAATGGAAGGAGCTATTAATTTACACGAGCTCCTCAAGGTTTCACAGAAAGTCCTAGCATTTACAGTCAAGCACTTAAAAGACAACTAGACAATATTCACATGCCAACTGACACTGCCCTGCTCCAGTATGTCGATGATCTACTGATCACAGCCCGTTCTGAGCGTGACTGCGAGCGTGCGTCACTTACAGTTCTGTATTTCCTAGCCGAGATGGGGCACAAGGTGTCCCCTTCGAAGCTTCAATTCTGTGTCCAGCAAGTGATCTATTTAGGCCACTTACTGTCCAAGAGGGGTAGGCAGTTGACACCTGACCGTATCCAGTTAATAGCGAGTCTTCCTCAGCCCAAGACCCAGAAAGAGGTACGAGCTTTTATCGGCCTCACTTCTTATTGCAGACAATGGATTCCCCAGTATGCATTTCTAGCCAAGCCACTGATACAGTTAACGACACAGGAGGCAGCCGTATCGACTGTCCTCCCTTGGACGTCTGAACATACACTTGCTTTTAATGAATTAAAGAAAGCCTTATGCCAAGCTCCTGTTTTAGCTACACCGAACTACAGTAAGCCTTTTACACTTTTTGTCACAGAACGCGAAGGTACAGCATTATCTGTTCTCACACAAGATCAAGCAGGACAATACAAGCCTTGTGCTTATTTTTCGAGCACACTAGATCCAGTAGCCCAGGCTCTGCCTGCGTGCCTCAAGTCAGTTGCAGCCACAGCTCTAGCTATCAGACAAAGTGATTCCATAGTATTAGGGCATTCCCTGACAGTACAAGTTCCACACTCCGTGGAAGTTCTTTTAAACCGAACACAGACTCAGCACTTGACAATTGCACGTTTAACAGGTTATGAATTGACACTGTTCCAGCCACACATAGAAATCAGACGCTGCAACGTTTTGAATCCTGCTACACTGTTACCGTCAGTTACTTCAAATCCTGCCACACATGACTGTGTGGAAGTTGTTAACACTATGACAAAGCCAAGACAAGACTTGACAGATATTCCATTACCAGATCCCGACCTGACACTTTATGTGGATGGTTCATGTATGAGAACAAGTACAGGAGATCTAGTAGCCGCGTATGCAGTGACTACTGACACTGAAGTTATAGAGACACACCGTATTGACACTCTGTCCGCTCAAGCAGCAGAGCTAGTCGCTCTGACCCAAGCCTGCATACGTGCCAAGAACCTGAAAGTTAATATTTACACAGATTCACGTTATGCATTCGGAGTTGTACACGACTTTGGAGTGCTCTGGCAAGAAAGAGGTTTTATGACTTCTCATGGAACCAAGATTCAGCATGGTCTCCTCATTCAAGCTCTGTTAGATGCAATACATTTACCGACAGCTATCGCTGTCATGAAGTGCAAAGCACATACGAAAGTCACTGACATTATTTCTCAAGGTAATGATCTAGCAGATCGAACAGCCAAGCTCACAGCTCAGACTCCAGACATTCCAGTTAACACGACACAGACTTACACTCCAGATCCGACTACATGTATGACAGTTAAGGATCCTACACAAGATGTCATAGATATCCAGTCACATGCTACTCCCGATGAAATCAAGAAATGGTCCGAACAAGGAGGGGTCCAGACAGATCAGGGATGGTTGACGAAGGGAAAAGCCACATGGTTTCTCCCCGACTCAATGGTTCAAGTCGTTATTAATACCGCACATAGTCCTGCACATTTAGGAGAAAAAGCCATGTTAGACAGTATCCAGAACATTTGGTTCAACAAGCATTTACGAGCTGCAGCCAAGCAGAAAGTCCGTACCTGTATGATATGTTGTCAGTTCAATCCAGGTAAAAGTGTCCCGGTGGAACAAGGGGGATTCCAACCTCCTGACCACCCTTTTGAAGTCCTCCAAATGGATTATATTCAGATGGAGCGATGTTGAGGTTTCAAGTATGTCCTTGTAGTTGTATGCGCTTTGTCCAGGTGGACAGAAGCATATCCAGTTCCAGATTACACAGCCGCGACCACTGCCAAGCAGTTGGTTCGTGAATTCTTCCCCCGTTATGGACTCCCTAGGGTCGTGTATTCTGATAACGGCCAGCCATTCTCATCTGAACTCATGAAGCATGTGTCCCTTCTGTTAGGGTACCAGTGGAAGTTCCATTGTGTACGCCATCCTGAAGCAGCAGGTCTCGTAGAGAGACATAATCAGACCCTGAAAATCCGCATCGCCAAAGTCTGTAAAGAGAAAGGTGTAGACTGGCTAGTAGCTCTGCCAGTCGCTCTGTTTTATATGCGCATGGTCGCACATTCCAGATCAGGTCTGTCCCCTTATGAGGTCGTATTCGGCCGCCCCCCGAACATGTGGGGTACACCTAGACCCCGAAGTATTACAGATGTTTCCAGTAATATGCTGACAGATTACCTAGCTTCCTTGATGTCTGCCCTACACTCTTGTCGTTCACAGGTTGCCGCTGCATTTCCAGACAATACCGAGGTGAAACCGCATGAAATCGTTCCAGGAAGTCTGGTACTTATCCGGAACTTTGATCGTTCAAGTCCGCTGGAGCCCCGCTGGAAATCACCTCAACTTGTCCTTCTGACCACCCGCACGGCCGTGAAGCTGGAAGGCCGCAAGGGCTGGGTGCACCTGTCTCACGTCAAGAAATTCCATGGATGTCGCATAAAAACATTGGACTGTTCCATTTCTAAGGACTGCCAGAACTTTAAAAACTGCCCTATTCTCAAGGACTGTCCCGCCACAAACTTTGATTCCAAGCCTCCCCTGTTAGAGGAAACTCCGCAGCAGGAGTATAAAAAGAAGCTCCGGTCTAGTAAAATAAGTCAGCCAGTTTAATTGTCTAAGTCCCCCTCGGGTGAAACGGTTAGACAGGTTTCTGACATCTATGAGATAGACCCCCATAGTGAGAGAGTTAGTCAAAACTCTATCAGATGTATCGTTATTTTATGTTTTCTTCTATTTTTGAGTTTGATGGTTACCTGCACAAGTTATGCATTGCATTTATGTTTTCCAATTTCTCATGTAAATAAGTTTTCTAATGCTACAGTAGAGCACACATTTAGTGATCTGCCTCCCCACGAGCTATCCTATCGTCTTGCTATGCGCAATAACACATTTATCAGAATGTTGCACTATTCACACCAGACCAGCAATGCCACTAATTGTTGGGTGTGTGGTCGACTCCCCCCTTTCCAGACACCGAAGGGAGTTCTGCCACTCTTTCCTTATCCATTTTCCCATAATGGTTTGTGTGGAGCATGGTCCACGTTAACGTCATCCTCAACTGACATGTCCCTTCTGAACAGTACATGTTTTCCAGACAAGCAAGGTCTCACCCATAGAACCGGGTTAGATCTAGAAAATGAAGTTTATAATTTAGGTAATTATTCTTCGAATTTTATGGTCCTGAATGTTCAGTCTGATACTACTCCAGATTTACCTGCTATATCAGTACTACCAGTCAAAGGCGAATTATGTGTCAGAAAGAATGGTTCCGCACATGTAGGACATAGTGATTGTACTACTATTGTCAAGTATAGTGACAGTGGGAAATCTATTTTCAAAGCCTCACGTCATTCATATTTTGTTTGTGGTCAGACCGCATATGTTCGTCTGCCCCTCGATTGGGATGGAACATGTTACATTGCCTTCCTACTGCCACCAGTTTTTCTAGCCCCATCCGATTATCATAGAAACACACATCTAGTACACATTAGACATAGAAGGGAGATCGAGTCCCCAATTGTCGATCAAACTGAAACTACTCTAGAACAATATCAAGATTTCAATAAAGGATTCTTCTTCTTTATAGGCCCTGTCCAGAATAGTAAGCTAATCCGTAGGTTAACCAGAACCCTTGAAGCAGTAGTGAATGAGACTACTTCTGCTCTAGGTAATTTAACCGAAGAGCAATCTGCTATGAGATTTGTTGTGCTCCAAAATCGTCTCGTTCTTGACGTCATACTGGCCGATAGAGGAGGAGCATGTAGAGTCATCGGATCTAGTTGCTGCATTTTCATTCCTAATAACGCACCGTCTGTTTATTCAGCTATAACCAGACTTCATAAAATTGCCCATCAGTTACACCAGAATCCAGGCACCTGGACATGGTCCGGTTGGCTCTGGAGTATAATTTCTGCCTGGGGATGGAAAGTATTGTCATTCCTAGGTATAGCAGTAATGATCATTTTCAGTTGCTGCCTCTGTTTACAATGTGGCCCTGCGATTTGCGGCATTTGTGCTACATCCTGTATTCCTAGTCTTAGTCCTAGTCCTAAGTCCCGTTCCAAGCCAATTCGAGACGAGCAAATGATACTGTATGAAATGATAGATGGTATCATGAATATTGATGTTTCCTGATGGAAACGTAGTGACAAGGAGGGAATGTGGAAAAGTAAATTTTGCCATGTTCTGTGTCCCTACGTGTTCCCCATCTTATGTTATATGTGCATGATCAATATGCATATGTATTCCCTTATGATCGATTAAAGACGCAAATCTAGTTGTGTCCAACTCTAGTATGCCAGTTTCCAGTTCTCGTGAAAGCTACGAGTATTAGGCCTATGTAAAGCTATGTTGCCACGTTTCACAGTGTGCACGTTAATTCAGTAAAAGTCCCCGTTTCTAGGCCTCAAAAGGGCCCGGACACCAGATTCAGCTCCTGTCTCCTGAACCCTCGCTGAGGAGCGATACAGCCCCCACCTGCATCCCTGACCCTTCACTTACTTCCTGCCTCACAGTGCCGGCTCGGCCTGGCTCTGCCTGCCAGTCTGCCAAGAGTATGTTATGATTCTAGTTATCAGTCCAGCCCTCCTTCTCTGCATTCCTCAGCTACTGAATCGCATCAATAGTTTCAGTCATAGTCTAGCCTTTATGTCTCCATGTAAGAGAAATACTGTATTAATGGTCATTTAATATTCCTCAACACGCACTACATGTAGAATAATGCATGCGCCAGTCTTAGAGTCTGTTAGCCTTTGCCCTGATAACTTTTTGGATTCTATCAACATGTTCTCTAAACATCAGATACTAGATAGTGTTTGGGTACATGTCGCTCTGACTCTCCAGACTTTAGTCTCCTCTTCTAGTGCAGAAGTCATAGCCCCCAGTTCTCCCTAGTAACACGTCATTTGCCAGCTTGCGCGCACCACTAGGTCAGAGGTCCCGGCTCCTTAGGTAGCCCCCTCCATGTTTCCGCCCCATTTATGACATATTCTGTTACGTTTACATCACATGTCTATGTACACGCCTCTTGTTACACCTACTTTCTGCCTTATCTTTCGCGACTGCTACGCACTCCGCCCACTGCTACGCCTACTGTATTTACTGCAATGCAATTGTTTTAGTATATATATGTTATACGCTGTTATTAAAGTTACCCCTTATGCTCCCAGATCCTGCCCCCCGGCAGCTGCCATCCTATTCCCGTGCAGGTTGTCCTGTTCCTGTCCTTTATGCCTGTATTAAAACCTGCAAACTCCAGCTACCTCGAATCTTGACTCTTATTTATTGAGCTATCTGTTATTAGTATATCTTGTCAAAAATAGCACAGGTAATTAATTATTTATTTACCACAGAGCGAGTGCCGCCTTGGAAATTCCAACGCGCAGAACTGATGACAATGCGCGTTCTCTGGTGTGTGGTGAATAGATCTAACCAAGGCACTCCCCACTGCTGAAAGAGGCCTTGCGCCATGTCCAAATTCAGACGCCATTCGTGATCCATCATGCACCAACGGCTGAGTTCGTCCGCACTGGCGTTCAGGGAACCTGCCAGGTGTTGAACCACCAGGGTCACACCCTGATGTTCCAGCCACTGCCAGAGGCGCAGAGCCTCCTGGCAAAGGGTCCACGACCCCACCCCGCCCTGTTTGTTGCAGTACCACATGGCGGTGGTGTTGTCCGTGAACACCTGCACTACACTCCCCCAGACAGAGGGGAGGAATGCTTTCAGTGCTAGACAAATCGCCCACAGCTCCAAAAGGTTGATATGGAGCCGGGACTCCGCCGGAGGCCAGAGGCCTCTGATCTCTGCCTCTCCCATGTGGCCTCCCCAGCCCTGGAGGGATGCGTCCGTCACAACTACGTGCTCCGGTTGGGGAAGAGAGAGGGATCTGACGCTGACCCAATTGCGGTCCGTAAGCCACCACTGCAGCTGTCTCGCAGTGCCCTCCGAGATCATGACATGGTCGGAGAGGTTGCCCTGATGCTGGGCCCCCTGAAACTTCAGGTCCCACTGCAGAGCCCGCATCTGCCACCGGGCGTGATTCACCAGAAGGATGCAGGAGGCCATCAGCCCCAGAAGCCGCAGCATCAACCTGACCGAGACCTGGGACAAAGGCTGGAAAGGTGGAATCAGAGCCTGAATGTCCCGAACCCGCTGTTCAGGAGGATAAACCCGGAACTGCGCCGAGTCGAGAACCACTCCGATGAAGAGGAGCTTCTGAGAGGGGCACAGGTGTGACTTCGGCACATTGATGGAAAACCCCAGCTGATGCAGGACGTCTGCCATCGTCTGGAGGTGGCTGACGACTGTCTGGGGCGAGCCCGCCTTCAACAGCCAGTCGTCGAGGTAGGGGAACACTGAAACCCCCAACCTGCGCAGATGAGCTGCGACCACCGCCATCACTTTCGTGAACACCCGTGGGGCGCTGGTAAGGCCGAAGGGGAGCACGGTAAACTGAAAGTGCTTGTGGCCTACCGTGAACCGCAGATAATGCCGGTGGGCCGGCAGGACGGGGATGTGAAAATAAGCAACCTGCAGGTCCAACGCTACCATCCAGTCTCCTGGGTCCAGGGCAGCTAAGACCTGAGCCAGTGTCAGCATTTTGAACTTCTCCTTCCGGAGGAAGCCGATGACGTTCCGTAGGTCCAAGATAGGGCGTAGACCCCCTTTGCCCTTCTCGGGTACCAGAAAGTAGTGGAAGTAGCAACCACACCCAACTTCTGGCCCAGGAACGCGCTCGATGGCCCCCTTGGCCAAGAGGGCGGTAACTTCCTCCTGCAGAAGTCGCAAATGATCCCCCGATACACGGTGGTATTGCGGTGGCATGGCTGGAGGGGTCGCCTTGAAGGGGAGGGAGTAGCCCCTTCGGACGATTTGCAGCACCCACCTGTCCGAAGTGACAGTGCACCAGTGGAAGAGGTGAAAGGCGAACCCTGCCCCCCACTGGCGTCACATGGGCCTGAAAGCACGGACTAGGAGGGTTTTGAGGGGGATGCTGCGGGGGAAGGTGTGGATTGACCTCGCCGTTGTCCCCGACCGCCTCCACGGCGGTTTCCACGGCCGCCACCGCGTTGGATGTTAGTTTGCGGTGCCTGGCTGGCGGCACGTGTGGGGGCGCCCCTTCCTTGGCCACGAAAGGAACGAAAGGCACCCATTTGCTGGCGCGGGGCCGAGAGGCCCAAGGACCTGGCCGTAGCCCTGGAGTCCTTAAAGCGCTCAAGCGCATGGTCTGCCTTGTCGCCAAAGAGGCGACGGCCATCGAACGGCATGTCCATGAGGGTATTCTGGACATCGGCCGAAAAGTTGGCGGACCTCAACCAGGCGTGGCGACAAATTGCCACCGTCGCCATCGCTCTGCCCAGAGAGTCGGTGGTATCCTATCCACACCGGATAGAGTAATGTGCCGCATCTCGGCCTTCCACAAGGGCTTGGCCGAGTTTAGCCCGTACCTCCAACGGGCATTCTGGCAGCACGTCTGCGACCGTATACCACAGAGAGTGGGTGTAACGGCCCAAGAGGCACGCGGTGTTGAAGACCGCAGTCCCAGACTCAGGGAGGAGAATACCTTCTTGCCGTATTGCTCGTACCTCTTGGATTACCTGTCAGGCGGAGCTGACGGAAAAGCGGCCTGGGAATTCGAAGCCTGAATTACCAGGCTCTCGGGGGTGGGGTGGGTGGACAGGAAACAAGGGTCGCCCGGGGCCGGGCGGTGGCGTCTGGCCACGTTCCTATCTACAGGCGAACCTGTAGCGGGCCTGGACCAAGTGCCCAAAAGAACGTCGGTTAAGGCCTCATTAAACGGCAGCAGAGGCTCAGCCGAGCTTGACTGCGGTTTAAGGACCTCAGTAAAGAGGTTAGTCCTCACGGCCGCGACGGGGAGTTCAAGGCCCAAGGCCTTGGCATCCCGCGTCAGCACCACACTGTAGGTTGCCCCCCTCCTCCGTAGCCACGGGAGGAGGTGAGACGAAACCAGTGTCTGGTGAGGTATCCAGACCACTGGCATCCCCAAGTCCACCAGTCCAGTCCTCCTGGGACTGACACTCCCGTGTCAGAGGGTCCTCAGACCCCTCCCAATTCTCCTCGTTACCCATCTACTGAAATTCAGGGGGGTCATATGATGGGGCCGGTTCGTTGAAGTAGAAATCTCCAAATGGCGTCGAAAGCAGCGCCCCGCGGCGGCGTTCCGGCGCCGGAACCGGAACAAGGGAGGCATCGGGGATGCCGCCGCCCGAAGACGGTGCCAGAGGTGACACCTGAAGGTCCGGCGCCGGTGAGGTCGTGAGGTCAACCGGCGATGACCCGGATCCGGAACCGGATCCAACGGGGGCCTGCGGCGCCAGGGCCAAAGCACCCGACGGCGTCGGGCCGAAGCCCCCGACCCTCTAGGGCCCCCAGACGGGTCCGCTGGGCCCGAAGGCGCCGCGGAGCCCGTCGGAGGAGCGAGAGACCTCATGGCCATGAGGAACCGCTCGACCTCCTCCGACGTCGCGTGTGGCCCAGGGACCGGAGGGTATGGTGCCGGACGCGACGCATGCGACTCCGACGGAGCCGCATGGGCGGTGTCACCCGAACCCCCAGCCGCGTCGCGCGAGCGTCTGGGGAGTCGGAAGAGCGATGACGTCTCTTCGACTTCTTGTGCTTACCTGATGACTTCGACCCAGAGGAGTGATGTCGACTCCCGGAGCTATGATGGCTCCGATCCCGCGACCGGTCCCTCGACCTCCGTCCGGACAGAGACCTCTCGCGGCGCGGGGCCGACTGCCGGAGTTCGAGTCGCTTGCGGGACCGCTCCGGCCTAGCTTTCAAAGTCAGGGACTGGCAGTCGGAACAGGTCTTGTCGTCGTGGTCGACGCCGAGACAGTGGAGACACCGACGGTGAGGGTCGGTAACCGACATCAGCCGGTCACAATCCTCACAGGGTTTAAAACCTGGCATCCCTATCGGCACCGTTCGGAGTCGAAGACTCGAAAAATGATCAAAAGGGATCAAAAAAGTTTAGTAAAAAATATGACTAAGGTACCATTTTTCCGGATCTGCGCTGCTGGCACGGAAAAAAGAAGAACTGGCATCAGCACGCGGAGGCGGCGTCTAAGTACTCCGACGACGTCATCACGGCGCCCACGACGCTGACGACAGATGCGGAGCCGCAGACGACGCCTACCGACGCGCAAGGGTACTGCTACGCAAAAATTTCCGGATTCAGTCTGACGCCTGGGGATATTCTAAGGTAAGGAATCTAATACTAACCTGTTTCTTTCAGATTTGCATGTTCTGGGTTGTCTAATCATTGGTAGCTTCGCTATAGGATGGAGAGCTAATGAGACACTGATGCTAGTCGGTTAGGGGTTTTACGTACTGAGGTGAGTTTTTTGGTCCACCACAATTCACTAAGGTCCTGGGTCTCTGTGCACAGTTCTGTGTATGAGCAGAATCCCTGCAACATGGCACACCTAACTGTGAGAAGTTGGCCTGATACAAGGTGATCACTAGAACTAGTGAACATCATATATCAGTCCAAACAACCCTTATGGTGATTGGTTGTAAGTCAACCTTATTTATTTATTTATTTTATTCAATTTACATAGCGCGTTATAACCCAGGGGTCTCTAAGCGCTTTGTCAGGTAGCACAGCAGATTCCTAAAAAACCCTACCAGGAGTTATAGCCCAACCCAGGCCTTCTGAAAAAGAACAGTTCTCAACTTCTTCCGGAAGGACATCAAATTGGATTCCTTCCGCAAATCCGCCGACAGATTATTCCAGACTGCTGGGAGGATATTGGAAATGGCGCGGCCACCCACTGTGGCCAATCTGAAGCGTGGTTGGGTAAGAAGGGTTGCTTCAGCAGATCTTAACGCCCTACCCAGTATGTATGGAGTCAAACGGGTCTTGATATATCTTGGCGCCTTTCCATAGAGCGATTTGTGTGCAATGCAGAGCCCTTTAAAGAGCACCCTCTGCCTTACTGGCAGCCAGTGTAGCTCGCGCAAAAGTGGGGACGCATGCGAGCTCCTTGGTTTCTTAAAAATGAGCCTGGCGGCATCATTCATCACCACTTGAAGTTTGTCCAGACGTTTTTGGGGCAGTCCTAAATAAAGCGAATTGCCATAGTCCAACCTTGATAATATCATTGCGGATACCGCCCGTCTCAAGGTGGAGAATGACAATAATGGCGAAATTTTCCTAAGTTGTCGGAGAAGACCGACACAGGTTCCTACCACCGTGGTGACTTGCTTCCGCATGGATAGTTTATCATCCACATGGATGCCTAGGCTTTTTACCACCGCTGCAGGTTCTGGGGGTGGCCCAAGTTCTCTTGGCCAAAACCCATCGTGCCATGGATTACCAGCAATGGTGATTGGTAAAACCTCCGTCTTGTCAGGGTTGATTTTTAAGGAGTTCAAAGACATCCAATTGGCTGTATGCTTAAGGATATTTTGCAGCCTTGCTAACGCCCCAGGAGCATCATATATTTGGATGATGATTTGGGTGTCGTCAGCGTAATTATGCACCTGACAATCCATTTGATTGAGGAGTGAAATCAACGGTTGTAGATATATATTAAATAAAAGGGGCGACAGAGCAGACCCCTGCGGCACTCCACATGAAATTGGTGTTGCAGTGGAGGGCAATTCTCCCAGCTGTACTCTTTACGTCCTCCCTTGTAGGAAAGAGGCGAACCAGGCAAGAGCTGTGCCCTGAATGCCGAAATCCCTCAACCGCAACAGAAGTTGTTTATGACACACGGTGTCAAACGCCGCGGAGAGGTCTAACAACACCAGGGCACAAGGTATCTTCCTATCTGCCCTATTCCTGAGCTCATCTAAGATAGACAGCATGACCAGCTCCGTGCTGTGATTCGCACGGAACCCCGATTGATTTGGTTCCAACAAACCATTCCTTTCCAGATGGTCGGAAAGGTCAGACAAAACATGCTGTTCTAGCACTTTGGCCAGGAAAGGAATCTGGGAGATAGGCCTGAAATGTTTCAGGCATTTCACGTCTGCCCCTGTTTTTTTTAGCAAAGGGATCAGTCGTGCTTCCTTAAAGGCTAACGGAACCTTGCCTAATACTAAGGATAAATTCAGGAGAGCCAAGACCTCTTCCTCTATTCCTGGCATAGCCAGTTTGAATACTTCAGGAGGGCAAGGATCGGCCTGAGAGCCAGACTTAACTCGCCCCATAAGCAATGGCAGTCCATCCTTCGCAATCAAGGGTAGAGTGTCCAAAAGACTGTCCACCAGCTTCTTAGCCGGGGTGATCTGTAGGGGGCAGGCATGCATGGGAGTACGAGCAATTTCAGAGATAAGGTCTGTAATTTTGCTGGTGAAAAAGTCCTGAAATCTCTGACAGTCCTCTAGAGTGAACTCCGGCCTCTGTTCCTTTATTTTCCTGAGTTCATTTAGGACTCTAAAGATTTCTTTTTGTGGATCTTTAGCTGTAGTGATCCTTTCCTCATAGAACTCGGCCTTCCTGGCTGTTATTGCCCGTTTATAGGTCGCTAGTTCTAGCATATAGAGACTTCGCGCCTTAGTGTCATAGGCTCTGCGCCAAGCTCTCTCCGCCTTGCGTATAGCCCTCTTTTTCTCCCTAAGAGAGTCATTATACCAAGGGGATCCCAAGCCTCTATTTACTAAGTTGACCCGTCGTGCTGGTGCCACGTAATCGGCCGCCCTTCGAAGTCTATCATCCAAATTACTGCAAAGGGCATCTGGATTCTCATCCAGAAAATTCTGGGGTGGATTCACTAGGAGATGTGCTACCATTTTGTCTCCATTAATATTTTTCCATTTTCTCACCACCCTCTGCCCTTCTACAGGTTTCATTTTTTGTAAGTTCATCAGGAGATCTCCCTTCACCAGATGGTGATCCGACCAGACACAAGGCAACGTAATCGTCAATCCCTGTACCGGAAGTGACGTCCACACCAGATCAAGCGTGTGACCTTTCACATGTGTCGGCCCCTTTACTTGTTGGACTAGCCCTAGTGATGATAGAGCCTCATCAATCTGGCTAGCCTGCCCTTCTTTCGGGGTAGTTTCCCAGTGGTAATTAAAGTCTCCCAATATAACCATATTATCATACCTAATGGTAGCATGGACAAAGCAGTCTTAGGCTAAACTCTTTTGACATGTGAAGCCAGCTGTTTTACCACAATATAACCCCTTGAATACCAGATGAAAGGACACCACACAGGTTGTTATGAAAATAAACAATATATTTATTAATAACAACACCTCTGAACTCTTTATGAGGCCATAGGGCTAAGCACATGACAATCTCTTAAGAAAAATACGATAAGTTGCACGAAATTACAATGGTGCCCTAGGGGCACGACAAACCATATACTAAGTAAGTGGAATGTGAAAGTCAATAGAAGGAATGGAGCTGTCCAGAGGCTGTAGGATCATTGGGACCACGCTACCCTAACACTAGGTAAGTAATAGGAGGCCCACGGAACGCGTGTGCAGAGTGTGAACTCACAAGTGAGATACGTAACAACGTCTATGGACAGTACAGTTCAAGTTAAAGGTAAGTACGGACAATCCTGACTAGTTAGGACAACAACGACTGTGGAACTGGACACTAGGACAGGTAAACTACCCTTGAGCACCGAAATGCTCTCGTTACCTCACCCACGGGCTGCGGGTGCATAGGTGCCAAAGTGTGTCGGGTTCTCGCGTTGAAGTCAATGGAGCCTGAAAGAAAAGATGCTGCAGGCGACCAGGAGCAAGATGTCCGGTGCAATCCAAGGGTGGATTGGTGAAGAAGAAGACCTGAAAGCACAGGGGACAATGTTCACAGTCACTAGCCAGTGACTGGAGTGGAACCAGATGTCGTCGTCGCGATCAGGTGAAGTGTGGACGCTTGACTCTGCAGCCACGTGGACCAGGAGGTGTCTTCGACGACCAGGATGGAGGCACGAGCTGTCCCACGCAGGCTCTCGCTGTCGGCGGTGTTGGATCCGGAATCGGCGTCAACAGGCCTTGGCAGAGGCAACCCACGTGGTGAGTGGAGAAAGCGTCTGGTGCGGACTAGGAGAGTCCGAGGTGCCCTTCTTTTGGAAGGGAGCAAGGGCCGGTCGGGAGCAACCAGACCAGCAGCAAAGATTCAAAGGTTCGTCGTCTGGGAGCCCACTAGCCAGCCGGCAAGTGACCAGACAACACGTCGAGCAGCTACAAAGCAGAAGGGCCCCATGCAGATCTCGTGGATGCTGGAGGGCTGATCTTCGGTGCAGGGGCTGCTCGGGGATGGGGCTTCTCAGTCCCCAAAGCACTTGGTCGAGTTTACCTCGAGGGTCATGCTGGAAGCGAAGTGCAGTTTCTTCCAAGATGGCTGGTCCCACGTGTCTCGTCGCACCCACGGGTCTCAGCTTTGCTGCAGATGTGGGTTGAGGTCGGAGAGGTCTGGGAATCCGGATCTCGTCGGACTCTGAAGTCTGTATCCTGGAAGGGAGACGACAAAGGGAAGCCGCTGGACGCTTGATGGTGCCTGCTTCTGCAGGGTGGACACTCCTTGCCCACAAGGGAGATTCTTCAGTCTTCTGTGGAGCAGAACGTCGAAGTCCAGAGTTTCTTCTTGTAGAATATGTTCAGGATAATCTGATTTGGAATGGGACCAGCTCCTACCTTTATCCTGCTAAAGGGGGCTGCACTACTGACTAGGTCCCTCCCCTGGGTGGTACCAGGAAGGGGGGTGGCTACACCCCCAATCCTTTGTCCGGCTTCCCGCCAGAGCTGGGGCTGGAGTGCCCCAGCAACTGGTTTGAACCGGTGTATGCACAGGGCACCTTGTGTGCCCCAGGCATGACTCATTCCTTTCAAGCCTACCCTACCCAATACACAAAATCCTGTCTGGGGTGGTGCTAGCACCTCCCAAGGCAGGAAACCCTTTGTCCAAGCCGCCCTCGCTGAAAGGACTCCCAGCAGCAGGAGGTCAGACTTGTGTCTGTGGTGGCAGCATCCATTTTGTGATGCCAAGGCTCGAGTTAACTTTAAGCGGGGTTCTCAGTTACATACATGTCGTGTTCCTCTAGAAGGGTGGAATGCTACCCCCGTCGCCAGAATTGGCGAGGGGGTAGTATTCCAAATCGTATGACACCTTACTCGACATGTTTTGATAATGTTATACCAGAGTTAGCATTTAACCGCGAGGATTTAATGCACTTAAGAGTATATGGTATAGCGTTATCATGGAACAGCTATAAGGACTTGGTTCCGCAAGCTGCAAACGGGCTCAGCTCATGCCAGAGCACCATCTCACATAATTCCAAGCACTCTGCCTTCAGGATTGATAAGGCCTTCCATAGGAGTGACTGATAGGAATATATGTGTCTATTTTAGGTTTAGATATAGGTAACTATATCTAAAGCAAAGGCTGATTACACCACCTTGCCCCAGCTGTCGTGCAGCCAGTTGTGTCTGGTTAGATGGCCAGCCAGGGGTGGCATAATACATGCTTCAGCCCCTGGTAATGTAAATGTAAATGTTTTTGTACTTGTATAGCGCACAGCTACCCGCAGTGGGTTTCCCGGCGCTTGTACGAATACCGCAAGGGAACCCTTCCTGGCTTTCCCTGTGAAGTGTCCACTCCTGGGCACCCCCATGGTGCAGACCAGGCATCCCTTGCGTTGTGGGGGCCGTTGTGGAGACTAAGCAAGCTATTGCCCAGAGTTGCAGCGCGGGACCCATGATCAGAATAGGCACTGAGGCGAGAATATCCGGTCAGGGGAATTAATGAGCCCGAGACCCGGCGAGGCGGGAATCGAACCCTGGTACCTGGCCAGAGCTCTGCATCGAGGTCTGCCTGCTCTAACCATTGAGCCACACTTCTCCACTAAGTAGGAGGCCCTGGGTACACCTATGCCCTGGATACCTAAGGTATACTGTACAGGGACTGATGAGGTGGCCCAGTACCAATTGGTAAATGCACCTAAGGTACATGGTTGTCAATTTAGAGAGAGAACAGCTAGGCTGTGGGTATGATTAGCAGGCCCACAGCCAGGGAAAGTTGTAAACCAGTGAAGCATAAAGCTAAAATCTGGGGTGACCATAGGATTGCAGACCCCACTCTCCTACATAACCCCCCCCAAACTTAGGGACATTAAACTAACCTTGACCAGGTGAGTCTTCCTGTTCTAAGTGGAAATACCTGGAGAGACCATCTGCATTGCCATGGTCAGTCCCTGGTCTGTACTCCACTGTAAAGTACATCCCCTGTAGGGAAATGGACCACCTAAGAAGTTTGGGGTTTTCACCCTTCATCTGATTTAGCCATAAGAGGGGCTTATGGTCGGTCTGAATCTTGAAGTGAGTTCCAAACAAGTAGGGCCTCAACTTCTTCAGGGCCCAAACCACAGCAAAGGCCTCCCTCTCTATAGCTGACCAAGGTTTCTCTCTAGGGGTCAGCCTTCTGCTTATAAAAGCAATGGGCTGGTCATGACCATCAATATTCAGTTGAGAAAGAACAGCTCCCACACCCAACTCAGATGCATCTGTTTGGACAATGAAGGTTTTGGAGTAGTCAGGACTCTTGAGAATAGGTGCAGTACACATGGCCTGCTTTAGGTCATCAAATGCCTTTTGACAGCTAACTGTCCACTGAACTTTCTTTGGCATTTTCTTGCTTGTCAGGTCATTAAGTGGTGTCACAATGGACCCATAATTCTTGACAAACTTCCTATAGTAACCAGACAGGCCCAAGAAAGCTCTGACCTGTGTCTGGGTGGTTGGAGGAGCCCAGTCCTTTATGGCCTGTATCTTGCTCTCCAAGGGTTGAACCTGGCCTCCACCCACAAGGTGGCCCAGGTACACAACCTGACTCTGCCCTATCTGGCACTTAATAGCCTTGATAGTGAGGCCTGCCTTTTGCAGGGCCTCCAAAACTTTCCTCAGGTGGATCAGGTGGTCCTCCCAGGTGGATCTAAAGACAGCAATATCATCTAGATATGCTGCACAAAAGTCATCCAACCCAGTGAGAACTTGGTTCACCAACCTTTGAAAAGTGACAGGTGCATTTTTCAAACCAAAGGGCATCACCACAAATTGGTAATGACCTCCTGGGGTAGAAAATGCTGTCTTGGCCTTGGCATCCTCAGCTAACCTGATTTGCCAATAACCAGCTGTTAGGTCAAATGTACTTAAGAAAGTTGCAGAAGCCAACTTGTCTATCAGTTCATCTGCCCTAGGTATTGGATGGGCATCTGTCTTAGTGACAGCATTAAGACCCCTGTAGTCTACACAGAACCTCATCTCTCTCTTACCATCCTGGGTGTGAGGCTTTGGCACTAGAACTACAGGACTAGCCCAAGGGCTCTCTGAGGGTTCAATGACTCCCAATTCCAACATCTTTTGTACTTCTTTCTTTATGCAGTCCCTGACGTGGTCAGGTTGCCTGTAGATTTTACTCTTTATAGGCAGACTGTCTCCAGTGTCCACCTCATGTGTGCTCCAGTTTGTCTGACTGGGGGTCAGAGAAAACATTTGTCTAAAGGATTGAAGGACCTACTTACAATCCTTTTGTTGATGTTCAGAGAGGCTGTCAGAAAAGACTACAGCATCTACTGACCCATCATCAGGGTTCTGAGTGAGCAGGTCTGGGAGAGGGTCACTCTCTTCCTCCTGCCCCTCATCTGTGGCCATGAGCAAGCCCATGTCCTCCCTGTCAACAAATGCCTTGAGCCTATTCACATGAAGTACTCTGTGAGGGCTCCTGGGAGTTCCCATGTCCACCAAGAAGGTGACTTCTCCCTTTTGCTCAATGATGGTATGGGGTCCAGACCATTTGTCCTGGAGAGCTGCTGGGGCCACTGGTTCCAACACCCACACCTTCTGTCCTGCATGATAAACAGTTAGGACAGCCTTTTGGTCATGCCAGCCAAGCTTTTTGAAGTTCTTGGCTGGCCTTAAGGTTTTTGGATGCCTTCTCCATGTACTCTGCCATCCTGGAGCGGAGACCAAGTACATAGTCCACTATGTCAAGTTTAGGCTTTTTGAGAGGTAGCTCCCATCCTTCCTTCACAAGACATAGGGGTCCTCTTATAGGATGTCCAAACAAAAGCTCAAAAGGGCTGTACCCAACCCCCTTCTGTGGGACCTCTCTGTAAGCAAACAGAAGGCAGGGTAAAAGGATGTCCCATTTTTGCCTAAGCTTTTCAGGTAACCCTTTTATCATCCCTTTGAGGGTCTTGTTGAATCTTTCAACAAGCCCATTGCACTGTGGGTGATAGGGTGTGGTAAATTTGTAATTTACACCACACTCCTTCCACATTGCAGTCAAGTATCCTGACATGAAGTTTGCACCTCTGTCAGAGACAACCTCCTTAGGAAACCCCACTCTGGAGAAAACTCCAAGCAGGGCCCTGGCCACAACAGGAGCTGTAGTGGTCCTAAGGGGAATAGCTTCTGGATACCTGGTGGCATGATCCACTACCACCAGTATAAATCTGTGCCCAGATGCTGTTGGGGGGTCCATTGGTCCAACAATGTCAATCCCCACTCTTTCAAAGGGAACCCCCACCACAGGTAGTGGTATAAGGGGGGTGGTGCCACCTGATTTGCCACTGGCTTGGCAGGTGACAAAACTCTTTAGTGTCCTCAGACATATGAGGCCAGTGAAAGTGTGGGGCAAGCCTGTCCCAAGTCTTGTTCTGGCCTAAGTGACCTGCAATCGGAATCTCATGGGCTAAGGTGAGAAGGAAACCTCTAAGAGACAAGGGGATGACCAGCCTACTGGTAGCACCAGGCTTGGGGTCTCTTGCCTCAGAGTATAGGAGTCCATCATCCCAATATACCTTATGGGCACCTGTAGCATTCCCTGCAGCCTCAGCAGCAGCCTGCTGTCTGAGGGGTTCAAGGGAGGAACAGTCTAACTGGGCCTGCCTCAAGTCTGCCCTGGAAGGTCCCCCTGTCCCAAGAAACTCAACCTGTTCAGGTTCAAGCTCTTCTAGGACAGTTCCTTCTGGGGTCTTGGGGTCAGCCTCCTGAGAGGGCTGATTCTCAACCTGAGGCAGGGGTGAAGGCTCAGCCTTACCCCTACTGCTCTTTCTCTTGGATAGTGTCTGGTCCATTCTTCCAGGATCCAGCGCTAGTTCAGCTGGGCATTTCTTGGCCTGTGACCTAGTCACAGAAAGGACATGTGAGGAGAGATCTAGCATTTCTACATGAGTCCTGTACTCCACATCTGACCACAGTGAGGATTCCAAATCATTGCCCAAAAGACAATCTACTGGGAGTTCTGAACTAACTACAACCCTTTTGAGGCCAGTTACCCCTCCCCAGGAGAAATTAACAACTGCCATACTGTGATTGGTAGTGACATTGCTAGCATTGGCCACTAGGTAGTCTGAACCTAGCATGATCTGGTCAGGGTCCACAAATGTTGGTGTCACCATAGTGACACTGGCACATGTGTCCCTGTAGGCCTGAGCCATCTTTCCATTGATTAAAGGCGTTTGTCTGTATTTGCCCAGAGTACTAGGACTTACAGTAGGGGTCATATCCATGTCCCCAGTACAAACAAGAACTGCCTGAGTTGGGATTCTAACTAAGTCAGAACCCACCTCAGTTCCCAGGGTTAACCCAACTATAGCCTTGGGAGGTACACTACCACTACTAACTGTACTAGGGGGTGCAGGTGTCTTAGGGACAGTAGTGGTAGGAGTTTGGCCTTTCTTGCTGCACTCACTAAACTAGTGAGTCTTACTTTTACAGTATTGGCACCATGGTTTCTTAGGACCATCATTCTTCTTCTTTTGGGAAGTTTGGGACCCACCCTCCTTAGGTTGTTGGGGCCCTGTTGAAGACTTCTGGTAATTTTGCTTATTCTCATTACCCTTCTGGTCTGCTTTTTTCTGGCCACCACCCTGGTTCTGGTTCTGCTGCTTGACCCTTGTCCTGACCCATCTGTCTGCCTTCTTTCCCAATTATTGGGGAGAGGTCAGATCTGAGTCAATCAAGTGCTGATGCAACAACTGGTTCTGAAAATTATTTAAGATTTGCTCTCTCATAATTAGATTATACAATCTTGTGTAATCAGTAACTTTACTTCCCAGTAACCAGCCCTCCAGAGCCTTAGTGGCACAATCAACAAAGTCAGTCCTATCTTGAGCCTGAGTTTTCTGGGTATCCCTGAACATTAACCTGTATTGTTCAGTGGTTAAGCCAAACCCATCAATCAGTGCAGTTTTCAAGACTTGGTAATCATTAGCATCCTCATCTCTAACAATGAGGAGCTTGTATCTACCTTTACCTTCAAAGGAGAGCCACAATATAGCTGCCCATTGACTCTGGGGTACCTGCTGTACTTTGCAGGCTCTCTCTAAAGCAGTCATCCACTTGTGGATATCATCCCCTGTCTTATAGGGGGGCACTATTTTGCTCAGGTGTCTATTATCAAAACTCCTGTCTTTATCCTTAGGGATATTGCTGCCACCAGTGGGGACTACCCCACTCAACTGTTGCTCTCTAGCAAAGGTAAGCTTCTCCTTGGCAAGGGCAAGTTCTTCCCTTTGGATCCTCAGATTAGCCTGCTTCATCCTTGCTTCATGCTCTCTCCTCTGAGGGGAAGTCATTCTCCTCTGGGGAGAAGTCATTCTCCTTTGAGCAGAGGCATGAGAGTGCACAGATCTATTGGAGTCCCTAGAATGAGATATATCTCTCCTAACTCCAAAGTTAGGCCTGCTTAGGGTCAGTACTGGGGGTCCCCCAGATCCTTCCCTATGTAGGTCTAAGTTGGCCCTTGTAAGTCTGCTGACTAACTCAGGACCTGTGTCTGCTCATCCCCAGAGGTGTCCCCTTATTCCTCCTCCTCCTCTACATTCTCTGTTTCAGGGAGGTCTGGATCACCAGGTGTACCTCCTAAGGGGGGGCATGCTCCTATCTGGATTAGAGGGGTCTGTGTTAGCAGCCCTTCTGGCATCATATGTCTCTAAGAGACCTAACAGAAAAGGAGTGGTAGGGTTAGAACCCTGTTTCTATTTCCTGGAGGTACACAATTGTCTCATCTCCTGGAAACTGAGAGCTGCATATCTGGAAAGGACCTGTGGAGGGTCACTAACCACTAGGGGAGTCTCTGAAGACTCTCCATGGGTAGACATGCTTCTAGTGTGGTGTAAGTGATGCACCTACCTACACTATGGGTTTTCCTACTGATCCCTTGCTAAGAGTTGTAGTCAGGGTGTGCTAGGCCCTTTCTACTACAACAGCTGGTTCAGTAGAACTCAGAGTATTTCTAAGCTTGTTATATGTACCTAGAGTACCTTATGTGATCTTTCAAATGATATTTCAAGATTATACGTGGTAAAAACAACAGCAAGCTCAAATCCCAACCGCTGCACACCAATGTGAGAAGTTGGCCTGATATATGATGTTCACTAGTTTTAGTGATCATCTTGTATCAGTCCAAACAACCCTTATGGTGATTGGTTGTAAGTCAACCTTATAGACCAGCTATCCTAATGGTAGCATGGACAAAGCAGTCTTAGGCTAAACTCTTTTGGCATGTGAAGCCAGCTGTTTTACCACAATATAACCCCTAGAATACCAGATGAAAGGACACCACACAGGTTGTTATGAAAATGAACAGTATATTTATTATAACAACACCACTGAACTCTTTATGAGGTCAGAGGGCTAAGCACATGACAATCTCTTAAGAAAAATACGATAAGTTGCACGAAATTACAATGGTGCCCTAGGGGCACGACAAACCATATACTATGTAAGTGGAATGTGAAAGTTAATAGATGAAATGGAGCTGTCCCGAGGCTGTAGGATCGTTGGGACCACGGTACCCTAACACTAGGTAAGTAATAGGAGGCCCACGGAACGCGTGTGCAGAGTATGAACTCACACGCGAGATGTGTAACAACGTCTATGGACAGTACAGTTCAAGTTAAAGGTAAGTACGGACAATCCTGACTAGTTAGGACAACAACGACTGTGGAACTGGATATTAGGACAGTTAAACTACCCTTGAGCACCGAAATGCTCTCGTTACCTCACCCACGGGCTGCGGGTGCATAGGTGCCAAAGTGTGTCGGGTTCTCGCGTTGAAGTAAATGGAGCCTGAAAGAAAAGATGCTGCAGGCGACCAGGAGGAAGATGTCCAGTGCAATCTAAGGGTGGATTGGTGAAGAAGGAGACCTGAAAGCAGAGGGGACAATGTTCACAGTCACTAGTCAGTGACTGGAGTGGAACCAGGAAGGAACCAGATGTCGTCGTCGCGATCAGGTGAAGTGTGGATGCTTGAATCTTCAGCCACGTGGACCAGGAGGTGTCTTCGACGACCAGGATGGAGGCATGAGCTGTCCCACGCAGGCTCTCGCTGTCGGCGGTGTTGGATCCGGAATCGGCGTCAACAGGCCTTGGCAGAGGCATGCCACGCGGTGAGTGGAGAAAGCATCTGGTGCGGACTAGGAGAGTCCGAGGTGCCCCTCTTTTGGAAGGGAGCAAGGGCCGGTCTGGAGCAACCAGACCAGCAGTAAAGATTCAAAGGTTCATCGTCTGGGAGGCCACTAGCCAGCCGGCAAGTGACCAGACAACGCGTCGAGCAGCAACAAAGCAGAAGGGCCCCACGCAGATCTCGTGGATGCTGGAGGGCTGATCTTCGGTGCAGGGGCTGCTCGGGGATGGGGCTTCTCAGTCCCCAAAGCACTTGGTCGAGTTTACCTCAGGAGTCGTGCTGGAAGCGAAGTGCAGTTTCTTCCAAGATGGCCGGTCCCACGTGTCTCGTCGCACCCACGGGTCTCAGCTTTGCTGCAGATGTGGGTTGAGGTCGGAGAGATCTGGGAATCCGGGTCTCGTCGGGCTCTGAAGTCTGGATCCTGGAAGGAAGACGACAAAGGGAAGCCGCTGGACGCTTGATGGTGCCTGCTTATGCAGGGTGGACACTCCTTGCCCACAAGGGAGATTCTTCAGTCTTCTGTGGAGCAGAACGTCGAAGTCCAGAGTTTCTTCTTGTAGAATATGTTCAGGATAATCTGATTTGGAATGGGACCAGCTCCTACCTTTATCCTGCTAAAGGGGGCTGCACTACTGACTAGGTCCCTCCCCTGGGTGGGACCAGGAAGGGGGTGGCTACACCCCCAATCCTTTGTCCGGCTTCCCGCCAGAGCTGGGGCTGGAGTGCCCCAGCAACTGGTTTGAACCGGTGTATGCACAGGGCACCTTGTGTGCCCCAGGCATGTCTCATTCCTTTCAAGCCTACCCTACCCAATACACAAAATCCTGTCTGGGGTGGTGCTAGCACCTCCCAAGGCAGGAAACCCTTTGTCCAAGCCGCCCTCGCTGGAAGGACTCCCAGCAGCAGGAGGTCAGACTTGTGTCTGTGGTGGCAGCATCCATTTTGTGATGCCAATGCTCGAGTTAACTTTAACCGGGGTTCTCAGTTACATACATGTCGTGTCCCTCTACAACGGTGGAATGCTACCCCCGTCGCCAGAATTGGCAAGGGGGTAGTATTCCAAATCGTATGACACCTTACTCGACATGTTTTGATAATGTTATACCAGAGTTAGCATTTAACCGCGAGGATTATAATGCACTTAAGAGTATATGGTATAGCGTTATCATGGAACAGCTATAAGGACTTGGTTCCGCAAGCTGCAAACGGGCTCAGCTCATGCCAGAGCACCATATCACATAATTCCAAGCACTCTGCCTTCAGGATTGATAAGGCCTTCCATAGGAGTGACTGATAGGAATATATGTGTCCATTTCAGTTTTAGATATAGGTAACTATATCTAAAGCAAAGGGTGATTACACCACCTTGCCCAAGCTGTCGTGCAGCCAGTTGTGTCTTGTTAGATGGCCAGCCAGGGGTGGCATAATACATGCTTCAGCCCCTGGTAGGCCCTGGGTACACCTATGCCCTGGATACCTAAGGTATACTGTACAGGGACTGATAAGGTGGCCCAGTACCACTTGGTAAATGCACCTAAGGTACATGGTTGTCAATTTAAAGAGAGAACAGCTAGGCTGTGGGTCTGATTAGCAGGCCCACAGCCAGGGAAAGTCGTAAACCAGTGAAGCAAAAAGCAAAAATCTGGGGTGACCATAGGATTGCAGACCCCACTCTCCTACACTAACGATGTGGTCTTATATTTGAGACTCTCGAGTAGTGCTTGTAACAGTCCACGACACCCTCACTACTGTTTCCGGTTGACAGTGGTGACGGATTAACCTAACTATTTGGTTTAAGTATAGGTTCGTTCAAGCTTGATAAATTAAAAAGGTTCTTACTTTGAAATTACAACCCAATTGTGCTACAATTCATATTAATTGTATTTTGTATATTGCGTCCTCATGGGTGAGGTTGATATTCCACAGCATAGTAGGGTGGTCGGCCGCAATAATTTGCAGACATTTGGCGTCCCCTTGGAGGGCCTGGCGGTGCTTTTTGTAGTGAGTGCTGAAGCAGCATACCCATTTGACCTTTTCTACTCATGGGTTACCTTTCCTGCAGTAAATGCGGGTAGTGGTACATTTCATGTGTACACTCCCACTGCCGTGCCTATGGAGTATGCCCCATATAGGAGACAAGAGATTCTGATTTCTGCTTGGCAGCATCAAGTTTGGTTTAATGGCGCTCTTCCCCACTCAGTAACGGCAGTTCGGTTAGGTTCTTTGTCTATTCCTCGGGCCACGTGTCCGGTTTTGGCAGGGTACACACCACATCCGCGTTATCTGACAGTCACTATAACTGAGTTGCGTATACTCTAACAGCCTGATTCATGTAGCCAATAGCGCTCGCAAAAGGCCAGATTCTGAGAATCTGGCCCTTTGCGAGTGCGATTTTTGCATTTGGTATTCATGATCCCAAATGCAAAAATCGCTATTTAAGAATTAGCAAATATGCGAGGAATAGCATTTAAGGAATCTCTATTAGAGATTCCTCAAATGCTATTCATGACACATTAAAAAATTGCGATTTTGCACTTTTGGGGCCGCTATTTACCGAGAGGTCAGACCTGTCGGTAAATAGCAAAAACTCAGAAAAATGCTTTTAAAAGCATTTTTCTAAGTTGCATGTTGCACACACACATGTCCTTTGGACATGTGTGTGCGCAACACCTGTTCAAATGTGCATTTTAGGGGTGCTACAGGGCGTCCTTTGGACACCCCTGGCACCCTTAAAATCGCTATCTTATTTGCGAGTAGCAAATTGCTACTCGCAAATAAGGGATACTCCCCATTCATTCCTATGGGCCTCTTGGCCCATAGGAATGAATGGGGAGTTTTTGCGAGTAGCAAATTGCTACTCGCAAATAAAGAACATGTAGGAATCGCTATTTAATTAGCAATTCCTACATGAATGCCGTTTTGCGTGTCCTCAATAGCGAGTCGCTATGATTCGCTATTAGGGCCACGCAAAACGGCCTGTACATGAATCAGGCTGTAAGCCTCCCTCGTTGGACTGCATCGGGCTTTAGTGCAATATGTTTCCTGCAAAGTCCAGGTGGGGGCACCTGGTGCTGCGGCGCAACCAGTTGGACCGGCTGGGATGAAAATTAATCCTGTCATGGTTAATTCGGTTATGGGCAAGTGCCCCCAAGGTTAGGACGAAATGCCTTTTTGGCTTGCTGAGGAATTTGACCAACTGGAGGCGGTATTTCCTAACACGACTCTTGTTGAGAAACACAGGATTCTGACCATTAGTTTTCAGAAAGACTTAGTACCAGAGGTAACAGATTTTGAGACCTGGGGTAGAATATTTGTGGCAGTCTATGTATGCTAAGTGCTTCAGCACACCGTCCATGGCTGTCCTGCCCTCCGTGATTAAGCGTGTCCAGGATCAACACGGTCCGGAGGCGGCTTTTGAATTGGGAATGAGACTCGTTGGAGTTTTTGACGTAGTTTCCGATCTCATCCTTGCTAATGTCAACGGAGATGCGGTAAACTTCCAGGTGTCTAATGCTTTAGCGATGTCCCCGATGCCGATAAACCCCGGCAGTTACCAAAAGTAATTGCGGAGGCTCATAAGGCCATTGGCTGCAATAGTTTGGATGTTAAGCCGTTTGCTAAAATAACAGCTCAACCGCAAACTCAGACGGCGAAGTCTAATAAAGATGATCGCCCGAATTTTCCAAAATAGAATTGGAATTAAAAAAAAAAAAGCAGGGGAAACAGCAACAGAAACAGGGGTCACATCCTGCCCTGTGTCTACAGAGCGCACACATGATTTGCGCGACCACGCTAATAGTAAGTCACCTGATCATTTTCAGGTTCCTGATCAACGTTCTCCTAGCTCTTTACAGGATACATCAGTCTCACAAACTGGTGGAGGAGACCGCAGCAGAGGCCGGGGTGCCCAACAAAGCTGTGAGCAGCAGCAGAAAGTAAAGGCAAGCAGGATGACTTTCACCGTCAACGTCCCCAGTTTCAGAAAAAGAAGGTTGCCGCTTTAATAGCAAGGGAGGCCATGGATAGTGAGATCACAGCTTTGGAACCTGACATGGACGCTAACGCTGCTCGACAGCGCAGCGGAAATTACAGTAGTGCGGGAAGCACTGCGTCCGTATCTGAAGGCGACAGCAACTGACACGTTCATTACTGTTGAGATAGCTGACACTAAAGTGGCTCCACCTGACAGACTATATAAGATAGTCCTTTTAATTGAAGGTGACATACAGAGTAAATTAAAAGGGATTTTTGCGGAAAATCTGACCTCTACTTATGACATATTGTAAGCAGAGGCTGATTGGCACCCTCTTTTAATTTTGGCCGCACCGAGAGGGGAGGAGGTAGTCCCCACTAGTTTCGCGCGCACTGTGCCGTAAGAGCAGGCCCTGCATTTTGCAGAAGAGTGGACTCCGGTGCTTGCACTGGCGTTACACCGTACTCAATGTGGATGGGACAAACTTTCGCCCACACATGAGATTCCTTTGCGGTCTATGCCACAGCCACAACGCCAATATCCTATGCGGCGTGAAGCGAAAGCTCCCGTTGTTGAAATCCTTGAACAATTGGAATATCAAGGTGTAATTGAAACATGTGTGTCACTGATGAATAATTCTCTTTTTACTGTGAGCAAATCTGATGGGTCGTACCACTTGGTATTGGATTACTGATACTTGAACTCTCATTGTCTGACCTGCACGGTACAGAATACTACCAGTTCTGCCCTTGTGGATAGTGTCGGGCTCCTCCACGAAATCCTCAGGGCTGTGTTGATGCTATATATAAGGGGCCCCCCCTCTAGACGACCCCAAGTCCGGTCTTAGGAAACAACACAGACTTTTGGGGTAATTAAGCGGGGGAAGGAAAGGGTAGGGACTGCAGTGAGGGAGATCTGAAGAAGACAGAAGAACACACGGTAAGTACAACGTTCACATTTCACAGCTAAATACAACAACAGTGAGGATGATGAGGTGGCCTTGTCTCCTAACCTCACCTGAAACAAAAGATAATCGGAGTCTAGACCATGGAAACGAGCAGAGGGCAGTGGCAAGATCACTTCCTATATTTTAGGGTGAGCAAGACAAAAAGGCGTAAGACATATATACAAAGAATGACTTTAGCAATACATTGGTGTATACTGCATGTTAAGATTCACATGACACCTACCAATGGTGTTGGAATTAGATGTTTTAACGCCAAGCCAATAGTGGCAACATACCCTCTCTGACTTCTCTCCTAAAATAAAACAAAACAACAAAAAACAATCGCTGTGAGGTTGTGTGCCAGGAACAATAACCTCTTGTTCCTAATGTTGTTTTCACAAAGATAGTAAATGCATGAAAGTAATGTTCGAATTCCTCTGCATAAGATTCTCTAAACTTGGACCTTTACCAACAAAGGAGCATGTTCCCAAAGTACCGAGACACACTTTCTGTCTTGAAGTGAAATTTCCTATTCCACTGGGGTACTACTTGAAGCAACAAATAACATACAAGGAACTCCTCTGCACGAGACCCGGGAACTGGTCTCATCCAACAGAGGTGTTCACCCAAAGTATCTCCTCTGCACGAGACCCGGGAACTGGTCTCATCCAACAGAGGAGCAAAACTGTCTTCGCTCTGTCCTGGGAAGAATCACCGTTCCTCCAAGGACTCAGGTGTACCAACAATGGACGACAAATCTATTGCCCGGGTAGCAAAAGGCAGCACACTGTTGAAATGGGGCAATTACACTCTTACCGCATCACCGGAGTTACCAAAGAGCCTGCGGGAGCCGCGGAACAGGAATCATCGGCACCGCGTCTTCTCGGAACCTCCTCAAATACACTTCAGGGTTTGCGCGGCGTCACGTATGACGTGACCCACAGAGCATGCCGGGAATTGTGGTTTCTGGCTGTATCGTTCGGATCCCGGTCGCTGCGAATGAGGCAGTTAGGGTCTACCAGCGGCCAGGGAATCACGACAGATAGTCTCGTGTGTAAACGGTTTAAGACCACACTTGACATACCCAATGGCTTTTTCAGCCATAATCTGTCATCTATTAGTAGTCAATGGACAGCTTACTTCCGGCGGCAAACAATATCACTTTAAAAGATTGGCCATGGGCTACAAAAACAGCCCAGGCGTCTTTGCCGCTTGCATTGTCTCTCTTTTGGAGAGACTCAACCCTGATGCCTAATCGTACTTTGATGATATTTATCTCACAAACGACGAATTATGGCCGCATCTGTGTCGCGTTGACCACATCATTTGTATGTTTACTTTACGGAAATCACACATTGCAGAGTGCACAGTGTGGTTCCTGGGCTATGAGCTTAACAATGAAAGTCGAGGTTTAGCACCTCACTTCCTGGAGAAATGCGCACAGTTGCGCGCTTCTACGACTCTCTACACTCTTCTACAATCTTTGCTGGGTTTTTTGAACTTCGGGCGTACTTACATACCCGATTATGCCCAGCGTATCCAGCCACTTTATGCCTTGATACAACCTACTTTCACCAAATCTTGCTGGGTGCCTGAACTTTCTGCAATATTGCAATCTTTGCAGTCTGATCTTCTTGAATCTAAATACTTACTGACTCGTGATAACCATACCAACCTGGTGATAAGAATTGTGCCTGGCGCAGTTGGTTTCACGTACCTGACTTTTAATGAGGGTGACACAGTCCCTATTGCTTACAAGTCACACTTGTACACTTCGGCTGAAATGCGCTTTTCCTCTTTCAAGAAAGTTTTGACTGCAGTGCAGATGGCGATTGTAGGAGAGTAGGGTCTGCTTCCTATGGTCAACCTCACTTTTTACCCTGATTCACTGGTTTTTCGACTTTAGTGTGGCTGTGGGCCTGCTAATCAGACCCACAGCCCAGCTGTTCTCTCTCTAAATTCATACCATGTACTTAGGGTACATATCCAATTGGGTATTGGGTCACCTTTGTGAGCCCCTGTATAGTGTACCATAGGTACCCAGGGCATAGGTGCATCCAAGGCCTACCAGGGGCTGCAGCATGTATTATGTCACCCGTGGCTGGCCATCCAAACTGACACGATAGGCTGATCACTCAGCTTGGGCAAGGTTGTGTAATCACCCCTTGCTTAGATATAGTATTCCTATATCTACCCTTATATATAGACATATATATACCTATAAGTCACTCCTATGGCAGGCCTTGACAAATCTGGAGGCAGAGTGCTTGGTTTTATGTGAGATGATGCTCTAGCATGAGCTGAGCCTGTCTGAAGCTTTCGGAACCATGTCCTTATAGCTGTTCTAAGATATAGCCATACCATATACTCTTAAGTGCAGTCTAGAGACTTGAGATTTATCCTGGAAAGAAACTCTGAAACAAACTCTTGGACCTTCGACGTTCCATTTCGACTGGAAGACTGAAGACATCTCCCTTGTGGTCAAGGAGTAACCACCCTGTGCAAACAGGCACCCCCAGTAACTTGCCGGTTTGCTTTGTCGACGCTCCCGAAGACTTAGCGATGCAGCCTCTGGACTTCCAGACTTCTCTGACTTCTCTGACTCCGACCCACATCCACAACAAAGCTGAGACCCGTGGCGGACACGTGTGGAAAGTGGATCTTTTTCGTTGTTTATGTCCCATTATACACCCTCTCTTTCACGTCCCGAGCTCATCATGATGGTAACTAGAAAACCCGGGCACATAAACGAAAGGTTGCACACAACACATTTCTTCCTCTAACTGCAACCACACATTCTTATGGTCAAGCCGATTCCGAGAAATGAGCCCCTGTTGTAGCCACACACTCCTATGGTCAGGCGATTCCGAGAAATAAGCCCCCGTTTGCCAAGACACGACAACCAATTCCGAGAAACCAGCTCCTGTTTGCTAAGACATGACACCAGACATCCTGTCACGACCATCTCTCTCTCTTATCTAAGAAACCAGCCTAGGGTTATTTCTCAACACTCTGCCTCTGCCGTGACTTCCTCACGATTATGACACAGTTACGTCGCTACTGCCATGACTTCTGTATGATTACAACACAAGTAACTGAAATTTGCTCAAGGGAAGCTCCTTCCTCTTTTCTATGTCCAAAACTGTATAAATACCGTATTGTCATTGATTAAAGTAGAGACCATTCCCGAGCCTCCTTAGGTGACGGAGCTCTCCCTTAACTCGAGTTACTGAATAAAGACCCCTGAATTCTAACCATGCTCTTCATGCTTGACCTTTCTTGATATTATAGAAATTCCGATCAAGGTAAATTACTAAAATATTTACCACAGTAAATAGGCGCCTGAACAGGCACTTCCCTTTCTCCCCACGCGCCAGTGAATCGGACCCGAACCTGTCTCTCCAGACACCGACGGACTTCAAAGTGCACAGTGCAGGGTGTTCCTGCATGAACTCCTTTGTGTCGAAGAGGGACCGTGCCGCGGCCTGACCATCCACACGAGGCGGTGAGGACGACAGCGGAAGTCTCGACCCAGAGCCCGAACCTTGTGAAGTTGCCGAGTCCGAGGTTTTTAGAACCCCAACAAGTCCCTGATCAAGAGCGCAGCGCAACAAGTCCAGTGACCTGGTCTTCAAGGTCTTCAAGTTCTCTGCACCTCGGTGAATACTGCTGGGGGTGTATCAAGACGGGTTCTGATTTTTCAGGACACGGTCAAGATGGGTTCAGATTTTCAGAACACGGTTCTAGGTTTCTAGAAAACTGTATGTTTGTACTCTGATACTCAGGGTATATCAATTTATCAAGTGTAAATGTTTTATTTATTGACGCAATGCCTTTGTTTTCTAAATTGTGTAAACGGGTACCCGGAAGGGGCTACTGGAACAACCTGTACCAGTCCCCCCCGAAGGATACTCCTGGTTACTTCATGTATACGAAATATGGAATTGGTGCCATCTTGTATTTGGATCTTTGGGAAGGTTACACTAAAGATTTAGAAATTGCGATCAGATGGCCAAATAGTGGCACATGGGATTTAAATTGTATCATGGCAGTTGAAATAAATGTTGGGAAAAGAAAGCAAGACCCTCGATGTTAGAGAGTGTCGAAATATGGCGAAAGGAAGCACATCGAAGGGAACAGAAAGAGCAAGGGAAAGTGGAGAAAGCAAAGAGAATGTCTGAAGAAAGTAAGATGAGAAAGTTACAGGATCAGAATGATGATATTGATTTTGAACAAAAGAAAAGGGAGGTCTCGGCCTCCGTGACGGGTATATATCCCGTCCTCTCGCAAAAGACAGGGTCCGATGGTAGTTCAGACCCTAACATCCCCACAGCACCCCCACGTCCTAAGGTTCCTTCCGTGCGCGAAGACTTCATTACCACTTATTTAATGGAACCACCTCCTGCTTATACTAATCAGATAGTGGCCAGACGAATAGTTACCCAGACAGAACCCATCCCTGACACTTCGGGTGGTGTTCTACCTATGTTAGAATGTGAGTATGACCCGACTCCAGGGGAAGGTTCACAAGCAGATGTCTCCTATCGCTTACGGGAAGCTCTAGAAAGCATACGGGAGGTACCAAAGATCACAAGTTGTCTGGATAAAATTTACGAGGCTCTCCGAACAGGAGAAAATGTAGAAGTCCTACAAGAGGCTGTTAAAAATAGACCTATCGCTCATAAAAAATACCTCTCACGATTTATGATTACCTGTTTCATCCGTATGATCTCAAGTACTGGGAAAAAAATTCCCAACAACCTACTTCAGCTAGATCAAGCAGTGGTAGCGGGAAATTATAATAAAATAAAAGAAATAGATCTCTTCATTTCTCTCTTTACCAGTAAGGTTTCCGACTCACACCAGAAAAATGCCCCTAACCAGGAGATCCAGAATGAGGGTACAGACGAAGACAGGGAAGAAGGAACTGCTTTTCAAGGAGCAGTACGTTCCCGTATCCCTCCTTCCCAAGTTAGCGGACAACTCAGGAATAAGGCAAAAAAATTGTCAGCTTCTTCAGATAGATTGTTTCAACAAACACAAGAAGCCCTGGATGATTGGATGGACGACGAACCTCCACTCACCACACAAGAAAAAGAACTATCCCGATCAAGCACCCATCGGGTGTCCCAATACTCTAGATACGGCCCTGACATAGTCGCTCAAATGTTTTTATCGCTCCCTATGACATCTCAAAGACTAGCCAGCACATATATGGTTCAACACCTCATTACATTGTACGAAGACACCGGCTACCCGCCCAAAATGTTACATCCTCTCTTACGGGATTGTCTAGAAGGGAGGTGGGTGGCAAGGGGACAAAAATTCCTCAATATTTTCTTGGATCAGCGACAACGCTATGTCCAATACCTTTCTGATGTTTATGACTCAAATCCCCCTCAGTACGGCCAAGGTCAATTTCCCCTCCGAGAAGTACACCCCGTTGTAGATTCTGCAGGAAAGCTACAACAAACATTTGTCTATACTCCCTTGACAAAATTAGAGATATTAGAAATGAAGAAAATGGTCCCTTCTCATGAAAAAGATCCTACGGGATTCCATAGAGAACTAAAGGATATTCTTCAGATGGGCTCCTTTACTTATAAGGATCTCAATATTCTCCTCAAAGTCCTGCTGCCTCAAGGAACATACGACAAACTAAAGGGAAAAGATTGGGAGGTTGAAGGGAAAAAGGTAGCACGGGCAGCTTTGGAGACAGAAGAAACTACTCGTGATCCTGGACAAGCCCTGGGACCTCTGGTTCTGGAACTCCCTCGCCTTCTCCCAAAAATACTTTCCCAGTTGTTGGCCACTAAAAAGGAAGATTGGAATGCTATCTCTGCATGCAAACAAAAACCAGATGAAGATATAGGGGACTATTATACAAGATTAGAGAAATGTTTCTTATCAATAGCGGTGTCTCCTCAGGTGGAGACGCCTATAGTTGATTATTTGTCTCAAAATTTGTAGAAAATGCCTTACCTATGATCAAAAATAGAGTATTAAAAGCTGAAGCACTTGGCAAGCAAGTTCCCCTTCACAAGCACTTCAGATGCTCCAGTACCATCAAAACAGAATTAGGGACGAACAGGAGAAAAGAAGGACAAAAAATACTAAAATTAAGGTATTGGTAGCACAGACCAATACAATTCCTCAGACCCATAAGCAACCTCCAGTATCACAAGAAAGGGTTACCTGTAATTATTGCAAAAAGCCTGGCCACTTTGTACGTGACTGTCCAGTCTTACAACACAATATTGCTACTGGAAAGACACAACCTCGCACCTATACCACTCGTCCCTCTGCTCCAACATCAACTTCCCCAGCTGATACTAAATTAGCCACACAACTCTATCAGTATCCAGTGTCATCCTATCCTGAATTCCCCACGATTTCATGAGACAGCTGGGAGGAACACTATAGTCGTCCACTGATCCCGGTCCCGGTCGACCAAAAGGGTCCCTATGTACATGCTAAGCTCCTAGGTAAAGAAACAAAATTTCTGATTGACACCGGGGCCAGTAGGACAACAGTACAACACAACGAAGTTCCCAAGGTACCCCTCTCTGGCTCAAATAGTATTTCAGGTACACCAGTCATCAACAAAGTTTCTGAACCAGTGTCACTTCAGGTTGGCCCTCTTACAACTTCCACCGATTTGGTACTTACTAAGTCCTGTCCCGAAAATCTACTTGGCATCCAGACATTAAAGGAACTGGGTGCTGTGATATGCTGTTCCCCAGAAGGGATCCGACTATTCCTCAGAGATTTCAAAGGTCATTTCACCACACGAGAGTTAGATGTCAGATTAAAGGACATTCCTGCTACATTATGGGCTACTTATCCAACTGACGTAGGATTCATGGATATTACACCACACATTAAAGGAAGGTGTTGTCCTACCTCGTGTCCGCCAATACAAGTTCCCTCCGGATGCGGAACAAGCCCTTATTCAGATTATTGATGACTTGATTAAAAAAGGAGTAGTCAGAGAGGTACCTTCCAACACATGTAATTCGCCAGTTTTGCCAGTGCGAAAGAAAACAGATGACGGTGCACCACCAGTTTACAGGCTTGTGGTTGACTTACGCGAGCTTAATAAATGTGTGGTACCACAATACCCTGTGGTCTCAGATATCAGTACTCTGCTAACAGCTATAGATCCTGATGCCACACATTTTACCGTTATAGACCTTAAAAATGCCTTCTTCAGTATACCCATTCATCCAGACAGTCAGTACCTATTCGGATTCTCACTACAAGGTCATAGTTTCTGTTTCACAAGAGCTCCTCAAGGGTATACAGAAAGTCCCAGTATCTACAGTCAGGCACTTAAAAGACAGTTGGATGACATTGTTCTGCCCTCCAATACGCCATTGTTACAATATGTCGACGACTTACTGATCACCGCACGTTCCAAACCAGAATGCGAACAAGCCTCACGAATTGTCCTAATGTTTCTTGCACAACATGGCCACAAAGTATCACCCTCTAAATTGCAATTGTGTTTACAGCTGGTGGCATAGTTAGGACACCTGCTGTCAAAGGAGGGTAGGGCACTCACACCTGAAAGAATCCAACTCATTTTTAACATTCCTGTCCCTAAGACACAGAAAGAAGTCCGTGCCTTTATTGGCTTCACTTCCTATTGTAGGCAGTGGATTCCCCAGTACGCCCATTTGGCCAAACCCCTGACACAATTAACGACCTCCGATTTTGCCACCTCTTCTCCATTGCCATGGACACCTGATCATACCTTTGCTTTTGACACCCTTAAACAAGCATTATGCTCTGCACCTGTCCTAGCTACACCAGATTATGCCAAACCTTTTTTCCTTTTCGTCACGGAACGGGAAGGTACAGCCTTGTCAGTGCTCACACAAACACACGCCAATAAACATCGTCCCTGTGCTTATTTCTCCAGTACTCTCGACCCTGTTGCACAAGGCTTGCCTGCCTGCTTAAAATCCGTTGCAGCTACGACTCTGGGAATTCGACAAAGTGACTCCTTTGTGCTAGGACATCCTCTTGAAGTGCAAGTCCCACATGCAGTAGAATTAATTTTGAATAGGACACAGACACAACACTTGACCATAGCTCGTCTCACAGGTTATGAAGTCACATTATTCCAACCCCACATTATCATCAAACGATGCAATATCCTCAACCCAGCTACGCTGCTGCCCACTGTTCCAGTAGACAACCAAACCCACGACTGCCTAGAGATAGTCGAACTAGTCACAAAGCCCTGGTCTGATCTTGTAGATGTACCTTTAAGTGCACCAGAACACACACTGTTCGGAGATGGTTCCTGTATGCGCCTTCAAACAGGCGAACTTTCAGCAGCTTATGCTGTCACTACAGAAAATACAGTCCTCCTGGCAGCTAGAATACCCGTACATTCAGCCCAAGCAGCAGAACTCATAGCTCTCACACAAGCATGCGAGTGGTCAAAAGGAAAACGTGTTAACATCTACACCGATTCGCAATACGCGTTCGGGGTAGTCCATAACTTTGGAATTTTGTGGAAGGAGAGAGGTTTTCTGACCTCTCATGGAACTAAGATACAGCATGGGGATCTTATTCTCCAGATACTAGAATCAATACACAGGCCCGCAGAAGTAGCTATACTAAAATGCAAAGCACACACAAAAGTCATGGACTGTGTCACCAGAGGTAATGCTCTGGCGGATGCCACAGCTAAACACGCTGCTCAGACAGGAACACTGAAGACTGAAATTTCCATCAAGACTGTTTATCCAGTTATCGATCCTACCAAAGATGTAGTAGACATCAAAAACCAAGCTACAGAGACCGAAAAGAGAAAATGGGAAGAAGAGGGAGGTTCTCACACAGATCAGGGTTGGGTAACAAAGGATAGGTCCAAATGGTTTCTCCCTGACACAATGGTTCCTGTAATCATAGAAACTGCCCACGGTCCCGCACATCTAGGAGAAAAAGGGATGTTGGACAGTCTAAATTTGGTATGGCATAACAAGCATCTGCGCTCAGCGGCCAAACAAAAAGAAAGAACCTGTATGATTTGCTGTCAGTTCAATCCAGGGAAAAGTGTCTCGGTTGAACAAGGAGGGTTCCATCCTCCAAATTACCCCTTTGAAGTCCTCCAAATGGACTACATACAAATGGAAAGATGTCGGGGACATAAGTATGTCCTCGTAGTAGTCTGTACCTTAACCCGATGGACTGAAGCATACCCCGTCCCAGACTATGGTGCCCAGATGACAGCTAAACAATTGGCGAGGGAATTTTTCCCTCGATATGGGTTGCCAAGAGTCATATACTCTGACAACAGACAACCGTTCTCCTCCAAACTAATGGAGGCTCTTTCCTTACTGTTAGGATACACCTGGAAATTCCACTGTGTTCGACACCCCCAAGCAGCAGGTCTAGTCGAACGACATAATCAGACTCTAAAGACCAAACTAGCTAAAATATGTGCTGACAAACAAATAGACTGGGTTACAGCTCTTCCGGTTGCTCTCTTCTACATGCGAATGGTGGCACATTCCCGGACGGGTCTGTCGCCCTACGAGGTCACATATGGGAGACCTCCGAATATCTGGGGTGTCCCATCCCCTAAAAAGTTAACTGACATTGATTCTAATGTTCTGACAGATTAATTACCTAGCTTCCTTGATGTCTACACTACGTTCTTGTAGTTCACAGGTGGCTGCAGCCTTTCCAGACAAAACAACGCCAGAGGAACACGCCATCCAACCTGGGAACTGGGTCCTGATAAGAAATTTTGACCGCGCCAGTCCCCTGGAAAGAAGGTGGACGTCTCCCAAGCTGTTGCTACTCACGACGACAACTGCAGTCAGAGTGGAAGGAAGAAAAGGGTGGCTCCATGCCAACCATTGTAAGAAATTCTTCGGACCAACTCCTACTGACATTGTTGCTGACCCCGAGAATATAGACACTGAAACGACAGACTTTATTTCACCCCTTCCTGAACTTTCCCCTCAAGAAGAGTACAGATCGCGGCTGCGATCCCATCAGAAACAAGCTAGAGACATTGCATCTGACCATGACCTACCGGTGGCTAATTAAGTCCAAGACGTAGTTTTGGTGAAGCGGTTGCTGGGAAGTGTCCGGTCACGTATGCATAATTGACTCAGACTAGCAGCCAAACATGGAAAATATGTTTAAATGCGTAAAATTATTGCATAACAAAGTTTCGATCTTTCTATCCCTAATGATCTTTATCTTTTGTATCACGGCTTGCCTAGGTTGGTTCCTTCATCTAGCTTTCCCACCTTCTTCCCCCACGCTTTTGAACAACACAGCTATGCATTCACATGTAGATCTCCCTCCACATCTCGAAAATAGGAGAAAAGAATTTTTCAATAACACATTCATCTCCACACTACACCAACACCAAATGGTTATTAACAAAACCAACTGTTGGGTCTGTGGTTTAATGCCACATTCCGTGTACTTGGCTACCCCAAGGCTGGTCCGGGAAGTGCTACATTGCATTTCTCCTCCCCCCTACCTACACCGCCCCAGCAGATTACCATCTAAGTGACCCTCCGACCGTAATTAATAGATTGCGAAGGGGGGCCATAGATGCTGAAGATACAGCGGACCAAGAGGCTGGCGATTTCTTCAAAGGAATCATCCATTTCTGGGGGCCCATGATCAACAGCCACATGAGACAACTGACTCGTGTAGTCCAGGGAGCCATAAACGAAACAGCTGGTGCATTAAGCAACATCGCCGCTGAGATGGCTGCCGACAGACTCATGACGTTGCAGAACTGCATGGTTCTAGATATTATATTGGCCGACCGTGGTGGTGTATGTGAATTGATCGGGTCCAGTTGCTGTATATATATTCCAGATAATGCCCCCCGGTGTATTCCGCTATTTCCCGCCTTCATGTACTTTCAAGAAAACTAGATACAGACACTGCTGCCTGGTCCCTGACGGGATGGCTCTGGGGCCTCCTGTCCTCATGGGGATGGAAGGCACTTACAATCATAGGTCTTTTCCTAGCCATTCTCTTCACCTGTTGCCTCTGTATTCAGTGTGGCCCAGCACTCTGTAGTTTCTGTATCACTACCTGCATTCCCAGACCCCAAAATCGAAAGAAAGAGAAGGAAAAGATCATATTACAGGAACAAGTGGACAACCTAATGAACATAGAGGTAGATTAAGAGAAACAATCTTAAAAGGGTATATTATGGGACAAGGAGGGAATGTGGAAAGTGGATATTTTTTGTTATTTATGTCCCATTATACACCCTCTCTTTCACGTTCCGAGCTCATCATGATGGTAACTAGAAAACCCGGGCACATAAACGAAAGGTTGCACACAACACATTTCTCTTATGGTCAGGCCGATTACGAGAAATAAGCCCCCGTTTGCTAAGACATGACACCAGACATCCTGTCATGACCCTCTCTCTCTCTTATCTAAGAGATCAGCCTAGGGTTATTTCTCAACACTCTGCCTCTGCCGTGACTTCCTCACGATTATGACACAGTTACGCCGCTACTTCCATGACTTCTGTATGATTACAACACAAGTAACTGAAATTTGCTCAAGGGAAGCTCCTTCCTCTTTTGTAATGTAAATTGTAATGTAAATTGATACTTATAGCGCACTACTCACCCGCAAGGGTCTCAAGGCGCTTGTACGAATACCGCTGTGGAACCGTCAGTGTAAATGATACAATGGAAATCGTCCACATGCTTCAGCCCCTGGTAATGTAAATGTAAATGTTTTTGTACTTGTATAGCGTACAGCTACCCGCAGTGGGTTTCCCGGCGCTTGTACGAATACCGCAAGGGAACCCATCCAGGCTTTCCCTGTGAGGTGTCCACTCCTGGGCACCCCCAAGGTGGAGGCCAGGCATCCTTAGCGTTGTGGGGGCCGTTGTGGAGATTAAGCAAGCTATTGCCCAGAGTTGCAGCGTGGGACTCCATGATTGGAATAGGCACGAGGCGAGAATTATCAGGTCCGTGGAATTTTTGAGCCCAAGACCCGCCGAGGCGGGGAATTGAACCCTGGTCCCGGGCCAGACTTCTGCATCAGGGTCTGCCGCTCTAACCATTGAGCCACACTTCTTTTCTATGTCCAAAACTGTATAAATACCGTATTGACATTGATTAAAGTAGAGACCATTCCCGAGCCTCCTTAGGTGACAGAGCTCTCCCTTAACTCGAGTTACTGAATAAAGACCCTGAATTCTAACCACCATGGACTCTGCTCTTCAGGCTTGACCTTATTGATATTATAGAAATTCCGATCAAGGTAAATTACTAAAATATTTACCACACGAGAGACGTGGGACCGGACATCCTGTAGTACCTGCTTTTTGCTACTTGTGCAGCTTCTGAGGCATCCTCGAAGTTGTGCATTGGGGATTGAGAAGCCCCAACCCCGAGCAGTAAGTGCACCGAAGCTCAGCCCTCCACACTCCACGAGTGCCGCGTGGGGCCTGCGCCTGCATTTCTCCTCGACGCGTCTTTGCGGTTGCTAGCCCGTTGGCTAGTGGCCTTCCTGAAGTTATCCTTTTGAAACAACACCACTTGCCTGATTGCTCTGGGCTTGCTCCTGCTTTCCTGTAAAGGGGAAGCTCCCCAGACCTTGCTGGTCTGAACAGAAGCTGATCTTCCCTTCCTGCGTGGGTTGCCTTTGCCAAGGCTTGTTGGGTCCAGTCCGGATATCGATACCGCCAACAGCTAGATCCTTCATGGGACAGTCCATATCTAGCTCCTGGTTGTCGTCGACACCTCCTGGTCTACGTGGCTGCAGAGACAAGCTTTACATCCTCACCAGATTGCATCTCGACATTGCCTGGTTCCTTCCTGGTTCCTTCCTGGTCACTGGCTAGTGACCCAGACTCTGTCCCCTCTGCTTTCAGGTTCTTCACTGCTCCGATCCACCCTTGGATCCATCCGGACATCTTCCTCCTGGTCGCTTGCAGCACTTTCTTGCAGCTCTCTATAGGATTGATCGACGAAACCCGACACGAAAGAACACCTATGCACCCGGCTTCCCTGGAGAAGTACCTCGAGAACTTCAGTGCTCCCGTGGGTAACAACTATCCAAGTGTCCTAGTTTAACTGGGTTTTCCCGTAGTCCACCCGCAAGTGTCTGAAATCAACTACTTTGTAACTTTTACGTTCCCATTGATTCTCTATGGTAACTCACGTGTGTGTTTAGACATTGCACACACATCCTGTGGGTCTCCTACTTCCAATCCTTTGGTTGATCAGTGTAGCCCCAGCGATTTCCTAGTCCCTAGGCCTACTCACCTTTCCTGAAGTGGTTCTTATACCACTTCTTTAGTATATGGTTCGTGAGGCCCCTAGGGCAGAATTGTATTTGTGCAACTTATAGTATGCTTATTGAGTAACTTGTGCTGTATCTCGAACTCTGACCTCATAAAGAGTGCTGAGGGGTTGTGTTAGTGATAAATACATATATATTTGATATATACCTTGTGTGGTGTCCTTTCATTTGGTATTCAAGGGATTATAATTGGTAAAACAATTGTCTTCACATGCTCTCTGAAGTATTAGCCTAAGACTGCTTTGTCCATGCTACCACTAGGATAGCTGGTCTATAAGGTTGACTTTACAACCATCACCATAAGGGTTGTTTGGACTGGTGCAAGGTGCTCACTAGAATAGTGAACATCATATACCAAGCCAACTTCTCACAGCGATTATAAAGGAGAGAGCGCTCTCACAGGGGAAATGCATGTTGGTTGTTACACCGTATCCTGCCCTAGAGGCAGTGACACAAGCCAGTGTACAAAATTCAAAAGCTTTGCATCCACGTTAGATACAATGGGCCACATCCTTGACATCTCCGGATGTCACGTTTGTCTTTGATTACTCTTTGCAACCTCAGGAGTACTTACAGTATGAATTTGTTAATCCGGCTTCTTTGTCCTTGCGCCCGGTGGACGATTTCCATTGTATCATTTACACTGACGGTTCGGCGCAACCTGCGACAAAGTCTAAGCATGCTTATTCGGCGGCCTGCGCAATAGTGGTTGGTACTATGGTGAATGGAGAGTTCAAGTCTGATGTCGTGCATACACAGACATTAGGGGACTGTACCGCCCAATTGGCAGAGCTACGTGCTCTTGTGCTTGCACTGGAGTACGCTGATCCTTGTGTAACTACTCTTATAGTGAGTGACTCTTACTACTGTGTTCAGTCATACAATGACAATTTATTCTTTTGGACTCAAAATGAATATCGTGATTCCAAAGGAAGCACAATCAAACACAAAATGCTATGGGTTCGAGTGGCAGAGCTTAAAGCACGGCTGCTGCTCATGTTTGTAATTTATACTCTTGGTTACCAACGCATGGGGGTACATGCTGTTGGTAACTGTCTTGCTGATGAAGCAGCAAAGGCAGCAGTAGCGACATATGTAGTAGCAGCAGTTACACATTCCAAAAGTAAGATTGATGACGACATCTTGGCAGCCATTGCTGCTAGCGAGAAGGGAGGTAATTACCCAAGAGGTTTCCCTTCTAAATACTTCTATCATTTAAGTCCTGATAAGGTTCCCTATGTGAGAATTAACGACGTTGGTGACAGATTGATTCCCAACGCGGACCGCAGGCAATCTTTGATAACAGCTGCTCATGAGGGCATGGCCTCGGCGCATTCCGGAGTTTCATTGACTGTATCTCTCTTACAGCAGCGTTACTGGTGGCGCGGTTTATACAAACAGATGTGTGATTATGTCCTTCATTATGACATTTGCCAGCAGATAAAACCTTCAACTGCTGCGCGCCCGCCCCAGACACAGTTGTACATCTCTAACAAACCACTTGGGTGTGTTTATTTAGATCACTGCGGTCCTTTCTCCTCGATTACTGCGTATAAGTACATCTTAGTTGCAGTGGATTCGTGCACAAGTTTTATTTGGCTCTGGCCACAACGGAGTGCTGATGCCCGAACTGTCATAAGGGATTTGCGTGTCTTTGTGGGAATGTTTGCATGTGGTACCCTTCATTCGGGCCAGGGTCCAGCGTTTGCCTCTAAGGCGAACAAGGATGCCATGAGATCTTTGGGGGTGCAGGTCAAATTTTCGTCTCCATACAGGCCTGAGGGCAAAAGTGTTGTGGAGCGAATGAACTGTGACTTAAAGCAATCCTTGACAGCTAGGGTTTTAGGTACTGGCAGGAACTGGCTGGCCCATCTCTATAACGTTCAACGTGTACTTAATAATCTCCCTAAAAGGTCTCTTGGTGGGCGGACCCCATACAAAATGCTATTTGGCATCAAAATGTTTGTTCCGGACCTTGATGGTCTAGACCTGGCGGTGTCTGACGCACCCTTTGATGTAGATGATCATTCTGCTGTATTACAGAACCTACAAAGACTTGTGACAGTCTTGCAAAGGAACACTTACCCTACACAACTGATGCTACACTTTAGATTCCGGTAGTTGGCTGGCTACCCCGAGTCGGTGACCTGGTCCGTGAGAAGAAGGAGGAGTTCGGCCCCTCATATCGTGCGCCAGTTCCTGTGCGTGGCGTGCAGGGTACAAGAACAGACATTTTACCTCCACTTCCTGGTCGCAAGGAAAACAGGTACATCTCCATTGACAATGTCATACTACGACGAGTGGCTGATTCTTCTTAGTATGACACCTGCGGTCTCTTGTCCAGCGATGCTGAGAAATTCTGTTTTGGCTCCGGCAAATACCAACATGCCTGACATTGCCATTGAGATGCATACAGTTACTAATCCTTTATTGAATCCACAGGCTGGTGATCTCCTTGATGATACTGAGTATACTTATTTCACAGATGTTTTGTTGCCTTGTGTGCTAACAAGTGCAATTAATCAGTCACGCTTTTCATTTGACACTGACTCTACAACAACAAAATCCCCATTAAAAGTTTCTATTTTTGCTGTTTGGTTTACAAGACATTTTTTGATAACCCTTGGACTTGTATTTGTTCATGGCAATTGGATTTGTAGTTATGTTTTTTCATCTAGTAAATGGACATTATGTTAAGGAAAGAACTTCAATTAGGCTAATTGATGGCACTTTGGCACCCCACACCTCATCTCACAGAAAGAAAAGTGACCAGACTTTTGTGAACATCACAGCTTGCCCCGTATTAGATGGGATTGTGTGGGATGCTGTTAAATTTCAAATACACGACCCTACAGAGATTATTAATGTTCCCAATGTACTTCGTGTTTCAATGGGGGATGTTGTAAAACAAAACATACGCTCTGATGATTGGGATGGCCAAGCCGTAGAGGTTTTTTTTCTGATTTGAAATATTATGCTGCCTTTGATGCTGAAGATTTGTATTTAGACTCAGACAATTATGCAGACTTGTTCTGCTACCAACATTATGGCAATCATTTTCTGCATAAAGCAACCACGTTTAGAAATGTGGTTAATTATACACAATGGGAACACTGCCCAGCTCCCATTGAAGGCAGCTCGAAAACTCTTTTGAAAAAGTGTACTTATTTTACTGATTTTAATCAATCCAATCCTAAAGCTTTTTACTTTAAGATGGCCGCTAAGTCCTCTTCCAAACTTAGACTCACCCACACTAAATTACTATATTTGAAGTCCTTTATCGATCAATTGGCTATAGGGGGCTATGAGCTGTGGAAAGATACAATAGATCTTAAATCTGTTTGGGGTTCTAAAAGCTGGCAAGTGCAAGGCACTGAAGCTCTGCACCGTGCATGTCTCATCCTGAACCATATGTTGTTTTTGAATTCGACTATTTCTCAAACTACTTGCTTTGGATTGGCTACGTCTAAAAAATTGAATGCTCCGTCCATTCCTGATTTGGCAACATACCCTACTTGGGACATTCACACCGATATGTCCATTAATGACTTGCAGTCACTATTAATAAATTCCTCCTTTAATATTTCCAGCTAGGATCCCCAATGTTGGTTATTATGGAAAGAAAGTTCAGCTTCATGTCAACATCGTTTTCTGGGTCTGGCCCCATGCTATACACAGATTAGGGTGGATCCCCGGTTTGAAAGTGGCCATTCTGTTACTACCTATTCAGTAGGCAAATTATGTCAGAACTGGCTCAAACATTCCACTTTAGCATCAGTTAAGCTCCATTTGTCCAAATTGACTGACAATGTTGATTTGAATGACTTTGTTAAAGGTCCTGCAGGAGGCAGGTCAAAAAGATGGATATATGCTATTTACAACAACGTTTGGAAACTGTCTCAAATTGAAGCTGCTTCTGAATTAAGCACTATTGATCAAGTTAATTTAGAAAAAGTGCTTGCAGTTGTTGATAATAGCATTAATACCCTTTCTTCCTGAATTTACACATTGGTTAATATTGTTCCATCTGTTGTTGATATTGTACAGGATGAAGTGTCTGTTTTGTACCATGGTCGAAATCAATTACGTTCCATTATGCAGTTTGCTTGGACATTGCAAACGTTAAAAGCTGGTAAAGTGCCTTGGGAATACATGAATACCTCTTCTCTATTTTTACCATTTAATTTGACTGTAAAACAACAATTTATGTCTATGAAGGATGCTGCATACTCTTTTTTGCATATTGAAATGTTGGAACCTTTGCCTTTTTCTGTTGTCAAATCTAATTCAGATGTGTGGCTCATTCATGGGTTAATAACATTACCTTTCCCCTTGTCAAAATTCGATTCATGTATGAAACACTATGCCATAGGCAAATATGAACCTTTGGGTAGCGCCTATCTCCATGAAGTTTGGTCACTACCATTCACTTATAGATGCCTGAGTGAGGGTAAAGAAGTTTATTTAAAGGGTGAAGAGTGCACTTCAACACCTGATCACTCATTGGTTTGCAGGAACATACAATTGCACATCTCATGTAACAAGCAGGCTCCAAATTTAGCCTGCATTTTAAAGGGCAATCCAGTCCCAGTAATAACACCAACTTTCACGTTGCTAGCTAATGGTAGCTATTTGCTTTTAAATAATGAAGATTGCTGCGGTATGCTGGCAGGGATTCCGTACATTGTAACCGTCTCCCAATGTGTAGTCTACTGTAAGAATGTGCTTTTCCCTCCTCTGCATGGGAAGCTCAATGTGTCCATCTGGGCTTCCAATCCAACCTTGAAAGCAGAGTTCAACAAGATGAGTCGAATAAGGGCTCTATTGTCCCAGAAAGAAGTTGCCCTTACTTCTTCCCGAAAAATATTTGTCCTTCAAGTTGCAAACACCCGCACCGAGGTGCATGTCCTTTTAAATACTGATCTCCCCCTGCATTTCGGTGCTTTGATTCACACTATATTCAATGCCTTGTCGACCACAGGCTTGGCGCAATTTTTTAAAGTAGTAAGTTGTGGCCTTGTGACCACATTTCAAACTATATTTGGTATGATACCGGCATTTTTTCATTCTATTTTTTCCAGCCTCTTCGGGGGTTTACCGTTAATTCTCGCCTTGGCTGCCGGTGTACTGCTGTTAATTTGCTTCTTCAAAAATGGCTGCACAATCTGTGTCACAAGCCAACCTGCCCCGGCTGCTTCAGTTTCGCAACCGGATGCTTGAATACTATCGAATGCTGCCCCAGGCTACCTTGAGTGTGGCGTATGGATTATCTTTCCGGTTTTCATACTTTAGTTGCGTGCAGCCTGTCTTCCATTGCCTGGATTGCTGGTTTGAATGGGCTCTGTATTTGTGTCTCTGTAATACAGTGACTCCTAATCCGCATTATGATCAACTAATGAGTCCCTTAGTAGCTCATGAGTTGGACTGTTCTGGCATCAGGATTATAGCCTGTACAGCAGTGCATGGAGTCCTAGGGAATTGGAATATATGTGAGGCGGCACATGACTTCCTGGCACGCAGTTATATCGAAGTATACCCGAGTTGTCCTCTGATGGTGCTAGAGGCTCCGGCTGTCGGATAACATGTCTGTTCCTTCCCTTTACTGAATTGGATGGCTGAAATATTTTCTGATGAGAATAATGACTTTCTCTTGGAGGCAGTTGCAACGTACTGTGAGTATACGCTGTTGGATTGAATTGGCATGGATCCAGCGTCAATGCGTACTGTACTCTAAAACATTTTTTATACTATTTTTTCCATTTCCATGACGGGCAGTATACGCCCCCTTCTTGGTTTTCTGATTCTCATGGTTACTACTTCGGAATTTTTTCTCCCAGTTTGGCAAATTTAGAACTTGGTTCTGTCTCATTCGAACTTGAACTCTGCGTTCTTAAATTGCCTCCCTTCTTCTGCGTGTTCCGATCAAGGGAGGGTGTAGTGAAGGCAGGGCCCTGCTTGCACACATTCCTATTTTAGCACAGGCTTATTAGAAGTTTAAACGCCATTTTACCTTTTTGTGGCTTTTGCACACAACACTGCATGTAACTGTTGTTGCAAGTTAGACTGCTTCTTCACATGAGAACGGCTTGTTTTCAACATCCCTAGACTTACATCGCGTCCTTAGTCTGTACAGTGAGTGCAGAAGCCTCCAAGGTTACCATAACAATGTTAACTGTTATTCAGGCTGATCGGCCCATGCTCTAGATACAACATGCACACAGCTGCAGCTAACTGAAATTCTAGCGCCCTTAATATTGCACTGCAGCACAAGTTACTTACCTTCGGTATCAATATATCTGTAAGAAACAGTAGTTAGTATTAGATTCCTTACCTTAGAATATCCCCAGGTGTCAGTCTGGATCCGGAAATTTTTGAGTAGCAGTACCCCTGCGCATCGGTAGGCGTCGTCTGCGGCTCCGTGTCCTTCGTCGGTGTCGTTGGCGCCGGGATGACGTCGCCGGAGTACTTGGACGCCGCCTTCGCGCGCTGACGTCAGTTCTTATACACAGCTTTTCTGTGCCAGAAACGCAGAGCTATGATAAAAACCAACACTGGTGCCATGAAACAAGGGCCCTCAAAGGGATAACCTTAACCCTAGATATCGGTTAGCAGAATGGGGAGGATGGGTGGGGCGGTAAGGAATCGAATACTAACTACTGTTTCTTACAGATATATCATTACAGAAGGTAAGTAACTTGTGCATCTGAAAGAAACAGGTTAGTATTAGATTCCTTACCTTAGAATAGATACCCCAGCAATACCAACCCCGGTGGTGGGTCTGAGAACCAATAATCACACCAGAAAGTCCTGGAGAACAGAACGGTCGAAAAAGCCATCTCTCTGGACTTGACTGTCCAGGCAGTAGTGTCTAGTGAACGTGTGCAGCGAGGCCCACGTAGCTGCCTGACAGATGTCCTGAAAGGGGACTCCCCGACCCAGGGCAGTAGTAGCCACCGTGGACCGAGTGGAATGGGCACGTAGCCCCACAGGAGACTCCTTTTTAGCAAGTGAATAACAAGCCTTGATGCACAATACAACCCATCGAGAAATGGTCCGTTTGTGCACCGCCCGTCCCTTCTTAGCACCCACGTAACCAACAAAGAGTTGGTCATCCACCCGTAACTGGCGTGTGTGGTCCAGATAGTATGAGAGCGCATGTTTTGGGTCCAGACGGTGGAGCCTCTCTTCCTTTTTCGAGGGATACGGAGGCGGAAAGAAGGTGGGCAAGGTGATGGACTGCCCGATGTGGAAGGATGTGACTACCTTGGGCAGAAAGGAGAGACGCGTTCTCAAGACAACTTTGTCCAGATGGACAGAAAGGAAAGGAGGTTGAGAAGACAAAGCCTGGAGCTCACTCACTCTCCTGGCAGAGGTGATGGCAACCAGGAATGCAGTCTTAAGAGTAGACTGCAGACTGAGACGAAGAGGGCAATTGTGAAGTGGCTCGAAAGGAGCGCACATCAGATAAGTAAGAACAAGGTTCAAGTCCCACTGAGGCATCACGAAAGGAACGGGAGGAAACATATGAGTGATGCCCTTCAAAAACCTATTTACAACAGGGGACTTGAAAAGAGAGGGCTGATCAGGTAGCCTTAAGAAGGCGGAAATGGCAGAAAGGTAGCCCTTAATAGTGCCCAGAGCAGAGCCCTGCTGGGCAAGAGAAAGAAGAAAGAGGAGAACCTCAGAAAGGGGGGCAGAAAGTGGGTCCACAGCCTTTGCTGTGCAACATGCCACAAATTTGTTCCACCTGCAGGCATATACCGATTTTGTGGAGGGACGCCTGGCTGCCAGAATCACATCACAGACTTCAGGAGGTAAGTCAAATGGCCTCAACTGTCGCCGCTCAATCTCCACGCATGGAGGTGGAGACTGGACAGGTTTGGTTGGAGGACCGTCCCCTGCTGCTGCGACAGAAGGTCCTCCTGAAGAGGCAGACGAATCGGGGAATCGACTGACATGCTGAGTAGCTCGGGATACCAGTATCTTCGTGCCCAGTCCGGAGCCACAAGGATGACTTGGGCTTGGTCGTGCCTGATCTTCTTCAGCACTCTGGGCAGTAGTGGTATAGGCGGAAAGGCGTACAACAGACCGCAACTCCACTCGCGATGAAAAGCGTCTCCTAGCGAGTGCCGCCTTGGAAATTCCAACGCGCAGAACTGATGACATTGTGCGTTGTCTTCTGTGGCGAATAGATCTAACCAAGGCTCTCCCCACTGCTGAAAGTGGCCTTGCGCAACGGCCGAGTTCAGACGCCATTCGTGATCCATAACGGCTGAGTTCGTCCACCCTGGCGTTCAGGGAACCTGCCACGTGTTGAACCACCAGGGTCACGCCCTGATGTTCCAGCCATTGCCAGGCAGGTGCAGAGCCTCCTGGCACAGGGTCCACGTCCCCACCCCATCCTGTTTGTTGGAGTACCACATGGCAGTGGTGTTGTCCGTGAACACCTGCACTACACTCCCCCGGACAGAGGGGAGGAATGCTTTCAGTGCAAGCCGGATCGCCCGCAGCTCCAGAAGGTTGATGTGGAGCCAGGACTCCGCCTGAGACCAGAGGCCTCTGATCTCCACCTCTCCCATGTGGCCCCCACAGCCCAGGAGGGACGCGTCCGTCACAACTACGTGCTCCGGTTGGGGTAGGGAGAGGGATCTGCCACTGACCCAATCGTGGTCCATGAGCCACCACTGCAACTGTCTCTCAGTGCCCTCCGAGATCAAGACATGGTCGGACAAGTTGCCCTGATGCTGGGCCCACTGAAACTTCAGGTCCCACTGCAGAGCCCGCATCCGCCACCTGGCGTGATGCACCAGAAGGATGCAGGAGGCCATCAGCCCCAGAAGCCACAGCTTCAACCTGACCGAGACTCGGGATAAAGGCCGAAAGATTGGAATCAGAGCCTGAATATCCCAAACCCGCTGGTCGGGAGGATGAACCCGAAACTGCGCTGAGTCTAGAACCGCTCCGATGAAAAGGAGCTTCTGAGAAGGCCACAGGTGTGACTTCGGCACGTTGATGGAGAACCCCAGCAGGTGCAGGAGGTCGGCCGTAGTCTGGAGGTGGCTGACGACTGTCTGGGGTGAGCCCGCCTTCAATAACCAGTCGTCGAGATAGGGGAAGACTGACACCCCTAATCTGCGCAGATGAGCTGTGACCACCGCCATCACTTTCGTGCACACCCGAGGGGCGCTGGTAATGCCGAAGGGAAGCATGGTAAACTGAAAGTGCTCGTGGCCTACCGTAAATCGCAGGTAACGCCGGTGGGCCGGCAGGACGGGGATGTGAAAATAGGCGTCCTGCAAATCCAATGCTACCATCCAGTCTCCCGGGTCTAGGGCAGCTAAGACCTGAGCCAAAGTCAGCATCTTGTACTTCTCCTTCCAGAGGAAGCCGTTGATGTTCCGCAGGTCCAAGATAGGGCGTAGGCCTCCTTTGCCCTTCTTGGGAACCAGAAAGTAGTGGGAGTAACAACCACACCCTACTTCTAGCCCAGGAACGTGCTCAATGGCCCCCTTGGCCAAGAGGGCCGTAACTTCCTCTTGCAGAAGTTGCAAGTGATATCCCGACACGCGGTGGCACTGCGGTGGCATGGCTGGAGGGGTCGCCTCGAAGGGGAGGGAGTAGCCCCTTTGGATGATTTGCAGCACCCATCTGTCCGATGTGATGGTGCGCCAGTGGAGGAGGTGATGGCGAACCCTGCCCCCCTCTGGCGTCAAATGGGCCTGAAAGCTCAGACTAGGAAGGCTTTGAGGCGGATGCTGAGGAGGTGGAAGTGGACTGGCCTCGCCGTTGTCCCCTGTTACTGCATCGGCGGTTACCACGTCATTTGCTGCGCTGGATGTTAGTATGCGGCCCGTGGCTGGCAGGACATGTGGGGGCGCCCCTTTCTTGGCCACAAAAGGAGCGAAAGGCAGAAGTCTGCTAACGCGGGGCCGACAGGCCCAAGGACTTGGCCGTAGCCCGGGAGTCCTTGAAGCGCTCAAGCGCACTATCTGCCTTGCCACCGAAGAGGTGGCTGCCATCGAACGGCATGTCCATGAGGGTATTCTGGACATTGGCCGAGAAGTTGGCGGACCTCATCCAGGCGTGGCGGGGAACCGCTACAGAGAAATCGCCCTTCCTAGCGAGTCCGTGGTATCCTGCCCACATCGTTTGGAGTACCGCGCTGTGTCTCTTCCCTCCACGAGGGCTTGAGCGAGCTTCACCCGGGCCCCCTCCGGGCACTTTGGCAGCACGGCCGCAACTGTATCCCGCAGGGAGTGGGTGTAACGGCCCAAAAGGCACACAGTGTTGACTGACCGCAACCCCGAACTGAGGGAGGAGAACATTTTCTTGCCGAATTGTTCATACCTTTTGGATTCCCGATCTGGAGGTGCAGTCAGGAATGCAGACTGGGAAGTAGAGGCCTGGATAACCAGGCTCTCGGGGTGGGGTGGGTGGACAGGAAACTAGGGTCGCCCGGAGCGGGGTGGTGGCACCTAGTGACATTCCTATCTACAGGGGGACCTGTAGCGGGCCTGGACCAGGTGCCCAACAGGACATCCGTGAGAGCCTCATTAAACGGCAGCAGAGGCTCCGGAGAGCTTACCTGCGGTTTAAGGACCTCCGTGAGAATGTTAGACCTCACCGTTGCGACGGGGAGCTCAAGAGCCAAGGCCTTGGCCGCCCTCGTCAGCACCACACTATAAGCAGCCCCCTCCTCCGTAGCCACGGTAGGAGGGGAGACAAAACCAGTGTCTGGGGAGGTGTCCTGGCCACTGGCTTCCTCTAGCTCCTCCGTCCAGTCCTGAAATGACTAACACTCCCGAGCCAGAGGGTCCTCAGACCCCTCCCAGTCTCCCTCGTCCTCCATCTCCAGGAATGCAGGGCTAAAGGATGGAGCCGGATCATAGAAGAATTGCTCTACAGCGGGCGTCGAATGTGGCGTCGAGCCGGTCCGACGCCGTATCCGGACTGAGGGAGGGACCAGGGACGGCGTTGTGCGGGGACGGTGCCAGGGGCGACACCCTAGGGGTTGATGCCGGCGGGTCGTAAGGTCGACCAGCGGCGACCCAAATCCGGATCCAGTGGGGCCCTGCGGCGCCGGGACTAAAGTCGCTGACGGCGCCGAAGCACCCGACGTCGCTAGGGCCGAAGCACCCTGCCCGCTTGGGCTCCCAGTCAGGGCCGCGGGGCCCGAAGGCGCCATGGAACCCGACGGAGGAGTGAGCGACCTCATGGCCATGAGGAAGGCATTGATCTCCTCCGGCGTCGCGTTCTGCCCAGGGACTGGCGGGTATGGAGCAGGACGCGACATCTGTGGCTCCCGTGGAGCCCTGTGGGCGGTGTCGCCCGAAGCCCCGGCCGCATCACGCGAGCGTCGGGGGGAGTCAGAAGAGTGATGTCACCTCTTTGACTTCTTATGCCTCTTACGTGAGCACTAGGAGCCAGACGAGTGGTGTCGACTCGCCGAGCTGTGATGACTCCGGCCCCGCGGCCGGTCCTTCGACCTCCTCCTGGACTGGGACCTCGAGCGGCGTGGGGCCGACTGCCGGATCTCGAGGCGCTTACGGGACCGCGCCCGGCTAGCTTTCGACGTCAAGGCCCGGCAGTCGGGGCACGACTTGTCATTGTGGTCGGCCCCTAAGCAACACAGGCACTGGCGAGGGGGGTCGGTAACCGACATCAGTCGGCTGCAGTCGGAACAGGGCTTGAACCCGGCATCCCTACCGGCACCGATGGAGTCGTTCGACTCGAAAAACAGATCAAAAAGGATCGAAAATGTTTAGTAAAAAAATTACTAAAGGGTACCACTGTTTCCGGATCTGCGCTTGCTGGCGCGTAAAAAAGAACTGACGTCAGCGCGCGAGGGCGGCGTCTAAGTACTCGGGCGGCGTCTAAGTACTCCGGCACGTCATCCCGGCGCCAACTACGCCGACGACGGACGCGGAGCTGCAGACGACGCCTACCGATAAGCAGGGGTACTGCTACACAAAAATTTCCAGATCCTGACTGACGCCTGGGGATATTCTAAGGTAAGGAATCTAATACTAACCTGTTTCTTTCAGATTGCATGATTAGGGCACTTGGAGAAAATCTTTTTCCAGAGAGAGAGAGAGCTTTTGCTGATCCTGATGTGATTCACTTCTGCTGACCTTTTATTATTATAAAACCTAGGGCCAGATGTAGGTAACCAAATACCGGTCTGTAATCGCCGAAATTACCGAATTTTGGCCGTTACTGACCGCTATTTGGGGTTTGAGATGTAGGGGCCACAAAATCGTACGAATCGGTACATTTACCGAGTCGGAAAAATTACCGAATCAGTAAATTTACCGATTTGGTAAATAACAAATGCAAAAAATTGACATTTAAGATGTAGGTAACCTCTAAAATACTGAATTTCAATGAAATTATTTATTTAAGAGTCTGTATTTACAATGGATTCAAATCACGCGGTGACCAGGTGCAGGCTATAAAAGAGTGCCTAAAAAACAACTGTTTGACCAGAATCGCGGCATTCTACGTGATTGCGAGGTGGCTACGACTCCAGGCAGAAGGAAAGAGGGTCTGGAGAAGGGAGGAGCAGGTCTACAGGCAGAGAATCACCCTATTCCAACTGACTGAGCCAGAAATCATACAAAGGTACAGGCTACACCCCCAAACCATCCTGGAGCTGATCAGGGACCTCCACCCACTTTTGGAGCACTCAACCTCAAGGGCGCACTCCATCCCACCCCATGTCCAGGTGCTGTGTAGTCTACACCTGCTTGCCTCTGGGAGTTTCCAGATTGTGGTTGCTGCGGTAGGTGGGGTGTTCCAGAGCTGTCTGTATCGTCTTTTTAGGAAATTCTTAGAGGCCATGATGCAGAAAATGCATCGTTACATCAGCTTCCCTGCAACGGACGCAAAACAGCTCAGGACCAAGACAGAGTTTTATCAAATGGCACATTTCCCCAACGTCATTGGCTGTATTGATGGCACCCACATACCAATATGTCCACCTGCGGCCACAGAGTACATTTATAGGAACCCACACCATAAATGTACAGGTAATCTGTGATGCAAAGTACATCATCATGGACATAGTTGCCAAGTTTCCTGGAAGTACCCACAACTCATACATCTTTCAGAATAGTGGAATTTACACACGCCTGACTGTGGGCAGAATTTGGCGAAGGATACCTGCTAGGTAAAACACTGTGTGACACTCCCTTGATACATATTGCAGATGTATGGGTATGTGTGGATGAGTAATGTCATTTTCTGTTACATATAGGGGATAGTGCATATGGGGTCCGGTCTTTTATCCTTACTCCCTACCTCAACCCTTCAACCCCCAGCCAGAGGAGATACAACAGGGCACACAAATCTACCAGGAACATTGTGGAGTGCACCTTTGGTCTGTGGAAAAGCAGGTTCCGCTGCCTCCACAAAAGTGGAGGGGCACGCCAGTACACACCACTGACCTGCTGCAAGATGATTGCAACCTGTGCTATGTTGCACAACCTTGCATTGAAGAAGGGCACAGAGGTGGAATTATCTGATTTTGAGGACCATGATGACGAACAAGCACTGCCTGAACCCAACACTGCAGGAGGTGCAACACCAACAGATGGCAGACACAGACGGGAAGAGATCACACGCAACTATTAAGTAAGTAATGAGACACAGACAGGTGGAGTATGCATCCAACATAGTTTAATTTTGTCACTACGCAGGTTCCTAAAGCACAATTGTGCAACTTAAATTATATACATTTAATGGTGTCAGTCCTGGGCCACTTCCCCATTAACTGAATTACTCATTTTCGTCCACGCCTACCAGTGCCAGATGTTTGTGGCTGGCTGTCTTCACTTGCCGTTTGGGCTGTTGCCTCACCGTGGCGCCTGCTGCTCCTCCGTGTCTCTACGACAAGGGGGCTTGCCATGCTGCTCCTACTTGTGCTCCCTTACCCCTCTTGTAATGCTTTTGGCCGCCATAAGTGTGGCAGTGTATGCTCAGACGTGAGTCCCTTGCTCACTTTGCCACTGGACTCAAGCAAGCCGGGCTGAAGACGGCTGGAATGCCAGAAACCGGTCCTCGGAAGCTTGTTTCCGGTCCAGGGAAGACATGGCTTGGCAGTTCGGGCTGGACTGTTCCCATTAGGCACAGGGTCAGACTGATTTGCATATAGCAATGTCTGAACTGGGGTGGCAGAGTGGGCTAAAGAACGGTGATGGATTAAACCCAGATCTTTTGACTGGGTGTGAGTGTTTGATTGATTCAGATGCTCCGTCCATCACCACCCCCTTTTGTACCCCCTTCACTCTCTGGCACACCCAGAGCAGCAGTTTGTGCTGTTTGTGCATTTATCAGCACCTCAACAGCACTCGTCAGACTAGCAATGCCCCTAGAAACCTCATCACTATTGTGGGTGAGCCCCTCCTGCAAGTTTATGCATCTCCTGCATAGCAGGGAAGTGGCTGTGGCCAGGCGGTTGATGGCTTTATTTTGTTGCTGCGCACGCTGCTTCTCCTTGCGCCTTGATGCAATTTCCTGATCAAGTTTGGTGCACAGAAGCTGCACCGATTGTGACATATCTTGCATCCCTGCAGCCATCTCCTTGTTGACATCAACTAGTTCTCTGATGCCCTTCCCTATGTCTTCCATATTGTTGTTTAGGTTCTTCATTTGGCGTTGGACAGACATGATGGCCTTTCCCTGCATCCTTTGGATTTTCACCATGCTCCCCTCCAGGCCACGGAACACAGTGGGACCCTCCACACGTGCAGCTACACTGCTTTCTCGGAGCCTACGGCGTCTGGTAACAGTACGGGACACCTCTGCACTGGACTGCAGTGTGGCAGATCTACCTTCCCCTGGCAAGGTGTGTGTGTCTTCCCCCTCCATGTCACCTACTGATGACTCCATTTCCAATAGTGGGGCAACAACATGCCTTATGCTCTGTTGTCCAGCAGGTGTTGTCACAGGCAGTGATGCTGGCATTTCTGGGGATGACATTAACAGAGGGGATTGTGTACGTTCTGGGGATGCCTGCAACTCTGGAGCCATTTCTGTGTCTTGGGATGGTGGCTGTGTACTTGGTGCACCTGTGTCCTCTGATACATTCCTTGCACTTGGACCTGACTCCTAACTCTCATCCCTCTCTGGTGCCGTGCCTTCAGTCTCCCGGGAATGCCTGCGAGATGTCTCACCTGTGGACATATGAGCGTACATTGGCTAAGCGCTACTGCCTCAAAGCCACTACAATGAAATAATTTTCACTTGAACAATGTACATGTTGCCTGCGCTTCATTCTGTCTGGAATCATTTCCCTAACTTGCTGGTTGCTATGCTATATGACATTGTCTTTCATTTACTGACTACATGTCCCATAATGCATTGCTCCTGTATAGTGCTAGCTGTACTGGACTGGGGTTCACTTAGCCACATAGGGTAAAGGGAAGGATGATGGTGTGGGGGGGATTGCTGTGCATGCGTCTTACCTTTTCTGCTGGCAGCTCTGGCTGAGCTGTCTACTTCTCCCAGTCCGCAGACGCTTTCAGGTTCTATGGTTGAGCTCACCATCTCCTCCAGGTCAGTAAGGGGGGGTGCTGGGTTTTTCACTCCACCAGTTTTGCTTGCCTGCTTGTGGTGTTCACCAATTTTTTTTCTGTCAGGCTCCTGAGGTTGTACCAGCTCTTTTTAAGGTCCTCTATATCTCTAGGATGAAGCGGATTCTGCACCATGGAAGACTCCTGCTGCTTCTGGTCTCACTGTTCTTCAAGTCTTCTTCATTGTCTGTATCTGTGCTTCTTCCAGGTTCTTCAACAGACCTGTGAGTATCAACGAAACCCCCCAAAATCTCCCTTGGAGTGAAGGAGTCCTGCCCCTGTATCTATGGGCACTGAAACAAAGCTGACCAGTCTGCTGCTCCTGTCGTCCTACGGACTTCCAGAGGAACAGGAACACAGGTGGTGCTTCTGCAACTCCCTTGAGGTCTGACATGTTCTCTCTACAATTTTGAGGACAGTATCCCTCTTCGGAACCCTTGTGACCAAACGTCTGTGCACCATGTCGACTTACCGTTGCCAAGGCTTCTTGGCTCTGCACTCCAGAGATCTATGGGATACAAGAAGCTCCAGCTTCCAGCATCTCTTCCCGCCAAGATCAGTGTTCTTACCACATCCTCTGCACAATGGACCTTCATCTTAAGTGAGCTGCTTGAGGTCCTCTTGTGATTCCTGTGCATTTGGCCTGTGGGTCCTTCTAGGGATCTTCTCTTTCTTCAGTGGGCTCCCCTGCTTGCTCTGCACCTGCTCTGACTCTCCTGCTGTGGTCCCAATGTTGCTCCATTTTCGCCTTCCACATCCGTTGCAGCTACCAATGCTTGTTAATACCCACACCAAACATCGACCACCTAGTCCCCGACATCAGACGTGGGACAGTTCGTACTTGGCTTCTGGCCTTCCTCAGCATCACCTGGTCCTCACAGCTACAGTGACAAGGTCACCGTAAACTCTTCTGAACCTCCTGACATCGGTGAGCATTGTGTCACCGTGCCTCCTGGCCACCACCGAGTGGCATAGACGCTGTCCCCTCTGCTTGCATGTTCTTTACTTCCAGAATCCACCCTTGGATTCCAACCGACTCCTTCACAGTCTTCTTCAGAGGACTCTTATTCAAAGTCGTTCATTGTTGTCTACGGCAGGTTCCGACTTCACTTCACCCCTATGCACCTGGCTTCCCTAGTGTAGGTAACCTGATTAACGGGGCCTCCACGGGTGAGGTGGCTCTCTAACCTTCTTGGTTTTAAAGGGGTTTCTTCAGGGTCCTCTGGGAAGGATCCTTCTTCAAAACTGCAACACAACTTCTCCATTGACATCCACTGGGCACGCAGCTGTGTTTCCACTCTGCACACAGCCTCTGTGGGGTTCCTGGGTACTTCCCCGGCTCATCTGGGTCTTCTGGTTCAAGTCCTGTTCTCGTTTGCAGTTCGCATTCCACTTTTTTAGTATATGGTTTGGTCTCCCCCTGCAGACCACTGCATTTTGTGCTACTTACCTGTTTGCTTTTGAAGTATTTTCGTGTATTGTATTGATATCTCTGGTTAGGAGATCTACAAATATGATAGTGGTATTGTGTTGCAATAAATAGACTTATTTTAGCTAAACACTGTTTTTTTTCTTTTAATCTATATTATAGATTAAACTGGTAAAAAAACTGCTTAACACTCCTTCAAGATAAGACTAAAGACCGCTCTCCACAGCTACCACTTTGAGAGCTATCTATGGTTTTCAAAGATCACTAAAACCACCATAACTGTTGCCTGGATTAGTACAAGGTTCACCAGTTGAATAGGTGTACACCATATAAGCTGGCCTCCTACAAGCTTGGCCCAAATCATGCTCTTCCTCGGATAATAATACTAATATGATGACATATGTCATCAGATGCCATATGTCCTAATAAAGGCACCAATAACCTGGCTCTTTTCCTCTTAGTTTCGGCCCCTTTTAGGTTTCTCTTATTTCTGTCTCTTATTTTCCCTGTTGTGTTATGAGATTAGTGCGCAATCTAAAGCGTCGGGACACTCTTCTGAGTAGCCGTACGCTATACAAAACCCCTGCATAACATAACATAACATAACATAACAATACTGCAACTACTTTACCTAGTGCCCCTAGCAGTAGAACTAGTAGCAGTACAACCACCAAGGGTGTAACTGGGTTCACCTTGGGAACTGTAGTGAGCTCTGGCCTAGTCAGAGAAGTCATTGAGGCTGTACTGATATCAGAGGGTGGCACTGTTCTTCCCATTTTAGCTGCATGGCCTCCTAATATGAGGAACTACAGGCAGAATCCCCTCATTAATGGTATTGAAGCAGATGCTTACAGGGGGTCACAGGTGACAGTGTCATCATGGTGGCTGAAAATCTGGTGTCACTGAGCAGATCTTACTTGGGCACACTTATCAAGTGACCAATGCTGATATCACAAAGTGTCACCCCATGGCAGTGGTTAACCTTAGCTGTTGGGGTGGGGGGTAAATGGCCTGAAAAAGGTTGTGGTAGCCTCAAATGTTCTTGTAGAGTGCCTCATGGGCAATGATTCGGAGACTTCAGCATTGGATGAAGTAGAGTTAAGGACTCATACAGCTCCATTTGGTATCTCTGAAAGTGTTTTTGTGGCAACTAGAGCACAGTCCAAGAAACAGGCAAATCAGGAAACAGTGGAGCCTGAAATAATGGCCCAGACTATTCCCAACAAGAGAGGTAGGAAGGGTAAGAAACTACCCTCCCCTCAGACCATGTGAGGATCAGCCTTTTCAGGAATACGATCTTGCCCTTTATGAGGGAACTGCCCAAGAGGTGCTTGGGCCTGACACCGTAGATCTCCTGAGAGAAGGGGGACCCTCCAGGGAGGAAGAGAGCCAGGAGCAGACATCCTGCCCTCCTCTTGAAGGCCTGACACAAAAAGCTGCTGCAGAAGAGGCAGGGGATGTCAGTAGATCCCATTGAATTTACTGGGAAGATCGACTACTGTATTCTGAGGCTAGGGACCCCAAACATGGAGGTTGGTCATTCCTCAGAAGTTTAAGGAATTCCTCTTAATCCTGGCACATGACATACCCTTTGCAGGACATATTGGGCAAGGCAAAACTTGGGACAGGCTTGTTCTACACTTTTACTGGACCCACATGTCTGACGAAAAGAAGCCGTTTTGTCGCTCCTGTGTCACCTGGCAAGCCAGTGGTAAGTCATGTGGCACTTCAAAGGGCCCCTGAACCCCACTACCAGTGGCTGGGGTCCCCTTTGAGAGGGTAGGGATTGGCATAGTTGGTCCCCTAGAACCTCCAACTGCCTCTGAAAACAGTTATATCCTGGTGGTGGTGGACCATGCCACCAAATACCCAGAAGCTATTCCCCTTAGGGCCACTACAGCTCCTGCAGTGGCAACAAACCTCTTAGGGATCTTTTCTAAATGGGTTTTCCTAAGGAGGGGGTGTCCGACCGAGGTGCAAACTTCATGTCTGGCCACCTGACGGTCATATAGAAAGAGTGTGGAGTAAATTATAAATTTAGCACACCTTCCCATCCACAGTACAATAGGTTAGTTGAAAGATTTAACAAAACCCTCAAAGGTATAATTATGGGATTTTCTGACAAGATCAGGAGGAAATGGGATGTCCTATTACCTTGCCTTCTTTTTGCCTAGAGAGTGTAAATGTAAATGTATTGCGACTTATATAGCGCACGTATCACCCGAAGGCATCAAGGCGCTTGCCTTGGGAACCCGTCCTGGTTTTTCCCTGTGAGAGAACACCTACTGGGTATCCCCAGGGTGAAAGCCAGGCATCCCGCAGCGGGTGGGCCGCCGTAGTGGAGATTAAACAACTATTGCCCAGAGTTGCAGCGTGGGACCCCATGATTAGAATAGGCACCGAGGCGAGAATTATCGAGTCCGTGGACATTTTTGGGCTCAGGACCCTGCCGCGTCAGGAATTGAACCCTGGTCCCGGGCCAGACCTCTGCATCAGGGTATGCCGCTCTAATCAGCGAGCCACACTCCTTCACTAAAGGGAGTGCACAGCAGAGAGTGGCTTACACTCCATCTGAACTTGTGTTTGGACATCCAGTTAGGAGTCCACTTTGTCTACTGAAGGAGGTATGGGAGCAGCTATCGAACCTTCCAACCAAGACATTGTAGACTATACGCTATTCCTGTGTTCACGCATAGCTGAGTACACGAAGAAGGCCAGCAAAAAGAACTTCAGAAGTTATGGCATGACCAAAAGGATGTACTGACTTTACCAGACAAGGCAGAAGTTATGGGTGTTGGAGCCTGTGGCCCTAAGACCATCCCAAGACAAGTCGAGTGGCCACCATACCAGCCTGGAGAAGAAAGGTGAGGACACCTACCTGGTGGATCTTAGAAGCCCTCAGAGGGTACTTTTTGTGAGACTTACTTTGACAGGGCTGATAGAAGCTTGCTCATGGCTACTGATAAGGGACAGGAGGAAGAGAGTGAACATCTCCCTGATCTCCTCTCACACAATCCTGTTGATGGTTCAGTAGATAGAGTAGTCTTGGAAGACAGCCTCACTGAACAACAGCAAACTAATTGTAGACAGGTTCTCAGCCAGTTCCCACAACTCTGTTCTCTGATACCCTGTAAGATTACCTGATGTGCCCATGAGGTAGACACAGGTGACAGTCTGCCTGTCAAGAGTAAAATAATGTACAGGCTGCTTGACCGTGTCAGAGATTGCATCAGGACAGAGGTCCAGAAGATGCTAGAATTGGGGGGGGGGTCATTGAACCTTCAGACAGCTCTTGAGCTAGTCCAGTAGTTCTTGTGCCCAAACCTCATTCCCATGGTGGAAAGAGAGAAATTAGGTTTTGTGTAGACTACAGAGACCTCAGTGCAGTCACCACAACTGATGCCAATCATATCCCCAGAGAAGATGAACCTATAGATACTCTGGCTGCTGCCAAATATCTCATCACATGACTGCAGGCTGCAGGCAGATCAGGCTCTCAGATGCTGCTAAACCCCAAACTGCATTTTCCACCATGGGTGGGCACTACCAGTTTACAGTAATTCTCTTTGGTTTGCAAAATGCATCTGTCACATTTCAGAGGTTGGTGAATCAAGTTATGTCAGTCCTGGAAGAAGTTAGAGCAGCATATCCAGATGATGTAGCTGTCTTTAGTTCCACCTGGCAGGTTCACCTGGTCCATCTCATGAGTGTACGCGAGGACCTACAGAAGGCAGGCCTTACTACCGAGGCCTGCAAGTGCTAGCTAGGGCAGAGCAAGGCTGTGTACTTGGGCCACCTGGTAGGTGGAGGCCTCGTTCAACCATTGGAGAGCAAACTCCAAACCATTATGAATTGGGTTGCTCCCACTACCCAGACTCAACTCAGAGCTTTTCTGGGACTGACTGGGCATTACAGAAAAGTTATTAAACGGTATGGGTCCATTGTGACACCCCTCAATGATCTCACCTCTAAGACGCTGCCTAAGAAGGTGAATTGGACAGTTAGCTGTCAAGAGGCATTTGATGCCCTGAAGGCCATGTGCTCAGCTCCCATTCTGCACACTCCTAACTACTGTAACAATTTATTGTTCAGACAGATGCCTTTGAGATAGGACTAGGAGCAGTGTTATCACAACTCAATGAAGAGGGCCAGTATCAACCAGTAGCTTTTATCAGCAGAAGGTTCACCCCCAGAGTGAAACGTTGGTCAGCTATAGAGAGGGAGGCCTTTACGCTGGTCGGGGCCTTGAATATGTTGAGGCCATTCCTGTTTGGCACTCACTTCATTGTTCAGACAGACCAAAAGTCCCTCCTATGGCTCAAACAGATGAAGGGAGAAAATCCTTAACTTTGAGGTGGACCATTTCCCCACAGGGGATAGACAATTAAGTGGAACATAGACCTGGGAGTAATCATGCCAATGGAGATGAACTTCCCAGATATTTCTACTTAGAAAATGAAGACTCAACTGGGCAAGATTAGTCTTATCTTTTTTGTTTGGGAATGGATTATGTAGGAAAGAAGATCTTTCTGGCTTAGATAGCCCAACGTTTTGCCTGGGTGTCAGTGTGTTTTGAGTGTAGTACACTGGGATCCTGCTAATCTGGACCCCTGTGTCGGTTGTCTCTCTCCTCAATTCATCGGTAAGTACTTTGTACACCCCACAATTGGTATACTGGTGTACCCTTGTAAGCCCCTAGTATATGGTACCGAGGTACCCAGGGCATTGGTACATCAGGGGTCTCCAATGGGCTGCAGCATGTATTATCCCACCGATGGGAGCCCATGCAAACTGTGCCTGCAGGTCTGCCATTACAGCCTGACAACATGGTGCATGCACATTTCATTCTAGATATAAGGTTTTCCTTGTATCCAGGTCACTGCACTTAAGACCTAGAAGTCACCACCTTAGGTAGGCTTTACAGCCCACTGGCAGGGTGCATGGTTCTAAGTGTGTGGGTACCCCCTGCAAGAGTAGATGTACCCCTTCAAAACCCAGACTCCATTCTTTGGGCTTTGTAAGTGTCGGGAAGCCATATTAAGGTAGGTAGTCGACACTGCCAACTCGAGATGTCCAACTGCATAATGGCTTCTCCAAACCTGGTCATGTTCGGTATCAAACATGTTGGAATCATGCCACTACACCGATTCAAGTGCTAGTTGCAAGATACCATGTACTAGGGGGGCTCCTTAGAGGACCCTCTTTACCTACCTCTGTAGCCTTGAAGGGTCTGCCTGCCAGCCTGTGTTGCTAATGACTCCAGACACTGTCTGCCCCCCAGCTGATGAGCTTAACTCAGGCATGGAAAGGCACGACAAAGGATTTCCTGTAGAGGAGAGGTGTGACCACCTCTTCTTTAGAAGTAGGTAGGGTGGAGGTCCTTGTGAGCGCTTCCAGAGTGCAGTAAAGGGCACATTTGGTGCCCTCCTTGCATAAAGCCTCAGGAGAACACACACACAGCGAAGGGGACAGCTGAACTGGCATCAGCTCCGAGACAGGGGACAAGGCAGGAATGGCCCCACAGCCGAGAAGCGCCTACGTGAGAAGGTAAGTAAGCTTTATTTCGATACAGTACATATCCTAAAAGCAATACAGAGCATCAAATAAAACAATACAATTTACATAATATAAAATACCTTCAGGTTTGAGAAGGAAGATCGAGGGGACAGGGGCACACGGGTACGCGCCAAGACCCACGGAGGTGGACCTTAATGACCAGGTGTGAGCAGCAGGCAGCTGGTAAATCCTATGAAGTAGTGTGCCCAGAACAAGCAGAGCACAAGACGAAGACAGAGGAAAGGGAACCCCAGAACAAGCCCCAGAGAAGGACCATCCCAGTGGCACAACCCGGCCCATGAAGGGAAGCAGGACCAGCCAGAAAGACAAAGAGGAGTAGAACCCAGGAGAACACCAGGAATATCCTTGCCCCCCTGGAACACAAGGGAGAGGACCAGACCGAAACATCGGATAATAAGGTGGAAACCACGACACAATGCCGTAGACGGCATGACAGCAGTCGGTCTGGCGATCCAGAGGCTAAAGAGGAAAGGATACAAAGGCAAAATGCACGACAGGCAAGCCCTGTAGAAGAAGGACAGAAACACCATCGGACACTGAGCAGGACATAACCTGGAGCAGCGCAAGCTGCGCTAGGACAGAAGAAAAAAGACCGCACCCAGTGGTATACAGTGACACCAAGAAACGCAAGGAACCCATGAAGGCATCCACACCCGCCCAGCTTAGGACAGAGCTATACAATAGCCTACAAGTACCCCACCTAGGGTATGACACGTCCCAAAACAAAACATGGGAACACCTCTTATGGAAACCCGCAGCAGAGGTCAAGAACATAAAAGACCTGTGGGTATCACCACAGGCAGCTTACCAATCAGCCCAAAAAAAACACACAGATGGTCCAACTTGAGGACGGCTTCACCAACAGCCCAAAATACACACACCACAAAGCTAAAGGGCTGAACCAGCAGCCAACAGTATAGAGGGGCCAACTTAGGACCCTGAAGGCATTTCAAGCCCCACACAGCACACAGACGGGCCAACCGAAACACTAGGCCCAAAGAGAAAGGTGGGATAAACGCCTCCTATAAGGCACCTGAGGAACGACAAGCCGAAGCCTACGGAGGGGGAGAAGGACAGAGCCGCGCAAGGAGTCATTGAATGGCAGAGCCCGCGTGGGTGTTAAATAAAAGAATCCCATCAAAAGGCAGGTCAACAAGACGCTCCCGAATATTCTCTGGAAAGACGCTATCCCGCAACCAAGCATGGCGGCGGAGGGCCACAGAACTCGCCATAGCACAGGCAATAGAATAAGAAACATCCAAGGCCGAACGGAGAATAAATGCAGCTAACTCCCGACCATCCAGCACATGGTGCCGCAGATCATCGCAGACACCTTCTTGGGAGATGCAAAACAGAACTGACCTCTGTGATGTGCAGTTATCACGCTGCTTACGAATTTGGGAACAACATAAACACTTCTTCCATTGGAGTAGAAATACTGCGATTTGTGTTGCGATACACTTTGTGCCATACATTGAAGCCCTGAAGAAGTCTCTCATGAGACGAAACACGTTGGCTGTGTTCTAAGGAAATGTGGACAGAGAATTTATTGATGGAAAATAAAGTGAAAGCTGCATCAGAAAATACATACGGACTTAGACAATTCTTCATTATCGTGCTGTTAACTTGTGGACTTTAATATGACAAATTAATATTGAAGTGTTGGACTTGGCCCTTATGGCAGGTTCACCCCTAAACTTTTTGCTTGTAATGGTGACCTGGTGATGGTGATTTTTGGGTTCTGCGCACTTTCACTGTGTCCCAGTGGAAAGTGCGTGCGCACTTTGAGTGCATGTGGTGAGATAGGCCTGCCCTCCAATAGGAATGCATGGGGAATGGATGTGTCCCTGGTAGTTCCTGATGCATGGGGTGTACAGGCTCGAGTCTGGTATGTGTGGACTTGTGTGATTGAATGCTGCAAAATGGTGTATGTGGCATGTATGTGTCTAGTGGGGAAATGCCACTTCTAGACATGGCTGTGTGTGTGTGCAGTGAGGGTGCTGGAGCGTGATTGGCTGGAACTGGCTGGCATGCCAGGCTCCAGGAAGGCTGGATGGGTCTGCCTGGTGGTGAGTGGGGGATTAGCATGCTGATGGCTGGGGAGGAGTGTACCTGTGTCCTGAATGAGGTTGGGTTTTCCCCAGACAATGCTGGCTCCGCCCCCCTGTGGTGCGACTGATGACCCAAGCCCTGCCAGTGAATAGAGAGGGTGGTGGAGCCCATCAACAGTGCTCACAGACCAGCTGCAACTGGTTTCCCCCCACCCTGCACCCTGAGACAAATGATTTACCTGTATAAGAATTCGGCTGTGTCCCCTTACAATTTGTTCTCTTCCAGGATCCTGCCTGAGGGGGCTGCTGCTGTTGCTGGGCCAGAGGACCGCCACTTGGATTGTCTCCCTGCCTGGAGACCCAGTGAGCTGGCTCTGGGCCCAGCCTTGCCCCCCTACCTTGCTGAAGGACTCTGACTGGACTTTGGGGGCCTGAACCTTCCCCTAGCGCTTGGGATCGCTTGATTTCGCCCCCCAGCGCTTAATAGCGCTTTATTTGCTACTTTTGCACAGGAGGCGCTTTAAAAATTCATCTAGCGCTTGGGAGCGCTTTTTGGTCCTCAGCCCGTGCCCACCCGGCATTTGCGCCGTTCATTGCCGATATTTTGAAACCCCTTGGCAGGTGCCCACCCTGCCAGTGACATTGCCTCCACAGCGAGTGCCGCCTCGCTTTATAGTTAATTAACACGGGAGCTCACCCCGTGTTGAAATCACCGCCGCCGGCCCGTGGATCTACTGGGAGGCGCTGTCCCGCCTCCATCCCCCCAGGGCCGCGCTGCCATTGGCGGCCCCGGAGAAGGGATTGCAGCTTGGTGATTGGTCCTCGGCCGCAGGGACTCCCTTCACGTCATCTTGGGACCGCGCAGGGATTGGCCCGACCTCGAGGGCTTCCCCACGCGCACCCGGAAGTACAGGGAGCTCGGCAGGGAGCGGACGGGAGGCCACCCCGCGCTCCTGCCCGGCCAAGGAAGCTGCGTCTGTCCACGAGGCTCCCCCAGCGACAGGAGAGCCCCGACGCGGAAGGAGAACGTCTGGGAGTGCAGGCGGGGCTCCGGTGTTGAAGAGGAGCCCCGCGCTGCCCGACGGAAGGAACCGGCAGTGTTGCCCGCCCCCCGCAGCACCAGTGAGGTCCCGGTGAGGGCGGGGGCAGTTGTGCCTTTCTCCCCAGAGCGGCCCCGGTTGCTAGGGGGCCGCCCCAACGAGTGGGGCATTGCGTGTTTTGGAGCCCCAGGCTCCTGGGGGGCATATTTGTTGAGCCCTGCGAGGCTCCCCGCCCAAAGTTGTTGATGAGCCCAGAGAGGCTCCAGAGCGCCCCCATTGTTTTCTGAGCCCACGAGAGGCTCGAGGCGCCCTATTTGTGGTGCGAGGCCCATGGGGGCCCCGGGGACACCTTTGTTGTTGAGCCCGGGGAGGCTCCAGAGACGGCCGCATTTTGTGGTTGAGCCTGAAAGGCTCAAGGGGGCATTTTGATTACTGAGAGCCCACGAGGGGCTCAGGCGCCACCAGTATCTTTGAGAGCCCAGAGAGGCTCGGGGGCCACTTGTTTATTCAGATCCCAGCGAGGCTCAAAAAAGGGGACAGTCATTTCTGCAGAGCCTGTGAGTCTCCCCCATCGTGTTGGCCCCATCATTGTTCTTTCAACTGCCCAGCACTTCGTGGGCAGTTGCCACGTTTAGGCCCCCTGACTTCGGACACAGGGCATCCTAGCCCCAACAAGGCCAGTTGGCCTAGGGACAGTCACAGGTGGTGACTTAGGTGATTCTTGCGCAATTTTTCTTTTGCTACACCTCTGAATGTTTTTAGACATCATGTGTTTTCCTTCCCTGCACCTCTGAATGTGTTTTTATGCGTCATGTGCCTTGTTCTTACACCTCTGAATGTATTGTTGATGCATCATGTGTTTTCCTTCCTTACACCCCTACAGGTATTGTGATACTTAGGTGGTTGTTTTTCTCCTAGTGCAGGTGGTGCTAGTGAGGTCCTGGTTACCAGTAATTACTGGTTGTGTGCTACAGTGATTTTACATTCTATGTGCTATGTTCTAAAGTGATATTCAAAGTGTTACTTCTAAAAAGTGCTGATTCCTGACAGTGGTCCAGGTGGCCCTGTCTTGTACATATCCCCTGCAAATTCTGCCCGTGCCTGTTGGCAAATTGTAAAGTGTGTGTTTTTATCTAATGTGTTTTGGTGTAATACAAAGGCTCTTTTATATAACCTTGTGTGGAGTTTCCTTTGTGGTGGGCCTTTGGGTGTTGTGGCTGGGGTGTGTGCGCAAATACTTAACTCACATTGCCTCCAAGTTTAGCCTTGCTGCTCGCGCCACGTTACCTAGAGGGTGAGCAGGGGTTATCTTGGCGTGTAACTCCCTTGCCCTGACTTAAGAGTGGTGGTCTCCGACTGACTTTGGCGCAAGCCCTGGCCAGCCGGGGATCCCATTTCTAACATGAAGTATAAGAGTGCTGAAACCCTTTGCAGTGTAATTTGTTGTGGGATATGTTCCTACGTTGTGGGGAGTATAGAGGGAAGTACTCCCTGGTTTCGTGCACCTTCTGTTACTCTAGGACACAATTCAATTTGTTGTGTGCTGTCTTCAATAGCCTCTGCCCTCTGCTTGTGTGTTTTTGGGTCTGTACATTTGATGAATTTGTTAGAAGGGAATAATTGTCCCATAGAGGTCAGTCCCATCTCCTTCATTAGAGTATGCATTTTCTTTTCCTGCGTTACAGTGAGCTTAGGATGTTTCGCCGTAGGTAGTGCCCGTGCATATATCTGTAATTTATGTGCTCCATGTGCCAGCGCATGCCACGCCCTAGAGGTGCATAGAGCTGTATGTATCTTGTCTCGTGGTGTATATTTTACCGGGTCGGCTATGAGTGCAGTCAGTGGTATGGGAGATACGCTGTCTTTTTCCACCGTAATATGCAGGATGTATGCGTGGGGTGTTGTCCAGTAATGTGCATGCTGTGCCTGAGCGCAGAGAAAATATGAGTGGAAATCTGGCATCCCAAAACCTCCCAGGTGATACGGTTGAGTTAGGATCTTCCAACTAGCCCTAGACTGTTTACCTGCCCATGTCAGTTTCTGCAAGATGGAGCGCAGTTTGACGAAAAAGGCCTTATTTAGCCATATTGGTATTTTCCAAAACAAATATAGGAACCTGGGTAGTACAATCATTTTCTGTAGGGCTATTCTGTTCGCCATAGAGAGGGGCATTTTTATCCATTTGTCAACCTGTTCTTCTAGTCTCACCAGCGCCTTGCCATAGTTCTCCCTGATGACCAGTTCCGGATCTCGGTGTATCCAGATACCTAAGTATTTAACTGGGTCTGTGCGCCACTTTTACCCCTCCCATGCTGATGACGGAGCCGCTCCGTCATCAGCCGCGGTCGCGCTGTGCTGATGACGGAGCGGTTCCGTCATGGCCCGCCCAGCTTGATAGAACGCTCATGCGCGGCGCGAATTCCGCGCCTGCGCTGAGCGTTCTATTGAGCGGGGCGGGCCGTGACGGAACCGCTCCGTCACGAGCACAGCTCAACCGACGCTGGTGACGGAGCGGTTCCGTCACCAGCATGCGGCCGCCGCGTGGCCGCCCCGCCCCCTTGGCACTGCGGCGGAATAGCCACCGCAGTGAAGGGGTTAAAGGATATTCCAGATCGGGCTCCAATGTGTCCACAGTAAGAGGTACCATGACTGACTTATCCCAGTTTATTCTGAGGCCTGCATATTTCTCATACCTGACTTCTCTAATGAGCGGATTTAGGTTCCTGTCTGGGTGCGTGGTGTAAAGGACCATATCGTCAGCGTACAGTGCGATTCCAATGGGCCTGAGATCGAATTGTAAGGCCGATTCAGAGTGTTTCTGCCGAATTTTGTAGGCCACGGTTCCAGGAATAATGCAAAGACCATTGGTGACACCAGCAGCCCTGTCTGGTGCCTTGTGTAATTTCTATAGGGTTGGATGTGAACCCGTTTATTCTGATCTGTGCCCTCGTCGCAGTATATAGTAGTGATATCCATTTAAGGAAACCCCATTTTGCGAAGCGTAACAAACATGAATGGCCATTCCACCGAGTCGAATGCCTTGGTGGCATCCAATAGAGCAGTTGCTGCTGGCACATCCAGATCTATTTGGTGGTATAGCGCAAAGATGATATGGATATTGTGGGTGGTGGACCGTGTTGGCATGAAGCCAGCCTGGTCTGACAGTACTAGATTACAGAGAAGCGGTTGTATTCTGTTCGCTATTATTTTTGCTAAAATCTTAGCATCTATGTTTATCAGGGATAGAGGCCTTTATGACTCACACTCAGTGGGGTCCTTACCTGGTTTCGGGAGTGCAATCAGAAGCGCCTCACTTAGTAAGGTCGGGAGAGCGCCTTCTTCATAGGCTTCTTCAAGCAGTTCAGCTAAATGTGGGATTAGTAGATCTCAGAATTCTTAATAAAATTCTCCCGGGAGTCCATCTAGCCCCGGTGCTTTATTATTTGGGAGGGAGTTAATGGCTTCTATAATTTCGTCTTTAGTAATGTGGTGACAAAAGTACTCCCGGTGGGTGTCTGATAGCCATGCCAGTGCTATGTCATCTAGATAACCTTGTATATCAGATATGGAAGACTGCGCCTGTGCAGTGTATAACTGAGTGTAGTATTTGGCAAAACGTTCTAAAATAGCTGGAGTGTTGTATACTGTTTGGGCTGCTCGTTTTGGATCTGCGTAATATACCCTGTGGTGTGAGTGAGCTTGAGTTCGTATGACAACGCCCTACTAGGTCTCTCTCCCTCACCATAGTTTCTAGCAGTGTATTTGCTCGCAACATATTTTACCTCGTCATTGCAAACTCATTGTAGTTATTGAAGTCCCCACCCCAAAGGATCACTGAAATAATATCGACTACCAAAATATCGACTACCCAAAATATCGAGGAAAAAATATCTACAACCAAAATATCGAGTTTGTATGTACAAACAGGTAAGTACAAAAATATCGAGTACAAAATATCGTTTACAAAAATATCGTTGTAAAAAATATCGACTTTACTAAAAACAATGTTTAATTACTAAAATATAATTAACAATACTTAAAATAACTTTTAATAATTAAATAATTAATGAAAGTAAAAAAATCATATTTTTTAATCATATTTCTTAAAACATATATATATATAGTAACACAATTTAATTAAATAATAGGCAATATTGTATATGTACCCCAAAAACCCAAAAATGACCCTGAACCCTAAAAATACCCCTTTACCCAAAAACTAAAAACTGACCCTGAACCCTAAAAATACCCCTTTACCCAAAAACTAAAAACTGACCCTGAACCCTAAAAATACCCCTTTACCCAAAAACTAAAAACTGACCCTGAACCCTAAAAATACCCCTTTACCCAAAAACTAAAAACTGACCCTGAACCCTAAAAATACCCCTTTACCCAAAAACTGAAAACTGACCCTGAACCCTAAAAATACCCCTTTACCCAAAAACTAAAAACTGACCCTGAACCCTAAAAATACCCCTTTACCCAAAAACTGAAAACTGACCCTGAACCCTAAAAATACCCCTTTACCCAAAAACTAAAAACTGACCCTGAACCCTAAAAATACCCCTTTACCCAAAAACCCAAAACTGACCCTGAACCCTAAAAATACCCCTTTACCCAAAAACTAAAAACTGACCCTGAACCCTAAAAATACCCCTTTAATTTTACATAATTAGCAATTAATCAATTAAATTAAATTAATTACCAATTACATTTTAATTAATTAACAAATATTTTTTAATTAACAATTAATTAAATATTACTACCAATTTTTAAATTTACATATTTAATTAATTATAATTAAATTACTTCCCACCCTATTCCCCTATAAACCCACAACCCGCTACAGAAAATACATTATTTTAATTTACATAATTAGCAATTAATCAATTAAATTAAATTAATTACCAATTAAATTTTAAATAATTAACATATATTATTTAATTACCAATTAATTAATTATTACTACCAATTAATAAATTCACATATTTAATTAATTATAATTAAATTACTTCCCACCCTATTCCCCTATAAACCCACAACCCGCTACAGAATAAAATTACACAATAATTAAAAAAAAATCATTAATTAAAAATAATTATAAAATAAAATGACACTTTTCACACATATTATAACATAAAAACACTATAAATAATTAAATATTATTTAAAAAACTATATTTTTTACTATCTAGATTATATACTTGGATATTTTCACTGTCTATATTATTTACAGTCGATATTACTTCACTTACCTTAAAAACGATATTTTGGCTGTCGATATTCTGTCTAGTCGATATTTTCTCCAAACGATGTTTAAAACTCGATATTCTGTCCAAACGATATTTTGGAGTCGATATTATGTCTGTGCACCCACCCCAAAGGATAGTAGTGGGTTGGAGTTTGCGCAGTTGTGTCCAGAGTTGTGCGTAAAAAGAGGGGTTGTCATTATTTGGACCATACACATTGACAATTGTTAAAACTGTGCCTCCAAAACTGCCCTTCACAATATCTGTCTGTATTCAGGTTTAGGGAGCAGGTCTGCACATTAGTAAGCACATACAATATTGATATCATGTGTTGTGGGGATTGCGCGTGTAATAAGTACGCAAAAGGGGTAAATTCCATAGGTTCTAACATGTCTTCCCCCAGTGTTGCACGAAGTGCATGCCTTGCGCGGAAGAAGTGGAATTTTGTGAGCATGGGGGCATCCGTGGTGTCTGTTTGCAGTGTATTCCACTACCTGACCGTCCCTTCTTGAAAGCAATCGCCCATTGTGATAATACACAGTAAACAAAAAAATAAAAGATTTTCCCTTTTCCTGGTTGTGGATGATAGAGCGGACTGCAATATACAGCCCTTCTATCACTGCGTTTAATCGGCAGCTGGGGGGTATGATCAGGTTTAAAGCGCACCACACAGTAACAAATTTACAGGGGAACTAATCAGTATGGATCATATTCCTTTCTTACTTAGACATGCATAGTTATAACAAAATTCAGGGATATATGAGTGGTAAGACAAGAGGTAATGCTCAGATAATAGAGTTAGGTTGATTTAAGCCAGTATATTTTTTTATCACAAAATTGATATTATACATTTTATTAACATTTCATAAAAACAAAATAGCATCCATTTTATACAAAGGCATAGTCATAAAACATTTTCTATTAAAAATTATAATTAAAAGAAAAAGCACAATAAACTGTCGACGCGGCGTTTCGGTGAACAAGTTGAACACCTTCTTCAGGACAATGCTTTCTATGGTTAAAAACAATCTATACAAAAGATGTAAACAGAAAAACTTTGTTACTAAGCATTCTATTCAACAGACCTCTTTATTCCATTTCTTAAAAAAACTGTAATTATTCCAGTTAGTATTACCTCTGTCTTCTAAACATCTCTGTTTATACATTACATGTCATTTCATACAACAAAAAGAATATTCAACTACAAGGGAGGATCATCTATACAAATCTATGAACAAAAGATCTATTGTAACTTCTACCATTTGTTGCCCCGTGGTGTCTCATTTCTTGATCAACTTTTGTCAGGATCTGAAACCCAGACCATGGCTCCTACCTAGTGTTGAGGAACTACATGTCCCAGAAGTCCCGGCGACATGGAGGCGGGAGCTACATATTTGGCCTGAACCCGGAAGTCGGGTTGTATCGGATTCCGTTCGTTGAGGTGAGCTAACGGTGCGGCTGCCCATTAGTCTCTTGCATTCCGTGGTGCTTTGCAGGTTCAGTCGCAAAGACACACACTTCTGTTTGGTTGACCCGGCAGGGTCGGGATCTTTACTGCTTCTGCGGAGGAGTGAGGTGGCGGCCTCCCTACTGGTGTGGTGTGGTGTGGTGCTTCACAGAGACTGTTCTGCGCGATGACACATCCACCATTGGACCTGTGTTTCCTGGACGGAGGGGGTGTGTCGGCTGACACGCTCTGCGGTGCTGTGGTGCTTCGCTGTCTTGAGCGCGAAGACACGGACGCTGGATATCGATTTTTTCCTGACTCAGGGAGGTAAGGCTGGGGGAAGCCTCCTGCGAGCAGCGCTTCTAGGTAAAGGAGAGGAGCCTGTTTACTGCCAACAGAGGAGCCCATTGACACTGTAGACTCCAGAGGTGATTGGCGGTAGGCATCGAGGTTACCTCACCTTCTGAGCCTCCTTGTTGTTTCTTCTTTCTTTGTTTTCTCTTTTGTTTCGGGCTTTGGTGCAGTTACTTTGGATTCCAGCCCTGGCTTCTGTGACAGGAACAAAAGGAGGGGTATTGGTGAACCTTTGATGATCTTGCTGTTAGCACTGGTGAAGGGCGAGGCCTGACAGGCTTATTAGCGTCTTCAGGGTGTGAGGCTCTGGTAGGTACATGAGGGGGCCGATAGCATAAGAGACTTATGACAGGCGAGCAGGAAGGGTGTAACTTGTGCTTGTGTCATTGTAGGTACCTCTCAGGGGCTTCAAACACGAGAAGAGTGTAAGGTGACCGCATTGGTTATTCCGCACCGGTACTCTTAGCAAGGTACGAGTACCACCTTACAGAGAATTCGATTCAGAGAAGTGTCCTAGAGTGGTTGTAACGGGTTCTTCCTTTGTCTTACAGGTTGATACCTTCCAGGCCGCACCATCCCGGCCTTATACATTTTCCCTCGCCTGACCACCTCTAAGCTCTGGGTACAGGTTTGAACCGAGCTTGGGGAGGTCTGGAGGTGGACCCTTTGAGCATCACCCGGATCCCGAAGAGCTTGGCGATTCCTGACAGAATCCGATACCCACGAAATATTGCTCTTCTTGGTCTGGGTGATTCGCAAACATGGCAACCTTGGATGACGTCCTGCAAGCTCTTGTGCTGGTACAGCAGGAGCTGGCAGATTCCAAGGCTGAGACCGCAGCTTTGAGGCAAAGGGTGGATAGGAAGGCTCGCAACCCTTTTGATGCTTCTTCATCCAACCCTCAGATACACGTCACGGTTCCCCCGCCAGTCCCATTAGCCACACCGGAGAGATATTCAGGGGACCCCCTTAAAATTCAGACTTTTCTTATGCAAATAGCATTACACTTTTCTTGTCGACCTGCGTCTTTCCCTACTAATGTCTCTAGGGTCGCTTTTGCGATATCGTACCTCACTGGGGATGCGGCCGATTGGGCGGTTCCGTTGGTACGGAACGATGACCCACTGCTTTCTAACTGGGAGGATTTTAGGAAGGAGTTTGAGAGGGTGTTCGACCGGAGAAAAACCACTTTCAGTGCGGATAAAGAACTTTTGGAGCTCAAGCAGGGTAAAAGGGACCTGGTGTCCTATATGACGGCGTTCAACCGCCTGATTGCGGTGACCGCCTGGCCGGAGGAAAAAAGAATGTCCTTATACTACCAGGGATTGTGCGAGGAGATGAAGGATGTGCTGGCACAAATCGATCCTCAACCCACCTCCTGCATCGATCACATTAACCTCACACTAAGGCTAGACCATCGTATGTCTGAAAGGCATGGGGGAGGACGAAGGGGGGAGAAGCCATCTCCGGTAAGAGAACTGGATAATCGTTCTCAGGCCGCTTCTAAGGACGTAGGGCCGGAACCGATGGACATAGGACTGAAAGAGAGAGCCGCAGAGCTCAGGGTCTATGTCTCTACTGTGGTAAAAAGGGTCACTATGTCCGAGATTGTCCGGTTAAACCCAAGAGACGGAACACCTATTTTTCAGGGAAAAAAGTGGCAGTGAGTGTGGTGGGAGACTCCGATAAGAGTCTTCCGTCCACTGTAGGAGACAGGGAGGAAACACGTGGTGCAGGATGGCAGATACCCTCTTTGGCTATAGCGGAACAAAAGAATTCGGAATCGCACATCATTTTGGACATGCAGTTGAAAGTCCATCAAACAACGTATCCCGTCCGTCCATGATCGATTCAGGTGCCATGGGGAATTTCATTGACATGGGGTTGGTACAGCGGCTAGGGCTGACGCGAGTGCGCAGCAAGAAACCTGAACCGGTGTTGGCCGTGGACGGCACCCCTTTGAAGTCGGGCCCTATTATTGAACACACGGAAGCACTAGAACTGACTCTTCCTGGGGATCCACAAGACCATGTGGAAAATATTGTCTTCAATATCATCGAGGCTCCTCAGTATGAGCTCATACTTGGCATGCCGTGGTTATGGCGACACAGTCCTACCATGGACTGGCGACAAAAAACTATACAATTCCGGTCTAGGGAGTGTGTGTCGCAGTGCATGAAGGACCACCAATATATAGCTTTGACTCTCGCTATGGTCCACCAGGTGGCCACAGCGGCAGAAAAGGAGGTAGTGCTACTGTCGGAGTATGTGGACTTCCAGGACGTCTTCAGCGAGGTTAAGGCCGAAAGGTTACACTCCCATCGCGAGTATGACTGCCGGATTGACCTGGTGGATGGTGCTGTCATGCCCTCCTGTAGGGTCTATGCCCTTTCCAAACCAGAGAATAAACATCTACGCGATTATTTGGATCACTACAGTGCCTTAGGGTTTATTCGACCATCACGCTCTCCGGCTGCCTCTCCACTCTTCTTTACAGCTAAAGCCAACGGGGATTTACGGGCCTGCATAGATTATCGCATCTTGAACACGAATACGGTGAGGAACCGGTACCCGCTTCCGCTCATCCCCGTGTTGTTGGACCAGGTGAGAGAGGCTACCATCTACACCCGCCTCGATCTTCAAGGGGCCTACCACCTGGTCCGAATACGGCAGGGAGATGAGTGGAAAACAGCGTTCAAGACATGATATGGCCTGTACGAGTATTTGTTCATGCCGTTCGGGCTGTGTAATGCCCCGGCGGCATTCCAATATTTCCTGAACGATGTGTTGAAAGAATATCTGGACCGCATAGCGGTCGTGTATATTGATGATATACTCATCTATTCTGCTTCCCCTGCACAACACTCCGAGCACGTGTGTATGATCTTACAACGATTGCAAGAGAACCACCTTTATTGCAAGTTAAGGAAGTGTGAGTTTAGCGTTAGGCAGGTGGAATTCTTGGGGATGATCTTGAGTCCCCAGGGTGTCAGTATGGCGGAAAAGAAAGTGTCAGCCGTGCAAGAGTGGCCTATCCCCAAGAACGTGTGAGAGGTACAACGTTTCCTTGGTTTCGCCAACTACTATAGGCGTTTCATCTCGCATTTTTCACAGCTGGCATCCCCAATCACCCGGCTGTTGAGGAAAGGTGTTCCTTATGTTTGGACTCCGGAGTCTACGAAAGCGTGTGTACAGCTCAAGGAAGCTTTCTGTTCTGCACCGATCCTACGCCATCCTCAGGTCGATGTTCCTTTCATCGTTGAGGCGGACGCGTCGGACTTGGCTATTGACGCAGTCCTGTCACAAAGGGAATGGGAGACAGGGCAATTGCATCCGGTGGCGTTCCTGTCCAAAAAGCTGAATCAGGCCGAGACCAACTATACCGTGGCAGAGAAAGAACTGTTAGCGATTAAACGCGCCTTCCAGGAATGGAGGCACTACCTGTGGGGGGCTGAACACCCTGTCACGGTATACACGGATCATCGCAATCTGCAATTTATGAAAACCGCTCGACACCTATCACAGAGGCAGATGCGATGGACTTTGTTCTTTGCGGAATACAATTTCGTAATAACCTTCCCTCCTGGCACCGACAACCGAAAAGCTGATTCATTATCAAGACAAAGCGAAGAAGATGCCACAAGCCTGGTAGCCCTGGAGGCCATTGTGCCACCTGAGAAAGTTTTGTGTGTGGTCACAGCGGACGACTTCCTGGTTCTGGTAAAAAATCATCACACTTTAGCCCAATGGCAAGAATGGGTTAAGAAGGATAGACAACGCTCCTTACATCATGGTATACCATTACATCGTAACCAACTGTATTTGCCCCAGCATGAAGTGCCCCAGAAGGCGTTCAACTGGTGTCATAATGCGGTGTTAGCGGGACATCCCGGATGCAAGAAAACGCTGTCATCCTTGCAGCGATCCTTCTGGTGGGAAAACATGGCTAGAGATGTGAAAACCTGGGTATCCCAATGCGACACCTGTGCTCGGGCCAAGGGAGAGCACTGTAAAGCGAAGGGGTTTCTGATGCCGTTGCCCACTCCTTCCAGCCCGTGGCAGATCATCAGTCTCGTTTTTGTGGTGGGGTTACCTATGGATCAAGGGTGTAACGCGATCCTGGTGGTGGTGGACAGCTTAACCAAAGCCGGACATTTCGTTCCATGTAGAAACTTGCCTACGGCCACTCAGACAGCCAAAATGGTACTTCAACAGGTGGTCCGGTTGCATGGCCTCCCTAAGGTCATTGTATCGGACAGGGGACCGCAGTTTGTTGCTCGGTTTTGGAGGGCATGGTGTAAGGCGTTACGGGTGGAGGTGGCCTTATCCACAAGCTTCCATTCGCAGACGGACGGCCAGACAGAGAGGTTAAACCAGACTCTCAAGAAATACCTGAGATGTTATGCAAAGGAGGCCTCGGAATCTTGGGTATCGTTGTTGTGGCTGGCGGAACTCACGTATAACAACTCCTGGCACAGTTCCATTAAGGAAACCCCTTTTAGGGCGAACACCGGGTACCATGCCAACACGTTGCCTGTGACGGTGCCAAGTGAGGTACAGAATCATCCCTCGGTACATGCTCAAGTGACGGACCTATTGAAGATTCACAAGCGTATACAGGCGGAGCTGGCCCGTCCAAGCTCACCTATAAGAGGTGGGCAGATCTCCATCGTCAAGCCGGACCACAGTATCGAGCAGGGGACCAGGTGTGGTTATCCACCAAGAACATCAGGTTCCGCTATCGCAGTGTGTTCCATCCTCGCTTCATTGGTCCCTACGTGGTTGTCCGCCAGGTGAATCCGGTGGCGTATCGGCTGAAGTTGCCTGCATCCCTGCGGATTCATCCGGTTTTCCATTGCAGCCTGCAGAAGTCAGCTATCAGTCGCAGGCACGTGGCGGTTCCTCCCGTGGTGAGAAATGGCCAGCTGGAATATGAGGTGCGCAGGATCATGGATTCCCGGTACCGTCGGGGCCGGCTTTGGTACCTCGTGTCATGAAAGGGCTATACCTCGGAGGAGGACTCGTGGGAGCCTTGCTCGGGGGTGCATGCTCCGAGGGCAGTGCGTCTGTTCCATGCTCACTTTCCAGGGAAATCCGGTTCTAGGAGGCACTTGGGAGGAGGACGTACTGTCAGGATCTGAAACCCGGACCATGGCGCCTACATAGTGTTGAGGAACTACATGTCCCAGAAGTCCCGGCGACATGGAGGCGGGAGCTACATATTTGGCCTGATCCCGGAAGTCGGGTTGTATCGGATTCCGTTCGTTGAGGTGAGCTAGCGGTGCGGCTGCCCGTTAGTCTCTTGCATTCCGTGGTGCTTCGCAGGTTCAGTCGCGAAGACACGGACTTCTGTTTGTTTGACCCGGCAGGGTCGGGATCTTTACCGCTTCTGCGGAGGAGTGAGGTGGCGGCCTCCCTACTGGTGTGGTGTGGTGTGGTGCTTCGCAGAGACTGTTCTGCGCCAAGACACATTCACCATTGGACCTGTGTTTCCTGGACGGAGGGGGTGTGTCGGCTGACACGCTCTGCGGCGCTGTGGTGCTTCGCTGTCTTGAGCGCGAAGACACGGACGCTGGATATCGTTTTTTTCCTGACTCAGGGAGGTAAGGCTGGGGGAAGCCTCCTGCGAGCAGCGCTTCTAGGTAAAGGAGAGGAGCCTGTTTACTGCCAACAGAGGAGCCCAGTGACACTGTAGACTCCAGAGGTGATTGGCGGTAGGCATCGAGGCTACCTCACCTTCTGAGCCTCCTTGTTGTTTCTTCTTTCTTTGTCTTCTCTTTTGTTTCGGCTTTGGTGCAGTTACTTTGGATTCCAGCCCTGGCTTCTGTGACAGGAACAGAAGGAGGGGTGTTTGTAAACCTTTGATGATCTTGCTGTTAGCACTGGTGAAGGGCGAGGCCTGACAGGCTTATTAGCGTCTTCGGGGTGTGAGGCTCTGGAAGGTACATGAGGGGGCCGATAGCATAAGAGACTTATGACAGGCGAGCAGGAAGGGTGTAACTTATGCTTGTTTCATTGTAGGTGTCTCTCAGGGGCTTCTCGCACGAGAAGAGTGTCAGGTGACCGCATTGGTTATTCCGCACCGGTACTCTTAGCAAGGTACGAGTACCACCTTACAGAGAATTCGATTCAGAGAAGTGTCCTAGAGTGGTTGTAACGGGTTCTTCCTTTGTCTTACAGGTTGATACCTTCCAGGCCGCACCATCCCGGCCTTATACATTTTTTCTCGCCTGACCACCTCTAAGCTCTGTTTACAGATTTGAACCGAGCTTGAGGAGGTCTGGGGGTGGACCCTTTGAGCATCACCCGGATCCCGAAGAGCTTGGCGATTCCTGACAACTTTAGTATCCAGGTTTAGCATGCTAAACCATAAGATTCTCATTTTAGCTTTATTATATTTAGCTCTATGGTGTATGTCCACCAAATACTACTGGTATAGTTATATTATGCCATTGTGATGGTCCTCTTGGAGTAATCATCATAAAAACGATTGTTTACTGTGAATCGTAGAATTGACTTACTTTGTATTTTATAAGGCAGGGTTTTGTATATCTTCTCTGCTGTTGAAGTTATTTCTCAAGCTGCTGGTTATTCATTACCAAATGTTAGCTATGGGAACAGAGATACCTCCACTGATTATTGATCGCTTGCTTGGTACATTTAAAGCGACAATTGTAAACAACATTTTTTTGCTGACCTTTCATTAGATAAACTTAGTCCTAGTTGGTATTTTTTCTTTTTTTTTTTAGTTGAATAGAAAATTCCCTTCTGTGTTGTTTATTAAGATATTTATCTGTTCTGTTTTGGACTGCAACAAGTAAAGGAAATCATAAAAGATAAATTTTTTATCATTTTTATAATTGTCCAACCCTATTAGTTGTTACAAGGAGTTTCAAATGATAAGTCTTACCTCTAGTACGTTATGCTAGGGGTCTTTAACAAGTTGAGTGTGGTTTAAGCATCAGGTAACTAAAGAAAACATAACCATCCGTTATTAGTTGCCCACTTCTAACAGAAATAAATTCCATTATTCTCACTCTTCATTATCCATATTACCTTTTGATTTTTAACTGTGAGCAACGTTCTCCTTTTCTGGTTGATCAGCTTCTTGAATTCCCTGCTTTTATATTTTCAGGGATTCTATTTATCAAAAGATAGAAAAGATTACATTTTATTCTAATGGTCCCTTCTAATAGATTCAAGAAGAAGAAGTATTAAGAATAAGGCACTAATTCCTTATTTTTGTAGTTGATTAACCTAAGGTTAAAACTACTATTTGAGAGGTCCAGCACTTACTTGTAAATTTCCTCGAAGCTACTTCCACACCGTCCTGTGTCTGGGCTGCAACTGAGATCGTGGTTCAGTTTTACTCTCTTACTTATACTCTGGTTAATTGAATAACAAGCACCTGAATGAATGAAATAAAATTTATACTGCGCAACTAAAACCCGAAGGCATCAAGGCGCCTAACAAAAACAAATCAAAACAAAACAAAAAAGGCAGAACACAACTACAAATATGACTTCGCGAAAAGCCGGGTTTTCAGAGCCTTTCTAAATGACTGCATGGTGGGAAGGGACTTAAGTTCCACCGGAAGAATATTCCACCACTTAGGTGCCAGAGTGGAGAAGGCTTTGCCACCCCATTTAGCTCTACGGGTGCGGGGGACTGATAACAGAAATTTGTTGGCAGAGCGCAAGTTCCTAGAGGGGCTATAGGGAGACAGTAGATCCCAGTAGAACTGCCTCTGGCCAGGGCCCCGTAGGTCATGCACAAAGTTTTAAAGAGGATCCGATCTTCAATGGGGAGCCAGTGTAGCGATTTTCTGGCGGAGGTGGCCGAGGCACATCTGGGCAGATCTAATACAAATTTGGCCGCCGCGTTCTGGACCATTTGCAAGCGCTGCAGCAGACCCTTGTTTAGTCCCGCATACAGCGCATTGCAATAGTCCAGACGGGAGCCAATGAGTGCGACCACAACTTGTTTTCTCGCCTGCTGAGAGTGATAGTGTCTAATCTTCCTCAGTACATAGATTATGCCCCAGCAGGTTGAAACTGTTCTATTAACCTGTTGACGCATGCTGAGGATAGGATCAATCAGAACTCCTAGGTTTTTAGCTAATGTAGCAGGGACAGGACAAGCTCCCAGTGAGTCCGGCCACCAGTTCGCCGACCATATCTCTTTCTTTCCTCCGAACACCATGACCTCCGTCTTCTCCCCATTTATTTTCAATGAATTGTAAATCATCCATTGAGCGACTGCCTCCATGCAAGATCTAAAATTGGAGGCAGCCGAGCTGGCCGGCTGGGAGAGAGAGACAAGGATCTGGGTGTTGTCGGCATAGGAGACTACCTCCATCCCAAAAGATCTATTCAGTCTGGCAAGTGGGGTCACATAGATGTTGAAAAGGGTCGGACTTAATGCCGACCGCTGAGGGACCCCACAATGCACAGACCTAATTGATTCTGATTAGGAGAGTTTCAAGCGTTTGCCTGGCCTTATTCCTGTGAATATTTCGGCCATCTTGGAACATGTTCTACCTATTTGTTTAGATCTTTCTTGCCCAGGTTAGTATTCTATCTTAATACATTGACCTGTTGTTTTGGGTTCCACTTTTCTTTGCTATTAATGTAAAAGATCAAACAAGATCAAAAATACATTGTTGATACCATCGCGGAGGTTCTAGCTTCACGTCTTTTAAATACTCATTTAACTAGAATTTTTTGTTTATTAATTTATTAATCAATTGTACTCAGGAGAATTGCAGTTTTTGCCCATTCCGTTGTTCCTCTATGTTTTGATGGCCGTTTAAATATCTAGTTAGGTGCTACCCAAACGCGATCTTTTTTATGCCTGTTTGCGCCATCTTGGAATGGGTTAAATTGATCTTTTGGTGCCTGGTTCCGCCATCTTGAAGTGGATTTGGTTGCCTATTTTGCGGCATATCCAATGACTACTTGTCATGTCCGTCAAACACCCGCGCTCTGTTTTGTGTATAAAGGAGCCTGCGGCAGTGTTTTGGGGCCTACGGGTAGATTCTAATTTCCCGCAATGAGATAAGCTTGATTATCAAAGTCAAATTCTATACCCCGCCATCTTGGAGTGTCTGTATATTCTATGTATATGGTTAATTCTAAGTTAGTTTTTCCGGAATGGATATTGATGTTTGGTTTATGTCTATCAATATCATGGTTTACAGATTATCGAGATTTTACTGAGTGTTTTTCATCAAGTTGATTTCATTTTTCCCAGAGATCCAATGTAAGCTAGCTTAGGTTGATGTTATAATTCCTTATCTGCTGTCATTGATAGTGATCATCATTCTCTTTACATTTTAGTTACACTGATCAATGTAAAAGACATCCAGTATATTTGTAGCTCTGTTATTAACTAATATCGAGTTTTTACCAGGTTTTTGCCAGGTTGTTACAGATATGGGTAGGTATACAGAACAAAAAGTGGAGCATGTATTCAGAGTATTCTCTCCCATTCCTCCCTGTTGTTCAAACCGTTTTTAAAGGTCTCAAATTTAGACATATAAAACTGCTCCCTTTTTTTTCGTTTTGTATTTAGATCACCCCCTCTTTTGTTTAAGTTTACTGCCTCTAGTACACACCACCTAATTTCATCTTCTTGGTGGTTTTCACCCATCCAATCTCTACTAATGGTGCATTTGCTCGCTTTGTTCTGATCGCTGATCTATGTTCGTTGAGCCTTATCCGGATTTCTCTGGAGGTCTCCCCAACGTATGCTTTTTCACATTGGGATTGGATCATGTATGTTATGTTTTTTGTTCTACAATTGACTAATTTTTGTTGCTTGTGATTAATTCCCTTGTATGTTATCATGGGTCCTTTTATCATCGTGTTACAATTTTTACAGGTCCCGCAGGGAAAGTTCCCCACAATGTTTTTCCCATCTAGGGTTCCTATCTTTTTAGATTCCCTATCTGGGTAGATGTGTACTAAACAGTTTCTAATTGTTCTGTTGCGTCTAAACGCATAGATAGGTTTTGGAATTGGGCTGGTTTTTCCATTATCCAATAGCTTCCAGTTCCTATTTATCAAATTTTTCACCTTGTTGGTTATGTTTGTGAAATTGGTTACACACACAATTTTTTTATCTTCATCTTCTGTCTTTTGTTTGGGTTCAAACAGACTCTCCATATTGTAATATTTTGCTCTTTTGTAAGCCTTCTTGATCATCTTTTTTGGATAAAGTTGTTTTTTATGACCTCTGCATGTTTCTCAAATTCCCTTTTATCGGTACAATTCCGCTTGACTCTGAGGAATTGAACAAACGGTATATTGTTACGTTGGCTAGCTGGATGGTTACTTTTGTAATGCAACATAGTGTTGCGATCTGTGTGTTTTCGATTGAGCTCCACTTGTAGTTTCCCTTGCACATCTTTTATTTTTATATCAAGAAAATTTCAGCTTTTATTACTGTATGAGGATGTAAATGTAAGATTGTCATCCCCCAGGTTTATCCATTCAATAAAAACTTTTACGTCCTCCTCATTTCCTTTCCAGATGAAGAACACATCGTCAATGAAGCGGGACCACCTATCCACATTTTCGAAGAAAGGGGCCGCTTCATTGAAGATGTGTACCTCCTCAAATGCTGCCACGTAAAGGCATGCCAAACTTGGGGCGCAAGTAGCACCCAACCCTGCCTTATAAAATACAAAGTAAGTCAATTCTACGATTCACAGTAAACAATCATTTTTATGATGATTACTCCAAGAGGACCATCACAATGGCATAATATAACTATACCAGTAGTATTTGGTGGACATACACCATAGAGCTAAATATAATAAAGCTAAAATGAGAATCTTATGGTTTAGCATGCTAAACCTGGATACTAAAGTTGATCAAGAAATGAGACACCACGGGGCAACAAATGGTAGAAGTTAAAATAGATCTTTTGTTCATAGATTTGTATAGATGATCCCCCTTGTAGTTGAATATTCTTTTTGTTGAATGAAATGACATGAAATGTATAAACAGAGATGTTTAGAAGACAGAGGTAATACTAACTGGATTAATTACAGTTTTTTAAGAAATGGAATAAAGAGGTCTGTTGAATAGAATGCTTAGTAACAAAGTTTTTCTGTTTACATCTTTTGTATAGATTGTTTTTAACCATAGAAAGCATCGTCCTGAAGAAGGTGTTCAACTTGTTCACCGAAACGCTGCGTCGACAGTTTATTGTGCTTTTTCTTTTAATTATAATTTTTAATAGAAAATGTTTTATGACTATGCCTTTGTATAAAATGGATGCTATTTTGTTTTTATGAAATGTTAATAAAATGTATAATATCAATTTTGTGATAAAAAAATACACTGTCTTAAATCAACCTAACCTCTATTATCTGAGCATTACCTCTTGTCTTACCACTCATATATCCCTGAATTTTGTTATAACTATGCATGTCTAAGTAAGAAAGGAATATGATCCATACTGATTAGTTCCCCTGTAAATTTGTTACTGTGTGGTGCGCTTTAAACCTGATCATACCCCCCAGCTGCCGATTAAACGCAGTGATAGAAGGGCTGTATATTGCAGTCCGCTCTATCATCCACAACCAGGAAAAGGGAAAATCTTTTATTTTTTTGTTGACTATAAACCCATTCCCTTTTCGCCATAAAGGGTGACTCCCTAATTATTTTGTATTAATAATACCCAATAAATACATAGCTAAAACAAATTCTCTCTCCTTCTTCATTGGAAACCACCCACACAATTCCAATGGCAGTCTCGGGGAGTAAAGTAGAGTGAGTCCCTGTATACCAGCCGCCTTCCAGAGTAGACTCCTCGTGCACCCCACTGGGTCTATTACATGATAACGCCTGCGTGGTGTCCCCAAAAAATACTGTGGTAGTGTCAGGGGCTCCATCGCTTCTCTTTCAATAAATAAGTGTATACTGTTCAGGGCACCATGTAACCAGTGAAATGTGTGTATATGTTGCGCGGTGCTACAGTACAATTTGAAATCGGGGGCACCAAGCCTCCCTGCCGAATAAGGTTTGGTCAGTGTGTCCCACCGCACACACAGTTGTTTCCCGGCCAAGACGAGACAGATGGAGAGAGAGTGCAGCGTGCAAAAAAAGGGTTTCGGTATTAAAATAGGTATGTTGACAAACAGGAATAGAAAACGCAGGAGCACTATCATCTTCAGTAGTGAAACCCGCCCCAATAAAGACAGCGGCAGACGGATCCATTTTTCAATGCATTCCGGGAGTTTCTGTATCGCCCTTCCATAGATCTCGCGAACCACTACCTCAGGGTCGGTGTGTATCTGCACCCCCAAAAAGCGAGTTGGTTCCAATGTCCACGCAATGGTGTATGCAACTTCAACTGGGACTATGTTAGGGGTCTGGGGAAATGCTATGGATTTACTCCAATTTATAAGTAATCCAGAGCGTTGTCCGAACTGCTCCACTTTCGGCAGGATTGGTGTGAGGTTTTGCGAGGGCTCACCAACATATAGAAGTGTGTTGTCTGCATATGCTGTAATTATCAAGTTATACGAGGGGGACCGTAGTTCCCGATGCCCAGGATATTCGCGCAATGCGCACGCCAGAGGTTCCGCTGTCAGCGCATACAGCAGAGGAAAAAGAGGGCACCCCTGTCTTGTACCTCTTGTGATGGGTATTGGCTCTGAAAGTAATCCGTTCTCGTAGAGAACATCAATCAGTTTGATGAATATCTCACCAACACCCACCCATCTCAATACAGCCCGCAAAAACGCCATTCGACAGAGTCAAATGCCTTCTCGACATACCAAGCAATTGCAGCGGCTCGTGCCTCCGGGTCAATACTGGCTATCGTACCAAACAGGGTCCGTAGGTTACTTGTTAGCAAGCGGGTGGGCACAAAGCCAGATTGCTCAGGGGCTACCACCATAGGAAGAAAGGGAGCAAGGTGATTATCGAGGATTTTAGCAAATATCTAGGTATCAGTATTTAGCAACGAGAGGGGTCTGTATGACGAACATTGGTGTGAGGGCTTATCCTTTTTTAACAGAGTGATCAAAGTAGCCACTCTCATGCTGGGGGGCATTACCCCATCTTTCGCCATTTCCTCCAATACATTTACCAGATAAGGGAGAAGTTGATCTTAACAGGTTTATAAAATGCTATGGTTAGCCCATCCGACCCTAGGGTCTTGTGATTGGCAATCATTTTCAATGCTACAGTTATCTCAGTAGGGCGCAAAGGCGCCATCAAATGTTCCCTTTGAGAGTTTGTCAGCCTCTTCATAGCTATATATGATAAATATTGTTAGTCCGAGGGACGTGAGGTGTAAAGCTCTGTATAGTAGGTGCGAAATTCATCTGCTATTTGCACAGCTCTACATAGTGCTGTGCCGATCTAATCGTACAACTCCAGCCCCTCATTTGACTCTCCTAGCAGCCGGGTCAGAAAGTCCAGCGTTGCGCTTGTCCTCTCTCCTTCACCATACACTCTCGTAGTAGGGTATGTCCCCAAAAGGACCACTTCAGCTTGGGTCTCTTCATTGTATTAGTCTATCTTAGTCCTGATATGAGCTAGCACTTCAGAGGAGGAATCTGTAACTACACGTTGCTCCAGCTCAGTTATTTCGGTCTCAAGCCTTTGAAGTCTCCCTCTGACGGACCAAAGCACCCCTGCGTGTTTCGAGATGACCACGCCTCTAATAAAGACTTTAAATACTTCCCATATCGTGGCCATCTTCAGGACACTGCCCAGATTAGTGGCAAAGAAAATATTTAACTCCTTTTATACTTCCACTTTAAATACCTCATCTAGCAAGGAGTACTGTGGAAAATGCCACGTTCGGACCCTGGGTTGGAGGTCTTCTATTTTCAATTGCTGTTTAACTGGGGAGTGGTCTGAGTATGTATGCGGCAGATGTTCACATTTTCTTACGAAGAGCATTAAGGCAGAGGAAGCCAGCCAGTAGCCTATGCATGCGTGTATGTCATGTACCCATAGTGTGTGTACTCTCTGGCGTGCGGAATTGCCATACATCAACCAAGTCGTCAGAGTCCGCGATTACTGCAATAGCCGTAGCTGTTGCCGAGGGAGGGCACTGCGGGCATCTTGAATGATCAAGCGCAGGTTATTGTACGCAGTTAAAATCACCACCCCATAAAGTGGGCATTTTTGAATAGGTAGTGAGCTTTGTGTGCAGTTAATGGTAGAATTGGGGGTTGTCATCATTCGGGCCAAACACTTCCTTGACACGCACATTTAGGTTTCCCTTGTGACAATGCACTTCAATGTACCATCCCTCGGTGTATATTGCCACTGATTTTAGTGTCATATTAGGCCCCTGTCTGACACATATCAGAATCCCTCTTGCATGCGTAGTGAAGCCGGCTGCCACACAAGTGTCCTTCATTCTCCCCTCTGACAACAGCCCAGTAGTAGGCGCCAGAGCTATGGCTGACAGTAAAAGACCCTGTGCCCTGGTATTATCAGATCTATCAGCGGCATTCGATACTGTCAGCCATGCTCAACTACTGGATAGACTCGCCACCTTGGGTATCAGGGGTCTGACATACCAGTGGCTTGAATCATTTCTATCTGGCAGGTCCCAAAGGATCCAACTGGGAGAGTCGGTATCCGACAAAGGCATGCTTAGCTGCGGAGTCCCCCAGGGCTCAGCCCTATCCCCACTCCTCTTTAACGTCTACCTGCAACCTCTGGTAGCAGCCTTAGCCAACATGGGCTGTAAAATCTATAACTATGCTGATGACACCCAACTGCTCCTCAGCATTGACAATACCCCGTTTGCTCAGGCACAAAACATCTTCAGATTCGCCGTGAGTTGGATGACAGCTAACTCACTTAAAATCAACCCTGACAAAACAGAGATTCTGGTCATCCCCACACCAGATTCCCCCTGGGGTGACCAGTTCTGGCCCCAAGAACTAGGCTCCACCCCCGACCCATGCCAGCCGTGAAGAACATTGGCATAAAAATTAACGCCGAGCTCTCCATGGCCAACCAAATCTCCTCTGTGGTCGGCACCTGCACCGGCCTGCTTAGGTAATTGCGGAAACTGGTCCCCCTTCTCTCCACCTCCACACTTCAGATGATCGTTTTGGCCACCATCGTCTCGAGGTTAGATTACGGCAACGCCCTATACATAGGTCTCCCCCAGAAACTGGCAAATAGATTACAGGTGGTCCTAAATGATGCCGCCAGACTGATACTCAGACTCCCTAGAAGAACCCATGCCACCCCGCTACTGCACAAACTGCACTGGCTCCCCATAAGGCAAAGAGTGAAATTCAAGAGCCTTTGATCGCCCACAAAGCGTATACGGCCCCTACCCCTACCTACGTAAAAGAACGCCTCGAGGTCTACACCCTGGGACGCTCATTGCGATCCTCCGATGCCTGTCTTCTCTCCTGTCCACGGTACAAGCTCACCTCAAAAGGGGGCAGAGCTTTCTCTGTCCTTGTCCCCCAGCTCTGGAACCAGCTACCTGAGCAACTACGTAAGGAACCCAACCTACTCCACTTCAGGAAACAGCTCAAAACAATCCTGTTTAGGGAAATCCTAAGCACAGCCTAACTCTATTTTCACGCCTGACACAACTGTCGTCTATGCAGCTACGCAATGCCCCCCCTGAGCGTTAAGAGACCTGACAGTGATTTAGCGCTATATAAATACCAATTAACAATAACAATAACAAATGTGTTTCCTGCAACACCACTACGTCAATATGATGTCTGAGCAAGTATAAGACCACCTAGAGGACCTTCCGCTTGTCATTCAACCTCCTAACGTTCCAAGTCAAAAACCTTATTATGTGGTCACCCCGTGCAGTTGTCTGGTCATGTCCCCCACTCACATCCGAACCCAAAAATGCCATTGATCACATAGCTGCCTAAATAGTAATACTCAACAATGTCCGTGCTGCTGCTACAACTCAATGCACAATCTTTAATCCCCCCCGCCCCACCCATGTCGCATCCCCAAACATTTGACATGACGACATGACCCCCTCCCTCAAAACTTTAACACCTCTACTGACAACAATGTGTAATATACTCTAGGGCGGTGAGTGCCCAACCAACTATAGTGAACTCAAACATCACTACAATTATTATCTTGCTGATCTCGTTCATCCATGGCTGAAGCTATTTTGTTGTGGCTTAGTGTAATACTCGGACGTACGATCAGCCTGGCACTCGCAACATAATATGAAACCAAGTAAAGTCATCACTCATGCTCCACCACTTAATCTCCCCGGCAGCCCAATAACCAATCCGCCCTAAATATTTCCATCTGTGAACATCATATCCCCCTTTACTGCGATTCAATGGTGTAGGGCAGCGGTACACTAAACATATTTAAACCGGTCACGGTTGTAGCTACTGACCGAACACCTGGCTCGCACCTGTGGGTGCATCAGTTATTTTGGTCGAGCCGGCGCGAGGAGTTGTTGTCTGCCACTGTGCAGTCTGTTGCCTGCGCGTTGGTGTAGCCTTTAAGCGCCTGTTGAGCACTGCCCGAATCCGTGTATACTTTCGCCTTCCCATTAACTGTGAACTTAAGGTGAGCCAGGTAGAGCATGGCATATTCAATATGCATTTCTCTTAACTTGCGTCTGATGGCAGCAAACCGCCTGAGACTCTCCGCTCCACCATGTTGATTTTCCTCGGCGTATTGAACAACCTCTCCTATATACGATTCATGCGGTAAGCAAGAGAGTCTATTTTCCCATCTATAGTAGATAGGCTCTGCTTCATGGCTTCCAAAATATTGCACAGGTCCCCTCTCGTCTCAGAACAAGAGGCTCCCAGTTCTCCCAGATTAGTGTATGTGTCGTCCTCACTCAGTTGAGAGAACTTACGCTGGTCAAATTGTAATTTGGATTGGGTTTTGTCCAGCCTCCACATAGTGCGATTATTACGCACAGGACCCGGGCCTATAGCCAGCTTGTGCAGTGGGAGGTCTCAATCTCGAGCAGTCCCAGCTATATCCTTCAGCCGAGAGTCTCTGGAGAGGCTTCACCGAACCTTGGTGCTCTGCGGTTAAAATTACTGCCTGTAGTGAAGTACACCTACTATAAGACCCCAAGGGTGTCCACGCTGCCCAAATATGGCAGACAAATTCTAATCCTTGTGACCTATGTCCCCCTTCGCCTCTCAGTTGATGTGTGCAGCTCTACTGATGCAGGGGCAACAATGGCACCAACTCCACAACTTGGGAGGGAGTGTTATATTGTTCCCAGCCTTCCGGGAAGCAACTGAGGTCAATGTAGGACCTCAAGTGCTGGGCGAGTGCCTAATCGTCTCCATATACAGTCTCCGTCAAGATGGCGCCGCCTCGAGTGTCATCCTCACCGTTGCACCCAGAGGTAAGGCCCACTGGAAGTACGATAAATAGTTCAATCCAGGTTTGCAACTGGTGCCCAGCACGGTTCTGCCAGCAACCGAAACACAGGCAATAACAGTTCATGGGCCCCTCCTCACTCACCGCACCTCAGCGTCCGTGAGTGGCATGAGCCTCTACTCACTCCGGAGCTTCTCCTGCCAAATCGCCTTCAGCTGCACAGTAATTCAGCGGGCCCCAGCAAAGCAGCCTGGTCTTTCTGGAGTCAGCAGCGAGCATTCGGCTCAGGCTTGCCGCTTCCATGCTGGCTGGGCAGCCCTCGGGTGCTACAGGGCATTACGGTCTCTGAGTCGGCCTCCCTGATGTCGCCAGGCCGAGTCCGCGCTCAGCAACTTCACTGATACAGGATTTGTTGGTATCGTTGCACTGCAACTGCTCAGCGCAGTCGGTTATTCCCACTTATCTACATTTATGGCCATGGATTAAGCAAATATTTAAAGAATTGCAGCGATGTATACAGGAGCTCCGTTACATTGCGGCCATCTTGAGGCCAGGCAAGCTCCGCTCCTTGTTTAATTTGCTTTCCCTTGCTTTCCTCAAACTTTTTCGTTCCCTCTTTGTGAGGGAGGTATGTGAGTTTATTTGGTGCTTTCGTCAAATTTACTTGTTAGGTTGTGTTGTTTGGGTGGTGACGCTTAACCCTCAGGTGGTTGTTCGTTCAGTTGTCCGAGCTCATCCTTTTTTATTTATTTACTTTTCCCTTTTTATGCAAGGAGTGCAGAGTATAAATCATACATTTAGAAAAAACAAGGGGACCCGATAAATGGCTAGGGACCACGGGTAACAATTCTATTAAGAGGAACAATGGTCCTTAGCAGACTGGAGAATGAAAAACGAAAATACAATATAGGCCACAATGGGTTACTATATGAATCTACTGTCCAGCCGGACGTGGAGTTTTATTCAACAATAGTTAAGAATATAGTCAACAATTTCTGAAACATCAGTTTCTATGATAGGGCACAAGCCTGTACCCTATATTGGGAAAGAAGTGTGGAAAACAATAAACAGCGATCAAACAAAACAAATAAACATAAATACAGGCAAAAACTTTGAGCTGTGGTCACTCGCATGTATTGCACTATGCAGCGAGTTTAACCAGAAATAGGAACCACAAAAGTTAGGCACAATGGAGAACTATTGTTGAATAAAACTCCACGTCCGGCTGGACAGTGGATTCATATAGTAACCCATTGTGGCCTATATTGTATTTTCGTTTTTCATTCTCCAGTCTGCTAAGGACCATTGTTCTTCTTAATAAAGTATAAATCATACAGCATTTACAGATTAAACAGAAACAACAATCAAAGTGTAAAAAACATAACTAAAGAAAATATACATAACATCAATACAGTTTCTTAAATCCAACACATAATAGGTGCCCATAGCTTAGCTCCGATTATAAATTACTAATAATTTTTCAATGACAAGTGAAAAAAGAGGGCAAGTCCACATTAATCCAGTCTTTTGTGATACACGCACGTGCTACAGCCATACAGATAAAAATAAAATAAATCGTAGCTTTAGATCTTATTTGAGCAGATATTTCCGTGCTCCGGCCAATCAACACTAATTCCCCAGTTATACTTATCGGCCGTTCGAATATTAATTGTAAAAAATGTTCAATCAGATAATTTGGGGCATGCAAAGAACATATGCACAGCGTCAGCAGCATGTTGTCCACACCTATTGCACTTAGTCCCAGTGGCAGAGCTCCATCTAGATATCTTGTTTGGAGTATAATATAAATCGTGTATAGCCATGTAGTGCTGTGTTCGCATCATTCCGGTCCTTAGAACACATATAGCCAGCCTAAATGATTCAACAATATCAACTTCGGTTATCTCTAGTTTAGTTACCCATTTCATTTGACAACTTTCAAGATCATCAGGAAGTTCTGCAACCAGATAAGAATAACATTGTCCTATTGTTTTTTTCCTCATACTTTCAATGAGAGGAATTTTCGTCAAGTGCTGTTTTGTCCCGGGACCTAATGTCTGGAGGAAACTACGTATTTGGAGAAATTAAAAAAAATAATTTTTAGGCAGACCAAAAGTATTTTGTAATTCAATAAATAAGGCTAACTGTCCCTCTTGCAGAAGGTCCCCTAAACATTGAATTCCTCTAATGCCCCACCTTTTAGCAGTTTGATCACGAAAAATAAAAGGTAATAATTCAGATGCAGCGAACGGTGTATACACATTATTGGATTTCCCATCTGACGCTTAAGTAGTTTCCATACCGCATAAGCAGCCTTTAAGATTTTGAATTTGTTTTTTTAAAAATAACTAGGTTCTACTATTTTAATCAGACAGCCCTTAATCGCCTCACCCATCCCAAGCTCATAAATAGAAGGGGTATTGGAGGGGAGTATATAAGCTCTATCCCCCACTACCAGCGGACTAATAAATTGCAGAGTTGCTGCAACATAATAAAAAAATATGGGATTCCCCAGACCCCCCTGTCCTTCGGCAGTACCATCTTTTTATAAACTCTTCGTTGTCGCCTATAACTCCACAGAAACCTGGGGGCAATCCTCTCTAATCTTTAAAAGCATACAACTGGAAATTCAATTGGAATTGTGCGAAACATATATAAAAGTTTCGGTAGTACCAACATTTTTAGCACATTAGGGGCCAGATGTAGGTAGCCAAATACCGGTCGGTAACGGCCGAATTCGGCCGTTACCGACCGGTATTTGGCATTTGAGATGTAGGGGCAAGGAAACAGGGCAAATCGGTAATTTTACCGATTCGGTAAATATACCGGTCGGTAAATTTACCGACCGGTATTTTTACAGAATCGGTAAAATTGAGATGTAGGTGGGACTCTTCTGAGTCCCACAAGCCCTACAAATTCGGTATTTTACCATCAAATTCAATTTGATGGTAAAATACCGATTCAGGTGTGCATGCACATGTGTGCATGCACACCTGTGCCATATGACAGGCAGACCTGCCCTTAGGGCAGGTATGCCTGCCACATGGCCCCCGAACCTTTTGTGGGGGTGCTAGAGGGTGTCAAAGTGACACCCCCTGCACCCTTGTCAAAATCGGTATTTACCGATTCGGTAAATACCGACCGGTAATGCTCCATTCATTCCTATGGGCTTCAAAGCCCATAGGAATGAATGGAGCATTACCGGTCGGTATTTACCGAATCGGTAAATACAGATATTTACCGATTCGGTAAATGGAACATCTGGATGTTCCTACATACCCCCCCTTCTTATTTACCGATTCTTAATTACCGAATCGGTAAAATTCGGTAATTAAGAATCGGTAAATAAGTTTTACCTACATCTGGCCCTAGATCTACCATATAAAGACAAATGGAGGTGATCTAGGGCCAGATGTAGGTAAAACTTATTTACCGATTCTTAATTACCGAATTTTACCGATTCGGTAATTAAGAATCGGTAAATAAGAAGGGGGGGTATGTAGGAACATCCAGATGTTCCATTTACCGAATCTGTAAATATCTGTATTTACCGATTCGGTAAATACTGACCGGTAATGCTCCATTCATTCCTATGGGCTTTGAAGCCCATAGGAATGAATGGGGCATTACCGGTCGGTATTTACCGAATCGGTAAATACTGATTTTGACAAGGGTGCAGGGGGTGTCACTTTGACACCCTCTAGCACCCCCACAAAAGGTTCGGGGGCATGTGGCAGGCATACCTGCCCTAAGGGCAGGTCTGCCTGTCATATGGCACAGTTGTGCATGCACACATGTGCATGCACACCTGAATCGGTATTTTACCATCAAATTGAATTTGATGGTAAAATACCGAATTTGTAGGGCTTGTGGGACTCAGAAGAGTCCCACCTACATCTCAATTTTACCGATTCTGTAAAAATACCGGTCGGTAAATTTATCGACCGGTATATTTACAGAATCGGTAAAATTACCGATTTGCCCTGTTTCCTTGCCCCTACATCTCAAATGCCAAATACCGGTCAGTAACGGCCGAATTCGGCCGTTACCGACCGGTATTTGGCTACCTACATCTGGCCCTAAGTCTCTCCAATACTGAATTTATCTTAGTCAATGCAGGGTTCATATTTAGTTCAGGGATATTGGATACGGGGAGTGAAATCTTAATGCCTAAATAGGTAACTTCTGGAACAGTGATTATGTTAGACGGAGGATCTTCACCAACATAAAGAATTTGAGTTTTGGAAAAATTCAACTTATAGCCTGAGAATGAGCCAAACTGAGCTGCTAGTTCATTAATGACTGGAAGTGCAGTACTAATATCTGTTGTAACTACTACAATATCGTCCGCATAAGCAAGGGCTCGATAATCTACATGACGTAATCGGATAGGTTTAATATTTTCAGCCACATTTAACTTATTCAAAAAGGGGTTGATATATAAAGCAAACAAAAGTGGGGAACACGGACACCCTTGCCGTGTGCCGCGAGAAATTGAGAACAAAGCAGATGTTTGTCCAGCCAAGCGTATACAGGCAGTAGGGGAGTGATAAAGAGTTTTTAAAGCAGTTAAAATACCAGAACCGTAATTGTTTTGAAAAAAAAAAAATACCAGAACCAAATCCTTTCCGATCTAGGGCATCCCACATATATGACCAGGAAATCCTGTTGAATGCTTTTTCAGCATCCAACAGGGTTACCCCAATCACAGTGCTGGTAGCTTGCGCCCAATCCAGAAAGGCGATCAAGCACCGAACGTGATCTGTTGTGTCGCGTCCAGGGATAAATCCATGCTGGAACTTTGACACAAGTGGTGTTATTATGCCAGACAGACGAGACACAAGGATCTTAGAATATACCTTTCTGTCAGCATTAATGAGCGATATAGGTTTATATGAAGAGGGCATTAAAGGTGACTTATCTTTTTTAAGAAAGATTGTAATTATTGAGTTCTACCATGAGACTGGAGCGTTCCCCTTCTGGGCTTCCCAAAATACCGCCATTAATTCTCCCTTTAAGACTGTCCGAAAAACTCTAAAAAATTCGAGAGCAATACCGTCGGGGCCGACAGCCTTACCCACCGCTAACAAAAGTAAGGCTGCCTCGACCTCTTCCCATGTGATAGGTATAACTAATTCCTCTGCTTGCTCCGATGTCAGGATGGAATTCCCAATATTAGTGCTGAAGTCTGCTATATTATCCTCAGTACCAGGGATGGTTTCCTCTGTATATAAATTACTATAGAATTTACGAAAGACCTCCAATACTTCCACAGGTTTGTCGTGCATTTGCCCTGAATCGTCAAGAATACTATCTATCCTTCTAGCAACCTCTTTTTGCCGAAGCCTCTTGGCTAATATTCGCCCCAAATTTTCCCCCACCTTATAAATCTCTGATCTATAAGTTGCAACTTGTGCAGCTAGTTTTGCGGCAAAGCCCTGATACAATGTTGCTTTCTGAATAGACAGATCCCTTTGAATTTGATGTATACTAACCCCTCTACCAATTGCCGACATCAGCTGGATCTCAATAGCTCTTAGTTTTCCCATCTCAATATCATATACCTTTCTTATTGCACGCTGTTTGCTAATTGAGTAACTTAATGTTTCTCCCCGAATCCCTGATTTAAAAGCATCCCACATCACCTGGACTGAGGCAGAGCCATGATTAATTTTAAAAAACTCAACTATCCATTTCCCCATCTGCTCAACATAAAGGGGATCAAATAGTAATTTATGCTCAAAAGTCCAGAGTCTTGGAGGGGATCTATAGTTAGTATCTAACTCTAAGATAATAGGATTGTGATCAGAGATTACTTTAGGTAAGATATTAAACCTAACATTGTTAGCATTATTTATATATCCAGCAGTTACAAAGAAATAATCTAAACGAAAATATTTTTGGTGAGGGGCGGAAAACAAAGTACTCCCGGCAGCTCCCATTCCCTTTAAGTAACCTACATCAACTAACCCGAATTCTTTAATAAGCCCTCTAATTGCCCTGAAAACTTTGTTTTTCTTTCCCCCATAAACATAGTTGCTGGTTATATCAACCTTCCCATCCAAATGAAGGTTAAGATCCCCGCATACTATTAAAGGGGACGGCCAGGTCGCATAGCTCTATACTAAGCTGATCCAGCATGTTTGGATCATCCAAATTAGGGCCATAAATAGTACAGATAGTCGCTGACGAACCTTCCATAACCAATTCAATACCCAGCGACCAAAAGGATCTTCTTTCACACACTTGGATGTCCCCCATCCGTATCTTTTCAGAACTGCTATATGGGTCTCTTGTATACACAATAAATCCACTTTCTTAGCTGTTAGCATTTGGGCCATTATTCCCCTTTTCCTCTTATCGTTTAGCCCATAAATATTCCATGAGCATATCATAAATTTACCAATTTTTGTTAAAGAATTTTGAGTATGGCTACTCAAGAAATTCTTTTTGGCCATCCTAATGACTAACACATTAACAAATAAGTATAACATTGTGAAAGCTTCTGGCGATCCCTCCCATTGACACTGCTAGGGAGAGCAGCACTCTTTAAAATGCTCTCGCTTCCACGGTTCCTTTACGCGCTACAAAACACCCCATTCCAAGTCCCGATTACTTACTTCAAGGCAATAGATGCAGAAATATCTACATTGCTATGGGATGGAAAACCGTCTCGAATAGCAAACTCTAAATTAATCCGTAGCTGGTATGATGGGGGGATTGCGCTACCGAGCCTCAAATTTTACTACTGGGCTGCACAGCTAACGGTAGTCAACCAATGGCTACACGCCCCACACAATGATCCAGCTTATAGTTTAGACAGGACGCTACTCCCCATAGACCAACTGATGAAGGCCCTCTACACTAATAAACGGCGTCATACGCTTACTGGCCCTACTGCTCACACAGTGAAAATCTGGCACACAGCTCAGAGAGCCTTGGGCTGGGAGGGAGTGCTCACACTGGCCACCCCGCTTTGGGACACGCGCCACCTTGGTACCCTAGCTAACACTAAAGGATTCAGACAGTGGGACCTCATAGGCATTTCAAAGATAGGTGACTTGTGGAGTAGAGGCGACATCATCACTTTCGAAACCCTGCAAGAAAAATACGGAATGGCGGACACTGAGCGCTATAGATACACGCAAATCAGGCACGCCCTGAAAGGGGCCATTCCACCGGGAACGACCCTGGTCGACTCCTCCCCACTAGAGGATAGGCTGCTCATAGATCATCTTGAGAAGAAAGCAATCTCAGTAACATATCGCAAGTTGATAAACAATCTTCCAGACCCCACAGTGGTCCTCCGTAGTAAGTGGGAAGTGGAATTAGGAGACATAGGAGACGAAGATTGGCTATACGCACTTGCTTCGGCAAGAGACGCTTCCATTCCGTCTCGGCTAAAACTTATACAACTGAAGATATTGCACCGAATATATTATTCTCGCACCCTACTACATAAACTAGGTCACATCCCGGAGCCTGGGTGCCTGAGGGGCTGTGGACTCCCAGGAACGTACTTCCATATACTCTGGAACTGCCCCAGGATAAAAACATACTGGACTGGGGTGCTGTCGGAACTATCAAACGCAAGCGGGGTGGACATACAACCTGATCCACGATGCTGTATTTTAAACATATGGCACCCACGGATCTAAACCGGGGGCAGCAGACTTGGGCAACACTGGGCATGACACTAGCAAAGCGAAACATAGCTAGAAAATGGGGGTCCGGAAATGTTCCCTCAAGGGCACACTGGGGAGATGACATGGATACGGCGATGGTGGCAGAAAAGGCAGTATTTATACACAGGGGGTGCCCCAAAAAATTATCCACTCTATGGGGCAAATGGAATGAATACAGAGGGGACATTTGCGAAGCACCACAGGAGGTATCTGAACCGACATTAAGTCCATAAGGGGCGAGCAAGGACATAACACACGGGTAACAGACACAGGTGCCCTGCTGGGATAGGCAAGGTCACCAGACTGATCACCAACATACATCGTTTTTGACGTAGGGACGGGTCTTACGAGGTTTTCCACAAACGCAACACATGAGCTCTACCAAGGGGGGGACATATCAGGAGGCGGCATCTATACTATGGACATATTGAGGATGTTATGATGGCCGACGTTCGCTGATTACCAAATGTAGTACAAATTGTAAACATTGAAGATGCCAAAGTATGTTGTCTGTATGTAAGAAAGCACATTTTATGTGTACTGTTACACTGAAAAGCCAATAAAACTGTTTAAAAAAAAAAATTTGTGAAAGCTTTATTGAACACATCATGGCTGAAGTTTGTGCTTAAGACCACTTCTCTGCTATTCCTTGCCCCACACACCACCCCCCCTTCCTACCCTTCCCCCGCAAACCACCCTCGCCCACCCCAAAACCCACCCAAATAAGGCAAAGGGACAGAACTGTCCCCGTTGTGATGGAGAGAAAGGCTGGTTGCCCCCCACCAATCCTTCCCCACCCCCCTTAAACTGAAACAGAATTGCAACCAAATTGAAAACACTATGATGCATAATTGCTTCAATTAAACAAAATCAACAAGCTATATAGTCTCCCAAAAACCCCTGGCAACAATCTTAGACACAATAAAAATGTGTTTTCTCTTTATAAATAATCTTGAGCTTGGAAGGATTAAGTAGATAAACTAAAGCTCCCTTAGCTTGAAACAATGGTATGAGCTGCCGCAGGTGACACCTCTGCTGAACCGTTGCATGGCAACAATCCGGACGTACAAAGAACTCAACCCCCTTCCCCTTCCTCTTACGATCTGGCCTAGCTAAATCATATAATGCCTCACGTGGATCACTAACATAATATTGATTACGCAAATCTAGAACTACCAAAATATCGAGGAAAAAATATAGAATGCAAACATATCGAATTCCTATCTCCAAACAGGTAAGTACAAAAATATCAAATTAAAAATATCATTGTAAAAAATATAGTTAGTCAAAATATCGATTTTTTTTATGTCTTAAAAATAATTGAAAATTAATGAAATAATAAATATAATTAACTTAAACATACTTAAAAAACTCAACTAACCATAAAATTAATACATAATTAATGTAAGTAAAAAAAAGAAACATACAATTTGATTTTTTAATACATATATATATATATATATATATGAACGTAATATTAATAACAAATATACAATATTTTTACCGTAGGATAGCGGGAGGGTAAGATTTACTATTACCACTCCAGTGAGTCCAACAGTAGAGAAAGCGTTGGATAGCGTAGGTGTAAAAATTACTATTCCCACTCCAGTGAGTGCAACAGTAGGGAAAGTGTTGGAAAGCGGGAGGGTAAAAATTACTATTCCCACTCCAGAGAGTGCAACAGTAAGGAAAGCGTTGGATAGCGTAGGGGTAAAAATTACTATTCCCACTCCAGAGTGTGCAACAGTAGAGAAAGCGTTGGGTAGCGTAGGGGTAAATATTTCTATTCCCACTCCAGAGAGTGCAACAGTAGGGAAAGCGTTGGATAGCGTAGGGGTAAAAATTTCTATTCCCACTCCAGTGAGTGCAACAGTAGGGAAAGCGTTGGATAGCGGGAGGGTAAAAATTACTATTCCCACTCCAGAGAGTGCAACAGTAGGGAAAGCGTTGGATAGCGTAGGGGGAAAAATTACTACTCACACTCCAGAGAGTGCAACAGTAGGGAAAGCGTTGGATAGTGGGAGGGTAAAAATTACTATTCCCACTCCAGTGAGTGCAACAGTAGTGAAAGCGTTGGATAGGGGGAGGGTAAGAATTACTATTCCCACTCCAAGGAGTACAACAGTAGGGAAAGCATTGGATAGCGTAGGGGTAAAAATTACTATTCCCACTCCAGTGAGTGCAACAGTAGAGAAAGCGTTGGATAGCGTAGGGGTAAAAATTACTATTCCCACTCCAGTCAGTGCAACAGTAGGGAAAGCGTTGGATAGCGGGAGGGTAAAAATTACTATTCCCACTCCAGAGAGTGCAACAGTAGGGAAAGCGTTGGATAGAGGGAGGGTAAAAATTAATATTCCCACTCCAGAGAGTGCAACTGTAGGGAACGTGTTGGATAGCGTATGAGTAAAATTACTATTCCCACTCCAGTGAGTTTAACATTAGGGAAAGTAATGATTTAATATATTATTTAAATTAAATTAAATATCAATACCAATAAAAAATTAATTAAAATTATTTACAAATGTAATATGTAATAATTAGTTAATTAGAAATAAAAATACATATTAGTTATTAAAAATCAATGACCTATCATAATTAATTAACAATGAATTAATTTTCAATAACAAAAACAAATTATTAATAAAAATTGATACCAATTAATAATTAATTAACAGTAAATTAATTATCAATACACAAAAAGTATTTCTAATATGTAATTAATTACAATTACATTACTTCCCAGCCTATTCCCCTATAAACCCACAACCTGCTTGTCTTAAAAATAATTGAAAATTAATGAAATAATAAATATAATTAACTTAAACATACTTAAAAAACTTAAATAACCATAAAATTAATACATAATTAATGTAAGTAAAAAAAAAGAAACATACAATTTGATTTTTTAATACATATATATATATGAATGTAATATTAATAACAAATATACAATATTTTTACCGTAGGATAGCAGGAGGGTAAGATTTACTATTACCACTCCAGTGAGTACAACAGTAGAGAAAGCGTTGGATAGCGTAGGTGTAAAAATTACTATTCCCACTCCAGTGAGTGCAACAGTAGGGAAAGTGTTGGAAAGCGGGAGGGTAAAAATTACTATTCCCACTCCAGAGAGGGCAACAGTAAGGAAAGCGTTGGATAGCGTAGTGGTAAAAATTACTATTCCCACTCCAGAGTGTGCAACAGTAGAGAAAGCGTTGGGTAGCGTAGGGGTAAATATTTCTATTCCCACTCCAGAGAGTGCAACAGTAGGGAAAGCGTTGGATAGCGTAGGGGTAAAAATTTCTATTCCCACTCCAGTGAGTGCAACAGTAGGGAAAGCGTTGGATAGCGGGAGGGTAAAAATTACTATTCCCACTCCAGAGAGTGCAACAGTAGGGAAAGCGTTGGATAGCGTAGGGGTAAAAATTACTACTCACACTCCAGAGAGTGCAACAGTAGGGAAAGCGTTGGATAGTGGGAGGGTAAAAATTACTATTCCCACTCCAGTGAGTGCAACAGTAGTGAAAGCGTTGGATAGGGGGAGGGTAAGAATTACTATTCCCACTCCAAGGAGTACAACAGTAGGGAAAGCATTGGATAGCGTAGGGGTAAAAATTACTATTTCCACTCCAGTGAGTGCAACAGTAGAGAAAGCGTTGGATAGCGTAGGGGTAAAAATTACTATTCCCACTCCAGTCAGTGCAACAGTAGGGAAAGCGTTGGATAGCGGGAGGGTAAAAATTACTATTTCCACTCCAGAGAGTGCAACAGTAGGGAAAGCGTTGGATAGAGAGAGGGTAAAAATTAATATTCCCACTCCAGAGAGTGCAACTGTAGGGAAAGTGTTGGATAGCGTACGAGTAAAATTACTATTCCCACTCCAGTGAGTTTAACATTAGGGAAAGTAATGATTTAATATATTATTTAAATTAAATTAAATATCAATACCAATAAAAAAACTATTAAAATTAATTAAAAATTTAATATCATGTAATAATTAGTTAATTAGAAATAAAAATACATATTAGTTATTAAAAATAAATGACCTATCATAATTAACAATGAATTAATTTTCAATAACAAAAACAAATTATTAATAAAAATTGATACCAATTAATAATTAATTAACAGTAAATTAATTATCAATACACAAAAAGTATTTCTAATATGTAATTAATTACAATTACATTACTTCCCAGCCTATTCCCCTATAAACCCACAACCTGCTACGGAAAATAAATTAATAAAATTAACGTAATTATCAATTAATCAATTCATAAAAATGAATTACCAATTCATAAAAAATTAATTACCAATTAAATATTTATTAACAATAAATTAAAAATCAATAGCAATAAATAATTAAAAAATATTTACTTAATTACAATTAAATTATTCCGACCCTATTCCCCTATAAACCCACAACCAGCTACGGAAAATAAATTAATAAAATTAACATAATTATCAATTAATCAATTATTACAAAATAATTACCAATAATAAAAATTAATTACCAATTAAAGATTATTTAACAATAAATCAAAATGAATGCCAATAAATAAATAAAATTTTTTATTTAATTACAATTAAATTACTTCCCACCCTATTCCCCGATAAACCCACAACCCGCTACAGAACTAAAAAGCAAAATTAAATTAAAAATAATTAATAATTGCAAAAAAATAATATTTAATTAAAAAAAAAAATTACTTCCCACCCAATTCCCCTATAAACCCACAACCCGCTACAGAATTAAATTACACTAAAATTAAATAACATAAAATTCATTACTTAAAAAAAATTAAACATACATTACAAAAATAATATACACTTTTCACACGCACACTGACATACAAAACATTTAAAAAAATTCATTATTAAAAATCCGATATATTTTAATGCATATATTATATACTTCGATATTTTGACAATCGATATTACTTACCTTCAATTTGATATTTTTAACCACTATATTGTGTCCATTCGATATTTTGTCCATTCTATATTTTTACTTCGATATTATGTCTTAATACCCCTCACGTAATAAGAAGTTGTTTAAACAAATCAAAATCGCTTTAGGTCTCTGATCAGAGAGGCCAGTACCAGTCCGTTTATTGAAGGGAAATCGATGAGCTCTTGGTAATTCAGCCTCCCATCTCCATTGCGTCAGTTCAGGAAAGGCTTCTGCAAATAGCTCCTGAATAAATTGTCGGATGTTGCTTCCTTCCGCCCCTTCCGGGATACCTAAAACTCGTGGATTGTTCCTTCTTTTTTTTTTTTTTGTTTCTTTTTTTTTTGTTCAAAAACCTTTATTTGAGTAAGCATAGAAAAGTACAAGAATGGGCCTACAACCACACGGGCTGGCCGCTAAGAATAAGGCACAAGGCATGAATTAAAGATGTACACCCGTGGTCAGGCACAAATCGAGCACAAAGCAGTACTCCTCACATATCACAGAGCATTTGAATTTTTATTTTATACAAAAAACAAAAACGAACACAAAGAAGGCGAATGCACGGTAAGTAAAGTCAGCCCAAAGAACGGAGGGGATGGTCCATGATCAGGAGAACATACCCAGAGCCCTGAGGCTCCAACAAGGTCAGGGGGGGGGGGAGGGGAGCAGCGGGGAGAACCGGAAATGCAAAAAACAGTATGAAAAGGTTCCGGGAACGCTCGCCTAGGGAGATAGGACAACCTCAGCAGCGCCTACAAGGGGAGGGGTACAGATACCCCCACGATAGTCATTCCACTGACTCCAAATCTTCGTCCACGCCCTGGGTCTGCCCCTTGCCACATAAACAGTCTTCTCACGAAACATGGACCAGTCCATGTTGTCCTCCCACTTCGAGACCTCAGGGGGCCTGGAAGCGCCCCAGAGTTGCGCAACATCCCGTTTCGCAATCATGTAACCCAGGGTAGCCCACCTAGTCTGGGCCACAGAGTAGTCAGTGGGCTCCCACACATTCAACAGACATCGTCGAGGCTCCGGCCGCAGGGCCACACCAGTCACATCAGTCATCACCTCAAGCACAGCAGTCCAGTAAGCCGCCACAGCCGGGCACTCCCAAAGAATATGTAAAAAGGTAGCACTCGACCCACAACCACGCTTACATAGCCCATCCAAGGAAAAGCCCATTGCCACCAGACGCGGACCCGTGACATACACTCGATGCAGGATCTTAAGTTGAACCAAACGGAGACGGGCGGGAATGGCTACCTCCTTGGGTGAAGAGAGTGCCGATTGCCAATCTTCGTCGTCCAGTTCCAACCCATCGCCGACCCAAGCCTCCCGAAGTCGGACCAGTAAATCCGCCCGAGTATTAATCAGCTTTTTATAGATCAGAGAAATAGTGCTATCAGGAAGATGCCCATCCAGGACGCGGTCTTCGAGGGGGGAAGACTCAGGCGGGGCCTCATCAGGGGCCAAAACTGAGGCGAGGGCGTGCCGGACCTGCAGATAGCGAAAAAATTCCCTATCATTCAAACCATATTCCGCCTGGAGGGCCTGGAACGACTTCACACTACCTTTCGAGCACACATCACCCACCTTACAAATCCCAATCATATCCCAGCGGTCGAAGCCCTTGGTAGACCAGAGACAGCCCAAACGTTCCGAGGCGTAAAGCGGCGTCGCCATCGTTAGGCGATCCTCCCATCCCAAACTCACATTAGCGGCTCGCCACACCGCCACTGCAGTCCTGGACGGGCCCACGAGATGGCGCCCGGCCGAGCGAGAATAAAGCGCTCTATTAAAGTCCCCACCCGGAAGCTGGAGTCTATCCATCTCAAATGCAGGATTCCGACCCGGCGAAAACATCACGTGATTAATAGCGGATAACTGGGAAGCCCAGTAATATCGCTTGATATCGGGGAGCGCCATGCCCCCGTCGTACCAAGGGATGGTGAGTTTCGCGAGTGCAATACGTGGACGCCCATCCCAAATCAATTGCCTCTGAAGGCTCTCGATCTCTCGGAAATAGGTCTTGGGGATAGCGTCATAGGAGTTCTGGAGAGCATAAAGGAACCGCGGCAAGGACATCATTTTAAACAGAGCCGCCCTGCCCAGAGGAGACAAAGGAAGCTTACGCCAACGGGCCACGTCCAATCGCAATCTAAGCAACGGGGGAAGGAGATTACGCTCAAAGCGGAGCGACGAGTCCAACGTAATAAAAATCCCTAAATATTTGAAGCCAGACTGGACCACCTGGATAGGAAGTCTGCTCGGCAACGGGGGCAAAACACCCGAAAGAACATACACACAGGACTTGGCCCAGTTAATAACAAGGCCTGAGTTGGCACCAAAGGAAGTAAGAACGTCAAACAAAACAGACAGAGACTTACGCGGGGAGGTGAGATATAAAAGAATGTCGTCCGCGTAAAGTGAAACGCGGTCCTCAAAGTCCGGAGACCAACGAATCCCCTTGAGGGAAGGTTCCCACCGAAGCCAAGCAGCCAATGGTTCCAGGGCGAGTGCAAACAGCAACGGAGACAAGGGGCATCCCTGACGGGTACCTCTACCAAGGGTGAAAGGAGCCGAAACCCTACCATTCACCACCACTTGTGCCAGAGGTTCCGTGTATAGTAACTTGATCCAACCAATAAACTCAGGCCCGAAACCAAATTTCTCAAGAGCCGCCCAAAGATAAGGCCATTCCACCGTGTCGAAAGCCATGGAGGCATCCAACGATGCCAAAATGGCCGGCTCCGTCAGAAGCCCCGCCCTCGCAATCGCGCCGTGAAGACGACGTAGGTTCAGAGCCGTATTGCGATGCGGGATAAATCCGGATTGATCCGGATGGACCAGACCACTAATGACCGTCAGGAGACGGGACGCCAGGAGTTTCGCCAATACCTTGGGTTCAACATTTAGCAGGGATATGGGCCTATAGGAGGAACAAAGATCTCGCGGTTTACCATCCTTGGGGATTACCACTATCGTGGCCAGTCGCTGATCATAAGGGAGAACACCCCGTTCCCGGGACTCCAGAAACATGGCGCGAAGATATGGAGCCACCCTGTCGGGATGTAACTTGTACAGTTCAATTGGCAACCCGTTCGGGCCCAATGCCTTGCCCGAACGGAGTGAACGGATGGCAGTAACTATCTCATCAACAGTAAAGGGGGAGTCCAAAGCTACACGATCTAAATCGGAAACACCGGGCAGGGCTATATCACGCAATAGAAGGCGAGAGTCGGCCACATCTCTCACAGACACAGGGGCATACACCACACGGAAGTACTCGGCAAAACGGTCAACTATTCCAATCGGGTCCGTTACACTCTCCCCACTCGCAGACTGAATCACGGGTACCACACGATTAGCTCTCTCCTTCTTATCCAGCCATGCCAGCAATTTACCCGCTTTGTCACCCACATCATACAAACGTCCCTGTTGCTCACGAAACATCACTTTAGCAGAATCTGTGACCATGGACTTATAGGCAAATTGTTTCAGACCCAGGGCATGGAGTTTCTCAGACGTGACACCAGATTCCAAGGTTTCCTCTAATGCAGAAATCTCCCCCTCAAGATCCACCACCTCTCTATTCCTCGCCCTCTTAGCTTCAACAATAAGGGAGAGGGCCTGGCCACGAATCACCGTCTTAAAGGCCTCCCATAGGGACACAGCCGAGGAAACAGACCCCTCGTTATCCAGAAAATACGCGTCCAAAGACTTAAGCAAAAGGCTGCGGGTCTCGGGGGAGGTAAGGTACCACGGATTGATGGGAGCCACCCGGCCCGCTGCCTCCACCCCAACCTCAAAACGAAGCCAAAGCGGCGAGTGGTCCGAGATACCCCTGGGCAGTTGCACAATCTCACGCACCGCTGGCGACTGAGCCGCAGGCATCAGGAAATAATCCAGCCTAGACAGACTCCCATGGGCCCCAGAATGAAAGGTGTACTGAAGCTGAGTAGGATGTAAAAGCCTCCAGCAATCCACAAAGCCGAAGGTATCCAAAAATCCACCCAACCACTGCTGAGCCACAGGAGTATCCCTAGGGGGGTGGCGATCGTGGAGACCGGAAAACACCGAATTAAAATCACCAGCCAGAAAGAGAGTACTATCAGGGAGGTCCAATAAGACACGGCCCAAATCTGAAAAGGTAGAAGTCTGCAAGCCGGGGGGCACATAAACAGTGAATAAGGAAAGGGCACGGCCCTCATATCTACCCACAAGGACAGCATACCGCCCCCGGTCATCCTGAATCACATCATCAATAGCTAGGGGGAGGGAAGCCCGAACAAGGATACCCACACCCCTAGAACCCGAGGTGAACCCCGAATGTGCTACGAGGCGATAGCCCCATCTATTTAGTGCATGACAAACATTGCCTATCAAATGAGTCTCCTGCAGGAAAACAATGTCAGGAGATAAACGTCGAATACATTTCAACACCACACTTCGTTTGATACGATCTCCCAGACCGTTGACGTTCCACGAAACAAATCTCAACCCGCTACCCCCCATCCCACCCGACATAGCCAAAACCCCCCACCAATGAGCATGACACCAGAGACATTTGCAAATAAAGGATAAAGTCGCCTTGAAAACAGAACACACAAACAGCAAACTTCCCAACCACCCTCCCCCCAAATAACAAGAAAACACCCCCACCCTGCAACCCTGCAAAAAGCTAAAAAGCCACCCCAACCTGCAGTGTGCCTGTCGCCCAAGAACCCTTATTCTACACAAAGACCCCGGAGGAGGAAAGGCTCCGTCCCACCCGCCCCCCGATCAAACCCAATGACGAGAAAAGAACATACATAAAACATATAAGCAATAGAGGAACCTAGGCATACACCCCTGGAGAAGTTATTCAAAACAAGGCACCAGGCATAGACAAGGCGTTCAGCTCTCCACACCACCTTCAGCACCGCCCGGGTGGGCATCCGATTCAGTCCCAGGAGATCGGCTAGGCAGGGTGTCTAGCCAGTCATTCACAGCATCTGGCCGATCAAAGAAGAAAGTCCGGTCATTATACTCAACCCGCAGCCTGGTCGGAAAGAGCATAGCGTAACGCATCCCCATGTCCCTAAGACGCTTCTTGGCACCACGAAATCCCATCCGCTGCTTCTGGACCTGTTGGGAAAAGTCCGGATAAAAGTGCACCGTGGCATTCTCAAAGGCCACCGGGCCCTTCACCCGCGAAGCCTGCAGGATAGCGTCCCGATCCCTATAGTGGAAAAGCTTCGCGACAATAGGTCTCGGCGGGGCGCCTGGCTTGCCCTGGCCCCCCGGAACACGATGTGCGCGCTCCACTGCAAAAAATTTACTAAGGCCAGATGGAGAAAGGTGGTTCTGGATCAGGTCTTCAACCAGGAGATCAACCGAGTGGGGCTCTGGGTTCTCCGGCACACCAACCAGGCGAACATTACAGCGACGTGCCCTGTTCTCAAAATCCTCCAAGCGCCGGGTCATGAAATCGTTCACCCTACGGAGATTGCCAATCTCCGTCTGTATCTCAGAGACGTCCGTCGTGAGGCTGGATGATTTGATATCCAACGACTTTACCTTTTCGTTCGTCTTGGAGAGATCGGCCCGAATTAGATTCACCTCAATTGCCACAGTGTCAAGTTTGTGGGCCAAGGTTTCGTACTGTTGGCCTATGGATTCCCTCATGCCAGAAATGGCGCCCATGATGTCCTGCAAGGAGGGCTCCGGCGACGCATCCGAGACGTGGTCAGACGCAGTGGGACCGGGCAGGGCAGCTCCGGGGGACCCCTTAGAGTGGGTATAGCGATCCATAACATTAGATTGGACCGGACCCCCGCGCAGAGGTGTCTTCGTCTTGCGCGTCTCCCGGTCCCCTCTGCCCGCCATTTTAGAGATGCGTCACAAGGAGATTCACCAGGGCCAACGGACCGGGCACCAGAAATGGAGGCCCCGAGACCAAAGGACCACAAGAGGGGTACCACTAGGATAGAGGCAGCCAGTTCGGAGAATAGTCCAGCCAAAAGCCCAACAGCCGACGCGTGTCCTGGCACCAGCTCTGGCCCGACCCTCTCAGCAATGTCCCAGTCTGAGGGAGAATCGAAACCGAAACATAAGAAGGGGACCCACAATTCCAATCCCCCTGCCGTTGTTGTTCAACTCCAAGACGGACAACGAACCTCACCCAGTCCCGGGCGCACCTCGAGGGCGGAGCCCAAAAGTTCAATTCGCCATATCTCAGGCACCCGGTGTCCAAATCAGTTTCCGAAAAGTCCAGGTAGATCAGCCCAACGTCCTCTATACAAATCCTCGCAAAAAATCAGGATTCATGCAGGATAATATGCCGGGAGCGGCGGGGGTCCGGGGAGCGCTGTGCTCACGCGGCCATCTCGGATGCCCGCCAAGCTCCTCCTCCCGGATTGTTCCTTCTTGATCTATTGTCAAGATCAATTAGCTTCCAATTGATATCATCCTTAAGGGCGTTTAGAGATGCAACCTCAGTTTTTTGTTGGGCCATTTCATCTTCAACCAAAGAGATTCTAACTTCTGCCTCCCCGATCCGAGTGGTCAGCTCATTAGTTGTCTTGACAATTCTACGAACCGTGTTCTGTAATTTACGAACCGCCCCTTGAATCCGCAAGGCTTCAGCTTTTGTCTCCTCACGATGCATAGTAATAGCTTGAAGGATAAAGACTAAAGTAACTTCGCTCTCAGTATCGTCTCCCAGAGAGGGGTTAGGGAGGCAATCGCTTAACCCCTTCGACGCTCATGACGAGCCCAGCTCGTCATGGAGTTTCCATTGATTTCAATGGAAATTGCATTAAAGATCTAAAATAGCCTCAGCATCCAAGTGGTTAAATCAGCTGTTGTGCCACTTGTTCTGCCAGGGTTGAGCTCGTCCAAGGCGATGCCCAGTGTAGGGGATCCATCATTTCCAAAATCATCTCTAGACAATAGATTAGACCCAGACAACGATAGTACTGTTCTGGTTTTACGGACTGTGCTTCCCTACTCCAGTGGACTACTTTCTTCTTCCTCCAAAGGAACTGAGATTGCCATGCTCCTATCATCCAGCCAGTCGCCTTCAATACTCTCCGGATCAGAAATATTGGAGAGGTCCGACATTGAGTAGAATTTACCTGCAGATTCAACAGAGTCCAACTCAATGTTTCCTTTAACCACACGCCGAGTATTTTCCGGCGATTTTTCAGGATTGACAGCTGCCAGCTTAGTTAGCATAATACCATACGGTAGTGCGGGATTTTCAATATTTTCAGATTGTATATCCGTGTTAGGAATCTCATCCCTGCTCTCCCTTACCAACTCCTCATGCTGAGTATGTAGCTGGGCGTCTTGCAATTCAGCAGGTTCGCATTGGGAAGTAATCTTGCCTTTAAACTGGCCTTTTTTTTAAACATCCCTGGGATCTTAGGTTTAGCACCCCCAACCTCAGTATCCCCTCTAGCCTGGTTCACAGGGCAAGATTTACATCTTTGTGCGGAGTTAACAGTTCCAGTATCGTCCACACCACCATCATTAGAAATTGGGCTTGCTGATTTTGCCAATTTCGCAGAAACCTCAGGAGGGTCAGCAGAGACTTCTGTAGTGGCAGCAGCTGCAGCTCGCGTCTTTGGCCCTTTCCCCGCAGTACCGCTGCCGGTAGCGTTCTTCGGCGCCATTACTAGATCCGCGGCAGCAATCCGCTCCCGGTATTCCAAGTGACCCCCCACGGGCGGGTAGTGTAGTTGCAGCAACCTGAGCGCCGCTCGCGCAGATCGCTAGAAATCCGGAGTCCCCTCTCGTAATCAGAGCGATGGGGTAAATACAAGAACACAGACGCCAATAAATCCTTTGAAGACGCTGAACTTGTTGAATTCGCTGGTAGCGAAAGAAGTCACCCAGCATATCCGGAACAAACAAGTAAGGAGCAACCACCAAATTTCCACAAGCTCAAAATCCCGGGGGGTGGGGGGATTCGCGTCGGTGAGGAGCTACACATCGCCTGCCTCACTCGGACACTACTGTGTCCGCCATCTTGCCTCCTAAGAGGCAGGTATGTGAGGGAGGTATGTGAGTTTATTTGGAGCTTTCGTCAAATTTACTTGTTAGGTTGTGTTGTTTGGGTGGTGACGCTTAACCCTCGAGTGGTTGTTCGTTCAGTTGCCCGAGCTCATCCTTAGCGTTGAATGAAGTTGTGCTTGCGGGTTCTGAGGAAGTAAAGACCTTTTTTTCTTGAGGCGTTACTCTCTGCCGACTGGGGGTTACCAAGGCCTTCTGCCTTAAAGTCCCAATCCCTACCCAGTGTGGGATTTGATTGGGTTTCCCCGATTGCCCCCAACAGCTTTGTCATTATGATTGGTACCCTTGGAAGTTTGTCGATTATTTGGGGACAATGACACGTGTGGTAAGTAGAGTCCCAGTCCTGTTGTACCTTCATTATCATAGTATTTAAGGCGTGGAACTTTTGTTCTATCCCCTGGATAGCTAGGACGTTTAGTAGCTCAACTTGAGTGACTAGCTTATCAGCATGGTATGTCATGGCAGTTCCAATGGTTTCCATGGTGTTTAGCAGGTGGAGCCACACGGAGGAGGCTGGAGAGTGAATAGCTGTCGAGGATTGTTCCAGGTTGTCCTTGATCTTTCTTGGTTGTGCCTTTTTGCATGAGTCCAATGATTCAGTTGCAAGGTCTGCCATGGGCTCTTTAGACTCCTGAGGCGAGGGGGGGGGGGCGTGGTCTGCAGCCCAAGAGGGTGGTCGCTTAAGCGATGAGCTCCGGGCCGGCGCACCTAATCTGTATAGTATCCGTCATTCCCTACCTTGCTAGACGGTGTTTTATAATGTTGGAGAATTATTCCCACTAACGGGCTGCCTCGACTTTGCTCTCCGGCTTCCTGGGATCCCTGACGAGTGGACTTCAGGACGGCGGCGCTTACTGGCATATCGTGGGGCCTGCTGCGGAGGTGGAGCTTCATCAGCCTCTGACTGGCCTGAGCGTGGACTGGGCCGCGAGATACTGATCCCAGCTGAGGAGGCAACTCGAGCTCCCGGTTTGGGGGCCTTCACGCCCTCCTTTCTATATCACTCTTGTTTGGCTCCTCCTGCAGACCATCCGGGCCCGCCAAGGAGTGAGTAGTGCGCACCGACTTATTTAGGCCACACTGCCCACTACTGTGGGCCCCCGGGGGGGACCCCGGCGCTCCACGGGGCTGCCTCGCACCACGCTTCGGTGGCAGGTCCCCTGCTGCGCCCGCAATGCTCTGCTGGATGGTGTATGGGGTGCTTGAGTCTGGCTGCGGTCTGGTGTCCTTTTTTCCCCCCTCGATATTGTGGTGAGCACCGCTGCTGTTTACTGGGCCTGGGTCCCGCTCTGTGGCAGTCCTGGGGGTTTTGAATCTATGCTGACCGCGGACAACGATCAGCATCCTGTATTTTTTTGTGGCCTACCATACTGATGGCGTTTTGGGGACTCTGGACAACTCTATGGACTGGCTGGGCCCGGGATACGGGGACCGGCTGTTGTGTCCCCTCTGTCCCCTGGTCTGATAGCTTTCCAGAACGACAGTGCAGCTCACTACTGTTCGTGGGACATCTTCGCGCCAGATACCGGTGGCAGATCATCTGCTGGACCTGCGGTGTCCCGCTATGGGCTTGGGCTGGCGGCAGACCAGGATTGACATTCTGGCGCATCTGGTGGCTTAATTTGGGGACGGGACTTTGTGGGAGCCAGGCTGGAGTCTGGGCTGGTTGGGCTCCGAGATGCGGGAGCCGCCAGCTGTGTCTACTCAGACCCCCCTAATCAGGTATCTTTCCAGTGTGATGGTGGCGCTCACTACTGTTCCGTCTGAGTGAAGACTGCCCCAGTCCGCCTGAGTGACCTGTCTCATTACTGCGGCTGAGTTGTATGGAATACCTGTCAGTACCTCGTAGTTGCACTGCCAATTAGTGGTGGGTGCTTGGCGTCCAACTTAGTTCCTCTTCGCCCGCCCCCTTGGCTGTTGATGCTTGTCCCTACAGCGTTTATAACATATTGACCACGGTTGCTGTGTGTTCATTGCGCTGTTGCACCTAGCCACCGACCATGGGCAAAGGGATACCCAGAGCGTCTACTAGGTCAGGGAGAGCGGGTTCTCTCTCTCCGCCTTCAGGTAATTCATCCATTCTTTCTCATCATATGGAAGGTAACATTAGTACCAATGCTGCAGTAGATAAACTGGACATGATCTTAAAAGAAATCCGTGATTCTCGCTTGGTGTTGGAAGCGTAACTGGGCATGATATCAGTAGATCTCAATTTATTGAAGGACGATCATAATAAATTAGCTGATAAGGTTAAATCCGTGGAACCATGCTACCACAAGTAAAAGCCCATGAAGAGCAACTCAGTCACATACGCCAACAGACTGACTCCCTCCAGGCCCGGGCCGATGACATGGAAGGCCGGGCTCGTCGCAACAACCTTCGTATTGTCGGATTACCAGAGGGAACGGAGGGCTCTACACCCACGGAGTACATAGAAACCTGGCTGAAGACGAGCGTGGCCCCGATCGGATTGGATTGTTCACACACTTTACAGTCCAGCGGCACATCGTGTCCCTGCACGTCGCCTAATACCTGGCGCCAACTCACGTCCCATATTAGCTAGGATTCTGAACTATAGGGATCGAGATCACCTACTACAGGTGGCGAGGGATAATGGTCCATTGCAGATTGACAATGCAAAGATCTCACTATTCACCGATTACACCCTGGCGGTCCACTCCTACTCCCATTTTAGCGACACATACGGTTCATACCACGTTGGTTACCTCTCAAGATGCGATAAATGTTGCATTTCAGGAATACTATGCTCATTTATATACCACCCCCTCTTGGATATGTCAGCTCCTACAACCTACTTCCTGACAAGGCTCCAACTTCCCACGGTTTCTGATTCGACCGCTAAAGATTTGGCAGCTCCGATTACTAGTGCAGGGATTCGTGTAGCGATTAGGGCATTGGCCCGTAATAAAACGCCGGGCTCAGATGGTCTCCCGGTGGAGTTTTATTCAACCTTTGCTGACACACTGATTCCTAGGTTATTGCAACTTTATACTTCCTCCTTAGACGACGGTGCCCTACCCCCCACTACTAGGGAGGCATTAGTTACGTCTTTATTGAAACCTGATAAGGAACAGACGCACAAGTTACTTACCTTCAGTAACGATATATCTGTAAGAAACTGTAGTTAGTATTAGATTCCTTACCTTAGAATATCCCCAGGCGTCAGTCTAGATCCGGAAACTTTTGCAAAGCAGTACCCCTGCGCGTCGCTAGGCGTCGTCTGCGGCTCCGCGTCCGTCTTCGGCGTCGTTGGCGCCGGGATGACGTCGCCGGAGTACTTCGCAATACCAACCCCGGTGGTGGGTCTGCAAACCAATAATCACACCAGAAAGTCCTGGAGAACGGAACGGCTGAAAAAGCCATCTCTCCGGACTTGGCTGTACAGGCAGTAGTGTCATGCGAACGTGTGCAGCGAGGCCCACGTAGCTGCCTGACAGATGTCCTGCAAGGGGACCCCCCGACCCAGGGCAGTAGTAGCCGCCGTGGCCCGAGTGGAGTGGGCACGCAGCCTCACAGAAGGCTCCTTTTTAGCCAGTGAATAACAAGCCTTGATGCACCATCGAGAAATGGTCCGTTTGTGCACCGCCCGCCCCTTCTTAACGCCCACGTAACCAACAAAGAGTTGGTCATCCACCCGGAACTGGCGTGTGCGATCCAGATAGTATGAGAGCGCACGTTTTGGGTCCAGACGGTGGAGGCTCTCTTCCTCTTTCGAGGGATGCGGAGGCGGAAAGAAGGAGGGCAAGGTGATGGACTGCCCGATGTGGAAGGCTGTGACGACCTTGGGCAGGAAAGAGGGACGTGTCCGTAAAACAACTTTGTCCGGATGGACAGAAAGGAAAGGAGGTTTAGAAGAAAGAGCCTGGAGCTCACTCACTCTCCTGGCAGAGGTGATGGCAACCAGGAATGCAGTCTTAAGAGTGAGAAGATGAAGAGGACAGTTATGAACTGGCTCGAAGGGAGCGCACATCAAATAAGTCAGAACAAGATTCTAGTCCCACTGAGGCATCACAAAAGGAACAGGGGGAAACATATGAATGATGCCCTTCAAGAGCCTATTTACAACTGGGGACTTGAAAAGAGAGGGCTGATCAGGGAGCCTTAAGAAGGCAGAAATGGCAGAGAGGTAGCCCTTAAGTGTGCCCAGAGCAGAGCCCTGCTGGGCAAGAGAAAGAAGAAAGAGGAGAACCTCAGAAAGGGGGGCAGAGAGTGGATCCACAGCCTTTGCTGTGCACCATGCCACAAATCTGCAGGCGTATACCAATTTTGTGGAGGGACGCCTGGCTGACAGAATCACATCGCAGCCTTCAGGAGGCAAGTCAGATGGCCTCAACTGCCGCCGCTCAATCTCCACGCATGGAGGTGGAGGCTGGACAGGTTTGGGTGGAGGACCGTCCCCTGCTGCTGCGACAGAAGGTCCTCCTGAAGAGGCAGACGAATCGGGGGATCGACTGACAGGCTGAGTAGCTCGGGATGCCAGTATCTTCGTGCCCAGTCCGGAGCCACAAGTATGACTTGGGCCCGGTCGCGCCTGATCTTCTTCAGCACTCTGGGCAGAAGTGGTATAGGCGGAAAGGAGTACAACAGACCACAGCTCCACTCGCGACGGAAAGCGTCTCCGAGTGAGTGCCGCCTTGGAAATTCCAACGCGCAGAACTGATGACATTGCACGTTCTCTTCTGTGGCGAATAGATCTAACCAAGGCTCTCCCCACTGCTGAAAGAGACCTTGCGCCACGTCCGAGTTCAGATGCCATTCGTGATCCATCATGCACCGACAGCTGAGTTTGTCTGCCCTGGCGTTCAGGGAACCTGCCAGGTGTTGAACCACCAGGCCTGATGTTCCAGCCATTGCCAGAGACGCAGAGCCTCCTGGCATAGGGTCCACGACCCCACCCCGCCCTGTTTGTTGGAGTACCACATGGTGGTGGTGTTGTCCGTTGTGAGAAGTTGGCCTGGTATATGATGTTCACTATACTAGTGAGAACCTTGCACCAGTCCAAACAACCCTTATGGTGATGGTTGTAAGTCAACCTTATAGACCAGCTATCCTAGTGGTAGCGTGGACAGAAGTCTTAGGCTAAAAGGCTCTCCTTGTGATCCTCTTCCGGCAAAAATTTTAAAACAGCTTGATCTAAACTCCCGTCACGTAGTGATGAAACTTCTTAATGCTTCACTGATGGAATCATGTGTTCCACAGAAGTGGAAGCACGCGATGGTGGTTCCCTTGCTGAAAAAGGCCGGAGGGGATTTGTCAAACTTATCTAATTATAGGCCCATCTCGTTGTTGCCTATCTTCTCGAAAATCTTGGAAAGGCACATAAACTCTCAACTATCTCATCTGGTAGAGAGTTCGGGCTTTCTGCATCCATCACAATCTGGATTCAGAGCTCACCACTCCACGGAAACTACTCTCCTGGGGGTCACTGAGAATTTACGGCACGGTATCGATTGCGGGGAGACATCGGCGCTCATCCTGTTGGATTTAAGCGCAGCGTTCGATAACGTGTCCCATTCCATTCTTCTCACATCCCTCCAATCCTTGGGAGTTGGGGGTTCAGCCCTGACTTGGATAGCCTCATTTCTGAGTGAACGTACCTTCCAAGTTTTCTCGACCAAAGCATCTTCCAAAATTTGTGCATCGGTGTACGGCGTTCCCCAAGGGTCAATTCTTAGCCCATTACTTTTTAACATCTACGTTAGCCCCCTGGCCACTATTGTGGAGGAAGCTGGCTTAACCTTGTTTTCGTACGCCGATGATACACAAATTATTTTCTCCCTGTCAAACAGGGAAGGTAATGATGCTTCGGCTCTTAAACAAGGATTGTCCCAAGTGGCAAAATGGATGCAGGTAAATTTTCTTAAGTTAAATGGCGATAAGACCGAGATTGTGATCTTGGGCAAGGACAAAGATCTCTGGGGCCCCCAACATTGGCCCGAGAGCATGGGTCCTATCCCGCAGCCCGTGACCCAGGTTCGCAATCTGGGAGTCTTAATCGATGAAAAGCTCACAATGCAACAACAGGTCGTCAAGGTGGCTTCCATTTGCTTTGCTACATTAAAATGGCTCCAAAAAATCTTGTGGATGCTTCCTATCTCCACACAAAGGACGGTGGTCCAGGCTTTGATAACATCTCGCCTGGACTACGGGAACGTCCTGTATCTTGGTGCCGATTTGACAACTTTGAACAAACTTCAGGTTGTTCAAAATGCGGCCGCACGGCTGCTACGCAATGTTCCTCGGAAAACATCTGCCTCCCTATCCCTCTGTGATTTGCACTGGCTAAAAATTAAGAACAGAATTAAATTCAAGGCCCTATGTTATATCTTTAAGATATATGCCCGTAGGTATCTTCATAATCTCATTCATGTTTACATACCTAGTCGCAGTCTGAGATCCGCAGGAAAAGGAGATTTTGTTGTTCCTAGATTTAGGTTGGTGAAGATGGGTGGCCGCTCTTTTTCCCATTTAGGCACCAAATCTTGGAATGCTCTGCCTGTGACGCTGAAGCTGGAAACTGATCTTCTTCGGTTTTGCAAGGGTTTGAAAACCTGGCTTTTCCAGCAACAACTTTGAACAGTCTCTTGGTAGCTTCGCTTATTGATGCCCGGTAGTTCTTTCTTCTTCAGTCTATCCCTTGGCGCCGGGAAACCCACTGTGGGTAGCTGTGCGCCTTACAAGTTTAAATAAATAAATAAATAAAATAAATAAAAAGACTCTTGAGGGCGTGTAAAGCCAGCTGTTTTACCATATGTAACCCCTTGAATACCAAATGAAAGCACACCACACAGGATGTATATAAAATATATATATATTTATTTACTAACACACTCCTCTGAACTCTTTATGAGATCAGAGGCAAAAGCACATAACAATTTACTCTTAGAAATACTTTAAATAGCGCAATTTACAGTTAGGCCCTAGGAGCGCGTAAAACCATATACTAAGCAAGTGGTATAAGGACCACGACTTGTGAAAGGAGAAGGCCTAGGGCCTAGGGAATCGCTGGGGCTACACTATCTGACCCTTAGGTTAGGAGTAGGAGGCCCACAGGCGGCACGTGCAGTGTCAGTACACTCACGCGAGAGTCAATAGAAAGTTAATGGGAACTTAAAAGGTAAGTAAATGGAGTTTTAGGACACTTCCGGTCTAACTAGGAAGATACAACTAACAAAACTGGACACTAGGATAGTCAATCCCTACAAGAGCACCAAAGTACTCGCGTTACCTCACCCACGGGCTGCGGGTGCATAGGTGTCAAAGTGTGTCGGGTTTTCTCGTTGATTCCTATGGAGCCTTGGAAGAAGATGCTGCAGGCGACCAGGAGGAAGATGTCTGGGTGGATCCAAGGGTGGATCGGAGTTGAAGAAGACCTGAAAGCAGAGGGGACAGCGTCTAGGTCACTAGCCAGTGACCGGGTGAAACCAGGAAGGAACCAGATGTCGTAGAGGAGCAATCAGGTGCTGTCGTGAAGCTTGTCTTTGCAGCCACGCGGACCAGGAGGCATCGAGGATGACCAGGTGCTAGAGAGGAGCTGTCCCCCGAAGGTTCTCGCAGATGGAGGGGTCGACTTCAAGATCAGAGCCAACAAGCCTAGGCAAAGGCAACCCACGCAGGATACACAAAAGGCTTCTGGTGCAGACCAGGAGGGTCTGAGTTACTTCACCTCTTCAGGGAAGCAAGGGCCAGTCGGGAGCAACCAGACCAGCGATAGATTTTTAAAAGGATCGTCGTCACAGGGCTACTAGCCAACTGGCCAGCAACCGGGACAACGCGTCGAGCAGAACACAAACAGAAGGGCCCCACGCAGATCTCGTGGAGTGTGGAGGGCTGGTTTTCGGTGCAGGTGGAGCTCGGTGTCGGGGTGTCTCAGTCCCCAGGGCACAGCTTCGAGGATGCCTCAGGAGCTGCGCTGTTAGCAAGTAGAAGACTTTCCAAGTTGCCTGGGTCCACGGGTTCCGACGCCTTCCACGGGGCTCAGCTGTGCTGGAGTCGTGCAGTGGGGTCCGAGAGGTCCGGGAGTCAAGGTCTTGTCAGGCTCTGTGCTCGGGTTCCGGCGGGAACGGGGACAAAGCAAGCCGTCGAGTTGCTGGATGGTGCCTGGTTGCCCAGGGTGATCACTGCTTGGCCACAAGGGAGATTCTTCAGCTCAGGTGAATGTCGAAGGGTCCAGAGTTTCGTTTCAAGTCGATTCCAGGATTAATCTAAAGTCTCCTGGGTCAGCTCCTACCTTTATACAACTAAAGGGGGCTGGTTTACTCACTAGGTCCCTCCTATAAGTGGGACCAGGAAGGGGGGTGGTTACACCACCTTCCCTTTTTCCAGTTTCGCGCCAGGGCTAGGGCGGAGTGCCCCAGTACCAGTTTGAATTGGACTATGAATGGAGCACCTAATGTGCCCCAAGCAGTGTATCAATCTATTCAGCCCTCCCTGTCCCAATACACAAAGTCCTGTCTGGGGTGGTGCTCGCACCTCTCCAGGCAGGAAACCTATTGTCCAAACCTCCGTGACTGGAAGGACTCCCAGCAGCAGGAGGTCAGACTTGTGTCTGTGGCAGCAGCATCCAATTTGTGACGCTGGGGCTCTGGTTAACTTTAACCGGGATAGTCAGAAACAACATGTCTTCTCCCTCTAGAAGGGTGGAATGCTACCCCCGTCGCCAGAATTGGCGAGGGGGTAGTATTACAAAGCTTATGACACCTTACACGACATGTTTAGATAAAGCCAAACCAAAGTTAGCATTCAACCGCGATGATTATAATGCATTTAAGAGTATAATGTAAGGTGATATCATAGAACAGCTATAAGGACATGGTTCCGCAAGCTGCAGACAGGCTCAGCTCATGCTAGGGCACCATCTCACACATAACCCAGCACTCTGCCTCCAGGATTGTTAAGGCCTGCCATAGGAGTGACTTATAGGTTACTGTGTGTCTATATTTAAGGGTAGATATAGGAATACTATACCTAAGCAAGGGGTGATTACATGACCTTGCCCCAGCTGAGTGATCAGCCAGTTGTGTCAGTTTGACACAGTTTGAGGGGTGGCATAATACATGCTTCAGCCCCTGGTAGGCCTTGGTTACACCTATGCCCTGAGTACCTAGGGTACACTTCTACAGGGGCTGATAAGGTGAACCAATTCCCAATTGTGTATGTACCTAGAGTACATGGTGTGAATTTAGAGAGAGTGCATCTAGGTTATGGGTCTGATTAGCAGGCCCACAGCCACATCTAAGTGGAAAACCAGTAAAGCAAAACAAAAAGTGAGGGTGACCATAGTAGGCAGACCCTACTCTCCGACACAACCCCCCCCAAACTTATGGACATTAAACTAACCTTGACCAGTTGAGTCTTCATGTTTTGAGTGGAAATATCTGGAGAGTCCATCTGCATTGGCATGGTCAGTCCCAGGTCTATGTTCCAATGTAAAGTCCATCCCCTGTAGGGAAATGGACCGCCTAAGAAGTTTGGGATTTTCACCCTTCATCTGATTTAACCATAGGAGGGGCTTGTGGTCGGTCTGAATCTTGAAGTGAGTGCCAAACAAGTATGGCTTCAGCTTCTTCAGGGCCCAAACCACAGCAAAGGCCTCCCTCTCTATAGCTGACCAACGTTTCTCTCTAGGGGTTAGCCTTCTGCTTTTGAAAGTAATGGGCTAGTCTTGACCATCTATATTCAGTTGTGAAAGAACAGCTCCCACACCCAACTCAGAAGCATCTGTTTGGACTATGAACTCTTTGGAGTAATCTGGACTTTTCAGAATAGGTGCAGTGCACATGGCCTGCTTCAGGTCATCAAATGCCTTTTGACAGCTAACTGTCCACTGAACTTTCTTTGGCATCTTTTTGGAAGTGAGGTCATTCAGTGGAGTCACAATGGAGCCATAGTTTTTCACAAACATCCTGTAGTATCCAGACAGGCCCAAGAAAGCTCTGACCTGTGTCTGGGTGATTGGAGGAGTCCAGTCTCTGATGGTCTGGATCTTGCTCTCCAGTGGTTGAACCTGACCCCCACCTACCAGGTGGCCCAGACCATTTGTCCTGGAGTGCTGCTGGGGCCACTGGCTCCAACACCCATACTTTCTGTCCTGGCTGGCACACAGTCAGCACAGCCCTTTGGTCATACCAAGCTTTCTGAAGTTCTTGGCTGGCCTCAAGGTTTTTGGAAGCCTTCTCCATATACTCAGCCATCCTGGAGCGGAGACCAAGTACATAGTCCACTATGTCAAGTTTAGGCTTTTTGAGAGGTAATTCCCATCCTTCCTTCACAAGACATAGAGGTCCTCTTACAGGATGCCCAAACAAAAGTTCAAAAGGGCTGTAGCCAACCCCCTTTTGTGGGACCTCTCTGTAAGCAAACAGAAGGCAGGGTAAAAGGATGTCCCATCTTTGCCTCAGCTTTTCAGGTAACCCTTTTATCATCCCTTTGAGGGTCTTGTTAAATCTCTCCACAAGCCCATTGCACTGTGGGTGATTTACACCTACCAGGTGGCCCAGGTACACAACCTTGATCTGCCCTATCTGGCACTTAGTGGCCTTGATAGTGAGGCCTGCCTTTTGCAGGGCCTCTAAAACATTCCTCAGGTGGACCAGTTGATCCTCCCAGGTGGAGCTAAAGACAGCAATATCATCTAGATAAGCTGCACAATAGTCATCCAGTCCTGTGGGAACTTGATTTACCAGCCTTTGGAAAGTGGCAGATGCATTCTTCAAACCAAAGGGCATTACCACAAATTGATAATGTCCTCCTGGGGTCGAAAATGCTGTTTTGGCTTTTGCATCCTCAGCTAATCTGATTTGCCAGTAGCCAGCTGTCAGGTCAAATGTGCTCAAGAACTTGGCAGAAGCCAATCTGTCAATGAGCTCGTCTGCCCTGGGGATGGGGTGGGCATCTGTCCTAGTGACAGCATTGAGACCTCTGTAGTCCACACAAAACCTCATCTCTCTCTTACCATCTTGGGTGTGAGGATTTGACACCAGGACTACTGGACTGGCCCAAGGGCTCTGTGAGGGCTCAATAACTCCCAGCTCCAACATCTTTTGGACCTCTGTCCTAATGCAGTCCCTGACATGGTCAGGTTGCCTGTAGATTTTACTCTTGACAGGCAGACTGTCACCAGTGTCTACCTCATGGGTGCACCAGCTTGTACGACTTGGGGTCAGGGAAAACAGATGACTGAAGAACTTGCCTGTAGTCCTGTTGCTGATGTTCAGAGAGGCTCTCAGCAAAGACTACACCATCTACTGACCCATCATCAGGGTTCTAAGTAAGCAGGTCTGGGAGAGGGTCACTCTCTTCCTCCTGTCCCTCATCTGTAGCCATGAGCAAGCCCATATCTGCCCTGTCGACAAATGCTTTTAGTCTGTTGACATGAAGCACCCTGTGGGGGCTTCTGGGAGTCCCAAGGTCCACCAAGTAGGTGACATCTCCCTTCTATTCAACTATTGTATGGGGTCCAGACCATTTGTCCTGGAGTGCTGCAGGGGCCACAGGCTCCAACACCCATACTTTCTGTTCTGGCTGGTACACAGCACAGCCTTTTGGTCATACCAAGCTTTCTGAAGTTCTTGGCTGGCCTCAAGGTTTTTGGAAGCCTTCTCCATATACTCAGCCATCCTGGAGCGGAGACCAAGTACATAGTCCACTATGTCAAGTTTAGGCTTTTTGAGAGGTAACTCCCATCCTTCTTTCACAAGACATAGGGGTCCTCTTACAGGATGCCCAAACAAAAGTTCAAAAGGGCTGTAGCCAACCCCCTTTTGTGGGACCTCTCTGTAAGCAAACAGAAGGCAGGGTAAATAGGATGTCCCATCTTCGCCTCAGCTTTTCAGGTAACCCTTTTATCATCCCTTTGAGGGTCTTGTTGAATCTCTCCACAAGCCCATTACACTGTGGGTTATAGGGGGTGGTGAACTTATAGTTAACACCACACTCCTTCCACATCAGTTAAATATACTGACATGAAGTTTGCACCTCTGTCAGAGACAACCTCCTTTGGAAACCCCACTCCGGAGAAAACTCCAAGTAGGGCCCTTGCCACAACAGGAGCTGTTGTGGTCCTCAGGGGAAAAGCTTCTAGATACCTGGTGGCATGATCCACTACCAACAGTATAAATCTGTGCCCAGATGCTGTTTGGGGGTCCATTGGTCCTACAATGTCTATCCCCACTCTTTCAAAGGGTACCCCCACCACAGGTAGTGGTATGAGGGGGGCCTTTGTTGTGCCACCTGATTTGGCACTGGCTTGGCAGGTAACACAGGAGCGACAAAACTCCTTGGTATCTTCTGACATATGGGGCCAGTGAAAGTGAGGGACAAGTCTATCCCAAGTCTTGTTCTGGCCCAGGTGTCCAGCTAAGGGAATATCATGGGCCAAGGTAAGAAGGGAGCCTCTAAATTGCAGAGGTATAACCAACCTCCTGGAAGCACCAGGCTTGGGGTCTCTAGCCTCTGAATAAAGGAGCCCATCATCCCAATACACTTTATGGGTAACTTGAGCATTCCCAGCAGCCTCAGCAGCAGCCTGCTGTCTGAGGGGTTCAAGAGAGGAACAATCTAATTGAGCCTGCCTCAGATCTGCCCTTGAGGGTCCTCCTGTCCCAAGAAGCTCAACCTGATCAGGCTCAAGCTCTTCTAGGACAGTTCCCTCTTGGATCTCAGAATTATCCTCTTGGGAGGGCTGATCCTCAACCTGAGGCAGGGGGGAGGCACTGCCTTAACCCTCTTGCTCCTTCTCTTGGGTAGTGTCTGGTCTATTGTTTCAAGATCCAGCACTTGTTCAGGTAAGCACTTTTTGGCCTGTGACCTGGTCACAGCAAGGACATGTGCTGATATTCCCAGCATTTCTGCATGGGTCCTATACTCCACCTTAGACCAAACTGAGGTTTCAAGATCATTACCTAACAGACACTCTACTGGAAGGTCTGAACTCACAACAACTCTTTTGAGGCCAGTTACCCCTCCCCAGGAGAAGTTAACAACTGCTATACTGTGGGAGGTAGTGGCATTGCTACCGTTGGTCACTAGGTAGGTTTTACCTAGTATGATCTGGTCAGGGTTCACAAAGTTAGGTGTCACCATAGTGACACTGGCACATGTGTGCCTGTAGGCCTCAGCCATCTTGTCATTAATAAAAGGTGTCTGTCTGTACTTGCTCAGATTACTGGGACTTACAGTAGAGGACATTGCTATGTCCCCATCACAGACAAGAACAGCCTGACTTGGTACTCTGACTAGGCCAGAGTCCACCTCAGTTCCCAGGGTTAACCCTTCTACACCCTTTTGCTGGGAAACACCACTTACAGCTGGACTAGGGGGAACAGTGCCTTAGGGGCATTGGTGGTTGGTGCTGTGCCCTGCTTGTTGTACTCACTAAACCAGTGAGAGACTGACTTACAGTATCCACACCAGGGCTTCTTTGGACCTTCTTGTGTTGGCTTGTTCTTTTTGGAGCCACCCTCCCCCTGTGCCTTTTGGGGGCCTTGTGGTAAATAAATAATTAATTACCGGTACTATTTTTGAATACATTAATAATAACAGATAGCTCAATAAATAAGAGGCAGGATCCGATGTATCTGAGTCTAACAGGCTTTAATCAGGCACAAGGGAAGGGACAGGATCAGAACAGCCTGAAATAAATGACACGAGTGGCAGCTGCAACTTCTCATTAACAGTACATGGTATATATAGTAAAACATCACAATTACATTACATACAGTAGGCGTAACAAGTGACAAGCGTAAGATAAGAACACATGGGCGTGAAAAGAAGGCGTGCACAGGGCGTGCACGTAGACATGTGATGAGAACGTCACAGAAGTGTCATAAAGTGGGTGGATACATGGAGGGGGCTACCTGAGCAGCTGGGACCTTTAACCTAGTGGTGCGCGCAAACGGACAATGACGTGTTACCAGGGAGAACTGGGGGCTATGACTTCTGCACTAGAAGAGGAGACTAAAGTCTGCGGTGTCAGGACGACATGTACCTATAGCATATCTGGTATCTGGTGTTTGGAGTACATGTTGATAGAATCTAAAAGTTATCAGGGCAAAGGCTACTTGACACTAAGGCTGGTGCATGCATATATTCTACATGTATTGCGTGTACTATGAATCTTCCATTAATATTAATACAGTAATTTACTTGCATGGAGACAGAAAGACTAGACTATAGCTGAAGCTGTTTATGCGGTTCGCTAGCTTAGGAATGTGAAGACGAAGAGCTGAACTGATAACTAGAGGCATAACATATTCTTGGCAGACAGGCAGGCAGAGCCAGGCCGGGCACCGCGCTGCGCGGCAGGGAGTAAGTGAAGGGTCAGGGATGCAGGTGGGGGCTGCATCGCTCCTCAGAGTGGGTTCAGGAGACTGGAGCTTGAATCTGGTGTCCGGGCCCTTTTGAGGCCTAGAAACGGGGACAATTCAATGAATTAACGTGCATACTGTAAAACGTTGGCAACATAGGCCTAATACTCGTTGCTTTCACGAGAATTGGAAACTGGCATACTAGAGTTGGACACAACTATAATTGCGTCTTTAATCGATCATAGGGGGATATATGCATATCGATCATGCACATATAACATAGGATGGGGAACACGTAGGCACATATAACAAGGCAAAATTCAATTTTCCTCATTCCCTCCTTGTGCCCTACGTTTCCATCAGGAAACATCAATATTCATGATACCATCTATCTGTTCATATAGCATCATTTGCTCGTCTCGAATTGTCTTGGAACGGGACTTAGGACTAGGAATACAAGAGGTAGCGCACAAGCCGCAAATCGCAGGGCCACATTGTAAACAGAGACAGCAACTGAATATAATCATTACTGCTATACCTAGGAATGACAATACTTTCCATCCCCAGGCAGATATTATACTCCAGAGCCAACCGGACCATGTCCAGGTGCCTGGATTCTGGTGTAACTGATGGGCAATTTTATGGAGTCTGGTTATAGCTGAATAAACAGACGGTGCGTTATTAGGAATGAAAATGCAGCAACTAGATCCGATGACTCTACAAGCTCCTCCCCTATCGGCCAGTATGACGTCAAGGACGAGACGATTTTGGAGCACGACAAATCTCATAGCAGATTGCTCTTCAGTTAAGTTACCTAGAGCGGAAGTAGTCTCATTCACTACTGCTTCAAGGGTTCTGGTTAGCCTACGTATTAACTTACTATTCTGGACAGGACCTATGAAGAAAAAGAAACCTTTATTGAAATCTTGATATTGTTCTAAAGCAGTTTCAGTTTGATCGACAATTGGGGACTCGGTCTCCCTTCTATGTCTAACGTGTACTAGATGTGTGTTTCTGTGATAATCGGATGGGGCTAGAAAAACTGGTGGCAGTAGGAAGGCAATGTAACATGTTCCATCCCAATCGAGGGGCAGACGAACATATGCGGTCTGACCACACACAAAATAAGAATGACGTGAGGCTTTGAAAATAGATTTCCCACTGTCACTATACTCGACCACAGTAGTACAATCACTATGTCCTACATGTGCGGAACCATTCTTTCTGACACATAATTCGCCTTTCACGGGTAGAACTGAAATAGCAGGCAAATCTGGAGTAGTCTCGGACTGAACATTCAAAACCATGAAATTGGAGGAATAATTACCTAGATCATATACTTCAGTTTCTAGATCTAACCCTGTTCTATGGGAAAGACCTTCCTTGTCTGGGAAACATGTTCTATTCAGAAGGGACATATCATTCGAGGATGACGTTAACGTGGACCATGCTCCACACGAACCATTATGTGAAAACGGATAGGGAAAGAGTGGCAGAACTCCCTTCGGTGTCTGGAAAGGGGGGAGTCGACCACACACCCAACAATTAGTGGCATTGCTGGTCTGGTGTGAATAGTGTAACATTCGGATAAAAGTATTATTACGCATAGCAAGACGATAGGATAACTCGTGAGGAGGCAGGTCACTAAAAGTGTGCTCTACTGTAACATTAGAAAACATATGTACATGTGAATTAATAGGAAAACATAAATGTAAGGCATAACTTATGCAGGTAACCATAAGACTCAGAAATATCATGAAAAATAGAGTAACAATACATCTACTTCGAAGATTCTTTTGATAACGTATTCTCTTAGAGTTTTGACTAACTCTCTCACTGTGTGGGTCTATCTCATACATGTCAGGAACCTGTCTAACCGTTTCACCCGAGAGGGACTTAGACAATTAAACTGGCTGACTTACTAGACCTTAACTTTTCTTTATACTCCTGCTGCGGAGTTTTCTCTAACAGGGGAAGCTTAGATTCAGTGTCTGGGCAGTCCTTGAGAACGGGGCAGTCCTTGAAAAATGTTTTTGGCCGAAGTCCATGGAATCGCTTCACATGACTGGAGTGCAACCACCCCTTCCTGCCTTCAACTTTTATGGCGGTCCTCGTTGTTAGCAATACAAGTCTTGGCTCCTTCCAGCGGGGCTCCAGCGGACTTGAACGATCAAAGTTCCGAATCAAAACGAGGTCGCCTGGTATGACCTCATGCGGTTTCACTTGAGTGTTGTCTGGAAAAGCAGCGGCAACCTGTGAACGACAAGATAGTAGTGCAGACATCAAGGAAGCCAGGTAATCTGTCAGCATATTACTGTCAACATCTGTAATTGTACGTGGTCTAGGTGTACCCCACATGTTTGGGAGACGACCGAACACTACCTCATAAGGGGACAGACCGGAACGGGAGTGAGCGACCATTCTCATATAGAAAAGGGCGACTGGCAGTGCTACTATCCAATCTACGCCTTTCTCTGCGCATACTTTGGCAATGCGGATTTTCAGAGTCTGATTATGTCTCTCTACGAGACCGGCTGCTTCAGGATGTCGTACACAGTGGAACTTCCACTGGTACCCTAACAGAAGGGATACTTGTTTCATGAGCTCGGATGAGAATGGCTGGCCGTTATCTGAATACACGACCCTAGGCAATCCATAGCGGGGGAAAAACTCACGTACCAACTGCCTGGCAGTGGTCGCAGCGGTGTAATCTGGAACTGGATATGCTTCTGTCCACCTGGACAAAGCGCATACAACTACGAGGACATACTTGAAACCTCGACATCGCTCCATCTGAATATAATCCATCTGGAGGACTTCAAAAGGGTGGTCAGGAGGATGGAATCCACCTTGTTCCACCGGGACACCTTTACCTGGATTGAACTGACAACAGATCATGCAGGTACGCACTTTCTGCTTGGCTGCCGCTCGTAAATGCTTGTTAAACCAGAGAGTCTGAATACTGTCTAGCATGGCTTTTTCTCCTAAGTGTGCTGGACTATGTGCGGTGTTAATAATGACTTGAACCATAGAGTCGGGGAGAAACCATGTGGCTTTTCCCTTCGTCAACCATCCTTGATCTGTCTGGACCCCTCCTTGTTCAGACCATTTCTTGATTTCATCGGGAGTAGCATGTGACTGTATATCTAGTACGTCTTGTATAGGGTCCTTAACTGTCATACAAATAGTCTGATCTGGAATGTCTGTCTGTGTCGTGTTAACTGGAATGTCTGGAGTCTGAGCTGTGAGCTTGGCTGTTCGATCTGCTAGATCGTTACCCTGGGAAATGATATCAGTGACTTTCGTATGTGCCTTGCACTTCATGATAGCGATGGCTGTCGGTAAATGTATTGCATCTAACAGAGCTTGAATGAGGGGGCCATGCTGAATCTTGGTTCCATGAGAAGTCATAAAACCTCTTTCTTGCCAGAGCACTCCAAAATCGTGTACGACTCCAAATGCATAACGTGAATCTGTGTATATATTTATTTTCAGGTTCTTAGCTCGTATGCAGGCTTGGGTCAGAGCAACAAGCTCTGCTGCTTGAGCAGACAGGGTGTCAATACGATGTGTTTCTATAACTTCAGTTTCAGTAGTCACTGCATACGCGGCTACTAGTTCTCCTGTACTCGTTCTCATACATGAACCATCCACATAAAGTGTCAGGTCGGGATCTGGTAATGCAATGTCTGTCAAGTCTTGTCTTGGCTTTGTCATGGTGTTAACAACTTCCACACAGTCATGTGTGGCAGGATTTGAGGTAACTGAGGGTAACAGTGTAGCGGGATTTCAAATGTTGCAGCGTCTGATTTCTATGTGTGGCTGAAACAGTGTCAGTTCATAACCTGTTAATCGTGCAATTGTCAAGTGCTGAGTCTGTGTTCGGTTTAAAAGAACTTCCACGGAGTGTGGAACTTGTACTGTCAGGGAGTGTCCTAACACTATGGAATCACTTTGTCTGATAGCTAGAGCTGTGGCTGCAACTGACTTGAGGCACGCAGGCAGAGCCTGGGCCACTGGATCTAATGTGCTAGAGAAATAAGCACAGGGCTTGTATTGTCCTGCTTGGTCTTGTGTGAGAACAGATAATGCAGTACCATCACGTTCAGTGACAAAAAGTGTAAAAGGCTTACTGTAGTTTGGCGTTGCTAGAACAGGTGCTTGACATAAAGCTTTCTTTAACTCATTGAAAACAAGTGTATGTTCCTGGGTCCAAGGGAGGACAGTCGATACGGCTGCCTCCTGAGTCGTTAACTGTATCAGTGGCTTGGCTAGATATGCGTACTGAGGAATCCATTGTCTGCAGTAAGAAGTGAGGCCGATAAAAGCTCGTACCTCCTTCTGAGTCTTGGGCTGGGGAAGATGTGCTATTAACTGGATACGGTCAGGTGTCAACTGCCTACCCCTCTTGGACAGTAAGTGTCCAAGGTAGACCACTTGCTGGACACAGAATTGCAATTTGGAAGGGGACACCTTGTGCCCCATCTCGGCCAGGAAATACAAAACTGTAAGTGACGCACGTTCGCAGTCACGTTCAGAACGGGCTGTGATCAATAGATCATCGACATACTGGAGCAGAGCAGTGTCAGTTGGCATGTGAATATTGTCTAGTTGTCTTTTAAGTGCTTGACTATAAATGCTAGGGCTTTCTGTGAAACCTTGAGGAGCTCGTGTGAATTTATAGCTTCTTCCATTTAAACAGAATACGAAAAGGAATTGGCTGTCTGGATGAATGGGGACACTAAAGAATGCGTTCTTGAGATCGATAACAGTGAAGAACGTAGCTTCGGAATCAATGGCAGTCAATAAGGAAGAAATATCTGGAACCACTGGGTACTGGGGTATGATACATTTATTAAGTTCTCGAAGGTCAATCACTAATCGATAAACTGGAGGTGCATTTGGATCAGTACGTTTCAGAATCGGAATGATAGGAGAATTACATACATTGGAGTCAGTTTCTACAACTACTCCTTGAGCAATGAGCTCGTCAATAATTTTGGATAAGGCTGCTACAGCCTCAGGTGGCAATTTGTACTGTCGGATTCGTGGTAATACAACACCTTTCTTCAGAGTGACACGATGGGGTGTGATGTGCATACAACCTACATCAGTTGGACCTTGCGCCCATAAATGCTGTGGTACATTCAATAATCTTGGATCAAAATCACGTAATACATAATGACCTTTAAAATCACGTAGAAACAGTCGCACTCCTTCTGGGGGACAGCATATTACTGCTCCTAATTCTTTCAGGGTCTTAATGCCTAGTAAATTTTCTGGACATGATTTCGTGAGTAACAAGTCTGTAGTTCGGGACAATGGACCAACTTCTAGAGTAACTGGTTTCGAGATCTCATTAACAATAGGCTTTCCTGAAAATCCAAGGGAAACATTTCTAGAGCCTGAGAGTGGAGCCCCTGGAACCTCGTCATGACTGATGGTAGTCCTACTTGCCCCTGTATCAATCAGAAACTTTCTGTCTTTCCCTAATACTTGACTGTGTACATAGGGACCCTCTTGATCTACAGGAATCTCGATGAGAGGCAAGCCAACCTCCCTCTCTAGGCTGTTTCATGAATACGGCTGATAATCTGGATACTCTGACTGTGCGTACTGGTACATCTGCTGTGTAACGTGTTGTGTTGCAGCTATAGGCTGCGGTACTGTAACTGTCTGTTGTGCATTCTGCGGTGGCTGGGAAGTCTGTGAAACTTGTTCTTGTCTAGGCGGACGTGGTCTCTCTTTCGTTTTACCAGTAGCTATGTTGTGTTTCAGAACTGCACATTCGTTTATATAATGACCTGGCTGTTTACAGTAATTGCATGTCCCTTTAACGGGAGCTGCAGGATGACTAGTTTGACTCGGACCCCTCTTCTGACTGTCTTGCGGAACAGACTGTGCAACTAGTACTTTCATTTTCGTGTCTTTCATACGTCTCCTTTCGTGTTCCTGCTCCTCTCTAATTCTGTTCTGGTGGTACTGTAGCATCTGGAGCATCTGTGACGGAGTATTAGCTTGCCAGGTACTTTCGACTTTCAATACTCGATTTTTAACTTGTGGTAAAGAGTTCTCAACTAGTTTGGTAACAAAAAGATGTGGATACGATTCACTACTTGTTTTCAGACCACTATTAATAATGAAACATTTCTCAAATCTAGAATAAAAATCACTAGTATCTTCGTCTTGTTTCTGTTTGCAGGCTGAGATGGCATCCCAATCTTCCTTTTTCGTGGCTAGTAATCTTGGCAAAACTTGTATTAACAATTCGGGCAAAGCTTTAGCTTTATCCCCAAGACCGGTACCTGGAACTCGTGTGTTATCTTCAGTTTCTAATGCGGTCCAATCTATCTTTTTCTCTCCCACCTCCCGTTCTTTTTCTTTGAGTTTTTCATATGTGCCCGCAGGCAACAGGACCTTTAACATTTTAATGATATCAGGATACGTGTATTCTCCCATACGGAGCATGTCCTTGAGTTCACGGTGGAACCCTGCTGGATCTTTATCGTGACAGGGAATTAACTTCTTCATTTCTAAGAGTTCTATTTTTGTGATAGGGGTGTAAACAAATACTCGTTCTAAGCCACCCCCTTCTCCCTTAACTGGATGTACTTCTCGTAACGGATTCTGTCTGTCTATGTAGAATGATTTTCTGTCTGGGGGTGGAACAGGTACAAAATGTGGATTCAGGAACGTTCGGTATTTGTGGCGCTGTTCTAATATGACACTAATTAAATCGGTACCTAGACCTTTCCATCTGTTTAGAAGTAACTCGTTCAGTACATCATGTAAAGGACCTGGATCAGAATGCTGATCCTCATACAGTGTAATGAGGTGCTGGATCATATACATACCCACCAGACGCTGCTCGGCTGGGGGCAGTTTCAGAAACATTTGGGCCACTATTTCATCTGGAAACGTGGTAGAATCACTAGTCCATCGGACTGCTGATCGGGCTAGTTCTTGTTCATGCATTGTACTAAGCTCGCTATAACCTATTCGTGATTTCAGAATTTGATCGGTGGCCTGGAATACTTGTTCAAGAGAACACTGTTCTGGTACTGGAGGAGGAAAGATTTTCTTGTAATCTAGGCGTGAATGTCTGTCGGAAAATCTAGTTCTACCTACATACGCTATTCTGGAGGGATTCTCGCTGTCGACCTCTTCACTAGAAGAGTCATTCTCTTTCTCGATTCCTCTTTTTGCTTCCTCCTTCTGGTGTATACTTATAATTTCCTTACGAATTTTCTTGTACATACTTTCTACACTACCTTGTGTCTTGTGTTTTCCCTCGGATATATTGTCACTCCACCGGATCAGGCCTTTCATCTCTTCTTTGTCTTTATCAGGATAATCTTGCTCTCTTATTAAACAGTTAATCAAGAACTGTAAAATCATATGTTGAGTCTCGGCTTTTCTGTGTGCCATGGCTTCGTGAATACTTCCTGGATTCTCTCCTGTACGGATAAAACGATATATTCTGTCTAGATGTTCCTTCATGTCGGGCAGGGTGGCCAAAAAGTTGGCAACCCTTCTTAAACGTACTGAATATAATACCATGTGATCTTCGCCTGGAACTGGATCATATATACAGTCAGTAAGAAGTCGCTTGAGATCTGTGTATGTAGCCACTTTTGGCGTACGCTGTAACGCTGCTTCTCGCGGCGTCAGTCGTCTGACTTGGGGCGGGGTGATAGGAGCACCTCCCCCCGCTGCTCCTAAACTAGAATCGTCAGTTAATACTGTACGTGCTGGTAGAGTGACTGGCAAAGCGGGTACATTTAATGTGGGCTGGTCCGGGGGTACTGGCACATTAACTTGGTCCCCGGGACCAGTGACTGGAGGAACAGGAATTACATTATTTACAGGATGCTGAGCGTGAGCGGGAGGGAGTACGATTTGCATATGCTGGGACTGTGTCGTCCAAGTAGGACGAAAGAAAAATTTCAGCTGCGGTCGGTTTATGACGCAGCTTAATCGGGACCAATGGTGGCGGTAGATTACAGGGTGCTTCCGGGGTTGCCTTCGGCAAGCCCTCGGCAAGAAGAGGATACATACCTTTAATAAGGGCATTTCTCTGTCTGTCTGACTGTTCTGCTCTAACTCGTTCACCTTCTTCGATTAATTCCCTTTCTTGGGCTTTTTCTGAGGATTCCCTACTTAATTCTGTTTTTCTGAATTCTTTTTCGGTTCTTCTATGAGATTCTTTGCGCCATAACTCGATGGCATCTTTCTGGGATTGTCTGGCTTTCTTTTTCCATAATGCTTCTTCTACTCGCATGATGCACTCGGCATCCCATGTACCTGATACAGGCCATCTATATTTCTCTTCAAGATCTTTCGTATAATCCACCCATAAGTCTAGATATAATATGGCATCTAAGCCATGCTTGTGATACATAAAATGTCCAGGACTGTCCATAGGAGGGACAGGAACTGCTTCTTCGAGTAACCCTTTTCTAGTTTTTATCTGACGTAACTTTGAAAACAGAGGCATGGCTGAGTTGTACTCGCGAACACAATACACAATAATCACAGTAATGAAATGGCAAACAAATCACTCATACCACGACATAGAAATACATTAATAACAGTTCGAACAGAATATTACCTGATACACTGAAAACATAACACTTGAATTTCTCGAGAACGGACTTACTAGAATTACTGGATGCACTGCTAAAACAGTACAAAACATACCGGTCTCGTAAAGAGACACGTCATACCGTATCCACCTAGGTGAATACTTCGGACTGGATCTGTGTACCCAAACCCATCGGACCAGGAACAACCTAATGAACCTGTCTAGATACTTCCCCCGCAACGGTACTCACCGGGAAGCAGAAACTTGAAGGCCTCGGACTGGACTGGACTGCTACGACGTCGGACTACGAACTTCGGACTTCAGAAACGGGTGGGCCTCCGGATACCTCGGACCTTGCTCTCTCGGCTTGGGCTCTGGTCGGGACGAACCGCATTCCTCACCGCCTCGTCTGGATGCCGGACCGCAGGTTCCGTCTCCTCCGTGGGCCTGAGGGAGACTTGAAGCAGAAATATCTGCACGTGCACGGTAGAGTTCCGTCACGGCTGTAGAAGGGTCAGGGGGCCTGCGTTACATCGCCGGCGCGTGGGGAAAGGGCACGTCCCTGTTCGGGCGCCATTTATGTGGTAAATAAATAATTAATTACCGGTACTATTTTTGAATACATTAATAATAACAGATAGCTCAATAAATAAGAGGCAGGATCCGATGTATCTGAGTCTAACAGGCTTTAATCAGGCACAAGGGAAGGGACAGGATCAGAACAGCCTGAAATAAATGACACGAGTGGCAGCTGCAACTTCTCATTAACAGTACATGGTATATATAGTAAAACATCACAATTACATTACATACAGTAGGCGTAACAAGTGACAAGCGTAAGATAAGAACACATGGGCGTGAAAAGAAGGCGTGCACAGGGCGTGCACGTAGACATGTGATGAGAACGTCACAGAAGTGTCATAAAGTGGGTGGATACATGGAGGGGGCTACCTGAGCAGCTGGGACCTTTAACCTAGTGGTGCGCGCAAACGGACAATGACGTGTTACCAGGGAGAACTGGGGGCTATGACTTCTGCACTAGAAGAGGAGACTAAAGTCTGCGGTGTCAGGACGACATGTACCTATAGCATATCTGGTATCTGGTGTTTGGAGTACATGTTGATAGAATCTAAAAGTTATCAGGGCAAAGGCTACTTGACACTAAGGCTGGTGCATGCATATATTCTACATGTATTGCGTGTACTATGAATCTTCCATTAATATTAATACAGTAATTTACTTGCATGGAGACAGAAAGACTAGACTATAGCTGAAGCTGTTTATGCGGTTCGCTAGCTTAGGAATGTGAAGACGAAGAGCTGAACTGATAACTAGAGGCATAACATATTCTTGGCAGACAGGCAGGCAGAGCCAGGCCGGGCACCGCGCTGCGCGGCAGGGAGTAAGTGAAGGGTCAGGGATGCAGGTGGGGGCTGCATCGCTCCTCAGAGTGGGTTCAGGAGACTGGAGCTTGAATCTGGTGTCCGGGCCCTTTTGAGGCCTAGAAACGGGGACAATTCAATGAATTAACGTGCATACTGTAAAACGTTGGCAACGTAGGCCTAATACTCGTTGCTTTCACGAGAATTGGAAACTGGCATACTAGAGTTGGACACAACTATAATTGCGTCTTTAATCGATCATAGGGGGATATATGCATATCGATCATGCACATATAACATAGGATGGGGAACACGTAGGCACATATAACAAGGCAAAATTCAATTTTCCTCAGCCTGTTAAAGACTTCTGGTCTTTTTGTTTCTGCTCATTACCCTTCTGGTCTGCCTTTTTCTGACCACCCCCTTGGTTCTGGTTTTTCTGCTTGATCCTGGTTCTGACCCATTTGTCTGCCTTCTTTCCCAATTCTTGGGGAGAGGTCAGATCAGAGTCAATCAGGTACTGATGCAATAGCTGGTTTAGAAAGTTGCTAAGGATTTGCTCTCTCATGATCAAATTATACAATCCTGTATAGTCCCTAACTTGACTTCCCAATAACCAGCCTCCCAGAGCCTTAGTGGCACAAACCCATCAATCAGAGCACTCTTCAGGACAGAGTAGTTGTTAGCATCCCCATCACTAACTGTGAGGAGCTTATCTCTACCTTTTTCAGAAAAGGAGAGCCATAAGATTGCTGCCCACTGACTTTGGGGTACCTGCTGCACTTTGCAGGCTCTCTCCAAAGCAGTAATCCATTTGTGGATGTCATCCCCTTCTTTATAGAGGGGCACAATCTTGCTTAGGTGTGTATTTTCATAGGACCTATCTTTATCCTTAGGGATATTGCTGCCACCAGTGGGTTCTAACCCACTCTCTCTATGCTCTCTAGCACGGGCAAGCTTCTCTTTGGCCAGGGCAACCTCCAGTTCCTGCCTCTCAATCCTAAGAGCAGCCTCTCTCATCTTTGCCTCATGTTCCCTTCTCTGAGGGGAAGACATCCCTCCCTGAGTATGGCCATGAGAGCTATTTGAAGCATGAGATCTGACAGAGTCCCTGGAGTGGGATCTCTCTCTTCTCTGCCTCTGGTTAAGCCCACTCGGGGGTCTGTATGAGGGCTGCCCATACTGACTCCCATATATGCTTAAGGTAGCCTGACTAAGCCTTCTGACTATGGTCTGACTGTTTGTCTCAGGATCAGAATCATCTCCCTCTCCGCCTTCTCCTTCTTCCTCATCTGGAACTGGAATATCAGTGACATCCTCTGTGGAGGGCAGGACTTCATCTGAGCTACCTGAAGCACCTGAGTCAGGTGTCTTTTGAGCATCATACTCTTCTAAGAGCTCAACTAAGAACTTTAGGGTAGGGTTTGAACCCTGTTTTAGCCTTCTAGAAGTACACAATTGTTTCAATTCTTGGAAGGCTAAGGCTTCATATCTTGAAGCAGTCCCCAAGGGATCTACTTCTGCAGGCAGAGAACCACTGGGGTTCACTGTCTGAGACATGGTTTCTAGTGAGGTGGGAGTGTTGCACCTACCTACACTATGTGTTTTCCTACAGAACCTATCTAGGAGTTGTAGTCAGGGTGTGCTAGGCCCAGGCTCTACAACAGCTAAGTTCAGTAGAACTTAAGTATACTAAGACTTGTTTTTTTTTATATGTACCTACAGGTACCTATGTGATCTTTCAAATGATATCTCAAGATTACAAGTGGTAAAACAACAGCAAGCTCTAATCCCAACCGCTGCACACCAATGTGAGAAGTTGGCCTGGTATATGATGTTCACTATTCTAGTGAACACCTTGCACCAGTCCAAACAACCCTTATGGTGATGGTTGTAAGTCAACCTTATAGACCAGCTATCCTAGAGGTAGCGTGGACAGAACAGTCTTAGGCTAAAAGACTCTTGAGGGCGTGTAAAGCCAGCTGTTTTACCATATGTAACCCCTTGAATATCAAATGAAAGGACACCACACAGGATATATATAAAATATATATGTATTTATTCACTAACACACTCCTCTGAACTCTTTATTAGATCAGAGGCAAAAGCACATAACAAGTTATACTCAGAAATACTTTAAATAGTACAATTTACAGTTAGGCCCTAGGGGCGCGTAAAACCATATACTAAGTAAGTGGTATAAAAGCCACGACTTTGGAAAGGGAAAGGCCTAGGTCCTAGAGGATCACTGGGGCTACACTATCTGACCCTTAGGTTAGGAGTAGGAGGCCCACAGGCGCCGCGTGCAGAGTCAGTACTCTCACGCGAGAGTCAATAGAAAGTCAATAGGAAAGTAAAAAGGTAAGTAATGAAGTTTCAGGACACTTCCGGTCTAACTAGGATTACACAACTAGCAAAACTGGACACTAGGATAGTCAATCCCTACAGGAGCACCGAAGTACTCGCGTTACCTCACCCACGGGCTGCAGGTGTCAAAGTGTGTCGGGTTTTCTCGTCGTTTCCTATGGAGCCTTGGAAGAAGATGTTGCAGGCGACCAGGAGGAAGATGTCTGGGTGGATCCAAGGATGGATCGGAGTTGAAGAAGACCTAAAAGCAGAGGGGACAGAGTTTAGGTCACTAGCCAGTGACCGGGTGGAACCAGGAAGGAACCAGATGTCGTCGAGGAGCAATCAGGTGCAGATGTGAAGCGTGTCGTTGCAGCCACGCGGACCAGGAGGCGCCGAGGATGACCAGGTGCTGGAGAGGAGCTGTCCCACGAAGGTTCTCGCAGATGGAGGGGCTGGCTTCAAGATTGGAGCCAACAAGCCTAAGCAAAGGCAACCCACGCAGGATACACAAAAGGCTTCTGGTGCAGACCAGGAGGGTCTGAGGTACTTCACCTTTTCAGGGAAGCGAGGGCCAGTCTGGAGCAACCAGACCAGCGATGGATTTCAAAGGAGTCATCGTCCGAGGGCTACTAGCCAACGGACCAGCAACTGGACAACGCGTCGAGCAGAACACAAGCAGAAGGGCCCCATGCAGATCGCGTGGAGTGTGGAGGGCTGGTCTTCGGTGCAGGTGGAGCTCAGTGTCGGGGTATCTCAGTCCCCAGGGCCCAGCTTGGAGGATGCCTCAGGAGCTGCGCTGTTAGCAAGTTGAAGACTTTCCAAGTTGCCTGCTTCCACGAATTCCGCCACCTTCCACTGAGCTCAGCTGTGCTGGAGTCGTGCAGTGGGGTCAGAGGAGTCCGGGAGTCGAGGTCTTGTCAGGCTCTGTGCTCGGGTTCCGGCGGGAACGGGGACATAGCAAGCCGTCGAGTTGCTGGATGGTGCCTGGTTGCCCAGGGTGGTCACTCCTTGGCCACAAGGGAGATTCTTCAGTCTTCAGCTTCAGTTGAATGTCGAAGGGTCCAGAGTTTTGTCTTCAGTTCGATTCCAGGATTAATCTAAAGTCTCCTGGGTCTGCTCCTACCTTTATACAACTAAAGGGGGCTCGTTTACTCACTAGATCCCTCTTATGGGTGGGACCAGGAAGGGGGCTGGTTACACCCCCTTTCCTTTGTGCAGTTTTGCTCCACAGCTGGGGCTGGAGTGCCCCAGCAACCGGTTTGAACTGGGTTATGCATGGAGCACCTAGTGTGCCCCAGGCATGTCTCATTCTATTCAGCCCTCCCTGTCCCAATACACAAAATCCTGTCTGGGGTGGTGCTCGCACCTCTCCAGGCAGGAAACCTATTGTCCAGGCCTCCCTCGCTGGAAGGACTCCCAGCAGCAGGAGGTCAGACTTGTGACTGTGGCAGCAGAATCCATTTTGTGACACTGGGGCTCTGGTTAACTTTAACCAGGATAGTCAGCAACAACATGTCTTCTCCCTCTAGAAGGGTGGAATGCTACCCCCGTCGCCAGAATTGGCGAGGGGGTAGTATTCCAAAGCGTATGACACCTTACACGACATGTTTAGATAAAGCCAAACCAAAGTTAGCATTCAACCGCGAGGATTATAATACACTTAAGAGTATATGGTATGGCAATATCATAGAACAGCTACTAAGGACATGGTTCCGAAAGCTGCAGACAGGCTCACCTCATGCTAAATCACCATCTCACACATATCCAAGCACTCTGCCTCCAGGATTGTTAAGGCCTGCCATAGGAGTGACTTATAGGTTATTATGTGTCTATATATAAGGGAGGTATAGGGATACTATACCTAAGCAAGGGGTGATTGTGAGAAGTTGGCCTGATATATGATGCTCACTAGTTCTAGTGATCACCTTGTATTAGTCCAAACAACCCTTATGGTGATTGGTTGTAAGTCAACCTTATAGACCAGCTCTCCTAATGGTAGCATGGACAAAGGAGTCTTAGGCTAAACTCTTTTGGCATGTGAAGCCAGCTGTATTACCACATATAACCCCTTTAATACCAGATGAAAGGACACCACATACGTTGTTATGAAAATAAACAATATATTTATTAATAACAAACACCTCTGAACTCTTTATGAGATCAGAGGGCTAAGCACATGACAATCTCTTATGAAAAATACGATAAGTTGCACAAAATTACAATGGTGCCCTAGGGGCACGACAAACCATATACTAAGTAAATGGTATAAGGAAATCGATAGAAGGAATGGAGCTGTCCAGAGGCTGTAGGATCGCTGGGACTACACTATCCTAACCTTTGGTAAGTAACAGGAGGCCCACGGGATGCGTGTGAAGAGTGTGAGATGCGGAACAAAGTCAATGGACAGTAAAGTTTACGAAAAAGGTGAGTATGGACAGTCTTTACTATCTTGGACTGAAACTACTGGAAATCTGGACACTAGTGGAGTGAATCTACCCATGAGCACCGAAATGCTCTCATTACCTCACCCACAGGCTGCGGGTGCATAGGTGACAAAGTGTGTCGGGTTTCCGCGTCGAAGTCTATGGAGCCTTGAAGAAAGATGCTGCAGGCGACCAGGAGGAAGATGTCCGGTGCTATCCAAGGGTGGATCGAGGAAGAAGAGGACCTGAAAGCAGAGGGGACAGTGTTCAAAGTCACTAGCCAGTGACCGGTGTGGAACCAGGAAGGAACCAGATGCTGTCGTCGCGATCAGGTGAAGAGTAGACGCTTGTCTCTGTAGCCATGTGGACCAGGATGTGTCTCCGATGACCAGGATGGAGGCATGAGCAGTCCCACGCAGGCTCTCGCTGTCGGCAGTGTCGGATCCGGATTAGGAGTCAACAGGCCTTGGCAAAGGCAACCCACATGGTGAGTGGAAACGGCGTCTGGTGTGGACCAGGAGGGTCCGGGTGCTCCTCTTTTGGAAGGGAGCAAGGGCCAGTCTGGAGCAACCAGACCAGCAGTGTGGATTTCAAGGATCGTCGTCTAGGAGGCCACTAGCCAGCCGGCAAGTGACCAGACAATGCGTCGAGCAGCAGTCAAGCAAAAGGGCCCCACGCAGATCTCGTGGATGCTGGAGGGCTGGTCTTCGGTGCAGGAGCTGCTCGGGGCTGGGGCTTCTCAGTCCCCAAAGCACTTACTTGAGGATGCCTCTGAAGTCGTGCTGGAAGCGAAGTGCAGTTTCTTCAAGATGGCCGGTCCCACGTGTCTCGTCGTACCCACAGATCTCAGCTGTGCTGCAGATGTAGGTTGAGGTCGGAGAGGTCTGGAAGTATGGATCTCGTCGGGCTCTGAAGTCTGGTTCCGGCAGGTAGGACGACAAAGTGAACCGCTAGGACGCTTGATGGTGCCTGCAGTTGCAGGGTGGACACTCCTTGCCCACAAGGGAGATTCTTCAGTCTTCTGGGGAGCAGAACGTCGAAGTCCAGAGTTTCTTCGTTGTAGAGTTGTTCAGGATAATCTAATTTGGAATGGGACCAGCTCCTACCTTTATCCTGCTAAAAGGGGCTGTACTGCTGACTAGGTCCCTCCCATGGGTGGGACCAGGAAGGGGGGTGGTTACACCCCCTATCCTTTGTCCGGTTACGCGCCAGAGCTGGGGCTGGAGTGCCCCAGCAACTGGTTTGAACTGGTGTATGCACAGGGCACCTTGTGTGCCCCAGGCATGTCTCATTCCTTTCAGGCCTGTCCTACCTAATACAGAAAATCCAGTCTGGGGTGGCGCTAGCACCTCCCAAGGCAGGAAACCCTTTTCTCCAGGCCTCCCTCGCTGGAAGGACTCCCAGCAGCAGGTTGTCAGACTTGTTTCTGTGGTGGCAGCATCCATTTTGTGAGGCTGAGGCTCTGTTTAACTTTAACCGGGGTTCACAGTAACATACATGTCGTGTCCCTCTAAAAGGGTGGAATGCTACCCCCGTCGCCAGACTTGGCGAGGGGATAGTATTCCAATTCGTATGACACCTTACTCGACATGTTTTGATAATGCTATACCAAAGTTAGCATTCAACCGCAAGGATTATAATGCACTTAAGAGTATATGGTATAGCGTTATCATGGAACAGCTATTAGGACTTGGTTCCGCAAGCTGCAGACAGGCTCAGCTCATGCTAGAGCTCCATCTCACATAATTCCAAGCACTCTGCCTTCAGGATTGATAAGGCCTTCGATAGGAGTGACTGATAGGAATATATGTCTACATTTTAGGGTTAGATATAGGTATACTATATCTATAGCAAAGGGTGATTACACCACCTTGCCCCAGCTGTCTTACCAGCCAGTTGCGTCTGTTTAGATGGCCAGCCAGGGGTGGCATAATACATGCTTCAGCCCCTGGTAGGCCCTGGGTACACCTATGCACTGGGTACCTAAGGACTGATAAGGTGGCCCAGTACCAATTGGTAAATGCACCTAAAGTACATGGATGTCAATTTAGAGAGAGAACAGCTAGGCTGTGGGTCTGATTAGCAGGCCCACAGCCAAGAAAGTCGTAAACCAGTGAAGCAAAAAGCAAAAATCTGGGGTGACCATAGGATTGCAGACCCTACTCTCCTACAGTGATTACAAGACCTTGCCACACATTTGTGTCAGTTTGAATGGCCAGCCAGGGGTGGCATATTAGATGCTGCAGCCCCTGGTAGGCCTTGGTTACACCTATGCCCTGAGTACCTAGGGTACACTTCTACAGGGGCTGATAAGGTGAACCAAATCCCAATTGTGGATGTACCTAGAGTACATGGTGTGAATTTAGAGAGAGTGCATCTGGGCTGTGGGTCTGATTAGCAGGCCCACAGCCACATCTAAGTCGAAAACCAGTAAAGCAAAAGCAAAAAGTGGGGGTGACCATAGGAAGCAGACCCTACTCTCCTACATCCATGAACACCTGCACTACACTCCCCCGGACAGAGGGAAGGAATGCTTTCAGTGCAAGTAGGATCACCCGCAGCTCCAGAAGGTTGATAAGGAGCCGGGACTCTGCCGGAGACCAGAGGCCTCTATTCTCCGCCTCTCCCATGTGGCCCCCCAGCCCAGGAGGGACGCGTCCGTCATAACTATGTGCTCCGGTTGGGGAAGGGAGAGGGATCTGCCACTGACCCAATCGCAGTCCATGAGCCACCACTGCAACTGTCTTGCAGTGCCCTCCGAGATCAAGACATGGCCGGACAAGTTGCCCTGATGCTGGGCCCACTGAAACTTCAGGTCCCACTGCACAGCCCACATCCGCCACCTGGCGTGATGCACCAGAAGGATGCAGGAGGCCATCAGCCCCAGAAGCCGCAGCGTCAACCTGACTGAGACTCAGGATAAAGGCTGAAAGATCGGAATCAGAGCCTGAATATCCCGAACCCGCTGTTCGGGAGGATAAACCCGAAACTGCGCCGAGTCTAGAACCGCTCCAATGAAGAGGAGCTTCTGAGAGGAGCACAGGTGCGACTTCGGCACATGGATGGAGAACCCATGCAGGTGCAAGAGGTGGCTGACGACTGTCTGGGGCGAGCCTGCCTTCAACAACCAGTCGTCGAGATAGGGGAAGACTGACACCCCTAATCTGCGCAGATGAGCTGCGACCACAGCCATCACTTTCGTGAACACCTGAGGGGCGCTGGTAAGGCCGAAGGGGAGCACGGTAAACTGAAAGTGCTCGTGGCCTACCGTGAACCGCAGGTAGCGCCAGTGGGCCAGCAGGACAGGGATGTGAAAATAAGCGTCCTTCAAGTCCAACGATATCATCCAGTCTCCCGGGTCTAGGGCAGCTAAGACCTGAGCCAGAGTCAGCATCTTGAACTTTTCCTTCCGGAGGAAGCCGTTGACTTTCCGCAGGTCCAAGATAGGGCGTAAGCCCCCTTTGCCCTTCTTGGGAACCAGAAAGTAGTGGGAGTAACAACCACACCCTACTTCTGGCCGAAGGAACGCGCTCAATGGCCCCCTTGGCCAAGAGGGCCGTAACTTCCTCTTGCAGAAGTTGCAAGTGATATCCCCGACACGCTGTGGTATTGCGGTGGCATGGCTGGAGGGGTCATCTCGAAGGGGAGGGAGTAGCCCCTTCAGACAATTTGCAGCACCCACCTGTCCGATGTGATGTCGCGCCAGTGGAGGAGGTGATGGCGAACCCTGCCCCCCACTGGCGTTAAATGGGCCTGAAAGCTCGGACTAGGAGGGCTTTGAGGCGGATGCTGCGGGGGTGGATGTGGACTGGCCTCGCCGTTGTCCCTTGGCACTGCCACGGCGGTTACCACGTCCGCCACTGCGCTGGAAGTTAGTCTGCGGCCCGTGGCTGGCAGGACGTTTGGGGGTGCCCCTTCATTGGTCACAAAAGGAGCGAAAGGCAGCAGTTTGCTGGCGTAGGGCCGACAGGCCCAAGGACTTGGACGTAGCCCTGGAGTCCTTAAAGCGCTCAAGTGCATTGTCTGCGATGTCCATCAAACAGTATGCCCATACGGGTGTTCTGGACATCAGCCAAAAAATTGGTGGACCTCAGCCAGACGTTGCAATCGCCCTGCCTAGCGAGTCCGTGGTATCCAGCCCACATCGAATAGAATACCATGCCTCATCTCGCCCCTCCGCAAGGGCTTGGGCGAGTTTAACCCGGGCCTCCTCCGGGCATTGTGGCAGCACATCCGCGACCCTGTCCCACAGAGAGTGGGTATAATGGCCCAAAAGGCAAGCGGTGTTGACCGACTGCAACCCCAAACTAAGTGAGGAGAACACCTTTTTTCCGTACTGTTCATACCTTTTGGATTCCCGATCAGTGGGAGCTGTCGGGAATGCGGTCTGGGAATTGGAGGCCTGGATAACCAGGCTCTCGGGGGTGGGGTGGGTGGACAGGAAACTATGGTCGCCCAGGGCCAGGCGGTGGCGTCTGGCCACGTTCCTATCTACTGGGGGACCTGTAGCGGGCCTGGACCAAGTACCCAACAGAATGTCAGTTAAGGCCTCTTTGAATGGCAGTAGAGGCTCCAAAGAGCTTGCCTGCGGTTTGAGGACCTCAGTGAGGAGGTTAGTCCTCACGGGCATGATGGGGAGCTCAAGAGACAAGGCCTTGGCTGCCCTTGTCAACACCACACTGTAGGCAGCCCCCTCCTCCGTAGCCACGGTAGGAGGGGAGACAAATCCAGTGTCGGGCGAAGTGTCCAAACCACTGGCCTCCCCTAGTTTACCTGCACAGTCCTTAAAAGACTGGCACTCCAGAGGGTCCTCAGACCCCTCCCAATCCACCTCGTCCTCCATCACCTGGTACTCAGGTGCAAATGATGGGGCCGGATCATAGAAGTAATGCTCTTCTCTCGGCGCAGAATACGGCGATCGACGCTGGAACCGGATTGAGGGGGGGATCGGGGACGACGTCGTCCGGGGACGGCGTCGGGGGCGACACCCTAGGAGTCGACGCCGGTGGAGGGGTCGTTAGGTCAACCAGCAGCGACCCGGATCCGACAAATCTGGCGGGGCCTTGCGGCGTCGGGACCGAAGTCGCCAACGGCGCCGGGGCCGAAGCACCTGACAGCGCCGGGGCCGAAGTACCCGACCCGCTTGGGCTCCCAGTCGGGACCGCGGGGCCCGAAGGCGCCGTGGAACCCGACGGAGGAGCGAGCAACCTCATGGCCATGAGGAAGGCATCGATTTCCTCCGGCATCGCGTTCTGCCCAGGGACCGGCGGGTATGGAGCAGGCCACGGAGCCGCATGGGCGGTGTCACCTGAACCCCCGGCCGCGTCGCACGAGCGTCGGGGGGAGTCAGAAGAGCGATGTCGCTTCTTCGACTTCTTGTGCCTCTTACCTGAGGACTTGGAGCCCTACAAGTGGTGTTGACTCGCCGAGCTGTGATGACTCCGGTCCCGCGAACGGGCCCTCTACCTCCTCCTGGACCGGGACCTTGAGCAGCATGGGGCCGACTGCCGGAGCTCGTGGCGCTTACGGGACCGCTCCCGCCTAGCTTTTGACGTCAAGGCCCGGCAGTCGGGGCATGACTTGTCATCGTGGTCGGCCCCTAAGAAATACAGGCACCGGCGATGGGGGTCGGTAACCAACATCAGTCGGTTGCAGTCGGCACAGGGTTTGAACCCGGGCATCCCTACCGGCACCGATGGAGTCGTTCGACTCGAAAAACAGATCGAAAAGGATCGAAAAAGTTTAGTCAAAAACTGACTAAAGGGTACTACTTTTTCCGGACCGGAGAAAAACAGACGTCAGCGCGCGAGGGCGGCGTCTAAGTACTCCAGCGTGGTATTCCCGGCGCCGACGATGCCGACGACGGACGCGGAGCCGCAGACGACGCCTAGTGACGCGCAGGGGTACTGCTACGCAAAAGTTTCCAGATCCAGACTGACGCCTGGGGATATTCTAAGGTAAGGAATCTAATACTAACCTGTTTCTTTCAGATTGAACTTCTGTCTTATAGACCTCTCTCGATACTTAATACAAAATACCAGATACTCAGTAAGGTTTTAGCATCACGGCTACTTCCACTCCTTCCACGATTGATCCATACAGATCAATGTGGTTTCATACCCCAACGTAGTACCTCTCTGAATATTCGTCGGCTTCATGAAACTTCACCTCTTACTGGTTGCTTGTCTTTGGACGTGCGTCAAGCCTTTGATACCCTGAGCTGGTCTTATATGCTAGCTGTATTGTCCAAATTCGGCTTGCCCCAGTCATATTGTAATTGGATCAAATTGCTGTATACTAGCCTTACTGCTTGCGCTAAGACAGGTATGACCATCTCTCCCTCTTATACTATCTCTGGGGGAACGCGCCAAGGCTGCCTCTTGTCCCCCCTGCTCTTTGTGTTAGCCCTCGAACCTCTTGCACAATATCTGCATCAAGTTATGGTCCCATATGTCGTCCCCTTGCGTGGAGTGATTCACTCTGTATCACTATACGCCGATGATATGTTATTATATTTCCGAGATCTGGATGCCAATAAACACACGATAGCCGCAGTCTTTTCTTGTTTTGGGGAAATATCTGGCTTCTGTCTTAATGCCTCTAAATCAGTTGCCTTCTCCTTCTAAAATACTTATACTTCTCCCTATTTACAATTTGGTCAAATGCAATTCAGAGTTGAACCTATTACTTTTAAATATTTAGGAATTTACATATATAGATCCAACGCAAATACCATAGATGGTAATGTGGTGCGCACCATTAATTAACTACGTTCCCAGATTACCTTCAGGAATACGTTACCTTTGACGGTGGCTGGCCGCTTGGCGGTGTCTAAAATGGTTATGTTGCCCCGACTCCTTTATCATTTTGTGAACCTTCCGGTTGTCCTCCCGGCCTGGATTTTTAAAACACTAGACTCTCTGTTGTCGTCCTTGATACGGGGGCGGGCAGAAACAGATTACCTTTGGCTAAGTTGAAACTACCTAGTGCTGCAGGGGGTATGAGGGTACCTGATTTTAAAACATATTGTATAGTTGGACAATTACAGTGGATGGCATATTGGTTAGTGGGTAACAATGTATTTGAAGTTGGGCACTCCCCTGATTTTTTAAAACAAGGAACCCTTCAATCATTGTTATGTCCCTGTGCTGCGTGATCCTCCATATCTATTGCATGTTGCACTACATTATTGGAAACAAGCACATAAATTAGCAAAACTGCCATTTCCGTACGCCCCAACATCCCGCTCTGTGGATTGCCTACCAGGCATGGGATAATATCAATGAATCAGATAAGAGGGAGGACACAGATGGGTGTGGGAACAGTTGGTGAGTTCTTCTTGGGGGCCACCTGATGCCCCACGAAGAGTTTGTACGTACTTATTCAGAGCCTGCAACCTTGTTTCTCACTCATGCAGCAATTGTACACTTTATTCGGAAATATTGGTTCACAGACCAGAGAGAGCCTTCAACTTTTCATTTATTGAAATCACTTCACGTTATGGGGCACGGCCGACACTTGGTACGATGGCTCTATCTGGGTTTAAGGGAGCATTTACATACCCCATTATCGCATCTCAGGCAGAAATGGGACATGATATTAATGCGCGAGTTAGACAACAGAGAATGGGCCCAAATGTTGGAACACCCTCAGCGAGTCTCTCGTAATTGCCGTTTAAAAACGATTCAATCATTCATATTGACCCCCTACAGTGTCAAAGGTCCCCGACAACAATACAAAAGATGTTCCCAAATGCGTCCTCGGTGTGTTCAAGGTGTATGGCGCGAGAGGCTGATTTTATTCATATGCTATGGTACTGTCCGGTACTGAGGGGGTTTTGGTCAGAGGTTGTCCAGAGTTTGGTAGTACTGACAGAACGCACACCATGGGACACAGTTGAGGCCTGTCTCCTGGGGCTCTTCCCCCTCCCCAAGAAGGCGAAATTGTTACGTCGTTTTGCAGGCTTAGCTCTGATGCTGGCCAAACGACTGGTTACGCAGCGCTGGAAGTCTAATTCAGCGCCCCGTGAAGGCAGAGGCATTAAGAAGTTATCAGGTGGGCTGTTGCCGAGAGGGAGGCTTTACAACGTGAAGAATATAGGGGACTGCGAAAACTGCCAATTTCTTTAGATTGGGCGCATCTAATAGAACTATTTAGAATCAATCATTTTTATTGCGTGGTAAAACATCTTATTACATAGCTCGCTGCCTACATCAAATCGACCGGCAGAGCGTAATCACTTGGCTTTACACAGCAAACGGGTCCACACCCTGGAGGGCAACCTTGTGAAAGAAACTGCGAGCCAGTACAGCCAGCTAAGTCAAGTGCGTAGATACCACCGTTATCAGAAAAAACAAACAAAAATAGACAAACACCCCAAGAACTGGGATGGCTTGGTGAGCAAAATAACGATGGATTAAACCCAGATCTGTGACTGGGGGTGAATGTTTTGCCATTGTGCAACATTCCGTCAATCATCTTGTGTGTTTTGCTAAACACCCCAACCCCCCACCCCCCTAATCCCCCCCACCCAGTTCCGCATCAGTCTCCAGCTCCACCGTCCACCTCCAAGACCCTAAGGCTCTTCCCACAACCACTTAGGCAAGTTTATCAGCCCCCACAGGTTCCAAAGAAATGAGCTGGAGTATTTGTAGGTACTTAGGACACATGACCTCTCAGATCTTTAGAAAGGAGATGTAGGAATGGACCCCATAGCCTTGCATATTCAGACCCTCTTTCCATCAAGGCGAAACGAGAGGCATTCCATAGCCAAGAGATGCAAAAGCCTTTGGAGCCAATCCCTTGGATCAGGTGTAGCTGAGGAACCCCACTGCGCCAAAAGGACCTGCTGAGCCGCAAGTAGAGCCAAAGCAATCTGTCTACCCCTCTTTGAGCGCAACGGAAAGTACTTAGGGTGAGGAAGCCCCAACAGCGTGTACTGCAGCGCACGGGGGAATGTAATCTGGAAGGGATCATCGAGGTCATCGAGAACCGCTTTACAATACCGCACTAACTTCAGACAGTTCCACAATAGATGTACCAAAGTACCCCGAAAGGCCACATCCCTGCCAGCAGAGACCTGATTTCGCCACATCCCATGCCTTGATGCGCGCCGGTGTATAGTACCAATAAGCAGCCACTTTATAGGCAGATTCAGTACCAGCAGTGTGAGAGGCAGTATGGTGGACGGAGTAAAAGATGTGCTCCCCTTCTTTACGTGTCAAAGGGCGCCCCAACTCCGTCTCCCAACGCACCTGCGCCTTTGTTCGCTGTTTCTTGGGGTGTAAAAGAATCATCGCATAGAGTTCAAATATAACCTTACGATCATCCTCCTTGCAGACTAGCCATTTCTCAAAAGTAGTCAAGGAGCGGGACATGGAGGCGAGGTTAGATGGATGAGTCACCCAATGCGCTAACTGCGAATAGTGAAAAGCATCGGCCTCTGGCAGCTGGAAGTATTCCTTACACAATTTGGGGAAAGGGATCAGGCCGTCAAGATCGAAGAGGGAACCCAACCTTTTACAGCCTTCCTCCAGCGGTGGAAGACTGAAGACGCACACCCTGGCAGAAAATCAGGGCTATCAACAATGGGAGTCATCGGGGAGGGAAATGTAGTCCAACCCCTACGCTGCGCTAAGTAATCCCAGGCCTTCAAAGTCGGGGAGGTCACCGGGGAAGAGTAAAGGCCCCACGCCCTATGTTTGCGCTGCAGCCACAGCTCGCGCCAGATATTGCTGCTTCCTACCGTCTGGTCCATAAAGTTCCAGTGTTTGCTGGACAAGGGCTTATTCCACTCCGTGATGTACCGGAGACAGGACGCTTGAAAATAAGCCATCAGCAAGGGAAAACCCAGTCCGCCCGCAGCCTTTGGCATGGTGACAAGGGACAATGGAAGCCGTGGCCGCCTATTGCTCCACAAGAATTTATTAAGAAGCCCCTGAATTTCCGAAGAGTGCCCGGCAGGGGAGTCAGAGGAAGCATTTGGAAAAGATACAGAACACGCGGCAACACCGTCATTTTCACCGACGCCATCCTCCCATACAGGACAAGTTAAGGCTGGACCAGTCAGACAATGCTTTGGTAGTTTGATCAACCAATAATTTGTAATTAAGGGAGACCGTATTAGCAATGGAGGAGGTCAACTGGATACCCAAAAATTAAACATCAGAATGCACCCATTGAAAAGCAAAGTCCCACCTCAAATCTCGCACCTCCACATCGGGTATAGAGACATTGAGTATTTGCGATTTTGAGAAATTAACTTTGAACCCTGCAACCTTACCGAATTCGAGGAGCTCCGATGATAGGTAGCGCAGACAGGAGTGAGGGTGAGTCCGCGATAGGATAACATCATCAGCATATAAACAGATTTTGAGAATATCAGCCCCAAACGGAATCCCCCCAATACCCACTGTACGCGCTGAGCGAAAAGCTCCATATAGAGCGCGAAAAGCAGCGGGGACAGGGGACACCCCTGCCGCGTCCCCCTAGTGATGGGGAAGAGGGCTGATTTGCACCCGTTCACTCGTACTGTCGCCTTAGGGGCCGCATATAGGCACCAAACCCATTGCATAAAGTTGTCACCTAACCCAAAGGCTTTCAGGACTGCAAATAGGTAGTCCCAGTCCACCCGAGCAAAGGCCTTCTCGGCGTCAATGGAAAGAAAGAAAGCCTGAGCTCTAGATCGGTGGACCAGGTCTATGAGGTGTTATGGTATTATCCCCCCCCCGCCACGTTGTAATAAAGCCTGCCTGATCCGGATCAATGACTCCGTCCATCAGAGGGCTGAGCCTTGCCGCTAAAATACTCGCAAAAAGCTTTGCATCAACATTGAGTAAAGAGATAGGCCTGTACGAGCCACAGTCTTTAGGGTCCTTCCCAGGTTTAAGAATGACCGTAATCGCTGCCTCTGACATGGAGGGAGTCACCTCTCCTGTATCGAGAAAGGAGTTAAATAGGCGGGTTAAAAGAGGAGCCAGCTCAACACAGTAGGTTTTATAAAATATGGCAGAGAAGCCATCAGGCCCCGGGGACTTAGCCACCTTTAACCGAGCAATCGCAAATATGACCTCCTCTATGCGGATTGCGGAGTCTAAAGCTTCCGCCCACGTCTGAAAAAGAGGCATAATGGCACAAGACTCCAAGTAATCCGCCACACCCCTTAAGTCCACCGCCTCCCCCTGTACAGGTCCTGATAGAACTGCCAAAAAGATTCCACGATAAGAGCATCAGTAGTGTGCTCTACTGCCTGAGGTCCTCTAATGGATTGTATGGCCGTCAACTGAGCGCGCGCCCGCAATCTATGTGCCAGCATCCTCCCCCCTTTGTCCCTGCTAAGGAAGAATTTGTGTCGCAAATGCAATAGGGCGTGGGCAGCTCTATCTAAATCGAGATGTTTCAGCATGCGCCGCTTGGTGTCTAACTCCCCCCAAACTCTCGGTGCCCCGTCCTCTTATGTATCGCCTTCAGAGCACCCACCTCCCCCTCTAACTCAGTCCGCTTATCTTTGCGTAACCATGAGCATGTTGCCGCCAGCGCTATAAACTCCCCCCGCACCACCAATTTCAATGCCTCCCATACCGAAGCTAGGGATGTATCTTCCTGATCGTTATCTGCAAGATAGTGGATGTTAGTATTCCGAACCCCCGCAACTACTGATTCCGAGTGCAGCAGGGAGTCCCGGAGGCGCCAGCCGGGCGGCGGCGGCCGCTCGCCGTGGGATGTGAGAAGAACCGAGATGAGGGCATGATCCGATAGCGAGCGTTGAGTAATAGACGCTGCGGACAAACGAGGCAAGAGAGAGGATGTGGCCAGAAAGTGATGTAAGTGGGCGTATGTCTTGTGCGCTGCGGAGTAATAGGTGTACTCAGGCTCTAGAGGGTGATGGACGCGCCACACATCATGCAGCCCTCCCTCAAGGAGCCACTGCCTCCCCCCTGCATCATCGCACCCGACTGGTGGGACCTCTGCTCAGACCTGTCCATCCCCAGGTCCATCACAATGTTCAAGTCCCCACCCACTAAGATTGCTGCATCTGGAGACGCGAAAACCTCAGAAAGGGCCACCCTTAAAAAAGGCTCTTGTCGTTCGTTCGGAGTATACAGGGACCCTATAGTCAACTGTGTCTCACTCCACTGGACGCGGACAGCCAAAAACCTACCCTTAATGTCAGCCACCTGAGAGAGGACTTTGCAATGCGCACGGGCGCTAAAGAGGATCGCCACCCCATGTTTCTTATCCGGACCTGAGTACCATAGCTGCAGTGGGAAGCGCTTGTCCTTCATCCACCTAGTATCCTTAGAGAGGAGATGAGTCTCCTGCAGCAGGCACACATCACCCTCTGCATTCTCCAAGAGTGAAAGAATGGCCGAGCGCTTGACAGGACTGTTTAAGCACCGAACATTCAGGCTTATTATCTTTAACTCTCTACCCAGAACACCAAAGGGAAAAGGAATAGCTCAGATGGTACTCAATGTCAGCAAGCCTAAGTGGGTAATGATACACTGCCTGCCACCCAGGTCCTCGCCTGACCTGTCGGAGAACTGATGCGGAGCCCCAAAAACAACCCCAAAACCACAACCAAATCTCATACCCCCCACCCCAACTCAAGAAAGCATAAACAAGAAGGAGACTCGGGAGTCGCCCAGAGGGACTACAGTCTGTCTTACGGGCCCAACTAGCAGGGTAACATGGCGCCTTCATGGAACACTTCTCTTCCTGATACAGGACACTGGAACAAACAAGGACTGAGAAAGGCAATCAATCCACATCAGAGAACAACCTGCCTCCGGCGCCAGATAAAGACCCAACTAATGTCAGCCGTATGGATCTCAAGGGACCCCACAGTTATCAGTCACCAGGGCCACGGAGGTTACAGCAGCCTCCCTCTCCTGTAGACTTGCAGACGCATCAGGCTTCACAGGCGGAGAGGACCGCCCAACCCGCTGCTATTCGGTGGAGCGATTGCGCCGTCTGGCAGGTGATCCGGCGCCCCCCGACGGGGTGGCGGGCCGCTTCAATCCCAAGATCTCAAAGGCAGCGGTGTTGAACTGAAGTCGGAGACGCTGTCTCCAGCCTGCTGACCTTTCATCAGAAGCCATCTCCGTAGCGCATTTGCAGCGCTGGAAGCGGGGGTTATTTCGCGCTCAAACGCAACTCGATAATTGCCAGCCGCGCTAGGTGACCAACCGTCCGTAAATTTCACGGACAGTCCGTAATTTCGGCCGTCTGTCCGTTGTCCGTGAAGGATTGTTTAACGGACGCCATTTGTCCGTAATTTTAACCTGCCACCGGTCGCACCACCCTAACGCCTGCGCAGCTTCCCCCCACCTCCCTTCTTGACTCCAAGGCTGTTCCAAAGCTCCTATACTCCCCATCATTGGAGTGACACAGTGGGATGGCAACCTTCACACCTCCAGCCCTTGATGAGGTGTTAAGAGGTGCTTGAAGGTGGCTGCGAGGGAGGGGCTGCAGCTTCAGGAGCAGGGGCCTCGATTCAGATGCAAACAGCCCTGAATGCTTCATGTCTATACAATTTGTGTGAGACAAAAATGGCCAGACCTGCCAATGCTCGTTTCTTTTTGTTCACTGATCTGAGCTGTACAGATGTACACAAAAAACGGGAATCACAGAAAGAAACATCAAAGTCAAACTTTTCACTCTGCAGCGCAGCCTGGGCTCAGAGTTAGTATCTCCTCTGTGCAGGAGCACAGCGCCTCTTCTCAGGGTACTAGCAGGGTGGGTGGGGGGAGGAGGGGGGGGGGGGTCAGCGCCTCTTTTCAGGGTACTAGCAGGGAGGTCAGCGCCTCTTCTCAGGGTACTAGCGGGGGGTCAGCGCCTCTTCTCAGGGTTCTAGCAGGGGTTCAGCGCCTCTTCTCAGGGTTCTAGCAGGGGTTCAGCGCCTCTTCTCAGGGTACTAGCAGGGGGGTCAGCGCCTCTTCTCAGGGTACTAGCAGGGGGGTCAGTGCCTCTTCTCAGGATACTAGCAGGGGGGTCAGCACCTCTTCTCAGGGTATTAGCAGGGGGGTCAGCGCCTCTTCTCAGGGTACTAGCAGGGTGGTCAGCACCTCTTCTCAGGGCACCAGCGGGGGTCAGCGCCTCTTCTCAGGGTACCAGCGGGGGGAGTCAGCGCCTCTTCTCAGGGTACTAGCAGGGGGGTCAGCGCCTCTTCTCAGGATACTAGCAGGGGGGTCAGTGCCTCTTCTCAGGGTACTAGCAGGGGGGTCAGCGCCTCTTCTCAGGGTACTAGCAGGGGGGTCAGTGCCTCTTCTCAGGGTACTAGTAGGGGGGTCAGCGCCTCTTCCCAGGGTACTAGCAGGCGGGTCAGTGCCTCTTCTCAGGGTACTAGCGGGGGGGTCAGCGCCTCTTCTCAGGGTACTAGTAGGGGGGTCAGCGCCTCTTCCCAGGGTACTAGCAGGCGGGTCAGTGCCTCTTCTCAGGGTACCAGCGGGGGGAGTCAGCGCCTCTTCTCAGGGTACTAGCAGGGGGGTCAGCGCCTCTTCTCAGGATACTAGCAGGGGGGTCAGTGCCTCTTCTCAGGGTACTAGCAGGGGGGTCAGCGCCTCTTCTCAGGGTACTAGCAGGGGGGTCAGTGCCTCTTCTCAGGGTACTAGTAGGGGGGTCAGCGCCTCTTCCCAGGGTACTAGCAGGCGGGTCAGTGCCTCTTCTCAGGGTACTAGCGGGGGATCAGCGCCTCTTCTTAGGGTACTAGCGGGGGGTCAGCGCCTCTTCTCAGGGTACTAGCAGGGGGGTCAGCGCCTCTTCTCAGGGCCCCAGACATCCTAGAACAGGCCCTGATTACACCGAGGCAGCACTTGGTTCTCTTCACAGAGCTTAATTACTGTCACTAAATTGTAAACAAACCTCGATTCTGCAAACATGCAGTCTATAATGTAATAAAATAAAGAAATGGCACAATCACACCCACACTGATTAACAAAGTATGGAGGACAATCAGTTAAATCAGTTCTCTTGGAGTATCTCCTTTACGTACTAACATTTTGGAGAGAGAGACTGTCTTCTCGTTGTCTTGTCCAGGAGGAGGTGAGGAGCCCTACCCCACCCTGGAAGAGACCAAGATGATACTAGAATACTGCATGCCCACCCCTGTGCCCAACTTGGTGGATCCAGTTCCCCCTCCTGTGATGGCTCCTGCCCCTCCACCGCACCAGTGATGGCTCCTCCTGTCCCTCCCCCCCCCGCGCCTGTGATGGCTCCTGTCCCCCCCCCTGTGGGGGATCCTGTCTCTGCCCTGGGTGGCTTCTGTCCCAGGCCTGGAATGGCTCCTGCAGCGAGGAAAGTCCAGGAACGGATTTTTTTTCTTGACGGGCTTCTTCTCAAAAAGGCTCAGCTCAAAATTAATGCGAAAAGGTGGGCGAGTGAGTAAGTGAAGGGATGGGTGGATGGCTGGATGAATTAGTGAAAGGGTGAATGGATGAATGAAAGATTGAATAGATGGATAAGGAGAGAGGATGGATGGATTGATGAGTGAGTGGAAGGATGGAAGAGAGAAAAGGTAAATAGCTGGATGTATGGGTGGAAGGGTAGCTGGGTGAATGGATGAGTGAAAGGATGGATGAGTGAAAAGGTGGATGATGAGTGAGTGGGTTGAGTGGAAGGATGGAAGAGAGAAAAGGTAAATAGCTGGATGTATGGGTGGAATGGTAGCTGGGTGGATGGATGAGTGGATGGATGAGTGAAAAGGTGGATGATGAGTGAGTGGGTAGATGGATGAGTGAAATGGTGGATGGATTGATGAATTGATAAGTGCAAGGGTGAATGCATGAACGGATGAGTGAAAGGGTGGATGTAAGGATGGATGAGTGAGTGAAAGGGAGGGTAGATGGACAAAAGGATGAATAGATGAGTGAAGGAGGGAAAGGATAAATGGATGAGAGAAATGATGAGTGAATGGATGGATGGGTAGAAGAGTGGATGGATGAGTTTACAGATGGATGAGTGAAAGGGTGGATGGATAATGGATGGATGAGTGAAAGGATGAATGAGTAAAATGATAGCTGGAAGGATACATGATGAATATGTTTGAATATGGCTGGGCTTACTTATATACTATTGCGTGACCTCTGATGTGTCTGTAAAACGTAACCAATTGTCCTGAAGTTTTGTCCTGAATTTTGACCTCCTGTCCTGAATTTGTGTCCTGAATTTTGACCCTTTGTCCTGAATTTTTACACTCACCGTCCTGAATTTGCACCAATACCAGTTGGTCACCCTAGCTAGATGGCGCCGTCATCTTGGATAATCAGAGGGTGTTCCTGGAGCGCATTTCCACGCTAGTTGCAACACCGCTTTTCAAGACAGCCACGATTAGTCTAAGCGCGTGTGAGCGTTGTTATTTTGTATTATTTCATTTGCGCTCTGAGAGCGACCTCAAGAGCCAACGAGATTCAAGAGGCTTATTGGATACAGATCTCGGCAGAGTAAAAGCGCAAGGTAGCGCTGTTGTGGAATTAAAACATATTTTTTTTTGCCTGAAGTGGAAACGAGGCATGTGTCTCCGTGTGTCCGTACTTGGGCAGAGATCAACTTTGGGTTTCTTACACTGCAATTAGGAGCCGCTCGAAAGGCTCGGAGTTCTATTAGGCTGCTAGAGTGATCTTCGTTTGCCAGTGGAGAACAAAGAGATCTTCTTTTGGAATAAAGGAATACACAGACATAAATGACCAGAGGGCTACATGGTCACAGATAAGTACTATATTATCTGATTACTGTATATAGCTATCTCTGTTCACTGGAGTTTAGTGATAGAAAGACATGAGTTTGTTGTCTTTTCTTTATTTTTTCAATTTTTGAGTCTTTTTCTGTGGCATGATTGCAGCAGTTTTAAATGTAAGTGTAACTTCACTTATTCACATTGATAGTAACCCAGAATCTGTGTGGGAATTTTATGAGTGTTGTATTGTGTCTCATATACAGGAAATACGGGCTACCATAGGAGTGAGGTCTACATACTCCACGCCAAAGCTTCTTTGATTTCCCAAGCTGCTGCATCTTTATTGTTTTGTTTATCCCTTTTTTCCCCTTCCCCAGTTATGGTATAGTCTGCTGAGGTTCTAATGCTCGCAGGTGATTCCACATAAGGGTAGGAGAAATCTAGCATCATTCATCGTTCCCGCTGTTCCCGGCTGACAAGGTTAGTGGTAACCTATATACTATCATGACACCGTCAATGGGAGAGAAGAATCAAACTAAAGCTCATCCGCTTCCCTGCGGCGCCGCACATTATTCTGCGTTGCAGTGCTGAACCTTTGGAATCACATTGTTCTGCGAATTCTTGGGGTCCGGTAAGGGTGCGGTTGCACCACTAATTCATAGACGGAACAGTTACTATTGTTGATGCACCCAGAGCGTCAAGAAGATTCCTTCGGGGGAAGTGAACGCTCTTGTTTGAGGCTGTCCCTAGACACATCCTAGCGTGTGGTGTCCCTCCCCGTTGGTGAAACACACGTGTATGGTCTTGTGCGTGTGGTAGGGATACCGGCGACCACTTAGAGAATATTGGCTATATACTCAAACACTTGTCCCGTTGGCAAGTTTTCCTGGCAGTGGGGGCTCATGTAGGGCGAGCACCTAAATTGCTTGAACTCTTTCTCCCTCCGTTGACGAATTTGCCTTCCGCAAATTCATGCGGAGGGGAGTCAAAGGCTGCATAATCACTTAAGGAGAATCAACCTAGAGTGATATTGTCATTTGTTGATACAAGGCTAAGATACTCACGCTACGTGAGCTTAACGTTAACATACTAACTGTTTGTATTTCCTTTGAATTTGTCTTTGTCCTCCTTGGCTGAATTGACAAAAGACATTTATGTTTCTGTGGTGTACGAAATGTTCCCAAAGCCTGGTGAAGATAATTTGGTTGGATTAACTGAAAATCTCTGTTACATATTCCTCCCTGAGATCGGAAATGGGGGTTTTGCTCATATATGTTATCATTTGGAACCATAGGCATTTATTTAACAAAACTATTTTAATTCTTTTGTTCTAAACTAACACGGGATTGTGGTAGAGTGATTCTCCTCAGCTTCATGCACCCTCTGTGAAGCGTGATGCAATCACATCTGGGTAGGTTGTGAAACCATAGACATATCTAACAGGAATGAGTCTTACCTTACAAATAGATCCATATACGTTTAAAGTCTCTTGATTATGTTTGTTTTCTTGTTTCCTATAGCATTATAATATTTATGCTCTATCAAGAGTGCCCAAGGATTCCATACTAACTTGATCTACCAGGGCCAAGACACTCCTTGTGGGCTCAACTGAACAATTCTTTTTTGTAAAATTTATTTTTATTCAGAATTTGCAGGAAAAGGAAAAGAGAGGAAAGTAAAAGAAAAGAGAAAAGAGTTATACAAGCGACATTTCCGCCAGAAGCCCCTCACAGGGGACACTGTAGGGAGCACTCAAAGAAACAAATGGGAGGTTGCAGGGTGGGGTGGCATGGCATGATAACAGAGTTCAGTTCGTAAGTCCAGTGCATGCCAAGGAGTTCTAGGCGTAAATCCGTGCGTGGCCTGGTGATTGGCAAAGGAGAGATGTGAGAAGTTGGCCTGATATGTAGAGCTCACTATTTTAGTGATCACTGTGTATCATTCCAAACGACCCTTATTGATGATTGGTTGTAAGTCAACCTTATTAGACCAGCTATCCTAGTAGCGTGGACAAGAGCAGTCTTTAGGCTAAACTTTAGAGGGCGTGTTAAGCCAGCTGTTTTACCATCACATATACCCCTTGAACACCAAGTGAAAGGACACCACACAAGTTGTTATAAAAATATAGGATATTGGGGGGAGGAGCCAAGCTCGCGATCGTAATGGTCGCTTTGTAGCTCGGCTCCGTCAGCCTTCTGGCCTGACTCGCATATCCTGCTGTATATCCTGTCTCGAGACGACACACTCAAGCAGAAACAGGAACGTAACGTCTTGCTCTTACTCACCGTCTGACTTGGAGGCTCCTGCGTGCTGCGGTTCCAAAGTTGTGCCCCCCGGAGGGCCGGGGCCTCCGTGGTGTTGAGACCGGGGCCTCGCCTGTTGGACCCAGCCTGGCGTTGTTGTACACGTCGGCCCCGGCCGAGAGAGTGAGCCACTGCCGAGAGGCCATTGTGCGAACATCCCGGTGAACCTGTTCCGGGTCTGCCTTGGCGGCCGTGCGGCTGGTACGGGGCGCGGTGCTCCGTGGACTGATCGTGTGAAGGGGTTCCCCCGCCGCTGCTCCGTCCATTGACCCTGGACCCTCGCGCCCGGGCTCTGTTTGTAAGAAGCGCCGGCGATAATACAGGCGGGCCCCCGACTTTGGCGGCTCTCCTTTCTGCACTAAGGCTGCCATTGCTGGGACCCCCTTGGTACCTGAGGGGGTCCGCATCTGTGGGATTGCTCCGAGAATCGCGGACGGTGGTGGCGAGGCTGAATTTACAAAATGGCGGCCGACGAAATAGGCCGCGGATATCCTCAAGACGGCGGACTTGGGTTGCTGGACTGCACTGGGACCTGGACATGTGTGCGTGAGCCTACGATTTGCGACGTTCTTGACGCCTTGCGATCCCTGCTTGCGGCCCTGGCCCCCGGTGCCCCTGGGGAATCGGTGCGGTCCGCCGCCATCTTGGATGGACGCTTCTTCATGGTCCCCTCTTGTCTCGGTGATGCCGTTGCCTCGCCCCCCTCGGTCGCCACGAGGGTTGCTGTCGCTGTCCGTCGACAGATCTGCAAGCCAATGGCTTTGGAACCTCCTGCCCTTCATTGCTTGGCGTTTGGGGACTTGGATATTGTGCTGGGGCCCGATCCTACCCGAGTGCCCGAGGAACATGGTAGACTGCGGCCTAGCTTTGCCTTGAGGAGGACGTGTCTCTGTACTGCAGGGAGACCCCTGCATTTTCGAACGGCGAGACTGAACTCCTGTCTTTTACTGCCCTTGTTACTATTGTTGGGACACTTGAACTGCTTGACCGGACTTTTGTTCTCTTGCCTATTGATTGACCTCCCTGGCCTACGTTTTAATCGGACTACCTTTCATTCGTGTGCTTGCCCCACACCGTGTTGTTCATCTCACGCTGTCATGTGGTGGGTGGTAATTGTAATTAAAAAAGGCCTGGGGTGAGAGACATGACTCCCGGTGGATTGCTGGTGTACGGATCCGCGGCGCAGTTGCCCATATTCTTAGTGCGGTGGGTGACCCCCTTGTAAGTTTTATGATGCTCAAGATTGTGTCGTTTTGGTTTATACGTAATACGATTGTATGGTTGGGCGGTGGGCTGAGGCCGAACGTATTGTCTCTGCTCCTTCACTCCTCCCTCCTACTCCTTTCTGTTTTCATGTTCTCTTTTTGTCTCTTTATATCTCTTCTCTCTCTTGTCTCACTACATTTCGGGTTCTGGTTTAGGGCGACAGGCACGCTGTTTGGGGGGTAGGCCGTAGCCTTCTGCAGGGGTGCTGGGTGGGATGGGTGGGTTGGGTCTTATTTGCTGTTTCATTTTCCTTAGTTCTATGGCCCTTTTGTGTCTCTCTATAGGAGCGCCGCGTCTGTCCTCGCCTCCCGTGGTATGATTGGGGTGGGGTCTGTATCGTCGCTGCTCTCCTTCTTGTGGCTCTGCTGCTTTCAATTGCGACTCCCATGCCCTCCTCGTTGCTAGTATTCCTGCTCTTTTCCGTGTTCCTTGCTACGGGGCGCTTGTATCTGCGCGGCATTCTTCTCTTTCAGTCTGTCTTTTTCTTTTCCCCTCTTCTTCCCTCTCCCCTCCTTCTTTCTCTTTCCCAAAGGTTAGTATGATGGGTTAGTTTTAGTGCTGTCGATATTCCGATCCCTTTGTTCTGTTTCCAATGTACTGCTGGGTAGTTCCTCCTAACGCAGCAGATAGTTCCTCCTAACGCAGCTGAAGCCGCTTGTGCATCGCGGCTCCCGCCGCAACGATCGAAACGCGGCTGAAGCCGCTTGTGCATCGCGGCCCCCGCCGCCAGGATTCTAACGCGGCTGAAGCCGCTTGTGCATCGCGGCCCCCGCCGCCAGGATTCTAACGCGGCTGAGCCGCTTGTGCATCGCGGCCCCCGCCGCCAGGATTCTAACGCGGCTGAAGCCGCTTGTGCATCGCGGCTCCCACCGCAACGATTGAAACGCGGCTGAAGCCGCCTGTGCATCGCGGCTCCTGCCGCCAGGATTCCAACGCGGCTGAAGCCGCTTGTGCATCGCGGCAACGCGGCTAAAACCAGAAACCACTAGTGTATCGCGGCACACGCCACAAGAACTGAGACGCGGCTGAAGCCGCTTGTGTATCACAGCTCCCGCCATAAGAACTTGAAGGCGGTTGATGCCGTTTAGGATACACGGCAACCGCCGTTAGGAATTCCGCGGCCAATACCACTAGGGAAACACTCATCCAGGCCACCGCTGATGGTGGAAGAAAACGGCCTGAGCTGCCGATTATTTTCAGTAAGACACGCGGAATGAGACGTGATGGATCACAGTGAAAGAACCGTAACTGCTGGATGAACTTGGCCTGGGAGCAGTTACTCGAAGACTTCTTCACACAAACTTGCTGTGCATGAATCCTACACCAGAGAGCGCCAGAGAGCACCGAGCTGTGCGAGCAGTGAGATCAAGGGCGGTGTGCAGGGCGGCAATCGAGTCCCCGGCTCCCCGTGTCTCACTGGAATTGCTCATCAAGAAGCACCTGAAGCAGCACAGCGCGTGGAGGTAAGCTCTGGAGGCAAGAGCGGCCACCGATAGAGGCGGCTGCGAAGTAAGAGCCCGGGGTGCGGACCGAGGGGCTGCCCGACTAGGTCTCTCAGCCTGCGGTTCCCCCATGCGCCCCGCTTGCCTGCCCCCCCCCGCCCCTCAAGACACGTAAAACAACCACATACCACAGTCCCACAGTGAAACTCTTTGCTATTCTGGTGGCCTACCAGCATTGTCAAACGGAGCCTCTGCCGCCCATGCAGACATCCCTTTCAGGTCTGGTTACTGCTGTCCTTAAAAGTGACCCCTGAAGACTCTTGAAGCATCCGAACTTCCTCTGTCAAGTGAATAGTTGGGTGTTCACATTGAGCAAAGCACAAAGTCTGTGCGACCACCCCAGCCTCTAGAGACAGGTGACGAGGGGCCGTTAGAAAGATATAAAGACCCAGCGCTGAAGCCCCCTCGTTATTCGTGTGTGTGTGCAGACTTAGACACATTCACATACACAAGTCACACAAGTCCAGTACAGGTGACATAATCAAATAAAGAGGCTCACTGGCTCGAACTACATCGCGCTGACCCCCAGTTAACGGCACCCAAGGATGTCGCTCAAAAAGACTCAGTCTAGCACGGAGGAGGCGGAGGTGAACCTTGAATGCCCAACACAAAGAAGGATAACAAGGAGCATAAGCTCTCAAAAAACCCAGGAAACAGCTAATGGCAACTCCCTTCCCCAAGGACTCATTACACATTTCTTTCAGGCTTCTAGTGGCTTAACTGCCTGGGACGAGAGACAACGAGAGAGCGCCTCCACACCGGGGCCACTAAAGACCTATCAGGACCAGAGGGGCCATAATTCTTGCGAGTTTGCCATCACGGAGAAAATCGGGAGTCCCGAAGCATGTCTCCAGCCCGCTGTCAGGGCGAAGAGCCCGATCAGGATTACAGCCGATATTCACGTTAGACCCACAGTGGGGGCAAACGCGGAGGAAGACACCGAGGAACAAAACGAGGCACTTGCAGCCACTTCTCCAAAGAGCATAGGCAAGCAATTGCACACATTGGAGATACCTCGGGTAAAACAGAAGACCACCTCACCTGAAATGGCCACACTAACAACATCATTTCTGCATAAATTAGAGCAGTCCATTGAACGAACACTCGAAGCAACACCAATAAATCCAGGAAAAATTGACGTCCTGAGAACACCACAATCCGAGGGATGGAGTCCGTTGGGCCGAACACCTCAGCAAAATGCAGCCGAAGAAGCCATCCTCAAAGAATTAAACCTGTCTGCCATAAGAGAAGTTCAGGATACAATGGCCAGAGCGCTGTTATGGCAGTCCACGAAGATGGAAGTACAAATCGATCTGCTGTACTCAATTGCCCAGCATCTGCCGCACCAAGACGACAAGTTGGCAAAACTAGAGGCCCTATTTGACGCCCACAACACCAACGCGGCTAACACCAACTCCTGTGCAGCCATAATAGAAAAATGGGCAAGCTTACCTGACATTCTAAAGGATATGCTGGCTTTAGCCAAGGGACAAGGAAAGATGACTCCTCAAGTACACGACCGACATGCCCTGAAGACAGTGCATGTCGAAATGACCAACCATTGCATTGCGGTTAGTAGCCCAACAAAAGAGCGACTGGCAGAGCCCTGCAATAACACCACACCGGCAGATCAAGGGAATGGGGACCGTGAGGCCTTGGACCTTGATACTACAAGTGACGACTCATTTGTCGTTGCTCCTCTGGTGTCAAGGGCTGAAGGTGCTTCGGTAAGCAAAAAAGCTCCACTGTCAAGGAGGGCCAAAAAAAGACTAAAGAAACAACTGAAGAAAGCCAAGAAATCCAAAGCCAAAAGCAGACATATACCACCAGTAACACAAACCTCCGGAGCCACAGAAACCATAAGCAGCCCTAAACCACTCTTTCCCATCTTCCTTCCCAAACAGGACACCAAGGCCAGGAAGACCAGAGAGGCAACCCCCGTCCTAGGTGAGGTCCAAAGACATCCGTTCTTCCTCCTGGAGGGTCAAACCAATGAGGAGGCCCAACTGAGGACATCACAGAAGGAAGCCGGTGCACAACCTAGCGCCTCAGGCCCGGTGCGACAACAAAGGACAGAAACAAACCCTAATTTAAACCAGGGCGAACAGCAAGGACTGCCAAGAGCGGAAGGAACACCAAACGAGGTGTCAGGCAGACAGCAGCTAGGAGATACATACAACAATCTTCTAAATTTAAACTCAACCCAGGGCGAGTGGCAAGTACTACAAACTGAGGAAGGATCACCGAAAGAGGCGCCAGTTAGACAGCAGCAGGGAGTCACCCACTTAAACCCTCTAAACTCAAACTATCAGAGGCACATCTTCTTGGGAGAAGAGCAGACTCAACGTTCCGCTCAATATAAAAACCAACTAGAAACTTACGAGGTGCTGCTTACTCCCAGATACCTAGCAAAAGGCTCCTATGACATTCTAAATAGGTCTAACATTGTCCGCCTTTTCGGTCACATTGACTCCCTGGCACAAATTACCTCTGAGAAGATCGAGTGGGTGATGTTCAAGAGCCTGGAGACAGACACCCACGGTGACTCCACTTTAGTTGGGTTTGTAAAACAGCAAGTCCAACAGGCTGTCCTCAAGGAAGCAACACAACTCGCAGAATGGGGTATTGAAGTCACCGCCCTCAGGGCACCAAAATATCCACACGTCCTGACGCCCACTCACTGTCCCCAAGAACCTAAATCTGTCCTCAAAGGCACAAGATCCACCAGCCCAGATGAGGGGACGAAAGCAGGGAGACGAAGAACCCCGCTAAAACTTAACATCCTGCTAAATGATAGGCAGCGGAGAGTGCAGTGGTCTCAGCAAGGACTGGACCACAGGATGGACACATGGAGACAGGGTCCCTAACCAAACAGACATACATGGAAACAGAGCACGCCTAAACCAACCTAGGGGTCAAGATCGCAACTTAACCATCATTTCATGGAATATAGCTGGGCTAAGTAACATTTTTAGGGACATGGCCACCCGCGACTACCTCGCACAGGGGGACATATTGTGCATTCAGGAGACCTGGGCGAGGACTACCACCCCAATTGGCGGCTTTTACGAACATTTTAAATCAGCAACCAAAAGGACGATCTTTGGGCGCCCGTCAGGGGGCCTTTCGATCTTCGTAAGCCATGCCTGCAAATTTAAGACCACTGAACTAAACTTGGTGACTCCTGACCTCCAGGCCATCACTATAGAGGGGTTGAAATCGGGTCAAAAGCCCGCCCTCTTTTATTAATCAATTGCTACGTCAACCCAACTAAATATCAAACACCCCAGGCTATGGAACCATTCACCACCATCCTGGAAGATCTACTCATAAATCATGTGTATCACGATGTAATAATTGCTGGCGACTTCAACATAAGAGGCCTGGGTCTGACCACCATTACACCTCCCAGCAAGAAGTTAGCCCCCCTGATTGAATTTCTCTCAAACTTCAATTTGCAATCAACGCACGGAACACAAAAAATGAGCAATCCCGCATGGACTGCTAAACCCACTTTTAGGAATGTTTCCACTATAGACTATATCTTCACGAATGAAGGGGTGGCCCACAAACTTTGTGACTTCACTGTAGATGACAGAGATGAAAGCGACCACAGGCCCCTCCGAGCCACATTTAACCTGGCACGGGAACAGCTGGACTCTCAGGTAACAATTGGAGCAACCACAGGCGAAGAACATCATCTAGTTCTCAAAAGAATCAAATGGACGTCCAATCTTGGCCACAGACTGACTGATTTTGTAGCCAGCAGGGAGGCTGAATTCAGGTCACAAGATATAGAGAACATCACACACTTCTGGGAAACACTGACCAAGGATTTAATGAAGTGCTTGGGTAACACCAACCAACTAAGACACCGCCAAAATAACACCAGGCCAAGACAATTACAATTGCGCAGTTTAACACAGAGCAAGCGCTCACTTAACATGGCAATCAGGGCAACAAAAAAGAAGGGCGAATATTTGCAAGGGAGGGTTTCCACCTCCGCCCTACGAGCCAACTATAAAAAGAAAGCCTGGGAGCTGAAAAGGCAGCGCGCAGAACAAAACTGGCTCACAGTGTTCTCTTTAATTAAAGAAAAAGATAACCGCAAGCTATGGCGCTTCATCAACAGCCTGACTTCTAGCGGAGTGCATAAGGAAAACAGTGTCGCAGGGAATGTGTGGGAACAGTATGCCAAGCGGCTCTACACCTGTGAGCCAAACCGGGCTAACCCTGGAAGCCTAGAGTGGTCCAAGGCGGCTGCCGCAACCATGAAAACTCAAAGCTTGCCGTCTGTAACCCCAAGACAGAGTCGACATGCAAAGTACACAGAGGAGGAGGTTTTAAAGTACATTAAGGCAACCAGAACCGATGGAGCTCCTGGCCCAAATGGAATCCCTGCCCAGGTTTTTAAAACTGCCTCAGCCTTTTTTGCAACAACACTTACTCCTCTATTTAATCATTCATTCGCTACTGCGACTCTGCCAACTTCCTGGAAAGGCTCAGTCCTATTTCCCATTTACAAGAAGGGTGATCACTCGAACCCGGCCAACTACAGGCTTATAGCCCTTTTAGATATAGAAGCCAAGGTTTACGCCCGTCTTCTTTTAAGGGACCTGGAGGCCTGGGTGGACAAAAATGGCATTCTCCCGCCCACGCAGACTGGCTTCAGGGCCAACAGTTCCACTCTAGACAACATCATAGCGCTCTCCTACCTGGCGAAGAAGGCCAATACGAGGGATAAGCTGCCACTGTTTTGTTGTTTTATAGACTATTCTACGGCCTTCGATCGAGTGATCAGAAGTCGACTATGGGCAAAACTTGAGACCTGGGGGCTCCCACAAGTCCTGCTAAAAGCTATAAAAGCACTCAATGAGGGGACATGGGTCCAGGTGAAATTAAGTCCAACAATTACAACAGCAAGCATCGAGACCAACTCTGGACTTAAGCAGGGATGCGTTCTGGCCCCCCTACTTTTTAACCTGTATACAGCTGACATGGGGCAAGCCCTGAAAGACACCAACTTAGTACCGCCAAGATTGGGGAAGCTGGTCCTGGGATCGCTCCAGTACGCTGATGACACGGTGGTCATGGACCACACCAGGGTGGGACTTCAAAGAGCTTTAAATAGCCTGGCGACGTACAACAAAGAAAATGACCTACTGATAAACGTTAGCAAGACCAAGATAGTAATCTTTGGCAAATATCGGCGAAAAAAAGAAGCAACATGGATTCTGGGGGAGAACTTAATCGCTACTGCCCCATCCTATAACTATCTGGGAGTTTGGGTGTCAGAGAGGGCCACTGCAGCTAAACATCTAAAGGAGCTAAAACCAAGAATAGATAAAACTATTCTGTTTTTAAGACGCCTAAGCTATCACTTGGTCAGCCCCTCAGCAGAACCAATGTTGACAGTACTCAGGGCAAAACTGATTCCCTCCATTACGTATGGCCACATTGCCTACCCAGGTGCATTCGAGAAAGCGGTCAAAGCGGCCCAGGCGAAAGCGTACAAGTTGGTGCTACAGGCCCCTAGACAGGCTAGGAATAACAGGCTAAGGCTAGAAATAGGCCTGAATCGACCGGAGTTGGCATTACTGGGGGACCTGATAAAATACTACATCAGAGTACTGAAAGCGCCCGAAAACACCCTAAAGCACTTCTTAAAATCTACATTTGGTGATGTGGGCTCTCCATGGCATTTGAAGCTGGCACAAGGCATTGATCTATTGAAAATTGAGGGCAAGAGCTTGCACCTCAATGAAATACCATACTCAGCCTGGGCACAAGCCGTAAAGCGTCAAGTCCAGTCCATCTCGTTCGAGCTTGATCTTCTATCGCTACGGCACAATCCATTAACGTTGGCCCTGGATAAGTCTTATACTCTCGGGAAACCCCAACCATACCTGCGAGACCCACTTACAACTCATGCGAGAAAGAAAATCCTGTATCTGCGCCTCCTGGCTCTCATGATCACGGACTTTAATCCAAAATGGGCACGAACGGACGGTGCCACCGCCTGTCGATTATGCAACTACCGCAGAGAGTCATGGTTACACCTACTATGTTGCTGTCCAAAGTTGGCCAGCGATCGTCATCGTTTGCTGCGCCCGGCCTTACGGAATCTAGGCCATAGAACCTGCAGAGAGGCCTCGGACTGGTGCTTCTCAGAAACTACGACCTGCCTATTAGCCCGGGTCAGTAAGCTCACCCACCAAGTCAAAATGGCACTCGACCTCCATCAAAAGGCCATGGATCCTAAGAGTCTTGACAATGTGCAAGGAGCACCATCTGGAGCACAAACGAGTGTCAGTCTACAGCTAACTTAGGGAACTCCCGCTAAGTAACTGGAACAACTGGACCCAGAAACTATACCAGGGTCGGACAAGGGTCCAATGAAGAACCCATCCTTGGTGATGCGCAGTGAAAACGTTCATGTCAAACCTCCACACTTTCCCAAGACTCTAATTGGCGTGAAGCTAAGGAACAGACAAAAACTTTCCTTCTTCTAATAGAACTTTGATTGGACAAAAAAGGGGCAAAATTAGCCATTATTCTATTTTTAAAGTTGTACATATGGTTTTACTGGCCGACGGGCACATGGGGGGGGGGTGATGTTCTTTGTGTTTTATACTGTAAAGATTTTAAGTAATCGCACAGTTTAATAAATAAATTGCCAAAATTGCTGGGTGGTGGGTGTGCATAAGTGGAGTATAGTTGATTATTACTTTGTGTTAACTGCATCTGTTTTCATATCGCCGTATACTGTAATGCCACTCCTCCACATTGCTGCCCTTTAGCTTTCTTGTTGCCGATGGATTGTTTTGGGAACCCGGATTCATATATGTTGTTGCCGAGCCTGTTATACTCCTTATCGTAATATTATAAAATTAACCTTCTTTGTTCCTGTTTGCTGGCCGTCCAGATCCTCCTCCCCCTCCCCCCTTTTTAGGCTGTATTGATTGCTCTCCATTATGATTGACTCTGTGACCTCCTTCTGGATTTCTTGACTGTTTTATCGTGACGCGGCCGGCCGGTATGGTTGTAGGCCAGATTTGTATATCCTTTCTGTACAAATAAAGGTTTAAAAAATAAATAAAATAAATATAGGATATTTATTAATAACAGTTCTACCCTGAACTCTTTATGAGTCAGGGAGCTAAGCACAATACAAAACTCTTACGAAAATACTTTAAGTTGCACAATTTACACAAATGCCCGAGGGGCACGAAAAACCATATACTACAAAAGTGGAATGCGAAATACTAGCAGGTAAGTAACAAGATCCAGAGGCTTCAGGATCGCTAGGACCACACTACTGAACTCTAAGGTTAGGAGCAGGAGGCCTAGGGAGATCGGGTGCAGAGTGTGCACTCTCACGGGGGATGCGGGAAGAAGTCTATGGATGCTAGATTTCGTAAAGTTAGTGTTATCGGACGAATCCGACTAGTTAGGCTGAAAACGAAAACGGATCTGGACACTTAGATAGTGAACCTACGTTGGAGTACCGAAATGCTCGAGTTACCTAGCTCAGGGGCTGCGGCTGCATAGGGTTCAAAAGACGTCGGGAATCCTCGTTACAGTCTATGGAGCCTGAAAGAAGAAGTTGCTGGCAGGCGACCAGTGATGAAGTTCGATGGGATCCAAGCCTGGATCGGAGTTGAAGATGACCTGAAAGCAGAGGGGACTCAGTTCTTGATCACTAGCCAGTGATCAGGTGGGCACCAGGATGGCACCGGATGAAGTCACCTCGACCAGGTGATTGGGCGACGCTGGGCTCTGCAGTCTCTCGGACCAGGAGGCGTTGTCGGCGACCAGGATGGAGGTGCGAGCTGTCCCACGAAGGTGTCTGCTGTCGGCGCTGCTGAAATTAGGAATGGAGCAACAAGCCTTGGCAAAGGCAAGCCCACGCGGTGGACTCAAGATGGCGTCTGGAGTGGACCAGGGGGGTCCGGGGTGCTCCTCTGTTGGAGGGGAGCAAGGGCCAATCTGGAGCAACCAGACCAGCGATGGAAGTGTCGTGGTTCGTCGTCAGGAGGGCCACAAGCCAGCAGGCAAGTAGCCGGACAACGCGGTGAGCAGCAAAGAGCAGAAGGGCCGCACGCAGATCTCGTGGATGCTGGGGGGCTGGACTTCGGTGCTGGAGCTGCTCAGGGTTAGGGCTTCTCAAACCCCAAAGCACTCACTCGAGGGTCTCTCGGAAGTCGTGCTGGTGAAGCGTCGTGCAGGTCTTGAAGATGGCCGGTCCCACGGGTCTCGTCACACCCACGAATCTCAGCTGGGCTGGATGATGTAGGTAGAGGTCAGAGATGGCGGGAAGACCGGGTCTCGTCGAGCTGGGCAGTCTTGATCCGGAGGATAGACGTGCAGCAACCCGCAAGTGCTTCGATGGTGCCTGCTGGTGCAGGGTGGCTACTCCTTAGCCACAAGGGAGAGTCTTCAGAAGTAGTCAAGAGTTCTTTCGTGGTAAGTAGTCAAGATTCAGAATTATCCAATTTGGGAAGGGGGCCCGCTCCTACCTTTATCCTAAGAAAAAGGGGCTGGCACACGACTAGGTCCTGCCCTATGGGTGGGACCAGGAGGGGGGTGGTTACACCCCTCTCCTTTGTCCGGTCTCGCCCCAGCTCAGGGGCTGGGGTGCCCCTGGAACTGGTTTGAGCCTGGCTATGCACAGTGAGCACCGGGGTGTCACTTGCAGTCACCTTCCTTTCAGCCCTGCCTACCTGGGATACACAAAATCCTGTCTGGGATGGTGCTAGCACCGCCCCTGACAGGAAACCCTTTGTCCAGGCCTCCGTTGCTGGAAGGACTCCCAGCAGCAGGAGGGCAGACTTGTGTCTCGGTGGCAGCATCCATTTTGTGGAGCTGAGGCTATGTCTGACTTTAACCGGGGTTCACAGTTACATACATGTCGTGTCCCTCTAGAAGGGTGGAATGCTAACCCCGTCGCCAGAATTGGCGAGGAATTAGTGTTCCAATTCGTATGACACCTTACTCGACATGTTTTGATAATGCTATGCCAAAGTTAGCATTTAACCGCGAGGATTATAATGCACTTAAGAGTATGGGCCAGATGTAGGAGCCTAAATACCGGTCGGTAACGGCCGATTTCGGCCGTTACCGACCGGTATTTAAGAATCGGCATGTAGGGGCATTTATTTTACAGATTCGGTAAATTTACCGAATCGGTAAATTTACCGAATCTGTAAAATACCGAATCGGTAATTTTACCGATTCGGTAAATCTAAATGTAGGTGGGACTCTTCTGAGTCCCAAAGGCCATACAGATTCGGTATTTTACCACCCAATTCAATTGGGTGGTAAAATACCGAATCCAGGTGTGCATGCACATGTGTGCATGCACACCTATGCCATGTGACAGACAGACATGCCCTTAGGGCATGTCTGTGTGCCACATGGCACACATGCCTGTATTCGGGGTGCCAGAGGGTGTCAAAGTGACACCCCCTGCACCCTTGCAAAAATCGGTATTTACCGAATCGGTAAATACCGATTCGGTATTGCCCATTGATTCCTATGGACTTCAAGGCCCATAGGAATTAATGGGCAATACCGAATCGGTATTTACCGATTCGGTAAATACCGATTTTTACAGATTCGGTAATTCAATTACCGAATCTTCCTACATCTCATACCTTCATATTTACCGATTCATAAATACCGAATCGGTAAAATTCGGTATTTATGAATCGGTAAATAGGCTTTTCCTACATCTGGCTCTATATGGTATAGCGTTATCATGGAACAGCTATTAGGACTTGGTTCCGCAAGCTGCAAACGGGCTCAGCTCATGCCAGAGCACCATCTCACATAATTCCAAGCACTCTGCCTTCAGGATTGATAAGGCCTGCCATAGGAGTGACTGATAGGAATATATGTGTCCATTTTAGGGTTAGATATAGGTATACTATATCTAAAGCAAAGGGTGATTACAACACCTTGCCCCAGCTGTCGTGCAGCCAGTTGTGTCTGTTTGGATGGCCAGCCAGGGGTGGCATAATACATGCTTCAGCCCCTGGTAAGCCCTGGGTACACCTATTCCCTGGATACCTAAGGTATACTGTACAGGGACTGATAAGGTGGCCCAGTACCAGTTGGTAAAATGCACCTAAGGTACATGGTTGTAATTTAGAGAGAGAACAGCTAGGCTGTGGGTCTGATTAGCAGGCCCACAGCCAGGGAAAGTCGTAAATCAGTGAAGCAAAAAGCAAAAATCTGGGGTGGCCATGGGATTGCAGACCCCACTCTCCTACACAACCCCCCCCCCAAACATAGGGACATTAAACTAACCTTGACCAGGTGAGTCTTCTTGCTCTAAGTGGAAGTACCTGGAGAGACCATCTACATTACCATGGTCAGTCCCTGGGCGGTGCTCCACTGTAAAGTCCATCCCCTGTAGGGAAATGGACCACCTAAGAAGTTTGGGATTTTCACCCTTCATTTGATTTAGCCATAAGAGGGGCTTATGGTCGGTCTGAATCTTGAAGTGAGTACCAAACAAGTAGGGCCTCAACTTCTTCAGGGCCCAAACCACAGCAAAGGCCTCCCTCTCAATAGCTGACCAACGTTTCTCTCTAGGGGTCAGCCTTCTGCTTATAAAAGCAATGGGCTGGTCATGACCATCAATATTCAGCTGAGATAGAACAGCTCCCACACCCAACTCAGAAGCATCTGTTTGGACAATGAAGATTTTGGAGTAGTCTGGACTCTTGAGAATAGGTGCAGTGCACATGGCCTGCTTTAGGTCATCGAATGCCTTTTGACAGCTAACTGTCCACTGAACTTTCTTTGGCATTTTCTTACTTGTCAGGTCATTAAGTGGAGTCACAATGGACCCATAATTTCTGACAAATTTCCTATAGTAACCAGACAGGCCCAAGAAAGCTCTGACCTGTGTCTGGGTGGTTGGAGGAGCCCAGTCCTTTATGGCCTGTATCTTGCTCTCCAAAGGTTGAACTTGGCCTCCACCCACAAGGTGGCCCAAGTATACAACTTGACTCTGACCTATCTGGCACTTAGTAGCCTTGATAGTGAGGCCTGCCTTTTGCAGAGCCTCTAACACTTTCCTCAGGTGGATCAGGTAAAGACAGCAATATCATCTAGATATGCTGCACAAAAGTCATCCAACCCAGTGAGGACTTGGTTCACCAACCTTTGAAAAGTGGCAGGTGCATTTTTCAAACCAAAGGGCATCACCACAAATTGGTAATGACCTCCTGGGGTAGAAAATGCTGTCTTGGCCTTGGCATCCTCAGCTAACCTGATTTGCCAATAACCAGCTGTCAGGTCAAATGTACTTAAGAAAGTTGCAGAAGCCAACTTGTCTATCAGTTCATCTGCCCTGGGTATTGGATGGGCATCTGTCTTAGTAACAGCATTGAGACCCCTGTAGTCTACGCAAAACCTCATCTCTCTCTTACCATCTTGGGTGTGAGGTTTAGGCACTAGAACTACAGGACTAGCCCAAGGGCTCTCTGAGGGTTCAATGACTCCCAATTCCAACATCTTTTGTACTTCAGTTTTTATGCAGTCCCTGACGTGGTCAGGTTGCCTGTAGATTTTACTCTTTATAGGCAGACTGTCTCCAGTGTCCACCTCATGTGTGCACCAGTTTGTCTGACTGGGGGTCAGAGAAAACATTTGTCTGAAGGATTGAAGGACTTGCCTACAATCCTGTTGCTGATGCTCAGAGAGGCTGTCAGAAAAGACTACACCATCTACTGACCCATCATCAGGGTTCTGAGTGAGCAGGTCTGGGAGAGGGTCACTCTCTTCCTCCTGTCCCTCATCTGTGGCCATGAGCAGGCCCATGACCTCCCTGTCAACAAATGCTTTGAGCCTATTCACATGAAGTACTCTGTGAGGGCTCCTGGGAGTTCCCATGTCAACCAAGTAGGTGACTTCTCCCTTTTGCTCAATGATGATGTGGGGTCCAGACCATTTGTCTTGGAGAGCTGCTGGGGCCACTGGCTCCAACACCCACACCTTCTGTCCTGCATGGTATACAGTTAGGACAGCCTTTTGGTCATGCCAAGCTTTTTAAAGTTCCTGGCTGGCCTCAAGGTTTTTAGATGCCTTCTCCATGTACTCTGCCATCCTGGAGCGGAGACCAAGTACATAGTCCACTATGTCAAGTTTAGGCTTTTTGACAGGTAACTCCCATCCTTCCTTCACAAGACATAGGGGTCCTCTTACAGGATGTCCAAACAAAAGCTCAAAAGGGCTGTAACCAACCCCCTTCTGTGGGACCTCTCTGTAAGCAAACAGAAGGCAGGGTAAAAGGATGTCCCATCTTCGCCTAAGCTTTTCAGGTAACCCTTTTATCATCCCTTTGAGGGTCTTGTTGAATCTTTCAACAAGCCCATTGCATTGTGGGTGATAGAGTGTGGTGAATTTGTAATTGACACCACATTCCTTCCACATAGCAGTCAAGTATCCTGACATGAAGTTTGCACCTCTGTCAGAGATAACCTCCTTAGGGAACCCCACTCTGGAGAAAACTCCAACCAGGGCCCTTGCCACAACAGGAGCTGTAGTGGTTCTAAGGGGAATAGCTTCTGGATACCTGGTGGCATGATCCACTACCACCAGTATAAATCTGTGCCGAGATGCTGTGGGGGGGGTCCATTGGTCCAACAATGTCAATCCCCACCCTTTCAAAGGGCACCCCCACCACAGGTAGTGGTATAAGGGGGGCCTTTGTTGTGCCACCTGATTTGCCACTGGCTTGGCAGGTGATACATGAACGACAACATTTCTTAGTGTCCTCAGACATATGGGGCCAGTGAAAGTGGGGGGCAAGCCTGTCCCAAGTCTTGTTCTGGCCTAAGTGACCTGCAAGGGGAATTTCATGGGCCAAGGTGAGAAGGAAACCTCTCAGAGACAAGGGGATGACCAGCCTCCTGGTAGCACCAGGCTTGGGGTCTCTTGCCTCAGAGTAAAGGAGTCCATCATCCCAGTACACTTTATGGGCACCTGTGGCATTCCCTGCAGCCTCAGCAGCAGCCTGCTGTCTGAGGGGTTCAAGAGAGGAACAGTCTAACTGTGCCTGCCTCAAGTCTGCCCTGGAAGGGCCCCCTGTCCCAAGAAACTCAACCTGTTCAGGCTCAAGCTCTTCTAGGACAGTTCCTTCTGGGGTCTTGGGGTCAGTCTCCTGAGAGAGCTGATCCTGTTCCTGAGGCAGGGGGGAAGGGTCAACCTTACCCCTACTGCTCTTTCTCTTGGTTAGTGTCTGGTCCATTGTTCCAGGATCCAGCACTAGTTCAGCTGGGCATTTCTTGGCCTGTGACCTAGTCACAGCAAGGACATGTGCTGACAAACCTAACATTTCCACATGAGTCCTATACTCCACATCTGACCATAAGGAGGATTCCAAATCATTGCCCAAAAGACAGTCCACAGGGAGGTCTGAACTAACAACAACCCTTTTGAGGCCATTTACCCCTCCCCAGGAGAAGTTAACAAGTGCCATACTATGGGAGGTAGTGGCATTGCTAGCATTGGTCACCAGGTAGTCTGCTCCCAGTATTACCTGGTCAGGGTCCACAAAGTTAGGTGTCACCATGGTGACACTGGCACAGGTGTCCCTGTAGGCCTGAGACATTTTTCCATTAATCAAAGGCATCTGCCTGTACTTGCCCAGAGTACTGGGACTTATTGTAGGGGTCATATCCATGTCCCCAGTACAAACAAGAACAGCCTAAGTTGGTGTTCTGACTAAGTCAGAGCCCGCCTCAGTTCCCAGGGTTAACCCCACTATAGCCTTAGGAGGATTACTACCACTACTAACTGAACTAGGGGGTGCAGGTGCCTTAGGGGCAGTAGTGGTAGGAGTGGGGCCTTTCTTGGTGCACTCACTAAACCAGTGAGTATTACTTTTACAGTACTGGCACCATGGTTTCTTCTGACCATTGTTCTTCTTCTTTTGGGAATTCTGGGAATTCTGGGTCCCACCCTCTTTGGATTGTTGGGGCCCTGTTGAAGACTTCTGGTCATTTTGCTTATTCTCATTACCCTTGGGATCTGCTTTCCACCCTGGTTCTGGTTCTGCTGCTTGACCCTTGTCCTGACCCATCTGTCTGCCTTCTTTCCCAATTCTTGGGGAGAGGTCAGATCTGAGTCAATAAGGTGCTGATGCAACAACTGATTTTGACAATTACTTAAGATTTGTTCTCTCATAATTAGATTATACAATCCTGTAAAATCAGTAACTTTACTTCCCAGTAACCAGCCTTCAAAAGCCTTAGTGGCACAATCTACGAAATCAGCCCAATCCTGAGACTGAGTTTTCTGGGTGTCTCTGAACAGCAACCTGTACTGCTCAGTTGTTAGGCCAAACCCATCAATCAGTGTATTTTTCAGGACTTGGTAATTGTTAGCATCCTCAGCTCTAGTAGTGAGGAGCTTATCTCTACCTTTTCCTTCAAAGGAGAGCCACAATATAGCTGCCCACTGGTTTGGGAGGATGCACTGGACAGTGCAGGCCCTCTCCAAAGCAGTCATCCACTTGTGGATGTCATCCCCTTGTTTAAAGGGGGGCACTATTTTACTCAGGTGTCTAGTATCAAATCTCCTGTCTTTATCCTTGGAAGGGATATTGCTGCCACCAGTGGGGACTGCCCCACTCAACCGTTGCTCTCTAGCAAAGGCAAGCTTCTCTTTGGCAAGGGCAAGTTCTTCCCTCTGGATCCTCAGAATAGCTTGTTTCATCCTTGCTTCATGTTCTCTTCTCTGAGGGGAAGTCAATCCCCTCTGGGGAGAAATCCTTCTCTTCTGAGAATAGGCATTAGAGTGCCCAGATCTATTGGAGTCCCTAGAATGAGACCTATCTCTTCTAACTCCAAGGTTAGGCCTGATCATGGTCAGTACTGGGGGTCCCCCAGATCCTTTCCCATGCAGGTCTAAGTTGGCCCTAGTAAGTCTGCTGACTAGCTCAGGACCTTTGTCTGCCTCATCCCCAGAGACTTCCTCTTCTTCCTCCTCCTCTTCTACATCAACTGCTTCAGTGAGGTCAGGATCACCAAGGGTACCTTCTAAGGGGGTATGCTCCCATCTGTATGAGTAGCCCTTCTGGCATCATAGGTCTCTAAGAGACCTAACAGAAAAGGAGTGGTAGGGTTAGAACCCTGTTTTAGTTTCCTGGAGGTACACAATTGTCTCATCTCCTGGAAGCTTAGGGCTGCATATCTGGAAGTGACCTGTGGAGGGTCAACAACCACAAGGGGAGTCTCTGAAGACTCTCCATGGGTAGACCTGCTTCTAGTGTGGTGTAAGTGATGCACCTACCTACACTATGGGTTTACCTACTGATCCCTTGCTAAGAGTTGTAGTCAGGGTGTGCTAGGCCCTGTTACACTACAACAGCTGGTTCAGTAGAACTCAGAGTATTCTAAGTTAGGTTATATGTACCTGGGTACTTATGTGATCTTTCAAATGATATTCTTAGGATACGTGCGAGGTAAAACAACAGCAAGCTCAAATCCCAACCGCTGCACACCAATGTGAGAAGTTGGCCTGATATGTAGAGCTCACTATTTTAGTGATCACTGTGTATCATTCCAAACGACCCTTATTGATGATTGGTTGTAAGTCAACCTTATTAGACCAGCTATCCTAGTAGCGTGGACAAGAGCAGTATTTAGGCTAAACTCTAGAGGGCGTGTTAAGCCAGCTGTTTTACCATCACATATACCCCTTGAACACCAAGTGAAAGGACACCACACAAGTTGTTATAAAAATATAGGATATTTATTAATAACAGTTCTACCCTGAACTCTTTATGAGTCAGGGAGCTAAGCACAATACAAAACTCTTACGAAAATACTTTAAGTTGCACAATTTACACAAATGCCCGAGGGGCACGAAAAACCATATACTACAAAAGTGGAATGCGAAATACTAGCAGGTAAGTAACAAGATCCAGAGGCTTCAGGATCGCTAGGACCACACTACTGAACTCTAAGGTTAGGAGCAGGAGGCCTAGGGAGATCGGGTGCAGAGTGTGCACTCTCACGCGGGATGCGGGAAGAAGTCTATGGATGCTAGATTTCGTAAAGTTAGTGTTATCGGACGAATCCGACTAGTTAGGCTGAAAACGAAAAAGGATCTGGACACTTAGATAGTGAACCTACGTTGGAGCACCGAAATGCTCAAGTTACCTAGCCCAGGGGCTGCGGCTGCATTGGGTTAAAAAGACGTCGGGAATACTCGTTACAGTCTATGGAGCCTGAAAGAAGAAGTTGCTGGCAGGCGACCAGTGATGAAGTTCGATGGGATCAAAGCCTGGATCGGAGTTGAAGATGACCTGAAAGCAGAGGGGACTCAGTTCTTGATCACTAGCCAGTGATCAGGTGGGCACCAGGATGGCACCGGATGAAGTCACCTCGACCAGGTGAGTGGGCGACGCTGGGCTCTGCAGTCTCTCGGACCAGGAGGCGTTGTCGGCGACCAGGATGGAGGTGCGAGCTGTCCCACTGTGGTAAATAAATAAATAATACCCTATTTTTGAATGTATAAATGAATAACAGATAGCTCAATAAATAAGAGTCAAGATTCGAGGTAGTAGGAGTTTCGCAGGTTTATTACAGCATAAAGGACAGGAACAGGACAACCTGCATAGGAATAGGATGGCAGGGCCCAGCAGCTGCCGGGGCTGGATCTGGGATGAGCGCGCTAGCATTTAATAACAATACACAAGCATATATAGTAAAACAGTTGCATTACAGTACATATGATAGGCGGAGCAGTGGGTGGAGCAAAGGGTGTGACGCGTAGCAGTCGCGAAAGATAAGGGTGAAAGTGGGTGTAACAGGGCGTATACATAGACATGTGATGCAAACGTAACAGAATATGTCATGAATGGGGCGGAAACATGGAGGGGGCTACCTAAGGAGCCGGGACCTCTAACCTGGTGGTGCGCGCAAACTGGCAATGACGTATCACTAGGAGAAGCTGGGGGCTATGAACTCTGTGCTAGGAGCAGAGACTGAAGTCTAGAGAGTCAGGGCGACATGTACCTAAGCAGTATCTAGTATCTGATGTTTAGAGAACATGTTGATATAAACTAGAAGTCAGGAGGGGAAAGGCTAACAGACACTAAGACTGGACCATGCATTATTCTACATGTAGTGCGTGATGAAGAATATTAAATGACCATTAATACAGTATTTCTCTAACGTGGGGCCGTAAAGGCTAGACAATGACGGTAACTATTGATGCGATTCAGTAGCTTAGGAATGCAGAGAAGGAGGACTGAACTGATAACTGGAATCATAACATATTCTTGGCAGACTCAGAGGCAGAGCCAGGCGGAGCCGGGCACTGCGAGGTAGGAAGTAAGTGAAGGGTCGAGGATACAGGTGGGGGCTGTATCGCTCCTCAGCGAGGTTTCAGGAGACAGGAGCTGAATCTGGTGTCCAGGCCCTTTTGAGGCCTAGAAACGGGGACTTTACAATGAAATAACGTGTACACTGAGAGACGTGGCAACGTAGCTTTACATAGGCCTGATATTCGTAGTATTCACGAGGACTGGAAACTGACATACTAGAGGTGGACACAACTATAATTGCGTCTTGAATCGAACATAGGGGATACATATGCATATTAATCATGCACACATAACATATGATGGATGACACGTAGGGACACAGAACATGGCAGAATTTACTTTTCCACATTCCCTCCTTGTCACTACGTTTCCATCAGGAAACATCAATATTCATGATACCATCTATCATTTCATACAGTATCATTTGCTCGTCTCGAATTATCCTGGAACGGGATTTAGAACGGGGCTTGGGATTAGGAATACAAGAGGTAGCACAAATGCCGCAAATCGCAGGGCCACATTGTATACAGAGACAGCAGCTGAATATGATCGCTACTGCAATACCTAGAAAGGACAAGACTTTCCATCCCCAGGCGGAAATTATATTCCAGAACCAACCGGACCATGTCCAGGTGCCTGGATCTTGGTGTATCAGATGGGCAATTTTATGGAGTCTGGTTATAGCTGAATAAACAGACGGCGCGTTATTTGGAATGAAAATGCAGCAACTAGATCCGATGACTCTACAGGCCCCGCCCCTATCGGCCAGTATGACGTCAAGGACGAGACGATTCTGTAAAACGACAAATCTCATAGCAGATTGCTCTTCGGTTAAGTTACCTAGAGCAGAGGCAGTCTCATTTACTACAGCTTCGAGGGTTCTGGTTAACCTACGGATCAGTTTACTATTCTGGATAGGTCCTATAAAGAAGAAGAAGCCTCTGTTGAAATCTGTATATTGTTCTAGAGCAGTTTCAGTATAATCGACAATTGGGGACTCCCTTCTATGTCTAATGTGTACTAGATGTGTGTTTCTGTGATAATCAGATGGGGCTAGGAAAACAGGTGGCAGTAGGAAGGCAATGTAACAGGTTCCCTCCCAATCGAGGGGCAGACGAACATATGCAGTTTGACCACAAATAAAATAAGAATGACGTGAAGCTTTGAAAATAGATTTCCCACTGTCACTATACTTGACAATAGTAGTACAATCACTATGTCCTACATGTACAGAACCATAACTTCGGACACATAATTCGCCTTTGACTGGTAATACTGAAATAGCAGGTAAGTCTGGAGTAGTATCAGACTGAACATTCAGGACCATGAAATTCGAAGAATAGTTACCTAAATTATACACTTCATTTTCTAGATCTAAACCTGTTCTGTGGGGGAGACCTTGCTTGTCTGGGAAACATGTACTGTTAAGAAAAGACATATCTGTTGAGGATGACGTTAACGTGGACCATGCTCCACACGAACCATTATGTGAAAATGGATAAGGAAAAAGTGGCAGAACTCCCTTCGGTGTCTGGAAAGGGGGGAGTCGACCACACACCCAACAATTAGTGGCATTGCTGGTCTGGTGTGAGTAATGTAACATGCGGATAAAGGAATTATTTCGCATAGCGAGGCGGTAAGAGAGTTCATGGGGAGGTAGGTCACTAAACATGTGCTCTACAGTAGCATTAGAAGACATATTTACATGAGGAACTGGAAGATACAGGTAAAATGCATAACTGGTGCAGGAAATCATAATGCTGAGAAACAATATGAAACATAGAAAAACGATACATCGGATTGAGTTTTGACTGACTCTCTCACTATGGGGGTCTATTTTATACATGTCAGAAACAGTCTAACCGTTTCACCTAGGGGAGGACTTAGACAATCAAACTGACTGACTTATTTTACTAGACCGGAGTTTTAACTTATACTCCTGTTGCGGAGTTTTCTCTAACAGGGGAGGGTTTGTAGCAATGTCTTTTGCGGGACAGTCCTTGAGAACAATATTTTGGCAATCCTTCAAATCCTGGGAAATGTTCTTTAAGACGGGTTTCAGTCCATAAAACTTTTTTATATGAGAAAGGTGCACCCAGCCTTTGCGACCTTCCAACTTCACGGCTGTACGGGTGGTGAGGAGGACCTGTCGGGGCTCCTTCCAGCGAGGCTCCAGCGGACTTGATCTGTCAAAATTCCTCACCAACACCATGGATCCTGGAACGATTTCATGCGGTGCCACCTCGGTATTGTCTGGAAATGCGGCGGCAACCTGTGAACGACATGAGTTGAGGGCAGACATCAAGGAAGCTAGGTAATCTGTCAGCATATTACTTGAAACATCGGTAATACTTCGGGGTCTAGGAGTACCCCACATGTTAGGGGGGCGGCCGAATACGACCTCATACGGGGACAGACCTGATCTGGAATGTGCGACCATGCGCATATAAAATAAAGCAACTGGCAGAGCTACCAGCCAGTCCACACCTTTTTCTTTGCATACTTTGGCGATACGGATTTTCAGAGTCTGATTATGTCTCTCTACGAGACCGGCTGCTTCAGGATGGCGTACACAATGAAACTTCCACTGGTACCCCAACAAAAGGGAAACATGCTTCATCAACTCAGATGAGAATGGTTGGCCGTTGTCAGAATATACGACTCTAGGGAGTCCATAACGGGGGAAGAACTCACGAACCAACTGCTTGGCAGTGGTCGCGGCGGTGTAATCTGGAACTGGATATGCTTCTGTCCACCTGGACAAAGCGCATACAACTACAAGGACATACTTGAAACCTCGACATCGCTCCATCTGAATATAATCCATCTGGAGGACTTCAAAAGGGTGGTCAGGGGGCTGGAATCCACCTTGTTCCACCGGGACACTTTTACCTGGATTAAACTGACAACATATCATACAGGTACGGACTTTCTGCTTGGCTGCAGCTCGTAAATGTTTGTTGAACCAAATATTCTGGATACTGTCTAACATAGCTTTTTCTCCTAAATGTGCTGGACTATGTGCGGTATTAATAATGACTTGAACCATAGAGTCGGGGAGAAACCATGTGGCTCTACCCTTCGTTAACCATCCTTGATCTGTCTGGACCCCTCCTTGTTCGGACCATTTCTTAATTTCTTCGGGAGTAGCATGTAACTGTATGTCTATGACATCTTGAGTAGGGTCCTTAATTGTCATACATGTAGTCGGATCTGGAGTGTGTGTCATGTTAACTGGAATGTCTAGAGTCTGTGCTGTAAGCTTGGCTGTGCGATCTGCTAGATCATTACCTTGGGAAATAATGTCAGTAACTTTCGTATGTGCTTTGCACTTCATGATAGCGATAGATGTCGGTAAATGTATGGCATCTAACAGAGCTTGAATAAGGAGACCATGCTGAATCTTGGTTCCATGAGAAGTCATGAAACCTCTCTCCTGCCAGAGCACTCCGAAGTCGTGTACGACTCCAAATGCGTAACGTGAATCCGTGTAGACATTAACTTTCCGGTTCTTAGCGTGTATGCAGGCTTGTGTCAGAGCAACTAGCTCTGCTGCTTGAGCGGACAGGGTGTCAATACGGTGTGTCTCAATAACTTCAGTGTCAGTAGTCACTGCATACGCGGCGACTAGTTCTCCTGTACTAGTTCTCATACATGAACCATCCACATAAAGTGTCAGGTCGGGATCTGGTAACGGAGTATCTGTCAGATCTTGTCTTGGCTTTGTCGTAATGTTAACTACTTCCACGCAATCATGTGTGGCTGGATTTGAATTAACTGATGGTAACAGTGTAGCAGGATTAAGGATGTTGCAGCGTCTGATTTCTATGTGTGGCTGGAATAATGTCAATTCATAACCTGTTAAACGTGCAATTGTCAAGTGCTGAGTTTGTGTTCCGTTTAAAAGAACTTCCACGGAATGTGGAACTTGTACTGTCAGGAAATGTCCTAAGACTATGGAATCACTTTGCCTGATAGCTAGTGCTGTGGCTGCAACTGACTTGAGGCACGCAGGCAGAGCCTGGGCTACAGGATCTAATGTGCTCGAAAAATAAGCACAGGGCTTGTATTGTCCTGCTTGATCTTGTGTAAGAACAGATAATGCTGTACCTTCGCGTTCAGTGACGAAAAGTGTAAAAGGCTTACTGTAGTTTGGTGTAGCTAGAACTGGAGCTTGACATAAAGCTTTCTTTAACTCATTGAAACTGAGTGTATGTTCAGATGTCCAAGGGAGGACAGTCGATACGGCTGCCTCCTGTGTCGTTAACTGTATCAGTGGCTTGGCTAGGAATGCATACTGAGGAATCCATTGTCGGCAATAAGAAGTGAGGCCAATAAAAGCACGTACCTCCTTCTGGGTCTTGGGCTGAGGAAGACTCGCTATTAACTGGATACGGTCTGGTGTCAACTGCCTACCCCTCTTGGACAGTAAGTGTCCTAAGTATACCACTTGCTGGACACAGAATTGAAGCTTAGAAGGGGACACCTTGTGCCCCATCTCGGCTAGGAAATACAAGACTGTAAGGGATGCTTGCTCGCAAGCACGTTCAGAACGGGCTGTGATCAGTAGATCATCGACATACTGGAGCAGGGCAGTGTCAGTTGGCATGTGAATGTTGTCTAGTTGTCTCTTAAGTGCTTGACTGTAAATACTAGGACTTTCTGTGAAACCTTGAGGAGCTCGTGTGAACATATAGCTCCTTCCATTTAAACAAAATCCGAAAAGGAACTGGCTGTCTGGATGAATGGGAACACTAAAAAACGCGTTCTTGAGGTCGATTACAGTAAAGAACGTGGCTTCGGAATCAATGGCTGTTAATAGGGAAGAGATGTCTGGGACAACTGGGTACTGAGGAATAATACACTTATTAAGCTCTCGTAGGTCAATCACTAATCGATATACTGGGGGTGCATTTGGATCAGTACGTTTCATGACTGGAATGATCGGAGAATTACATACATTGGAGTCAGTTTCTACAACCACTCCTTGAGCCATGAGCTCGTCAATAATTTTGGATAAGGCTGCTACAGCCTCAGGTGGCAATCTGTACTGTCTGATTCGTGGTAACACTACACCTGGCTTGAGAGTCACACGATAGGGTGTGATTTGCATGTAACCTACATCAGTTGGACCTTGCGCCCATAAGTGCTGTGGAACATTAGACAGTCTTGAATCAAAATCTCGTAATACATAGTGACCCTTAAAGTCACGTAGGAACAGTCGTATTCCCTCTGGGGAACAGCATATAACTGCACCTAACTCTTTCAGTGTCTTAATGCCTAATAGATTTTCTGGACATGACTTAGTAAGTAACAGATCAGTAGTGCGGGACAATGGACCTACTTCTAGAGAAACTGGCTTTGAGATCTCATTTACGATAGGCTTTCCTGAAAATCCAAGGGAAACATTTCTTGAGCCTGAGAGCGGAGCCCCTGGAACTTCGGCGTGACTAATTGTGGTCCTACTTGCCCCTGTATCAATCAAAAACTTTCTGTCTTTCCCTAATACTTGACTATGAACATAGGGACCTTCTTGATCTACAGGTATCTCGATGAGAGGCAAGCCTACCTCCCTCTCTAGGCTGTTTCATGAATACTGTTGGTACTCTGGATACTCAGACTGTGCATACTGGTACATCTGCTGTGTGACATGCTGTGTTGCAGCGATAGGCTGCGGTGCTGTAACTGTCTGTGGTGCATTCTGTAACTGAGGAGTCTGTGAAACTTGTTCTTGTCTAGGCGGACGTGGTCTTTCTTTAGTCTTACCAGTAGCTATGTTGTGTTTCAGAACTGCACACTCGTTTATAAAATGACCTGGCTGTTTACAATAATTGCAGTTCCCTTTAACGGGAGCTGCAGGATGACTGGCTTGATTTGGACCCCTCTTCTGACTGTCTTGAGGAACAGATTGTGCAACTAGTACTTTCATTTTCGTGTCTTTCATACGTTTTCTTTCATGTTCTTGCTCTTCTCTGATTCTATTCTGGTGGTATTGGAGCATCTGCAACATCTGGGACGGGGTATTAGCTTGCCAGGTACTTTCGACTTTCAGAACTCGATTTTTAATTGGTGAACTTGAATTCTCGACTAATTTAGTAACAAAAAGGTGAGGGTATGACTCACTACTTGTCTTAAGGCCACTGTTGATGCTAAAACATTTCTCAAATCTAGAATAAAAATCACTAATATCTTCGTCTTGTTTCTGTTTACAGGCTGAGATTGCATCCCAGTCTTCTTTTCTAGTTGTCAATAATCTAGGTAAAACTTGAATCAATAATTCTGGTAATTCTTTACATTTCGCTCCAAGACCGGTACCTGGTACTCGTGCCTTGTCTTCAGCTTCTAGAACTGCCCAATCGATCTTCTTCTCTCCCACCTCCCATTCTTTTTCCTTGAGCTTTTCATACACCCCTGCGGGCAGCAGAACCTTTAACATTTTAATTATATCTGGATACGTGTATTCTCCCATACGGAGCATGTCTTTTAATTCTCTATGGAACCCTGCTGGATCTTTATCATGACAGGGAATTAATTTCTTCATCTCCAGAAGTTCCATCTTTGTGATCGGAGTGTATACAAACACTCGCTGCATTTCGCCACCCGTTCCTCTAACTGGGTGGACTTCTCGTAACGGATTCTGTCTGTCTATGTAAAATGGTTTACTTTCTGGGGGTGAGACATGAACAAAATGCGGGTTCAGAAACGTTCTATATTTGTGGCGCTGTTCTAGAATGACACTAATTAAATCGGTACCTAGACCTCTCCATCTATACTGGAGTAACTCGTTCAGGATATCATGTAACGGACCTAGATCAGAATGTTGACCCTCATACAGAGTAATGAGGTGCTGAATCATATACATACCCACCAGTCGTTGCTCGGCTGGGGGCATTTTCAGAAACATTTGTGCCACTATTTCGTCTGGAAAAGTGGTAGAATCAGTAATCCATCGGACTGCTGATCGGGCTAGTTCTTGTTCATGCATAGTACTTAACTCACTGTAACCGATTCGTGATTTCAGAATGTGATCGGTAGCTTGAAACACTTGTTCTAGAGAACCTTGGTCTGGTACTGGATGATGGAACGTAGACTTGGGTTCTAGACGTAAATGGCGATCTGGAAATCTAGGTTGTCCTACATACGCTATTCTGGCGGAATTCTCGTCGTCTAACTCTTCAGTATCAGAGTTACTTTCTTTCTCGTTTACTTGTGCTGCTTTACGTTGTTCGTGTAACTTTATTATTTCTTTACGGATTTTCTTGTACATACTCTCCATAGCACCGATAGTCTTGTGCTTACCCTCGGCTATACTATTACTCCACTTCATCAGGGCTTTCATTTCGGTCTGATTTTTGGACGGGTAATCTTGTTCTCTTATTAGACAATTAATCAGAAACTTTAATATCATGAGCTGGGTCTCAGCTTTCCTTTGGGACATGACATCACTAATACTTTCTGGATCTTCCCCTGTACGGATGAAACGATATATTCTGTCTAGATCTTCCTTCATATCTGGTAGGCTGACTAGATACTCGGCCACATTTCTTACGCGTAATGAATATAAAACCATATCATCTTCGCCTGGGACTGGGTCATAGCAGCATTCGGCAAGGGATTTTCTTATTTCTGCAACAGACAGTCTGGGCGTACGTTGTGACGCTTGCATATGTAATTCGGCTGCCGTTAAACGCTTATGTGGCGGCGGGGTTCGAGGAGGACCTCCTCCTGCGGCCCCTAGACTAGAATCATCAACTGATGCTTTTCGTCCTGGCAGGGTGGGAAATTGGAATGCGGGCTGGACTTGTATGGCGGGCTGGACCGGGGGGACCGTAGCAGGTGCTGCAAAGGGTGCCCCGGTGTCTGGAGGAACGGGAAGTGCCTGATTTACAGGGACTGGTGGAGCGGGAACAGGATTTGCATATTCTGGGACTGTGTCGTCCAAATAGGACGAGATGAAAATATCAGCTGCGGTTGGTTTGTGACGTAACTTGATCGGAACTAGTGGTGGCGGAAAATTACTGGATGCCTCCGGGGTCGCTTTTGGCAAGCCCTCGGCAAGAAGAGGATACATACCCTTAATGAGGGCATTCCTCTGTCTGTCTGACTGTTCGGCTTTGACTTGTTCACCTATCTCGATTAGTTCTTTTTCTTGTGCTCGTTCCAAGGATTCTCTACTTAATTCTGACTTTCTGATTTCTTTTTCGGTTCTTTTATGAGCTTCTTTACGCCATAGCTCGATGGCATCTTTCTGTGATTGTCTGGCTTTCTTTTTCCATAATGCCTCTTCTACTCGCATGATGCACTCGGCATCCCATGTACCCGATACGGGCCATCTATACTTTTCTTCTAACTGTTTTGTATACTCTACCCATAAATCTAGATACAATATGGCGCTTATGCCATGCTTCTGATACATAAAATGACCTGGACTGTCCCTAGGCGGGACAGGAACTGCTTCCTCTAACAAACCCTTTCTAGTTTTTAACTGACGTAATTTTGAAAACAAGGGCATGACTGGACTGTAATCTAGACACAATACAATACACAATAAACACGAAAATCACTTCTCACTCATACCACAACATCAAGATACATGAAGAACATTATGAATAACAGTTCGAACAGAATACCACCTGGAATACGGAACACAGAATATATGACTTTATATGAATTTTCTCGAGAACAGAACTGACTGGAACAGAAACTAGATGCACTGCTGAAACAGTACGAAACTTACCGGTCTCATAAAGAGACACGTCAGGACCCGCATCCACCGAAGTGGACACTTCGTTTGTGTGTCTGGGTACCACCAACCCACGGACCAGAGTCAATTAGATTGACCCTGTCTAGATACTACCCCAGTAATGGTACTCACCGGGCAGCAAGAACGGAAGGCCTCGGACTGGACTGGACTGCTTCGACGACGGACAACGAACTTCGGACTTAAGTTACGGGTGGACCTCCGGATACCTCGGACCTTGGACTCTTGGCTTGGGCTCTGGTCGGGACTCGCCGCATTCCTCCACCGCCTCGTCTGGATGCTGGACCGCCTCCTCCGTCTCCTCCGTGGGCCTGAGGGATACTTGAAGCAGAAATATCTGCACGTGCACGGTATGGTTCCGTCACGGCTGCAGAGGGTCAGGGGGCCGGCGTGGCTTCACCGGCGCGTGGGAAGAAGTGCAAGTCCCTGTTCGGGCGCCATTATGTGGTAAATAAATAAATAATACCCTATTTTTGAATGTATAAATGAATAACAGATAGCTCAATAAATAAGAGTCAAGATTCGAGGTAGTAGGAGTTTCGCAGGTTTATTACAGCATAAAGGACAGGAACAGGACAACCTGCATAGGAATAGGATGGCAGGGCCCAGCAGCTGCCGGGGCTGGATCTGGGATGAGCGCGCTAGCATTTAATAACAATACACAAGCATATATAGTAAAACAGTTGCATTACAGTACATATGATAGGCGGAGCAGTGGGTGGAGCAAAGGGTGTGACGCGTAGCAGTCGCGAAAGATAAGGGTGAAAGTGGGTGTAACAGGGCGTATACATAGACATGTGATGCAAACGTAACAGAATATGTCATGAATGGGGCGGAAACATGGAGGGGGCTACCTAAGGAGCCGGGACCTCTAACCTGGTGGTGCGCGCAAACTGGCAATGACGTATCACTAGGAGAAGCTGGGGGCTATGAACTCTGTGCTAGGAGCAGAGACTGAAGTCTAGAGAGTCAGGGCGACATGTACCTAAGCAGTATCTAGTATCTGATGTTTAGAGAACATGTTGATATAAACTAGAAGTCAGGAGGGGAAAGGCTAACAGACACTAAGACTGGACCATGCATTATTCTACATGTAGTGCGTGATGAAGAATATTAAATGACCATTAATACAGTATTTCTCTAACGTGGGGCCGTAAAGGCTAGACAATGACGGTAACTATTGATGCGATTCAGTAGCTTAGGAATGCAGAGAAGGAGGACTGAACTGATAACTGGAATCATAACATATTCTTGGCAGACTCAGAGGCAGAGCCAGGCGGAGCCGGGCACTGCGAGGTAGGAAGTAAGTGAAGGGTCGAGGATACAGGTGGGGGCTGTATCGCTCCTCAGCGAGGTTTCAGGAGACAGGAGCTGAATCTGGTGTCCAGGCCCTTTTGAGGCCTAGAAATGGGGACTTTACAATGAAATAACGTGTACACTGAGAGACGTGGCAACGTAGCTTTACATAGGCCTGATATTCGTAGTATTCACGAGGACTGGAAACTGACATACTAGAGGTGGACACAACTATAATTGCGTCTTGAATCGAACATAGGGGATACATATGCATATTAATCATGCACACATAACATATGATGGATGACACGTAGGGACACAGAACATGGCAGAATTTACTTTTCCACATTGTTCCACCGGGACACTTTTACCTGGATTAAACTGACAACATATCATACAGGTACGGACTTTCTGCTTGGCTGCAGCTCGTAAATGTTTGTTGAACCAAATATTCTGGATACTGTCTAACATAGCTTTTTCTCCTAAATGTGCTGGACTATGTGCGGTATTAATAATGACTTGAACCATAGAGTCGGGGAGAAACCATGTGGCTCTACCCTTCGTTAACCATCCTTGATCTGTCTGGACCCCTCCTTGTTCGGACCATTTCTTAATTTCTTCGGGAGTAGCATGTAACTGTATGTCTATGACATCTTGAGTAGGGTCCTTAACTGTCATACATGTAGTCGGATCTGGAGTGTGTGTCATGTTAACTGGAATGTCTAGAGTCTGTGCTGTAAGCTTGGCTGTGCGATCTGCTAGATCATTACCTTGGGAAATAATGTCAGTAACTTTCGTATGTGCTTTGCACTTCATGATAGCGATAGATGTCGGTAAATGTATGGCATCTAACAGAGCTTGAATAAGGAGACCATGCTGAATCTTGGTTCCATGAGAAGTCATGAAACCTCTCTCCTGCCAGAGCACTCCGAAGTCGTGTACGACTCCAAATGCGTAACGTGAATCCGTGTAGACATTAACTTTCCGGTTCTTAGCGTGTATGCAGGCTTGTGTCAGAGCAACTAGCTCTGCTGCTTGAGCGGACAGGGTGTCAATACGGTGTGTCTCAATAACTTCAGTGTCAGTAGTCACTGCATACGCGGCGACTAGTTCTCCTGTACTAGTTCTCATACATGAACCATCCACATAAAGTGTCAGGTCGGGATCTGGTAACGGAGTATCTGTCAGATCTTGTCTTGGCTTTGTCGTAATGTTAACTACTTCCACGCAATCATGTGTGGCTGGATTTGAATTAACTGATGGTAACAGTGTAGCAGGATTAAGGATGTTGCAGCGTCTGATTTCTATGTGTGGCTGGAATAATGTCAATTCATAACCTGTTAAACGTGCAATTGTCAAGTGCTGAGTTTGTGTTCCGTTTAAAAGAACTTCCACGGAATGTGGAACTTGTACTGTCAGGAAATGTCCTAAGACTATGGAATCACTTTGCCTGATAGCTAGTGCTGTGGCTGCAACTGACTTGAGGCACGCAGGCAGAGCCTGGGCTACAGGATCTAATGTGCTCAAAAAATAAGCACAGGGCTTGTATTGTCCTGCTTGATCTTGTGTAAGAACAGATAATGCTGTACCTTCGCGTTCAGTGACGAAAAGTGTAAAAGGCTTACTGTAGTTTGGTGTAGCTAGAACTGGAGCTTGACATAAAGCTTTCTTTAACTCATTGAAACTGAGTGTATGTTCAGATGTCCAAGGGAGGACAGTCGATACGGCTGCCTCCTGTGTCGTTAACTGTATCAGTGGCTTGGCTAGGAATGCATACTGAGGAATCCATTGTCGGCAATAAGAAGTGAGGCCAATAAAAGCACGTACCTCCTTCTGGGTCTTGGGCTGAGGAAGACTCGGTATTAACTGGATACGGTCTGGTGTCAACTGCCTACCCCTCTTGGACAGTAAGTGTCCTAAGTATACCACTTGCTGGACACAGAATTGAAGCTTAGAAGGGGACACCTTGTGCCCCATCTCGGCTAGGAAATACAAGACTGTAAGGGATGCTTGCTCGCAAGCACGTTCAGAACGGGCTGTGATCAGTAGATCATCGACATACTGGAGCAGGGCAGTGTCAGTTGGCATGTGAATGTTGTCTAGTTGTCTCTTAAGTGCTTGACTGTAAATACTAGGACTTTCTGTGAAACCTTGAGGAGCTCGTGTGAACATATAGCTCCTTCCATTTAAACAAAAAGAGAAATACTGTATTAATGGTCATTTAATATTCTTCATCACGCACTACATGTAGAATAATGCATGGTCCAGTCTTAGTATCTTAGGGGCTACCTAAGGAGCCGGGACCTCTAACCTGGTGGTGCGCGCAAACTGGCAATGACGTATCACTAGGAGAAGCTGGGGGCTATGAACTCTGTGCTAGGAGCAGAGACTGAAGTCTAGAGAGTCAGGGCGACATGTACCTAAGCAGTATCTAGTATCTGATGTTTAGAGAACATGTTGATATAAACTAGAAGTCAGGAGGGGAAAGGCTAACAGACACTAAGACTGGACCATGCATTATTCTACATGTAGTGCGTGATGAAGAATATTAAATGACCATTAATACAGTATTTCTCTAACGTGGGGCCGTAAAGGCTAGACAATGACGGTAACTATTGATGCGATTCAGTAGCTTAGGAATGCAGAGAAGGAGGACTGAACTGATAACTGGAATCATAACATATTCTTGGCAGACTCAGAGGCAGAGCCAGGCGGAGCCGGGCACTGCGAGGTAGGAAGTAAGTGAAGGGTCGAGGATACAGGTGGGGGCTGTATCGCTCCTCAGCGAGGTTTCAGGAGACAGGAGCTGAATCTGGTGTCCAGGCCCTTTTGAGGCCTAGAAACGGGGACTTTACAATGAAATAACGTGTACACTGAGAGACGTGGCAACGTAGCTTTACATAGGCCTGATATTCGTAGTATTCACGAGGACTGGAAACTGACATACTAGAGGTGGACACAACTATAATTGCGTCTTGAATCGAACATAGGGGATACATATGCATATTAATCATGCACACATAACATATGATGGATGACACGTAGGGACACAGAACATGGCAGAATTTACTTTTCCACATTCCCTCCTTGTCACTACGTTTCCATCAGGAAACATCAATATTCATGATACCATCTATCATTTCATACAGTATCATTTGCTCGTCTCGAATTATCCTGGAACGGGATTTAGAACGGGGCTTGGGATTAGGAATACAAGAGGTAGCACAAATGCCGCAAATCGCAGGGCCACATTGTATACAGAGACAGCAGCTGAATATGATCGCTACTGCAATACCTAGAAAGGACAAGACTTTCCATCCCCAGGCGGAAATTATATTCCAGAACCAACCGGACCATGTCCAGGTGCCTGGATCTTGGTGTATCAGATGGGCAATTTTATGGAGTCTGGTTATAGCTGAATAAACAGACGGCGCGTTATTTGGAATGAAAATGCAGCAACTAGATCCGATGACTCTACAGGCCCCGCCCCTATCGGCCAGTATGACGTCAAGGACGAGACGATTCTGTAAAACGACAAATCTCATAGCAGATTGCTCTTCGGTTAAGTTACCTAGAGCAGAGGCAGTCTCATTTACTACAGCTTCGAGGGTTCTGGTTAACCTACGGATCAGTTTACTATTCTGGATAGGTCCTATAAAGAAGAAGAAGCCTCTGTTGAAATCTGTATATTGTTCTAGAGCAGTTTCAGTATAATCGACAATTGGGGACTCCCTTCTATGTCTAATGTGTACTAGATGTGTGTTTCTGTGATAATCAGATGGGGCTAGGAAAACAGGTGGCAGTAGGAAGGCAATGTAACAGGTTCCCTCCCAATCGAGGGGCAGACGAACATATGCAGTTTGACCACAAATAAAATAAGAATGACGTGAAGCTTTGAAAATAGATTTCCCACTGTCACTATACTTGACAATAGTAGTACAATCACTATGTCCTACATGTACAGAACCATAACTTCGGACACATAATTCGCCTTTGACTGGTAATACTGAAATAGCAGGTAAGTCTGGAGTAGTATCAGACTGAACATTCAGGACCATGAAATTCGAAGAATAGTTACCTAAATTATACACTTCATTTTCTAGATCTAAACCTGTTCTGTGGGGGAGACCTTGCTTGTCTGGGAAACATGTACTGTTAAGAAAAGACATATCTGTTGAGGATGACGTTAACGTGGACCATGCTCCACACGAACCATTATGTGAAAATGGATAAGGAAAAAGTGGCAGAACTCCCTTCGGTGTCTGGAAAGGGGGGAGTCGACCACACACCCAACAATTAGTGGCATTGCTGGTCTGGTGTGAGTAATGTAACATGCGGATAAAGGAATTATTTCGCATAGCGAGGCGGTAAGAGAGTTCATGGGGAGGTAGGTCACTAAACATGTGCTCTACAGTAGCATTAGAAGACATATTTACATGAGGAACTGGAAGATACAGGTAAAATGCATAACTGGTGCAGGAAATCATAATGCTGAGAAACAATATGAAACATAGAAAAACGATACATCGGATTGAGTTTTGACTGACTCTCTCACTATGGGGGTCTATTTTATACATGTCAGAAACAGTCTAACCGTTTCACCTAGGGGAGGACTTAGACAATCAAACTGACTGACTTATTTTACTAGACCGGAGTTTTAACTTATACTCCTGTTGCGGAGTTTTCTCTAACAGGGGAGGGTTTGTAGCAATGTCTTTTGCGGGACAGTCCTTGAGAACAATATTTTGGCAATCCTTCAAATCCTGGGAAATGTTCTTTAAGACGGGTTTCAGTCCATAAAACTTTTTTATATGAGAAAGGTGCACCCAGCCTTTGCGACCTTCCAACTTCACAGCTGTACGGGTGGTGAGGAGGACCTGTCGGGGCTCCTTCCAGCGAGGCTCCAGCGGACTTGATCTGTCAAAATTCCTCACCAACACCATGGATCCTGGAACGATTTCATGCGGTGCCACCTCGGTATTGTCTGGAAATGCGGCGGCAACCTGTGAACGACATGAGTTGAGGGCAGACATCAAGGAAGCTAGGTAATCTGTCAGCATATTACTTGAACCATCGGTAATACTTCGGGGTCTAGGAGTACCCCACATGTTAGGGGGGCGGCCGAATACGACCTCATACGGGGACAGACCTGATCTGGAATGTGCGACCATGCGCATATAAAATAAAGCAACTGGCAGAGCTACCAGCCAGTCCACACCTTTTTCTTTGCATACTTTGGCGATACGGATTTTCAGAGTCTGATTATGTCTCTCTACGAGACCGGCTGCTTCAGGATGGCGTACACAATGAAACTTCCACTGGTACCCCAACAAAAGGGAAACATGCTTCATCAACTCAGATGAGAATGGTTGGCCGTTGTCAGAATATACGACTCTAGGGAGTCCATAACGGGGGAAGAACTCACGAACCAACTGCTTGGCAGTGGTCGCGGCGGTGTAATCTGGAACTGGATATGCTTCTGTCCACCTGGACAAAGCGCATACAACTACAAGGACATACTTGAAACCTCGACATCGCTCCATCTGAATATAATCCATCTGGAGGACTTCAAAAGGGTGGTCAGGGGGCTGGAATCCACCTTGTTCCACCGGGACACTTTTACCTGGATTAAACTGACAACATATCATACAGGTACGGACTTTCTGCTTGGCTGCAGCTCGTAAATGTTTGTTGAACCAAATATTCTGGATACTGTCTAACATAGCTTTTTCTCCTAAATGTGCTGGACTATGTGCGGTATTAATAATGACTTGAACCATAGAGTCGGGGAGAAACCATGTGGCTCTACCCTTCGTTAACCATCCTTGATCTGTCTGGACCCCTCCTTGTTCGGACCATTTCTTAATTTCTTCGGGAGTAGCATGTAACTGTATGTCTATGACATCTTGAGTAGGGTCCTTAACTGTCATACATGTAGTCGGATCTGGAGTGTGTGTCATGTTAACTGGAATGTCTAGAGTCTGTGCTGTAAGCTTGGCTGTGCGATCTGCTAGATCATTACCTTGGGAAATAATGTCAGTAACTTTCGTATGTGCTTTGCACTTCATGATAGCGATAGATGTCGGTAAATGTATGGCATCTAACAGAGCTTGAATAAGGAGACCATGCTGAATCTTGGTTCCATGAGAAGTCATGAAACCTCTCTCCTGCCAGAGCACTCCGAAGTCGTGTACGACTCCAAATGCGTAACGTGAATCCGTGTAGACATTAACTTTCCGGTTCTTAGCGTGTATGCAGGCTTGTGTCAGAGCAACTAGCTCTGCTGCTTGAGCGGACAGGGTGTCAATACGGTGTGTCTCAATAACTTCAGTGTCAGTAGTCACTGCATACGCGGCGACTAGTTCTCCTGTACTAGTTCTCATACATGAACCATCCACATAAAGTGTCAGGTCGGGATCTGGTAACGGAGTATCTGTCAGATCTTGTCTTGGCTTTGTCGTAATGTTAACTACTTCCACGCAATCATGTGTGGCTGGATTTGAATTAACTGATGGTAACAGTGTAGCAGGATTAAGGATGTTGCAGCGTCTGATTTCTATGTGTGGCTGGAATAATGTCAATTCATAACCTGTTAAACGTGCAATTGTCAAGTGCTGAGTTTGTGTTCGGTTTAAAAGAACTTCCACGGAATGTGGAACTTGTACTGTCAGGAAATGTCCTAAGACTATGGAATCACTTTGCCTGATAGCTAGTGCTGTGGCTGCAACTGACTTGAGGCACGCAGGCAGAGCCTGGGCTACAGGATCTAATGTGCTCGAAAAATAAGCACAGGGCTTGTATTGTCCTGCTTGATCTTGTGTAAGAACAGATAATGCTGTACCTTCGCGTTCAGTGACGAAAAGTGTAAAAGGCTTACTGTAGTTTGGTGTAGCTAGAACTGGAGCTTGACATAAAGCTTTCTTTAACTCATTGAAACTGAGTGTATGTTCAGATGTCCAAGGGAGGACAGTCGATACGGCTGCCTCCTGTGTCGTTAACTGTATCAGTGGCTTGGCTAGGAATGCATACTGAGGAATCCATTGTCGGCAATAAGAAGTGAGGCCAATAAAAGCACGTACCTCCTTCTGGGTCTTGGGCTGAGGAAGACTCGCTATTAACTGGATACGGTCTGGTGTCAACTGCCTACCCCTCTTGGACAGTAAGTGTCCTAAGTATACCACTTGCTGGACACAGAATTGAAGCTTAGAAGGGGACACCTTGTGCCCCATCTCGGCTAGGAAATACAAGACTGTAAGGGATGCTTGCTCGCAAGCACGTTCAGAACGGGCTGTGATCAGTAGATCATCGACATACTGGAGCAGGGCAGTGTCAGTTGGCATGTGAATGTTGTCTAGTTGTCTCTTAAGTGCTTGACTGTAAATACTAGGACTTTCTGTGAAACCTTGAGGAGCTCGTGTGAACATATAGCTCCTTCCATTTAAACAAAATCCGAAAAGGAACTGGCTGTCTGGATGAATGGGAACACTAAAAAACGCGTTCTTGAGGTCGATTACAGTAAAGAACGTGGCTTCGGAATCTATGGCTGTTAATAGGGAAGAGATGTCTGGGACAACTGGGTACTGAGGAATAATACACTTATTAAGCTCTCGTAGGTCAATCACTAATCGATATACTGGGGGTGCATTTGGATCAGTACGTTTCATGACTGGAATGATCGGAGAATTACATACATTGGAGTCAGTTTCTACAACCACTCCTTGAGCCATGAGCTCGTCAATAATTTTGGATAAGGCTGCTACAGCCTCAGGTGGCAATCTGTACTGTCTGATTCGTGGTAACACTACACCTGGCTTGAGAGTCACACGATAGGGTGTGATTTGCATGTAACCTACATCAGTTGGACCTTGCGCCCATAAGTGCTGTGGAACATTAGACAGTCTTGAATCAAAATCTCGTAATACATAGTGACCCTTAAAGTCACGTAGGAACAGTCGTATTCCCTCTGGGGAACAGCATATAACTGCACCTAACTCTTTCAGTGTCTTAATGCCTAATAGATTTTCTGGACATGACTTAGTAAGTAACAGATCAGTAGTGCGGGACAATGGACCTACTTCTAGAGAAACTGGCTTTGAGATCTCATTTACGATAGGCTTTCCTGAAAATCCAAGGGAAACATTTCTTGAGCCTGAGAGCGGAGCCCCTGGAACTTCGGCGTGACTAATTGTGGTCCTACTTGCCCCTGTATCAATCAAAAACTTTCTGTCTTTCCCTAATACTTGACTATGAACATAGGGACCTTCTTGATCTACAGGTATCTCGATGAGAGGCAAGCCTACCTCCCTCTCTAGGCTGTTTCATGAATACTGTTGGTACTCTGGATACTCAGACTGTGCATACTGGTACATCTGCTGTGTGACATGCTGTGTTGCAGCGATAGGCTGCGGTGCTGTAACTGTCTGTGGTGCATTCTGTAACTGAGGAGTCTGTGAAACTTGTTCTTGTCTAGGCGGACGTGGTCTTTCTTTAGTCTTACCAGTAGCTATGTTGTGTTTCAGAACTGCACACTCGTTTATAAAATGACCTGGCTGTTTACAATAATTGCAGTTCCCTTTAACGGGAGCTGCAGGATGACTGGCTTGATTTGGACCCCTCTTCTGACTGTCTTGAGGAACAGATTGTGCAACTAGTACTTTCATTTTCGTGTCTTTCATACGTTTTCTTTCATGTTCTTGCTCTTCTCTGATTCTATTCTGGTGGTATTGGAGCATCTGCAACATCTGGGACGGGGTATTAGCTTGCCAGGTACTTTCGACTTTCAGAACTCGATTTTTAATTGGTGAACTTGAATTCTCGACTAATTTAGTAACAAAAAGGTGAGGGTATGACTCACTACTTGTCTTAAGGCCACTGTTGATGCTAAAACATTTCTCAAATCTAGAATAAAAATCACTAATATCTTCGTCTTGTTTCTGTTTACAGGCTGAGATTGCATCCCAGTCTTCTTTTCTAGTTGTCAATAATCTAGGTAAAACTTGAATCAATAATTCTGGTAATTCTTTACATTTCGCTCCAAGACCGGTACCTGGTACTCGTGCCTTGTCTTCAGCTTCTAGAACTGCCCAATCGATCTTCTTCTCTCCCACCTCCCATTCTTTTTCCTTGAGCTTTTCATACACCCCTGCGGGCAGCAGAACCTTTAACATTTTAATTATATCTGGATACGTGTATTCTCCCATACGGAGCATGTCTTTTAATTCTCTATGGAACCCTGCTGGATCTTTATCATGACAGGGAATTAATTTCTTCATCTCCAGAAGTTCCATCTTTGTGATCGGAGTGTATACAAACACTCGCTGCATTTCGCCACCCGTTCCTCTAACTGGGTGGACTTCTCGTAACGGATTCTGTCTGTCTATGTAAAATGGTTTACTTTCTGGGGGTGAGACATGAACAAAATGCGGGTTCAGAAACGTTCTATATTTGTGGCGCTGTTCTAGAATGACACTAATTAAATCGGTACCTAGACCTCTCCATCTATACTGGAGTAACTCGTTCAGGATATCATGTAACGGACCTGGATCAGAATGTTGACCCTCATACAGAGTAATGAGGTGCTGAATCATATACATACCCACCAGTCGTTGCTCGGCTGGGGGCATTTTCAGAAACATTTGTGCCACTATTTCGTCTGGAAAAGTGGTAGAATCAGTAATCCATCGGACTGCTGATCGGGCTAGTTCTTGTTCATGCATAGTACTTAACTCACTGTAACCGATTCGTGATTTCAGAATGTGATCAGTAGCTTGAAACACTTGTTCTAGAGAACCTTGGTCTGGTACTGGATGATGGAACGTAGACTTGGGTTCTAGACGTAAATGGCGATCTGGAAATCTAGGTTGTCCTACATACGCTATTCTGGCGGAATTCTCGTCGTCTAACTCTTCAGTATCAGAGTTACTTTCTTTCTCGTTTACTTGTGCTGCTTTACGTTGTTCGTGTAACTTTATTATTTCTTTACGGATTTTCTTGTACATACTCTCCATAGCACCGATAGTCTTGTGCTTACCCTCGGCTATACTATTACTCCACTTCATCAGGGCTTTCATTTCGGTCTGATTTTTGGACGGGTAATCTTGTTCTCTTATTAGACAATTAATCAGAAACTTTAATATCATGAGCTGGGTCTCAGCTTTCCTTTGGGATATGACATCACTAATACTTTCTGGATCTTCCCCTGTACGGATGAAACGATATATTCTGTCTAGATCTTCCTTCATATCTGGTAGGGTGACTAGATACTCGGCCACATTTCTTACGCGTAATGAATATAAAACCATATCATCTTCGCCTGGGACTGGGTCATAGCAGCATTCGGCAAGGGATTTTCTTATTTCTGCAACAGACAGTCTGGGCGTACGTTGTGACGCTTGCATATGTAATTCGGCTGCCGTTAAACGCTTATGTGGCGGCGGGGTTCGAGGAGGACCTCCTCCTGCGGCCCCTAGACTAGAATCATCAACTGATGCTTTTCGTCCTGGCAGGGTGGGAAATTGGAATGCGGGCTGGACTTGTATGGCGGGCTGGACCGGGGGGACCGTAGCAGGTGCTGCAAAGGGTGCCCCGGTGTCTGGAGGAACGGGAAGTGCCTGATTTACAGGGACTGGTGGAGCGGGAACAGGATTTGCATATTCTGGGACTGTGTCGTCCAAATAGGACGAGATGAAAATATCAGCTGCGGTTGGTTTGTGACGTAACTTGATCGGAACTAGTGGTGGCGGAAAATTACTGGATGCCTCCGGGGTCGCTTTTGGCAAGCCCTCGGCAAGAAGAGGATACATACCCTTAATGAGGGCATTCCTCTGTCTGTCTGACTGTTCGGCTTTGACTTGTTCACCTATCTCGATTAGTTCTTTTTCTTGTGCTCGTTCCGAGGATTCTCTACTTAATTCTGACTTTCTGATTTCTTTTTCGGTTCTTTTATGAGCTTCTTTACGCCATAGCTCGATGGCATCTTTCTGTGATTGTCTGGCTTTCTTTTTCCATAATGCCTCTTCTACTCGCATGATGCACTCGGCATCCCATGTACCCGATACGGGCCATCTATACTTTTCTTCTAACTGTTTTGTATACTCTACCCATAAATCTAGATACAATATGGCGCTTATGCCATGCTTCTGATACATAAAATGACCTGGACTGTCCCTAGGCGGGACAGGAACTGCTGTTAGCATTTAACCGCGAGGATTATAATGCACTTAAGAGTATGGGCCAGATGTAGGAGCCTAAATACCGGTCGGTAACGGCCGATTTCGGCCGTTACCGACCGGTATTTAAGAATCGGCATGTAGGGGCATTTATTTTACAGATTCAGTAAATTTACCGAATCGGTAAATTTACCGAATCTGTAAAATACCGAATCGGTAATTTTACCGATTCGGTAAATCTAAATGTAGGTGGGACTCTTCTGAGTGCCAAAGGCCATACAGATTCGGTATTTTACCATTCAATTCAATTGGGTGGTAAAATACCGAATCCAGGTGTGCATGCACATGTGTGCATGCACACCTATGCCATGTGACAGACAGACATGCCCTTAGGGCATGTCTGTCTGCCACATGGCACACATGCCTGTATTCGGGGTGCCAGAGGGTGTCAAAGTGACACCCCTTGCACCCTTGCAAAAATCGGTATTTACCGAATCGGTAAATACCGATTCGGTATTGCCCATTGATTCCTATGGGCTTCAAGGCCCATAGGAATTAATGGGCAATACCGAATCGGTATTTACCGATTCGGTAAATACCGATTTTTACAGATTCGGTAATTCAATTACCGAATCTTCCTACATCTCATACCTTCATATTTACCGATTCATAAATACCGAATCGGTAAAATTCGGTATTTATGAATCGGTAAATAGGCTTTTCCTACATCTGGCTCTATATGGTATAGTGTTATCATGGAACAGCTATTAGGACTTGGTTCCGCAAGCTGCAAACGGGCTCAGCTCATGCCAGAGCACCATCTCACATAATTCCAAGCACTCTGCCTTCAGGATTGATAAGGCCTGCCATAGGAGTGACTGATAGGAATATATGTGTCCATTTTAGGGTTAGATATAGGTATACTATATCTAAAGCAAAGGGTGATTACAACACCTTGCCCCAGCTGTCGTGCAGCCAGTTGTGTCTGTTTGGATGGCCAGCCAGGGGTGGCATAATACATGCTTCAGCCCCTGGTAAGCCCTGGGTACACCTATGCCCTGGATACCTAAGGTATACTGTACAGGGACTGATAAGGTGGCCCAGTACCAATTGGTAAAATGCACCTAAGGTACATGGTTGTAATTTAGAGAGAGAACAGCTAGGCTGTGGGTCTGATTAGCAGGCCCACAGCCAGGGAAAGTCGTAAATCAGTGAAGCAAAAAGCAAAAATCTGGGGTGGCCATGGGATTGCAGACTCCACTCTCCTACACAACCCCCCCCCCAAACATAGGGACATTAAACTAACCTTGACCAGGTGAGTCTTCTTGCTCTAAGTGGAAGTACCTGGAGAGACCATCTGCATTACCATGGTCAGTCCCTGGGCGGTGCTCCACTGTAAAGTCCATCCCCTGTAGGGAAATGGACCACCTAAGAAGTTTGGGATTTTCACCCTTCATTTGATTTAGCCATAAGAGGGGCTTATGGTCGGTCTGAATCTTGAAGTGAGTACCAAACAAGTAGGGCCTCAACTTCTTCAGGGCCCAAACCACAGCAAAGGCCTCCCTCTCAATAGCTGACCAACGTTTCTCTCTAGGGGTCAGCCTTCTGCTTATAAAAGCAATGGGCTGGTCATGACCATCAATATTCAGCTGAGATAGAACAGCTCCCACACCCAACTCAGAAGCATCTGTTTGGACAATGAAGATTTTGGAGTAGTCTGGACTCTTGAGAATAGGTGCAGTGCACATGGCCTGCTTTAGGTCATCGAATGCCTTTTGACGGCTAACTGTCCACTGAACTTTCTTTGGCATTTTCTTACTTGTCAGGTCATTAAGTGGAGTCACAATGGACCCATAATTTCTGACAAATTTCCTATAGTAACCAGACAGGCCCAAGAAAGCTCTGACCTGTGTCTGGGTGGTTGGAGGAGCCCAGTCCTTTATGGCCTGTATCTTGCTCTCCAAAGGTTGAACTTGGCCTCCACCCACAAGGTGGCCCAAGTATACAACTTGACTCTGACCTATCTGGCACTTAGTAGCCTTGATAGTGAGGCCTGCCTTTTGCAGAGCCTCTAAGACTTTCCTCAGGTGGATCAGGTAATCCTCCCAGGTGGAGCTAAAGACAGCAATATCATCTAGATATGCTGCACAAAAGTCATCCAACCCAGTGAGGACTTGGTTCACCAACCTTTGAAAAGTGGCAGGTGCATTTTTCAAACCAAAGGGCATCACCACAAATTGGTAATGACCTCCTGGGGTAGAAAATGCTGTCTTGGCCTTGGCATCCTCAGCTAACCTGATTTGCCAATAACCAGCTGTCAGGTCAAATGTACTTAAGAAAGTTGCAGAAGCCAACTTGTCTATCAGTTCATCTGCCCTGGGTATTGGATGGGCATCTGTCTTAGTAACAGCATTGAGACCCCTGTAGTCTACGCAAAACCTCATCTCTCTCTTACCATCTTGGGTGTGAGGTTTAGGCACTAGAACTACAGGACTAGCCCAAGGGCTCTCTGAGGGTTCAATGACTCCCAATTCCAACATCTTTTGTACTTCAGTTTTTATGCAGTCCCTGACGTGGTCAGGTTGCCTGTAGATTTTACTCTTTATAGGCAGACTGTCTCCAGTGTCCACCTCATGTGTGCACCAGTTTGTCTGACTGGGGGTCAGAGAAAACATTTGTCTGAAGGATTGAAGGACTTGCCTACAATCCTGTTGCTGATGCTCAGAGAGGCTGTCAGAAAAGACTACACCATCTACTGACCCATCATCAGGGATCTGAGTGAGCAGGTCTGGGAGAGGGTCACTCTCTTCCTCCTGTCCCTCATCTGTGGCCATGAGCAGGCCCATGACCTCCCTGTCAACAAATGCTTTGAGCCTATTCACATGAAGTACTCTGTGAGGGCTCCTGGGAGTTCCCATGTCAACCAAGTAGGTGACTTCTCCCTTTTGCTCAATGATGATGTGGGGTCCAGACCATTTGTCTTGGAGAGCTGCTGGGGCCACTGGCTCCAACACCCACACCTTCTGTCCTGCATGGTATACAGTTAGGACAGCCTTTTGGTCATGCCAAGCTTTTTGAAGTTCCTGGCTGGCCTCAAGGTTTTTAGATGCCTTCTCCATGTACTCTGCCATCCTGGAGCGGAGACCAAGTACATAGTCCACTATGTCAAGTTTAGGCTTTTTGACAGGTAACTCCCATCCTTCCTTCACAAGACATAGGGGTCCTCTTACAGGATGTCCAAACAAAAGCTCAAAAGGGCTGTAACCAACCCCCTTCTGTGGGACCTCTCTGTAAGCAAACAGAAGGCAGGGTAAAAGGATGTCCCATCTTCGCCTAAGCTTTTCAGGTAACCCTTTTATCATCCCTTTGAGGGTCTTGTTGAATCTTTCAGCAAGCCCATTGCATTGTGGGTGATAGAGTGTGGTGAATTTGTAATTGACACCACATTCCTTCCACATAGCAGTCAAGTATCCTGACATGAAGTTTGCACCTCTGTCAGAGATAACCTCCTTAGGGAACCCCACTCTGGAGAAAACTCCAACCAGGGCCCTTGCCACAACAGGAGCTGTAGTGGTTCTAAGGGGAATAGCTTCTGGATACCTGGTGGCATGATCCACTACCACCAGTATAAATCTGTGCCGAGATGCTGTGGGGGGGTCCATTGGTCCAACAATGTCAATCCCCACCCTTTCAAAGGGCACCCCCACCACAGGTAGTGGTATAAGGGGGGCCTTTGTTGTGCCACCTGATTTGCCACTGGCTTGGCAGGTGATACATGAACGACAACATTTCTTAGTGTCCTCAGACATATGGGGCCAGTGAAAGTGTGGGGCAAGCCTGTCCCAAGTCTTGTTCTGGCCTAAGTGACCTGCAAGGGGAATTTCATGGGCCAAGGTAAGAAGGAAACCTCTCAGAGACAAGGGGATGACCAGCCTCCTGGTAGCACCAGGCTTGGGGTCTCTTGCCTCAGAGTAAAGGAGTCCATCATCCCAGTACACTTTATGGGCACCTGTGGCATTCCCTGCAGCCTCAGCAGCAGCCTGCTGTCTGAGGGGTTCAAGAGAGGAACAGTCTAACTGTGCCTGCCTCAAGTCTGCCCTGGAAGGGCCCCCTGTCCCAAGAAACTCAACCTGTTCAGGCTCAAGCTCTTCTAGGACAGTTCCTTCTGGGGTCTTGGGGTCAGTCTCCTGAGAGAGCTGATCCTGTTCCTGAGGCAGGGGGGAAGGGTCAACCTTACCCCTACTGCTCTTTCTCTTGGTTAGTGTCTGGTCCATTGTTCCAGGATCCAGCACTAGTTCAGCTGGGCATTTCTTGGCCTGTGACCTAGTCACAGCAAGGACATGTGCTGACAAACCTAACATTTACACATGAGTCCTATACTCCACATCTGACCATAAGGAGGATTCCAAATCATTGCCCAAAAGACAGTCCACAGGGAGGTCTGAACTAACAACAACCCTTTTGAGGCCATTTACCCCTCCCCAGGAGAAGTTAACAAGTGCCATACTATGGGAGGTAGTGGCATTGCTAGCATTGGTCACCAGGTAGTCTGCTCCCAGTATTACCTGGTCAGGGTCCACAAAGTTAGGTGTCACCATGGTGACACTGGCACAAGTGTCCCTGTAGGCCTGAGACATTTTTCCATTAATCAAAGGCATCTGCCTGTACTTGCCCAGAGTACTGGGACTTATTGTAGGGGTCATATCCATGTCCCCAGTACAAACAAGAACAGCCTAAGTTGGTGTTCTGACTAAGTCAGAGCCCGCCTCAGTTCCCAGGGTTAACCCCACTATAGCCTTAGGAGGATTACTACCACTACTAACTGAACTAGGGGGTGCAGGTGCCTTAGGGGCAGTAGTGGTAGGAGTTGGGCCTTTCTTGGTGCACTCACTAAACCAGTGAGTATTACTTTTACAGTACTGGCACCATGGTTTCTTCTGACCATTGTTCTTCTTCTTTTGGGAATTCTGGGAATTCTGGGTCCCACCCTCTTTGGATTGTTGGGGCCCTGTTGAAGACTTCTGGTCATTTTGCTTATTCTCATTACCCTTGGGATCTGCTTTCTTTTGGCCACCACCCTGGTTCTGGTTCTGCTGCTTGACCCTTGTCCTGACCCATCTGTCTGCCTTCTTTCCCAATTCTTGGGGAGAGGTCAGATCTGAGTCAATAAGGTGCTGATGCAACAACTGATTTTGACAATTACTTAAGATTTGTTCTCTCATAATTAGATTATACAATCCTGTAAAATCAGTAACTTTACTTCCCAGTAACCAGCCTTCAAAAGCCTTAGTGGCACAATCTACGAAATCAGCCCAATCCTGAGACTGAGTTTTCTGGGTGTCTCTGAACAGCAACCTGTACTGCTCAGTTGTTAGGCCAAACCCATCAATCAGTGTATTTTTCAGGACTTGGTAATTGTTAGCATCCTCAGCTCTAGTAGTGAGGAGCTTATCTCTACCTTTTCCTTCAAAGGAGAGCCACAATATAGCTGCCCACTGGTTTGGGAGGATGCACTGGACAGTGCAGGCCCTCTCCAAAGCAGTCATCCACTTGTGGATGTCATCCCCTTGTTTAAAGGGGGGCACTATTTTACTCAGGTGTCTAGTATCAAATCTCCTGTCTTTATCCTTGGAAGGGATATTGCTGCCACCAGTGGGGACTGCCCCACTCAACTGTTGCTCTCTAGCAAAGGCAAGCTTCTCTTTGGCAAGGGCAAGTTCTTCCCTCTGGATCCTCAGATTAGCTTGTTTCATCCTTGCTTCATGTTCTCTTCTCTGAGGGGAAGTCATTCCCCTCTGGGGAGAAATCCTTCTCCTCTGAGAATAGGCATTAGAGTGCCCAGATCTATTGGAGTCCCTAGAATGAGACCTATCTCTTCTAACTCCAAGGTTAGGCCTGATCATGGTCAGTACTGGGGGTCCCCCAGATCCTTTCCCATGCAGGTCTAAGTTGGCCCTAGTAAGTCTGCTGACTACCTCAGGACCTTTGTCTGCCTCATCCCCAGAGACTTCCTCTTCTTCCTCCTCCTCTTCTACATCAACTGCTTCAGTGAGGTCAGGATCACCAAGGGTACCTTCTAAGGGGGTATGCTCCCATCTGTATGAGTAGCCCTTCTGGCATCATAGGTCTCTAAGAGACCTAACAGAAAAGGAGTGGTAGGGTTAGAACCCTGTTTTAGTTTCCTGGAGGTACACAATTGTCTCATCTCCTGGAAGCTTAGGGCTGCATATCTGGAAGTGACCTGTGGAGGGTCAACAACCACAAGGGGAGTCTCTGAAGACTCTCCATGGGTAGACCTGCTTCTAGTGTGGTGTAAGTGATGCACCTACCTACACTATGGGTTTACCTACTGATCCCTTGCTAAGAGTTGTAGTCAGGGTGTGCTAGGCCCTGTTACACTACAACAGCTGGTTCAGTAGAACTCAGAGTATTCTAAGTTAGGTTATATGTACCTGGGTACTTATGTGATCTTTCAAATGATATTCTTAGGATACGTGCGAGGTAAAACAACAGCAAGCTCAAATCCCAACCGCTGCACACCAATGTGAGAAGTTGGCCTGATATGTAGAGCTCACTATTTTAGTGATCACTGTGTATCATTCCAAACGACCCTTATTGATGATTGGTTGTAAGTCAACCTTATTAGACCAGCTATCCTAGTAGCGTGGACAAGAGCAGTCTTTAGGCTAAACTCTAGAGGGCGTGTTAAGCCAGCTGTTTTACCATCACATATACCCCTTGAACACCAAGTGAAAGGACACCACACAAGTTGTTATAAAAATATAGGATATTTATTAATAACAGTTCTACCCTGAACTCTTTATGAGTCAGGGAGCTAAGCACAATACAAAACTCTTACGAAAATACTTTAAGTTGCACAATTTACACAAATGCCCGAGGGGCACGAAAAACCATATACTACAAAAGTGGAATGCGAAATACTAGCAGGTAAGTAACAAGATCCAGAGGCTTCAGGATCGCTAGGACCACACTACTGAACTCTAAGGTTAGGAGCAGGAGGCCTAGGGAGATCGGGTGCAGAGTGTGCACTCTCACGCGGGATGCGGGAAGAAGTCTATGGATGCTAGATTTCGTAAAGTTAGTGTTATCGGACGAATCCGACTAGTTAGGCTGAAAACGAAAAAGGATCTGGACACTTAGATAGTGAACCTACGTTGGAGCACCGAAATGCTCGAGTTACCTAGCCCAGGGGCTGCGGCTGCATTGGGTTCAAAAGACGTCGGGAATCCTCGTTACAGTCTATGGAGCCTGAAAGAAGAAGTTGCTGGCAGGCGACCAGTGATGAAGTTCGATGGGATCAAAGCCTGGATCGGAGTTGAAGATGACCTGAAAGCAGAGGGGACTCAGTTCTTGATCACTAGCCAGTGATCAGGTGGGCACCAGGATGGCACCGGATGAAGTCACCTCGACCAGGTGAGTGGGCGACGCTGGGCTCTGCAGTCTCTCGGACCAGGAGGCGTTGTCGGCGACCAGGATGGAGGTGCGAGCTGTCCCACGAAGGTGTCTGCTGTCGGCGCTGCTGAAATCAGGATTGGAGCAACAAGCCTTGGCAAATTTAAGTTAGGCTGCACTATTTTCAAGTCCCTCTCTGGTCTAGGTCCCTCTTTTATTTCCTCCCTCCTCCACTCTTACACCCCGTCCCGCAACTTACGTTCATCCCAAATGGCCCTGCTATCCGTTCCCAGGTTCAAGAGGTAAAAACACGGGGGCCTGAGGTTTTCTTTTCTGGCTCCGTCCCTCCGGAACTCCCTTCCACTTTCCCTTAGACTTGCACCTTCATACTCTGGCTTCAGATCACTTCTTAAAACCTTCCTCTTCACTATCTCATACCCTTAGATTCTACTTCATTTCTTTTCACCACGCCCCAGCACAGCGCCAAGAAACCTAACGGTGTTAGCCGCGCTCTATAAATTTTTTTCAAATCAAATCAAAAAAGGCAAGCCCACGCGGTGGACTCAAGATGGCATCTGGAGTGGACCAGGGGGGTCCGGGGTGCTCCTCTGTTGGAGGGGAGCAAGGGCCAATCTGGAGCAACCAGACCAGCGATGGAAGTGTCGTGGTTCGTCGTCAGGAGGGCCACAAGCCAGCAGGCAAGTAGCCGAACAACGCGGTGAGCAGCAAAGAGCAGAAGGGCCCCACGCAGATCTCGTGGATGCTGGGGGGATGGACTTCGGTGCTGGAGCTGCTCAGGGTTAGGGCTTCTCAAACCCCAAAGCACTCACTCGAGGGTCTCTCGGAAGTCGTGCTGGTGAAGCGTCGTGCAGGTCTTGAAAATGGCCGGTCCCACAGGTCTCGTCACACCCACAAATCTCAGCTGGGCTGGATGGTGTAGGTAGAGGTCAGAGATGGCGGGAAGACCGGGTCTTGTCGAGCTGGGCAGTCTTGATCCGGAGGATAGACGTGCAGCAACCCGCAAGTGCTTCGATGGTGCCTGCTGGTGCAGGGTGGCTACTCCTTAGCCACAAGGGAGAGTCTTCAGAAGTAGTCAAGAGTTCTTTCGTGGAAAGTAGTCAAGATTCAGAATTATCCAATTTGAGAAGGGGGCCCGCTCCTACCTTTATCCTAAGAAAAAGTGGCTGGCACACGACTAGGTCCTGCCCTATGGGTGGGACCAGGAGGGGGGTGGTTACACCCCTCTCCTTTGTCCGGTCTCCCCCCAGCTCAGGGGCTGGGGTGCCCCTGGAACTGATTTGAGCCGGGCTATGCACAGTGAGCACCGGGGTGTCACTTGCAGTCACCATCCTTTCAGCCCTGCCTACCTGGGATACACAAATTCCTGTCTGGGATGGTGCTAGCACCGCCCCTGACAGGAAACCCTTTGTCCAGGCCTCCGTTGCTGGAAGGACTCCCAGCAGCAGGAGGGCAGACTTGTGTCTCGGTGGCAGCATCCATTTTGTGGAGCTGAGGCTATGTCTGACTTTAACCGGGGTTCACAGTTACATACATGTCGTGTCCCTCTAGAAGGGTGGAATGCTAACCCCGTCGCCAGAATTGGCGAGGGGTTAGTATTCCAATTCGTATGACACCTTACTCGACATGTTTTGATAATGCTATGCCAAAGTTAGTATTTAACCGCGAGGATTATAATGCACTTAAGAGTATGGGCCAGATGTAGGAGCCTAAATACCGGTCGGTAACGGCCGATTTCGGCCGTTACCGACCGGTATTTAAGAATCGGCATGTAGGGGCATTTATTTTACAGATTCAGTAAATTTACCGAATCGGTAAATTTACCGAATCTGTAAAATACCGAATCGGTAATTTTACCGATTCGGTAAATCTAAATGTAGGTGGGACTCTTCTGAGTGCCAAAGGCCATACAGATTCGGTATTTTACCACCCAATTCAATTGGGTGGTAAAATACCGAATCCAGGTGTGCATGCACATGTGTGCATGCACACCTATGCCATGTGACAGACAGACATGCCCTTAGGGCATGTCTGTGTGCCACATGGCACACATGCCTGTATTCGGGGTGCCAGAGGGTGTCAAAGTGACACCCCCTGCACCCTTGCAAAAATCGGTATTTACCGAATCGGTAAATACCGATTCGGTATTGCCCATTGATTCCTATGGGCTTCAAGGCCCATAGGAATTAATGGGCAATACCGAATCGGTATTTACCGATTCGGTAAATACCGATTTTTACAGATTCGGTAATTCAATTACCGAATCTTCCTACATCTCATACCTTCATATTTACCGATTCATAAATACCGAATCGGTAAAATTCGGTATTTATGAATCGGTAAATAGGCTTTTCCTACATCTGGCTCTATATGGTATAGCGTTATCATGGAACAGCTATTAGGACTTGGTTCCGCAAGCTGCAAACGGGCTCAGCTCATGCCAGAGCACCATCTCACATAATTCCAAGCACTCTGCCTTCAGGATTGATAAGGCCTGCCATAGGAGTGACTGATAGGAATATATGTGTCCATTTTAGGGTTAGATATAGGTATACTATATCTAAAGCAAAGGGTGATTACAACACCTTGCCCCAGCTGTCGTGCAGCCAGTTGTGTCTGTTTGGATGGCCAGCCAGGGGTGGCATAATACATGCTTCAGCCCCTGGTAAGCCCTGGGTACACCTATGCCCTGGATACCTAAGGTATACTGTACAGGGACTGATAAGGTGGCCCAGTACCAATTGGTAAAATGCACCTAAGGTACATGGTTGTAATTTAGAGAGAGAACAGCTAGGCTGTGGGTCTGATTAGCAGGCCCACAGCCAGGGAAAGTCGTAAATCAGTGAAGCAAAAAGCAAAAATCTGGGGTGGCCATGGGATTGCAGACTCCACTCTCCTACACAACCCCCCCCCCCCAAACATAGGGACATTAAACTAACCTTGACCAGGTGAGTCTTCTTGCTCTAAGTGGAAGTACCTGGAGAGACCATCTGCATTACCATGGTCAGTCCCTGGGCGGTGCTCCACTGTAAAGTCCATCCCCTGTAGGGAAATGGACCACCTAAGAAGTTTGGGATTTTCACCCTTCATTTGATTTAGCCATAAGAGGGGCTTATGGTCGGTCTGAATCTTGAAGTGAGTACCAAACAAGTAGGGCCTCAACTTCTTCAGGGCCCAAACCACAGCAAAGGCCTCCCTCTCAATAGCTGACCAACGTTTCTCTCTAGGGGTCAGCCTTCTGCTTATAAAAGCAATGGGCTGGTCATGACCATCAATATTCAGCTGAGATAGAACAGCTCCCACACCCAACTCAGAAGCATCTGTTTGGACAATGAAGATTTTGGAGTAGTCTGGACTCTTGAGAATAGGTGCAGTGCACATGGCCTGCTTTAGGTCATCGAATGCCTTTTGACAGCTAACTGTCCACTGAACTTTCTTTGGCATTTTCTTACTTGTCAGGTCATTAAGTGGAGTCACAATGGACCCATAATTTCTGACAAATTTCCTATAGTAACCAGACAGGCCCAAGAAAGCTCTGACCTGTGTCTGGGTGGTTGGAGGAGCCCAGTCCTTTATGGCCTGTATCTTGCTCTCCAAAGGTTGAACTTGGCCTCCACCCACAAGGTGGCCCAAGTATACAACTTGACTCTGACCTATCTGGCACTTAGTAGCCTTGATAGTGAGGCCTGCCTTTTGCAGAGCCTCTAAGACTTTCCTCAGGTGGATCAGGTAATCCTCCCAGGTGGAGCTAAAGACAGCAATATCATCTAGATATGCTGCACAAAAGGCATCCAACCCAGTGAGGACTTGGTTCACCAACCTTTGAAAAGTGGCAGGTGCATTTTTCAAACCAAAGGGCATCACCACAAATTGGTAATGACCTCCTGGGGTAGAAAATGCTGTCTTGGCCTTGGCATCCTCAGCTAACCTGATTTGCCAATAACCAGCTGTCAGGTCAAATGTACTTAAGAAAGTTGCAGAAGCCAACTGGTCTATCAGTTCATCTGCCCTGGGTATTGGATGGGCATCTGTCTTAGTAACAGCATTGAGACCCCTGTAGTCTACGCAAAACCTCATCTCTCTCTTACCATCTTAGGTGTGAGGTTTAGGCACTAGAACTACAGGACTAGCCCAAGGGCTCTCTGAGGGTTCAATGACTCCCAATTCCAACATCTTTTGTACTTCAGTTTTTATGCAGTCCCTGACGTGGTCAGGTTGCCTGTAGATTTTACTCTTTATAGGCAGACTGTCTCCAGTGTCCACCTCATGTGTGCACCAGTTTGTCTGACTGGGGGTCAGAGAAAACATTTGTCTGAAGGATTGAAGGACTTGCCTACAATCCTGTTGCTGATGCTCAGAGAGGCTGTCAGAAAAGACTACACCATCTACTGACCCATCATCAGGGATCTGAGTGAGCAGGTCTGGGAGAGGGTCACTCTCTTCCTCCTGTCCCTCATCTGTGGCCATGAGCAGGCCCATGACCTCCCTGTCAACAAATGCTTTGAGCCTATTCACATGAAGTACTCTGTGAGGGCTCCTGGGAGTTCCCATGTCAACCAAGTAGGTGACTTCTCCCTTTTGCTCAATGATGATGTGGGGTCCAGACCATTTGTCTTGGAGAGCTGCTGGGGCCACTGGCTCCAACACCCACACCTTCTGTCCTGCATGGTATACAGTTAGGACAGCCTTTTGGTCATGCCAAGCTTTTTGAAGTTCCTGGCTGGCCTCAAGGTTTTTAGATGCCTTCTCCATGTACTCTGCCATCCTGGAGCGGAGACCAAGTACATAGTCCACTATGTCAAGTTTAGGCTTTTTGACAGGTAACTCCCATCCTTCCTTCACAAGACATAGGGGTCCTCTTACAGGATGTCCAAACAAAAGCTCAAAAGGGCTGTAACCAACCCCCTTCTGTGGGACCTCTCTGTAAGCAAACAGAAGGCAGGGTAAAAGGATGTCCCATCTTCGCCTAAGCTTTTCAGGTAACCCTTTTATCATCCCTTTGAGGGTCTTGTTGAATCTTTCAGCAAGCCCATTGCATTGTGGGTGATAGAGTGTGGTGAATTTGTAATTGACACCACATTCCTTCCACATAGCAGTCAAGTATCCTGACATGAAGTTTGCACCTCTGTCAGAGATAACCTCCTTAGGGAACCCCACTCTGGAGAAAACTCCAACCAGGGCCCTTGCCACAACAGGAGCTGTAGTGGTTCTAAGGGGAATAGCTTCTGGATACCTGGTGGCATGATCCACTACCACCAGTATAAATCTGTGCCGAGATGCTGTGGGGGGGGGTCCATTGGTCCAACAATGTCAATCCCCACCCTTTCAAAGGGCACCCCCACCACAGGTAGTGGTATAAGGGGGGCCTTTGTTGTGCCACCTGATTTGCCACTGGCTTGGCAGGTGATACATGAACGACAACATTTCTTAGTGTCCTCAGACATATGGGGCCAGTGAAAGTGTGGGGCAAGCCTGTCCCAAGTCTTGTTCTGGCCTAAGTGACCTGCAAGGGGAATTTCATGGGCCAAGGTAAGAAGGAAACCTCTCAGAGACAAGGGGATGACCAGCCTCCTGGTAGCACCAGGCTTGGGGTCTCTTGCCTCAGAGTAAAGGAGTCCATCATCCCAGTACACTTTATGGGCACCTGTGGCATTCCCTGCAGCCTCAGCAGCAGCCTGCTGTCTGAGGGGTTCAAGAGAGGAACAGTCTAACTGTGCCTGCCTCAAGTCTGCCCTGGAAGGGCCCCCTGTCCCAAGAAACTCAACCTGTTCAGGCTCAAGCTCTTCTAGGACAGTTCCTTCTGGGGTCTTGGGGTCAGTCTCCTGAGAGAGCTGATCCTGTTCCTGAGGCAGGGGGGAAGGGTCAACCTTACCCCTACTGCTCTTTCTCTTGGTTAGTGTCTGGTCCATTGTTCCAGGATCCAGCACTAGTTCAGCTGGGCATTTCTTGGCCTGTGACCTAGTCACAGCAAGGACATGTGCTGACAAACCTAACATTTACACATGAGTCCTATACTCCACATCTGACCATAAGGAGGATTCCAAATCATTGCCCAAAAGACAGTCCACAGGGAGGTCTGAACTAACAACAACCCTTTTGAGGCCATTTACCCCTCCCCAGGAGAAGTTAACAAGTGCCATACTATGGGAGGTAGTGGCATTGCTAGCATTGGTCACCAGGTAGTCTGCTCCCAGTATTACCTGGTCAGGGTCCACAAAGTTAGGTGTCACCATGGTGACACTGGCACAAGTGTCCCTGTAGGCCTGAGACATTTTTCCATTAATCAAAGGCATCTGCCTGTACTTGCCCAGAGTACTGGGACTTATTGTAGGGGTCATATCCATGTCCCCAGTACAAATAAGAACAGCCTAAGTTGGTGTTCTGACTAAGTCAGAGCCCGCCTCAGTTCCCAGGGTTAACCCCACTATAGCCTTAGGAGGATTACTACCACTACTAACTGAACTAGGGGGTGCAGGTGCCTTAGGGGCAGTAGTGGTAGGAGTTGGGCCTTTCTTGGTGCACTCACTAAACCAGTGAGTATTACTTTTACAGTACTGGCACCATGGTTTCTTCTGACCATTGTTCTTCTTCTTTTGGGAATTCTGGGAATTCTGGGTCCCACCCTCTTTGGATTGTTGGGGCCCTGTTGAAGACTTCTGGTCATTTTGCTTATTCTCATTACCCTTGGGATCTGCTTTCTTTTGGCCACCACCCTGGTTCTGGTTCTGCTGCTTGACCCTTGTCCTGACCCATCTGTCTGCCTTCTTTCCCAATTCTTGGGGAGAGGTCAGATCTGAGTCAATAAGGTGCTGATGCAACAACTGATTTTGACAATTACTTAAGATTTGTTCTCTCATAATTAGATTATACAATCCTGTAAAATCAGTAACTTTACTTCCCAGTAACCAGCCTTCAAAAGCCTTAGTGGCACAATCTACTAAATCAGCCCAATCCTGAGACTGAGTTTTCTGGGTGTCTCTGAACAGCAACCTGTACTGCTCAGTTGTTAGGCCAAACCCATCAATCAGTGTATTTTTCAGGACTTGGTAATTGTTAGCATCCTCAGCTCTAGTAGTGAGGAGCTTATCTCTACCTTTTCCTTCAAAGGAGAGCCACAATATAGCTGCCCACTGGTTTGGGAGGATGCACTGGACAGTGCAGGCCCTCTCCAAAGCAGTCATCCACTTGTGGATGTCATCCCCTTGTTTAAATGGGGGCACTATTTTACTCAGGTGTCTAGTATCAAATCTCCTGTCTTTATCCTTGGAAGGGATATTGCTGCCACCAGTGGGGACTGCCCCACTCAACTGTTGCTCTCTAGCAAAGGCAAGCTTCTCTTTGGCAAGGGCAAGTTCTTCCCTCTGGATCCTCAGATTAGCTTGTTTCATCCTTGCTTCATGTTCTCTTCTCTGAGGGGAAGTCATTCCCCTCTGGGGAGAAATCCTTCTCCTCTGAGAATAGGCATTAGAGTGCCTAGATCTATTGGAGTCCCTAGAATGAGACCTATCTCTTCTAACTCCAAGGTTAGGCCTGATCATGGTCAGTACTGGGGGTCCCCCAGATCCTTTCCCATGCAGGTCTAAGTTGGCCCTAGTAAGTCTGCTGACTAGCTCAGGACCTTTGTCTGCCTCATCCCCAGAGACTTCCTCTTCTTCCTCCTCCTCTTCTACATCAACTGCTTCAGTGAGGTCAGGATCACCAAGGGTACCTTCTAAGGGGGTATGCTCCCATCTGTATGAGTAGCCCTTCTGGCATCATAGGTCTCTAAGAGACCTAACAGAAAAGGAGTGGTAGGGTTAGAACCCTGTTTTAGTTTCCTGGAGGTACACAATTGTCTCATCTCCTGGAAGCTTAGGGCTGCATATCTGGAAGTGACCTGTGGAGGGTCAACAACCACAAGGGGAGTCTCTGAAGACTCTCCATGGGTAGACCTGCTTCTAGTGTGGTGTTTGTGATGCACCTACCTACACTATGGGTTTACCTACTGATCCCTTGCTAAGAGTTGTAGTCAGGGTGTGCTAGGCCCTGTTACACTACAACAGCTGGTTCAGTAGAACTCAGAGTATTCTAAGTTAAGTTATATGTACCTGGGTACTTATGTGATCTTTCAAATGATATTCTTAGGATACGTGCGAGGTAAAACAACAGCAAGCTCAAATCCCAACCGCTGCACACCAATGTGAGAAGTTGGCCTGATATGTAGAGCTCACTATTTTAGTGATCACTGTGTATCATTCCAAACGACCCTTATTGATGATTGGTTGTAAGTCAACCTTATTAGACCAGCTATCCTAGTAGCGTGGACAAGAGCAGTCTTTAGGCTAAACTCTAGAGGGCATGTTAAGCCAGCTGTTTTACCATCACATATACCCCTTGAACACCAAGTGAAAGGACACCACACAAGTTGTTATAAAAATATAGGATATTTATTAATAACAGTTCTACCCTGAACTCTTTATGAGTCAGGGAGCTAAGCACAATACAAAACTCTTACGAAAATACTTTAAGTTGCACAATTTACACAAATGCCCGAGTGGCACGAAAAACCATATACTACAAAAGTGGAATGCGAAATACTAGCAGGTAAGTAACAAGATCCAGAGGCTTCAGGATCGCTAGGACCACACTACTGAACTCTAAGGTTAGGAGCAGGAGGCCTAGGGAGATCGGGTGCAGAGTGTGCACTCTCACGCGGGATGCGGGAAGAAGTCTATGGATGCTAGATTTCGTAAAGTTAGTGTTATCGGACGAATCCGACTAGTTAGGCTGAAAACGAAAAAGGATCTGGACACTTAGATAGTGAACCTACGTTGGAGCACCGAAATGCTCGAGTTACCTAGCCCAGGGGCTGCGGCTGCATTGGGTTCAAAAGACGTCGGGAATCCTCGTTACAGTCTATGGAGCCTGAAAGAAGAAGTTGCTGGCAGGCGACCAGTGATGAAGTTCGATGGGATCCAAGCCTGGATCGGATTTGAAGATGACCTGAAAGCAGAGGGGACTCAGTTCTTGATCACTAGCCAGTGATCAGGTGGGCACCAGGATGTCACCGGATGAAGTCACCTCGACCAGGTGAGTGGGCGACGCTGGGCTCTGCAGTCTCTCGGACCAGGAGGCGTTGTCGGCGACCAGGATGGAGGTGCGAGCTGTCCCACGAAGGTGTCTGCTGTCGGCGCTGCTGAAATCATGATTGGAGCAACAAGCCTTGGCAAAGGCAAGCCCACGCGGTGGACTCAAGATGGCATCTGGAGTGGACCAGGGGGGTCCGGGGTGCTCCTCTGTTGGAGGGGAGCAAGGGCCAATCTGGAGCAACCAGACCAGCGATGGAAGTGTCGTGGTTCGTCGTCAGGAGGGCCACAAGCCAGCAGGCAAGTAGCCGAACAACGCGGTGAGCAGCAAAGAGCAGAAGGGCCCCACGCAGATCTCGTGGATGCTGGGGGGATGGACTTCGGTGCTGGAGCTGCTCAGGGTTAGGGCTTCTCAAACCCCAAAGCACTCACTCGAGGGTCTCTCGGAAGTTGTGCTGGTGAAGCGTCCTGCAGGTCTTGAAGATGGCCGGTCCCACAGGTCTCGTCACACCCACGAATCTCAGCTGGGCTGGATGGTGTAGGTAGAGGTCAGAGATGGCGGGAAGACCGGGTCTTGTCGAGCTGGGCAGTCTTGATCCGGAGGATAGACGTGCAGCAACCCGCAAGTGCTTCGATGGTGCCTGCTGGTGCAGGGTGGCTACTCCTTAGCCACAAGGGAGAGTCTTCAGAAGTAGTCAAGAGTTCTTTCGTGGAAAGTAGTCAAGATTCAGAATTATCCAATTTGAGAAGGGGGCCCGCTCCTACCTTTATCCTAAGAAAAAGTGGCTGGCACACGACTATGTCCTGCCCTATGGGTGGGACCAGGAGGGGGGTGGTTACACCCCTCTCCTTTGTCCGGTCTCCCCCCAGCTCAGGGGCTGGGGTGCCCCTGGAACTGATTTGAGCCGGGCTATGCACAGTGAGCACCGGGGTGTTACTTGCAGTCACCTTCCTTTCAGCCCTGCCTACCTGGGATACACAAATTCCTGTCTGGGATGGTGCTAGCACCGCCCCTGACAGGAAACCCTTTGTCCAGGCCTCCGTTGCTGGAAGGACTCCCAGCAGCAGGAGGGCAGACTTGTGTCTCGGTGGCAGCATCCATTTTGTGGAGCTGAGGCTATGTCTGACTTTAACCGGGGTTCACAGTTACATACATGTCGTGTCCCTCTAGAAGGGTGGAATGCTAACCCCGTCGCCAGAATTGGTGAGGGGTTAGTATTCCAATTCGTATGACACCTTACTCGACATGTTTTGATAATGCTATGCCAAAGTTAGCATTTAACCGCGAGGATTATAATGCACTTAAGAGTATATGGTATAGCGTTATCATGGAACAGCTATTAGGACTTGGTTCCGCAAGCTGCAAACGGGCTCAGCTCATGCCAGAGCACCATCTCACATAATTCCAAGCACTCTGCCTTCAGGATTCATAAGGCCTGCCATAGGAGTGACTGATAGGAATATATGTGTCCATTTTAGGGTTAGATATAGGTATACTATATCTAAAGCAAAGGGTGATTACACCACCTTGCCCCAGCTGTCGTGCAGCCAGTTGTGTCTGTTTGGATGGCCAGCCAGGGGTGGCATAATACATGCTTCAGCCGCTGGTAGGCCCTGGGTACACCTATGCCCTGGATACCTAAGGTATACTGTACAGTGACTGATAAGGTGGCCCAGTACCAATTGGTAAAATGCACCTAAGGTACATGGTTGTAATTTAGAGAGAGAACAGCTAGGCTGTGGGTCTGATTAGCAGGCCCACAGCCAGGGAAAGTCGTAAATCAGTGAAGCAAAAAGCAAAAATCTGGGTGGCCATGGGATTGCAGACCCCACTCTCCTACAAGAGAGTGCTGCATATAGGTCAGATGTCTAACAACCCTCATTGGCTAAGTAGCGTCGCAACAATTAACAAACCCCATTCCCACCTAGTTCCCCCCCTCGCCCCCCCCCTGGTGGTGGCAACAACAACACTCTCGCGCAATACATAGCTAACAGTTACATAATTTGATTAAACCTGGAACAGGTGAAGTGCGCGGAACTTGGGTGGGCAAACCGCAGATGGTAGGCCATTTGACAAGAAGTGGACCAGAGGACCCCATCGGATTAGAAAGTTTTTAAAGTTGCCCAGGAAGATGTCCGCCATTCTCTCCATGCTCAGTAGACCCCAAAGTCTCGCATGCCACAGTGATGAGGCTGGGGCATGTGGTTTCTTCCATGCTGCCGCCAACGTAAGCTTGGCGGCTCCCAAGCAGAGCCACAAGATACGTTTATCCGCTTTAGTTTGATGTTCCAACAGCGGATCACGGAGTCCCAACAGGACATGAGCCATTGAGTCCGAGACCGGATATCCCAAGATGTCCTTGATGTGGGAAAGAATTTCAGCCCAGAAGGGGAGAATGATCGGGCAGTCCCACCAGATGTGGCGGAAATCCCCCAGTAGGCCACAACCCCTCCAACACCTATCCGAAGAAGCCGGAAAAATTCGGTGGAGCTTGGACGGGTAAAGATACCAATCGTGCATGGTTTTTAAGTGGGCCTCCTTAAGATTCACCGAGTGATTGTGCGTCATGATGTCACTCCAAAGATGCTTCCATTCATCATCAGAGACGTCACGGCCCAGAAGGGCCTCCCAGTGTTCCATGTAGCGGGGGCGTGGAGAGACCGTAGTGGCCAGCAGCAGCCTGTATAAGAAAGAGATCGTCCCCTTCATAGTGGAGGTGCGGAGAAGAAAGGACTCAAATGGAGAAAGCGGCCGGGTAGTGGCCTCGCTCACACCCGTCGACGTAGCCCAATGGAGAAGTTGGTTGTGGCGAAAGCGCTCAGTGACCGGAATCCCATATACACGCATGCAATTGTGGAACGTGAGTGGAGCCACCCCATGGAACAGATGCGTGAGCGCCCTACAGCCTCCCTCTCTCCACAGTCTGAAGGGTCCCTCCTGCAGTGCCGGTGGAAAGGCCGGGTTGAAGTGAATTGGGGTGAAGGGGGATGGAAACGTGGTCCAGCGGTCGTTGCTGGTGACCGTGTCCCACACTTTCAGGACTGTGCTAGTAGGAGTGCTAATGTAGGCATTCTTAGGCCGGTCCACTTTGGGCTTCCAGATCAGGTCCCAGACCGACCTCCCAGCCACACTCCTATCCATATGTAGCCAGTGCTTCTCTGAAAGCTGCTGGGACCATTCCACAATCACACGTAGCTGCGCGGCCTTATAATATAAGAGCATGTCAGGGAACCCCACACCGCCCTCCTTTCTCAGTCGTCGGAGCGTCGTGAGGGGGATACGTGCCCGTCCACCCTGTCAGACAAATCTTAGCATCAAGGTTTTTAAGCGCCTAAAAAGGTCCATATCTATAGGAATGGGAATGGCCTGGAAGAGATAAAGGAACTTAGGCAGGAGGACCATCTTAAGGTCTTGGATCCTGCCAAGCCATGAAAGGAATTTCGGTTTCCACCGGTCCAGGTCCGCTCGGAACGCAGCCAGCATTGGGGGGAAATTAGCCGCGAATAGGGAACCCACGGTAGGTGTCAGGCGTACTCCCAGGTATAACAAGGAGGCAGACGCCCACGGTAAAGCCGTGAGCAAGCGTATTCGCTCCACTTCCGCTGGGGGGAGAGTCAGGTTTAGTATGTACGACTTGTCAAAGTTGACCTTGAACCCTGCTACCGCCTCAAAGCGGGAGAGCACCTCCTGAACATGCGGCAAAGATTGGGCCGGATCCCCAATGACAACAGCACACCGTCCGCAAAGAGGGAAATTTTGTGCTGCTCACCCGTAAAGGGAAGGCCCTTGATCTGTTCCCTCTCCCGTATCGCAAGCGCCAGGGGCTCGATACTCAAGGCGAAGAGGAGAGGAGAGAGGGGACAACCCTGCCTCGTACCCCGGGAGTGAGGGAAGCAAGCAGACCGATGTCCGTTAACCAGCACCCTCGAGCTAGGGCTGCTGTAATTAGCTCGAATCATTGTGAGGAACTGGTGCGAAAAGCCAAAAGCGGTCATGGTGTGAAACATGAACCCCCAATCGACACGATCGAACGCTTTCTCCGCATCCAGCCCCACCAGTATCGCCGGGATGCGAAACCTGGTGGCCTTCTCTATCAAATGCATCACTCGCCGCAAGTTGTCATGCGTTTGCCGTCCCTTAATGAACCCGGACTGGTCCAGATGGATAATGGCCGGCATTAAATCCTGAAGCCGGCGGGCAACAATAGAGGAGTACAATTTAGCATCCACATTCAGGAGGGCTATAGGGCGGTACGACGCGCACTTGGAGGGGTCCTTCCCTTGTTTGGGGATCACGGTTATCATGGCCTCGGCCATAGTCCCAGAGGTCTTCCCAGTGGTCGCCATGTCGTTGAAAAGGGAGACCAGGCAGTCAACCAGTTCAGTCGCAAATGATTGATAGAAAAGAGCAGTATAGCCGTCCGGGCCAGGAGCCTTGTTAGGCTTCAGGGCCTTTATAGCCTCTAGTACCTCTGCTCTGGAAAAAGGGGCCGTTAACCGCTCATTCCACTCTCCAGAGACCTGCGGTATGGGGAGGTCTGTTAGGAACGCTTCCTGGGCGCCTTGATCCAGGGAGTCACCCTCGTACAGTGCAGCATAGAACCGGCCAAAGATGTCTGCTTTGTCCTCGTCCCGATGTCGCATGGACCCCCCCGGATCCTGGATCCCCCCAATATATTCCTTCTCTCTTTTTTCACGAAGTTGACGGGCCAAATGTCGTCCTACCTTGTTCCCTTGCGAGTATGACACGCGCCTTAATCTCAGGAGGGTGAACTCAGCGCGATTGGCGTAATGGGCCTTTAATTTCCCCCTGACAGCCGTCAGCGGTCGGAGGGTTGCTCGGGATGGGTTCAACTTGTGCGCCCGCTCTAAGCTGGCGAGTTCTGCCTCCAGTTTCTCCCGCTCCTCCCTCCTTAAACGATTCAGGTTCGCATTGAGGGCTATGCAAGTGCCCCTCAGTGACGCCTTGCAAGCGTCCCATGTATTGAACACAGACGTGTCCGACGCCGGGTTTAGAGTCAGGAACTCCCTGATAGCCTTTCTTAGCTCCCTACAGGAGGTATCATCCCTGATAAGCGCCACCGGGAAATACCATTTCCGAAAGCCGTCTCCCCTCACCGACCACTGCAGCACGAGGACCAGTAGGCTATGATCTGAGACAGAGAGCGGAAAAATATTGGAATCACGGACATCCCCCTTGAGTGCCTTGCTCAAAAAAATATGGTCTATGCATGAGTAGGACTGGTGAACGTGGGAGAAGAATATATAATCTCGGGCCTGGGTGTGTACGGTGCGCCAGCCATCGATCAGTCCCAATTCGCCCAACCCATCTTTCGTTTCAGTGGAGAAGACACCGGAGTCCGTCCTCTGGGCACGGGAGCTGTCTAAGGCTTTGTCCCAGACCATATTGAAATCACCCAAGACAAACAAGTGTATCTCCACGAAGTCCCCCACCTTATCTAACAAAGCCTGAAGGAAGCTGTTCCGCTGAGCGTTGGGAACATACACCACCACAAACGTACACAAACGGCCATAAAGCAACCCCTTGACCATCAACCACCGGCCTTCTTTATCACAATTCACCCCCATAGGTTGGAATTGGAGGGACGCCCGGAAAAGAAGAGCTACCCCCCTGTGCTTGGTAGAGGCAGAAGATCTATAGATGAGGTGAAATTGCCTGTGTCGGAGCCGGAGCTCATCTCTGCGCGCCAGGTGGGTCTCCTGGAGACCCAACACATCTAGGTGATGGTCTACCAAGTATTTCCAAACCGTTTGGCGTTTCTGCGGGGAGTTGAGACCCTTCACGTTCCACGTGCCAATGCTAATAGGCATGAGAAAACTTCAGGCCCCACCGCTTCACAGTCGCTAAATCAACATACCTCTGCCTCCTCCACACTGCAAACATCCATTCCCCCTTCCCTCATCAGGCCCTCCCCGCATGCACCCGGCCAGTCTCCCCCCTCCCTGTCGCTTCACTGATCTGTGCTAAAATAGCAAGTAGACTTGCAAGTATCGAGAGGTGGATCATTTTTGAGAACCAATCCGATCCCGATGAGTTGGTGATACGACAGACTATTCGGCCGACGGATTTAACTCCTCTTGATTGGATACCCTGCTCCGATACGGCTACCCATCATGGTGGAAATGCCAACACCCCTACCGTTAGCACCCCCGGAAAGATATTATGGAGAGGCCAACAAAATATAATTCTTTCTTACACAAATTTTATTACACTTTAATAGTAAGGTCAAAGTGTTCACCACCAACCAAGCACGGGTGGCCTTCTTTATATCGGAGCTAGCGGGGGATGCAGCTTTATAGGCAGTTGCTTTATGATTGGGATGCCTTTAGGGCAGAATTTGAAAACATATTCGATAAGAGATCACACACACTCTCGGCAGGTAGAGAATTACTAGAGCTCAGGCAAGGGAACAAGGAATTGCTTGTTTATTGAACCTCTTTTCGGAGGTTAGTGGCAGAAACAAACTGGTCCAAAGAAAAACAGTTTGCCATATACTATCAAGGCTTACGAGATGAGCTGAAAGACATCATTGCGCAGATAGATCCACAACCTATCTCATATACCGACTTGATTAACTTAATGAGACTTGAACATCAGATGAGTAATAGAAAAAGGAACAATAAACGGAAAGAACGGACGATTCTTAAATTCGATCATCCTCAACTAGGGGAGTCAGTCCCACGAACAAATCAAGAAGCTATGGAGATCAAAACCGTAAGGGCTTCTTTGACTTCAGATGAAGGAGACTTGCGCAGTAAGAATGGCCTTTGGGGAGGAGGAGCTACGCTCGTAACCAAGATGGCCGCATAAGCTCCCGGCTCCGCCGCCCTCCACCCGAAGCTCATGAATCCTGACTCCTATCCTGATTTCCCGCCGGACTCCCGTGCAGGTGAACTGCGCCTGACTCGAAAGGTGCAATCCCGGAATTTCTAGCTGCTCGGACGACAAAGATAGGTCGTGTGCCATTCTTGGCCTACCCCAGATTTGAAGCCGGGGCCTCGAGTTTTAACCCGGCCGGGTTGGAGTTGAACAACATCGGCCGCGGACCGTGGGCGGTTCCGGTCTCCCGAAGTGGTGTTTTTCCTCTCCCGTTATGGATGGTGATTTGGTGACAGCTCTACCCAGCAACTACGGTGGCCTATTGTACCGACTATTTGTTTGGGGTTCCGCTGCCCGGAGGCCCCGTTGAGCTCCCGGGGTTTTCTGGGCTCGGTTCCTCGTGGGCGGCGACGGTACTGCTATTGTGCTTTGGACGTGTTAACAGTGGTTTCTACATTGCTTCTGCCCTGTGCCCCGGAGAAGTCGACCTCCGAGGTTCGGACGCCCACCCGGTCGCTCATTGAGGGGCGATGGAGCGGGCTGAAACTACACCGTCGCTACGCACTGTAATGGCCGCCATTTTGGAGCTCCACACACGATTCACCGCCACCTTCCAGGAGATGATCGTAATTGTTGATCGTATAGGCTTGGGACCGGATTCCGGCCCTTTATTCCTGGAGAGCCGAGATACTTCTTCCGCGGAGAATGCCTTGATTGTTACCGAGGACCCTGTGCAGGATACCGACACGGAAATCTACTGCGACCCTAAGATGGCGTCTATCGACTTCACCAACGTCTGTCGGACTACACCTTTGCCTCTTTTTGTGAGTGATCAAAACCGCTTTGCTGATTTTTCGCTGGAGGGCAGTGGATTTGCTTTGACTTTTGGACTCTGTGGCCGTCTATCCTGTTTTCCCCCCTATCGAATTGATCTTGACACTCTACTATTTTCTATTAATCTTGTTGTGATGGCGGTTCGGCTGGACGGAGCCTGCGTGGAGAAACGCAGCGACCTATTTGCACTGGACGGGGTCCTCGTGATGGATCGCGAGGGTTTGGGCTGAACTTGATTGGACTTTGATGCACTGTTTCTTTTGTCTTTGCTGGGTGGTATCTGTGGGAGCGTGGGCCAGATGTGAATCTGATTGTCTGATTATTAGTCTGATATGCTCGGGAAGGGATTTGCTGCCTCTGCAGTGCCGGGGGTCGGGCGGGATGGTCCTTTTTCTGTTTGCGGCTCCCCTACGGACTGTCTTTTGATTTGCTAAACTTTGCTTAACACTATGGTGGGGGGGTGTCTGCTTTTGGCGGGGGGATGGGAGTCCGGGAGCTTGTATCGTTTTGCAACATTCTCCTCCTCCACCTTTTTCCCTTCCTTGGGGCGTAGTTTAGGGGGCGACAGGCACGCTGCTAATGGGGTTAGGTCGTAGCCATCTGCAGGGGTGTAGGGTGGGGGTTGTGTTTTTTTTTTTATTTTTATTTTTTTTTATTTTTCCTTTGTTATTTTCTATGACCATTCTATTTCCCTTTTCCTTTCTTCACAAGAGATGTGGCGTATTCTCCTGATTTTTGCCTAAACGTATCTGGGTGTCATATGTCTGCCTTGTATATCCTGTAATCCTAGTGGGCGGGTGCTGTGGGGGGGTGCCTGCGGTCATTGCTATCTAATTGTTTTGCTTCTGCTGTGTTGTATTCGTTTATGACATCTGATATGTATATTTCTCCTCTTGTGTTATAATAATAAAAAGATTTATAAAAAAAAAAAGAATGGCCTTTGCTTATACTGTGGGAAAAAGGGACATTTTGTTCGGGATTCTCTACTAAAACCCCAAGGCAATCGAGGATTATTCAGAAGTGAAACAACTTCCAATAAAAAGGCGTCAGAAAAGTATAAGGCTCGAGTAGCAGGAGACGGGAAACAATTATTTTTTATCTCCATCAAGATAAAAGTAATGGATACATGGGAAAAAACAGGCCTTGTTAGATTCAGGAGCCACAGATACTTTCATGGATGAAGATGTAGCCAATAAAGCTGGTGAAGAAAGCCCACCCTGAAATCATAATGCTATTGACTGGAAAGTGTTGGATTCTGGACCTGTGGGTTTCGTATCGGACCAATTGGAAGTCCTATGTGAACAGGATCACTTAGAATCTATGGTGTTTCACATTATTAAAGCCCTCCAATATGGAATTATTCTAGGTCTTCAAAGGCTACAGAAACACCATCCTGCAGACTGGACTAAGAGAACGTTATTTTTGGATTCTAGCTTTTGTCTAAAGAACTGTGTAGGTCTATCAATCTCTCCTTCCCAAGCATTATCCTCAAGTCATTGGATTGCCATTGCAGCAGAAAAAGACACTACATTGCCAGACCAATACCATGGTATGAAGACGTATTTATTGAAATACAAGCCAAAACCTTACCTCCCCATAGACAATACGATTGTCAAATCGATCTCCTCCCGGGGGCTGTGGTGCCTTGCGGGCGAATGTACGCATTGACTGAAAAAGAGAATGAACATGTCCAACAGTATTTGGAGAAATATTTGGATCTAGGATACATACTCCCTCCAAATAACCTGCGGCCTCGCCTTTGTTATTTATTCCTAAGGCTAATGGGGAGCTGAGTACGCGCATAGAATTTAGGGCCTTGAATTATATCACCATTAGAAATCGCTACCCTCTGCCCTTAATTCTGGTGTTACTGGAACAAGTGAAAAAGGCAGTAATCTTTACCAAACTAGACCTTAACAGGGCCTATCATTTAGTGCGGATGAGAACCGGAGACGAGTGGAAGACTGCCTTTAAAACACGTTATGATTTGTACGAATATCTGGTGACGCCCTTTGGTTTATGCAAAGCCCCAGCGGCATTTAAGTACTTCCTCAATGAAGTGTTAAGAGATTTCCTGGACAGGTATGTCGTTGTATACATTGAAGACATTCTGATTCATTCATCAAATGAAGAACAACACGTTTGTACCATGTTACAGGCATTGAGAGAGAATACGCTGTATAGCAAATTGAGCAAGTGCGAGTTTCACTTCGACACTGTCGAATTTCTGGGAGTGATGCTCACGCCCAAAGGCCACGAGATGGCTGAGAGAAAGGTGCTAGCAGTCAAGGAATAGCTAGAACCTCAGAACATCAGAGATACACAAGGCTTCTAGGGGTTTGCAAACTTCTACAGAAGGTTTATAAACCAATTCTCCAAGATGGTGACACCCATCTCCAAGTTGCTATGCAAGAAAACCACGTTTTTGTGGCCAGAAGAAGCCCAAGCCGATTTTGATTAATTAAAACATGCTTTTGGGTCTGCACCAGTTTTTGTGCAACCCAATCCAGATAAACCCTATATCGTAGAATCAGATGCTTCTGAAGTGGCCATTGGAGCAGTATTGTCTCAAAACCATGACTCCACGGGGCTGATGCATCCCACAGCGTTCATGTCCTGAAAGCTTAACGAAGCAGCGAAGAACTACACCATTGTGGAAAAAGAGCTTTTGGTGATAAAAACAGCATTTTCAGAGTGGCGTCATTTCTTATTGGTAGCCAAAGAACCGATGACAGTTTACACTGACCACAGAAACCTCCAGATTATGCGTTACGCTAGACATCTCACACCTAGACAATTACGCTGGATGTTATCTTTGAGGAATATAACTTTATCGTCACTTTGAGACCTGGAAAGGAAAACGAAAAGACAGATGTTATCATACACCGATGAAAGTGATCTGTGCTGTGGAAACCAACAATTTCTTATGCGATATGGCACGCAGAGTCCAAACCTTTCAGTAGAGAACATGGCTTAAAAGCCATGCAGAGTGGTAATGAAACAAGGCATCCCTATAAATGGTACCCACAAAAAAAGTTACAGAAACAGGTATTTCATTGCTGCCACGAGATACCTAGTGCTGGTCATAACAGACTGGAAAAAACGTTGGAAAGAATCAAAAGACAATTTTGGTGGCCTACCATGAGACGAGACATTGCAACATGGATCAGGGCATGCTGTATAGAAGGCCAGACGACCATATGTACCAACCACACAAAAACATATTTTTATATATATAATCTCTAAGTTTTCCACAAATGAGGACACACACACATTGCAGTTCAATTCATCAGAATTTTTATTTCAGGGGAAATGCGCATGTTGCATTCTGATCAGTTTTTAATCTGCCTGACACATTTCAGAGCACACAACTCCGTAATCATAGGATGACTGCAACTGCGCAGATGCATTACATTACCATCTTTATTTCCATGCTGATCAGTTCAATTACACTTCTGTGGGTTACACAGGTGAGGCACAAGTCACTACTTGTGTAACGATATATCAGTAAGAGACATTAGATAGCAATAGATTCCTTATCTTAGATAGATTCCTTACCTTAGAATATTCCAAGGCGTCAGACTGGATTCGGAAAGTTTTCCCTAGCGGTACCCCTGCGCGTCAGTAGGTGGCGTCCTGCAGCTCCGCGTCCGTCGCTGGCGTCGTATGCACCGAGATGACGTCACGAAGACTACTTAGGCGCCACCCATGCGCGCTGACGTCAGTTCTGTTCACGACTTTCCGTGCCAGGAACACAGAGCCATGCAAGATACGGACCACTGGTGCATTGAAACTAGGGCCCTGAAAGGGATGACCTTAACCCTAGTAATCAGTTCCCAGAACTGGGAGGGGCGGTAAGGAATCTATCACTAACTAATGTCTCTTACAGATATATCGTTACACAAGTAGTAAATGTAAATGTATTTGAGCTTGTAAAGCGCACTGCTACCCGTCCATAGGTTTCCTGGCGCTGTATAACTCTGGGGAACCCGTCCTGGCTTTCCCTGTGGGATGGTCCCTGCTGGGAGTCCCCAAGGTGGAGCCAGGCATCCCCGGAATTGATGGGGCCGTTGTGGAGATTAGGCAAGCTAATGCCCAGAGTTGCCGAGTGGAACCCCTGATTAGAGTAAGCACCGAAGCGAGAATTATCGAGTCCGCTGACCCAAGTCCACCACCCTGCCGCGTCGGGAATTGAACCCTGGTCCCGGGCCAATTTCTGCTCCCGGGTCTGCCGCCTCTAACCGGTGAGCCGCACTACTCCACACGTAACTTGTGCATCTGAAAGAGACACTTTAGTGAAGACTTGGACGAGGAGCGGTGATGGTGGCCCCGCAAACGTTCCCTGGAGCGGCCCCTGGACCGTGAACGGTGCTAGGACGAGTGCCGGACTTCAAGCAGCTTCCGGCGCCACTCACTCAAGGCCTTCGGGGCCATTGCTTGACAGTCCAGACGACCGGGAGTCGTGGTCGCTCTCCAGGTAGTAGAGACAGACGTCATGGGGGTCCGCCTCCAACATATTGCGGCGGCAGGCCCCACAACACTTAAAACCAGGCATCCCTACGTGCACCAAAGAACAACTATAGGAGACAAAATTCTCAAAAAGATAGTTAAAAAGTGACTGAGGTACGTGATCTAACCGGATATGCCCTTACTGGCGCGGAAAAAGAAAGAACTGACGTCAACACGCATGGGTGGTACCTAAGTAGTCTTTGTGACGTCATCTTGGCGCATACAACGCCAGCGACAAACGCGGAGCCGCAGGACCCCCACCTACTGACACGCAGGGGTACTGCTAGCGAAAACTTACCGGATCCAGTCTGACGCCTGGGGATATTCTAAGGTAAGGAATCTATCTAAGGTAAGGAATCTATCACTAACATGTCTCTTTCAAATTTCCTTTTGCAAGGCATGTTGGAATATGTAGTGTCTTTTAAAAACAATTCTAACCCTTCAGTGGGTTCTGCTTGGCTGTAATCTTATAATATTCAAAATCCCAGCCCTCCAGTGGGCCTCAGAAAATAACATGCTCAGTTGGCTTTTTCAGAACTGCTGTACCGCTTTCAGGCTTGACACATTTCTACTCTTGCGGCCCCAGATTACATTCCAATGGTGGTGCAACCCTCCACGGCTACACTGCCATGATTTATTATCTCCAAGTTGCCAACAAATGAGGATGCACTCACTGCAGTTCAATTCATCAACATTGTATTACAGGGAAAATCTGCATGTTGCATTCCGATCAGTTTTTAATCTGCCTGACTCGTTTTGGAGCCTCTAGCTCGTTAATCATAGGCTGACTTTAACTGCGCAGATGCACTACATTACCATCTTTATTTCCATGCTATTCAGTTCAATTACCCTTTGGTGGGTTACAGAGGTGAGTTCCTTTCGCCAGGCATGTTGGAATATGTAGTGTCTTTTTAAAACAATTCTTACTCTTCAGTATATGTATCTGAAGTAAAAGACATCTACAAGAGATCCATTAAAGAGATAGGTATATACAGGATCAAACATATACATCTAAAGATAAATCCATATAAGGATAAATATGCATATAAAAAATTCCCTTGGAAACACAAGTCATACAGAGTACAGCAAAAGTATATCTACTCCTCCAAAATCAACCCACGTGCACCAGCAGTGAGCGGGAGGATGAGAAGTGGAGGAACGAAGGACACTCCAATAACAGAGGTAACCAAGGAAGGACAAAGATAATACATCCTACTATTGTAAAGAAGAAGTTATGACAGTAACTGAGGTGGAGACAGAAATACAAGGCTGGAAAACAGCAACACAATGCCACATAAGAGTAGGACGTAGAAGGCATTACCCACTACAGGAAAATAACGGCAACCATCCTAGAACCAACACCACCGACTGAGGATGGGTACCAGCACACGGTAACAGGTGAAATGAAGAATAAACAGCATGTGGAAAGTCCATCATTAAGAAGACGACCACCAGGATGAAACAAAGGGCTGACAGAAACAAAGGGCAACACACAGTCGATTTTGACAATCACACATTTTCCAACCCATGGAAGCTTGAGAAACAGGTCAAAAACCTGGCCAACACTCCATGACAGGGAAAACGTCCCTAACACTGAAAGACAGTGGAAAAGCAGCAGAAATATGTAGTTGGACAGAAGATAGGATATGCCCAAAGAAAAAGTATTGAAATACCCACATCAAAAAAGGGGGTAAACGGGACCTCTCCGCCAGGAAGGAGGGAAAAAGATAAAGTAGTCCGCAACATTGAAAACAAATGCCATGAAAGGCGGGAGTGGCATACAGAGTTGTGAGGGAGATAACACTATCTCCATCTGTGGAGGAGGAAGGAAGATATAGGAAAGAAATGGAAACCTAACCTGTGAAATAAGGATATCAAGACATGGATTCAAACAATCAAAGGGACTGGTGTCCAAGGGGAGCAGAACTGAAAAGAACACCAGACACAACAGCTACCCCACGGGTGCGATGGCAGATATGTATAAACACCCCCCCCCCAACCCCGCAAGTAGCAACAGCAGTGGCTGTAATCCAATTGGGTAGGTTATAACACCTACAGGGTAAAAACAGACACAAAGAACACCTAACTGCTGAAGATTAACAGCATCAGGAGTAGGTTAAATAGAAAAACAGCTTACACAAGAAAGAAGTACCCAGGCCAAAGAGTCTGCCTGCCTGTGATACCATTATTGCCCTTATGGACAAACGGAGTTGAGAAAAGATGAAGTCGAAGTCCCTATAAGGGATACTAAGTGTAATGGTAGCTCACAAAATGCACCTAAGGCATACAAAATAAGGTCCCAGAAAAACAGGGAACAAGGCTACAGTGCATCCACACAACATAACAGAATACCTGACATAGAGTAAGTATGCAGCAGAAAAAATAAAGTAGCAATGAGCATCTTCCACCAGCAGGAACACCACACCGGGTATAACCTTAGAAGGAAGAGAAGTACTCCACACTATGAAGGCTGATAAGAGCCTACACAAGGGGAAGAAAACAAGTAACTTGCCTGTAACTACCGTTATCCAGTATTGGTAACTTTCATAGATTTACATGCCTGAATCATTCCCCGTCGTCAGGATGGGTGGCCCACGGTAGATTACAAAAGTAGTGCCATAAATATTAAATAGGGTAAAAGAAGCCAAAGGCTATACCTTAGTGGCCTATCTACGTCCTTATAGGAAAAGGACCAAAAGTCAGCTCCAACACCCTCTGGAACACTCACAGCAGAGGCAGTTCTCCTCAGATTTTCCAAGCACAAGTGGGAAGTAGGTATCCCCAAAATCACTGAGAACTGACTCTACGGGGAGGAGGGTGGGTGCCTGTGAATCTATGAAAGATACCAATACTGGATAACTGTAGTTACAGGTAAGTAACTTGTTTTTTTATCCAGTATTGGGGTATCTTTCATAGATTCACATGCCTGAATCAGAATAGCAAGCAGTGCCCTAATTGTACTGTCGTTAGCGGATGGTGGGAGACATGTATTTATAAACTCCCAATGGACATCCATAATGTTGAAATATTGCAATGACAAAGCATTAAAAGCAATAATCCTATTAAAAGAGAAAGCGAGCAGAAGCACAAGAATGTATATATGTAACTTAAATCATAGTAACCTACAAGTTGTGAAACATAGAAGCATAAATACTGTGACCCCAGCAAACAAAGCTGTAGACACAGCAACAGTTCTGGTGGAGTGTGCTTTAGCCTTCACTGTGAGATGGTTATTGGCTTATTCGTGGCAGAATTGAATGGCAGATTGTGAGAAAGTGAGTTTCTGTTGCAGTACCCCCCACTTTTTGCCTGATACCTGATGCACGTTTCTTTGGTGTGCCCTGGGTCCCTGCCAATCAGGTACCCAGGGCCTGTGTTCCTGCCCTAAAAACTATACTAAAGCCTAAACCCAATTGGCATCTCTGGCCACATGTCAGCCCCTAGTAAATGGTACCCTAGCTACCCAGAGCATTGTGACCAGAGAAGACCCCTAAGGGTTGCAGTACTTATTGTGCCACCCTAGGGGCCCTGTACCTTGACACCCACACACTCCCTGTGCAGGCTGAGTGTCTAGGTGCAGAACTAAGCAAAGAGTCGACATGGCACACATCCCTGTGTGCCCTGCCCACAAACCCACTGCCCTGGCATACATCAGCCACCCCTCTAGCTGGGTGCCCTATGCCAGTGGTGTGGGCACAGGTGCCTGAGCCCTGTGCCCCTACAGTACCCAGGGCCATTCCTGGGCACTGTAAGTGCAGTGATGCCATTAAGAGTATACAGTGCTGGGAGGTTGTCATTATGAACTCCACAGCACCATAATGGCTACACTGAACACTGACAAGTGTTATATCAAACTTCTCAGCACATTAAACCCACACTGATGTCAGTGTGGGATTTATTGTAAAATGCACTACAGAGGGCATCTTAGAGATGCCCCCTGAAACCTAACCTACAATCCACGTCTTGTCTGAGAGGCTGCCTAGGCTGCCACACAGCAGACATGTTGTTGGACCCCTGGGTGGAGAGCTTCCCGCTCTCCTAGGCCTGCAACAATGCACATCCTGGTACGAGGTGCCAAGACTCCTCCCCCAGGATGGGCAGGGGAAGCTTCAAAGGCATTCCGCCTTTGTGAGCTTCTCCAGACCACTTGCTGTCCTCAGCAACTGACCCCCACCAGCTCTGACCCGCACTCTGGCGGGAAGAGTGGCGGGAAAACCTATGTCAGAAAGGGGTGGGTGCCAGTCTGTGCCAACACAACCCCTGAGGTGGGAGAGGCGAGGTGATGCACGACCCCGGGCTACGGCCATCTTGAAGTTGGTGAGCCCTGCCCAATCACAGCTAGTCTCCTGCCCCCCTCCCACAGGAGAGGAGCAGGCTAGGGGGTGTACCCACCCCAGGACAGGGACCCATTGGTGCCTGCCCTTGCCCCACCTGTAACGCCCCTAAATTCAGTATTTAGGGGCCCCCTGAACCCTTTTCCACAGATCCAGATTACGAAACAAGAAAGAAGATCAAGGAACACGAAGACCTGCCCTGCCGCTGCTAAGAAGAGGAAGACACCAACTGATTTGGCCCCAGCCCTACCGGCCTGTCGACCCTCGAACCTGCTCCTGTTAAACCCCGGCATCTCCAGTGGTCAGCAACCTCAAAAACCCCAGAGGAGCTGACTGCCTTGTGACTCTCACTACCTGGGTCTCCCACAAGCAGTGGTACTGCTCAAAGCAAGTAACAAGCCCTGGCATCAGCCCGGAACCGCGAACCCTGCACACTCTGCACCCGCCGAGCCTGGTCTGTCCCGGAGTGAATCAAGAACCTGAGGACCTCCCCCCGGCGATTCTGACCTGGGATCCAGTGCCCAAGGACCCTCCTCGATGACCCCGACGATGCCTGCAGCCTCAGGACAAAGGACCCCTCCGACTGCGACCAGCAGGGGGTAAGATTTCCCGACCTCAAAAGACACCCCTGCACCCGGCGCCCCACGGCCCCCTGTGCCCAACCTATCCTCCAAGATCCCAACTTACCCCTCGAAGCGTTGGTCGCTCCAGAAGATCGTCCATCCCCGAGCCTGCAGCCTTTGGTCCCTTTTCAAGATCCTCATTGAATAACATTGAGTGCTCGACGGCTGAAAATCATTCTGCACCCCGCCGCCAGAGTGCCCCTGGGAGTGCAACCTTTGTCTTATCCTACTTCCCCATTTGCCCTGAGCAATTGACCAGGAGCCCAGCTCCCACAGCCGCGTGGCCTGCTAGCCAGCAGCCACCAACCGATGGCCCCCTGCCTCTCATTGGCTAACATTGGACCTAACTACCTCTGCACCCGGCCGCCCCAGTGCCGCTGACGGTGTACCAACTGTGCTACAGCGGAACTCCAAAAATCATTTCTAATCAGCACTTACCATTTCCTTGAAACCTCCGAACACACACTCATTCGTCAGTGGGGCCCATAACACTGCACATTTACTCTGTTCACTTAAATCTGGCTTCAAGGAATTTGGTGAAACACAAAGGAGTGATGCTGTAACATTTGGTGGAGTGTCTAAACCTATTTAATCAGTTATTATTTACACCTACAGTTTTATACACTTTACCATGGTTTTATCAAACATGAATTTATTCAGACACACCACCATAGTGGCAATAGATCTGCTAGAAAGAAAATTAGGCGTAGGAAAATCCCAAGACCAGCTTTAATATTCCATTTTCCCAATTTTATTAAAAGCAAAACTTTAATATGTCTGACATTTAGACATTGATTAATTCTTTATTAAGTGAAAATCTTAAGCTTTATTTCAAAATGATCATTTTATTTAGAGCTCAGAAAACAGTAGTTTATTTAGAAGTCAGTTTAAAAGTTTAGCAAAGAACAGATAGTTCCAAATTCATTCTCTCCTTACATCCCTAACTAACGCCCTCATCTTATCCTTCAGTCCTGCAAAGCAAACAAGGAAAAAATCAAAGTATCTTACATCCAGTAATCGATCTGCAATCCGACAGCACTTCGAGAGGAAATCGAAAAAGCGACTACCTCTAAGCAAAATCAGGGGTTTTTATACACTAATTTCCTAACTTAATCTATCTAAAAAGTATCTAACATCACAAATTTGGGTTCTGATTGGACAATTTGGGGTGGGTGAGCATATCCTCAATATTACAACATCATATTCACCGTGAATCAGCAGAATCATAATGGGTTATTGTTTAGGACAGTCTTTGGCCTGGTCACTTCCTTGACTTGCAACGTTGAACTATATTCCCTTGTTCAGAACACTTGACCGTCCATGTTTTGGCAATCATCCTAACTTCAGGGCAAAGCAGCCTTGAACTTCCCATCCGAGTACACGCAGCTCACTCTCGCTGGCAGGCTTTGGACACGCATGCGCAATCCAGCAGTTGCTCACAGTTAACCAGAGCGACCATTTTCTCGTAGGCCTCAGAGGCCACTTTTGGAACTATCATAGAAACAAACACAAATTCATGTTAAATATGGAACTAAAGCCCTTCTGTTTACCCCCCCACCATACTAATGTTTCCCTATTAGTTATTACCTAGTAGGTAAGCCACATAAATGCATTTTGTACTTACATATCCGATGACTTTTCAGCACAATAACGTGTACAATAAGCACATTCATATTGCATTCATTTATATTTAAGCTGAGCATTAGTTCACAACACAATAACGACACAAATTAGTTAATTATATTGCCCCATGCAGGCAAAACTAGTATTCCCACATGTTCATGTATGTGCATCTTATACTATTTGTTGATTAATACACCGCAACACATTATTAGTAAATGTTAATGTTATGGAACATTGATTTCACAAGGGGTACACAAAATTTTGTTTTGCCACCTTGCTCCATCAATTCCCATATCTGGTGATTTTATCACCAAATATCTCTCAAAATTTTGGAAAATTTAGCAGAACATGTTTCGAATTCTTCATTTTAGTACCATCTACACTCTAGTATCTTTCTCCTTTGAATCATTGAAAATTTTCTCTCTGATTTCTTCCATTTCTATCTTATTCTTTTCTCTAAATCTTGCCTGTCATTCTTCATTCCTTTTCTTTATTGCTTTCCTAAAATATCTCCTACCTTTGTATATACAACATAATCTTATCAGAAAAATTACTATCACTAAAATTGTTATCAGAATTAGTATTTTACCTATAATTGAACTACCTATTCCTTGGAACCAATGCTTAATTGCTGAGAAACTTTTGCCTAACTTTTCAAGAACACCTTCAACCTCCAGTGGTTCAATTTCTTTATGTAAATCTGTAATATTTATAATATACTTTTCAAGATTCTGACTTTTATCAATGTTGCACTTTTAAAATCCCACAGACTCCTCCCTCTTTTGCTAAAATTATATCAAGGGCAAGTCGATTTTGCATTAGCATAGCTCTCATAGCAACCATTTCAGTATTAACCATCAGGAATCCTCCTGCGGTGTCTGTTGACAATCGATCAACTATTGTGGACAATTTTCTGATTCTATTTGCATGAAACGAAATCCCCACTGCTGGTATCAGTGCTCCAAATTAATCACCTATTATTTCTAATACACTCTCTCTTCTTTTTCGACTTAAGACTTTACCTATCTCATGCTTTCCATTAGTACCTCTATTGATGGAGAGCGGTAATTTCTTCTGGTAGTTTCTCAATGCAAAACCCTCATGCTACCTCTAATTTACCGCTCAAAAGGTGTTGGGCCCTTCACACCATGTATTACCTTCAGGAGACTTTAAATAATCATGAACAGTCAAAATACAATTATTATTGTAAGCCAATAAAGAGAGTTGTTGAGTATTTTAAAGGGTTTTATTTTCTAGTCAAAAAGTTAATTTTTCTCTGACCCTTTATTCATTAGTAAAATATCAATCAGGTTACAGAATTTGGAAAACAGGAAAAATATCAATAATACAGAACACATTACAGTCTGCATATAAGCATTACATGTAGTTATAAAAATGTGGCGCAAAATTTTAGTCACAATTCTTAAAGAGTTTCCAAGAAAAATAGTCTTGCAAAGCTAATCAATAATTAAATAGTTGGCAAAAATCTCCCATAAAGAGAAATAAATGCACAAGACAAATAAATCTTTTCAGACCTAATTAATTAGTTAAGCATAAACTTAAAGTTTAGCATCTAATCCTATCCTGATCCACTGCACTCTCTGTCTGTCTGTGTCTAAAGAGGAAAGCAGCCCGCCCTTCACAGGCCTCAAAGGAATGTGGCATGAAGTGCCAAGATATGACGTGGAAGCAAGAAACCTCCCCCTGACACTCCTCGGACGCAAGGCCGCCCTTCAGCAATCTCCCGGGACGTTTCTCATACCTAACCCATAGAAGCCAGCTGAGCTGAGAAAAAGAAGAAGTGCCAGCCCCCATCCAGAGAGGACAGTATTTATACCATAATTATTGGCAGAGTACACAAAGATGTAACATTTTTCAGTAAAACCTTTACGTGATTGGTCAGTCATGATGCATGAGGTCACACTTCCCTGACTCATTCTAAAAACCTGACTTCACTAGTCTTAACAAAAGAAGCATACATGAATAACTACATTTATAAACATTTGCAACATTTACTAGGAAAAATGTTTCAATCTAATTCATCCTTCCTTCCTTCTCAGCGCAGTAGATGGACACTTTTAACTAACTGGTACATTGGCAGAATGACAAGAATGTGCAGTTCACGCTGTCCTTGACTTCTTGTCATGAGGAAAGCTGCCACAGTCTGCACATGCTCCCTTCTCATTAAATTGCAAGTCATAGCCTTGATGGATTCACAGGCAGCCATGTTTTGTGTAGGCCCCAAAAATAAAACAAACACAAAGATAATATTAATTTCATGTAAATCAGTCCACTATGTTTCCCAAGTGCATTATTAATTCACAGACATTATAAAAAGAGGTGTTATTAACTGAAAATGTTTATCAAAATATGCAACAAGTCAAAGTCTATTAAGACAGGAATAATTGATTTTATATTGCATGGGATGAGCTGGGAAGAGAGAAACACATTCTATTTATCTTCAAAGGTAAAAAGGCCACTTTTTCTCTACATTGCAAAAAAACACATGTTAATTCAGCAAAAGCATTTTCAGGCCTCACTTTCATGTTTTTCATGTGCCATGTTTTTAACCTGCACCAAAATGTGCGTTGCAATTTAAATGCAGCCTGTCTGAAGCACAAAAAAATAAACAATGCATGACTGCAGATTAAATCTGCTCCATCAAATCCACCCTTCTGATAATTCAAATCATAATAAAATGATTTATAATTCATCACACATATTTAATTTCACAAGTGACAGTATATATATTTTTTTTTTTTAAATTGCAAAAGCTGAGCATATAACAATGTTACTTCTATTTCTAAGGCAAACACAAGTTTGGTCTGTAATCAGATCATATATAGCCAAGTTCAATTGTTTTAGTGCAGATTTCTGTAAGTAGCTTTTTGGAACAGTTAGTCTTCTTTAAAATAAGTAACTAAAATAATAAAAAAGGAGAATTCACCAGGACAGTTTCAGCATTTCTTTGCTCATTTGTCATCAGCTTGCCATACTTTCCATGCAAATTGGACTACTTAGGTGCAGAGAAACTCTGACAGAGCACCATCAATCCTTTGCACTTTTTTCAACCAAGGCCGTTCACTCTTATTTTCACTTTGATCAGATTCAGATGTTTCACCACAGCATCTCTCAGATCAAAGCCGTTGCACCATCCATTATGCAGATCTTGTGTAGCAGCTGCAATCTGGTGAGAAACTGCACACTGTACATCAACCAGACCTACACAGCAATGGCTAGTGTTCTCCTCAGTGTTTTCCACAAGTGCATTTGCATATGCATTTTCAAGCCACTTTGGTGATGCTGAAAAACAGTCTTTTACAAAAGGTAACTCAGTGCTGCCATTGTGTTGCTTTATTATGCTTGACACTTCAGGCAGATAGCTACAATCCATTCCTTGTCCAATCTGTTGTTCTGCACTTATTATCTTTAAGCCCACATTATGATCTGATTTCAGAGAAACTGGCAATCTATACCTGGGCATCAGTCTTTGCAATAACACATTTGCCACTATGCAGTTGTCATTTCTCTCAAAAACAGTTCTGATACAACCCTGTTGTGCTGCTTCAAAAACATTTTCTTGAGCCTCTTTTAATTCATCTGTGAAGATTCCATAGAATGTACATGCTAACAGAACACAATTTTGTGCAACTGAATTAGCATTTCTCTCTTCCATGACAACAGTGACTCTCATTTGAGCAGATAAACTGCATGTGATGGTAAGGGCAATCAATTTCGAATTTTGGGCTGGGGTAATTACTAAAAGCCATGAAGCTTTGACAACATCATGTATAAGGAGCACAGCATGTGCTGCTTTTAATGTGTCACCTTTCAAACTTGGGCCATCTACAAAATGGACATTGTTGGGCTGACTCAGGTGTTCATCCTTAAAGTCTGAATTTGGCTTTATGCATATTTTCATAATATTTAGACACTCATATTCAGTTTCATCATAATCCAATTCATTTGCTGACATTTCTGTGAAGTTAGGGTCAAAGGTCATTGGGCAATACATCACAGACCTTTGAACACATTCATCTTTTTGAATAAGCAATGAGAGAGCGCAGCCCTCCCTCTCACTGCAAATTAGTGTATTTTCTTTCAAATAAACTTTCATTCCTAGTGCTGGGGCGCGCCATTTTTTCTCTTTCAACTCTAGGAATGCTTTTGTGCAGTTGTTGTCCAATGGAAGCGGATCAGACACACCTGAGTGTGTCAGCCTCAGTAAAGGCTTAGCCACTAGGGAAAGGTTTAGTAACCACTCTCTACAGCAGCTAACCATTCCCCAAAATGTCCTGACTTCTTTCTGAATTTGAGGTGGATTTATCTTGTGAAATATTTCCACCTTCTCTGGTGACACCTTTCTACCTCCCTTTCCAATTTTGTGTCCCAGGTATTCATCTACTTTTTGACAGTACTCCTGACTATTCTCATCCAACGGCACTGTGACATGAACTTGGCAAAAATCAATAAAAATAAGCCATTCTTCAGCACATGGAATGTGAAAAAATATATTGGCTGGATTCGGTACCACAGGACAACATGGAAAAAATATGCTTTTAATCTCCTGCACTATTCTGTTCTTTTCATTTATTTTCTGTGAACCTATGATCAGAAAGTTACACAAACTTCTAATCAATTCCATCAAAAATCCTTTTATTGGTAAAATTCCTGCAACTGATTGTGTTCCTGAATACATGTCATCTGGTTCAAATTTTAATAAGACATGTTCAGCACATTTTATTAGCCTGGCATCCTTCTCTGTGAACTCTCTTATTTCTGTGTTTATTATTTTTTCCAAAGCAGAAGGTAATTTTTAAACAGTCTTTTCTGAAAACAATGCTACAACTGTCTCTTGATGGGCCATTTTAAAATGTAAATCCCCATCAGGAATCTGAAAAATAACATTATCTGATGTACAGTAATCTGAGCTGCTTACTTTGCAAAATAATTGTTTTTCTGCTAGGCCTGAGTCACAGACAACAGTTTTGCAGTTTTCCTCAAATGGGCCTAATTTTGGTGCACAATTTTCTAATACTGGGTTTGTAATTTCTTTCTTTAAAACTCCTGCAACTAAATCTGGACTTTCCACTGCCTTCACAATGGAATTGGTAAATTCAGAACTGTGAGTGTTAAAATTCTCATTTGCAAAAAGAGCAACCTGTTGAACTTGATTCTGATTTTTTCTCAGGAAATAATTCCCATTTGCTCTGGACAACCTATTTAAATTAATGTTAGCATTTTCCATATTTTGTGGGACCATCTGTGCTTGAAAAATTCCTGCCATAGGTACCTGTTTCTGAACTGACATTTGCATTTGCTTAACTGGCATATTTTGCATCTGCAATTCTCCATGTTTTTGTGCATCATGTTTAAATTTATATTTCTTCTTCCAATGCTCAAATCTGTTATAAAGATGGCAAAAGGACACATTTTCCAGCAGTACAACATCCATACCTGAATTTGCACTAACCAAAATACCTTTACTTCCATCCTGTGCTCTTTTAATCTGTACCCAATCAACATCCTTTGCTGGCACTCTGCCCTTCAGGAAAATAATCACTGCTATGTTTTTCTCCATAACAACAGAAAATGATGGCGCATTCATGCTAACCCTTTTCACTGTCTCCTCACCTGGCCCTTGAACAACAACTTTAGATTCAAACCACAATTTAGTCAGCATGGCAATATAAAAGAACATTTCCAAATTAATGCACAACTCTTTCAATATTTCATCAAATCCATCAACTTGTGGGTACCACAGCATAACTGTGTCTCTCAATTGTGGTATTGTGTTCAGAAATGCTGCAAGTTCACTTGTATTCTGTGGCATATGAACATGCACTTCTCCCACCATTTCTCTCAATGAGTAAGCAAAAGCTTCTCCCTCATTCTGCTTATTATTTTTCTGAACTAGGTCTGGTGACTTCTTTTCCTTCTCCATTTTCCTTGCTAGGTCTGGTGGTTTCTTTTTCTTCTCATGTTTTCTTGCCCACTTGTCTCCTCATTTCTCAAGCCCATTGCATTTGAAAATATATTTTATTTCTGCAATGTCCAATTGCATTCCTGAAGAACACATTTTCTCATTTGCTTCATCATCCATGTGTACCCTGAAACTTTTCTGAAATGGAAAACTTCCTGAAACATCAGTTTCATATTTTTGAGCCAAATCTGTCAGTCCATTATGTGTAGTTAATGCACATGCAGCTGTTTCCTTACTCAGGGAAATTAATTCTTTTTCCTGACAATGGTTCACATTTTCATTATTTAAACAGCAGAGACTGTTAATTTCTTCATGTTCACATGTTCCATTTAAAACACTAACCTGTCTCTCTTTTTCAGGGCCTGTGTTAATATGTTCTCCCATGTTCTCTATATTTTTAATCACTGCTGCTTCCTCAGAGCAGGTTTGAAAAATCCCATTTTCAAATATATTTATTTTATCCTGGGCTGCAGAAGTTGTAAAAACCATTTTTCCCTCACCTTTCAGTGCTTGGGGTAATTTCTGTTCAATAATCTGTGTATTCTGAGTTTCTGAAATAAACTCTGGCAAAATCACTGATTCTGCAGCTCTTTGAACTTTTTCAGTAGGGACCATATTAATTGGGACAGTCATAATTTTTCTAGGCATTATTTGTGCATTTGTAGTTTGTAATTCTTGGACTGAATCAGGCACATTTGAAGCAGTAACACCTGGAGGTATCACTGTCAGTGCTGAATCAACAGTTAATGGGTCAATATAAAATGTCTGCACAGTTCTCTCAGTCTGTATTTCTCTCTGTTCAACAGAAGCAGTAGCCCCTGTAGTATTTACTGGTTCATTATTTTCAGTCTTTTTCATGGGAACCACATAAAGTGGTGGACACTCAGTTAACAATTCATCCATTATTTCATCCCCTGAATTATTATTTATTTGAAGCTCTTTATCAGCATTAATTCCCTTCTCCTGTATCTGGTGCTTTACCTTTTTATCCTCACATGCTTTCTCTCTTGCTGTCTTTTCCCACATGCTTAAGGCCTCAAATTGTGCAGCTTTAGATTGTGTCTTTATTTCACATAACACTTCCCTTAATTTGTCAATAATTTGCAATTCAAAAGTACCATCTTTTGGAAACCTCAAAGCACCCTCCTTTTCAGTAATCTTGCACCATTGGTGAACCCACATACATGTATTTTGTCCCAAATTGGTAGACATAAAATGCACAGGTGTTCCTTCAGGAGCATCCCCAATAAAAAACACATTTTTCACTTTACCTCCTAACAGCTTCTTTAAACCTTCAAACAGTTTCATTTTTGCAATAGTTCAATGCAATTTCTTTTCTCCAAATCTGTCAGTCTCAATTTTAGTCAGTTTTACTCCTACCACTGACCTTCCACAAAATAATACTGCAATATTTCTCTTAATCAATAACTCTGTTAGTAACAACATAAATACATTCGCTACTCTGTCTGTTGTGCTAAATAAAGGATAGATTTATATTCACTGCGAGTAACACATTCCGCTTACCCTTCACAAAGTAAGACTTTCCGTTTACTCTTCAAACACTACAGGTAAATCCCTTCCGCTTACCTTTCACTCAAGCTCAGAAGAACCTGCTACTCCTTTGGACTTATCCTTCAGGATATATCTTAGTCCAAAGTTTCACCAGCGAACCCTTTTGCTGTCAATCAAGCTCAGAAGAACCTGCTACTCCTTTGGACTTATCCTTCAGGATATATCTTAGGCCAAAGTTTCACCAGAGAACCCTTTTGCTATCAATCAAGCTCAGAAGAACCTGCTACTCCTTTGGTGTGACCCTTTCTAGGTGATATCAGACCAAAGTTTCACCAGCGAACTCTTTGCTATCAATCACTCACACAGAAAATAGTCCCTAATTTAACACTGCCAGCCCTACCTAGCTTCTCAGTGTTATTCCAACAGACGAGTAACCTCAGTGCAGTGCGGCTTCCATTTACCACCCGCTATTCCTTCCCGGGATTCCACAGGTGTGCATACCTGCGTGTTCCAGACAACACAGAACAAAACACTAACTTAACATGAAGAGTTAAAACATGTAATCAATAACCAAAAATTATGTCCTATGAAATTACCAATATAATCAATAACACCATCAATTCAAAATGAGCAAAATATCACCAACAGTAAAAAATCCTTACTATTTTCAACACTTCAAAAATACATGCTAGCATATTAACAACGTTTCACAACCCTATTGATACTCACACCACTTCTTGCATCACCTGTCAGTACTGCTTTGCCAGTCTTCAGGTTCTGAGCATTGGAGTCAGGAATCAGGACTTGGACATTTATCTAACTTGGGCAATTATTTTATTTCCCTTCTTAAGGTCAATGATCCATTAGTTGAATAGTTGATGGTGAAATCAATAATTACTAATCACCAAACTAATCAATAATAACCATCCTCTGCTTACCAAAAACTGATGGAGAGCGGTAATTTCTTCTGGTAGTTTCTCAATGCAAAACCCTCATGCTACCTCTAATTTACCGCTCAAAAGGTGTTGGGCCCTTCACACCATGTATTACCTTCAGGAGACTTTAAATAATCATGAACAGTCAAAATACAATTATTATTGTAAGCCAATAAAGAGAGTTGTTGAGTATTTTGAAGGGTTTTATTTTCTAGTCAAAAAGTTAATTTTTCTCTGACCCTTTATTCATTAGTAAAATATCAATCAGGTTACAGAATTTGGAAAACAGGAAAAATATCAATAATACAGAACACATTACAGTCTGCATATAAGCATTACATGTAGTTATAAAAATGTGGCGCAAAATTTTAGTCACAATTCTTAAAGAGTTTCCAAGAAAAATAGTCTTGCAAAGCTAATCAATAATTAAATAGTTGGCAAAAATCTCCCATAAAGAGAAATAAATGCACAAGACAAATAAATCTTTTCAGACCTAATTAATTAGTTAAGCATAAACTTAAAGTTTAGCATCTAATCCTATCCTGATCCACTGCACTCTCTGTCTGTCTGTGTCTAAAGAGGAAAGCAGCCCGCCCTTCACAGGCCTCAAAGGAATGTGGCATGAAGTGCCAAGATATGACGTGGAAGCAAGAAACCTCCCCCTGACACTCCTCGGACGCAAGCCCGCCCTTCAGCAATCTCCCGGGACGTTTCTCATACCTAACCCATAGAAGCCAGCTGAGCTGAGAAAAAGAAGAAGTGCCAGCCCCCATCCAGAGAGGACAGTATTTATACCATAATTATTGGCAGAGTACACAAAGATGTAACATTTTTCAGTAAAACCTTTACGTGATTGGTCAGTCATGATGCATGAGGTCACACTTCCCTGACTCATTCTAAAAACCTGACTTCACTAGTCTTAACAAAAGAAGCATACATGAATAACTACATTTATAAACATTTGCAACATTTACTAGGAAAAATGTTTCAATCTAATTCATCCTTCCTTCCTTCTCAGCGCAGTAGATGGACACTTTTAACTAACTGGTACATTGGCAGAATGACAAGAATGTGCAGTTCACGCTGTCCTTGACTTCTTGTCATGAGGAAAGCTGCCACAGTCTGCGCATGCTCCCTTCTCATTAAATTGCAAGTCATAGCCTTGATGGATTCACAGGCAGCCATGTTTTGTGTAGGCCCCAAAAATAAAACAAACACAAAGATAATATTAATTTCATGTAAATCAGTCCATTATGTTTCCCAAGTGCATTATTAATTCACAGACATTATAAAAAGAGGTGTTATTAACTGAAAATGTTTATCAAAATATGCAACAAGTCAAAGTCTATTAAGACAGGAATAATTGATTTTATATTGCATGGGATGAGCTGGGAAGAGAGAAACACATTCTATTTATCTTCAAAGGTAAAAAGGCCACTTTTTCTCTACATTGCAAAAAAACACATGTTAATTCAGCAAAAGCATTTTCAGGCCTCACTTTCATGTTTTACATGTGCCATGTTTTTAACCTGCACCAAAATGTGCGTTGCAATTTAAATGCAGCCTGTCTGAAGCACAAAAAAATAAACAATGCATGACTGCAGATGAAATCTGCTCCATCACTATCTACATGAAAATTTTTAGGAAAGACCAAGCCCACATAACAGGTCCCATACCAGTGGTTAGGCAACCTATAGTAAGCTCTATTCCCACAAATAAAATACATTCCCGGAAAAACAGGATCATCTCTTCCTTTAAATCCCCAACCCCCTATAATTCTATAGGTGTCTTTACATTGACTTGCACCCACAACATAATTATCATGCATTGAATTGTCCCTTCTAATACAAAATTTCCCTAACATTGGAGCATCTATATTTATCATCACATTCACATTTTTATCCTCAAGATTCTCATCATCAAATGTAAAGTATTTAGATTTTGCATGTTTCATTTTCTCATTTAGTTTGTAAGCAATCCTTCTTTCCTCAACCATATTTAAAAATGCTTTCTCTTCAATTCTCATTTTACATGTCAAAATATTGTTAAAAGCATACTCATCTGTCAGCTCATCTAATTCTAAGAAATATTCTCCCATCTCTTTTGCAGGTTTCCTTTTATTCAGAGTAATATCAATATTATTTTTTGAAAATCTTTTTATTTAAAGAATCAGCTCCATAACATTGCACATCAGTTAGCATCGGGAATTCATTGACAATCATTAATAAGATCAACCATATTTGTACTAAGACGATCAAACCCACCCACCACGACCACCCCTCCCACTAAATATAGACCCAGCCCCAAGACAACCCACTTCCGACCCGTTCAAGCATACACGTAAGGATAAACCACCCCCCACTCCATTCACCCTACACCCACCCGGAACACAGTGCAACCTCCCTCAGTACAACCATAACCCAGGGAACCCAGTACAGAACGGGCGTCACATGACCACAATGTTGGGGGTACAAATCCAACTGCGAGAGGCGTCACCCTGTGCCCTTCTCATGACGGTTCTTCAGTCGACTGAGAGTCCAACCATTCCCCTCTATAACACCTCCAAGCCGCCCATGTGTTTTCCCATTTCTTAGGGCAACCTCGACTTTTGTAGATTACCTTCTCTGCCCGCTGGCACCAATCCAGATCCCGCTCCCACTCCTCCACCGTAGGTAGTAGATCACTGCCCCACAACCTTGCAATGTTCCTTTTAGCTACCATACTTGCCAGAGCTAACCATACCTTGTCCCACTTCGGCCAGGTGATATCACCGGTAACCCCTAAAACATGCCATCTGGCCTCCAGCGGAACCTCTGCTCCCACCACCTCTGACATAATGCCTGTCAATCTAGACCAATATGCCTTGATCTTTGCGCAGTCCCATAATATGTGGAAGAAGGTCCCCTCCTCCCCGCACCCCCGTAAACATAAGCGGGAATCTACATATCCTATCAGGTACTGTGTTGTTCGTGGAGTGTACGATCTATGCAGGTTGCGAAGCTGGACTAGTCGAAACCTAGCACGAATCGCCACCTCCCGGGGGCACTGCAGAGCCTCCCCCCAGTCATCATCCTCCAACAGCCCCAGATCTGTCTCCCACTTTTCCCGCAGAGGCCCCAACACGTCCGGGATGTTATTGATAAGTTTTCTTTAGGTGAGGGAGATCGCTTTGTCAATCATGGGGTCTAATAGCAATCTATCCTCCAGCGGAGCAAATTCCGGCAGCTTCTCCCCTGGGGTCAGGTGTCTGTGCAGGGCAAACTTGAGTTGGTGGTAGTGCAGGAATTCCTCGCCCTCCGTCTGATATTCAGCTTGCAAGTCTGTAAATTTCACCATCTCTCCACGTTTCCAAATGTCCCCCAGGACATCAATACCTATCAGGCTCCAAGGGTGTAGATCCTGCAATTTTGCCACTGCCGGCAGGAATGACCCGGCCCACAGAGGAGTCTGTTCGGTGAGCTTTGCCTCCCAGCCGAGCATCTTTGTCGCTCGTTTCCATACTGCGACTAACGCTGCTATTTGTGGAGGGAGAGGTCGGCCTCGCCTGCCTCTAGTATACAGGGCGCCTAGGTATGTGCCGCTGCCGAAGGCTAGTCTATCTACCCTGTAGGCTTGTTCCTCCAACGGGGCGAACAACCATCCATTCACGTTGACTAATTGCGTCGCCCAATAATATAGATGGATGTCCGGAACCGCCAGCCCTCCCTCATACGGTCCCCTCTGCAGTTTCTTAAGAGCTATTCTAGGACACCCGCCACTCCACAGCAAGGAGCGCTGTTCAGACTCAATGGTCCTAAAATCTGGTCCGGGACTAGGAAGGGTGCACACTGTAAGGCATAGAGCAGGCGGGGGAGGGCCATCATTTTAAATAGAATGGCTTGCCCCATCAAGGAGAGTGGTAGAGATCTCCAATGCTCCACATCTACGCGCAGCCGCTCTAGTTGCGCCGAGACATTTAGATGCAGAAACTCCGAATCAGAATGTGTAATCCAAATTCCTAAGTATTTAAAGACTTCCTTCCAGGTTATATCACTGCAATCTGCCGAAAGCTGTGGGTGCGGCCCCGCTAGAACATGTCCGAGGGACTTTCCCCAGTTTATACGATATCCAGAGTACGTGCCAAACTCTCCTATGATTTCCATCAGTCTCCGAATGGAGGCAGCCAGCCTCTGAACATACAAGAGGATATCGTCAGCATATAATGAAATACGCTCCTCCCAGCCCCCTCCCAGGTCGATACCCCACACCAAAGGATCTATCCGGATCAAGTGCGCCAGGGGTTCCAGCGCTAGTGCGAACAAGGTGGGCGAGAGAGGAAAGCCCTGACGCGTGCCCCGGCCGAGACGGAACTCTCTTGACAGCACTCCATTCACTCGGACTCTGGCAAGTGGTGCAGTATATAACAGCTGCACCCATGCACGAAAGTGTTCTCCAAAGCCCAGTTTTTCCAGAACTGCGTAGAGGTACTGCCAATCTATACTATCAAACGCCATATGGGTGTCGAGAGACAGCAGGGCCGCCGGCACCCTGGGCCTCGCAGACACCTCCTGCAGGACCCCAAATAGGCGCTGTAGGAGAGTGGGGTCTGCAATCCCATGGCCACCCCAGATTTTTGCTTTTTGCTTCACTGATTTACGACTTTCCCTGGCTGTGGGCCTACTAATCAGACCCAGAGCCTAGCTGTTCTCTCTCTAAATTACAACCATGTACCTTAGGTGCATTTTACCAATTGGTACTGGGCCACCTTATCAGTCCCTGCACAGTATACCTTAGGTATCCAGGGCATAGGTGTACCCAGGGCCTACCAGGGGCTGAAGCATGTATTATGCCACCCCTGGCTGGCCATCCAAACAGACACAACTGGCTGCACGACAGCTGGGACAAGGTGGTGTAAACACCCTTTGCTTTAGATATAGTATACCTATATCTAACCCTAAAATGGACACATATATTCCTATCAGTCACTCCTATGGCAGGCCTTATCAATCCTGAAGGCAGAGTGCTTGGAATTATGTGAGATGGTGCTCTGGCATGAGCTGAGCCCGTTTGCAGCTTGCGGAACCAAGTCCTAATAGCTGTTCCATGATAACGCTATACCATATACTCTTAAGTGCATTATAATCCTCGCGGTTAAATGCTAACTTTGGTATAGCATTATCAAAACATGTCGAGTAAGGTGTCATACGAATTGGAATACTAACCCCTCGCCAATTCTGGCGACGGGGTTAGCATTCCACCCTTCTAGAGGGACACGACATGTATGTAACTGTGAACCCCAGTTAAAGTCAGACATAGCCTCAGCTCCACAAAATGGATGCTGCCACCGAGACACAAGTCTGCCCTCCTGCTGCTGGGAGTCCTTCCAGCAACGGAGGCCTGGACAAAGGGTTTCCTGTCAGGGGCGGTGCTAGCACCATCCCAGACAGGATTTTGTGTATCCCAGGTAGGCAGGGCTGAAAGGAAGGTGACTGCAAGTTGCACCCCGGTGCTCACTGTGCATAACCTGGCTCAAACCAGTTCCAGGGGCACCCCAGCCCCTGAGCTGGGGAGAGACTGGACAAAGGAGAGGGGTGTAACCACCCCCCTCCTGGTCCCACCCATAGGGCAGGACCTAGTTGTGTGCCAGCCCCTTTTCTTAGAATAAAGGTAGGAGCGGGCCCCCTTCCCAATTTAGATTATTCTGAATCTTGATGACTTTCCACGAAAGAACTCTTGAACCTTTCTGAAGACTCTCCCTTGTGGCTAAGGAGTAGCCACCCTGCACCCGCAGGCACCATCGAAGCTCTTGCGGTTTGCTGCACGTCCATCCTCCGGATCAAGACTGCCCAGCTCGACGAGACCTGGATTCCCTACCATCTCTGACCTCTACCTGCATCATCAGCCACGCTGAGATTCGTGGGTGTGACGAGACCCGTGGGACCGGCCATCTTCAAGACCTGCACGACGCTTCACCAGCACGACTTCCGAGAGACCCTCGAGTAAGTGCTTTGGGGTTTGAGAAGCCCTAACCCTGAGCAGCTCCAGCACCGAAGTCCAGCCCCCCAGCATCCACGAGATCTGCGTGGGGCCCTTCTGCTCTTTGCTGCTCACCGCGTTGTCCGGCTACTTGCCTGCTGGCTTGTGGCCCTCCTGACGACGAACCACAAAACTTCCATCGCTGGTCTGGTTGCTCCAGACTGGCCCTTGCTCCCCTCCAACAGAGGAGCACCCCGGACCCTCCTGGTCCACTCTAGACACCATCTTGAGTCCACCGCGTTGGCTTGCCTTTGCCAAGGCTTGCTGCTCCAATCCTGGTTTCAGCAGCGCCGACAGCAGACACCTTCGTGGGACAGCTCGCACCTCCATCCTGGTCGCCGACAACGCCTCCTGGTCCGAGAGACTGCAGAGCCCAGCGTCGCCCACTCACCTGGTCGAGGTGACTTCATCCGGTACCATCCTGGTGCCCATCTGATCACTGGCTAGTGATCAAGAACTGAGTCCCCTCTGCTTTCAGGTCATCTTCAACTCCGATCCAGGCTTGGATCCCATCGAACTTCGTCACTGGTCGCCTGCCAGCAGCAGCTTCTTTCAGGCTCCATAGACTGTAACGAGGATTCCCGACGTCTTTTGAACCCTATGCAGCCGCAGCCCCTGGGTTAGGTAACTCGAGCATTTCGGTGCTCCAACGTAGGTTCACTATCTAAGTGTCCAGATCCTTTTTTCGTTTTCAGCCTAACTAGTCGGATTCGTCCGATAACACCAACTTTACGAAATCTAACATCCACAGACTTATTCCCGCATCCCGCGTGAGAGTGCACACTCTGCACCCGATCTCCCTAGGCCTCCTGCTCCTAACCTTAGGGTTCTGTAGTGAAGTCCTAGCGATCCTGAAGCCTCTGGATCTTGTTACTTACCTGCTAGTATTTCGCATTCCACTTTTGTAGTATTTGGTTTTTCGTGCCCCTCGGGCATTTGTGTAAATTGTGCAACTTAAAGTATTTTCGTAAGAGTTTTGTATTGTGCTTAGCTCCCTGACTCATAAAGAGTTCAGGGTAGAACTGTTATTAATAAATATCCTATATTTTTATAACAACTTGTGTGGTGTCCTTTCACTTGGTGTTCAAGGGGTATATGTGATGGTAAAACAGCTGGCTTAACACGCCCTCTAGAGTTTAGCCTAAAGACTGCTCTTGTCCACGCTACTAGGATAGCTGGTCTAATAAGGTTGACTTACAACCAATCATCAATTAGGGTCGTTTGGAATGATGCACAGTGATCACTAGAATAGTGAGCACTACATATCAGGCCAACTTCTCACATTGGTGTGCAGCGGTTGGGATTTGAGCTTGCTGTTGTTTTACCTCGCACGTATCCTAAGAATATCATTTGAAAGATCACATAAGTACCCAGGTATATATAACTTAACTTAGAATACTCTGAGTTCTACTGAACCAGCTGTTGTAGTGTAACAGGGCCTAGCACACCCTGACTACAACTCTTAGCAAGGGATCAGTAGGTAAACCCATAGTGTAGGTAGGTGCATCACTTACACCACACTAGAAGCATGTCTACCCATGGAGAGTCTTCAGAGACTCCCCTTGTGGTTGTTGACCCTCCACAGGTCACTTCCAGATATGCAGCCCTTAGCTTCCAGGAGATGAGACAATTGTGTACCTCCAGGAAACTAAAACAGGGTTCTAACCCTACCACTCCTTTTCTGTTAGGTCTCTTGGAGACATATGATGCCAGAAGGGCTACTCATACAGATGGGAGCATGCCCCCTTAGAAGGTACCCTTGGTGATCCTGACCTCACTGAAACAGTTGATGTAGAAGAGGAGGAGGAAGAAGAGGAAGTCTCTGGGGACGAGGCAGACAAAGGTCCTGAGCTAGTCAGCAGACTTACTAGGGCCAACTTAGACCTGCATGGGAAAGGATCTGGGGGACCCCCAGTACTGACCATGATCAGGCCTAACCTTGGAGTTAGAAGAGATAGATCTCATTCTAGGGACTCCAATAGATCTGTGCACTCTAATGCCTCTTCTCAGAGGAGAAGGATTTCTCCCCAGAGGAGAATGACTTCCCCTCAGAGAAGAGAACATGGAGCAAGGATGAAACAAGCTGATCTGAGGATCCAGAGGGAAGAACTTGCCCTTGCCAAAGAGAAGCTTGCCTTTGCTAGAGAGCAACAGTTGAGTGGGACAGTCCCCACTGGTGGCAGCAATATCCCTTCCAAGGATAAATACAGGAGTTTTGACACTAGACACCTGAGTAAAATAGTGCCCCCCTTTAAACAAGGGGATTACATCCACAAGTGGATGACTGCTTTGGAGGAGGCCTGCACTGTCCAGTGCATCCCCCCAAACCAGTGGGCAGCTATATTGTGGCTCTCCTTTGAAGGCAAAGGTAGAGATAAGCTCCTCACTACTAGAGCTGAGGATGCTAACAATTACCAAGTCCTGAAAAATACACTGATTGATGGGTTTGGCTTAACAACTGAGCAGTACAGGTTGCTGTTCAGAGACACCCAGAAAACTCAGTCTCAGGATTGGGCTGATTTCGTAGATTGTGCCACTAAGGCTTTTGAAGGCTGGTTACTGGGAAGTAAAGTTACTGATTTTACAGGATTGTATAATCTAATTATGAGAGAACAAATCTTAAGTAATTGTCAAAATCAGTTGTTGCATCAGCACCTTATTGACTCAGATCTGACCTCTCCCCAAGAATTGGGAAAGAAGGCAGACAGATGGGTCAGGACAAGGGTCAAGCAGCAGAACCAGAACCAGGGTGGTGGCCAAAAGAAAGCTGATCCCAAGGGTAATGAGAATAAGCAAAATGACCAGAAGTCTTTAACAGGGCCCCAACAATCCAAAGAGCGTGGGACCCAGAATTCCCAAAAGAAGAAGAACAATGGTCAGAAGAAACCATGGTGCCAGTACTGTAAAAGTAATACTCACTGGTTTAGTGAGTGCACCAAGAAAGGCCCAACTCCTACCACTACTGCCCCTAAGGCACCTGCACCCCCTAGTTCAGTTAGTAGTGGTAGTAATCCTCCTAAGGCTATAGTGGGGTTAACCCTGGGAACTGAGGTGGGCTCTGACTTAGTTAGAACACCTACTCAGGCTGTTCTTGTTTGTACTGGGGACATGGATATGACCCCTACAATAAGTCCCAGTACTCTGGGCAAGTACAGGCAGACGCCTTTGATTAATGGAAAAATGGCTCAGGCCTACAGGGACACTTGTGCCAGTGTCACCATGGTGACACCTAACTTCGTGGACCCTGACCAGGTAATACTGGGAGCAGACTACCTGGTAACCAATGCTAGCAATGCCACTACCTCCCATAGTATGGCACTTGTTAACTTCTCCTGGGGAGGGGTAAATGACCTCAAAAGGGTTGTTGTTAGTTCAGACCTCCCTGTGGACTGTCTTTTGGGCAATGATTTGGAATCCTCCTTATGGTCAGATGTGGAGTATAGGACTCATGTGGAAATGTTAGGGTTGTCAGCACATGTCCTTGCTGTGACTAGGTCACAGGCCACGAAATGCCCAGCTGAACTAGTGCTGGATCCTGGAACAATGGACCAGACACTAACCGAGAGAAAGAGCAGTAGGGGTAAGGTTGACCCTTCCCCCCTGCCTCAGGAACAGGATCAGCTCTCTCAGGAGACTGACCCCAAGACCCCAGAAGGAACTGTCCTAGAGGAGCTTGAGCCTGAACAGGTTGAGTTTCTTGGGACAGGGGGCCCTTCCAGGGCAGACTTGAGGCAGGCACAGTTAGACTGTTCCTCTCTTGAACCCCTCAGACAGCAGGCTGATGCTGAGGCTGCAGGGAATGCCACAGGTGCCCATAAAGTGTACTGGGATGATGGACTCCTTTACTCTGAGGCAAGAGACCCCAAGCCTGGTGCTAACAGGAGGCTGGTCATCCCCTTGTCTCTGAGAGGTTTCCTTCTCACCTTGGCCCATGAAATTCCCCTTGCAGGTCACTTAGGCCAGAACAAGACTTGGGACAGGCTTGCCCCACACTTTCACTGGCCTCATATGTCTGAGGACACTAAGAACTTTTGTTGTTCATGTATCACCTGCCAAGCCAGTGGCAAATCAGGTGGCACAACAAAGGCCCCCCTTATACCACTACCTGTGGTGGGGGTGCCCTTTGAAAGGGTGGGGATTGACATTGTTGGACCAATGGACCCCCAACAGCATCTGGGCACAGAATTATACTGGTGGTAGTGGATCATGCCACCAGGTATCCAGAAGCTATTCCCCTTAGAACCACTACAGCTCCTGTTGTGGCAAGGGCCCTGGTTGGAGATTTCTCCAGAGTGGGGTTCCCTAAGGAGGTGATCTCTGACAGAGGTGCAAACTTCATGTCAGGATACTTGACTGCTATGTGGAAGGAATGTGGTGTCAATTACAAATTCACCACACCCTATCACCCACAGTGCAATGGGCTTGTTGAAAGATTCAACAATGGGCTTGTTGAAAGATTCAACAAGACCCTCAAAGGGATGATAAAAGGGTTACCTGAAAAGCTTAGGCGAAGATGGGACATCCTTTTACCCTGCCTTCTGTTTGCTTACAGAGAGGTCCCACAGAAGGGGGTTGGTTACAGCCCTTTTGAGCTTTTGTTTGGACATCCTGTAAGAGGACCCCTATGTCTTGTGAAGGAAGGATGGGAGTTACCTCTCAAAAAGCCTAAACTTGACATAGTGGACTATGTACTTGGTCTCCGCTCCAGGATGGCAGAGTACATGGAGAAGGCATCTAAAAACGTTGAGGCCAGCCAGGAACTTCAAAAAGCTTGGCATGACCAAAAGGCTGTCCAAACTGTATACCATGCAGGACAGAAGGTGTGGGTGTTGGAGCCAGTGGCCCCAGCAGCTCTCCAAGACAAATGGTCTGGACCCCACATCATCATTGAGAAAAAGGGAGAAGTCACCTACTTGGTTGACATGGGAACTCCCAGGAGCCCTCACAGAGTACTTCATGTGAATAGGCTCAAAGCATTTGTTGACAGGGAGGTCATGGGCTTGCTCATGGCCACAGATGAGGGATAGGAGGAAGAGAGTGACCCTCTCCCAGACCTACTCACTCAGAACCCTGATGATGGGTCAGTAGATGGTGTAGTCTTTTCTGACAGCCTCTCTGAGCATCAGCAAAAGGATGGTAGGCAAGTCCTTCAATCTTTCAGACAAATGTTTTCTCTGACCCCCAGTCAGACAAACTGGTGCACACATGAGGTGGACACTGGAGACAGTCTGCCTATAAAGAGTAAAATCTACAGGCAACCTGACCACGTCAGGGACTGCATAAAAACCGAAGTACAAAAGATGTTGGAATTGGAAGTCATTGAACCCTCAGAGAGCCCTTGGGCTAGTCCTGTAGTTCTAGTGCCTAAACCTCACACCCAGGATGGTAAGAGAGAGATGAGGTTTTGCGTAGACTACAGGGGTCTCAATGCTGTCACTAAGACAGATGCCCATCCAATACCCAGGGCAGATGAACTGATAGACAAGTTGGCTTCTGCAACTTTCTTAAGTACATTTGACCTGACAGCTGGTTATTGGCAAATCAGGTTAGCTGAGGATGCCAAGGCCAAGACAGCATTTTCTACCCCAGGAGGTCATTACCAATTTGTGGTGATGCCCTTTGGTTTGAAAAATGCACCTGCCACTTTTCAAAGGTTGGTGAACTAAGTCCTCACTGGGTTGGATGACTTTTGTGCAGCATATCTTGATGATATTGCTGTCTTTAGCTCCACCTGGGAGGATCACCTGATCCACCTAAGGAAAGTTTTAGAGGCTCTGCAAAAGGCAGGCCTCACTATCAAGGCTACTAAGTGCCAGATAGGGCAGAGTCAAGTTGTATACTTGGGCCACTTTGTGGGTGGAGGCCAAGTTCAACCTTTGGAGAGCAAGATACAGGCCATAAAGGACTGGGCTCCTCCAACCACCCAGAGGTCAGTGCTTTCTTGGGCCTGTCTGGTTACTACAGTAAGTTTGTCAGAAATTATGGGTCCATTGTGACTCCACTTAATTACCTGATAAGTAAAAAAATACCAAAGAAAGTTCAGTGGACAGTTAGCTGTCAAAAGGCATTCGATGACCTAAAGCAGGCCATGTGCACTGCACCTATTCTCAAGAGTCCAGACTACTCCAAAATCTTCATTGTCCAAACAGATGCTTCTGAGTTGGGTGTGGGAGCTGTTCTATCTCAGCTGAATATTGATGGTCATGACCAGCCCATTGCTTTTATAAGCAGAAGGCTGACCCCTAGAGAGAAACGTTGGTCAGCTATTGAGAGGGAGGCCTTTGCTGTGGTTTGGGCCCTGAAGAAGTTGAGGCCCTACTTGTTTGGTACTCACTTCAAGATTCAGACCGACCATAAGCCCCTCTTATGGCTAAATCAAATGAAGTGTGAAAATCCCAAACTTCTTAGGTGGTCCATTTCCCTACAGGGGATGGACTTTACAGTGGAGCACCGCCCAGGGACTGACCATGGTAATGCAGATGGTCTCTCCAGGTACTTCCACTTAGAGCAAGAAGACTCACCTGGTCAAGGTTAGTTTAAAGTCCCTAAGTTTGGGGGGGGGTTGTGTAGGAGAGTGGGGTCTGCAATCCCATGGCCACCCCAGATTTTTGCTTTTTGCTTCACTGATTTACGACTTTCCCTGGCTGTGGGCCTGCTAATCAGACCCACAGCCTAGCTATTCTCTCTCTAAATTACAACCATGTACCTTAGGTGCATTTTACCAATTGGTACTGGGCCACCTTATCAGTCCCTGCACAGTATACCTTAGGTATCCAGGGCATAGGTGTACCCAGGGCCTACCAGGGGCTGAAGCATGTATTATGCCACCCCTGGCTGGCCATCCAAACAGACACAACTGGCTGCACGACAGCTGGGGCAAGGTTGTGTAAACACCCTTTGCTTTAGATATAGTATACCTATATCTAACCCTAAAATGGACACATATATTCCTATCAGTCACTCCTATGGCAGGCCTTATCAATCCTGAAGGCAGAGTGCTTGGAATTATGTGAGATGGTGCTCTGGCATGAGCTGAGCCCGTTTGCAGCTTGCGGAACCAAGTCCTAATAGCTGTTCCATGATAACGCTATACCATATACTCTTAAGTGCATTATAATCCTCGCGGTTAAATGCTAACTTTGGTATAGCATTATCAAAACATGTCGAGTAAGGTGTCATACGAATTGGAATACTAACCCCTCGCCAATTCTGGCAACGGGGTTAGCATTCCACCCTTCTAGAGGGACACAACATGTATGTACCTGTGAACCCCGGTTAAAGTCAGACATAGCCTCAGCTCCACAAAATGGATGCTGCCACCGAGACACAAGTCTGCCCTCCTGCTGCTGGGAGTCCTTCCAGCAACGGAGGCCTGGACAAAGGGTTTCCTGTCAGACAGGATTTTGTGTATCCCAGGTAGGCAGGGCTGAAAGGAAGGTGACTGCAAGTGGCACCCCGGTGCTCACTGTGCATAGCCCGGCTCAAACCAGTTCCAGGGGCACCCCAGCCCCTGAGCTGGGGAGAGACTGGACAAAGGAGAGGGGTGTAACCACCCCCCTCCTGGTCCCACCCATAGGGCAGGACCTAGTCGTGTGCCAGCCCCTTTTCTTAGAATAAAGGTAGGAGCGGGCCCCCTTCCCAATTTAGATAATTCTGAATCTTGATGACTTTCCACGAAAGAACTCTTGAACCTTTCTGAAGACTCTCCCTTGTGGCTAAGGAGTAGCCACCCTGCACCCGCAGGCACCATCGAAGCTCTTGCGGTTTGCTGCACGTCCATCCTCCGGATCAAGACTGCCCAGCTCGACGAGACCTGGATTCCCTGCCATTTCTGACCTCTACCTGCATCATCAGCCACGCTGAGATTCGTGGGTGTGACGAGACCCGTGGGACCGGCCATCTTCAAGACCTGCACGACGCTTCACCAGCACGACTTCCGAGAGACCCTCGAGTAAGTGCTTTGGGGTTTGAGAAGCCCTAACCCTGAGCAGCTCCAGCACCGAAGTCCAGCCCCCCAGCATCCATGAGATCTGCGTGGGGCCCTTCTGCTCTTTGCTGCTCACCGCGTTGTCCGGCTACTTGCCTGCTGGCTTGTGGCCCTCCTGACGACGAACCACGAAACTTCCATCGCTGGTCTGGTTGCTCCAGACTGGCCCTTGCTCCCCTCCAACAGAGGAGCACCCCGGACCCTCCTGGTCCACTCCAGACGCCATCTTGAGTCCACCGCGTGGGCTTGCCTTTGCCAAGGCTTGTTGCTCCAATCCTGGTTTCAGCAGCGCCGACAGCAGACACCTTTGTGGGACAGCTCGCACCTCCATCCTGGTCGCCGACAACGCCTCCTGGTCCGAGAGACTGCAGAGCCCAGTGTCGCCCACTCACCTGGTCGAGGTGACTTCATCCGGTACCATCCTGGTGCCCATCTGATCACTGGCTAGTGATCAAGAACTGAGTCCCCTCTGCTTTCAGGTCATCTTCAACTCCGATCCAGGCTTGGATCCCATCGAACTTCATCACTGGTCGCCTGCCAGCAGCTTCTTCTTTCAGGCTAAATAGACTGTAACGAGGATTCCCGACGTCTTTTGAACCCTATACAGCCGCAGCCCCTGGGCTAGGTAACTCGAGCATTTCGGTGCTCCAACGTAGGTTCACTATCTAAGTGTCCAGATCCTTTTTTCGTTTTCAGCCTAACTAGTCGGATTCGTCCGCTAACACTAACTTTACGAAATCTAGCATCCATAGACTTATTCCCGCATCCCGCGTGAGAGTGCACACTCTGCACCCGATCTCCCTAGGCCTCCTGCTCCCAACCTTAGGGTTCTGTAGTGAAGTCCTAGCGATCCTGAAGCCTCTGGATCTTGTCACTTACCTGCTAGTATTTTGCATTCCACTTTTGTAGTATATGGTTTTTCGTGCCCCTCGGGCATTTGTGTAAATTGTGCAACTTAAAGTATTTTCGTAAGAGTTTTGTATTGTGCTTAGCTCCCTGACTCATAAAGAGTTCAGGGTAGAACTGTTATTAATAAATATCCTATATTTTTATAACAACTTGTGTGGTGTCCTTTCACTTGGTGTTCAAGGGGTTTATGTGATGGTAAAACAGCTGGCTTAACACGCCCTCTAGAGTTTAGCCTAAACACTGCTCTTGTCCACGCTACTATGATAGCTGGTCTAATAAGGTTGACTTACAACCAATCATCAATAAGGGTCGTTTGGAATGATGCACAGTGATCACTAGAATAGTGAGCACTACATATCAGGCCAACTTCTCACAGGCACCGTAAATTGAGACGAGTGCTTCTGTGGGGCGTAAAGCCCGACTGGTCCGGGTGAATCAGTGACTGTATAACTGCCCCCAGTCTCGTGGCCAGAATTTTACCGAGTACTTTTGTCTCAAAGTTAAGTAAGGAGATGGGCCTGTAGGAACTGCACAGCTCCTGTGGTTTGCCGGCTTTATGTATTACAACGATCGTTACCGATCGTAAATCTTAGGGAAGGATCCCCACCTGTTTAGCTTCATTAAACATATTGAGCATGTGGGGCGCTAGTCGGCTCGACCCACACCCGAGCGCTTCTGCCGGAAACCCATCTGGCCCCGGCGCCTTCCCGGCTTGCATGTCTCCCATGGCGTTCTCCACTTCCTGAACCGTTATTGGCGCATCTAGGATGTCTCTATCTGCTTGATCCAAGGCCGGTAGATGCAGGGGAGCCAGAAAATCTCGCCATTCCTGCTCGTGCTGAACAGTGTGTGACTTAAAACAGCCTCATAGTATTGTGCGAATTCCGCCGCTATCTCCCTGCCCGTGACCAGCACGGATCCGTCTGACCGTTGAATCCCCGGGACCCAGTTACGGTCCAGATCGCGTCTCTCCAGCCAGGCTATCATTTTGTTGGCCTTGTCCCCCAAGTCGTATACTCGTCTCTGGATTGCCAGGGCGTGGGATCTCGCCTGGTCAGTAAGCGATCTCTAATCTCTTTTTCTAGGATCCGCTGCCTATGTCGCCTATCCTGATTCCGCTCCAGGGACCCATCCGTTGCAATCTCTAGGGCCTGAAGGTCCCGTTCTAGTGTATCGATTTCTGTGATCTTCTCTTTATGGCGTTTCCCCACCTCCGCCTGCACAAAGTCTCTAGCCACCGTCTTTTACGCTGCCCACACTATACCATGTGAGCTGACAGACCCTACATTATCAACAAAGTATTGGTCAACCCGCTCCCTGAAGACATCCTGGAACTCTTGATCTTTAAATAAAAAGGTGTCTAGGCGGGGGGAGGGGCGGCTAGTCCAGTCCCTGACCAGGCCGCGGAGCTACACTTCTACTGGGGAGTGGTCCGATATCCCTCTCGCTTTATGACACCCCCCCTGGAACAGATCCATGCTCCCAACCTGCGTGAATATATGATCAATCCTGGAACCTGAACCGTGAGCCGCCGATATATGTGTGTATTGCCGAGTCGTGGGGCTATGTGCCCTCCACAGATCCACCAGACCCATGGCTCGCACAAAGTCCCGGAAGTGACAAGTTCCTCCCCTGGCAGGGTGTGTCTGTGACCTATCCAAATCCCTTTCCAGTACCGCATTCATGTTGCTCCCTAGGATCAGGATCCCCGGCGACATATCCAGCAGCAGCTTCCTGATATCAGGGAGGGTGGTGCTGTGCAGCTTAGGTGGGATATATAGTGAGCAGAGAGTAATAAACCTACCCTCCCTCTGAGCTGTGAGTGCTACGTAACACCCTAAGGGGTCTAACCATTGTCTCCCAATCACCAGAGGTAGGGTGTTCCTAATGAGGATCCCCACTCCCCTGGAGCCCGTGGTAAAGCCAGCATGTGCCCGCATCGTATAGCCAAATCTATTAAAGGCCTTGCAGTGGTTACCTAGTAGATGCGTTTCCTGGAGTAGGACGATGTCTGGTGCGTGACTATGTAAATACTGGAGTACAATGGTAGGCTTAATCTTGTTCTGGAGGCCGTTAACGTTCCATGATAATATGCTAATGTGTCCGTCGTGTAACATATGCATTTTGGAGTGCTATCACAACTATCTGAGGAGGTGAGTGCCTTCCCTCCCCTCCCCCGCGTCCCCCCGCCAACCAATAGTGCCTTTGGAGCCAAATCAAATACATCATAAACAAAGCAAAACAAGATGAACGCCCCCCGAATCTTCGTCCCCCAACCCCCAGAACCTTCCCCCCTCCCTGCTACCCTGCTACACCCGCCAACATGGTCAGGCATCCCTCAACAAGCAGAGTGCCTGTAGCCCTTCCAACGAAAACCAAGTAGGGGTGAGCGCTGCTACCTAGTCCCGTAGCGGGAGGATCACCTCCGGCCCCACCTCGTATTCTGTAAATTGTCTCAGCCTGCCCAGTTGGTCCCTGAACAATGCAAATGTGAAAGTCACTTCAGACATATAAAGTCAATATACATCACGTGTTTTCCTTACGGCTTCTGCCCTGCATACCAGACCTGGCCTTGTCACCCCATATCCGGCGAGGCCGACAGGCTCCGAGCCCGATTCCTGCGGGAGGGAAAAGTATTCCTCCGCTGCTGACGGCCACTCCCCAAAGAACCAGCCGAGGATGCCGGAGAGTGCGGCGCCGTGTTCCTCCAGCTGCCCCTCGCCCCCGAGCCTGCTGTGTCCACACGCTCTTCCAGCCAGGAATGCACGTCCTCCGGGGAGGTGAAGAACAAAGATTTTCCGTCGATTAAGATCTTGAGTTTTGCCGGAAAAAACATCATATATTTGATGCCCTTTTCTCGAAGTAGTTTTTTAACTCCGTCAAAGGATCGACGCTCCTGTTGCACCTTCATCGTGAAGTCCGGGAAGAACCTGATGATGGCATTGTCCCGCCGCAGATCCCCATGTTGGTGGTCCGCCTGTAGAATGGCGTCCCGATCTCTATAGTTGAGGATCCTTGCAATTATTGTCCGCGGCGGGGCCCCGGACGCGGCAGGGGGATCAGTGCCCTGTGGGCTCGCTCGATAGCGAAGAACTTCGAGAAACGCTTGGGCTGCAGGTGCTTGAGGATTAGGTCCTCCAGAAAAAGGTCTACGCTCGGCCCCTCCATCTTCTCCGGCACTCCCACCACGCGTATGTTATTGCGGTGGGCCCTACCTTCCTGGTCCTCCAGCCGGTGCGGCTACCACCTTCGGCTGATGCGAGAGCCTTTGAACCTGCTGTTGCAATTGTTTAGTAGTAGTTTGGAGTTCAGCAATGTCTGCAGCATTTTGGGTGGCTTTCTCAGACGTCTTGTTCAAGTCCGCTCTAAGCAGTCATTTCAATGGACACCTTGTCTATCTTTGACTCCAGCGTGGTTCCCATCGTTTGTATGGCCTGCATGATCGCTGTCAACGACGGTTCTTGTGGGACCCCCAGGGCACCAGCCTGCGCATTGCCTCCACTACTCACAGTGACGGTGTAATTGTCCATGGTGTTAGTCTGGGTTGTCGTGGACTTCTTGGGTCTCATGACTGCGGCCATTAACACCGGGTCCTCCCGTGGGCAAGCGGGGAGGGGACGCCCCCCAGGCCTCAACGTCGCCCCGCCGTCTCAGCCCCAACCGGGGATACTACTGTTCCCAGAGGATCTCACTCGGGTCTCCCAGCCGGGACCAAGATCTGTCGACCAGGCCTCACCACCTTCTGCCCCTGGCGGCTGCTCCTCCGCCTATGCTTCACGTGGGCGCTCCTCACTCCTCCCAGTCACTTAGAATTTGCCCTCCACAGATCATTGGGCGTGAGGCTCCACTTCCATGTCTCCCTGCCCGAGTACTGACTCCGAGACGGTTGCCTCCTGGCAATGGCCACGTACCACCAGTGGTGCCTGGGAGACCTCCACCCCCCCAGGCACCTTCTCGCCCGCTAATCCGTTCTGCACCGCTTGCCCAGTGCCCTCGTCCGTCGCTGAGTAGCCGCCCCGCACTGGGTCCTCTTGCTGCCCCAAACCACTGTCCAAGTCAAGCGCCACTCGCAACCAGCACACCACCGGGAGCCAGGAGGTCTATGTATAGGGTCCCATCTCCTTTCAATCTCGAGGGGCAGCTATGCCAGGTCAGAGTTCATCCCAGGTGCTGGCCCAGGGCCTCCGGGTCCCAGATCGTGCCGGCCTCTCCTGTCGCCACCCCCAGCCACCCCTCCGTCTTCCGTTCCAGCCTCGGGGAGGGGGGCGGGGTGGCACCCCCTCTCCAGCGCCGGCCATGGTGCCCCGGGCGCCCGAGGTTCCCCGCTGGGCCCGCCGCTCACCTGGCGCCTCTCGCCGGCACCGCTACTTCGCAGCCGGCCTCAGAATCACTCGAGGCAGGTGCCTGAATTTCCCCTCCTCCGTAATGCAGGCCGCTGCAGGCCCCAAACTGCCGCCGGTCGCCGCGGGATTTCCGAGCCGCCTGCAAGGCCCGGAGAACAGACTCCCGGCACCGGAGCCTGCGCCGCAACGAAATCCGGCCTCAGGGACAGTGAGGCAAAAGGATCAATGACGGATTTGAGGGCCTTAGGCAGTTCCTCACCGGAGCCGCGTTAGAGTGCGGCCATCTTCGGTGCCGCCCGGCCACGCCCCTCACCAGTACTATCAATTTTTAATTTAGCAAACATTTCGTCTACATTGGAATAATGATATTTCAATTTCCCAGTCTGATAAAACAAACTTGCAATTACACTACAAGTTACTCCACATGTGGGAGGAAGGTGGTGATAGGTCACCCCTTCTGACACTGATGCTGGCAATTTTACACAAACATAACAATCATCAACATTCATAGTTTTAATATACTCAAGTAACAACTTTGAAAATGTATTCTTTGTGTAGTCACTAATTGACCTATCTTGATGCAACTCTGGTTTGTACACATGAGTCTCATGAATTTTCTCTTTCTCACTTGGCTTATTTAAACTCACATTTGGTTTCAATTTTGTTAGACTTTCTTGGAAAGGAATAACAATAGCTAAAATTACCCATAATATTATCAACAATCCCATACATATTGAGCAACATCTACACCATTTTCTAAAAACAGAACACTTTGTTTTATGATTACTTATTGCCATTTTCTCTAACACAATTTCTTCTACCTTGCGTCACTTATGAATTATATACCACTCAATTCACTAACAAGTATTCTTCGACCTTGTGTCAACCCTATTCTAAATTGTACTATAGTTACGTTTTTCCAACAAGTTTTCTTCGACCTTATGTCAACTCCAACCTCTTCTATATTTACAATATCCGTCTCACAGGACTTCAGAATCTTTACTTAATATCATATACTTTGAGCACCTATCTCTTTTCTCTAAAGTTGACTTCTTTACTCACTTTTCCCAATCGTCTTCGGGTTGTACAGGTTTTCTTGACTGCTATTAACCTCAACAATTGGTGGTAGGACAATGTACGTCCACTCAGGTGATTTATACCTCTGGTTTGGACGTCTTACACTTTTTGGCCTTTGAATAGTCTCTATTTTCTTTCCCAGTGTTTCTTTCTGGCTAGTGATCTCATTCATTTGCTCTTCTGGTTCTTTCGTTTTATTTCCTATTTTAAATCTCAATCCACCGGTTTCATTAGGCTAATTGTCTCCTTTGCAGACTTTCTTAGTCTTTGGCTCTACTGTATTATGCTCCACTCTCCAAGCTCTTTTTCTTGGGCTTTTTCTTAATGGAGTTTCATCTGCACTGTCATCAGTTTCACTTTCAGTATCTTCAATTGTATCATTGATTATGATTTTCACAATGTCTTTGTCTTCATCAGATTCAACTTTCTCTTCTGTTACTCTGTTAGGAACATCTTCATAACTGGTACTTGGAATCTCAACCTTGTCGTGAGTTACTTCCTCTTCCCCAGTCTCAGGATTTCCGTTCCTGCTTTCAGAGTTTCCAGATTGCTCTTCAGTTTTCTCCTCTTCAACAGCTTTGTCTTCACTTTCTTTTGCGTCTTTACTGGTGTCTGCCTTTACCAATTCTCGATCTTCAGATTGATTTTCTGAATCTGGTATTTCTACAACCTCCCTTTCACCTTCACCTTCAGACGCAGAACTGGCTTCTGATACTTCCAGATGTCGACGTTACTGTAGATCTTCAGTATCTGGAGTTTTTTCTGGTTCAGCTTCAGAGTCAGAATCAGTTGTACTTTCATCGTCGTACGGGTATTCAGGTTTAGGCACACGAATGGTGTGGCTTGCATGTACCCACCTCTTTAACCCAGCACACTTGACTGCAGTAGTACTGACCAAGATAACCTGTCTTGGTTTCTGCCACCGAGGTACCAAGCAATTTCTCCTGCGATGCACTTTCACTCGAACCCAGTCTTCAGGGACTAGATCATGAGCTGGATTTTTGTCTTTGGAATTTGACTCAGTTCCCACCTTGCGGAGCACAGAAGTTACCACATCAGACAGATTTTTGCAGTAATCCAGTATGATGTCATCATTAATTGTCAACAACTTATCAACAGGTACATAGGCCTGCCTCATCACTCTGCCCATCAAAATCTCATGTGGACTTAGTCCAGTTTTCCTGTCAGGTATGCTTCTTAGTGTCATTAAAACAAGTGGCAAGGCATCGGGCCACTTAAGTCCTGTTGCCAGACACATTTTTGCAATTCTGTTCTTAATTGTTCCATTCACCTGCTCCACTACTCCTGAAGCCTCAGGTCTGTAAGCACAATGCAGCTTCTGGCGAATGTCCAGAGCTTCACAGATCATCTGCATAAGTTCATTTTGGAAATGAGGGCCTCGGTCTGACTCAATCGTCACCGGGAACCCGAAACGTGGTATTATCTCACGTAAAAACAGTTAAGCAACAGTCAACCCATCGTTTCTTCTCGTGGGGAAAGCTTCCACCCATCGGGAGAACAAATAGATTATTACAAGTATATACCTAAGCCTGTTACATGGAGGCAGCTCCACAAAATCCATCTGAACCCTTGTAAATGGACCACCCTCCCGTCCTATGGTTCCCAAACTTACAACAGTTCTTCTGTTTGGATTAAATTGCTGACATACCAAACATCTTTGGCACAGGTTTTCGGCAATCATTCTGAATTTAGGATTATACCAAGTCTGTCTGAAAAGACAAATCATAGCATCTTTACCAATGTAGGCCTGACCATGGTACATTCGGGCCATGTCTGAGATCATGCTATCAGGCATTACTGGTCTTTCATCTTTGTAAACCCAAATTTCATCTTCCTCTCTTTGTCTGCATCCTGATTTTAGCCAAATACATTTTTCCTCTGCTTCTGCCTCTTCCTGTATCTGTTTCACTTCCTGCCAAGTCTCAACTACCGTGGTTAGCATTAAAGGACTCGGAACATGTTCTTTTGATTTTTCTCGATTGATTGAAATTTTATTTTTAGCACAATGCTTTGCAACTGCATCTGCATAATTGTTTCCACGGGTAATATAATCCTCACTCTTTTTATGGGCTGAACATTTAACAACTGCTATTTTCTCAGGTAGATGAATCACATCTATTAGCGTTTTCACAAATTCAGCATTTCGAACAGGTGTTCCTGCAGAGGTCAAATAACCTCTTTGGGACCAGAGCTGTCCATAATCATGAACAACTCCGTAACCATATTGACTATCAGTCACTATAGTTACCTTCACTTCCTTTCCCAATTCACATGCTTGTATCAAAGCAATCAACTCCGCTACTTGAGCAGAATGAATTCCTTTCAGACAAGATGCTTCCAACACTTCTGCCACAGTACAAATAGCATATGCAGCACTTTGAACACCTTTCTCTGTTCTCAGGCATGATCCATCCACAAACATTACAAAATCCGATTCAGGTAAAGGTTCATCTCTGATATCTGGTCGGGGCTTTGTACAATATTCCAAAACATCCAAACATTTGTGATCAAGCTCACCTTTTAATTCTGCTTCAATGGTATCAGGTAACAATGTAGAAGGATTGACATTTACGCATCTGGTAACTGTCACATTCTCAGCTCCCAAAATTATTTTCTCGTATCGGGTCAATTTGCTGTTGGTCATATATTGTGTTTTAGGTCTAGTGAGGAGAATCTCCACAGAATGCGGTACATACACCCTCACAGGAAATCCCATCACTATTCCTTAACTTTGTTCCAAACTTACACTAGTTGCTGATACTGCTTTCAGACATCCTGGCAAAGCTTTAGCAACAGGATCCAAAACAGCTGAGAAATACGCAATTGGTTTTCTCAGTCGTCCATGTCTTTGAACCACAGTCTCGGATCCGTTACAGCACCAGTAACGCAGCATTATTAAGACATTTCTTGCGGTTATCGCCACCGGGAAAAACAAATTAGTCTATGTCTTCTGGGCCAACCTGTGGGACAGGGGGAGGCTCGCATATGTTACCCCTGAATTCGTTCCAGCTTGACCATATGTCTCCCCACTTGCGGGGGCATCCTCTTGTCGTATAGACAGTCTTTTCTTGTAGCATGCACCAATCCATGTCGATTTGCCAGTCCCTCAGTGTCAGTGGATTGGGGGCTCCCCACAGTCTCGCAACATTCCTCTTTGCCACCATCTGCCCAAGTGTCACCCAGATTTTCCCTTTGGAAGACAGGTCCGTGGGCCCCCAAATGTTCAGGAGACATCTCTTGGCCTCAAAACGGAGTTCTACGTCCAAAACCTCCCGCAAACAGTGCACCACCCGTCTCCAGTATCTTTGCACTTTTGGACACTCCCACAGTATGTGGAAGAAGGTGCCTGTCTCTCCACAACCCCTTCTACAAAGCCCCTCTCCTCCCCTTCCCATCGCTACCAGCCTTGTACATGAGATGTAGACTCTGTGAAGGATTTTCAGCTGGATTAACCTTAATCGGGCCGAGATCGCTACCTCCCTGGGTGAGGCTAGTGCATACGACCACTCTTCCTCGTCTATCTCCAGCCCGTCAGCGACCCATTTTTCTTTCAGGGGAAGGAGAGTGTCAGGGGGGTTGTTAGTTAACTTTTTATAAGTGAGGGAGATGGCGTGTTCTGGGATGTGCCCGTCTAGCAATCTGTCCTCCAGTGGGGAGGCCTGGGGTATGGTAGTGTCTGGTGGAATATTTGCCAGTAGGGAATGTCGCACCTGTAGGTATCGGAAATGTTCGGTGTGTGCCAGGTCGTATGTTTCTTGCAGGTGTGCAAACGTGTGGATTCCTTTTGGCCCCCAAAGGTCTCTGATTTGTGAGATCCCTATCAGGTCCCAGCCACGGAACCCTTTGGTGCGCCCCAGGGTGCCAAGCTTTTCAGAGGCTGTTGGACTTGGGCCTTAGGGCAGGTTCACCCCTAATCTTTTTGCTTTTATTTGTGACCCCGTGTTAGTGATTCTTGGGTCTTTGCGCACTTTTTTCCCTGTGTCCCAGGGTAAAGTGCGTGCGTGTAGTATGGCTGGCCTGTCCTCCCATAGGAATGCATGGGGAATGTGTGTGTCCATGTTAGTTCCTGAGGTGTGGGGAGTACAGGCTCGAGTTTGGTATGTGTGAACTCGTGAGAATGAATGCTGCACGATGGTATGTGCGGCTTGTATGTGTCTAGTTGGGAAGTACTACTTCTGGACATTGATGTATGTGTGCAGTGAGGGTGCTGGAGCGTGATTGGCTGGAGCTGGCTGGCATGCCAGGCTCCAGGAAGTCTGAATGGGTCTGCCCGGTGGTGAGTGTGAGATCAGCATGAGTGATGTGTGGGAGGAGTGCACCTGGGTCCTGGATGGGCTGGGTTTTTCCCCACACAATGCTGGCTCCGCCCCCCTGTGGTTTGTCTAACGACCCAAGCCTCCCCAGTGAATGAAAGGGGTGGTTGGGCCATCAAGGGTACTCCCAAGCCAGCTGCAACTGGTTTTCCCCCACCCTGCACCCTGGAGACAAAGGATTTCTTAGTATAAGAAGGGGCTGTGTCCCCATGAATGTTGTTCTCTGTTCTACTTTTGGATCCTGCCAGAGGGGGCTGTTGCTGCTGCTGGGGCCAGGAGGACCGCCACTTGGACTGTCTCCCTGCCTGGAGACCCAGTGTGCTGGCTCTGGGCCCAGCCTTGCCCCCCCTGCCTGCCTCCAGACCTTACTGGAGCTATACTTTTGCCAGAGCGCCTGGAAGCGCTTTCATTTGACTTATAGCGCTAGGAGCGCTTTATTTTCCTCCCTGGCGCTGGGAGCGCTGGATTTTGCCTTTAGAGCGCTGGGGAGCGCTTTATTTTCCTGCCAGCGCTTAAGTGCGCTTTGTGTGCCCAGCCGGTGCCCACCCGGCATCTGCCCGAAATTACGGAGCCTAGCGAGTGCCTACCTCGCTTCATATTGGAATTTACGAGGGAGCCTACCCCTCGGGTATTGATACCCCGCCTGCCTGCCTAAAACGGGCCGCCGCGCTGCCCGCAACGACCCGGAAGCATTGGGGCCGGCCGGCCAATCACAGCGCGGCCCCGAGCCCCACAAACCGGAAGTCCCGCCCTGCAGCCGCAGAGCGAGAGAGAGCCGGCGCCTGGTCGTTTCCCCCCGGGGCTCCCATGAGCTAGGGAGAGCCCCGCAGAGGAAGAGGGACGACCGCAGCAGAGACGGAGCAACCGAGGCTCCGGGGAAGAAGAGGAGCCCCGCCCGCGGCTCGCCAGCAGAAGTCCCGGTGAGTGCGGGGACAGGGTCCTTTGTGGTTATTTAGAGCGGCCCCGGTTGGCAGCGGGCCGCTCCAACGACGCCCGCATTTCTGTGATTGGAGCCCCGAGGCTCTTGGGGGCATTTGAATTGTTTCCGAGTCCCCTGGGAGGGACTCCACCAAGCCCATCATTGTTGCGAGCCCCGAGAGGCTCCCGCCATTAGTTGATTTACGAGCCCCGAGGCTCTGAGGGGCCATTCCGTTTTTAAGCCTGCGAGGCGCCCAGCCCACAATTGTTTTAAGAGCTCTGAAGCTCTCAAGTGCCATATTATTTTAGAGCCCCCGAGAGGCTCTTGGGCACCATTCCTGGTTCTTGAGCCCACGAGGCTCCAACGTTGCCCAGCATTATTTACAACTGTCCAGCACTTAGTGGACAGTTGCTACGTTTAGGCTTTGTGTTCTTGGCTGCCTGCGCAGCCTTCCCTGACATTGAGACTCAGGGCATTCCAGCCCTTGCGAGGCCAGTTGGCCTGAGGGACATTTCTAGTGTGGTGCTACATGCACCCTGCGCAATTTATGATTTACTGCTTATGTGATTTCTGCGCAAATGTTCTACCTGCACCTCTGAATGTGTTTTAATGTTTCATGTGCAATTGTTTATGGTTTATTCCCCTTTGCTAAAAGTGACCTGCTTAGAGGAATGTTTGTTTTATCCCCTTTGCTAAAAGTGACCTGCTTAGGTAATTGTTTATGCTGTTATTCCCCTTTGCTAAAAGTGACCTGCTTAGAGGAATGTTGATGTTTTATTGCCTTTGCTAAATGTGACTTGCTTAGGTGATTATTTTAGGTTTCCTTCCCTTTGCTAAATGTGACTTGCTTAGGTGATGGTTTTCCTTCCATAGGTCCTGATGATAAGGTCCTAGTTCCCTGCGTGATTTTCCTACAGTATTTAGGGTTGCGTAGGAGGTATTTACTCTTTACCAGTAGTTACTGGTTGTATGCTACATTTACTATTTTTGTGTTACAGTCATTATATGTTTATGTGCTAAGTGTTATACCTACAAGTATTATTTCTAAAAAGTGCATACCCCTGACAGTGGTCCAGGTGGCCCTGTCCTGTACATAATCCCTTGTAAATCTTGCCCGTGCCTGTTGGCACATTGTAAAGTGTGTGTCTTATCTAATGTGTTTTTATTATAATACAAAGGCTATTTTTGATATAACCTTGTGTGGAGTTTCCTTTGTGGTGGGCCTAGGGTGTTGTCGCTGGGGTGCGCGCGCAAACACTTTACACATCGCCTCCGAGATTAGCCTTGCTGCTCGCGTCACGTTACCTAGAGGGTGAGCAGGGGTTATCTTGGTGTGTAACTCCCTTGCCCTGACTTGGAAATGGTGATCCCTGACTGACCTTGGCGTGAGCATTGGCCGGCCGGGGGTCCCCTTTTCTAACAGAGGCCCACAGAGGTGTTGACATGGTGAGGACATCCGACCACCCTAGCTTCTTCTGGGCAGTGTGCCATATGTGTACTGAGTGCTGGGTCGGTCCGGTGAGTTGGTATCTACCCGGCTTAGAGTAGAGTGCGGTCTCATAGTTCCCCCCAGGGAGTAGCCACCTATCCATCCCGTATCCGGGGTCGTCCCCACTGCTGTATGTCCCTTGGTTAATTGCTGAGCCCAGTAGTATTTGCGGATGTCGGGAAGGGCGATCCCACCGTCATACCACCCTAATGTGAGTTTGTGTAATGCGATTCTAGGCGCCCCCGCCCAAAGGAGTTCCCGCTGTGCCGCCTCCACCGCTGCAAAGTATGAGTTGGGCACTAAATCAGGGTAGTTCTGCAACGCATACAGAAACCTTGGCAGCGCCACCATCTTGAAAAGGGCTGCTCGGCCCAATAATGATAGTGGAAGTTTCTGCCAGGATTTAGCCTCTCGTTGGAGCCGTCTGAGGGGTGGGAGTAGGTTGCGTTCGTAAAGCAGGGTCTTGTCGGTGGAAATGAAGACTCCCAGGTATTTGAAGCCGTCTATTGCCACTGTTAAAGGGCAGGTGGCTGGGAGCTTCAGGGGATCTCCGTGCAGCACGTAGAGGTGGGATTTGCTCCAATTTATTCGAAATCCGGAGTTCTGTCCGAAGCTAGTGAGGATATCGAGCGCCGCCACGATGGATCTACGCGGCCTGGACAGGTACAAAAGGATATCGTCGGCGTAGAGGGAGATCTTGTCCTCCCATCCCTCCATCCAGGCTATACCTTTAAGGTAAACATCCTGCCTAATCCAGGCCGCGAGCGGCTCAAGGGAGAGCGCGAACGGGAGAGAGTGGACAGCCTTGTCGAGTCCCCATCTCAAGGGTGAAGACGTCGGACGCCCTGCCATTCACCACCACTTGGGCCAGGGGTTCGGTGTAAAGGAGGCGCACCCACGATATAAAGTTCGGTCCGAAGCCCAGTTTGTGCAGTACTGCAATCATGTAGGGCCATTCTAAGGTGTCAAATGCCATGGTGGCATCGAGGGAAACCACCACCGCATCTTCTTGCAGCCTATGTCTCTGCCCGAGTACCCCATTAAGGCGGCGAATGTTGAGTGCAGTATTGCGGCGGGGCATGAACCCCGATTGGTCCGGGTGGACCAGGGTGGACATGACGGGCTGGAGTCTATTTGCGAGTGTTTTGGTCAGAATTTTCGGCTCCGCGTTAAGCAGCGAGATCGGCCTGTTTGAGGCACACAACTCTCGGGTTTTCCTTCTTTGGGTATCGCCACGATCGTTGCTAAGCGCTGATCTCTGGGCAAGATTCCCTTCTTTCTACTTTCATCAAACATGGGCTTTAGGTGCTTGCTGAGGGCGTCCGGTTGTAATTTGTAGAGTTCTATTGGGAGGCCGTTTGGCCCCAGGGCCTTGCCCGGGTGGAGGTCGACAATTGCACGTTGCAGCTCGGAAAAGTCGAGCGGGCTCTCAAGGGCTTCTCGGTCTTCCTCCGACAGGCAGGGCATTCGGATGTCCGCCAGGAGGGCTACCGAGTCCTCCTCTGGACGGTCAGATTCCCGGCTGTATACCCGCTTGTAGTGTCGTGCAAATTCTGCCACTATCTCCAGGGGTTCTGTTACCACAGTCCCCGAGGTCGTTAAGAGTTCGGGAACTACTCTAGTAGCCTGTTGCTGTTTGTCGAGCCACGCTATTAGTTTCCCAGCCTTGTCGCCTTGGTCATATATCCTGCCCATCTTATGTCTGGCTACCGTCTGAGCTTCCTGTGTGACTAGTTCCCTGTATTCAGTCGTTTTGAGCCTCAGCCTAAGCTGTGTATCAGTTGCCCTAGTTTCACTCGCCTCCCTTTCCAGCACTGCCAAGTCTGCTTCCACTGTGGTAACCTGTCTTTCTCTATCCTTCCGCCTCCCCGCTATGGTCGACAGCGCCTCCTCCCTGATTACAGTTTTAAAGGCCTCCCATAGGGTGACAGGGGAGTTCACCGAACCCACATTACTGTTAAAGTAGTGGGTGATTGATTTAGTGAGTGTCTTCCTAGTCTCCTCAGACTTCAGGTGCCACGTGCTGATAGGTGCGAAACAGCCTTCCCGTCGAGTCCAGAACGTAAAGTGTGAGGAAACTGGCGAGTGGTCAGATATGCCACGTGGTAGGTGCGTTGCATCGTGTATCGTCATGTCGTGTTGTAGTAGAGTGAGGATGTAGTCAAGTCTGGAGAATGTGCGATGGGGGCCGGAGAAGAAGGTAAATTGGTTACCCGCCGGGTGCAGCAGCCGCCAAACGTCAGTGAGCCCGAAGGCTTCCAGGAAGTTCGTCAGCCGTTTCTGTCCTTGTGGTGTGTCTCTGGGGGATGCCTGTCTAGGGTGCCTGACACTACAGCATTGTAGTCACCTCCAATCACCAGGCGACCGTCAGGGAGGGAGAGTAGCACTTTGCCAGGTTTGCGTATGCTTGGGTTTGGAGGCCCGGCGGGATGTATATGGAGAGCAGGTTGAGGTGATGGCCTTCCCACCTGCCGGACACCACTGCAAAGTGGCCCTGTGGGTCTGACTCAGTGTAAGTTATGTGAATGGGCAGTGATCGACGCAGCAGGATCCCCACCCCCCTGGAGCCTGAAGTGAAGCCTGAGTGAACTGCAAGGGTGTACCCCCATCTGTTGAGGGCCTGACACGTGTTCACCAGGAGGTGCGTTACTTGCAACAATACTGCGTCCGGTTGGTGCCTTTTAATGAACTGTAGGACTATGGTGCGTTTGAGCCTGTCTCCTAGCCCGTTGACGTTCCAGCTCAGGACTTTGGGACTGTTTTCCCATCGCCTAGCCATAACCGTTGCTATGTGAGGGAACCTGTACCCGCATTCTGGTGCACGGGTCGAGTCTGACATTATGAACTACACATGAACGTAATACATTCCCAATTCCCCCCACCCTCCCAGTCGCCCTCCCAACATTCATGTTTCATGCAAACAATATTGCTGTAAATGGACCAATGGCACTCAGTTCCCATCCCCACCCGCGTGACCTCCCACCTCTTTGAACAACCCCCCACCCTGCTCCCTGCTCTGTAGGCTTCAAACTACCCACTAACCCAATTAGCAGAGCGCCTGTCGCCCCAACCCCACCCCGGAGAGAGTAAACCACTTCCCCCCCAAGGAACTCTGGTAGTGAGCACGTGTGTCAGTCCCAACTCCAGACGCCCTGCCCGTGGCCCCGAAACTATAGGTCCCTTAAGTCTACGGAAATGTGGGGATCAGCTCAAGAGCGCAATAGTCATGGACGAATGCGTCCGCTGCCCATGACAGTGACCAGGAGTCTTACCACTGTGGACGCCAGTGCAGTTGCAGTTGAAGGGGCGTAGTTCCGCAGTCCGCCACCTCACCTTACTGTGTTGTCTTGGGGAGGGTCCCAGCGAGGACTGTTAGATCTGGAACGCCATGACCTTTGGCTCTGTTCGTCCCCCGCGGATTTCTCAGCTGCCGACCCTGGGGAAGGGCCTCCGGTTTCTCTCCAAGTGTCGCAGTTCTGCGTTGCCGGTGCCTCCGGCGCCTGCCCATCGAGCCACTCCTGGACCGCCTCCGGCGAGGTGAAGAATCGGGATTTGCCCCCCGATATTATCTTGAGTTTCGCGGGAAAGAACATCATATATTTGATACCTCGCTCTCTGAGTGCCGCCTTCACACCCATGAATGAGCGTCGTTCCTGCTGGACCTGCAATGTGAAGTCGGGAAAGAATCGGATGGTAGTCCCCTCGTACTGCAGGTCTTCTTGTTGTCTAGCCGCTTGGAGGATGGCATCCCGGTCCCGGTAATTCAGGATCTTTGCAATTATCGTGCGCGGCGGGGCACCTGGCTTGGGCTTAGGGACCAGGGCTCGGTGGGCCCGCTCGATGGTGAAAAACTTTGAGAGCCTCTTGGGCCGAAGGTGGTGTAGGATTAGGTCTTCCAGAAACAGCTCTGTACTGTGCCCCTCCGAATCTTCCGGTACACCTACGAAGTGTATATTACTTCGCCTGGCCCTACCTTCCTGGTCCTCGAGCCTCAGGGCCATTAGGCGGTGTTGCTGGACAAGTTAGTTTACCCGCCCCTCCAGCCTCGTCGAGGAGGCCTGGAGCGCCCCAATGTCAGTTTCGTTGGTCTTGGACATTTCGGTGGTCTTACCAAGGTCAGTGCGCAGTAGGTTGACTTCGATCGTAACCTTGTCCATTTTTGACTCAAGAGTGGTGCCGAGCATTTGTATTGCGGCCATTATAGAGGTCAGTGAGGGCTCTGCTGTGTCCGTGGTACCTCCCCCCTTTGCTCCCGACTGTGTGGGGCCGGTCGCCACCGCATGTTTGTTGAGCTTGTTCGTCTGGGTCATGACTCCCGGTTTGGGCCTCATTATGGACCTTGGCTCCTGCTCCTGTAGTCCCCGCAACACAGGCCAGTGGTCGACGGCCTTTGCACTCGTTTCTGCGCGGCAATGTAGCTCGGGCTGGCAATTAGCTCTGGCCACCCAGGTAGGCCGCGAAGCAGGCAGGACCCAGTGCCCGGCGGGCAGTCGCGGATTTCGCAGGGGGCCCCGGGTTGTCAGCGGTCCGCCGTCTGGCTAGGCCTTGCGTAGTCGCCCCTGGAGCGGCCTGTAGCTGCTGTGGGCTATGGGACCTCCCTCATCGGCTGGCCCTCCTAAGTATGTTACCGTGATTAGTTCCTTGGCCCAGCCGTGAGGCCTTCAGGTGGGCCCCCCTGGTGTGGTGTCCGGGGCCTCGTCCCGCTCCTTTGGCCGTCTAGCTCTCACCTCCGGTCAGTTGCAGCCTGCGTGCGCACTGCTCCGATCCTCCGCCCCGACCTGGGTGCATGCGCGGGAGTGCAGTGGGGAGTCTTCCTTCTCTCGGCGGCTGGCGCCCAAGACGGCCGGCAGCGACGCAGGCCCGGGCTCTCATGGTGTAGTAGGTTTATCTAGGGACCTGTATCGATACTCCTATTTTTGACCCTTGTCCGGTTAATAAATCACTAATATCCATACAACGGCACAGAAACCCGTTTTCAGATTAAGTCATAGCGCATGTTGTCACGTTAAGCAAGCACTATTCCTCCAGCCCCCTAGAAAGCACACCGAGTTCTCAAAACAAACCAAACCTCCAGCAGACCTGGGAAATCCCCCGCAGCTATTGTTTTGATTTTGTTCGAGAACTCCTGTAAAGAATGTAAGAACGACCAGTTCTTATGACATCCTTACTGACGTATTATGTCCATCCTTACGTCAAACTCGGCACCTTTCAGGTATAAATATACCGACGCTGCCCTAAGCAAAGACACGGTGGTGATGAGCTTGGAGCAGCGCTACTTGCCGGAGAGCCCAGCTGATGCAGGAAGCCCACGGACGCTGCCCCTCCCTTTTGACGCGCTGAGAGAGACGCTGTCTTTTCTCCTGCCGAGAAATCCAGCCTCCGGCGTTTCCGGCTTGCCCTCGCGGGTAACTGGGATACCGAGTCCTGAGAACGAGATACCAGCCCTCCAGCCTTCTAAATCCCAGGTACTGAACTGACTAACCCCTTACAGAGAATTCTTGAGTCAGATTCTTGGCAAACCAAACTTAACTTAAACTGCTACTTACTTACTCCCTCCCACGTATTAGGCTTAGGTCAGGTACACCGGGGTAGGCGTAGTTAGAAGCACCAGTTGAGTACGATTAGTCAATGTATATATGTATGTATAACTTTTAGCCATTTTAAAGTATCATATGGCTAAGAAACCATATCAATGCTTTTACAGTATTATTTTATAATCCTGCTTTTACTGTATGCACTTTACTTAACCATAAGTATTGCAATTGTAGCGATTCATTTCTCTTGTATGAGAAAAGAGACTGATCAATAAATAACACCTTTTATTGAACACGCCCGTTTCTTCTTTTCTTTACACTCTGGTGAAACTAAGTATGCACGTATTGACTGAGTAAAATAGTTGTCTTTTGTTTTCACACGACTCTAGAGATATACTCTTGATCAGGGAGAGCAAAGTTGTCATGTTCTATGGTTGTCAGAAACTAAATCCCTTCTTGTCTATCCAGGGAGGTTAAATCCCTCCTTGCCTATTTGAGAAAGTTTCTAGTGAACTCTGAGCTAGCTGGCACACAAAACTTTAAGTCTAATATCGTCAGTAGAAGACCTAGTTAACCTCTGTCCTACGTCTATACTATTGAAGATATTATTCCAATGCGCAGAGCCTATTGGGATAATAGGAACTACACTACAACGGCACCTCGCCCGGCCTCTCCGCCCCTTCTTGCCAGCGTCGTGGGGATCCTCAGTCCGTCACAGCGGCCCAGCTCAGAGCCACCCCCCGCCGAGATTCCGGATGTCCGGCCCGACTCCGGTCGCCGATGCGTAGGCCGCAAGCCGGGCCCTCAATTTCAGGCAGCTCCGGTCCTCGGGCTCCAGGCCGCTTCCGCGGGTCCGGCTGAGTGGTGAGTGCGGCGGCGTTCCGTCCCCGCTGGGAGCACGATCTTCGCTCCAAGCCCCGATCAGCAGCGCTTCATCCTAGGGGGCCGGTGCGCTTGTCTAAGGGCGCTCCGGCCAGGATTTCAGGGCGGATTTCGTGGGGACAGCAGTCGTCCCGGCGGAGCTCAGGTACTAGGCGGCCATCTTCGTTTGCGCCTGGCCACGCTGGGACTTCAACTTTTTGAGGATGCCTTTTGGTCTTATTTTTGGGCATCAGTGTTTCAGAGGACGATGGAAGGTATTCTGAAAGGAATTGGTGGCATCAAGGTTTATCAAGACGATGTCCTGATTAATGGGGTCAATCTCAAGGAGCATGAGAGATTGGCTGCAGTGTTGGGAAAGCTGCTTGATTCTGGTCTCACTCTGAGGGCGGACAAGTGCAAATTTGATGTGAGAGAAATTGAGTATTTAGGGCACTTGGTCTCAGTGTCAGGAATCAAGCCCAAACTTTCGTTGGTAGATGCCATTTCCAATCTGTATTTTCTCTAAAATAAGGATGAATTGGTAACATTTTTGGGAATGGCGAAATTCTACAATACGTTTGTCCCAAACTTTGCACAGAAAACTGAATGCATGCGTGGGTTATTATAAAAGGGCTGTGAGTTTGAGTGGGGCCCCCAGTTTGGCAGGTTTTGATGCCTCAAAGGTCTCGTTTGTGATGACTGATGAGAGTTCAAAGGGGTTAGGTGCTGTATTATAACAAAAAGTCGAAGGATGGGAGAAAACCATTTTTGTTTATGTCCAGATCTTTGAGGGGAGTATCAGGGCGCATCGTACTCACGTACACTGACTGCCACTTATCGAGAGCAATCGGGAACTGCTGTAAAAACCACAGTGCCCAGCATGCCTGACGTCAGTGACATCCCACGTGATCGGACGCCACTGCTGGTAACCGGATATAGGACGTGCAGCGCTGTTGTAAGCAGTGTTGCCAGATTGGGCTAGATCACGCACAATTGGGCCATATTTTTCCAGTTGTGTGGTAAAATTTTGGTTTATGCTAGTTGCCAGATTATAATTGTATACACAATGATCCAGCAAAGTAGTATGTTATTAGTTAGTATGTTAAAGCGCTTTATTAGACAAATATTTACTTGACATACTGCTGCAACATCAATTCCAATGCATTCACTGCCTGCATGACGCTGTCCCTGCCCCTCCTTCCCTAAAGTTGCAATATTGAGCTAGTTTGGGCTACTTTTTAGTTGGCTTTGGGCTATAGAAAGCTGAAAAATCTCACAACACTGGTTGTAAGCTGCCGATTATTCTGAGGATACACCCCTGGTGGCGTTCTGTTATTTTCGGGAGGCGGTAAGAGTGCCTTTGGCACCAACCTTCACGTTCCTTTGCTTCTGTGGTTATTCTCCCTTGTGCCCGAAGCGGTAGCTCCTTTTCTCGTCTCCCCCAACCCCCCCCTCCCGTTGGCGAGACCGCGTTTTCTGCGGTCTCTTGCGGAGGAGGACTTGTGAGCTGCTTTGGGGCATCGGAGGTATATTTTCCCTGTTGGCGGGACTTGCATCTTGCGGTCTCATACAGGGAAACATTCAGAGGGAACCACATTCTCGAGACACTAGTTAGTGTGCAGCCGGATGTAGGCGTACGCTCATTTCCTGAAGTAAGAGCCAGACTCATTTCACAGGAACCTTTGTTATTTCCTGGAATCATTTGCTTTGGTATTGTGTGCAACGATCTGGCATTTCATTTAAGTGATAGTACAAGGTTGTTATTGTACCACGGATTTATCTCTGACATGGTTTTGTCGTTTATTTAATTCCTGGGAGAGGTAAGAGAGTGTGTACTAGCGGATTTCAGCCTCATGCATATTAGATTATTCCATAACCAGGTGGATGTCTTACATAACCCTTTCTTTCTTCTTCCTCTTCCTATGTGATTCTAGTTACATGAGCCAATGTTGTTGTTATTGTTGCCACATGATCGTGCCTGCGTTAGAAGACTGAAATAGGCATCCTCTTCTCTCTCCTGGTGCCGCTCCTTCTCTTCTTTTACAGGAAGTGTGTTTCAGTCAGTCTTCCCATCCTGTTTATTCAGAGTAAAGAAACTGTGTCTTTTATGTATGCAGGTATAGTGGATTTATTGCGTTCTTCTTGTGTCACCCTCAGATCTCTCTCCATGCTGTTCCCATCCTTTCCTTCCCTCGCTTGACTATCTCACCAGTCCGTGTTGATCTCATTTCCGGACTTGGGGCAGTCGAGAGGTGGACCCCTTTAAGCATCAGCAAGATCCTGAGGACTCCGGAAAAAACGGGACCTGACAGGGAGCTGAATGTAATTACTCAGTGGTTGAGAAAGAAGTGCTTGGTGTTTACTGGGCAGTCCACAAACATAAAAAAGTTTTTTGGGGTAAGTACTTTGCGGTAATTTCTGACCACAAGCTATTGAGAGAAGTTTTTGCAACAAAAGAGGTTGATTTTGTATCTCATGGGATAAGAAAAAGGGTGGTAGCCTTGCAAGAATTTGAGTTTAATGTTTCATACTTACCCTGTTCTAAGAACATCTTGGCAAATTGTCTATCCAGACTGTGTGGTATTGCAGAGGGTCCTGGTTTACCTGAGGAGCGTGATCTCTTTGCTGGAAAGGAGTTTGAAGAGAAGGTAATGTCTCTGTGATTAGTGAAGGTTCAGTTTCAGAAGCTTGTGGAGAAAGTCTAAGTAACTATCAAACTTTACAACAGGTGATGGCTAAGGTACAAGGAGGCTGGGTGAGAAATGGGATTGTGAGGAGGATCTCAGAGGATTTTGGCATGTCAAAGAGGATTTGGCTGTGATAGGGGAAATGTTTAATGCGTTGCAGAAAGTTGGTGGTCCCTGATTCTTCAAGAAACAAGCTAGTGGTTAATGCACATGCAAGTCATATGAGTATTGCTAAAACCAAAGAAAGGGCCAGAGAGGCGTACTGGTGGCCAGCTATGGATATTCACCGCACTTGGAGCCGGTCAGGACGCGGATAGACTTGTCCGTCGGGCCAAACTCAGTTCCCTTTTGCTAATACTACCTGACAATGCAACGCAGATCGGCATGCGTGTCAGATTGACACAAGGCATTGGACATTGTATCCTATATATTAATTTCGTAGTTACGCCTAGCCAAGGAGGTGAACTTGGACAGTATCTACATACTTGACAGATTCTGTGCTTATCATTGGACACTGATCACGCAATTACTGGCCGTGACAAAAGTATAACTGGCACAGAGGTTTAAGTTAGTTTATTTCATCAAGGCAGCCCTGCGGACATTGCGAGAGAACAGATTTACCACACATTCTTCTACGGGAGTTGCTCCCTTTCGGTTGTTCAAAGGGAGAGTAGCCAACACTAAGGTGGTTCCATTGTGGAATGCTACTAGAAGGAAGGAAGCTGATGATGGCGTTGATTGTACAGAAGGATAGAAGGAGAGGGAGATGAAGAAAATGGGAAAGAGAGGTATGATGTGAGGGAAGCAGTGAAGAGGACTGTTGAAGTATTGGTGACTGGGTCAGAGTCAAGTTACCAAAACTGATGACCAAAGGATATGGACTCTTAACAGAATTGCCAAATGTCAACCGCAAGGAACAGCTTGTGCATATGTTCCTGTAACGCAAAAGGAAGGGAGGAGGTTTCTTTGTGCGAAGAGGGTTCCTCTTCATTTGCAAGATTGTGTTCGCTAATTCTTTTCAGTCATTTTGTGTTCTCCTATTCATTTCCAATATGTTTGATTTCGTTATTTCTCATGCTTGTTCTCTCCTCTTGTGGTGTTGTTAAGGTTGAGGGGATGTGGTGTTCTCAAGCATGTATCTGCTAGGTATCGCTGTTGCTAGGGAATGATGTAGTCATCTAGAATGTAGGCATCGTCAGGGAGAATGTTTAGAATTGAAAAGTGGCAGTTGGTTGTAGCTACTCGGTGGGTGAGGTCTCTAATATATATGCTGTACAACAAAACCTACTTCTATCTACTACTCGAAGTGTTGCATTTTGATTTAACCTGTTGTGTGCGTCGACATCACAGTGGGTGTGTGCGGAGGACAGCCGGGGGCCGTCCAAAACACACCCACTCATTAATATGTCTGCACCATGGCAGAATTAGTGCCGCGTTCAACAGGTTAAGGAAAGGACAACATCTCAGGAACACATCAAGTGAGACCTCTCTGCCCACACGGGCAGAATTTAACAAGTTTTCCAGAGTTAAAACTGAAGAAGAGGGCCTGCGTACCTCATGGTTTTAATTCTCTTCCTGTATGTAGGCAATACAAATAGTAGGGGCCTTCATAATAGATTATGGTGTGTGTATTTCAATGTTTTATCATGTAACAGGCCAGCGGTATATTAAAAAAAAATACATAATGGAGCCCTGACATATAGTAGCAGATCTTTTCCCTTCCCCCCGTCCATTGGTCATTTGTTTGCATTCCATATATATATTCTTAAGCAGCATTAGATAAGCTGTTTCTTGACCACCATAATTAATATTGTAGAATGCCTGCTGGTCTGGCAGATCTTACAACAGGGGTAATGTAGATTGTAGTGCTTCCTCCTGGTCTTTTATCATGGTGCACAATGACAGTACACTATGGGGTCGATTAGGATGGCGGACGGACAAAGTCCGCCCGCCATCCTGTCTGGGGCAGAGACCGTCCGCCACAAGGGCGGAGGTACCGTGCCCCGCATTAGGATGCATCCGCCACAGTGGCGGTTGCATCCCGCATTTTTAACATTGCGGCCAACGGTGCTGAAAGCACTGTCCGCCGCAATGTCAAAAATGCATGTTGTGCGTTTCACAGCACAACATGACCGCCACCATATTAGAGGTTTTCCGCCACGGTCGCAAGCCGACCGCAGCGGAAAAGCGGCAGACGGTGTTTTTGTCCGCCGCGGTCCCCCCGCCATTGCAATATGGCGGGGGGAAATTGGTGGCGGACGGGCACGGATGGCGGACGGATAGCCACCGCCTGCATGGCGGTGGCGAACCGTCCGCCATCCTAATCGGCCCCTTTGTTAGGCCGTTCCCCTTCACTTTCTGAAGGTGGCCCTGACCAATCCTAAAGCATCAGCGCATTGTGGTTACCCTCCTCTGTATCTTTGAAAGATTTATTTGGGCCATGAAGATAGTTGACCGTGAGAGTAACTTCACCCATTGCTTTCTGTTTTTTTTGTTTTTGTCACTCTTATTTTCTTGCTTTCTATTCAATGGTTTTATTTGTTTTAGCCCATCCTTCTAGTCTTTGTCTACCCTCTGGATCATAGCCTGATTACGACCTCTCTATTTGGTCTCTTTTCATCATTCCACAAGTGTCTGTTTTTCAAAATCTTTTTCTATGTTAGTGCACGAGTTTCCCATTGTCAGCGTTTTACCACTTCTCGAAGCAGAGTTATTTTCAACACAATAAAAATTAAATCTTCTATAACCTTGTTCTTTGATTCACTCTTGCATACGCTTTCACTTTTATACAGCTTCACCCTTCGAGCTGCTTTCTTGTGTGCTTTAACTCCACGTTGCATTCTTTCTTGTACTCTCCACCCTCCCCCCTCTTTACCCACTGCGCTCTCCCCTATGTGGTGCTTTTTCCAGAGGTATTTGCATGCATGTATGTTGTGCAGCATGGTTAAAACCATTGGCAAAGCCAGTAGGTCCCAAAGGCGAGGCCTATTGTCTTTTGCTAGCATGTCAGGGCTCTGGGCTCGTGCACTCTGTATCTACACTGCATGGTTACATCGGATTTCACAGCCGGACTTAGGAATGGATCTCAGAGCCATGGACAAAGCAGGAGAAATGACTCTGTGCAGTGGAACTAAATTAGTGCAGCTAGCAGGGATATTTACATTTTTATCAGTGAATGAAAATAGTGATTTAACATAAGATTGCTCTTAGAGAATCATTCTTCTAGTATAGATCTCATTCACTGACTATGAATGATGGTGTGTCATGTCCAATAAAGGTAGAGATTATCAGTTAGATCCATCAAAGACCCGTTTTGCGAGTCTTTAATAGCGATTCATAAGGAATCGCTATTAAGGACTTGCAAAACGGGATTCATGTAGGAATTGCAAAAAATATTGCGATTCCTACATCTTCCTTATTTGCGAGTAGCAAATTGCTATTCGCAAATAAGGACTAACTCCCCATTCATTCCTATGGGCCTAAAGGCCCATAGGAATGAATGGGGAGATACAGCCTGATTCATGAAGCAAAATTGCGCCCGCAATCGCTGCGAAAATGTAATTGCGGGCGCAATGTCCGTAATCGGCATTCAACATGAAATCGCAAACACATAATAGCGAATTCGCAATAATATTCGCAGAATCCCAGTAGGAGAGCATTAGCGAATCGGAAAATGCGACAATCCACGGATCCTGCGAAATAAATTGCGATTTCGCTATACAATCGCAATCGGTAATCATGAAAAACCGCAATTAGCGAAAAACCCAAAAATCGCAGTTTGCGCGGCGCAAATTAAGGACAACTCAAAGCAGGTGGTAACCATAAAAGCCATTCAAAAATATTTTTCAAAAAACCGTTGGCCAATCAGTAACAGGTTCAGGCCTGACCAATCACACATAAGGACAATCAGCAGCAGCATTAGGAGTTCCACAATGCCAGGAATGTACATGGTGGTCAGGCGGTGAAGGCTACAGCGAGCAGCACGGAGGAGAGGCCGGATCCAGGACAGGATATTCCGCCAGCGGGTCACCTTGCTGGGCCAAACCAGAGAGCAGATATATGCAAAATACAGGCTGAATGGGGAAATGATAATCCAGCTAATACAGGACCTTGACCCCCTGATGCAGCACCCAACAAGGCGTACCAATGCGGTGCGTACACATGTGCAGGTATTATGTAGCCTGCACTTCCTGGCCTCCGGGAGCTTCCAGGGGATAGTAGCGGCTGCTGGGGGGATATCCCAGCCCACCATGTCACGCTGCCTCAAGACTTTTGTTGACGCTATGCTTACCCAGCTACACCGACACATCAAATTTCCCACCAGCCAACAGGATTTGGACTTGACCAAGCTACAATTCTACAATGTAGCCCATTTTCCACATGTACTCGGACGCATAGACTGTACCCACATCGCCATCTGCCCACCAGCCGCCACGGAGTATATGTTCCGCAATCGCAAGTCCTACCACTCCCTCAACATACAGATGGTCTGCAATGCTAAGACATACATCACTGACATTGTGGCCCAGTACCCAGGGAGTACCCATGACTCCTACATATTCCAACAAAACAAAATTGCCAATACTGATGCGTGTGGTTCACCAACTTAGCAGACTCCTGATGTGATCTTCAGTGTAAGCGAACGTGTCCTTCTCTGCCATCACATGTGCTAAGAGAAAAAAGTGTGAAAAAAAGAAAAAAGTGCAAGTGTTAAAAGACACCAATGACAAACTAAAACAAGAAAATTAGAAAAATACTATTAACAAAGGGTTGAAAAGCACTAGTAGATTCAAACCTTGCTGGTGGAAGGGATACTAAATAAACCTTCACTCCAAAGTAATGGAGCTATTGATATAGCCTCGCGGGCAGCGGCCCGCTAAGATAGCGTCGAACAACAGGGGGCTGGCTCTAATCAGTAAGGCTGAGCCAAGAATTAACCAACAAAACAAAATTGCCAATACTGATGCGTGTGGTTCACCAACTTGAATTAGTCCCAGGAACCGAATGATTAATCAGGAACGGGAATTACTATTTGATAGTATTTTATTAATTTCTTTTTGCAGCATTTAACTCCACATTTTAATTCTTAGTACAAAAAGGGGGAAACAGGATATATTTACAATGGACACTGGAAATAACAATTCTAACATTCATTCAAGATGCAGGCATATCACAAACAACAGTCTCATGTCATACATACTCAGGAAAAAAGGTAAGGGAAAAAACAAACAGCAAATACCAAGGTCTACAAGTTTAAAAAAAATAATTTGTACTGAATGTGTTGCAAGGTACATTCCTGAAACTTTACATAGTCAAATAAGATTCATTAGAGTGATAATGGTAATGTACAGGATTAAGCAATGGGTTCAACCAATTTGATCCCCAGAGGCGTCGGTAGACCAAGGGAGGATGGCCTACGCGTTTCGAATCCCACTTAAATCGTGGGGGATTCTCTTCAGGGCCGTTAGATTTTCTGTACAAAAGAATGAAAGAAGAAAAAACAAAATGTATATGGCAAAATTAAGGCCAAACAAAAGTTCTCATACAGCAATTGATAACATACAGGATACCGCCATATGACCCATGCCAGAGAGTGATTTTTACACCAGTTTAGAGCCATAGAAGTGTATGGCGGGACGAGGGGTGCCTGGTGGGCAGAGGCTTGTGCAGGCTTGGAGCTGAGCTATTAATACAAGTGAACCTGCAAACGGTGACTTAAGGCACTAAGATAGTTCCTCACCTTAATTAAAACTGCGGTGGAGTGTGCCTGTGTGTAGTGAAGACGCTGGAACGACAGAGATTCTATCTGTAATCAGAATGGTGTGCGGTTTAATTTCCTTGTTTGAACAAAGAGGGTCGCTAAAGTTTTTTAATATAAGCGACCAGAGTACTTGCCTCTATGTTCTCCTGTTGGGAGAAAAAAATGTGGAGCCCCCCGCGGGGCCTGCTATCATCAGAAGGTGTCACCACGTCAAAAGGCACTCTCAAAATTGGAGAAGGGACGAGACTAATGTGGTGGAGCTGGCCCCTTGTTTTGAGCCTCAACTATACTGCAATAAAAAGATAAAAATGCAGTTGTAAAAATACTTTCACTTACAGTAAGGTAACTTAAGGGACAAAAGCATGCTTTCTTCTAACGATTCTTACCATTTCACGGTATGATGGCATGTTATAAGGTTGAAGCGTCAAAGAATCACGGCGGTCGAAAATCGATTTGCTGGAAAAAACAGTAAAGGGAAAGCCCAGTTACTCGACAGAACAGCTTGTTTTTAACGTGAGCGGTGAGACGCTAGACCTCACAACTGGCTTAACACAATAGCCCGTCTTCTATCTTTTACACAAACCGGTGATTTCAAAAGCGCTTGGATAGTCTAAATGGACCACCGGATTAGCGGGCTGGATATGCGCAGTTACCGCACTCTATGCAAAATGCAATATAAAGCATTTATTAGTTTCTTACCCAGTTCGTAGTAATAAATGAAAAGCGGGACTGACGATGACACAAGCTTACGAAAACAAGGACTGGTGGCAGGTACGAATTAACGCAAGGGGCAAAGTACTCACTTGTAGTTGAGAGAAGAGCCGGACACGAACTGACGGCGTCTCAGGGTGCACTGATCACTCGCGCATGCGTGGAGCAACGCGAGCACGGCACACGATTCTTTATAAAGGAACAGGAGTTTGGAAGGCCGCCCCCAGAGGGCGTGATATCGCAAACTCAATAGTGTTTCATACAAGGGATGGCATTAAAATGCAGATACCAGAAAGTGGACGTGAAACAAAAATGATAATTTCACATTAACGCAGCAAGGGTGATCTATACATGGGATGCCTTCATAACTTATAAATTTCACTAAGTTCATTTAAGCCTGACACAGCCGTGTCAAATTTGACTATAAGGAGAGCCTCTCTCCTGGACAGTTTTAGGTTCCAATCGCCTCCGCGCTGGTCCCTTTCCACTTTAGATATTACTGTCCAGTTTAAATCTTCAATTTTGTGTTGCATCCTAGCCCAATGGTTCACCAGGGGCGCATTTTCAACTTTCCTTTTCAGTCTCGACTTATGTTGAGAAATGCGCTGGCGTACTTCTTGGTTGGTTTTGCCTATATACAAGAAATTGCAAGGGCACTTTATCCCGTATACTACAAATTTAGATTTGCAATTACTGAAGGTGTCATGCTTCCATGCAATCCCGTTATGTTGGAATAGCGACCCTTCAACTGTGGAGTCGCAGCATAAACAGGTACCACATTTGTGGTGACCGGTTATGGGGGGCATACCCATCAAATGACGTAATGAAGACTGTGTTTTGGTGGGCATGGCTGCTCTTATCACGTGATTTGCTACACTGTTTTCCTTCTTGAAGGCAAATAAAGGGGGGTCTTTCAAACTGACATCAAGGTTTTTTACCAAGTGCCAATTTTGGCCAATAATGCATTTGAGTTGATTGGCATTTGGGCAAAAGGTCGTAACACACACTTGGCGCTGTAATTTAGGTTTATCTTTTCGCTCCAAGAGCGCTTCTCTGGGAGTGTATTTTGCTCTCTTCATGCAGTTTTTAACAAGCTTCTTAGGATACCCTCGATCGCACAGTTTGGATATTAAGTTTTGCGCATGGTGTTGGTAGTCCTCATTATACGTACAGTTTCTGCGAACCCGCAGGAACTGACTGTATGGAAGGTTTTCTCTGAGGTTTCTCGGGTGATTACTGTCAAACAGTAGAGCTTTATTGCGATCAGTAGGTTTTATAAACAATGTGGTAGCTAGTCTGCCTTCTTTAGGGAATACCTCCACATCTAGAAATGGAATATGGGTAGTGGACTGGGCCAAGCTAAACTGTATATCTGGTGTCCTAGCGTTTAACCATTGGTGGAACAGGGACAAGTTGTTACTGTCTCCTGTCCATACCATGAAAACGTCATCTATGAAACGAAGCCAGGTACCTATATACTGACTAAATGGGTTGTTGTTATGTATATAGGTATCTTCGTATAATGACATAAAAAGTACTGCCAGCTCTGGTGCAAAGGGGCAGCCCATTGCCACCCCCTTGACTTGATAGTAAAAGTCATTATTGAAGCAAAAATAGTTCTTTTTTAATGCAAAGGATGCAAGGTCAACCAAAAATTTGGTGGGGACTCGCATAGGTCTTGGTCTTGAGTCTAAAAAGAAACTCAATACTGCCACTGCCTCGTCTTGTGGGATCTGAGTGTACAATGATGTCACATCGAGGGTGACTAGTGCGTCAATACCCTCGCGAAAGCTCACATCTTCCAGTTTATTTATGAAATCGGTGGTATCTTGTAGATAGGAGACTACCTGACTCATAAACTCTTTGAGAAAACAATCTACATATTTCGCAATCGGTTCAAGCAGTGAACCGCATCCTGCCACGATGGGTCTGCCAGGCGGGTGATCCTGGTTCTTATGGAGTTTGGGTAGAGCATAGAACATGGGGGTTTTTGGATGTTTGATCTGTAGGTATTCTAATTCCTTTTGTCCCAAAAACCCTTGTTCAAATCCTTCTTGGATTAGTGCGAACAGTTCATTTTGTAGATCCTTGGTGGGGTCTTTTCCTATTTTGCGATAGCAGTTGGGGTCCTCAAGTTGTCTCATTACCTCTGCGGTGTAGTCATTAGTATCCCACACGACTATCGCCCCGCCTTTATCGGCTTGCTTTATCACAATCGAGGTGTCATTCTTTAGATTTGTTAAGGCAGCCATTTGGTCTTTTGTGGTATTGTATTTAACAAATTTGTTTTCTTTTTCCATAGAAGAGATGGCAGATAACACGTTTTTTTCAAAGATTATTAATTCTTTTGGGATCTTATTAGCTGGTGGGCAGAATGTCGATTTGTTTCTTAACCCGGTGACTTCAATGGGACGTTGTATGGGGTTTTCAATAAAAAACATGGTCAATCTCAATTTTCTGCAGAATTCAATAAATTCTGTTTTTAATTTCACGAAGTCTGTCTGTTTGGAGGGAACAAACGACAGCCCCTTGGCTAGTATGCTTTCTTCTGCTTCCGTCAGGACCTTACTAGAGAGATTAAAAATAGGTGACACTCCTAATTTTTGTATTGTTGACGGCGTGTTTTCATCTCCCAGGGGGTTGTGTATCTCACCCTGCCCTTGGGGCGCGTCTGGCCTCTCGATAAAAAAGGATTTGTAGGTTGATTTTGTTGTGGTTGATTTTGATTCCAATTCCTATTTCTATTTGGGCGATTATAATTGTTGCCTGTGTCACTATCGGTACCTGAAGATGATGTATCTGAAAAAGAGATGAATTGTTTTCTCGATCTCCCTTGGTTGTCAGAGAGATAACGTCTGGAGTCTACCTTAGAAAAGAAATCTGATTGAAGATAAGGGTATACGTTTTCCAGAGAGAAGCTTTTCTTATCCTTCTCAAACTGGTTTGTTTTATGGGTAATCGTGTAATCCTTAAATTCTTGTATCTCTTTTTCCACCTTCTCTAGTAGTGCCTTGGCATCAGCTATGGCTGGATTGGCACTAATCTCAGCTTCTAGTTTTGCAATTTCTTTCAACTCTTCTTTTGAAATTCGTACTGCTGTTTCAACTGTGAGGACCATAAGATCTCTGCTACATTTGGTCTCTATTAAAGAAAAACCTTTTTTAAAAATGGGGTCTTCAGTAAATATAACAGGAATGTTTTTAATCTGAAGACCACCTGGGATGGTCCCTTCGCGTAAGTGTTGTAATAGGAAATGACCATGAAGGTCAGTTCTAATCTGTTTCTTTTTAAGTCTAAGTAGCTTATCGGATTCGTTATTTGATGTGGCTGATACACTCAAGGAAACCGATGAAAAGACTGGCGGGTCACTTAGCAGACTCCTGATGTGATCTTCAGTGTAAGCGAACGTGTCCTTCTCTGCCATCACATGTGCTAAGAGAAAAAAGTGTGAAAAAAAGAAAAAAGTGCAAGTGTTAAAAGACACCAATGACAAACTAAAACAAGAAAATTAGAAAAATACTATTAACAAAGGGTTGAAAAGCACTAGTAGATTCAAACCTTGCTGGTGGAAGGGATACTAAATAAACCTTCACTCCAAAGTAATGGAGCTATTGATATAGCCTCGCGGGCAGCGGCCCGCTAAGATAGCGTCGAACAACAGGGGGCTGGCTCTAATCAGTAAGGCTGAGCCAAGAATTAACCAACAAAACAAAATTGCCAATACTGATGCGTGTGGTTCACCAACTTGAATTAGTCCCAGGAACCGAATGATTAATCAGGAACGGGAATTACTATTTGATAGTATTTTATTCATTTCTTTTTGCAGCATTTAACTCCACATTTTAATTCTTAGTACAAAAAGGGGGAAACAGGATATATTTACAATGGACACTGGAAATAACAATTCTAACATTCATTCAAGATGCAGGCATATCACAAACAACAGTCTCATGTCATACATACTCAGGAAAAAAGGTAAGGGAAAAAACAAACAGCAAATACCAAGGTCTACAAGTTTAAAAAAATTTTTGGGGACTGAATGTGTTGCAAGGTACATTCCTGAAACTTTACATAGTCAAATAAGATTCATTAGAGTGATAATGGTAATGTACAGGATTAAGCAATGGGTTCAACCAATTTGATCCCCAGAGGCGTCGGTAGACCAAGGGAGGATGGCCTACGCGGCACAGCGGCCTCCACACACGACTGGCCAGGGGAGACTTTGGGGAAGGACACCTACTTGGTAAGTACACTTTGTCGACAATGTCACATTGCTATGAAGTAGCAGCGCAGCACAGGCACTCACCCTCTGCTCCTCTCATTCAGGTGACAGTGGCTACGCCCTCCGTGATTACCTCCTCACCCCATACCTCAACCCTGCTACACCCCAGCAACGGCGCTACAATGTTGCACACATTCGGACAAGGAATTGCATAGAAAGGACATTTGGGCTGCTCAAGAGCAGGTTCCGCATACTGCACAAGACAGGTGGGGCCATGTATTACAGTCCTGCAGTGTGCTGCCGCATTGTGGCGGTCTGCGCAATACTACATAACATTGCAACCAAGCGCCGGATACCTGTCGACATCTCTGGCAGTGAATCTGAAGGGGACGACCGGCCACCTGCTCATGCGCGCCATGCACGCGGGGAGAATCCAGCTGAAGGCCACAGACGTCGCAACCACATCACACTGAACAGTTTCTAATGCACCCTCTTCCCTCACCCCACAAATCACAAATGCATGCAAAAAGTAATAATGACACAACGCCAATGTGTGCTGCTAAAATAAATATTATTGTTTCATTCACAATAATGGTACCACTTTAAATGTTGTCATTGCTAACAGTATTTCAGCATACTGCTGTGTGAAAGGACAGGGCAGGCTTATACTCAGCCTGTGCCTGTAATAGTCATATGAAGTCATGTGCGCCTCCTGCGCGTACCACCCAAGCGCCTCTGTGGCTCATCCTCATCCAAGGCACGTGCAGCTGCTGTGGGCCTGGTGCTGCGCCTGAGTGCCCCTACGTGTGAGGCAGAGTGGCTGCTCACACTCGATGTCCCCTCACTGGCATCATCACCCCCAACAGTGGCAGGTAGAGCAGGAGGGTGTAGTGCTGTCACGGCACTGGTCAGGTGCTCAAGGACCCTGGCCACATCCTCGCAGCACTGGATGAGCTGCTGCTGCTGCGCAAGGGACCGCCGCGACAACTGTGATGTGGCATTGCCTATGAGATAATTGGACCTGGTGTAGGCGGTCAGCCGGGTCAATAGCTGACGGTGGCGGCGGCGTGCTGCGTTGCGCTGCGATGTATTTGCAGCAGTGCTGGCCTCCATGGCTGCAGTCATGCGGGCCATACCCTCCCCCACACCTGCCATGGCGCAGTCATGCGGGCCATTCCCTCCCCCACACCTTCCATGGCTGCCGTCATGCGGTCCATCTGGTCCCCCACTCCGGCCACATTGCGCCCAATGTTGTACAGCTGTAGCTGTATGGCACCTTGCTGGCGTGCTTGCAGCTGATGAATACGGAGCATGCGTCTTTCCACGCTCATTCTCACCAGCTCCTGTCCATTCCCCCTCCTGCTGATAGGTGCATTGGTCTGCAGGCGAGGCCTGCCACGCCTGCTCTGCTGGCCTGACACAGTGGGTGGCCGCTGTGTTGCCGCTGTCGCAGGCCCTGATGTTGAAGCACCAGCTGCTGGTGGTGTCACGGCAGGCGTTATTGGTGCGGCAGGGGTTGGAGGCACCCTGGTAGTGGACCTGGCTGCGGGAGTAGTTGCTGCCCCAGACGCAGGAGGCACACTGGTGGTGGACCTGGCTGCGGGAGTAGTTGCTGCGCCAGACGCAGGAGGCACACTGGTGGTGGACCTGGCTGCGGGAGTAGTTGCTGCGCCAGACGCAGGAGGCACACTGGTGGTGGACCTGGCTGCGGGAGTAGTTGCTGCGCCAGACGCAGGAGGCACACTGGTGGTGGACCTGGCTGCGGGAGTAGTTGCTGCGCCAGATGCAGGAGGCACACTGGTGGTGGACCTGGCTGCGGGAGTAGTTGCTGGGGCAGGGGCTGGTGGCTGTGTATGTGGCGGCACCTCCTCCTCATCCTGTGCCTCCTCATCTATTTGCAGCCTCTCGCTGTCGCTGCTGTCTGCACCACCTGTGAGGGGAAGTGGACGTTCATTAGTTGCATGTATCTGTCACACGTGCAGTTGCTACATGCATGCTGGGTGACATTCCCTGACTGGCTATGGCTTTGCGTACTTTGGAACCTGTCTGGCTGCATTGTGGTACATCTACATTATGGCCACACTACATGTCCCACAATGCTTCAGGGCATTACCTGATGTGGAACGATGGCATGACTATGGAACAATATGGGAGGCTAATTGGTCATGGACATTCATAGGGGACAGGGTCGCAGTCGCATGCCACTTACCTTGGTTGTCTTGGGTGGGCAGGATGAGTCCAGATGAGTCACTCCGATGACCGCCTCTGTCTCCAGGGTGTTCTCTACTTGGTCCTCCATGGGGGTGTTTGGAGGGACTGTAGGTCCTCCCCCTCCAGTGCCCGATGACTCTCCAAGGCGCTCAGCCACCCTCTCTTTGGCACGACCTCGGAGGTCGTACCAGCGTTTTTTAAGTTCGTCCAGTGACCTATCAGCCACACCCACGGAGTTCACCGTGGACGCTATACCCTGCCAGATCGTGCGTTTTTCATGCTTCGGCACCCTCCTAGAGTCCTTCCCAAACAGTTTTGAGTGGTTGGCCACCACCCCTTCTATTAAATGCTCCAGCTCCTGCTCGGAGAATTTTAACTTTCTCTTCCGCCCTGTGGTGTTGCTGGGCCCAGGAACTGCATCCTCAGACATTGCTGCACTGTACTTTCAGAGTTGTATCCAAACAGAATTGCAGGAGCTCTCCCAGTTGCTGACTCGAGGTCTGCCTCACTGTGGTGAATGGGGCTGGGAACGGGCTGCTTCCTGTTTGTGATGTCATCACTGTGCTCGAAAAGCGACTTCCCGTTTTCCCGATCTCGCGATTTTGCGATCCCGCTTTTTGCGATTTCGACACGGATGTAGCCGGAAATAGAGAATTTTCTGCGATTATCGATAATCGCAAACGGCTTTTGCAGCCGCGTGCGATTCGCTTTTTTTTGTTGCAAAACATCATGAATTCCGTTCTGCGGTTTCTCAATTGCGATTCGCAGTTTTTCGCAATTTGAGACTCGCAGAGTCCGGTTTTCATGAATCAGGCTGTTAATCCTTATTTGCGATTAGCAATTTGCTAATCGCAAATAAGGATGCGATTTCAAGGGTGCAGGGGTGTCCAAAGGATACCCTGTAGCACCCCTGATGTGTGTGTGTAACATGCAACTTAGAAAAATGCACTGAAGTGCATTGTTCTAAGTTTTCGCTATTTACCACGAAGTTACAATTCGTGGTAAATAGCGACCAGTAATAGCGAATTCGCAAAAAAAAATGGTTAATGAATTGCATTTAAGGAATCTCAAATAGAGATTCCTTAAATGCAATTCCTCGCAAAGAAGCGATTTCGCAATTAGCGATTTTTGCATTTGGGATGATGAATCCCAAATGCAAAAATTGCACTCGCAAATGGCCAGATTCTGAGAATCTGGCCCTTTGCGAGACGATTTTTCTTTCATGAATCTACCTGTATATACTAAAGAGTACGACACGCTGCGTGTGTGCAGTTTTCCATCAAGGGATCTCAGAGATTTGTGATCATGTTCTGTTTTAATCACTGCTCTGAATTGGGCGCTTGATTGTGTGTACGGTATTGAAACAGAATAAATAAATTATATATTATTTCAGAGTTTAAAGGGAGTTCCCTTTGCCTTCCTGGACTGCCCTATCCCCAGTTTCCCACAGTGGAATGCATTTGCACCAGATTTAATGGGGCCCCATGCATGAATTATTTATGGGCCCAGGCTCCAGGGACCAATGTAATCTGGCCCCTGTGAAGGAAACGAGACAATTAGCAGCAACAGATGAAAACCAAGGGCACGGGTAAGGGATTTTAGGGGCAGAGGTACATTTCTACCTATATTTACAACAAAAATGAACTCTAGCCCGAATCTTGACGAGCATTTGAGCTACCACCAGGGAAGTGCAAAAGAGAGCATCCTTCAGTGACTGGTTCCCTGTAGTAGAGGAGCATCTGACCCACCCAAGGCCCTTCACTTACGTGTCATGATAACCGTCAAAGGCTAGGGTAACATTAAGTGTTTATGGCATAAGTTGGGATGGAAAAGGCTGTAATGCCCTATAAAAAGCAGAGGCATACATCAATAACCCACAATAACAAAAGAGACTGCAAGCTCCCACTGCAAGGTACTGAAGAGAGAAAACAAGTGCACTATGACAGAAACAGGATGACAAGGGTTGTACCTTCCAAAGAAAAGTAAATGAAAGTAAGCCCTTATTTTGTGCATTTGGCTGCTAGCGCGAGGACGGTGTATTAACCTGTGTAACCTGTGTAAAAACCTACTTCTTGCGGTACCCGCTCCGCGGGTCCCGCTGCGCCTGGGGTGGATTCTGGACCCCTGATCTTCACGTCGGTGTCTGGCGAAGGAGTGAGTCAGGCGGGGCTGCGAGTGAAAGCAGGCGCTGGAGCAGGACCACAGCTCCCAGGAGCGCTTGCTTGCCCAAATAGAGATCACCTGGGCCGCTCTCCCTGCCTGCTCCTCCCCCTCCTCTGGACTTTAAAACTCCTGTGTTCTGGACCTGCACCGGGACGCCCTTATTTTGTGCATTTGGCTGCTAGCGCGAGGACGGTGTATTAACCTGTGTAACCTGTGTAAAAACCTACTTCTTGCGGTACCCGCTCCGCGGGTCCCGCTGCGCCTGGGGTGGATTCTGGACCCCTGATCTTCACGTCGGTGTCTGGCGAAGGAGTGAGTCAGGCGGGGCTGCGAGTGAAAGCAGGCGCTGGAGCAGGACCACAGCTCCCAGGAGCGCTTGCTTGCCCAAATAGAGATCACCTGGGCCGCTCTCCCTGCCTGCTCCTCCCCCTCCTCTGGACTTTAAAACTCCTGTGTTCTGGACCTGCACCGGGACGCCCTTATTTTGTGCATTTGGCTGCTAGCGCGAGGACGGTGTATTAACCTGTGTAACCTGTGTAAAAACCTACTTCTTGCGGTACCCGCTCCGCGGGTCCCGCTGCGCCTGGGGTGGATTCTGGACCCCTGATCTTCACGTCGGTGTCTGGCGAAGGAGTGAGTCAGGCGGGGCTGCGAGTGAAAGCAGGCGCTGGAGCAGGACCACAGCTCCCAGGAGCGCTTGCTTGCCCAAATAGAGATCACCTGGGCCGCTCTCCCTGCCTGCTCCTCCCCCTCCTCTGGACTTTAAAACTCCTGTGTTCTGGACCTGCACCGGGACGCCCTTATTTTGTGCATTTGGCTGCTAGCGCGAGGACGGTGTATTAACCTGTGTAACCTGTGTAAAAACCTACTTCTTGCGGTACCCGCTCCGCGGGTCCCGCTGCGCCTGGGGTGGATTCTGGACCCCTGATCTTCACGTCGGTGTCTGGCGAAGGAGTGAGTCAGGCGGGGCTGCGAGTGAAAGCAGGCGCTGGAGCAGGACCACAGCTCCCAGGAGCGCTTGCTTGCCCAAATAGAGATCACCTGGGCCGCTCTCCCTGCCTGCTCCTCCCCCTCCTCTGGACTTTAAAACTCCTGTGTTCTGGACCTGCACCGGGACGCCCTTATTTTGTGCATTTGGCTGCTAGCGCGAGGACGGTGTATTAACCTGTGTAACCTGTGTAAAAACCTACTTCTTGCGGTACCCGCTCCGCGGGTCCCGCTGCGCCTGGGGTGGATTCTGGACCCCTGATCTTCACGTCGGTGTCTGGCGAAGGAGTGAGTCAGGCGGGGCTGCGAGTGAAAGCAGGCGCTGGAGCAGGACCACAGCTCCCAGGAGCGCTTGCTTGCCCAAATAGAGATCACCTGGGCCGCTCTCCCTGCCTGCTCCTCCCCCTCCCCTTCAGTTGCATATAATTGTCACCGACATTTCCGCTGCGCGGTAGCGCGCGGTAGCGCCGGGAGAAGCCCGGGACAAGGGCGGGACCGTCTGTGGCCGTCCGGGGCCGGACGAGGTTGGGTTGGGCCAAAAGTCCTGGTCCATTTAATTTTTTTAATTTTATATTATATTTAGATACTTTTGTCTAACTGTACCCAGAGGCTCTAACACTTACATATAATTATGGCCCTGAGATCAGGTAAACAACGATTGGTCCATATTCAAACCACACAGGGTGTTGTTTCAGGCCCCCTAGATGCTTTCATTACCAGAGCTACAGGAATATTGGAAAAAGAAATTCAACAGGTCGAGCATAGATTGTCCCTGGACTTAGTCACTGGGAAACGCTCCTCACTAGGTGCTCTGGCCTGTGCTAAAAGCCCATTAACCAATGCAGCGTTTAACTGTATCTCCATATCAAACACTGACATAATAGTTCATGAGGACGGGGTTGAAGCTATATCACATAAGCCACAAGAAAATATGGATTTGAACCCCGACTACAGTTCGACTAGTATAGAAGGGGATAGCGTAATTAGTGAGAATGATAAGTGTACTTCGCCAGGAAACCCGCAAGTACATATCCTTACCCTACCTAGTACTCCTGTCCCGTTACCTGTAACTCCTAAGCAGGCTTCACGAAAAAGAAAACACGTTTCAAGCCCACAGGGGGTCATGGAGCAGAAACAAATCAAACTAGATCTTGCAGATAGCTCCTCCCACTCCCAGTCTATTCAAGGACCCCCAGTAGTGTATTGTCCATCACTGGCTCACTCTGGGTCGTCAAACACATGTCCAACCTGTTTTAGCAGTGACGATGCCCTGTTGGCAAAAATGGAAGCAATGGTTAAATCTCTATTGCTTCCAGTTATTGAGAATACTAGGATAATGTCCGCTAAAATAGATGTTTTAGAAGCAGCTATTAATATTAATATGGACCTCTTACAAAATCTAATACCCACTGGTATAAAGCTGAGGGGCCCAAACCCAAATGGGGGAACAACTGTAAATACGGGGATAACCAAGATCAATCCAGTGGTGACACCAACTACTAATACAAACAAGAAACAACAAACGGGGATAAAAATACCACCTGTTAGTAGAGTCCCGGTCAAAGAAACACCGAAGGCCAAATATCCTTTGGCAGTCAATACTGTTCAGGGGAAAAAAGAACGAGGGAATGGTGCATCAAATCAGGGGGAAAACACCCCGGTTTACACCCCTGCATTGGGAAGGGATAATAAAACCCCATATACCGACAGGAATAAGAGGACTAATAATAGATCCACACGAAACCCATTGAGAGTTAATCTGCCCCCAGAAGCGTCACAATATACTATTGTACTAACAGGCGTGGCCCCCCTTAGAGAGGGTTCCAAAGAATCCCAAATGGATCTGCGAAATAAGGTCACATTTTGGCTGAATAAACATCGCCCACTTCCCCCTTCCTCCCCTACTGAAATCCTTAATGTAAGGAGAGTAGAATGGGTAGGAAAGGGCGAAAAAGATCTGGAAGGGGACTGTATTTTGGTTTCATTTAGAGATTACTGGGTGGTAGACAGAATCCAGAGGAAACCAAGATTCGCCCGTTTGGGTGACGTTCAGACCTTAAATCTTGGCTACTTCTATCCCTATATACACCAAACTCATAACATGAGTCACAACCCATGGAAAGTTAAAGGGGGAAGACACCGAGAGCCTGCAACACACCACCCCCAATATTATCCTCCACTCCACAACCAATTTGAGGCACTGTCAGACCTAGAATGGGTGGACTGACTATGTGCAACGACCCAGCTACCTAGTTCAGGATCTATGGAAGTTGAAGAAGTGTATACCCCTCCCACTCATATCCAACAACTAGCAAAGGAGCAACTGCTTACGCTCCATAATCCTAGGACGCAGAGGGAGCATGGGGGGACTAACATCACCACCTCTAATATAGAAGCCAATGGGCCAATTGGCACTGATTCACTGAGCCCCCATTCTTCTATCCCTGTTAGTAACAATCATGCAGAGATAGATCCACTAAACTCACATATGGTGTCTTGGAATGTTGCTGGAGCCAAGTCGCGCTTGGAATCGGAGGATTGGTTGGGGTTTATAGGCAATTATGAGGTTGTGTTGTTGCAGGAGACGTGGGCTACATCTCCATTTTATCTGGCTGGTTATTTAAACTTCTCTAAACCTGCTATAAAAGGTACAAAGGGGCGGGCATCTGGGGGATTAACCACATGGGTAAAACAGTCCTGGTGTTTCTCAGCTGCTGAATTGTATATAGATAATCCTGACATTCTGGCTATTAGGGTGAGCATAGCAGGGGGGCAGGACATGCTCATTATTAATATATATTCCAGAGGTCTCCCGGGTGGCCGAAGCCCCAGGTTGATTGGTGCTCTAGATACGCTACTAACGGGCTGGAATAAAGCCTCACTAATCATTATAGCAGGGGATATCAATTGTACGATTGAGCCATTGTATCTGCCGGAGGACAATTGGGGGTTTGAGGAAGACGCCACATGGATGATCCCCGAACTTTCCAACAAAATTCCAGTCAAAGCCACGGATGCAGCCCTGAACTGGACAGCTTTTTGTCTTACATGGGGACTTCGGGCAGTGAATGGACGCACCAAATCGGACATTGAAGCTAAACCCACTTTTGACAATGGTGCAAGGAAAAGTCGGATAGATTACATCTTTATAAAAATGGAATATTGGAGTATAGTTGATGACATGGAAATTAAAGTACGTCCAGAAAGTGACCATAATCCCTTGTCCTTGAAATTTAAAATGTCCGGTCAGATAGGCCTAGGAGAACCTGTTCAAAGGGGGCCTGGGGTTGTAACCTTGGCAAATGATCGGAGGAGAGTGAAGTGGTCACTAATTTCTAACGATGCAATGATACAGGCCGACATTGAAAATGTTGTTACTAACACCATAAAGAATATGAGGTCCGTTGCAGCTGAGCGGGGTCAGGGTGAATTAAATACGATGATGCGCCTACATGATGAATGTTTTTCTAAACTTAAAATGATTTTATCAAAGCCATGTAAGTTAAACAGCGGTCACTCGAATCCCCAAAGAGCAAAATGGTACAATAGAGAATGTAGAGAGGCCCATAGACATCTCATTGAGCAAGTTAAATCCAGAGATTCTGGTGCAGTTAAAGAGGCCAGGAAAAGGTATAAAAGGGTGCAATGGGTGGCAAAAAAGGATTGGGAAGATGAGTTCTGGTCAGATCTACTAGATGCCAGTAAATCAAATGACCAGACTAAATTCTGGGATATAGTTAAATGTGGAAAGGATGGTGAGTTTCGCACTCCGTCCAACCATGTATCCCCGGAAGACTGGACCAAATATTATTCTACCCAATTTTGCCCAGTAGCCGTAGACCCCTTACCCAGACCTTCTATGCTGACGGTAATAATCCCAAGTACTACGACCCTGTCTTTTACCGAAGCTGAAGTGGAGTATGCGCTAGGGTTAACAAAGAGGGGGAAGGCACCTGGGTTGGACCAAATCCCGGTAGACCTTTTCAAAGTAAACACCGGCCTTTGGGTACCCTATCTAACTAATATAGCCAATACCATAGCAGGAGGTGCTAGCATCCCCAATACCTGGAAAGGGGCGGAGATCATCCCCATACATAAAAAGGGTGATAGATCAAACCCTGGGAATTACCGCCCAATCAGTTTGATTGACTGTTTTCAAAAAGTGTTTGCTCGAATGATTCTGGTGAGGGTTCTGGGGTGGATGGAGCTTGAAGGAATATTGTCCCCATTACAGGCGGGCTTCAGATCTGGTATAAGTACCATTGACCAGGTCCTGAGGTTTTGTATGATCTTTTGGAAGACTGTCACACTTGGCGGTGGTACCCTTTTTGCCGCTTTTATCGACCTGAAATCGGCTTTTGATTTGGTGCCGAGGGAAAAATTATGGCGGGTATTAAGGGACCTAGGAATGCCGGGGGAACTAGTGGAAATTATTACTAGACTACACGAAGATAATTTCGCTAGGGTTAGATGGGGGACACAAGGGCAAGTTACGGACCCATTTCGAGTATCACGAGGAGTCCGCCAGGGGTGCGTTCTCGCACCCACCCTATTCTTACTCTTCATAGATCAGGTAGTGAAATTCTTCGGGACTTTCAATACAGATGCACCGTCCTTGGCGGGGACTAAATTCCCAATGTTGATCTTCGCGGACGACACCCTCCTCTTATCGAGGACGAGGGGGGGCCTGCAGAGAGCTCTAAACCACTTTGAGGAATTCTGTCACCAAAATGACCTCCAAATAAATGTAGGGAAAACTAAATTCATGGTTTTCTCTAGGAAAAAACCAATACGTAGTAGTGTCCAACTTAACGGGGTTAACCTGGATCAGGTTGACACGATGACGTATCTGGGGGTCACCCTGGACTACCGTTTGTCTTGGAAGCCACAAATAGAGACCCAGCAGCTAAAATTGGCCCAACTGACCGGTTGCCTCCTGCGAGAGCAAAAGAAATCTATTACCAAAAGGGTCGCCCCCGCATTACAAATTTATGATGTTAAAATTAATGCTGCAACACTCTATGGGGCTGAGTTATGGGGTTTTATGGATCTCTCGAGCTTGTATAAAACCCAGTGTAGGTTTCTTCGCAACTTAGTGGGGCTCCCCCAATCAACCCCACTGACCCCTCTTTGTCATGACATGGGTTGCCTGCCGATATCGGACATGGCAAGGTTTAGAGTAGTGTCCACCTGGAGGCGTTTGTGGACTACGGAGGAGTTGGCACTCTTTGCGAGGGAGCTAACTGAGGTGAAGGCAATTGGGCGCTCAGAGCGAATACCCTGGCTTCAATCGGTGAAAAAGAGCCTTTGTGATATGGGTCTTAGTCACCTATGGGTCTCGCCAAGTACTCACAATTTCCCCTCAAAAAAGGAATTTAAGAGTTTATTTTGGGCCTCAACACGCCACTCGTTGGCACGTGCATCAAGCTTTGATGATTTAATGGGGCGTTTCTTAAGATTCAAATTGGATCCGGTACGTGAGACATATTGGGATCTTATCTCCAGACCATTGGACAGAAAATTGTTCCACCAATTTCGGGTGGGTTCTTTACCTCTTAATTCCTTTACTTCATCCTGGTGCAATAATACTAACAATTGTTGTATTTGTTGCCCCGGGTGTAAAGAAACAGAGGGTCATTTCTTATTCGCCTGCCCCCAATATAGAGAACCCCGTCTAAAATGGCTAAAACCCATTTTTAAACGTACGAAATGCAAAAAATCCTCGGATGCAATATGGGCCCTAAAAACAAATACATCTGATTTCACTGTGATATGTTTGGCCAAATACTTAGGATGGGCATGGGTAATCAGGGCAAGAACGAATTCATCCGCCACATGATTAAATAATAGTGTGCAAATTGTTTAATACCTTCCAATAATTGTCAAATATATTTTTTAAGAATTGATAAAATTAATTTTTAAGAATTGTCAAAATGTAATGTCTTGTGTATTTCTAACAAGGTTTAATAACTTTTTAAAAAATTATGGTTTTTAAATAGAGTCTAGATTGTTGATGTTATATAGAAGCAACTACTTTATAATATTCTCTCTTTTATGTAGGGATGATGAAATTGTTTTAAATGACTGTTGAAAATCTGTCTTTTATGATTTTAATATCGAAATAAAGACATTAAAACCTGAAGCATAACATTAGAACATATACCTTAGTACTGGTCTGTTTCTATGTATTCCCTTCTTGCTGTGCGGTCATTCCAAGCTTGCAGAATTATATGAAACACACATTGAAAGTGAGCAAAATAAATGTTGCATTGTAACAGCAGGCTAAAGAAAGAACAATCCATGGATAATTGTAGGTAATTCCTATAATCTTCATGTTTATAAAGGTAGGTTTATGTGCTGGAACGGTACCTTCTGCAAGGTTCATTGTGTAACCTGTTTTAATGCAGGCCTTCCTTCTGGGATGATAAAACAAGATGCCAGCGAGTCGACTAACAGGAATACTCGCATCTTACAGTGCTATGAAGAGGCAAACACGCTGTATGTAGCTAGCACTGCAGAAACAACAGTTATATATTTATTAAATTTGGGAAAAGCAAGGTCTGAATCAAAGTTATAATGGGTGTAAGCTTTAAAATATAAAAAAAAGAACTTGTCTCAAATCTACTGAACCTATCTGTGAAGGTGTTTTTTAAAAAGAAAATGCATCTAAGCACTACACAAACCCATTACCTATTGAGGAATAATCAGAGTCATCATGGAATATTGTTTAACATTCAAAATTAGTTAAGAATTGTATTTATTTATTTCTGGCAATTGTATAACGCTGTAGACACATAAAACATTGGTATATTAAGTAACAGATGTGCAGGTATCAAACAAATTAGAAGGACTCCGAATCTATGGAAAGCTGAGCTTGAAGAAGTGCATTTTGAGCTGTTTGAGGAAGGTAAGAAGGTTAAGGTTGGTTAGTATGCCCTCTGGAATTTGGTTTCAGATTACATGTAGCAAGCAGAGTACAGAGCTTCCCAGCCTGATTATGTCTTCTATCCAATGGTATTTTCAGTTGATGTCTTGTACAGGCCCCACTCCCAAAGGAAAATTACCTCTTTATTGTCGGTTTAGTTTGAACCTGCAAAAATTGAATGCTGAATGGTTACAGTAAGAATCACCATTTTATTATGGTGAACCTACATTAATTCCTCTCAATGTAAATTCTCTTTCGCGATTGTACATTATTATGTCTAGTTGTACTCTTAGTTCAAATGTACGTTTAACAAACATTCACTTGATTGCATATTTATTAATAGGGAATTGTACATTTGGTTACACTTAGTTTTATGTGCTTTAGGTAGTTCATGCAATAGACTTTGTACAGTTTTAGAAAGAAATGTCCATTTCATTTTGACCAGATAAAAATCAACATTCCAGAACTTGCATTGTTAACAGCACTGTGGAGAACTGCCCACATCATATTTATCAGATACCCACTTAATGTAAATGTGTTCTCTGCGTGCATATCCATGCTGCACATCTGTTCTGAAAATAAAAATGGGGGAAGCTAAGTTTAAAGTGTATTAATGTAGATCTTTACCAACTAGATTATATGTGCACGTCAGTTTTTGAGAAATTCAATGCAAAAACGTCCATGTTAGAATAATGTTCAAAAACAGACTCCAAGAATCCCATTTGAAGCTGTGAATACATTGATTAATGTTGAGCAAATATGTTGAACCACATGTGCATCCCAGGAGATAATTAGAAAATGTCATGAACTTTAGTCTAATATTTCGAACATTTTGCCAAAAGTGGAATTTGAATTCCCCATGGAAAGCGTGACTTAGATCTATAGTGCCCCTGCTGTGCCTCTATTACGTCTATATGTCGTTCCATACAGAGGAGAAATAAAGGCAGCTATGTATTATGTATTAGGATGTGAATTAGGGGTATTAGCAGAGCCTGACGCCGCCGTGAGGGGAACAGCATCAGGCGAACCTGCAGCATTTCCCGCGCCCGGAGGCGCATTTCCACCGTCGAGCGCCAGCGGACTACCGCTCCCAGCAGCCCCAGAGAGGGCGTGTCACATCATCCCGCGCCCGGAGGCGCCATAAGAGCATCGAGCGCCGAGCGCTCCTGGGGGTATTAGCAGAGCCTGACGCCGCCGTGAGGGGAACGGCACCAGGCGAACCTGCAGCATTTCCCGCGCCCGGAGGCGCATTTCCACCGTCGAGCGCCAGCGGACTACCACTCCCAGCAGCCCCGGAGAGGGCGTGTCACATCATCCCGCGCCCGGAGGCGCCATAAGAGCATCGAACGCCTCCCGCGTCGCAAGACGCGCGCGGGCGACGCCGGACGAAGCCCGGACTAAGGGCGGACAGTCTGTGACAGTCCAGGACTGGCCGAGGCTGGGCTGGGCCCCCCCCCCTGATTTCTACCGGCCAGGTATTTTGTTGCGCTAAGTGAGAACTCTCTCGCCGATTTTACATTGGAACTGTGACTGCCTTGCCTCATATTGTATATGAAGGATTTTTATTATTTTTATTACTGCTGATTTTCTTAACTCAGCTTGGTTGTAGTCCATGTAAGCTTTGTCTCCTTGATATTTTTATTTTTCTGTATACTTAGTTGGTCATTTTGTTCTTTTAATACATAATGTCTAAACAAAAGGCTCCTAAAAATCCTCCAGTAACAGCCACCATGGACAATTATCTTGTGAAAGTGGTCAGCCAAATTAATAAGGAGCGAAGGATGTCGCTAGGGAAGGAGAATCTTCCTATTAACTGTTCTACCCTCCCTGATCCTGCTCCTAATATCATAGCAGTTACGGAGGATCACCCAGATCTTGTCAACCTTGATATCTCGATAGAAACCATAGCCCAACCTGAAATTGGTCTAGATATTTCTGCTGTTCCTTCCGTATCCCCCAGTGTATCGCCTGCCCATAACACACCGGCACCTAGAGCATTAAGAGCCTGCAGGAGAGCACCCACTACACGCGGGGGGTACAGTACTCGCAATAAAAAAAGAGGTGAGACTGTATTAAAAATCTCTCCCGGGGTTGAAGATTTAACTACTAAGAATGCCTCACCCTTTATGAACTCTGAACAGTTTGATCTTTTAATAAGCATTATTGATTCTAAGGTTGATAAGATCATTAAACCCTTGGTGGACAAGCTGGATCAGCTTTCATCTGAAGTAAATAGACTAGGGGGGTTGCTTGACGCGCATATAGCTCTGGTTGGAAAGTCTAGGCCCATCAATGTCAACCTAGGTCTTCCTATATTACCTGTAAATCCACCGATTAGGGGTGGAACAGTTAAAGAAGCAGCAATGTCGGCCTCATTACCTACAAACCCACCTCCCATCTCTCTTCAGAGTAAGCCAGCAGTTAATGAGGTGGGTCAACCGAAACCAACCAGACGAAAACGTCCTGTGAATCTACCCCCAGCCTGTGCTCCTTATGTGGCCGTTCTGACCAACGTCCCTTTTTATGAGACTGATCCAACTAGACCCCAACTTGAATCTCATGATTCACTAAAAAATAAAACGGTCTCTTGGCTACACAATAACTGTGGCTTTCCAACTACTTATTCAGACCAAATTTTAACCACCAGAAGGGTTGATTGGATAGGTACGTCTAGCAAAACATGTAGGGGTGATTGTGTTATCGTCAATTTTAAACACCCCCAACATGCGGCCACAGCTTTGCTAAGGGCTGGATCCTTAATCGCCGGGGATGACAAAATAAGTGTACGTCCTCTTGGTTTCTTTTATAGTCATTTAATTAAAGACTCTCCCCATAAACCAGGAAATAGAACCCCCCGTCTAACCACTTTTTGGGGTCCGGGATCCCTGTCCAGAACAGATTCCAGGCACTAAGCTCTCGGGACTCCAATGATTGACTCGCTGGGACAGGGGTTAGTGTCTCGTGCCAGTTGATTACTGCCCAGGTCCCCGATACGTGTGTTATACCTCCTGACACCGATTCAAATATGGTGGAGACCAAAAGTAAAGAAAGCTGTATTGGTCCTGGAGCATTAGGGAACAGTACTAATGAGGTAGCTGTAGGTAACACTGTCCCTCTGAATAATACCAGCGCTAATTTATTTAACGGCATCTCTATTGTAAGCTGGAATGTTGCTGGGCTAAAATCCAAACAGGACACCTCGAGTTGGAAGGATTTTTATAAACACTCATGACATTTTGTGTTTCCAGGAAACTTGGTGTCAGGAGGAGGTACATTTTGAGGGGTTCGTAACGTTTAACTTACAGGCTGTTAGCTCTGGATCAGGGAGAGCAAAAGGAGGTCTTATAATTTTGGTGTCGATTAACAAAAACATTAGGATGGTGAAATATTTAAATGTGGGACCTCATGTGCAGTTATTGTGGCTCCGCAATGATCAAGGTCGACACGTCCTCCTAATTAACTACTATAATAACATCTTCGATGATAGTAGGATATCTGTTGTAAAAAATTTAGCTAGTGCTATTGATGACTTAATTGACCAATGTAATATTTCTTTTGATTTTATATGGTTAGGAGATTTTAATATTTCTTTATGTGAATTGACCTTTCAGAAAGCTTGTGGGGTTGTTAATAATGCTGGTGTTGTAGACCTCCACTACAGGCATAATAGCTATGGAGAAATCCTGTATAAATTTATTAGTAATTATGATCTCGAAATTTTGGATTTTGGCAAAGATGTTAATGGGATGATTATCCCTACTTTTAAAAACTGGAGGACAAGCTCGGTGATAGATCATGTTATTGTGTCATCGAGTATTACCCCCTTCTGTGAAACCCCCAGGATCGTAGTTACATCTTTGAGTGATCATAACTATATTGTTCTAGACTGTACGCTATGGAGTGAGAGTCCTGTAGCTGTGGTCCATACTATCACCAACGTAGAACCCCACAGACCCAATGGCATTAGAGTTAAATGGGTTGGGGACAGAGCAGATGAATCAATAGGTTACATCGTTTCTGATTGTTTAACTGGCATCACCCTAATTCTCGAAAATAACACTGGGTCCGAATGTGTTTTAACTACTTTTGAAAATATTAATTTATCAATTGATGCAAGGTTTACCAGACCAATTAGAGATAAAGTAGCCATGGACAAGGTTGGTTTGACCATACTTCTACCAGGCTACTAACAGAGCTAAAGAAGGCCTTGGCCATAAAACCTAGGAACACTACTTTAATATTCGAACGAAGAGCAGAATATCAATTCGCATTAAAAAAAAGGAAAAGAGAGTTACAGCAGGAAGCATGGGAATTACTAAACCAAGCTGCAGAAATTCACAATAATACTTTATTCTGGGCTACGGTTAATTCCCCCTTCCTCAGAGACGATAATACCCCTGTATTGAGCTCTAATGTTTCTAGTGATTGTTGGGTAACTCCTTTCTCTAATATATTTGGTTCAGATTGTGGTCCAGCTACCACCCGATGTAATTGGCCCATACTACCTTTAAATTTTACTGTGGCCGAGGTCGAGATAGGAATTGGTGCAAGCAAGGGGGGGAAGGCCCAAGGACCCGATGGGGTTCCAATAGACGTTTATAAGGCAGTTCCGGAGATCTGGAGCCCCCCTCCTTGCAAATGTGTTTAATGCAGCTGTTTGCACTGAAGCTCCGACCACATGGAGGGAATCAATCATTATCCCTATTTTCAAAAAAGGCAATCGGTCTGAAGCAAAGGATTATCGCCCCATTTCCCTTTTGGACTGCTCTGTAAAGGTTATGAGCAGAGTCATGTTAGCTAGGCTCGAGGAGTGGGTTGAAGATAAGGCAATTTTGTCCGAAAGTCAGTTTGGTTTTAGGAAAGGTAGGGGCACTTTGGACCAATGTTTGAATCTTGATCTCATAATTGGAAAATATGTAGACACTAAAGGTGGCGCTTTATATTTATGCTTTGCTGACCTAAGCAGCGCCTTTGATATGGTTGATCATGGAATTTTATGGCCCATTTTGCTGCGGATGGGCGCCCCCGAGGGTATTATTTTCTTCCTTGCTAGGCTGTACCAGAATTTGCAAACCTGTGTGCGTTTTGGAACCAAGGGAGAATGTACCCCCAAATTTGACGTACGACACGGCATAACACAAGGCTGTGTTTTAGCTCCATTATTGTTTATTTTATTTATCAATGAAATTGACGAAATTTAAAAAGGTGTTCAAGCAGACGCTCCTAGGCTAAAAGGCGTATCATTGCCGGTGTTATTATATGCTGATGACGCCGTGCTTCTTTCTAGGACCCCGCTGGGTCTGCAAAGATTGATGGATAGATTTTCTCTGTTTATTAGGGACAGGAAACTACTCATCAATAAGGACAAGACGTATATTATGACATGCGGGCTAAAAATAAGAAACCTACTGCCTTTTTCATTGATGGTAATAGGGTGCAATCAGTCGATTCCTTCTGTTATCTTGGAATAACCTTTTCCCATGATAGAAAGTGGTCTAATGAATTTAATAATGTCAGTAATAAAATGGCGAAAAGTGCCCATGGTATTTTTAAATTTGCGGCAAAAATTGGGGACAGACGAACAAGAGATATGCTGCAAATTTATCAAGCGAGATGCGCTAGTATCGCATTATATGGGGCGGCTATTTGGGGTCATAGTAGTGCCCATAAATTACAGCTTGAGGAAAATTCCTTTTTAAAGAAACTCTTATGTCTGCCCTCATCAGCCGCCACTGCATTGACCCATCGGGAACTAGACATTAACTATTTGAATGATCTTTTAGCCTTAAGACCATTATTGCTATGGCGCTCTATCTGGCTCCAGGAGGAAAAGACCTTAAACAGATCTATAATTGCAGATTGTCTATCACTGGACATGCATAAGAAAATCCCGTGGATAAAATACGTTACAGATTGTTATTCACAAATATTTAATCTTGATGTTTTGGCCGACCCTAAGGCTGCACTGACTATACCGAAATCAGATGTGAAAGCAATCTTTTTGGACAACATGGCAAAGAAGAGGGCTTCTTCGTGTCGGTCCATGACAATTGTTTCCTTTTGCAGTAAATACTCCCTCACTGAAGGCTTCCCGCCGTATCTTGTGCTGGTAACGAGGCCTTCACACAAGTTTATCTTAACCAGGCTCAGGTTCGGAATTGCCCATGAGTTAGTGTCTCTGCCTAACATTAAGCAACACCCTAAAGGACCGTGTCAGTGTGATGGCACATCAAAACAGAGCACCCTGCGAACAAAGCAAAACAAGCAGAGACTTACCTGACAGACGCCGCCACCGCCAGGAGTCACACAGGGGCTGCCATTCACTCGCCATCCACCCGAGTGCACGCCGCCACCGCCAGGAGTCATTCCAACTCTGACAAACCGCGCCGCCGCTCCGGGACTCCAATTCCCGGCTGCCTGCGCGGCGGCGCCCTCTGTGACACCGCGCCAGCGCCAGGAGGCGCACAAAAGCAGCGCTGTGCCCGGCAGAGCGGGGGAAACAAGCAGAGACTTACCTGACAGACGCCGCCACCGCCAGGAGTCACACAGGGGCTGCCATTCACTCGCCATCCACCCGAGTGCACGCCGCCACCGCCAGGAGTCATTCCAACGCTGACAAACCGCGCCGCCGCTCCGGGACTCCAATTCCCGGCTGCCTACGCGGCGGCGCGCTCTGTGACACCGCGCCAGCGCCAGGAGGCGCACAAAAGCAGCGCTGTGCCCCGCCTCGCGGGACGCCCGGGGCGAAGCCCGGCAGGAAGAGACAGGGACAGGGCCCAGAACTCTGCTCCAAAATATCCCTGTAAGTTTCTTCATACTTATATTGAAGCTGCAATTTGCTGAAAAGTCAACTAGTGTTCTGGTATCATATGACTTTAATGTTCTATTTTCTTGTTATTCTCTACGTCCACTCTCATTATGTCTAAAGCGAAATCGACCTCAGCGGTTAACACTATAGAGAACTACATGGTCCAGAAGGTTGCAAAAATTAATAACGATAGGAGGTCTTCACTGGGACTGAGCCTTTCACCTGAACCGCTACACGATGACAATATGCCTCTCCACACATCTGCCCTTGATATTAGCAATGAGGTATTTCAGACGCAGGAGAATAACCCATTAACGCAGCTACTAGTAGCTATTGCGGATACAGCCCCTGAGAGTATAACCAACGAAGAAATAATACTGCTAGAAGAGGAGCCCCCACTACCGGTACCAGCTCCAAGAGCTTCTAAAGGGGGAGAGAAGAGTCTACCTAAACGGGGCGGGCTTCGCTCAAGTAAAAAACGCCCTGATGCATCCCCATTGGAAAATATTGATGAAGATATAAGGGGATTCCCAGGAGGGAAGTTATTCTTGGACGATGACCAATTTAAGAAACTGTTAAAAGCCCTAGATAGTAAAATTAAAATTATCACTAAACCTCTCCTAAGTAAAATAGATCACCTCACGGAAGAGGTGAACAGACTGGGGGGCCTATTGCAAAAATCACTAGAAGAAGCAGTAAACATCCCCAAACAGAAAATACTTAGAGTCGAATCGAAAAATATACAGACTGACTCCAGGTTAGAACTTCTGGAAAATATTCCCCTTATCCCCATGTTGACTACTGACACAGGGGGGGGTTCTAGGGGGCTAGATACTCACACTGGTGAAACTGAAGGGCTAAGCGAAAGGGACAGATTGATAGATCCTAATGTAGAGAAGGGGCCTGTAGAATTAATTGTGGAGGCGTCTCCCCTGATATTGGTTTTGGCAAATGTTCCCCTTTTAGAACCTGAGCAAGTTGAGAATACTCCTTCCCTGATAAACAAATCACTTCATTGGCTATCAAGGAACATGGCTTTTACCTTGGGAGGCATGGACCAGCTGGCACAAGAAGTTGTGAAAGCTAGAAGAGTTGACTGGATTGGGGGTGGTACCAAAAAATTTAAAGGGGATTGCGTAGTGTTACACCTTTCTGATCCCGAAGTGCTGCCAAACATCCTAGCAAATATATATCCACCCCAGCGTAGATCCACAGAAATAGTCCCGTTGACGTTAGATTATTTCTATGCAAAAAAAGGGAATATCCTAAATCCCACCGTGCTTAAAACAAAATGGAATCCTGTAGTAAAAAAAGGTAAACCCCCTAGTATGAGAAGCAATTGGGGTATACCGATGGAGAATAGATACTCTGCCCTTTCTGGCCTCAATGAGTGCGATTGACTGAAAGGGCGGATGACTATAGTAAAGGACATCACAACAGGGATTCAAGAGAGGGGCACAGGGGTCACTATGAAGCTTGTTACAACTAACCTTAACAAGGATAGGGTACCTAGTTTTAGTGGGGAATCCTCTTGCATAGCGGGGCAACTGACATCGATTCCACGCATTATTGAACGTAGCAGGGAAACTAGCCCACCTCCAATTTTAATCCACTCCCCGCATGAAACGCCATTGCATGAGAGGGCCAGCCAGACGAAGCTAGGTACCAAAATTCTCTCCTGGAATCTGGCGGGAATTCACCACAAATTAGAGTCTCCTGAATGGGGTGAATTTGTTGACAGCCATGACGTAATTATGTTCCAGGAAACTTGGGCAGTGACCCCTGTTTATCGGCTGGGCTTTCTAAATTTTTTTGCTCCCGCGAAAAAAAATCCAAAAGGGCGTCCCTCAGGGGGCCTAATCACATGGGTACGCCAATCTATAAATTGTACTATTAAAGCGAGGCCCGGTAACAACTGTGATCTACTCCCAATTGTGATAACTTGGGTCGATGGTCTTGAGATGGCCCTCTATAACATATATGCCAGGGGAACTCAAGGGGGTAAAGCCTCTGAGGTGTTAGTAGCACTAGACAATGACTTAGAGAATCTCCCAACACATACCACCATTCTAGTGGGAGGAGATATGAATACTACATTTGAACCTCTAGGTCATGAGGATAATGAATTGTCCCTAGTTGAAGATACCAAATGGGGAGTTCCTCAATTGGATTTACCAATTGTAAAGAAATGGACTGAGGTGGCAATACAGTTGAAGAGTTTGTGCCTGGCTAGGGGGCTGAGGGCAGCAAATGGTCGCACTCCCTCAGACCTTAAGGGCGTGCATACCTTTGACAATACAAGATCAAGTAGTCGGATAGACTACATTCTTGTAGACGTTAGAGATTGGCACAAAATAATGGATATGAAAGTTACATCTAGATTAGAGAGCGACCACAATCCATTGTGTATGCTCTTTAATCTGGACCTAGGAGAAAGTTCATCTAACCAGGAATTGGGCATTATGCCGCTAGATGTCATTCCAGCTAACAACCTCCGTCATATCAAATGGGCATCATTGTTGGATAAACCTGGGGATATGCAGGACTTAATGGAGGTTGTTAACAAAGAGGTCAGCAGATTGCAGGCTTATTGTAATGAACCAAATTTTAACAAATTAATTGAAGAGTCACATCCAAAGTTTGTTGCAATTTTACAGGGGTTTTTCTTAAAAAAAAGTTCAGCAGGGGAAGGCTCCCGGCCCCCAGAGGAAGCGAGGGTGATATGATCATTCTTGTAGAAAAGCACGGCAGAACCTCAGTCTAGCGTTAAGGTCTAAAGAAGGAGTGTTGAAAGCCAGGGATGAGTATAGAAAAGTTCAAGTTAAGGCAAAAAGGTTGTGGGATGATAACTAATGGTTAGACCTTAAAAAAGCCTGTGCAGGGGGAGGAGCCAAGATGGCGATCGGAACAGTCGCATGAACGCTTCGCTCTGAGGTCCCTTCCTCCCCGCTTACCTATCCTGTCGACGATCCTGTTCGAGGCTTTCTGAATTCTACGATTAGAGAAAATTGCTCACTTACCGTCTGATTTTCGGGCTCCAACGTGCAGTGGTTCCTGCGATCTGCCCTTGTCTGCTTGCTGGCCTTCCCGGCCCTGACGCCGGGGCCTCGAGTGCAGCGCCTGCCCGGCGGTGTTCGGAGTGTTGGTGGCCCTGGTCCGGATGAGAAGCCTGTTGGTGGGAGCCTGAGAGCCGCGAGCCGGGAGAGATGGAGCGGACCCACTCCCCGTAGTGGGTCACCCCGCATGCCCGAGCAGTTGGTGAACCGAAGAGAGGCCGTGTTGTCCGGTTCCCCTCGGGTGAGACGCCCACTCCTGTTTGTGGTCCTGTCCGGGGACCGGTGCCCGGCTTCCGGGGAGCTGCTGGGAGCGCACCCGGCCTTCTGGTGACTCTCCTTTCTTCGCCGGGCGCCGGCCGCCGCTGATCGGCTGTGGGTCCTGTTGTCTCCGGCGGTCATGATGGACTTGGAGGTGGAGGGGATGATGGCGGCGACCGATGTGCTCAAGATGGCGGATGGCCCCTTGGAGTGTATCCCTCCCGGAGACGGTGACACTGTTGCAGTTGAGACCCCCAGACCTCGGTTACTTGGGGCGGCGCCTACACGAAGTCATGTGCTGCTTGCGCTGGTTGCTCTGCGGACCGATCTGCACTGGAAGTCCCGGGACTTGGAGTTTCGGATCGCTGCCATTGTTGATCCGCCATTTTGTGGAGTAGTGCTTTCTCCCCGAGTTGGTCTCGTTGATTCACCTCCGGTTGTTGAGCCGGGGTCCCCGGATGAGTCTACGATTTTGGGGGAACGAATTGGCCTGGCTCCGGTGCTGCACTGTTTTCCACATCTTGTGTTCTCCACTCCGTGCTGGGCAGACCTGACTTTGGACTTGGCCGCGTTGGTGATTGGTGTACTGTTGCATGCTGGCTGCCGCCATGTATCGTTGGTTACTTCTTGGTGGCTGGAATGGTGTTGTGTGAAGATGCCGCCTGCCTTACCTGACTGGTATGGACTTTTTGTGTCGTACTGTCTCCTGACCACACGGATGTTTGGCAGCTCTATCGTTCGCAGAAGTGGCCAGGGGTGACTTTGCTTGGGTCCTGGCGGGACTGTCTCTTAGTTAATGGCGTATCCGGGACTCGTCTTGTGGACTATTATTGATTGCACCCTGTGCGTTGACTTTTCTCTGTATTCTTTTTGGCCTCGATCTGTAAGCTTTCTGTTGCGGGGACGGGGGGGACCGAGTGTTTCCATCGCCGGCTCCTCTCCTCATTCTTTCTTTCTTTCTTTTTCTCCCTTTCGTTTCCTCTCTTTTATCTTCTTTTATTTCCTTTCTTTAGGGTGTTCCTGGGGCGACAGACACGCTGTTAGTGGGGTAGGCCATAGCCATTACGGTGATGTAGGGTGGCGGGTGATGGGGGGAGTTTGTTATTTTAATTTCTTTTGTTCTATGGTCCCTTTTTCTTCCCTTTCAAGGGGGTTGGCTGTGTCTCTTTCTCTTTCCTCTTTTCTTTGATTTATCCGGTGGCTGCATTTACCTTTCTTACTGTGTGGGGCGGGGGGGCTTTCTACACGACATTTTGCTAAATTGCTTGCTATGGTTTGACCTTTACTTCTGGCCCACATTCGGTGGGCGTAGGGTGTATTTGGCCCCATTATTTTTATTGCTTTTTTGATTGCATAGGGGGATATACCCCCCCCATCTTCTATTCTTTGATTGTGTTGCACGACGTATTGATCGGTATAGCCACTGCCTCCTCTTAATTATAAAAATGAAACCACTTTTCTCCTAGCGCTTCCTGTGTTATGACCACATCTTGCGGCTCTCCTGTAATTGCTTCTGATAGTACACGTCTAAACTGCTCTGTTTTTGATCTCCTGATTTTGCGGCCGGCCCTTGTGGTTGTAGGCCTGCGCTTGTATTGCTTGCTTATATGAATAAAGGTTTAAAAAAAAAAAAAGCCTGTGCAGCTAAACAGCAGAAAGAGTTTTGGGCAATTTTAAAATGGGGCAGGGGGGGAATTGCTGAGTGTCCAAAAAATTATATAGCAAAGGAAGCATGGGTGGAATTTTTTAAACCACAATATGCGGATAATTCGACCTTGCAATCCCACCCATTGCCCACAATGGTATTTTTTAGCCATGGAATATTTTCATTGCAAGATGTAAATGTAGCACTAGATGGGGTGACTAGAGGCAGGGCACCAGGAATGGATGGAATACCGGCAGACGTATTTTTATCTGACCGGGTTAGCTGGTGCCAATATTTTGTATGGTTTGCGAATTCTATCGCACAAGGAGCAATGATACCAGCATCATGGAAAGGAGCGGAGATTATTCCAGTGTTCAAAAAAGGGGATAAGGCTTTACCAAGTAATTATAGGCCCATCAGCCTTATCAATTCAGCCCAAAAACTGATGGGCAGAATGATACAAAACAAATTACAAGCCTGGATAGATGATAAGGATATCCTTTCCCCGTACCAGGCTGGCTTTCGACCCCTAACTAGCTCCGTTGATCAGGTATTCCATTTTTTAACTCTCTACTGGAAAAACGTGACCTTAACAAATGGCCCATTATATGCAGTTTTTGTTGACCTCAAGTCAGCATTTGACTTAGCACCTCGGCAAAAACTATGGATTGTTTTACGGGAACTTGGAATCAGCCCCGAACTATTGACTCTGCTCGTGCGTATGCACTAAAACAACTACGCCAGGATTAGGTGGGGTGCACAGGGGGACGTCACAGACTCTTTCCCCGTGGAGCGTGGGGTAAGACAGGGATGCGTCCTGGCCCCCGCCCTATTCTCTCTTTACATTAATGGCGTAGTAGATTTTATAAAGAAATCCCCAACAGACGCCCCAATGCTAGATGGGGAGCGAGTTCCAGTATTAATGTTTGCTGATGACACACTACTGGTCTCGCGGACCCCAAGTGGATTACAAAAGACAATTGATGCATTTGGTGATTTCTGTCGGATCCGGGGATTGGAGATACATACTACAAAGACCAAGTTTATGAACATGAATCCTGCTAAGCAATTCAAGGGAAAAATACATTTTAATGGGTCCGTTTTGGAAGAAGTGAATGCCTTCACTTACCTTGGTATTACTTTGCAGGGTAATATGAATTGGAAATCTCATATGGACTGTGTGGTCTTAAAGTTTCACCAGTTGGCCGGGGCCATAGCACAAAAATATAAATCCTCATTAACGAAACCTATTCAGCCTGTAATGGAGATTTATAGTATGAAGGTGCTGGGCGCCTGCCTCTATGGATCAGAGCTATGGGGCTTTACCAATCTGAGCATCTTGGCTACTGCAGAAAATAAATTTCTTCGCCGATTGGTGGGTGTCCCGCAGAGTACTCCATCGATTCCACTCCAATACGACCTTGGGAGGAAAAAGATCGAGGACATGGCGCGATTGCGCCCATTGCTGTATTGGAGGCGCATAAAGACCACTCTTGAACTGGGTCATTATGCATCTGCTCCTAAGGACATTATTAGCTCTGATCGGTTCCACAAAATATCCTGGCTTAAAGAAATTAGGAACCTGCTCCAGAAACTGCACTTAGACCACTTATGGACTGCCACTGATCCCTCCGCCTTTCCATCTAAGGCGTCACTGAAAAACATGTATTGGGACATGGTATATGGTTCTGTTTTAATTTCCAACCAATCGTCTATGTTGACATCCCAGTACTTGGAGTTTAAAATAATCCCTGAATGTGAACAGTACTGGGATTTGATCACAAAACCCCTGGATAGAAAACTGTATTTCCAGTTCAGAGTTGGCTCCCTGCCTCTAAATGCTTTTACTTTTAAATGGTCTCCAGACAATGTAAATACATGTTGTTACTGCAAAACACACGTGGAGGACATCCCACATTTTTTGCTCTTCTGCCCATTATATGCGGCCCCAAGAAGTAGATGGCTAAAACCGGTTTGCAGGAATTTGGGCATAAGGAGATATCTAGAAGCACTAAGAATATTAAGATCAAATAGTGCTCCCAGTCTTGCAATCCCTTTGGCCAAATACTTGGGATGGGCCTGGATAATCCGCATGCGTACCTTAACTGCAATTGATCATATATGATGGAAAAATATCTAATTTTAAGATCAATCCCATTTATTATGAACTAGGTATTGTGACTCTGATTTTTTATGTATGAATTTTTTTAAGCTGAAAAATTCGCCAGCATTTATTGTATTTGACTGAATTTAATGAGTATTTTATGTCGGTCTTAAATTTAGCGTAGTATTTATTCTGTTTAGAATAGGGGAAAAATGCTTTTATGACAATGCTGTCGAATAAAGTATTAAACTTGACTTGAGCACCCTGCACTTTTTACTTATATGTAAATTATACTTGAACGATCGAATTTTGTACCTTAAGCCTTTATTTGTTAAATATGGGGTACGCACAGTGGATGAGGCAATGAGTCTTATTTTTAACATGACGTCTGCTGATATTTGTTTTTATACTGCCATTTTTTTAATTAAATCTATCAGTATACGTAATAGCATGATATTTTAGTACATTGGTCTGTATTGTATTGAAACCTTTTTACTAAATTTTAATGATTTCTGTATATGTATTTTTTACATGTGCTTTTATGGTCAATTCTTTTGTACCGAATAAAGCTTCATGAACTGAACTGAACTGAACTGACTCCAAGAATCCCATTTGAAGCTGTGAATACATTGATTAATGTTGAGCAAATATGTTGAACCACATGTGCATCCCAGGAGATAATTAGAAAATTTCATGAACTTTAGTCTAATATTTCGAACATTTAGCCAAAAGTGGAATTTGAATTCCCCATGGAAAGCGTGACTTAGATCTATAGTGCCCCTGCTGTGCCTCTATTACGTCTATATGTAGTTCCATACAGAGGAGAAATAAAGGCAGCTATGTATTATGTATTAGGATGTGAAACTACACAGGCAGAGTTTGTAATATGCACATCTCTCATTCTGTAATGCCAACATCGAGCTCAAATGTGGAGGACAGATCCATAATGTTGTATCTGTTATGTACTTTATAGTTCATGCTATAGAAAATGCTAATTAAACACATCATACTTACTGCTGTGTGCTGTGCTAGGATACTCTAGCCTTTAAAATGGCTGAACTCAATATCTTACGGTTCTAAAGTAATTTATGCATATTATGGAAAAACATAGCTGACATACTTCCAGTGACACATGGGTTTTGAAGCATCTGCTGAATGTATGTTAAAATTATGAGCCACAACTTAAAAACAACAACACATTTTCCCCCTGAATTCCTAGGACATGCAGATATGCCCGGTAGCTGCCAAAATCCCCATCTGGGGCAATATATGGACAAGCTATGCCTTGGGCACCCTGGGCACATGTTGAGTTCATCGCCCCTAGTACCCATGCCTAAAGTCTACAACCATCCTCTACGGGCAACACCCCTGCGTGCAGTAGAAACTGGGAACAGGGCGCCTCCAATGCTCCTCTCCGTTAGACCTAATGTTACTAAAAATATAGGAATTTTCACTTTTTAGAAATTCAGTACTGGACAAAAGTCAGTAGAACCCCTTTGCTCTTTTTTGTCTGCTCCCCGTGTATCTTCATGGCTTCTTCTCAGCCCTCCCTGACCCACAATCTTTGAGTCTGGCTGAGGGAGAGATTTAATGTTCTGCCATAGTGACCGGTAGCAACGAGTGCTCCAGGCCATGAAGCATGCACGGTAGAGGCTCTCAGAGTGTTAGAGGACCCTCAAATGTGGGAGGGCCCGACCCCTACCTCCAGCAAATTCACCATCTTCAATAACTGCACAGCCTGGTGCGTTGCGCCCCCAGCCCCCTCCCCTGACCCGTCCACCTTCCCCCACCCCCAATACGAGGTCTGGTCACCCTAACCAGCACCATCGGCATTGAGAGCAGTGCTTAATTTGAGTCAGTGGTTTCCAGTGCTCAGCACCGACAGATGTCAACACCAGCACACGACAGTTTGCCACATAGTGGCACTGTCTAATTTACAGCTAAGCACAACAAGTGTATATTACTCAGTGGTCGAAGTGGAGGGGAGTCAGAAGGCGGGAATAATCAGAGGATTGGGTCACTGGGCGGAGTCAGAGGTGTGGCTAGAAAGAGCAAAGCATCCCAATTATTAGTATTTGTGTGGCTCACTGACCAGTTACATCTTAATACGTTGTTTAATTCAACCAAATAGATGCACGTTTATTTTTATTGGCATTCAAATACATTCACAAAGTGGGATACGTTTCCAATAACAGAATGTCCCAATTAAGCTTGTAAGTGGAATCACAAGTCATTTGTCATCAGCATTTCTCCTCCCTTTTTCCAAAACAGCAGTTAAAACTTGAATGGCAAAATATCCTAGTTTGCAGATGTTTTCCACATAAAATTGTTTGTAGATCAAAAGTTACTCAAACATGGGACTTGTGTTGCTGTGAACTGGAGAGCCCTTTGCAAAGGTTGACTGGTTACCTTTCTCACTCCTGCTTTTGTATGTTACACTGGTACTAGGAAAGGCAAAATCGTTGCAGAGACTGTTAGTATGTGTAAAAATGCCAAAATAATAAAGTATCAGAAAATGTAGCGCATTAAGCTGCAGCCTTTTTTTTGCTAATAATTTAGTCAACACTGTGACACAATTTTGTCCTCCACTGCCGCATAATTCCAGTGCCCCCAAAGCAGACAGAACATGTTAAAAGGGCTTGTGCATGAAGTGGAGAGACTGTGAAGCTTGCAAACTTAGTTTGGTGTGCGTGCAAATCATGCATTGCCAATCCCTGGTGAGTTGCAGTACTACTGCTGAAACAAGCCCAATAGAGGTACCAATGGGTGAGGCGGACTGGCCTCAAGGGTCCTGTGACCTCAGTGACAGTCACTGTTTCTCTAAGTTGTGCTGCTTCGTAGGCCTGCCCACAAGACTGTCTGTGAACTTCAGTATGGATTGTGGTGGACAGACCTTCAAGGTTAACCTACACTTGACACTGCTAGGGTGCACCTGCTGGTTCTAAGACACCAGGGCTTCTAAGGTCTAGCAGGGCCTTCTAAGTGTAGGAAAGTAGGATCTACTTTCATGGTTACCCCCACTTGTTGCTGGTGTCATTCTGTTTTTCTGACTAGTCTGACTGGGATCCTTATAATCAGGAACCCAGTCACTGTGCTCTCTCCCTAAATTGGACTATGGTACGTACTTTAGTACCTATCTAATTGGCTATTGGTGTATCTTGCTAGTCAAGTCAAGTCAAGTCAGGACATTTGTATTGCGCACATATCACTACTAAAGAGTCTCATGGCGCATGCAGACAGTTCTGACAAGGAGGATGGAAGCTGCAGTTAACAAAAGAGCCAGGTCTTAAGCTTCTTTCGGAAACTGGTGTGTTCAAAGGTTGTGCGCAGACTAAGAGGCATTTTATTCCAGAGAGATGGTGCCAGGAAAGAGAAAGCACGACCTCCATTCCGAGCAGTTTGAATTCTTAATGGGGTGAGTAGTGATTCAGTGCTAGATCTCAGCCGTCTCCCTGGCCTATACCATGTAAGTTTCTGGGTCCAGTATTTTGGGCCCCTTCCATACATCTGTTTATGAACCATACATAGTGTTTTAAACATAATGCGTTTTTTTACAGGGAGCCAGTGTAAAGTTTTTAAACACGGCATAGAGGGAGATCTTCGGGGTAGGTCTAGAACAAGGTTAGCTGCAGTATTTTGCAAGATCTGCAGCTTCCTGAGATGGCATTCATTTGTGGTAAGTAGTAACGAATTGCCATAATCCAGCCTATTTATGATGAGGCCCTGTACCAAAGGTTTACGGGCTTCCACGGGTATCCATTTGAAAACCCTACGCAAACCGCGCATGATGCCAAAACAGGTGCCAACAACATGGTCCACTTGCGCTTTCATGGAAAGTTTATTGTCCATGTGTAGGCCCAAATTACGGACAGATTCCTTGGGGGACAGGCAGTCACCCAATTGAGTAGGCCACCAGTCCTGAGTCCAAAATTCACTGGCTTTGCTAAACAGCATGACCTCTGACTTGCTGCCATTTAATTGGAGATGATTTTTATCCATCCAGTTTTTCACCTCCCTCAAGCAGTTCTTGAAACGGCTTTTAGTCTCGTTAATGTCAGGGCTAAGGGTGGCCAAAATTTGAGTATCGTCGGTGTAAGATAGAACATCGAAGCCGAACGCTCTGATTACTTTGGCCAGGGGTGCCATATAGATATTAAAAAGCGTGGGGCTCAAAATAGAGCCCTGCGGCACCCCCCTTTTGACAAGACGAGTACTAGCCTGGATTTGGCCTATTTGTACCGTGGTCGTTCGGTTGGTCAAATAGCTACTGAACCACTCCAGTACCTGCCCTCTGACACCAATCTCCCATAGCCTAAGTCCCTGGTACTCTGGTACCCAGGGCATAGGTACACCAGGGATCTCCCATGGGCTGCAGCATGTATTATGCCACTCATGAGAGGCCACTAAAACTGTGACTACAGGCCTGTTACTGCAGTCTGTGTGAGTTGGTGCTAGCACCACTCACACCAGATATATGCTTCCTTATATCTGAGATCTCTGCAATTAAAACCTACAAGTCACCCCTAAGGTAAGCCTTTCAATCCTGAAGGCAAGGGAGCTTGGTTGCAAGTGTGAGGGTGCCCCTGCATGAGCTGGACACACCTACAAACCCCGGAGTCGATTCTCCAGGCTTTGTAGGTGCGGTTAGCCATGTAATACATATAGTGGACATCAAGTCACATATGAGATGTCTAACTATATATTGGCTGCACCAAAACCGGTCATGTTTGGTATCGAACATGTTATAATCCTACCTTAACACCAATTCCAGTGTTGGATGTAGGATCCCATGCACTGGGAGGCTCCCCTAGGGGGCTTCCCTGTATTCCCGGTACCAGCCTTTCAGGATCTAACAGCGAGCTAGGGCTGCTGCAGACCACAGATACAATTTTGCCCTCCTGCTGCTGAGCCAGGCTCAAGCAAGGAAAGGTAGAACAATAGGTTTCTTGTCACAGGGAGGTGTGACCACCTCCCAGACAGGACTTAGTGTATTGGGCCGGGAAGGTGATGCTTGCCAGTACCACCGGACTGCTTTGAAGGGCACATTTGGTGACCTCCTCTCATACTCCAGTTGAAACTAGTTCAGGAGCCAACATGCTCTTGGGCAAACCTGGACAAAGGACTTGGAGTATCCGCCCCACTGTCCAGCCCCTCCTCTGAGAGGGATCCCTGAACCCCCAACCTTTTCCTTTGGGTGCTTAAGGGCTTACCTGTGGGTGGCTCTTCATATTCATCATGGGGCAAGATTCAGATCCTAAACCACCTCTACTTCAAAAGTCTGGGCACTTTGGACTTAGTTGGAATTCACTTTCGGAACAGAGACTGCATCTGGAAGACTCCTGCTGCTTCTGGTCTCATCATCCTGCCAGTCTTCTGCATCGTCTGTGCTCCATCCAGGTTATTCTCCAGGCTTGTGGGCATCATAGAGACCCGAAGGAATCTCCCTTGGAGTGAAGGAGTCACTCCCCTGCATCTGCAGGCACTACAACTAAGCTGACTGGTCTGCTGATCCTGACGTCCTCCAGACTTCTAAAGGCTCAGTAACACAGGGGGTGGTTCTTCTACTCCCTTGAGGCCTGCACAACTCCCTCGATGCCTGCACTGTCTTCTCAGCAAGTTTGAAGCCAGTATCCCTCGTTGGAACTGCTGGAGCAATTCTCCTGTGCACCGCGTCAACTTGCTGTTGCCAAGGCTTGTTGACTCTCCAGGTGTCTTCGGGCTCCTAGAAGCTCCAGCCTCCAGCCTCTCTTGCTACCAAGATCTTCGTCCTCACCGCATCCATTGCACTGTGGGCCTGCATCCTTGGTGAGCTGCTAGAGATCCTCTTGCAACTCCTGTGACTGTGGGTCCTCATGAGGGTCTTCTTTGGCTGCAGTGGGCTCTCCTGCTTGCTCGGGGCCTGCTCGGACTCTCCTACACTTGGTGATTTCCTTGGACCCGGGTGGTCCGGACACTGCACCTTTTTCATTTTGTTTGCTGCTGCTGCCAAGGCTTGTTGGCGCTCCCGCCGGACACCAACCCCCTAGTTGTTGACTTCCGACGTGGGAAAGCTCGTGAACTGCTCCTGGTCTTCCACAGCGTTGCCTGGTCTTCTCAACTGCAGCGACAAGGTCACAGTCAACTCTCCTGCATCTTTGTTCATCTGTGGTCATTAGTCTTCCGTGCCTCCTGGTCACTCTTGAAGCATACACCCTGTCCCCTCTGCTTGCAGGTACTCCTCTTCGAAAATTCCCCCCTTGGATTCCACAGGACTCTTCCACCTTCTTTGTCAGCTGCATCTTCACTCAAGTCCTCCATTGTTGTCTACGGCGGTGTCCGACTTCACTTCACACCTATGCACCCGGCTCCCCTGGTGTAGGTATCCTGGTTCTTGGGGTATCCACGGGTGGAGTGACTCTCCAATCTACCATCTTCCACGGGGTTTCTTCAGTGTCCTCTGGGAAGGGTCCTTCTTGAAAACTGCAACTGCGACATCCCCATTGACTTGCATTGAGTACGTGGCTGTTTTTCCACTCTACACAGGCCTCCGTGGGGTTCCTGGGTACTTGCCTTGGGTGGTTCCTTGGGTCTCCAGCTCTTTTAAGTCTTCTGGGTCAAGTCTTGACTTCGTCGCAGTTCGCATTCCAATTTATTAGTATATGGTTCGGTCTCCCCTGGAGAGCACTGTGTATTAGTGATACTTACCTGTTCTCCTTTTGAAATATTGTGTTTATATCTCCAGGTAAGAGATATACCAATGTGTGAGTGTGTATAATAAATACTACTATTTTTATAATTAAACTGTGTGGTTCTTTTTCATTTAACCTAATCTATATGGTTAATACTGGTAAAACAAGCTTCTTAACACTCCTGGACTAAGACTGAAGGCTGCTCTCCACAGCTACCACTTAGAGAGCTTTGTATGGTTGTCTAAGACCACTAAAATCACATTAAGGGTTGTCTGGATTAGTGCAGGGTGCTTCACTTAAACTTCACTTAAATAAGTGTGCACCATATACTAAGCCAGCCTCCTACACTAAGGTATAGCATGGGAATGTGCTCCCTCAGGAGAGTGGTTAGGAAGACTGGTCATGAAGGCTGAACCCAGTTCCCAATTCGGCAGCTCTGGCCATAGTGCCACATCCTCTCCCACTGAACACCATACTGCCTCACTGAGAGAAACTTGCACTCCCTTCAGATACAACCCAATTGTGCCGTGTTATAAACACCTGTATGCGACTCAGTTCAATTTATGCACTAGACAGGAGTAACTTGCTGACTGGAAAAAAAGTAACAACATCCTGGAAAAAGCAAACACTCATCCGGAATGCAAGGTTAAGAAAAGCGAGTGAAATGTAAGAAGGAACTACATGGTTACCGTAACGCTCTGGAAAGGTTATGAGGGCAAGTGAGGCACTATAACTAGTCGGTATGATGACTCAGTCCCTACATACCGATGTTCTATGGTCCCAAGCACAGCTCTGTTCCTGAGGAGAATCCCTGCAATACAAACACACTTGCGAGAGGGTAGGGTGATCATGCATCCTGGCCCTCAGTACATTTAGCACATGTCCTGGTTTTCAAAGAGGGTTGACAACACAGAGGGATGTTTTCATGCGTTCCAGTGCAAGATTAGATAGTGGTCCTTATGGGAAAGGAATTTTATTAACACAGATGATGTGTTAAAAGTTGCAATTAATTTCCTCTAGTGTCTCATTATCTGTGTTTTTTAAGTTAGTAAGAGCGGTCAATTTAGTCACTCTGTGCTGCTCCGTCCATGCATAATGCAGAGTTGTGGAATATCCCGAAATGTAGGTTTAAAAATATTGTCGTTCGGAAGGGAGTACAGGTATTCGAGAAGGGAGGGAAGGAGGGGCACAGGTATCGGGGAGAGAGAGAGAGAGAGGAGCACAGGTAGGATAGAGAGAGAGAGGAGCACAGGTAGGATAGAGAGAAGGAGCACAGGTAGGATAGAGAGAAGGAGCACAGGTGTCAGAGAGAGAGGGGAGCAGCACAGGTATTAAAGAGAGGAGGAGACCAGCACAGGTATCAGGGAGAGGAGAGCAGCACAAGAGGAGAGCAGCACAGGTATCAGAGACAGGGGAGCAGCACAGGTATCAGAGAGAGAGGAGCAGCACAGGTATCAGAGAGAGGGGAGCAGCACAGGTATCACAGAGAGGGGAGAGCAGCACAAGTGTCAGAAAGAAAGGAGAACAGCACAGGTCAGAGAGAGAGGAGAGCAGCACAGATCAGAGAGAGGAGAGCAGCACAGATATCAGAGAGATAGGAGAAGGCACAGGCAGCATAGATATCAGAGAGAGAGGAGAGCAGCACAGGTATCAGAGAGAGAGAGAGAGAGAGGAGCACAGGTAGGATAGAGAGAGAGAGGAGCACGGGTAGGATAGAGAGAAGGAGCACAGGTAGAATAGAGAGAGAAGCACAGGTGTCAGAGAGAGAGGGGAGCAGCACAGACATCAGAGAGAGAGGGGGGCAGCACAGGTATTAGAGAGAGGAGGAGACCAGCACAGGTATCAGGGAGAGGAGAGCAGCACAAGAGGAGAGCAGCACATGTATCAGAGACAGAGGAGCAGCACAGGTATCAGAGAGAGGGGAGCAGCACAAGAGGAGAGCAGCACATGTATCAGAGACAGAGGAGCAGCACAGGTATCAGGGAGAGGGGAGCAGCACAGGTATCACAGAGAGGGGAGAGCAGCACAGGTGTCAGAAAGAAAGGAGAACAGCACAGGTCTCAGAGAGAGGAGAGCAGCACAGATATCAGAGAGATAGGAGAGCAGCACAGGCAGCATAGATATCAGAGAGAGAGGAGAGCAGCACAGGTATCAGAGAGCGAGAGGAGAGCAGCACATGTATCAGAGAGAGAGAGAAGAGCAGCACATGTATCAGAGAGAGGAGAGAAGCACATGTATCAGAGAGAGAGAGGTGAGCAGCACAGGTATCAGTAAGAGGGGTGCAGCACATGTATCAGAGAGAGAGAGCAGAGCAGCACAGGTATCAGAGAGAGGGGAGCAACACATGCATCAGAGAGAGAGGAGAGCAGCACAGGTATCAGAGAGAGAGGAGAGCAGCACAGGTATCAGAGAGAGAGGGGAGGAGCACTGGTGTCGGAGGGAGGAGAGCAGCCTAGGTATCGGAGAGTGGGGAGTCCAGGTATCAGAGAGAGGGGAGCAGCAAAGGTATCAGAGAGCGGGGAGCAGCACAGGTATCAGAGCGGGGAGCAGCACAGGTATCAGAGAGCGGGGAGCAGCACAGGTATCAGAGAGAGGAGCAGCACAGGTATCAGAGAGAGGGAAGCAGCACCGGTATCAGAGAGAGGGGAGCAGCACAGGTATCAGAGAGGAGCAGCACAGGTATCAGAGAGGAGCAGCACAGGTATCAGAGAGAGAGGAGCAGCACAGGTATTAGAGAGAGGAGGAGAGCAGCACAGGTATCAGGGAGAGGAGGAGAGCAGCACAGGTATCAGGGAGAGGAGAGCAGCACAGGAGGAGAGCAGCACATGTATCAGAGACAGAGGAGCAGCACAGGTATCAGAGAGAGGGGAGCAGCACAGGTATCACAGAGAGGGGAGAGCAGCACAGGTCTCAGAGAGAGAGGAGAGCAGCACAGATCAGAGAGAGGAGAGCAGCACAGATATCAGAGAGATAGGAGAGCAGCACATGTATCGGAGAGAGAGAGGAGAGCAGCACATGTATCAGAGAGAGAGGTGAGCAGCAAAGGTATCAGTAAGAGGGGTGCAGCACATGTATCAGAGAGAGAGAGAGGAGAGCAGCACAGGTATCAGAGAGAGGGGAGCAACACATGCATCAGAGAGAGAGGAGAGCAGCACAGGTATCAGAGAGAGAGGGGAGGAGCACTCGTGTCGGAGGGAGGAGAGCAGCACAGGTATCGGAGGGAGGGGAGTCCAGGTATCAGAGAGAGGGGAGCAGCACAGGTATCAGAGAGTGGGGAGCAGCACAGGTATCAGAGCGGGGAGCAGCACAGGTATCCGAGAGCGGGGAGCCGCACAGGTATCAGAGAGAGAGGAGCAGCACAGGTATCAGAGAGAGGGGAGCAGCACAGGTATCAGAGAGAGGAGCAGCACAGGTATCAGATAGAGAGGGGAGCAGCACAGGTATCAGATAGAGAGGGGAGCAGCACAGGTATCCGAGAGCGGGGAGCCGCACAGGTATCAGAGAGAGAGGAGCAGCACAGGTATCAGAGAGAGGAGCAGCACAGGTATCAGAGAGAGAGGAGCAGCACAGGTATCAGAGAGAGAGGAGCAGCACAGGTATCAGATAGAGAGGGGAGTAGCACAGGTATCGGAGAGAGGGGAGCAGCACAGGTATCAGAGAGCGGGGAGCAGCACAGGTATCAGGGAGAGGGGAGCACAGGTATCAGAGGCAGGGGAGCACAGGTATCAGAGGGAGGGGAGCACAGGTATGAAAGAGAGAGGAGCCAAGGTATCAGAGAGCGGGGAGCACAGGTATCAGAGGGGAGCAGCGCAGGTATGAGAGAGAGAGGGGAGCAGCACAGGTATCAGAGAGAAGGAGGGGAGAAGCGCAGGTATCAGAGAGAGAGGAGCAGCACAGGTATCAGAGAGAGAGGAGCAGCACAGGTATCAGAGAGAGGGGAGCAGCACAGGTATCACAGAGAAGGAGGGGAGCAGCGCAGGTATCGGGGAGAGAGAGGGGAGCACAGGTATTAGAGAGAGGGGAGCAGCGCAGGTATCAGAGAGAAGGAGGGGAGCAGCGCAGGCATCGGAGAGAGAGAGGGGAGCACAGGTATCAGAGAGAGGGGAGCAGTGCAGGTATCAGAGAGAGAGGGGAGCAGCACAGGTATCAGAGAGAGGGGAGCAGCACAGGTATCGGAGAGAGGGAGAGCACCGGTATCAGAGAGAGAAGAGAGCAGCGCAGGTATCAGAGAGAAGGGATCAGCAAAGCTATCAGAGTGGGGAGCAGAGGTATCAGAGAGATAAGCACAGTTATCAGGGAAAGAGGGGAGCAGCACAGTTATCAGGGAAAGAGGGGAGCAGCACAGGTATCAGAGAGCGGGGAGCAGCACAGGTATGAGAGAGAGGGGAGCAGCACAGGTATGAGAGAGAGAGAGGGGAGCAACACAGGTATGAGAGAGAGAGAGGGGAGCAGCACAGGTATCAGAGAGAGGGGAGCAGCACAGGTATCAGAGAGAAGGAGGGGAGCAGCGCAGGTATCAGAGAGAGAGGAACAGCACAGGTATCAGAGAGAGAGGAGCAGCACAGGTATCAGAGAGAGGGGAGCAGCACAGGTATCAGAGAGAAGGAGGGGAGCAGTGCAGGTATCGGAGAGAGAGAGGGGAGCACAGGTATTAGAGAGAGGGGAGCACAGGTATTAGAGAGAGGGGAGCAGCGCAGGTATCAGAGAGAAGGAGGGGAGCAGCGCAGGCATCGGAGAGAGAGAGGGGAGCACAGGTACCAGAGAGAGGGGAGCAGCGCAGGTATCAGAGAGAGAGGGGAGCAGCACAGGTATCAGAGAGAGGGGAGCAGCACAGGTATCGGAGAGAGGGAGAGCACAGGTATCAGAGAGAGAAGAGAGCAGCGCAGGTATCAGAGAGAAGGGATCAGCAAAGCTATCAGAGTGGGGAGCAGAGGTATCAGAGAGATAAGCACAGTTATCAGGGAAAGAGGGGAGCAGCACAGTTATCAGGGAAAGAGGGGAGCAGCACAGGTATCAGAGAGCGGGGAGCAGCACAGGTATGAGAGAGAGGGGAGCAGCACAGGTATGAGAGAGAGAGAGGGGAGCAACACAGGTATGAGAGAGAGAGAGGGGAGCAACACAGGTATCAGAGAGAGAGGGGAGTAACACAGGTATCCGAGAGAGGAGAACAGCACAGTTATCGGAGAGAGGGGAGCAGCACAGGTATCGGAGAGAGAGGGGAGCATCACAGGTATCAGAGAGAGGAGAACCGCACAGTTATCAGAGAGAGGGGAGCAGCACATGTATCGGAGAGAGGGGAGCAACACAGGTATCAGAGAGAGGAGAACAGCACAGTTATCAGAGAGAGGGGAGCAACACAGGTATCAGAGAGAGGAGAACAGCACAGTTATCAGAGAGAGAGGAGCAGCACAGGTATCGGAGAGAGAGGGGAGCAGCACAGGTATCGGAGAGAGGGGGTAGCAGCACAGGTATCAGAGAGAGGGGAGCATACCAGGTATCAGAGAGTGGGGGGGCAGGTATCACAGAGAGGGGAGCAGCAAAGGTATCAGAGAGGGACGCACAGGCATCAGAGAGAGGGGAGCAAAGGTGTAAGAGAGGTAAGCACAGTTATCAGAGAAAGAGGGGAGCACAGGTATCAGATAGAGGGATGCACAGGCATCAGAGAGAGGGGAGCACAGCCAGAGAGGGAAGCAGAGAGCAGGGAGCACAGGTATCGGAGAGAGGGGAGCAGCACAGGTATCAGAGAGAGAGAGGAGCAGCACAGGTATCAGAGAGAGGGGAGCAGCACAGGTATCAGAGAGAGGGAAGCAGCACAGGTATCAGAGAGAGGGGAGCACAGGTATCAGAGAGAGAGGAGCACAGGTATCAGAGAGAGGGGAGCAACACATGCATCAGAGAGAGAGGAGAGCAGCACAGGTATCAGAGAGAGAGGGGAGCAGCACAGGTATCAGAGAGAGAGAGGGGAGGAGCACTGGTGTCGGAGGGAGGGGAGCAGCACAGGTATCAGAGAGAGGGGAGCAGCACAGGTATCAGAGAGAGGAGCAGCACAGGTATCAGAGAGAGAGGAGCACAGGTATCAGAGAGAGGGAGCACAGGTATCAGAGAGAGGGGAGCACAGGTCTTAGAGAGAGAGGAACAGCACAGGTATCGGAGAGAGGGGAGCAGCCTAGGTATCAGAGAGAGGGGAGCAGCACAGGTATCAGAGAGAGAGGAGCAGCACAGGTATCAGAGAGAGGGGAGCAGCACAGGTATCAGAGAGGGGAGCAGCACGGGTATCAGAGAGAGAGGAGCAGCACAGGTATCAGAGAGAGGAGAACTGCACAGTTATCAGAGAGAGGGGAGCAGCACAGGTATCAGAGAGAGGGGAGCACGGGTATCAGAGAGAGAGGGGAGCAGCACAGGTATCAGAGAGAGGGAAGCAGCACAGGTATCAGAGAGAGGGGAGCACGGGTATCAGAGAGAGGGGAGCAACACATGCATCAGAGAGAGAGGAGAGCAGCACAGGTATCAGAGAGAGAGGAGAGCAGCACAGGTATCAGAGAGAGAGGGGAGGAGCACTGGTGTCGGAGGGAGGGGAGCAGCCTAGGTATCAGAGAGAGGGGAGCAGCACTGGTATCAGAGAGAGGGGAGCAGCACAGGTATCAGAGAGAGGGAAGCAGCACAGGTATCAGAGAGAGAGGAGCAGCACCGGTATCAGAGAGAGGGGAGCAGCACAGGTATCAGAGAGAGAGGAGCAGCACAGGTATCAGATAGAGAGGGGAGCAGCACAGGTATCAGGTAGAGAGAGGAGCAGCACAGGTATCAGAGAGAGAGGAGCAGCACAGGTATCAGAGAGAGGTTAGCAGCACAGGTATCAGAGAGAGGGAAGCAGCACAGGTATCAGAGAGAGGAGCAGCACAGGTATCAGAGAGAGAGGAGCAGCACAGGTATCAGAGAGAGAGGGGAGCAGCACAGGTATCAGATAGAGAGGGGAGCAGCACAGGTATCAGATAGAGAGAGGAGTAGCACAGGTATCAGAGAGAGAGGAGCAGCACAGGTATCAGAGAGAGGTTAGCAGCACAGGTATCAGAGAGAGGGAAGCAGCCCAGGTATCAGAGAGAGGAGCAGCACAGGTATCAGAGAGAGAGGAGCAGCACAGGTATCAGAGAGAGAGGGGAGCAGCACAGGTATCAGATAGAGAGGGGAGCAGCACAGGTATCAGATAGAGAGGGGAGCAGCACAGGTATCAGATAGAGAGAGGAGCAGCACAGGTATCAGAGAGAGAGGAGCAGCACAGGTATCAGATAGAGAGGGAAGCAGCACTGTGGTAAATAAAATATTACCCTGGCAGAATTTCTAGGCATTAACAAAGTATCATGCATCAAATGAGAGACAGGATCCGTGGTGTCCAAGTTAAAATGGGCTTTATTCCAATAACTCGAGTCAAAGGGAGAATATGTTCCATCACCACTGAGGTTCAGGAAGAGTAATCTGACATTTAATAACAATGAACAGAATATATACATTTTACTCCTTGTACATAGGGAGGAGCGCTCCAGGCAGAGCAAGAAAAAAAGAGATAAGAGCATGTGGGCGTGTATGAGGATGCATGAGGGTGTACACTTGATGAGTCATAGGTAGGTGATAGGTAGGTGTCATAGGTGGGTGGGTACTTAGAGGAGGAGTATGCATGACCAGCTGGAACTCTGCCCTAATTGTGCAACTCAAGCATGGCGTGCAATTGACGTGTAACTGGAGGGAGAGCTGACTTTCGGCCTAGCAGAGACATCTCTTGTGTCAGGGCGAAAAGCACATCTTGTACAATCTGATATGATAGGGGATGTATTGTCTGAAGCAAAAGGTTGTTCATCACTAGAAATAAAGAAAAAGCATATATTCCTCCGTTCATTGCATGGGGGCTGAGACAGAGAGTTAGGCCTTATCTGTCGCGGACGGGTTCTGTTTGCTTTTCCTCACCGGGCAGGGATGCCACTCTGTACTGAAAACAGATAACTGTTATTCATAACACTGTCTTGGCAGGCTTCTTGCTGACGTGACTGCAGTTTTCAATGTGCCAGGAGTCATGTAAACAATATTTCAGAAAGTGGTTTCAGGCTCCAACCACAAGAAAAAAGGGCTCAGTACGATATTTATTTAAAAGTGCACAATGCAAAATGCAAAATACATGAGCCTTCATGTTAGCTTAATGTTTGGGAGACTTGATGACTTGATGACTTGCAGGACATGTTTGCATAGGCCTAGTGATTCAGGCCACTACGAGAAATATGCATGGGTGACATGCACATGAATGTAACATAGGGTGTATGTAGTGGACATTTTTGGTCAGGCAAAATATCATTTTCCTCATTCCCTCCTTGTCACCTACATAACCCTTTAGGATACATCTATATTCATGAGACCGTATAGCTGATCATACAGAATCATTTCTTCATCTTTATCCTTTGTACATGTGGATGGGGAACGCAAGCAGTTGCACACAGGCCGCAAATCGCCAGGCCACACTGCAGACAGAGATAGTATCATGGCAAACTGCTCCTGGGCCAAGTTCGCCAGGGCAGATGCAGTCACATTCACTACTGCTTCAAGGGTTCTTGTCCACTTGAGTTTGTCTAACATGTTCTAGTTGTGAATCTCTGTGATAATGGGATGGGGCCAAGGAAACAGGTGGCAATAGGAATGCTATATAACAAGTCCCACCCCAGTCTAAGGGCAGATGTACATAAGCTGTCTGACCGCAAATGAAATAGGTATGGCGTGACGTTTTGAAAGAAGAAAGTCCTTCTGAGAGTGAAGTTCCTTGTAAATAGCTCCTTGTAAATATGGTTTATGAAGAGCATGTCATTATTATAACTTGCTGAGTTTCTTGTAAATATGGCTTGTGAATAGCGCCATGTGGTCATGGTTTGTGCAGAGTATGTTGACATTACGGTAGGCAGGAGAGAGCTAGATTTGTTTGCGGGGGGCGTGTCTTTGTGCGGAAATTCGTACCCGTTCCAGTGGAGGGATTTGGTTGCTTTTTGGTGAGGATGTAGGGCATCGCTTGGACTACTGTGATGCCAAATTTGAAAAGGATCTGAGCTGTGGAAGTGGGTGAAAAAGCATGTTTTGTGCGGAGGTGCGATTTGCCATGTTATCCAATGGGCGTTTTTTCCTAAAATTTGAGAAATTATTTCGGCAGAACTCCCTTTGTTTTCTGATAAGGGGGTAGTTGGCCACATACCCAGCAATCAGTTGCATTGCTGGTCTGGTGAGAATGGTGTAACATTTGAATAAAAGTATCGTTACGCAAGGCAAGTCGATATGACAATTCATGAGGTGGCAGGTCACTAAATGTATGCATACTGGATGAATGTATATGTGAGGAAATGAAAAACAAAACATGTAGCAATAAACTAACACCAATTATAACAATGCACAGAATATAAAGAATGTTCTTGGTAACAATACATCTACTGCGTAATGTCTTGCAGTATTTTTCCTTTTTATCTCTCTTCTTGCTATTCTCATATGTGATCTTATACATGTCAGAAACTAGTCTAACCGATTCACCACTGGGTGGGCTTAAACAATTAAACTACGTCTGACTTACTAGATCTTAATTTGGACCTATACTCTTGCTGAGGGGTCTTTTCAAGCAAAGGCGGCACAAAGTCTGTATTGTCATTAAAGTCAATGTTCTTTGCAAATGTTCCACATTGTCCGAAATACCGCTTAACGTGATGGGCATGGATCCAGCCCTTGCGTCCCTCCACTTTCAGCGCGGTCCTCGTGGTAAGAAGCACCAATTTCGGGGTCTTCCAGTGCGGCTCGAGGGGGCTGGAACGATCAAAATTCCGGATGCACACAAAGTCCCCTGGGACTATGGCGTGTTCCTTGACCTGGGTGTTGTCAGGGAAGGCGGCAGCAACCTGTGAACGACAAGAGAGTAGTGCAGACATCAAGGAAGCCAGGTAATCTGTCAGCATGTTACTGTCAATATCAGTTATCTTTCTGGGCATAGGCGTACCCCACATATTTGGCGGTCTACCGAAAACCACTTCATACGGAGATAGGCCTGTTCTGGAATGTGCTACCATACGCATGTAAAAAAGGGCAACCGGCAAGGCTACCATCCAATCCACGCCTTTTTCTGCACAGACCTTTGCTAATTTTGTCTTGAGGGTCTGATTGTGTCTTTCTACAAGGCCTGCTGCTTCTGGGTGTCTGACACAATGGAACTTCCATGTATAACCTAACAGAAGGGACACTTGTTTAATTAATTCAGAGGAGAATGGCTGGCCGTTATCTGAATAGATCACCAGAGGTAATCCATACCTGGGGAAGTACTCGCGCACTAACTGTCTGGCTGTTGTTACAGCAGTATAATCTGGAACTGGATAAGCTTCTGTCCATCTAGATAGTGCACACACTACCACCAAGACATACTTGTAACCTCTACATCTGTCCATTTGGATATAATCCATCTGGAGAACCTCAAAAGGGTGGTCAGGAGGATGAAATCCGCCTTGTTCCACCGGGATGCCTTTACCTGGATTGAACTGACAACAGATCATACATGTTCGTACTTTCTGCTTCGCTGCTGCACGCATGTGCTTGTTAAACCAGATGTTCTGTAAGCTGTCTAACATTGCTTTTTCTCCTAAGTGTGCTGGACTATGGGCTGTGTTAATGATTACTTGTACCATGGAATCTGGGAGAAACCATGTGCCTTTTCCCTTAGTCATCCAACCTTGGTCAGTCTGGACCCCTCCTTGTTCAGTCCATTTCTTTATCTCATCTGCAGTGGCATGTGTCTGTATGTCGAGTACGTCTTGAGTGGGATCCCTGACTGTCATACATGTTGTCAGTAATGGTACCTCTGTCCTTGTCGTGTCTGTTGGTGTCTGGGCTGTAAGTTTGGCTGTTCGATCTGCCAGGTCATTACCCTGGGAAATGGTGTCTGTAACTTTGGTGTGAGCTTTGCACTTCAGGATAGAAATGGCTGTAGGTAAATGTATGGCTTCTAACAGGGCTTGAATAGGCTGGCCATGCTGAATCTTGGTCCCATGGGAGGTCAGGAAACCTCTCTCCCTCCATAGTACCCCGAAATCATGAACAACGCCAAAGGCATATTGTGAATCAGTATAAATGTTTACTTTCAAGTGCTTAGCTCTTATGCAGGCTTGTGTCAGAGCGATGAGCTCTGCTGCTTGTGCTGACAATGTGTCTATTTTCTGTGTCTCTATGACCTCTGTAGCAGTGGTCACAGCATAGGCCGCTACTAACTCTCCTGCACTCGTTCTCATGCATGATCCATCTACATAGAGCGTTAAGTCTGGTTCTGTAAGTGCAATATCTGTCAGGTCTTGTCTTGGTTTCGTCACTATATTCATTAGTTCCACACAGTCATGTGGTGGTGCATTTACTGTACTTGAGGGCAAAAGTGTTGCAGGATTCAGAATATTACAACGTCTGATCTCTATGTGTGGTTGAAATAATGTCAGTTCATATCCTGTCAGTCTTGCTACAGTCAAGTGTTGTGTCTGTGTTCTGTTTAAGAGAACCTCCACTGCATGTGGAACCTGTACTGTCAGAGGGTGACCCAGCACTATGGAGTCACTTTGTCTTATGGCTAGGGCTGTTGCTGCAACTGATTTCAGGCATGCAGGCAGAGCCTGGGCCACTGGGTCTAGCGTGCTAGAAAAATAAGCACAAGGCTTGTGTTTTCCTGCTTGATCTTGTGTGAGGACAGATAACGCTGTTCCTTCTCTTTCAGTTACAAAAAGCATAAAAGGTTTGCTGTAACATGGAGTCGCTAATACTGGCGCTTGACATAAAGCTCTTTTTAATTCCTCGAATGCCAAGGTGTGTTCTTGTGTCCAAGGGAGGACAGTCCCCCCTGCCTCCTGTGTAGTTAACTGTATGAGTGGTTTGGCTAGAAAGGCATACTGGGGAATCCATTGCCTACAGTATGATGTGAGGCCAATAAAGGCACGTACTTCCTTTTGTGTCTTGGGCTGTGAAAGGTTAGCAATGAGCTGTATACGTGCTTGTGTTAGCTGTCTCCCCTCTTTGGAAAGCAAGTGTCCTAGGTACACTACTTGCTTTTCACAGAATTGCAACTTCGAAGGGGACACCTTGTGCCCCTTGTCTGCCAGAAAATGTAAAACTGTCAATGATGCATATTCGCATTCTTTTTCTGAACGTGCTGTAATCAGGATATCGTCCACATACTGTAGTAACGCAGTGTTGGTAGGCATGTGAATGCTGTCTAGCTGTCTTTTCAGAGCCTGACTGTAAATACTAGGGCTTTCTGTAAAGCCTTGAGGAGCTCTTGTAAATACAAAGCTACGACCTTTTAATGAAAATCCAAACAGGTACTGGCTGTCTGGGTGAATGGGAACACTAAAGAAAGCGTTCTTCAAGTCGATAACAGTAAAGTAAGTAGCCTCTGAATCAATAGCAGTCAACAATGAAGAAATGTCTGGCACCACTGGATATTGTGGTACTACACATTTGTTCAATTCTCGCAGGTCAATAATCAATCGGTACACTGGCAGTACACTAGGATCAGATCTTCTAAGGATAGGAATGACAGGCGAGTTACATACATTTGAGACTGTCTCTACCACTACCCCCCGTGCAATAAATTCGTCAACTATTTTCAGTAATGCTGTTTCGGCGTCAGGTGGTAACTTGTATTGTCTAATACGTGGAAGTACTACTCCTGCTTTGAGTGTGACATGGTGAGGCGTAATGTCCATGTAACCTACGTCAGTCGGTCCTTGTGCCCACAGGATCTGTGGCACGTTCTTGAGTCTGTGGTCAAAATCAGTCAGTACATAATGTCCCTTAAAATCACGTAAGAACAGGCGTACTCCTTCTGGAGAACAGCAGATAACTGCTCCTAGATCTTTTAATGTCTTCATACCAAGTAAGTTTTCTGGACATGACTCAGTAAGTAGCAAGTCAGTGGTACGTGACAGTGGACCAACCCCTAGGGAGACTGGTTTTGATACTTCATTAACAATAGGCTTTCCTGAAAATCCCAGGGAAACATTCTGTGAGCCTGAGAGAGGTGCCCCTGGAACCTCGTCATGACTGATGGTAGTTCTGCTCGCCCCTGTGTCAATCAGAAACTTTCAATCCTGACCTAGAACACGACTATGTACATACGGACCCTCTTGATCTACAGGAACCTCAATAAGGGGCAAGCCTACTTCCCTCTCGAGGCTGTTTCATGAGAACTGTTGATACTCTGGATAGTCAGACTGTGTGTACTGATACATTTGTGGTGTGGCATTAACAGGCGGTGGTGGAGGATAATTCGCTACTGTCTGTTGCGTGTTCTGTTGCGTGTTATTCTGTCTAGGAGTGTACTGTCTCTCCTTTGTCTTGCCTGTAGCTATATTGTGTTTCAGAACAGTGCAGTCCTTTACAAAGTGACCTGGTTGTTTGCAATAATTACAGTTCCCTTTGACAGGTGTCGTGTTATGTTTGTTTGAAGTCGCCTGTACCGTCTGGGCAACCAGCACCTTCATTTTTGTCTCTTTCATGCGTCTCTTTTCATGATCCTGCTCTTCCCTAATTCTGTTCTGATGATACTGTAGCATCTGTAACATTTGTGAAGGGCTGTTTGCTTGCCAAGTACTCTCAACCTTCAGTACTCTATTCTTGATCTGGGGTAAGGAATTCTCTACTAATTTGCTCACAAAAAGATGTGGAAATGACTCGCTACCAGGCTTAAGGCCACTATTAATAGTAAAACATTTCTCAAATCTAGAATAGAAATCACTAGTGTCCTCGTCTTGCTTTTGTTTACATGCTGAAATAGCATCCCAATCTTCCTTTTTAGTAATCAATAATCTTGGCAAAACTTGTATCAGGAATTCAGGTAGTTCTCTAGCTCTATCTCCAAGACCAACTCCTGGGAGCCTGCCCTTCTCTTCTGTTTCCAATGCATCCCAACTTAACTTTTTCTCACCCACTTCCCAGTCTTTTTCCTTAAGCTTTTCATAAATCCCTGCAGGTAACAGTACTTTTAATAGCTTCAGAATGTCAGCGTATGTATAATCTCCTATGCGGAGGATGTCTTTTAATTCACGGTGAAATCCCCCTGGGTCTTTATCATGACAAGGCAACATCTTTTTCATTTCTAAAATCTCTAGTTTCGTTAAGGGGGTGTAAACATACACTCGTTGTAACTCATTGGCCGCATTCTTAACGGGATGAACCTCTCGTAGGGGGTTCTGTCTGTCTATGTGTACGTTATGTCTGTCATGGTGTAAGACTGGAGGCATGTATGTAGTCAGAGAATCTATGTACTTATGTCGTTGATCCAGGATTACATTAATTAATTCAGTACCTAAACCTGTCCATCTATCTAGTAAAATGTCGTCAAGTATTTTATGCAAGTGACCAGGATCAGAATGCTGACTTTTACACAACGTTATCAAGTGTTGAACCATGTAAATACCAGCCAAACGCTGTTCGTTCGGTGGAAGGCTTAAGAAGGTCTGAGCCACAATATCACTACTATATATATTGGCATTGGACACCCACTGGGTGGCTGAACGGGCCAACTCTATTTCGTGTTGTGTGGGAGGTCTCTCACTCCCTATCCATAGTTTCAGTGCTTTTTCAGTAGCCTGGAATAATGCTTCAAGGGAATACCTTTCTTTTATAGCTGGCCCCTGTTTATGGTAATCAAGGCACTTGGGTCTGTCAAACTGTCGCGCTTTTCCTACATAATTCATTTTGTCTTTTGGCTCATCTACTTCTTCTGTTGATAACTCACCATTCTCCTCAGACTCTTTTCTGTGCCTTTCTATTATTTCCTTTCGTATTTTCTTGTACATGGCATCTACCTGTCCCTGTTTCTCATGTCTACCGGCATCTATGTGATCACTCCATTCTATCAAACCTGGCTTTACATCTCCGTCTCCTTCGTCTTGTTCCCTGATCAGGCAGTTAATAATAAAACGTAAGATATGATTCTTAACCCCTACCTTTCTTTGTGCCATGGCTTGTGCTATACTATCTGGTCCCTCCCCCGTTCTAATAAAACGATACATGCTATCTAGGTGATCTTTCATGTCTGGTAATGTCTCTAGATATGCAACAGCTTGTCTTAGTCTACGTGAAATCACGACCATTGAACCCTTTCCTGGTTCTGTATCATATACACAAAATGGAATGGCTGCATCTACAGTAGGCACCCCTCCCACTGCCCCGGGACCTATGTCATCTTTTGCTAGCTGCTGCTGAAGTTGCTGGAGCTGATCTGCTTGTGGGGGTGGAGGAAAACCTGCATTAACGTAGTCTGGAAGGGACTCGTCTAGATACGAGGAAATGAACGCATCTGATGCTGTCGGCTTTATTCTCTGTACTCTATATGGTACAGGTGGTGGCGTTCGTGACCTACTGGATCTTTCTGAGGTGGTCACTTTAGCTAGTTCTTCTGACAGAACGGGATAAATACCATTAACAACGGCGTTTCTTTCCCTATCAGTCTGTTCTGTTTTGACACGTTCCCCCTCCTCCCGCAGTTCCTTTTCTCTGGCTTTCTCCCCAGCTTGTCTAGTTCTATCTGCTTTATTCAATTCTTTCTCTGTTCTCCTATGTGACTCTTTGCGCCACAATTCGATGGCATCTTTCTGAGAAGGTCTTGACTTCCTTTTCCATAGTGCTTCCTCCACCCTCATAATACATTCAGGATCCCATGTTCCCGAGATTGGCCATCTATACTTTTCCTCCAGGTCCTTTGTATAGTTTACCCATAAATCTAAAAACAAAATGGCGTCTAATCCATGCTTATTATACATATGATGACCAGGTGTGTCTCTAGGCGGGATGTTAACTGATTCTTCTAGTATACCTTTTCTGGTCCCTATCTGACGTAACTTTGAAAACAGTGGCATGTTTGAAACCAATATTCACAAAAATAGACTGAAACAATCAACAATCATTCACACACAAACAAATATTAAACACTAAAACAGTTACAACCTAAACTGATACAGAGAGCTAAACATGTACTTGAAAAACTTTATGCACTGAAATACAGTACAACCATACCGGTCTCAAAAATGAGACACGTCTTGACCGTTCCCACGTTTAACCGTGGGCCCGTCTTTACCGGTCTCACGTGAATGAGACACGTCTTGACCGCGCCCACGTTTACCATGGGCACGTCTTGAATCTTGATGCATTCCCCATAGTGGTACTCACCGGGAAGCAGCAGAACTTGAAACTTGAAGGCCTCGGACTTCTACGCATGCGCCTTGGAACAGGTGGACCTCTGGAGACCTCGGACCTTGCTCTCTCACGGACTGGGCTCTGGTTTGAGACGATCCGCGTTCCTCACCGCCTCACATGGATGCCTGGTCGCAGTCCGTCCTCCTCCTGGGCCTGAGGGAGTAGCGGGAAATCCCAATGGCGTGTACACTTTAAAGTCCGTCACGGCTGTGGAAGGGGGCAAAGACTAGACCAACAACTCCGGCGAGTGGGGAAAGGGACATGTTCCTATTCGGGCGCCAATTAATGTGGTAAATAAAATATTACCCTGGCAGAATTTCTAGGCATTAACAAAGTATCCTGCATCAAATGAGAGACAGGATCCGTGGTGTCCAAGTTAAAATGGGCTTTATTCCAATAACTCGAGTCAAAGGGAGAATATGTTCCATCACCACTGAGGTTCAGGAAGAGTAATCTGACATTTAATAACAATGAACAGAATATATACATTTTACTTCTTGTACATAGGGAGGAGCGCTCCAGGCAGAGCAAGAAAAAAAGAGATAAGAGCATGTGGGCGTGTATGAGGATGCATGAGGGTGTACACTTGATGAGTCATAGGTAGGTGATAGGTAGGTGTCTTAGGTGGGTGGGTACTTAGAGGAGGAGTATGCATGACCAGCTGGAACTCTGCCCTAATTGTGCAACTCGAGCATGGCGTGCAATTGACGTGTAACTGGGAGGAGAGCTGACTTTCGGCCTAGCAGAGACATCTCTTGTGTCAGGGCGAAAAGCACATCTTGTACAATCTGATATGATAGGGGATGTATTGTCTGAAGCAAAAGGTTGTTCATCACTAGAAATAAAGAAAAAGCATATATTCCTCCGTTCATTGCATGGGGGCTGAGACAGAGAGTTAGGCCTTATCTGTCGCGGACGGGTTCTGTTTGCTTTTCCTCACCGGGCAGGGATGCCACTCTGTACTGAAAACAGATAACTGTTATTCATAACACTGTCTTGGCAGGCTTCTTGCTGACGTGACTGCAGTTTTCAATGTGCCAGGAGTCATGTAAATAATATTTCAGAAAGTGGTTTCAGGCTCCAACCACAAGAAAAAAGGGCTCAGTACGATATTTATTTAAAAGTGCACAATGCAAAATGCAAAATACATGAGCCTTCATGTTAGCTTAATGTTTGGGAGACTTGATGACTTGATGACTTGCAGGACATGTTTGCAGAGGCCTAGTGATTCAGGCCACTACGAGAAATATGCATGGGTGACATGCACATGAATGTAACATAGGGTGTATGTAGTGGACATTTTTGGTCAGGCAAAATATCATTTTCCTCAGCACAGGTATCGGAGAGAGGGGAGCAGCACAGGTATCAGAGAGAGAGGAGCAGCACAGGTATCAGAGAGAGAGGAGCAGCACAGGTATCAGAGAGAGGGAAGCAGCACAGGTATCAGAGAGAGGGAAGCAGCACAGGTATCAGAGAGAGGAGCAGCACAGGTATCAGAGAGAGAGGAGCAGCAGCACAGGTATCAGAGAGAGAGGAGCAGCACAGGTATCAGAGAGAGGGGAGCAGCACAGGTATCGAAGAGAGGGGAGCAGCACAGGTATCAGAGAGTGGGGAGCAGCACAGGTATCAGAGAGAGGGGAGCACAGGTATCAAAGAGAGGGGAGCACAGGTATCAGAGAGAGGGGAGCACAAGTATCAGAGGGAGGGGAGCACAGGTATCAGAGGGAGGGGAGCACAGGTATCAAAGAGAGGGGAGCCAAGGTATCAGAGAGTGGGGAGCACAGGTATCAGAGAGAAGGAGGGGAGCAGCGCAGGTATCGGAGAGAGAGAGAGGGGAGCAGCACAGGTATCATAGAGAGGGGAGCAGCACAGGTATCAGAGAGAAGGAGGGGAGCAGCGCAGGTATCGGAGAGAGAGAAGGGAGCACAGGTATCAGAGAGAGGGGAGCAGCGCAGGTATCGGAGAGAGGGGAGCACAGGTATCAGAGAGAGAGGGAGCATAGGTATCAGAGAGCTAAGCACAGTTATCAGGGAAAGAGGGGAGCAGGACAGGTATCAGATAGAGGGGAGCAGCAAAGGTATTAGATTGAGGGGAGCAGCACAGGTATTAGAGAGAGGGGAGCAGCACAGGTGTGAGAGAGAGAGGGGAGCAACACAGGTATCAGAGAGAGGGGAACAGCACAGTTATCAGAGAGAGGGGAGCAGCACAGGTATCGGAGAGAGAGGGGAGCAACACAGGTATCAGAGATAGGGGAGCAGCACAGGTATCGGGGAGAGAGAGGGGAGCAGCACAGGTATCGGAGAGTGGGAGTAGCAGCACAAGTATCAGAGAGAGGGGAGCATACCAGGTATCAGAGAGTGGGGGGGCAGGTATCACAGAGAGGGGAGCAGCAAAGGTATCAGAGAGGGACGCACAGGCATCAGAGAGAGGGGAGCACAGGTGTAAGAGAGGTAAGCATAGTTATCATAGAAAGAGGGGAGCACAGGTATCAGATAGAGGGATGCACAGGCATCAGACAGAGGGGAGCACAGACAGAGAGGGAAGCAGAGAGCAGGGAGCACAGGTATCAGAGAGCGGGGAGCACAGTTATCCGAGAGCGGGGAGCACAGGTATCAGACAGCGGGGAGCACAGGTATCAGAGAGCGGGGAGCACAGGTATCAGAGAGGGGGGAGCACAGGTATCAGGGAGAGGGGAGCACAGGTATCAGAGAGCGGGGAGCACAGGTATCAGAGAGCGGGGAGCACAGGTATCAGGGAGAGGGGAGCACAGGCATCAGAGAGCGGGAGCACAGGTATCAGAGAGCGGGGAGCACAGGTATCAGAGAGCAGGGAGCACAGGTATCAGGGAGAGGGGAGCACAGGTATCAGAGAGCAGGGAGCACAGGGAACAGGGAGAGGGGAGCACAGGTATCAGAGAGAGGGGAACAGGTATCAGAGAAAGGGGAGCGCAGGTATCAGAGAGGGGAGTGCAGATATCAGAGAGAGGGGAGCCCAGGTATCAGAGAGAGGAGCACAGGTATCAGCACAGGGGAAGAGAGAGGGGAGCCCAGGGAACAGAGAGAGGGGAGCCCCCGGAACAGAAAGAGGGGAGCCCAGGGAACAGAGAGAGAGAGGAGCACAGGTATCAGAGAGAGAGAGGAGCACAGGTATCAGAGAGAGAGGAGCACAGGTATCAGAGAGAGAGAGGAGCACAGGTGTCAGAGAGAGAGGGGAGCAGCACAGACATCAGAGAGAGAGGGGGGCAGCACAGGTATTAGGGAGAGGAGAGCAGCACAAGAAGAGAGCAGCACATGTATCAGAGACAGAGGAGCAGCACAGGTATCAGAGAGAGGGGAGCAGCACAGGTATCAGAGAGAGGGGAGAGCAGCACAGGTGTCAGAAAGAAAGGAGAACAGCACAGGTCTCAGAGAGAGAGGAGAGCAGCACAGATCAGAGAGAGGAGAGCAGCACAGGCAGCATAGATATCAGAGAGAGAGGAGAGCAGCACAGGTATCAGAGAGCGAGAGGAGAGCAGCACATGTATCAGAGAGAGAAGAGCAGCACATGTATCAGAGAGAGGAGAGCAGCACATGTATCAGAGAGAGAGAGGTGAGCAGCACAGGTATCAGTAAGAGGGGTGCAGCACATGTACCAGAGAGAGAGAGCAGAGCAGCACAGGTATCAGAGAGAGGGGAGCAACACATGCATCAGAGAGAGAGGAGAGCAGCACAGGTATCAGAGAGAGAGGAGAGCAGCACAGGTATCAGAGAGAGAGGGGAGGAGCACTGGTGTCGGAGGGAGGAGAGCAGCACAGGTATCGGAGGGAGGGGAGCAGCCTAGGTATCGGAGAGTGGGGAGTCCAGGTATCAGAGAGAGGGGAGCAGCACAGGTATCAGAGAGAGGAGAGCAGCACAAGAGGAGAGCAGCACATGTATCAGAGACAGAGGAGCAGCACAGGTATCAGAGAGAGGGGAGCAGCACAGGTATCACAGAGAGGGGAGAGCAGCACAGGTCTCAGAGAGAGAGGAGAGCAGCACAGATATCAGAGAGATAGGAGAGCAGCACATGTATAGGAGAGAGAGAGGAGAGCAGCACATGTATCAGAGAGAGAGGTGAGCAGCACAGGTATCAGTAAGAGGGGTGCAGCACATGTATCAGAGAGAGAGAGAGGAGAGCAGCACAGGTATCAGAGAGAGGGGAGCAACACATGCATCAGAGAGAGAGGAGAGCAGCACAGGTATCAGAGAGAGAGTGGAGGAGCACTGGTGTCGGAGGGAGGAGAGCAGCACAGGTATCGGAGGGAGGGGAGTCCAGGTATCAGAGAGAGGGGAGCAGCACAGGTATCAGAGAGTGGGGAGCAGCACAGGTATCAGAGCGGGGAGCAGCACAGGTATCAGAGAGAGAGGAGCACAGGTATCAGAGAGAGGGAGCACAGGTATCAGAGAGAGGGGAGCACAGGTCTTAGAGAGAGAGGAACAGCACAGGTATCGGAGAGAGGGGAGCAGCACAGGTATCAGAGAGAGAGGAGCAGCACAGGTATCAGAGAGAGGGGAGCAGCACAGGTATCAGAGAGAGAGGAGCAGCACAGGTATCAGAGAGAGGGGAGCAGCACAGGTATCAGAGAGAGAGGAGAGCAGCACAGGTATCAGAGAGAGAGGAGAGCAGCACAGGTATCAGAGAGAGAGGGGAGGAGCACAGGTATCAGAGAGAGAGGGGAGGAGCACTGGTGTCGGAGAGAGGAGCAGCACAGGTATCAGAGAGAGAGGAGCAGCACAGGTATCAGAGAAAGAGGAGCAGCACAGGTATCAGATAGAGAGGGGAGCAGCACAGGTATCAGATAGAGAGGGGAGCAGCACAGGTATCGGAGAGAGGGGAGCAGCACAGGTATCAGAGAGAGAGGAGCAGCACAGGTATCAGATAGAGAGGGGAGCAGCACAGGTATCAGAGAGAGGGAAGCAGCACATGTATCAGAGAGAGGGAAGCAGCACAGGTATCAGAGAGAGGAGCAGCACAGGTATCAGAGAGAGGGGAGCACAGGTATCAAAGAGAGGGGAGCACAGGTATCAGATAGAGGGGAGCACAAGTATCAGAGGGAGGGGAGCACAGGTATCAGAGGGAGGGGAGCACAGGTATCAAAGAGAGGGAAGCCTAGGTATCAGAGAGCGGGGAGCACAGGTATCAGAGAGAAGGAGGGGAGCAGCGCAGGTATTGGAGAGAGAGAGAGGGGAGCAGCACAGGTATCAGAGAGAGGGGAGCAGCACAGGTATAAGAGAGAAGGAGGGGAGCAGCGCAGGTATCGGAGAGAGAGAAGGGAGCACAGGTATCAGAGAGAGGGGAGCAGCGCAGGTATCGGAGAGAGAGAGGGGAGCACAGGTATCAGAGAGAGAGGGAGCATAGGTATCAGAGAGAGGGGAGCACAGGTCTTAGAGAGAGAGGAGCACAGGTATCAGATAGAGGGGAGCAGCACAGGTATCAGAGAGGGGAGCACAGGTATCGGAGAGAGGGGAGCACAGGTATCGGAGAGAGGGGAGCACAGGTATCAGAGAAAGAGGGGAGCACAGGCATCAGAGAGAGGGGAGCACAGACAGAGAGGGGAGCAGCACAGGTATTAGAGAGAGGGGAGCACAGGTAACAGAGAGAGAGGAGCGCAGGTATCAGAGAGGGGAGCACAGGTATAAGATAGAGGGGAGCACAGGTATCAGAGAGAGGGGAGCACAGGTATCAGAGAGAGATAGGAGCACAGGTATCAGATAGAGAAGCACAGGTATAAGAGAGAGGGGAGCACAGGTATCAGAGAGAGGGGAGCACAGGTATCAGAGAGAGAGAGAGGAGCACAGGTATCAGAGAGAGATAGGAGCACAGGTATCGGATAGAGAAGCACAGGTATAAGAGAGAGGGGAGCACAGGTATCAGAGAGAGGGGAGCACAGGTATCAGAGAGAGGAGCACAGGTATCAGAGAGAGAGAGGAGCACAGGTATCAGAGAGAGAGGAGCACAGGTATCAGAGAGAGAGAGGAGCACATGCATCAGAGAGAGAGAGGAGCACAGGTATCAGAGAAAGGGGAGCGCAGGAATCAGAGAGGGGAGCGCAGATATCAGAGAGAGGGGAGCGCAGGTATCAGAGAGATGAGCACAGGTATCAGCACAGGGGAACAGAGAGAGGGGAGCCCAGGGAACAGAGAGAGGGGAACACAGGTAACAGAGAGAGAGAGGAGCACAGGTATCAGAGAGAGAAAGGAGCACAGGTATCAGAGAGAGAAAGGAGCACAGGTATCAGAGAGAGGGAGAGCACAGGTATCAGAGAGCGGGGATCACAGGTATCAGAGAGGGGGGAGCCCAGGGAAGAGGGAGAGGGGAGCCCAGGGAAGAGGGAGAGGGGAGCCCAGGGAACAGAGATAGGGGAGCCCAGGTAACAGAGAGAGAGGAGCGCAGGCATCAGAGAGGGCAGCACAGGTATAAGAGAGAGGGGAGCACAGGTATCAGAGAGAGGGAGCACAGATATCAGAGAGAGATAGGAGCACAGGTATCAGATAGAGAAGCACAGGTATAAGAGAGAGGGGAGCACAGGTATCAGAGAGAGGGGAGCACAGGTATCAGAGAGAGAGAGAGGAGCACAGGTATCAGAGAGAGATAGGAGCACAGGTATCAGATAGAGAAGCACAGGTATAAGAGAGAGGGGAGCACAGGTATCAGAGAGAGGGGAGCACAGGTATCAGAGAGAGAGAGGAGCACAGGTATCGGAGAGAGGGGAGCAGCACAGGTATCAGAGAGGGGAGCACAGGTATCAGAGAGAGGGGAGCACAGGTATCAGAGAGAGGGGAGCACAGGTATCAGAGAGAGAGAGGAGCACAGGTATCAGCGAGAGAGGAGCGCAAGTATCAGAGAAAGGGGAGAACAGGTATCAGAGAGAGGGGAGCCCATGGAAGAGGGAGAGGGGAGCTCAGGGAACAGAGATAGGAGAGCCCAGGTAACAGAGAGAGAGGAGGGCAGGTATCAGAGAGGGGAGCACATGTATAAGAGAGAGGGGAGCACAGGTATCAGAGAGAGGGGAGCACGGCTATCAGAAAGAGAGAGAGAGGAGCACAGTTATCAGAGAGAGAAAGGAGCACAGGTATCAGATAGAGAAGCACAGGTATAAGAGGGAGGGGAGCACAGGTATCAGAGAGAGGGGAGCACAGGTATCAGAGAGAGGGGAGCACAGGTCTTAGTGAGAGAGGAGCACAGGTATCAGATAGAGGGGAGCAGCACAGGTATCAGAGAGGGGAGCACAGGTATCAGAGAGAGGGGAGCACAGGTATCAGAGAGAGGGGAGCACAGGTATCAGAGAAAGAGGGGAGCACAGGCATCAGAGAGAGGGGAGCACAGACAGAGAGGGAAGCAGAGAGCAGGGAGCACAGGTATCAGAGAGAGGGGAGCATAGGTATCAGAGAGAGGAGCATAGATATCAGAGAGAGAAGCACATGTTTCAGAGAGAGGGGAGTGCAGGTATCAGAGAGGGGAGTGCAGGTTTCAGAGAAGGGAGCGCAGGTATCAGAGAGGGGAGCATAGATATCAGAGAGAGAAGCACATGTTTCAGAGAGAGGGGAGTGCAGGTATCAGAGAGGGGAGCACAGGTATCAGAGAGAGGAGCACAGGTATCAGAGAGAGGAGCACAGGTATCAGAGAGAGAGAGGAGCACAGGTAGCAGAGAGAGGAGCACATGTATCAGAGGGAGAGAGGAGCACAGGATTAAGAGAGAGGAGCACAGGTATCAGAGAGGTAGGAGCACAATTATCACAGAGAGAGGGGGCACAATTATCAAAGAGAGAGGGGGAACAGATATCAGGGAGAGAGAGGAGCACAGGTATCAGAGGGAGGAGTACAGGTATCAGAGGGAGAAAGGAGCACAGGTATCTGAGGGAGAGAGGAGCACAGGTATTAAAGAGAGAGAGAGGAGCACAAGAATCAGAGAGGGGTGCACAGGTATCAGAGAGAGAGAGGAGCACAGGTATCAGAGAGAGGGGAGCACGGGTATCAGAGAGAGGGGAGCAACACGTGCATCAGAGAGAGAGGAGAGCAGCACAGGTATCAGAGAGAGAGGGGAGCAGCACAGGTATCAGAGAGAGGGAAGCAGCACAGGTATCAGAGAGAGGGGAGCACGGGTATCAGAGAGAGGGGAGCAACACATGCATCAGAGAGAGAGGAGAGCAGCACAGGTATCAGAGAGAGAGGAGAGCAGCACAGGTATCAGAGAGAGAGGGGAGGAGCACTGGTGTCGGAGGGAGGGGAGCAGCCTAGGTATCAGAGAGAGGGGAGCAGCACAGGTATCGGAGAGAGGTGAGCAGCCCAGGTATCAGAGAGAGGGAAGCAGCACAGGTATCAGAGAGAGGAGCAGCACAGGTATCAGAGAGAGAGGAGCAGCACCGGTATCAGAGAGAGGGGAGCAGCACAGGTATCAGAGAGAGAGGAGCAGCACAGGTATCAGATAGAGAGGGGAGCAGCACAGGTATCAGATAGAGAGGGGAGCAGCACAGGTATCGGAGAGAGGGGAGCAGCACAGGTATCAGAGAGAGAGAGAGAGAGGAGCAGCACAGGTATCAGAGAGAGAGGAGCAGCACAGGTATCAGAGAGAGGGAAGCAGCACAGGTATCAGAGAGAGGAGCAGCACAGGTATCAGAGAGTGGGGAGCAGCACAGGTATCAGAGAGAGGGGAGCACAGGTATCAAAGAGAGGGGAGCACAGGTATCAGAGAGAGGGGAGCACAAGTATCAGAGGGGGGGAGCACAGGTATCAGAGGGAGGGGAGCACAGGTATCAAACAGAGGGGAGCCAAGGTATCAGAGAGCGGGGAGTACAGGTATCAGAGAGAAGGAGGGGAGCAGCGCAGGTATCGGAGAGAGAGAGGAGAGCAGCACAGGTATCAGAGAGAGGGGAGCAGCACAGGTATCAGAGAGAAGGAGGGGAGCAGCGCAGGTATCAGAGAGAGAGAAGGGAGCACAGGTATCAGAGAGAGGGGAGCAGCGCAGATATGGGAGAGAGAGAGGGGAGCACAGGTACCAGAGAGAGAGGGAGCATAGGTATCAGAGAGCTAAGCACAGTTATCAGGGAAAGAGGGGAGCAGCACAGATATCAGATAGAGGGGAGCAGCAAAGATATTAGATAGAGGGGAGCAGCACAGGTATTAGAGAGAGGGGAGCACAGGTAACAGAGAGAGAGGAGCGCAGGTATCAGAGAGGGGAGCACAGGTATAAGAGAGAGGGGAGCACAGGTATCAGAGAGAGGGGAGCACAGGTATCAGAGAGAGATAGGAGCACAGGTATCAGATAGAGAAGCACAGGTATAAGAGAGAGGGGAGCACAGGTATCAGAGAGAGGGGAGCACAGGTATCAGAGAGAGAGAGAGGAGCACAGGTATCAGAGAGAGGGGAGCAGCACAGGTATCAGAGAGAGGGGAGCACAGGTATCAGAGAGAGATAGGAGCACAGGTATCAGATAGAGAAGCACAGGTATAAGAGAGAGGGGAGCACAGGTATCAGAGAGAGGGGAGCACAGGTATCAGAGACAGGAGCACAGGTATCAGAGAGAGAGAGAGAGGAGCACAGGTATCAGAGAGAGAGAGGAGCACAGGTATCAGAGAAAGGGGAGTGCAGGTATCAGAGAGGGGAGCGCAGATATCAGAGAGAGGGGAGTGCAGGTATCAGAGAGAGGAGCACAGGTATCAGCACAGGGGAACAGAGAGAGGGGAGCCCATGGAACAGAGAGAGGGGAGCACAGATAACAGAGAGAGAGAGAGGAGCACAGGTATCAGAGAGAGAAAGGAGCACAGGTATCAGAGAGAGAAAGGAGCACAGGTATCAGAGAGAGGGAGAGCACAGGTATCAGAGGGAGGGAGAGCACAGGTATCCGAGAGCGGGGAGCACAGGTATCAGAGAGAGAGGAGCCCAGGGAAGAGGGAGAGGGGAGCCCAGGGAAGAGGGAGAGGGGAGCCCAGGGAACAGAGATAGAGGGAGCCCAGGTAACAGAGAGAGAGGAGCGCAGGTATCAGAGAGGGGAGCACAGGTATAAGAGAGAGGGGAGCACAGGTATCAGAGAGAGGGGAGCACAGATATCAGAGAGAGATAGGAGCACAGGTATCAGATAGAGAAGCACGGGTATAAGATAGAGGGGAGCACAGGTATCAGAGAGAGGGGAGCACAGGTATCAGAGAGAGAGAGAGAGGAGCACAGGTATCAGAGAGAGATAGGAGCACAGGTATCAGATAGAGAAGCACAGGTATAAGAGAGAGGGGAGCACAGGTATCAGAGAGAGGGGAGCACAGGTATCAGAGAGAGAGGAGCACAGGTATCAGAGAGAGGGGAGCAGCACAGGTATCAGAGAGGGGAGCACAGGTATCAGAGAGAGGGGAGAACAGGTATCAGAGAGAGGGGAGCACAGGTATCAGAGAGAGAGAGGAGCACAGGTATCAGCGAGAGAGGAGCACAGGTATCAGAGAGAGGGGAGCACAGGTATCAGAGAGAGGGGAGCACAGGTATCAGCGAGAGAGGAGCACAAGTATCCGAGGAAGGGGAGAACAGGTATCAGAGAGAGGGGAGCCCAGGGAACAGAGATAGGGGAGCCCAGGTAACAGAGAGAGAGGAGCGCAGGTATCAGAGAGGGGAGCACAGGTATAAGAGAGAGGGGAGCACAGGTATCAGAGAGAGGGGAGCACGGGTATCAGAGAGAGAGAGAGAGAGGAGCACAGTTATCAGAGAGAGAAAGGAGCACAGGTATCAGATAGAGAAGCACAGGTATAAGAGAGAGGGGAGCACAGGTATCAGAGAGAGGGGAGCACAGGTATCAGAGAGAGAGAGAGAGGAGCACAGGTATCAGAGAGAGATAGGAGCACAGGTATCAGATAGAGAAGCACAGGTATAAGAGGGAGGGGAGCACAGGTATCAGAGAGAGGGGAGCACAGGTATCAGAGAGAGGGGAGCACAGGTCTTAGAGAGAGAGGAGCACAGGTATCAGATAGAGGGGAGCAGCACAGGTATCAGAGAGGGGAGCACAGGTATCGGAGAGAGGGGAGCACAGGTATCGGAGAGAGGGGAGCACAGGTATCAGAGAAAGAGGGGAGCACAGGCATCAGAGAGAGGGGAGCACAGACAGAGAGGGAAGCAGAGAGCAGGGAGCACAGGTATCAGAGAGAGGGGAGCATAGGTATCAGAGAGAGGAGCATAGATATCAGAGAGAGAAGCACATGTTTCAGAGAGAGGGGAGTGCAGGTATCAGAGAGGGGAGTGCAGGTATCAGAGAGGGGAGCGCAGGTATCAGAGAGGGGAGCATAGATATCAGAGAGAGAAGCACATGTTTCAGAGAGAGGGGAGTGCAGGTATCAGAGAGGGGAGCACAGGTATCAGAGAGAGGAGCACAGGTATCAGAGAGAGGAGCACAGGTATCAGAGAGAGAGAGGAGCACGGGTATCAGAGAGAGGAGCACATGTATCAGAGGGAGAGAGGAGCACAGGATTAAGAGAGAGGAGCACAGGTATCAGAGAGGTAGGAGCACAATTATCACAGAGAGAGGGGGCACAATTATCAAAGAGAGAGGGGGAACAGATATCAGGGAGAGAGAGGAGCACAGGTATCAGAGGGAGGAGCACAGGTATCAGAGGGAGAAAGGAGCACAGGTATCAGAGGGAGAGAGGAGCACAGTTATCAAAGAGAGAGAGAGGAGCACAGGTATCAGAGAGGGGAGCACAGGTATCAGAGAGAGAGAGGAGCACAGGTATCAGAGAGAGGGGAGCACAGGTATCAGAGAGCGGGGAGCACAGGTATCAGAGAGCGGGGAGCACAGGTATCAGGGAGAGGGGAGCACAGGCATCAGAGAGCGGGAGCACAGGTATCAGAGAGCGGGGAGCACAGGTATCAGAGAGCAGGGAGCACAGGTATCAGGGAGAGGGGAGCACAGGTATCAGAGAGCAGGGAGCACAGGGAACAGGGAGAGGGGAGCACAGGTATCAGAGAGAGGGGAACAGGTATCAGAGAAAGGGGAGCGCAGGTATCAGAGAGGGGAGTGCAGATATCAGAGAGAGGGGAGCCCAGGTATCAGAGAGAGGAGCACAGGTATCAGCACAGGGGAAGAGAGAGGGGAGCCCAGGGAACAGAGAGAGGGGAGCCCCCGGAACAGAAAGAGGGGAGCCCAGGGAACAGAGAGAGAGAGGAGAACAGGTATCAGAGAGAGAGAGGAGCACAGGTATCAGAGAGAGAGGAGCACAGGTATCAGAGAGAGAGAGGAGCACAGGTGTCAGAGAGAGAGGGGAGCAGCACAGACATCAGAGAGAGAGGGGGGCAGCACAGGTATTAGGGAGAGGAGAGCAGCACAAGAAGAGAGCAGCACATGTATCAGAGACAGAGGAGCAGCACAGGTATCAGAGAGAGGGGAGCAGCACAGGTATCAGAGAGAGGGGAGAGCAGCACAGGTGTCAGAAAGAAAGGAGAACAGCACAGGTCTCAGAGAGAGAGGAGAGCAGCACAGATCAGAGAGAGGAGAGCAGCACAGGCAGCATAGATATCAGAGAGAGAGGAGAGCAGCACAGGTATCAGAGAGCGAGAGGAGAGCAGCACATGTATCAGAGAGAGAAGAGCAGCACATGTATCAGAGAGAGGAGAGCAGCACATGTATCAGAGAGAGAGAGGTGAGCAGCACAGGTATCAGTAAGAGGGGTGCAGCACATGTACCAGAGAGAGAGAGCAGAGCAGCACAGGTATCAGAGAGAGGGGAGCAACACATGCATCAGAGAGAGAGGAGAGCAGCACAGGTATCAGAGAGAGAGGAGAGCAGCACAGGTATCAGAGAGAGAGGGGAGGAGCACTGGTGTCGGAGGGAGGAGAGCAGCACAGGTATCGGAGGGAGGGGAGCAGCCTAGGTATCGGAGAGTGGGGAGTCCAGGTATCAGAGAGAGGGGAGCAGCACAGGTATCAGAGAGAGGAGAGCAGCACAAGAGGAGAGCAGCACATGTATCAGAGACAGAGGAGCAGCACAGGTATCAGAGAGAGGGGAGCAGCACAGGTATCACAGAGAGGGGAGAGCAGCACAGGTCTCAGAGAGAGAGGAGAGCAGCACAGATATCAGAGAGATAGGAGAGCAGCACATGTATAGGAGAGAGAGAGGAGAGCAGCACATGTATCAGAGAGAGAGGTGAGCAGCACAGGTATCAGTAAGAGGGGTGCAGCACATGTATCAGAGAGAGAGAGAGGAGAGCAGCACAGGTATCAGAGAGAGGGGAGCAACACATGCATCAGAGAGAGAGGAGAGCAGCACAGGTATCAGAGAGAGAGTGGAGGAGCACTGGTGTCGGAGGGAGGAGAGCAGCACAGGTATCGGAGGGAGGGGAGTCCAGGTATCAGAGAGAGGGGAGCAGCACAGGTATCAGAGAGTGGGGAGCAGCACAGGTATCAGAGCGGGGAGCAGCACAGGTATCAGAGAGAGAGGAGCACAGGTATCAGAGAGAGGGAGCACAGGTATCAGAGAGAGGGGAGCACAGGTCTTAGAGAGAGAGGAACAGCACAGGTATCGGAGAGAGGGGAGCAGCACAGGTATCAGAGAGAGAGGAGCAGCACAGGTATCAGAGAGAGGGGAGCAGCACAGGTATCAGAGAGAGAGGAGCAGCACAGGTATCAGAGAGAGGGGAGCAGCACAGGTATCAGAGAGAGAGGAGAGCAGCACAGGTATCAGAGAGAGAGGAGAGCAGCACAGGTATCAGAGAGAGAGGGGAGGAGCACAGGTATCAGAGAGAGAGGGGAGGAGCACTGGTGTCGGAGAGAGGAGCAGCACAGGTATCAGAGAGAGAGGAGCAGCACAGGTATCAGAGAAAGAGGAGCAGCACAGGTATCAGATAGAGAGGGGAGCAGCACAGGTATCAGATAGAGAGGGGAGCAGCACAGGTATCGGAGAGAGGGGAGCAGCACAGGTATCAGAGAGAGAGGAGCAGCACAGGTATCAGATAGAGAGGGGAGCAGCACAGGTATCAGAGAGAGGGAAGCAGCACATGTATCAGAGAGAGGGAAGCAGCACAGGTATCAGAGAGAGGAGCAGCACAGGTATCAGAGAGAGGGGAGCACAGGTATCAAAGAGAGGGGAGCACAGGTATCAGATAGAGGGGAGCACAAGTATCAGAGGGAGGGGAGCACAGGTATCAGAGGGAGGGGAGCACAGGTATCAAAGAGAGGGAAGCCTAGGTATCAGAGAGCGGGGAGCACAGGTATCAGAGAGAAGGAGGGGAGCAGCGCAGGTATTGGAGAGAGAGAGAGGGGAGCAGCACAGGTATCAGAGAGAGGGGAGCAGCACAGGTATAAGAGAGAAGGAGGGGAGCAGCGCAGGTATCGGAGAGAGAGAAGGGAGCACAGGTATCAGAGAGAGGGGAGCAGCGCAGGTATCGGAGAGAGAGAGGGGAGCACAGGTATCAGAGAGAGAGGGAGCATAGGTATCAGAGAGAGGGGAGCACAGGTCTTAGAGAGAGAGGAGCACAGGTATCAGATAGAGGGGAGCAGCACAGGTATCAGAGAGGGGAGCACAGGTATCGGAGAGAGGGGAGCACAGGTATCGGAGAGAGGGGAGCACAGGTATCAGAGAAAGAGGGGAGCACAGGCATCAGAGAGAGGGGAGCACAGACAGAGAGGGGAGCAGCACAGGTATTAGAGAGAGGGGAGCACAGGTAACAGAGAGAGAGGAGCGCAGGTATCAGAGAGGGGAGCACAGGTATAAGATAGAGGGGAGCACAGGTATCAGAGAGAGGGGAGCACAGGTATCAGAGAGAGATAGGAGCACAGGTATCAGATAGAGAAGCACAGGTATAAGAGAGAGGGGAGCACAGGTATCAGAGAGAGGGGAGCACAGGTATCAGAGAGAGAGAGAGGAGCACAGGTATCAGAGAGAGATAGGAGCACAGGTATCGGATAGAGAAGCACAGGTATAAGAGAGAGGGGAGCACAGGTATCAGAGAGAGGGGAGCACAGGTATCAGAGAGAGGAGCACAGGTATCAGAGAGAGAGAGGAGCACAGGTATCAGAGAGAGAGGAGCACAGGTATCAGAGAGAGAGAGGAGCACATGCATCAGAGAGAGAGAGGAGCACAGGTATCAGAGAAAAGGGAGCGCAGGAATCAGAGAGGGGAGCGCAGATATCAGAGAGAGGGGAGCGCAGGTATCAGAGAGATGAGCACAGGTATCAGCACAGGGGAACAGAGAGAGGGGAGCCCAGGGAACAGAGAGAGGGGAACACAGGTAACAGAGAGAGAGAGGAGCACAGGTATCAGAGAGAGAAAGGAGCACAGGTATCAGAGAGAGAAAGGAGCACAGGTATCAGAGAGAGGGAGAGCACAGGTATCAGAGAGCGGGGATCACAGGTATCAGAGAGGGGGGAGCCCAGGGAAGAGGGAGAGGGGAGCCCAGGGAAGAGGGAGAGGGGAGCCCAGGGAACAGAGATAGGGGAGCCCAGGTAACAGAGAGAGAGGAGCGCAGGCATCAGAGAGGGCAGCACAGGTATAAGAGAGAGGGGAGCACAGGTATCAGAGAGAGGGAGCACAGATATCAGAGAGAGATAGGAGCACAGGTATCAGATAGAGAAGCACAGGTATAAGAGAGAGGGGAGCACAGGTATCAGAGAGAGGGGAGCACAGGTATCAGAGAGAGAGAGAGGAGCACAGGTATCAGAGAGAGATAGGAGCACAGGTATCAGATAGAGAAGCACAGGTATAAGAGAGAGGGGAGCACAGGTATCAGAGAGAGGGGAGCACAGGTATCAGAGAGAGAGAGGAGCACAGGTATCGGAGAGAGGGGAGCAGCACAGGTATCAGAGAGGGGAGCACAGGTATCAGAGAGAGGGGAGCACAGGTATCAGAGAGAGGGGAGCACAGGTATCAGAGAGAGAGAGGAGCACAGGTATCAGCGAGAGAGGAGCGCAAGTATCAGAGAAAGGGGAGAACAGGTATCAGAGAGAGGGGAGCCCATGGAAGAGGGAGAGGGGAGCTCAGGGAACAGAGATAGGAGAGCCCAGGTAACAGAGAGAGAGGAGGGCAGGTATCAGAGAGGGGAGCACATGTATAAGAGAGAGGGGAGCACAGGTATCAGAGAGAGGGGAGCACGGCTATCAGAAAGAGAGAGAGAGGAGCACAGTTATCAGAGAGAGAAAGGAGCACAGGTATCAGATAGAGAAGCACAGGTATAAGAGGGAGGGGAGCACAGGTATCAGAGAGAGGGGAGCACAGGTATCAGAGAGAGGGGAGCACAGGTCTTAGTGAGAGAGGAGCACAGGTATCAGATAGAGGGGAGCAGCACAGGTATCAGAGAGGGGAGCACAGGTATCAGAGAGAGGGGAGCACAGGTATCAGAGAGAGGGGAGCACAGGTATCAGAGAAAGAGGGGAGCACAGGCATCAGAGAGAGGGGAGCACAGACAGAGAGGGAAGCAGAGAGCAGGGAGCACAGGTATCAGAGAGAGGGGAGCATAGGTATCAGAGAGAGGAGCATAGATATCAGAGAGAGAAGCACATGTTTCAGAGAGAGGGGAGTGCAGGTATCAGAGAGGGGAGTGCAGGTTTCAGAGAAGGGAGCGCAGGTATCAGAGAGGGGAGCATAGATATCAGAGAGAGAAGCACATGTTTCAGAGAGAGGGGAGTGCAGGTATCAGAGAGGGGAGCACAGGTATCAGAGAGAGGAGCACAGGTATCAGAGAGAGGAGCACAGGTATCAGAGAGAGAGAGGAGCACAGGTAGCAGAGAGAGGAGCACATGTATCAGAGGGAGAGAGGAGCACAGGATTAAGAGAGAGGAGCACAGGTATCAGAGAGGTAGGAGCACAATTATCACAGAGAGAGGGGGCACAATTATCAAAGAGAGAGGGGGAACAGATATCAGGGAGAGAGAGGAGCACAGGTATCAGAGGGAGGAGTACAGGTATCAGAGGGAGAAAGGAGCACAGGTATCTGAGGGAGAGAGGAGCACAGGTATTAAAGAGAGAGAGAGGAGCACAAGAATCAGAGAGGGGTGCACAGGTATCAGAGAGAGAGAGGAGCACAGGTATCAGAGAGAGGGGAGCACGGGTATCAGAGAGAGGGGAGCAACACGTGCATCAGAGAGAGAGGAGAGCAGCACAGGTATCAGAGAGAGAGGGGAGCAGCACAGGTATCAGAGAGAGGGAAGCAGCACAGGTATCAGAGAGAGGGGAGCACGGGTATCAGAGAGAGGGGAGCAACACATGCATCAGAGAGAGAGGAGAGCAGCACAGGTATCAGAGAGAGAGGAGAGCAGCACAGGTATCAGAGAGAGAGGGGAGGAGCACTGGTGTCAGAGGGAGGGGAGCAGCCTAGGTATCAGAGAGAGGGGAGCAGCACAGGTATCGGAGAGAGGTGAGCAGCCCAGGTATCAGAGAGAGGGAAGCAGCACAGGTATCAGAGAGAGGAGCAGCACAGGTATCAGAGAGAGAGGAGCAGCACCGGTATCAGAGAGAGGGGAGCAGCACAGGTATCAGAGAGAGAGGAGCAGCACAGGTATCAGATAGAGAGGGGAGCAGCACAGGTATCAGATAGAGAGGGGAGCAGCACAGGTATCGGAGAGAGGGGAGCAGCACAGGTATCAGAGAGAGAGAGAGAGAGGAGCAGCACAGGTATCAGAGAGAGAGGAGCAGCACAGGTATCAGAGAGAGGGAAGCAGCACAGGTATCAGAGAGAGGAGCAGCACAGGTATCAGAGAGTGGGGAGCAGCACAGGTATCAGAGAGAGGGGAGCACAGGTATCAAAGAGAGGGGAGCACAGGTATCAGAGAGAGGGGAGCACAAGTATCAGAGGGGGGGAGCACAGGTATCAGAGGGAGGGGAGCACAGGTATCAAACAGAGGGGAGCCAAGGTATCAGAGAGCGGGGAGTACAGGTATCAGAGAGAAGGAGGGGAGCAGCGCAGGTATCGGAGAGAGAGAGGAGAGCAGCACAGGTATCAGAGAGAGGGGAGCAGCACAGGTATCAGAGAGAAGGAGGGGAGCAGCGCAGGTATCAGAGAGAGAGAAGGGAGCACAGGTATCAGAGAGAGGGGAGCAGCGCAGATATGGGAGAGAGAGAGGGGAGCACAGGTACCAGAGAGAGAGGGAGCATAGGTATCAGAGAGCTAAGCACAGTTATCAGGGAAAGAGGGGAGCAGCACAGATATCAGATAGAGGGGAGCAGCAAAGATATTAGATAGAGGGGAGCAGCACAGGTATTAGAGAGAGGGGAGCACAGGTAACAGAGAGAGAGGAGCGCAGGTATCAGAGAGGGGAGCACAGGTATAAGAGAGAGGGGAGCACAGGTATCAGAGAGAGGGGAGCACAGGTATCAGAGAGAGATAGGAGCACAGGTATCAGATAGAGAAGCACAGGTATAAGAGAGAGGGGAGCACAGGTATCAGAGAGAGGGGAGCACAGGTATCAGAGAGAGAGAGAGGAGCACAGGTATCAGAGAGAGGGGAGCAGCACAGGTATCAGAGAGAGGGGAGCACAGGTATCAGAGAGAGATAGGAGCACAGGTATCAGATAGAGAAGCACAGGTATAAGAGAGAGGGGAGCACAGGTATCAGAGAGAGGGGAGCACAGGTATCAGAGACAGGAGCACAGGTATCAGAGAGAGAGAGAGAGGAGCACAGGTATCAGAGAGAGAGAGGAGCACAGGTATCAGAGAAAGGGGAGTGCAGGTATCAGAGAGGGGAGCGCAGATATCAGAGAGAGGGGAGTGCAGGTATCAGAGAGAGGAGCACAGGTATCAGCACAGGGGAACAGAGAGAGGGGAGCCCATGGAACAGAGAGAGGGGAGCACAGATAACAGAGAGAGAGAGAGGAGCACAGGTATCAGAGAGAGAAAGGAGCACAGGTATCAGAGAGAGAAAGGAGCACAGGTATCAGAGAGAGGGAGAGCACAGGTATCAGAGGGAGGGAGAGCACAGGTATCCGAGAGCGGGGAGCACAGGTATCAGAGAGAGAGGAGCCCAGGGAAGAGGGAGAGGGGAGCCCAGGGAAGAGGGAGAGGGGAGCCCAGGGAACAGAGATAGAGGGAGCCCAGGTAACAGAGAGAGAGGAGCGCAGGTATCAGAGAGGGGAGCACAGGTATAAGAGAGAGGGGAGCACAGGTATCAGAGAGAGGGGAGCACAGATATCAGAGAGAGATAGGAGCACAGGTATCAGATAGAGAAGCACGGGTATAAGATAGAGGGGAGCACAGGTATCAGAGAGAGGGGAGCACAGGTATCAGAGAGAGAGAGAGAGGAGCACAGGTATCAGAGAGAGATAGGAGCACAGGTATCAGATAGAGAAGCACAGGTATAAGAGAGAGGGGAGCACAGGTATCAGAGAGAGGGGAGCACAGGTATCAGAGAGAGAGGAGCACAGGTATCAGAGAGAGGGGAGCAGCACAGGTATCAGAGAGGGGAGCACAGGTATCAGAGAGAGGGGAGAACAGGTATCAGAGAGAGGGGAGCACAGGTATCAGAGAGAGAGAGGAGCACAGGTATCAGCGAGAGAGGAGCACAGGTATCAGAGAGAGGGGAGCACAGGTATCAGAGAGAGGGGAGCACAGGTATCAGCGAGAGAGGAGCACAAGTATCCGAGGAAGGGGAGAACAGGTATCAGAGAGAGGGGAGCCCAGGGAACAGAGATAGGGGAGCCCAGGTAACAGAGAGAGAGGAGCGCAGGTATCAGAGAGGGGAGCACAGGTATAAGAGAGAGGGGAGCACAGGTATCAGAGAGAGGGGAGCACGGGTATCAGAGAGAGAGAGAGAGAGGAGCACAGTTATCAGAGAGAGAAAGGAGCACAGGTATCAGATAGAGAAGCACAGGTATAAGAGAGAGGGGAGCACAGGTATCAGAGAGAGGGGAGCACAGGTATCAGAGAGAGAGAGAGAGGAGCACAGGTATCAGAGAGAGATAGGAGCACAGGTATCAGATAGAGAAGCACAGGTATAAGAGGGAGGGGAGCACAGGTATCAGAGAGAGGGGAGCACAGGTATCAGAGAGAGGGGAGCACAGGTCTTAGAGAGAGAGGAGCACAGGTATCAGATAGAGGGGAGCAGCACAGGTATCAGAGAGGGGAGCACAGGTATCGGAGAGAGGGGAGCACAGGTATCGGAGAGAGGGGAGCACAGGTATCAGAGAAAGAGGGGAGCACAGGCATCAGAGAGAGGGGAGCACAGACAGAGAGGGAAGCAGAGAGCAGGGAGCACAGGTATCAGAGAGAGGGGAGCATAGGTATCAGAGAGAGGAGCATAGATATCAGAGAGAGAAGCACATGTTTCAGAGAGAGGGGAGTGCAGGTATCAGAGAGGGGAGTGCAGGTATCAGAGAGGGGAGCGCAGGTATCAGAGAGGGGAGCATAGATATCAGAGAGAGAAGCACATGTTTCAGAGAGAGGGGAGTGCAGGTATCAGAGAGGGGAGCACAGGTATCAGAGAGAGGAGCACAGGTATCAGAGAGAGGAGCACAGGTATCAGAGAGAGAGAGGAGCACGGGTATCAGAGAGAGGAGCACATGTATCAGAGGGAGAGAGGAGCACAGGATTAAGAGAGAGGAGCACAGGTATCAGAGAGGTAGGAGCACAATTATCACAGAGAGAGGGGGCACAATTATCAAAGAGAGAGGGGGAACAGATATCAGGGAGAGAGAGGAGCACAGGTATCAGAGGGAGGAGCACAGGTATCAGAGGGAGAAAGGAGCACAGGTATCAGAGGGAGAGAGGAGCACAGTTATCAAAGAGAGAGAGAGGAGCACAGGTATCAGAGAGGGGAGCACAGGTATCAGAGAGAGAGAGGAGCACAGGTATCAGAGAGAGGGGAGCACAGGTATCAGTTATCAGAGTAATAGCGCGATTAGTGAGCTAAATGCAGGAAGTGAAGGGACCAACACGCAGAGAGAGAGAGTACGCTCCGCATCGCTTGGGCGGTAAGGAGGGGGGTTCCCCGGCGAGAAGGTAGTGTGTCTGTGTTTCCAAGTATAGAGTAACTGGGAGGCGCTTGCACAACTCTGATATTGAAAACGCTATGATCGAGCATGCTATGCGTCTCCGCAGTGTAATTTTAAAAAATGTCCTTTGAGAGACAATATGTGCTCACTGAGTATCAAAGCTGGAGAGATTGTGCTGTTTTAGAATCTTTCCTTGTCTCGAAGGCTCATTTTTAGCTGGAACACGGGTGTATGACTGGGCATTTGTGCCGGCTAAAAATCTTGTAGATAGGACTGGGCAATGAAGGCTGGCTGATTCACGGTCCTTCTATTCATAGATACCTACAACGATAGGAACACTTGGTACCCCAAGAGCAAGAGCTTTACGAAAGGAAACTTGCTTAGAAACCTGGCAGCTGGTAGGCTACAAGATGGCTTGCTGAGGGTAAATATGCAAATAAGAGTGTAATGTAATTTTATATTGATGAAATTACACATAGATCCATTGTAACTGTGTTTTTTTTATTTTACCTTTTGTTGACAGTCTTCCAGATTGATGTGTCCAACACATGGTGCAGTGGCAAATACAACATAGCCCTGATGAATCTGCATAAAGTTTAGAGGCAGAGAAACATGTTGGCATCTAACAGTGGTATGCATAAATAGCAAACTACACTGTTTTTTTACTTTGATTGGATTCACTGAGTGAAAGAATAAAGTTGTTTCGAAGTGTGTGAATCCTATCAATTTTATTACATTTTTCACCACATTGTGAGGTGTGACATATTCCTGCACTTCACATTTTGCACCTTTTCTGTTACTTTTTCCTTCTTTGTTGGACACTCCTTACTTCTGTTAAGAGCGTGATGAATGCCAATGATGACAACAATGGACTTCACTGGTGAGTACCTATCAGTGGTCCGCATGGTGGTAGAGGAGCACAAGTATCAGAGAGAGGGAGAGCACAGGTATCAGAGAGAGGGAGAGCACAGGTATCAGAGAGAGGGGAGCACAGGTATCAGCGAGAGAGGAGCACAGGTATCCGAGAGAGGGGAGCACAGGTATCAGAGAGCGGGGAGCACAGGTATCAGAGAGAGGGGAGCGCAGGTATCAGAGAGAAGGGAGCACAGGTATCAGAGAGAGGGGAGCACAGGTATCAGAGAGCGGGGAGCACAGGTATCAGAGAGAGGGGAGCGCAGGTATCAGAGAGAGGGGAGCACAGGTATCAGAGAGAGATAGGAGCACAGGTATCAGATAGAGAAGCACAGGTATAAGAGAGAGGGGAGCACAGGTATCAGAGAGAGGGGAGCACAGGTATCAGAGAGAGAGAGAGGAGCACAGGTATCAGAGAGAGGGGAGCAGCACAGGTATCAGAGAGAGGGGAGCACAGGTATCAGAGAGAGATAGGAGCACAGGTATCAGATAGAGAAGCACAGGTATAAGAGAGAGGGGAGCACAGGTATCAGAGAGAGGGGAGCACAGGTATCAGAGACAGGAGCACAGGTATCAGAGAGAGAGAGAGAGGAGCACAGGTATCAGAGAGAGAGAGGAGCACAGGTATCAGAGAAAGGGGAGTGCAGGTATCAGAGAGGGGAGCGCAGATATCAGAGAGAGGGGAGTGCAGGTATCAGAGAGAGGAGCACAGGTATCAGCACAGGGGAACAGAGAGAGGGGAGCCCATGGAACAGAGAGAGGGGAGCACAGATAACAGAGAGAGAGAGAGGAGCACAGGTATCAGAGAGAGAAAGGAGCACAGGTATCAGAGAGAGAAAGGAGCACAGGTATCAGAGAGAGGGAGAGCACAGGTATCAGAGGGAGGGAGAGCACAGGTATCCGAGAGCGGGGAGCACAGGTATCAGAGAGAGAGGAGCCCAGGGAAGAGGGAGAGGGGAGCCCAGGGAAGAGGGAGAGGGGAGCCCAGGGAACAGAGATAGAGGGAGCCCAGGTAACAGAGAGAGAGGAGCGCAGGTATCAGAGAGGGGAGCACAGGTATAAGAGAGAGGGGAGCACAGGTATCAGAGAGAGGGGAGCACAGATATCAGAGAGAGATAGGAGCACAGGTATCAGATAGAGAAGCACGGGTATAAGATAGAGGGGAGCACAGGTATCAGAGAGAGGGGAGCACAGGTATCAGAGAGAGAGAGAGAGGAGCACAGGTATCAGAGAGAGATAGGAGCACAGGTATCAGATAGAGAAGCACAGGTATAAGAGAGAGGGGAGCACAGGTATCAGAGAGAGGGGAGCACAGGTATCAGAGAGAGAGGAGCACAGGTATCAGAGAGAGGGGAGCAGCACAGGTATCAGAGAGGGGAGCACAGGTATCAGAGAGAGGGGAGAACAGGTATCAGAGAGAGGGGAGCACAGGTATCAGAGAGAGAGAGAGGAGCACAGGTATCAGCGAGAGAGGAGCACAGGTATCAGAGAGAGGGGAGCACAGGTATCAGAGAGAGGGGAGCACAGGTATCAGCGAGAGAGGAGCACAAGTATCCGAGGAAGGGGAGAACAGGTATCAGAGAGAGGGGAGCCCAGGGAACAGAGATAGGGGAGCCCAGGTAACAGAGAGAGAGGAGCGCAGGTATCAGAGAGGGGAGCACAGGTATAAGAGAGAGGGGAGCACAGGTATCAGAGAGAGGGGAGCACGGGTATCAGAGAGAGAGAGAGAGAGGAGCACAGTTATCAGAGAGAGAAAGGAGCACAGGTATCAGATAGAGAAGCACAGGTATAAGAGAGAGGGGAGCACAGGTATCAGAGAGAGGGGAGCACAGGTATCAGAGAGAGAGAGAGAGGAGCACAGGTATCAGAGAGAGATAGGAGCACAGGTATCAGATAGAGAAGCACAGGTATAAGAGGGAGGGGAGCACAGGTATCAGAGAGAGGGGAGCACAGGTATCAGAGAGAGGGGAGCACAGGTCTTAGAGAGAGAGGAGCACAGGTATCAGATAGAGGGGAGCAGCACAGGTATCAGAGAGGGGAGCACAGGTATCGGAGAGAGGGGAGCACAGGTATCGGAGAGAGGGGAGCACAGGTATCAGAGAAAGAGGGGAGCACAGGCATCAGAGAGAGGGGAGCACAGACAGAGAGGGAAGCAGAGAGCAGGGAGCACAGGTATCAGAGAGAGGGGAGCATAGGTATCAGAGAGAGGAGCATAGATATCAGAGAGAGAAGCACATGTTTCAGAGAGAGGGGAGTGCAGGTATCAGAGAGGGGAGTGCAGGTATCAGAGAGGGGAGCGCAGGTATCAGAGAGGGGAGCATAGATATCAGAGAGAGAAGCACATGTTTCAGAGAGAGGGGAGTGCAGGTATCAGAGAGGGGAGCACAGGTATCAGAGAGAGGAGCACAGGTATCAGAGAGAGGAGCACAGGTATCAGAGAGAGAGAGGAGCACGGGTATCAGAGAGAGGAGCACATGTATCAGAGGGAGAGAGGAGCACAGGATTAAGAGAGAGGAGCACAGGTATCAGAGAGGTAGGAGCACAATTATCACAGAGAGAGGGGGCACAATTATCAAAGAGAGAGGGGGAACAGATATCAGGGAGAGAGAGGAGCACAGGTATCAGAGGGAGGAGCACAGGTATCAGAGGGAGAAAGGAGCACAGGTATCAGAGGGAGAGAGGAGCACAGTTATCAAAGAGAGAGAGAGGAGCACAGGTATCAGAGAGGGGAGCACAGGTATCAGAGAGAGAGAGGAGCACAGGTATCAGAGAGAGGGGAGCACAGGTATCAGTTATCAGAGTAATAGCGCGATTAGTGAGCTAAATGCAGGAAGTGAAGGGACCAACACGCAGAGAGAGAGAGTACGCTCCGCATCGCTTGGGCGGTAAGGAGGGGGGTTCCCCGGCGAGAAGGTAGTGTGTCTGTGTTTCCAAGTATAGAGTAACTGGGAGGCGCTTGCACAACTCTGATATTGAAAACGCTATGATCGAGCATGCTATGCGTCTCCGCAGTGTAATTTTAAAAAATGTCCTTTGAGAGACAATATGTGCTCACTGAGTATCAAAGCTGGAGAGATTGTGCTGTTTTAGAATCTTTCCTTGTCTCGAAGGCTCATTTTTAGCTGGAACACGGGTGTATGACTGGGCATTTGTGCCGGCTAAAAATCTTGTAGATAGGACTGGGCAATGAAGGCTGGCTGATTCACGGTCCTTCTATTCATAGATACCTACAACGATAGGAACACTTGGTACCCCAAGAGCAAGAGCTTTACGAAAGGAAACTTGCTTAGAAACCTGGCAGCTGGTAGGCTACAAGATGGCTTGCTGAGGGTAAATATGCAAATAAGAGTGTAATGTAATTTTATATTGATGAAATTACACATAGATCCATTGTAACTGTGTTTTTTTTATTTTACCTTTTGTTGACAGTCTTCCAGATTGATGTGTCCAACACATGGTGCAGTGGCAAATACAACATAGCCCTGATGAATCTGCATAAAGTTTAGAGGCAGAGAAACATGTTGGCATCTAACAGTGGTATGCATAAATAGCAAACTACACTGTTTTTTTACTTTGATTGGATTCACTGAGTGAAAGAATAAAGTTGTTTCGAAGTGTGTGAATCCTATCAATTTTATTACATTTTTCACCACATTGTGAGGTGTGACATATTCCTGCACTTCACATTTTGCACCTTTTCTGTTACTTTTTCCTTCTTTGTTGGACACTCCTTACTTCTGTTAAGAGCGTGATGAATGCCAATGATGACAACAATGGACTTCACTGGTGAGTACCTATCAGTGGTCCGCATGGTGGTAGAGGAGCACAAGTATCAGAGAGAGGGAGAGCACAGGTATCAGAGAGAGGGAGAGCACAGGTATCAGAGAGAGGGGAGCACAGGTATCAGCGAGAGAGGAGCACAGGTATCCGAGAGAGGGGAGCACAGGTATCAGAGAGCGGGGAGCACAGGTATCAGAGAGAGGGGAGCGCAGGTATCAGAGAGAGGGGAGCGCAGGTATCAGAGAGAGAGGGAGCACAGGTATCAGAGAGAGAGGGGAGCACAGGTATCAGAGAGAAGGGAGCACAGGTATCAGAGAGAAGGGAGCACAGGTATCAGAGAGAGGGGAGCACAGGTATCAGAGAGCGGGGAGCACAGGTATCAGAGAGAGGGGAGCGCAGGTATCAGAGAGAGGGGTGCGCAGGCATCAGAGAGAGAGGGAGCACAGGTATCAGAGAGAGAGAGGAGCACAGGTATCAGAGAGAGGGGAGCACAGGTATCAGAGAGAGGGAGAGCACAGGTATCAGTGAGAGAGGAGCACAGGTATCAGAGAAAGGGGAGAACAGGTATCAAAGAGAGGAGCATAGGTATCAGAGAGAGAAGCACAGGTATCAGAGAGAGGGGAGCGCAGGTATCAGAGAGAGAGGGAGCACAGGTATCAGAGAGAGGGGAGCACAGGTATCAGAGAGAGAGGGAGCACAGGTATCAGAGAGAGGGGAGCCCAGGTATCAGAGAGAGAGGGAGCACAGGTATCAGAGAGAGAGAGGAGCACAGGTATCAGCGAGAGAGAAGCACAGGTATCAGAGAAAGGGGAGAACAGGTATCAGAGAGAGGAGCACAGGTATCAGAGAGAGAGAGGAGCACAGGTATCAGAGAGAGAGGGGAGCACAGGTATCAGAGAGAGGGGAGCACAGGTATCAGAGAGAGAGGAGCACGGGTATCAGAGAGAGAGAGGAGCACAGGTATCAGAGAGAGGAGCAGCACAGGTATCAGAGAGAGGGGAGCCCAGGTATCAGAGAGAGAGGGAGCACAGGTATCAGAGAGAGAGAGGAGCACAGGTATCAGAGAAAGGGGAGAACAGGTATCAGAGAGAGGAGCACAGGTATCAGAGAGAGAGAGGAGCACAGGTATCAGCGAGAGAGGAGCACAGGTATCAGAGAAAGGGGAGAACAGGTATCAGAGAGAGGAGCACAGGTATCAGAGAGAGAGAGGAGCACAGGTATCAGAGAGAGAGAGGAGCACAGGTATCAGAGAGAGAGAGGAGCACAGGTATCAGAGAGAGGGGAGCACAGGTATCAGAGAGAGAGAGGAGCACAGGTATCAGAGAGAGGGGAGCACAGGTATCAGAGAGAGAGAGGAGCACAGGTATCAGAGAGAGGGGAGCACAGGTATCAGAGAGATAGAGAGAGAGGAGCACAGGTATCAGAGAGAGAGGAGAACAGGTATCAGAGAGAGGGAGAGCACAGGTATCAGCAAGAGAGGAGCACAGGTATCAGAGAAAGGGGAGCGCAGGTATCAGAGAGGAGCATAGGTATCAGAGAGAGAAGCACAGGTATCAGAGAGAGGGGAGCGCAGGTATCAGAGAGAGAGAGAGGGAGCACAGGTATAACAGAGATGGAGCACAGGCATCAGAAAGAGAGGGAGCACGGGTATGAGAGGGGAGCATAGGTATTAGAGAGGGGAGCATAGGTATCAGAGAGAGAGAGGAGCACAGGTATCAGAGAGAGAAGCACAGGTATAAGAGAGAGGGGAGCACAGGTATCAGAGAGAGGGGAGCACAGGTATCAGAGAGAGAGAGAGAGAGAGGAGCATAGGTATCAGAGAGAGGAGCACAGGTATTAGAGAGAGAGAGGAGCACAAGTATCAGAGAGAGAAGCACAGGTATCAGAGAGAGGGGAGCACAGGTATCAGTGAGGGGAGCATAGGTATCAGAGAGAGGAGCACAGGTATCAGAGAGAGAGTGGAGCACAGGTATCAGAGAGAGGGGGCACAGGTATCAGAGAGAGAGGAGCACAGGTATCAGAGAGGGGAGCACAGGTATCAGAGAGCAGGGAGCACAGGTATCAGAGAACGGGGACTACAGGTATCAGAGAGCGGGGAGCACAGGTATCAGGGAGAGGGGAGCACAGGTATCAGAGAGCGGGGAGCACAGGTATCAGAGTGCGGGGAGCACAGGTATCAGAGAGCGGGGAGCACAGGTATCAGAGAGCAGGGAGCACAGGTATCAGGGAGAGGGGAGCACAGGTATCAGAGAGCAGGGAGCACAGGGAACAGGGAGAGGGGAGCCCAGGGAACAGAGAGAGGGGAGCCCGGGGAACAGAGAGAGGGGGGCACAGGTAACAGAGAGAGACAGGAGCACAGGTAACAGAGAGAGAGAGAGGAGCACATGTAACAGAGAGAGAGAGGAGCACAGGTATCACAGAGAGAGAGGAGCACAGGTATCACAGAGAGAGAGGAGCACAGGTATCAGAGTGAGAGTGGAGCACAGGTATCAGAGTGAGAGTGGAGCACAGGTATCAGAGAGAGAAGCACAGGTATCAGAGAGAGGGAAGCAGCACATGTATCAGAGAGAGCAGGGAGCACAGGTATCAGAGAGAGGGGAGCACAGGTATCAGAGAGAGAGAGGAGCACAGGTAACAGAGAGAGAGGAGTGCAGGTATCAGAGAGGGGAGCACAGGTATAAGAGAGAGGGGAGCACAGGTATCAGAGAGAGGGGAGCACGGGTATCAGAGAGAGAGAGAGAGGAGCACAGTTATCAGAGAGAGAAAGGAGCACAGGTATCAGATAGAGAAGCACAGGTATAAGAGAGAGGGGAGCACAGGTATCAGAGAGAGGGGAGCACAGGTATCAGAGAGAGAGAGAGAAGAGCACAGGTATCAGAGAGAGATAGGAGCACAGGTATCAGATAGAGAAGCACAGGTATAAGAGGGAGGGGAGCACAGGTATCAGAGAGAGGGGAGCACAGGTATCAGAGAGAGGGGAGCACAGGTCTTAGAGAGAGAGGAGCACAGGTATCAGATAGAGGGGAGCAGCACAGGTATCAGAGAGGGGAGCACAGGTATCGGAGAGAGGGGAGCACAGGTATCGGAGAGAGGGGAGCACAGGTATCAGAGAAAGAGGGGAGCACAGGCATCAGAGAGAGGGGAGCACAGACAGAGAGGGAAGCAGAGAGCAGGGAGCACAGGTATCAGAGAGAGGGGAGCATAGGTATCAGAGAGAGGAGCATAGATATCAGAGAGAGAAGCACATGTTTCAGAGAGAGGGGAGTGCAGGTATCAGAGAGGGGAGTGCAGGTATCAGAGAGGGGAGCGCAGGTATCAGAGAGGGGAGCATAGATATCAGAGAGAGAAGCACATGTTTCAGAGAGAGGGGAGTGCAGGTATCAGAGAGGGGAGCACAGGTATCAGAGAGAGGAGCACAGGTATCAGAGAGAGGAGCACAGGTATCAGAGAGAGAGAGGAGCACGGGTATCAGAGAGAGGAGCACATGTATCAGAGGGAGAGAGGAGCACAGGATTAAGAGAGAGGAGCACAGGTATCAGAGAGGTAGGAGCACAATTATCACAGAGAGAGGGGGCACAATTATCAAAGAGAGAGGGGGAACAGATATCAGGGAGAGAGAGGAGCACAGGTATCAGAGGGAGGAGCACAGGTATCAGAGGGAGAAAGGAGCACAGGTATCAGAGGGAGAGAGGAGCACAGTTATCAAAGAGAGAGAGAGGAGCACAGGTATCAGAGAGGGGAGCACAGGTATCAGAGAGAGAGAGGAGCACATGTATCAGAGAGAGGGGAGCACAGGTATCAGTTATCAGAGTAATAGCGCGATTAGTGAGCTAAATGCAGGAAGTGAAGGGACCAACACGCAGAGAGAGAGAGTACGCTCCGCATCGCTTGGGCGGTAAGGAGGGGGGTTCCCCGGCGAGAAGGTAGTGTGTCTGTGTTTCCAAGTATAGAGTAACTGGGAGGCGCTTGCACAACTCTGATATTGAAAACGCTATGATCGAGCATGCTATGCGTCTCCGTAGTGTAATTTTTTTCCTTTGAGAGACAATATGTGCTCACTGAGTATCAAAGCTGGAGAGATTGTGCTGTTTTAGAATCTTTCCTTGTCTCGAAGGCTCATTTTTAGCTGGAACACGGGTGTATGACTGGGCATTTGTGCCGGCTAAAAATCTTGTAGATAGGACTGGGCAATGAAGGCTGGCTGATTCACGGTCCTTCTATTCATAGATACCTACAACGATAGGAACACTTGGTACCCCAAGAGCAAGAGCTTTACGAAAGGAAACTTGCTTAGAAACCTGGCAGCTGGTAGGCTACAAGATGGCTTGCTGAGGGTAAATATGCAAATAAGAGTGTAATGTAATTTTATATTGATGAAATTACACATAGATCCATTGTAACTGTGTTTTTTTATTTTACCTTTTGTTGACAGTCTTCCAGATTGATGTGTCCAACACATGGTGCAGTGGCAAATACAACATAGCCCTGATGAATCTGCATAAAGTTTAGAGGCAGAGAAACATGTTGGCATCTAACAGTGGTATGCATAAATAGCAAACTACACTGTTTTTTACTTTGATTGGATTCACTGAGTGAAAGAATAAAGTTGTTGCGAAGTGTGTGAATCCTATCAATTTTATTACATTTTTCACCACATTGTGAGGTGTGACATATTCCTGCACTTCACATTTTGCACCTTTTCTGTTACTTTTTCCTTCTTTGTTGGACACTCCTTACTTCTGTTAAGAGCGTGATGAATGCCAATGATGACAACAATGGACTTCACTGGTGAGTACCTATCAGTGGTCCGCATGGTGGTAGAGGAGCACAAGTATCAGAGAGAGGGAGAGCACAGGTATCAGAGAGAGGGAGAGCACAGGTATCAGAGAGAGGGAGAGCACAGGTATCAGAGAGAGGGGAGCACAGGTATCAGAGAGAGGGGAGCACAGGTATCAGCGAGAGAGGAGCACAGGTATCCGAGAGCGGGGAGCACAGGTATCAGAGAGCGGGGAGCACAGGTATCAGAGAGAGGGGAGCGCAGGTATCAGAGAGAGGGGAGCGCAGGTATCAGAGAGAGAGGGAGCACAGGTATCAGAGAGAGAGGGGAGCACAGGTATCAGAGAGAAGGGAGCACAGGTATCAGAGAGAAGGGAGCACAGGTATCAGAGAGAGGGGAGCACAGGTATCAGAGAGCGGGGAGCACAGGTATCAGAGAGCGGGGAGCACAGGTATCAGAGAGAGGGGAGCGCAGGTATCAGAGAGAGGGGTGCGCAGGCATCAGAGAGAGAGGGAGCACAGGTATCAGAGAGAGAGAGGAGCACAGGTATCAGAGAGAGGGGAGCACAGGTATCAGAGAGAGGGAGAGCACAGGTATCAGTGAGAGAGGAGCACAGGTATCAGAGAAAGGGGAGAACAGGTATCAAAGAGAGGAGCATAGGTATCAGAGAGAGAAGCACAGGTATCAGAGAGAGGGGAGCGCAGGTATCAGAGAGAGAGGGAGCACAGGTATCAGAGAGAGGGGAGCACAGGTATCAGAGAGAGAGGGAGCACAGGTATCAGAGAGAGAGGGAGCACATGTATCAGAGAGAGGGGAGCCCAGGTATCAGAGAGAGAGGGAGCACAGGTATCAGAGAGAGAGAGGAGCACAGGTATCAGCGAGAGAGGAGCACAGGTATCAGAGAAAGGGGAGAACAGGTATCAGAGAGAGGAGCACAGGTATCAGAGAGAGAGAGGAGCACAGGTATCAGAGAGAGAGGGGAGCACAGGTATCAGAGAGAGGGGAGCACAGGTATCAGAGAGAGAGAGGAGCACGGGTATCAGAGAGAGAGAGGAGCACAGGTATCAGAGAGAGGAGCAGCACAGGTATCAGAGAGAGGGGAGCCCAGGTATCAGAGAGAGAGGGAGCACAGGTATCAGAGAGAGAGAGGGGCACAGGTATCAGAGAGAGAGAGGAGCACAGGTATCAGAGAAAGGGGAGAACAGGTATCAGAGAGAGGAGCACAGGTATCAGAGAGAGAGAGGAGCACAGGTATCAGCGAGAGAGGAGCACAGGTATCAGAGAAAGGGGAGAACAGGCATCAGAGAGAGGAGCACAGGTATCAGAGAGAGAGAGGAGCACAGGTATCAGAGAGAGAGAGGAGCACAGGTATCAGAGAGAGAGAGGAGCACAGGTATCAGAGAGAGGGGAGCACAGGTATCAGAGAGAGAGAGGAGCACAGGTATCAGAGAGAGGGGAGCACAGGTATCAGAGAGAGAGGAGCACAGGTATCAGAGAGAGGGGAGCAGCACAGGTATCAGAGAGGGGAGCACAGGTATCAGAGAGAGGGGAGAACAGGTATCAGAGAGAGGGGAGCACAGGTATCAGAGAGAGAGAGGAGCACAGGTATCAGCGAGAGAGGAGCACAGGTATCAGAGAGAGGGGAGCACAGGTATCAGAGAGAGGGGAGCACAGGTATCAGCGAGAGAGGAGCACAAGTATCCGAGGAAGGGGAGAACAGGTATCAGAGAGAGGGGAGCCCAGGGAACAGAGATAGGGGAGCCCAGGTAACAGAGAGAGAGGAGCGCAGGTATCAGAGAGGGGAGCACAGGTATAAGAGAGAGGGGAGCACAGGTATCAGAGAGAGGGGAGCACGGGTATCAGAGAGAGAGAGAGAGAGGAGCACAGTTATCAGAGAGAGAAAGGAGCACAGGTATCAGATAGAGAAGCACAGGTATAAGAGAGAGGGGAGCACAGGTATCAGAGAGAGGGGAGCACAGGTATCAGAGAGAGAGAGAGAGGAGCACAGGTATCAGAGAGAGATAGGAGCACAGGTATCAGATAGAGAAGCACAGGTATAAGAGGGAGGGGAGCACAGGTATCAGAGAGAGGGGAGCACAGGTATCAGAGAGAGGGGAGCACAGGTCTTAGAGAGAGAGGAGCACAGGTATCAGATAGAGGGGAGCAGCACAGGTATCAGAGAGGGGAGCACAGGTATCGGAGAGAGGGGAGCACAGGTATCGGAGAGAGGGGAGCACAGGTATCAGAGAAAGAGGGGAGCACAGGCATCAGAGAGAGGGGAGCACAGACAGAGAGGGAAGCAGAGAGCAGGGAGCACAGGTATCAGAGAGAGGGGAGCATAGGTATCAGAGAGAGGAGCATAGATATCAGAGAGAGAAGCACATGTTTCAGAGAGAGGGGAGTGCAGGTATCAGAGAGGGGAGTGCAGGTATCAGAGAGGGGAGCGCAGGTATCAGAGAGGGGAGCATAGATATCAGAGAGAGAAGCACATGTTTCAGAGAGAGGGGAGTGCAGGTATCAGAGAGGGGAGCACATGTATCAGAGAGAGGAGCACAGGTATCAGAGAGAGGAGCACAGGTATCAGAGAGAGAGAGGAGCACGGGTATCAGAGAGAGGAGCACATGTATCAGAGGGAGAGAGGAGCACAGGATTAAGAGAGAGGAGCACAGGTATCAGAGAGGTAGGAGCACAATTATCACAGAGAGAGGGGGCACAATTATCAAAGAGAGAGGGGGAACAGATATCAGGGAGAGAGAGGAGCACAGGTATCAGAGGGAGGAGCACAGGTATCAGAGGGAGAAAGGAGCACAGGTATCAGAGGGAGAGAGGAGCACAGTTATCAAAGAGAGAGAGAGGAGCACAGGTATCAGAGAGGGGAGCACAGGTATCAGAGAGAGAGAGGAGCACAGGTATCAGAGAGAGGGGAGCACAGGTATCAGTTATCAGAGTAATAGCGCGATTAGTGAGCTAAATGCAGGAAGTGAAGGGACCAACACGCAGAGAGAGAGAGTACGCTCCGCATCGCTTGGGCGGTAAGGAGGGGGGTTCCCCGGCGAGAAGGTAGTGTGTCTGTGTTTCCAAGTATAGAGTAACTGGGAGGCGCTTGCACAACTCTGATATTGAAAACGCTATGATCGAGCATGCTATGCGTCTCCGCAGTGTAATTTTAAAAAATGTCCTTTGAGAGACAATATGTGCTCACTGAGTATCAAAGCTGGAGAGATTGTGCTGTTTTAGAATCTTTCCTTGTCTCGAAGGCTCATTTTTAGCTGGAACACGGGTGTATGACTGGGCATTTGTGCCGGCTAAAAATCTTGTAGATAGGACTGGGCAATGAAGGCTGGCTGATTCACGGTCCTTCTATTCATAGATACCTACAACGATAGGAACACTTGGTACCCCAAGAGCAAGAGCTTTACGAAAGGAAACTTGCTTAGAAACCTGGCAGCTGGTAGGCTACAAGATGGCTTGCTGAGGGTAAATATGCAAATAAGAGTGTAATGTAATTTTATATTGATGAAATTACACATAGATCCATTGTAACTGTGTTTTTTTTATTTTACCTTTTGTTGACAGTCTTCCAGATTGATGTGTCCAACACATGGTGCAGTGGCAAATACAACATAGCCCTGATGAATCTGCATAAAGTTTAGAGGCAGAGAAACATGTTGGCATCTAACAGTGGTATGCATAAATAGCAAACTACACTGTTTTTTTACTTTGATTGGATTCACTGAGTGAAAGAATAAAGTTGTTGCGAAGTGTGTGAATCCTATCAATTTTATTACATTTTTCACCACATTGTGAGGTGTGACATATTCCTGCACTTCACATTTTGCACCTTTTCTGTTACTTTTTCCTTCTTTGTTGGACACTCCTTACTTCTGTTAAGAGCGTGATGAATGCCAATGATGACAACAATGGACTTCACTGGTGAGTACCTATCAGTGGTCCGCATGGTGGTAGAGGAGCACAAGTATCAGAGAGAGGGAGAGCACAGGTATCAGAGAGAGGGAGAGCACAGGTATCAGAGAGAGGGGAGCACAGGTATCAGAGAGAGGGGAGCACAGGTATCAGCGAGAGAGGAGCACAGGTATCCGAGAGAGGGGAGCACAGGTATCAGAGAGCGGGGAGCACAGGTATCAGAGAGAGGGGAGCGCAGGTATCAGAGAGAGGGGAGCGCAGGTATCAGAGAGAGAGGGAGCACAGGTATCAGAGAGAGAGGGGAGCACAGGTATCAGAGAGAAGGGAGCACAGGTATCAGAGAGAAGGGAGCACAGGTATCAGAGAGAGGGGAGCACAGGTATCAGAGAGCGGGGAGCACAGGTATCAGAGAGAGGGGAGCGCAGGTATCAGAGAGAGGGGTGCGCAGGCATCAGAGAGAGAGGGAGCACAGGTATCAGAGAGAGAGAGGAGCACAGGTATCAGAGAGAGGGGAGCACAGGTATCAGAGAGAGGGAGAGCACAGGTATCAGTGAGAGAGGAGCACAGGTATCAGAGAAAGGGGAGAACAGGTATCAAAGAGAGGAGCATAGGTATCAGAGAGAGAAGCACAGGTATCAGAGAGAGGGGAGCGCAGGTATCAGAGAGAGAGGGAGCACAGGTATCAGAGAGAGGGGAGCACAGGTATCAGAGAGAGAGGGAGCACAGGTATCAGAGAGAGGGGAGCCCAGGTATCAGAGAGAGAGGGAGCACAGGTATCAGAGAGAGAGAGGAGCACAGGTATCAGCGAGAGAGAAGCACAGGTATCAGAGAAAGGGGAGAACAGGTATCAGAGAGAGGAGCACAGGTATCAGAGAGAGAGAGGAGCACAGGTATCAGAGAGAGAGGGGAGCACAGGTATCAGAGAGAGGGGAGCACAGGTATCAGAGAGAGAGGAGCACGGGTATCAGAGAGAGAGAGGAGCACAGGTATCAGAGAGAGGAGCAGCACAGGTATCAGAGAGAGGGGAGCCCAGGTATCAGAGAGAGAGGGAGCACAGGTATCAGAGAGAGAGAGGAGCACAGGTATCAGAGAAAGGGGAGAACAGGTATCAGAGAGAGGAGCACAGGTATCAGAGAGAGAGAGGAGCACAGGTATCAGCGAGAGAGGAGCACAGGTATCAGAGAAAGGGGAGAACAGGTATCAGAGAGAGGAGCACAGGTATCAGAGAGAGAGAGGAGCACAGGTATCAGAGAGAGAGAGGAGCACAGGTATCAGAGAGAGGGGAGCACAGGTATCAGAGAGAGAGAGGAGCACAGGTATCAGAGAGAGGGGAGCACAGGTATCAGAGAGAGAGAGGAGCACAGGTATCAGAGAGAGGGGAGCACAGGTATCAGAGAGATAGAGAGAGAGGAGCACAGGTATCAGAGAGAGAGGAGAACAGGTATCAGAGAGAGGGAGAGCACAGGTATCAGCAAGAGAGGAGCACAGGTATCAGAGAAAGGGGAGCGCAGGTATCAGAGAGGAGCATAGGTATCAGAGAGAGAAGCACAGGTATCAGAGAGAGGGGAGCGCAGGTATCAGAGAGAGAGAGAGGGAGCACAGGTATAACAGAGATGGAGCACAGGCATCAGAAAGAGAGGGAGCACGGGTATGAGAGGGGAGCATAGGTATTAGAGAGGGGAGCATAGGTATCAGAGAGAGAGAGGAGCACAGGTATCAGAGAGAGAAGCACAGGTATAAGAGAGAGGGGAGCACAGGTATCAGAGAGAGGGGAGCACAGGTATCAGAGAGAGAGAGAGAGAGGAGCATAGGTATCAGAGAGAGGAGCACAGGTATTAGAGAGAGAGAGGAGCACAAGTATCAGAGAGAGAAGCACAGGTATCAGAGAGAGGGGAGCACAGGTATCAGTGAGGGGAGCATAGGTATCAGAGAGAGGAGCACAGGTATCAGAGAGAGAGTGGAGCACAGGTATCAGAGAGAGGGGGCACAGGTATCAGAGAGAGAGGAGCACAGGTATCAGAGAGGGGAGCACAGGTATCAGAGAGCAGGGAGCACAGGTATCAGAGAACGGGGACTACAGGTATCAGAGAGCGGGGAGCACAGGTATCAGGGAGAGGGGAGCACAGGTATCAGAGAGCGGGGAGCACAGGTATCAGAGTGCGGGGAGCACAGGTATCAGAGAGCGGGGAGCACAGGTATCAGAGAGCAGGGAGCACAGGTATCAGGGAGAGGGGAGCACAGGTATCAGAGAGCAGGGAGCACAGGGAACAGGGAGAGGGGAGCCCAGGGAACAGAGAGAGGGGAGCCCGGGGAACAGAGAGAGGGGAGCACAGGTAACAGAGAGAGACAGGAGCACAGGTAACAGAGAGAGAGAGAGGAGCACATGTAACAGAGAGAGAGAGGAGCACAGGTATCACAGAGAGAGAGGAGCACAGGTATCACAGAGAGAGAGGAGCACAGGTATCAGAGTGAGAGTGGAGCACAGGTATCAGAGTGAGAGTGGAGCACAGGTATCAGAGAGAGAAGCACAGGTATCAGAGAGAGGGAAGCAGCACATGTATCAGAGAGAGCAGGGAGCACAGGTATCAGAGAGAGGGGAGCACAGGTATCAGAGAGAGAGAGGAGCACAGGTAACAGAGAGAGAGGAGCGCAGGTATCAGAGAGGGGAGCACAGGTATAAGAGAGAGGGGAGCACAGGTATCAGAGAGAGGGGAGCACGGGTATCAGAGAGAGAGAGAGAGGAGCACAGTTATCAGAGAGAGAAAGGAGCACAGGTATCAGATAGAGAAGCACAGGTATAAGAGAGAGGGGAGCACAGGTATCAGAGAGAGGGGAGCACAGGTATCAGAGAGAGAGAGAGAAGAGCACAGGTATCAGAGAGAGATAGGAGCACAGGTATCAGATAGAGAAGCACAGGTATAAGAGGGAGGGGAGCACAGGTATCAGAGAGAGGGGAGCACAGGTATCAGAGAGAGGGGAGCACAGGTCTTAGAGAGAGAGGAGCACAGGTATCAGATAGAGGGGAGCAGCACAGGTATCAGAGAGGGGAGCACAGGTATCGGAGAGAGGTGAGCACAGGTATCGGAGAGAGGGGAGCACAGGTATCAGAGAAAGAGGGGAGCACAGGCATCAGAGAGAGGGGAGCACAGACAGAGAGGGAAGCAGAGAGCAGGGAGCACAGGTATCAGAGAGAGGGGAGCATAGGTATCAGAGAGAGGAGCATAGATATCAGAGAGAGAAGCACATGTTTCAGAGAGAGGGGAGTGCAGGTATCAGAGAGGGGAGTGCAGGTATCAGAGAGGGGAGCGCAGGTATCAGAGAGGGGAGCATAGATATCAGAGAGAGAAGCACATGTTTCAGAGAGAGGGGAGTGCAGGTATCAGAGAGGGGAGCACAGGTATCAGAGAGAGGAGCACAGGTATCAGAGAGAGGAGCACAGGTATCAGAGAGAGAGAGGAGCACGGGTATCAGAGAGGAGCACATGTATCAGAGGGAGAGAGGAGCACAGGATTAAGAGAGAGGAGCACAGGTATCAGAGAGGTAGGAGCACAATTATCACAGAGAGAGGGGGCACAATTATCAAAGAGAGAGGGGGAACAGATATCAGGGAGAGAGAGGAGCACAGGTATCAGAGGGAGGAGCACAGGTATCAGAGGGAGAAAGGAGCACAGGTATCAGAGGGAGAGAGGAGCACAGTTATCAAAGAGAGAGAGAGGAGCACAGGTATCAGAGAGGGGAGCACAGGTATCAGAGAGAGAGAGGGGAGCACAGGTATCAGTTATCAGAGTAATAGCGCGATTAGTGAGCTAAATGCAGGAAGTGAAGGGACCAACACGCAGAGAGAGAGAGTACGCTCCGCATCGCTTGGGCGGTAAGGAGGGGGGTTCCCCGGCGAGAAGGTAGTGTGTCTGTGTTTCCAAGTATAGAGTAACTGGGAGGCGCTTGCACAACTCTGATATTGAAAACGCTATGATCGAGCATGCTATGCGTCTCCGCAGTGTAATTTAAAAAAATTTCCTTTGAGAGACAATATGTGCTCACTGAGTATCAAAGCTGGAGAGATTGTGCTGTTTTAGAATCTTTCCTTGTCTCGAAGGCTCATTTTTAGCTGGAACACGGGTGTATGACTGGGCATTTGTGCCGGCTAAAAATCTTGTAGATAGGACTGGGCAATGAAGGCTGGCTGATTCACGGTCCTTCTATTCATAGATACCTACAACGATAGGAACACTTGGTACCCCAAGAGCAAGAGCTTTACGAAAGGAAACTTGCTTAGAAACCTGGCAGCTGGTAGGCTACAAGATGGCTTGCTGAGGGTAAATATGCAAATAAGAGTGTAATGTAATTTTATATTGATGAAATTACACATAGATCCATTGTAACTGTGTTTTTTTATTTTACCTTTTGTTGACAGTCTTCCAGATTGATGTGTCCAACACATGGTGCAGTGGCAAATACAACATAGCCCTGATGAATCTGCATAAAGTTTAGAGGCAGAGAAACATGTTGGCATCTAACAGTGGTATGCATAAATAGCAAACTACACTGTTTTTTACTTTGATTGGATTCACTGAGTGAAAGAATAAAGTTGTTGCGAAGTGTGTGAATCCTATCAATTTTATTACATTTTTCACCACATTGTGAGGTGTGACATATTCCTGCACTTCACATTTTGCACCTTTTCTGTTACTTTTTCCTTCTTTGTTGGACACTCCTTACTTCTGTTAAGAGCGTGATGAATGCCAATGATGACAACAATGGACTTCACTGGTGAGTACCTATCAGTGGTCCGCATGGTGGTAGAGGAGCACAAGTATCAGAGAGAGGGAGAGCACAGGTATCAGAGAGAGGGAGAGCACAGGTATCAGAGAGAGGGAGAGCACAGGTATCAGAGAGAGGGGAGCACAGGTATCAGAGAGAGGGGAGCACAGGTATCAGGCGAGAGAGGAGCACAGGTATCCGAGAGAGGGGAGCACAGGTATCAGAGAGCGGGGAGCACAGGTATCAGAGAGAGGGGAGCGCAGGTATCAGAGAGAGGGGAGCGCAGGTATCAGAGAGAGAGGGAGCACAGGTATCAGAGAGAGAGGGGAGCACAGGTATCAGAGAGAAGGGAGCACAGGTATCAGAGAGAAGGGAGCACAGGTATCAGAGAGAGAGAGGAGCACAGGTATCAGCGAGAGAGGAGCACAGGTATCAGAGAAAGGGGAGAACAGGTATCAGAGAGAGGAGCACAGGTATCAGAGAGAGAGAGGAGCACAGGTATCAGAGAGAGAGAGGAGCACAGGTATCAGAGAGAGAGAGGAGCACAGGTATCAGAGAGAGGGGAGCACAGGTATCAGAGAGAGAGAGGAGCACAGGTATCAGAGAGAGAGAGGAGCACAGGTATCAGAGAGAGGGGAGCACAGGTATCAGAGAGATAGAGAGAGAGGAGCACAGGTATCAGAGAGAGAGGAGAACAGGTATCAGAGAGAGGGAGAGCACAGGTATCAGCAAGAGAGGAGCACAGGTATCAGAGAAAGGGGAGCGCAGGTATCAGAGAGGAGCATAGGTATCAGAGAGAGAAGCACAGGTATCAGAGAGAGGGGAGCGCAGGTATCAGAGAGAGAGGGAGGGAGCACAGGTATAACAGAGATGGAGCACAGGCATCAGAAAGAGAGGGAGCACAGGTATGAGAGGGGAGCATAGGTATTAGAGAGGGGAGCATAGGTATCAGAGAGAGAGAGGAGCACAGGTATCAGAGAGAGAAGCACAGGTATAAGAGAGAGGGGAGCACAGGTATCAGAGAGAGGGGAGCACAGGTATCAGAGAGAGAGAGAGAGAGGAGCATAGGTATCAGAGAGAGGAGCACAGGTATTAGAGAGAGAGAGAGGAGCACAAGTATCAGAGAGAGAAGCACAGGTATCAGAGAGAGGGGAGCACAGGTATCAGTGAGGGGAGCATAGGTATCAGAGAGAGGAGCACAGGTATCAGAGAGAGAGTGGAGCACAGGTATCAGAGAGAGGGGGCACAGGTATCAGAGAGAGAGGAGCACAGGTATCAGAGAGGGGAGCACAGGTATCAGAGAGCGGGGAGCACAGGTATCAGAGAACGGGGACTACAGGTATCAGAGAGCGGGGAGCACAGGTATCAGGGAGAGGGGAGCACAGGTATCAGAGAGCGGGGAGCACAGGTATCAGAGTGCGGGGAGCACAGGTATCAGAGAGCGGGGAGCACAGGTATCAGAGAGCAGGGAGCACAGGTATCAGGGAGAGGGGAGCACAGGTATCAGAGAGCAGGGAGCACAGGGAACAGGGAGAGGGGAGCCCAGGGAACAGAGAGAGGGGAGCCTGGGGAACAGAGAGAGGGGAGCACAGGTAACAGAGAGAGACAGGAGCACAGGTAACAGAGAGAGAGAGAGGAGCACAGGTAACAGAGAGAGAGAGGAGCACAGGTATCACAGAGAGAGAGGAGCACAGGTATCAGAGTGAGAGTGGAGCACAGGTATCAGAGTGAGAGTGGAGCACAGGTATCAGAGAGAGAAGCACAGGTATCAGAGAGAGGGAAGCAGCACATGTATCAGAGAGAGCAGGGAGCACAGGTATCAGAGAGAGGGGAGCACAGGTATCAGAGAGAGAGAGGAGCACAGGTATCAGAGAGAGAGGGAGCACAGGTATCAGAGAGAGGGGAGCACAGGTATCAGAGAGCGGGGAGCACAGGTATCAGAGAGCGGGGAGCGCAGGTATCAGAGAGAGGGGAGCGCAGGGAACAGAGAGAGGGGAAGCCCAGGGAACAGAGAGCGGGGAGCGCAGGTATCAGAGAGAGGGGAGCGCAGGTATCAGAGAGAGGGGAGCGCAGGTATCAGAGAGAGGGGAGCACAGGTATCAGAGAGAGGGGGGCACAGGTATCAGAGAGAGGGGAGCGCAGGTATCAGAGAGAGGGGGAGCGCAGGTCTCAGAGAAAGAGGGGAGCACAGGTATCAGAGAGAGGGGGGCATAGGTATCAGAGAGAGGGGAGCGCATGTATCAGAGAGAGGGGAGCGCAGGTATCAGAGGGGAGCGCAGGTATCAGAGAGCGGGGAGCACAGGTATCAGAGAGAGGGTAGCACAGGTATCAGAGAGAGGGGAACAGGTATTAGAGGGGAGCATGGGTGTCAGAGAGATAGAGAGAAGAGAGCACAGGTATCAGAGTAGGAGATACTAGAGAGAAAGAAAGAAGCACATATATAAGAGAAAGAAGGGAACAGGTAAGAGAGATGGGTAAAGGGGAGCACAGGTATATGAGAGAGGGGAGCAAAGGGATCAGAGAGGGAAGCACAGGTATCAGAGAGAGGGAGCGCAGGTATCAGAGGGGAGCGCAGGTATCAGAGAGCGGGGAGCACACGTATCAGAGAGAGGGGAGCACAGGTATCAGAGAGAGGGGAACAGGTATCAGAGGGGCGCATGGGTGTCAGAGAGATAGAGAGAAGAGAGCACAGGTATCAGAGTGGGAGATACTAGAGAGAAAGAAAGAAGCACATATATAAGAGAAAGAAGGGAACAGGTAGGAGAGATGGGTAAAGGGGAGCACAGGTATATGAGAGAGGGGAGCAAAGGGATCAGAGAGGGAAGCACAGGTATCAGAGAGAGGGGAGCGCAGGTATCAGAGAGGGGAGCGCAGGTATCAAAGAGAGGGA